>NC_142095.1:32314677-33564677 GCF_054644295.1 Miniopterus natalensis | reverse complement strand
AACCAGAACAGGGATGGTAAAGTACTGTAACAAAGCTGAATTCACTGAGGTTGATAACTATACTGTGGCAATAAAAGAATATCCTTTTTCTTAGGAAATACACAATAAAGTATTTAGGAATAGAGTGAAGATTATATAACTTATTCTCAGATTTAAAAAAAATATGTGTGTATAAAGATACACACACACAAACACATATACATTCATACACAGAGAGAAAAAACAGTAATTCATATAGCAAATGGGGCAAATGCTAATAGGTGAATCTGTGCAAAGGGTATGTATATGTTCTTTACAACAGTGTCTCAACTTTCCCTTAAGTTAGAAATTATTTCCAAATAAAGATTTTTTTAAGAATGCAAAATTAAGACTTTTTCAGACAAATATAAGCTGAGAGAATTTGTCTCAACAGCACATCTGTACTACAAGAAATATTGAATAAGTTTTTTTCAGAGCAAAAGAAAATGACATCCGATGGAAACCTGGATCTTAGCAAAGAAATAAAGAACACCAGAAACAGTAAATATGTAGGCACATACTATAGATTTTTGCATTTTTTAATTTTATTTAAAAGAAAACGACAGTTTAAAGCAAAAATAGTAACACGGTATTATAGGGTTTATAACATACACAGAAGAAAAATCTATGACGGCAATAAAACAAAGGATGGGAGTCAGAAGGTCCTTACATTACTTACGTAGCATATTATCTGAAGTTAAACTGTGGTAAGATACACATGCTAAACTCCAGAATCACTAAAACAAATTAGAGGTATAGCTAATAAGACAATAGTGGAAATAAAATGGAAAACTAAAAAACACTCAATCCAAAAGAAAGAAAAAACAATGAATGAGTAGAATAAATAGAAAACAAAGAGCAAGATGGCAGACTTACATCCAACCAAAGAGATTAAATAAAATAATGGCTTAAACCCTACAATTTGCCTGGCCGGGCGTGGCTCAGCAGTTGAGCATCGACCTGGAATCCAGGCAATCGGGGATCGATTCCCGGTCAGGGCACATGCCCGGGTTGCGGGCTAGCCGATCAATGACTCTCTCATCATTGATGTTTCTATCTCTCTCTCTCCCTCTCCCTTCCTCTCTCTGAAATCAATAAAGATATATTTAAAAAACAAACAAACAAACAAACAAAAACCCTACAATTTAATGGCGTATCTTGTCAAATTAAATTTAAAAAGCAAATCCAGACCTAGCTGGTTTGCTCAGTGGTTAGAGCACTGGCCGGCTGACTGAAGGGTCCCAGGTCTGATTCCAGCCAAGGGCACGTACCTCGGGTACAGGCTCGATACCTGGCCCAGGTCGGGGAGTGTGCAGGAGGCAACCAATCAATGTGTCTCTCTCACATCGATGTTTCTCTCTCTCTCTCTCTTCCCCTCCCTTCAACAGTCTCTGAAAAGCAATGCAAAAAAATATCCTCGGGTGAGGATTTAAAAAAAAGAAGACACAGAAAAGATTATTCCGAGCAAAATAATTCTTATAAGCCAAAGAGTGGAAAAATCCAAATGCCCATCAACCATTGAATGGATAGTGAGATATATGTACACAGAATACTCTACAGCAACAACAAAATCACAAATGTTCACAAAAACATGGATGAATCTTAAAAATATAACATTGCACAAATAAAGATAGACTCAAAATAATATACATAAGCTATCTATTATTCCATTTATAAAGACAAAACATAGGCCAAAATAGGCCAAATTAATAAACGGTGTTAGAGGTCAAGACGGTAGACATCTGTGAGAATGAATGAGGTAGTGACTGGGAGAGGACAGGGGCTTCTGGGATGCTGGTGATGATCTGAGTAGTGGTTACAAATACATTTGCCCTATGTGAAACCTATTTCATGATAATTCCCCAAACAATACACTCCTAAGTTGTGTACTTTTCTGTTTGCATATTATAATTTTTTTAATTGGCAATTTTATATAGGTTGATAATTGAAGGGACTCGAAAATATGTGCGTGGTTAAATAAAAAGAACAAATGATTTAACAATGAGTAGAGTTATGCACTGCCTAACGGATACGCTGTGAGAAATGTAACTAGGTGATTCTGTTGTGCAAACATCAAGTGCACTAATGCAAACCAAGATGATATAGCCTACTGCACACTTAGGCTAGATGGTATAGCCTATTGCTCCTAGGCTACAAGCATGTTACTAGGTAACTGTAACATAATGATATTTGTGTAATGCGTTACACTACGAGGTTACACTACGAGGTTATGATACACGACATTACGACAACGACATCACTAGGCAATCAAACTTTTCACCTCTATCATAATATTAAGAAACCATGTCCTATCTGCGATCCATTGTTAACCAAAATGTTATGTGGCATATGACTATGTAAACTAACAATTTTATAAAACAAGTGATCAAGGACATATGTTTGTGTATAATAATCATAATGGTAACATTTATTGAATACTACTTGCTAAGGTACTATGCTAGGCATTTTATACGTGTTTTTTAATTTATTCCTCTCAAACACTATAAAGTAGGTAGTGTCATAACCCTTATTTTATGGATGAGAAAACTGAGATAATAAGAAACTTAAGGAACTTGCCCAAAGTCATCCAGTCATAGTGCTGCAAAGATGGGAGTATAACCGAGGCTCTCCAGACCAACTCTTTATCCCACACTATCTCTGGAAAGACACGTAAGAAACTGGCACAGTAACTTGCCCGGCTGGGCGTGGCTCAGTGGTTGAGCATTGACCTGGGATCCAGGCGATCGGGTTCGATTCCTGGTCAGGGTACACGCCCGGGTTGCAGGCTCGATCAATGACTTTCTCATCATTGATGTTTCTCTCTCTCTCCCTCTCCTTTCCTCTCTCTGAAATCAATAAAGATATATTTAAAAACAAAAGAAAAGAAAAGAAACTGGCACAGTGACTGCTTCTGAGAAGGGAATGGGGGCTGAGACTGGCTCAGATAAAGGCTGGCTTATCATAGTACATTCTAGTACCTTCTGAAGGAATACATTTGCACGTCGTATCTATTTTCAAATATATATCTATTAAAATTTTTTCTATGGTTTATAATCCCTGAGTTACATAAACGGCTTTATCCAGGGCAAGCGTAACTCACTGTTTTATTGCTTTACCTGATTTAGGATGCAGAGCATCACACTGGGCATTGTACATGTGTACAAATTCTTGGTGCCTTTTAATGAGCTGCTGTTTATTTCCTTGAATAGATAATCCATGCTCTTTTAGCTTTTTCTTTAAATCGCGATCTGATAGCAAGTTATATACAGTTTTGGGCAGCGGCTTCCTTTTCTGAACAGAACTAAAAGGGGAAAAAATAGATAACTGAAGATTATTGTGAATTATCAAATGCTTTTCATGTAAAATAGTAATTTACCTTCTGACTCAATACCAGGGTGACTGGGAGAACACAATCATTAAGATAAAAATGGGAACGAGAAAGATGAAATTTACAAAGTTGACAGTGTTCAACAAAATGTATCTGAGGTACCAGTGGGACATTCAGATAGAGGAGTGACAGCCAAAACTTGAGAGAGACTTAGGTCTCAGAAAGAGGTCAGGCCTAAAGATGCAAACTTGGGCCTCACATGGAAGGCTTGTGAATTAAATGTTATGAGAACTTCACTGAGAATCACACAGACTTAGTCAAAATTCTCTACCTCTTTAAAGCATCCTTTTCCTAAAATTCGCCTATGGCTTCCATGCAAAAATCTCTGTAAAACCTGTTATATCAGATGATTAGAGTACAAATGCTATTGAATATTAAGCTATAGACTTAACCATAAAGTCTGATCCATAGGCAAAACTGCCCCTCAAACCCAAGGCAATCATTTTGCAAAGAATACAATTAAAAGCAACAGCAAAAAACACAACAAGGTTTTGTTCTCTTCAACTTAATTATATTAACAAATATAAAAGGCATTACAAGAAGTGTATTAGCAAAATCACCACCTGGCTCTTCATTCTATTTTCATAATTAACATACTGATCAGCACTAAGCTACAATTTTAAATATAACAAAGCCCTATCAAATGACTTTCTTTTACTCCCTCCAAGATACCAGTTAATGAACATTATTTGTTAAAATGGAATAAAATTGTCTCAAGTCATTGAAACGGTTTCAATGACTTGAGACAATTTTATAAACAGGAACTAGTTAATGAGTTTTAACCTGATTATAACCTGTTTCTCTGAGTATATCGCCTTACTCAACACTATGGCAATTAGGTGCTTAATAAATATGTATTCAAGGTAGTTGTTAAAATTGTCATCATTTTTAAATGAGACTATCAAAGGTTCAGGAAAAAATAGGAAGTTGAAAGCAGTAAGTTTATTAAAAAAAAATAAACACAAGATTTTACAAAGGACTTCCATATAACTAGTTCATACGAGGCCCTGTTACCCAAACTTTAGGGTATCTCAGAACCACCTGGAGAGTTTATTTAAAATGTAGATTCTCAGTCACTTCTCCACACCATCCCCCAACTCACTTGGTCCTGAAGTGGAGACCTAAAATCTATATTACTAAGGCTCCACAGAGTAAATCTGATACAAATAGTAAAAAACATAATGAGAGAAATGGTACAGTTATACATAGAATGAAAAAAACCCGAACATTTATCTACTAATCAACAGTGTCATTCCCTGGCTAAATTACTTCTTTTGTGCTCTGTCAATAAAGTTTAAAAGCCAGAGATAACTATTTAACTGTAGAAAGACCTATAAACCCTCAACAGATTACATTTTTCTGAAAATTGCTCTTCTTATAATGGCAGACGGCCTATTGAACTCAATGAGACTGATAAGATTATGGCTAAATAAAATCACAGTAGGTAGCCAGAGCTGAAACATTCTGTAGTTTATATAAGCACATTTCGAGGAACAATTCATTAAACATTTATTTTATCAAGGTAGATGATTAAACTTATGACTATGAAATCCTAATGGAAAACTGTAATGGTTACTGGCATTACAATGAAAGCACCAGCAAAAATCAACAATTTCTACCAAGAATGTTAAAATATGAAGACTGATAAATGTTTCCCAAAACATGAAAATGACACTGATCTTTCTTCCATGATTTAGTGGAACTGAATAATACATTTAAGGGTCCTCAGAATCTGAAGACATCAAAAGAAAGAGCATTCTCTGAATCAACTCTGATATGAATCTATATATAATGAGTTAAAGGTTGTCACCCACATCGAGGATATGGCTTGTCAGGGTGTTGTGGAGAAAATTTTTTAAATGTCAGAGACTCTTTTATGTGACCAGACCCCAGGACCAAAATGTAAGTTCTTTAAAGAGAAATGTGGCTCAATTGTTTTCCCTAAATGTATCTTCACAAACACTAATTTCATAAGAGTTATGAAGACAGAGAGGTTTGCGGGTCAAATAAATTTAGGAATTACTGGATTAAAGAAAATCCAACAATTACCTTTAATGTAGGACTTCTCAGAGCCTTTCATACACTAACTTGTAGAGTTTCATACACGAACCTAAGAGAGAGGTTCAGTTTGCATTGCTTCTCAGTTGCACAACAGAGCAACTGGCAGGACTACAGCATCCCAAGGAGCAGGATCTGGAACCACTATTGGAACTTGAACTTAATTATACATGGATGAGTATGCTTTGGATTAACTGAAAGAGTTAAATGTGTTAAAGGAAATATAATGGATGCATCTAGAAAAACAGCAGCCCAAGCAAGGGAGCAGCGCTGATTCCTTAGTCTAGCTTCTGTATTGCCAACCCTTTCTTTAGGAAGAAACATTTCTTCTCCTTTTCTTTCTTTCTTTTTTAAAAATATATCTTTATTGATTTCAGAGAGGAAGGGAGAGGGAGAGATAGAAACATCAATGATGAAAGTCATTGATCAGCTGCCTCCTGCATGCCCCTGATGGGATCAAGCGTGCAACCCAGGTATGTGCCCTGACCGGGAATCGAACCAAAGAGCTTTAGGTGCAGAAGACAACGCTCAACCGAGCCACACGAGCCAGGCAGGAAGAAACATTTCTAAAAAGAAGTGCAGGTCATCAGATCCTCATGGCTTATGGGAAATAATCCTTGCAATGATCCATTTCATTTATTCCAAATCTCAACTAACAGAGTAACCTAAAAAATCTAAAGTTTATTCTCGTCAACAAATTTACCCACTAGAAGGGAGTGCTGTGAACAAAAGACTGCGTAGGGATTTGTGTAGGTATATGGGGGCCTAGAGGCCACCGTGCATAAGAGGCAGGGATGAAGGAAGAGGTCAGGTGGAGCAGCACAACCCCCAGGCTGTCCATCTCTACTTTAATGCAGCATGGCCAATTTTACCTATTTTATATATAGTAGTTCACTGTACAATTTCACTTCAAAAAAGGTTTTGCTGTAGAAAAATATTAACTATCAAGCTAAAAACACTACAATAAGAACTGCCAATAAATAAAGTATCATGCTGTATATGTGAGCTTTTGTAAGTTGTAATGGCATGAGCTTGTCCCTTGGAACCTGAATTCACTCTATTTACTCATAAAAATTAAGTCACACCATTTTAAATCACAAAAAATAATAAAAGGGCCCTGGCTGAGTGGTTCAGTTGGTTGGAGCGTCATCCTATACACACTAAAAGGTGGCAGGTTCCATCCCTGGTCAGGGTAAGAGAGGCAACCGACGTTTCTCTCACATCAATGTTTCTCTCTCTCCCCCTTCCTCTCTCTCTAAAAATTAATTAAAAAACATATCCTTGGGTGAGAATTAAAAAATAACAACAATAATAATAACAAAAGGTCCTGCCTTATTATTTTTTAAAAATATATCTTTATTGATTTCAGAGAGAGGAAAGGAGAGGGAGAGAGAGAGAGAGAAACATCAATGATGAGAGAGGGACTGGGGATCAAGCCTGCAACCTGGGCATGTGCCCTGACCAGGAATCGAACCCCGATCACCTGGATCCTAGGTCAATGTTCAACCACTGAGCCACGCCTGGCCAGGCATCCTGCCTTATTAACATGGTTTTTGGAAAATACTCTTGCAAGTTCTTCAAAACAAACCAAATATCAGAGCCAATCACTCTATTTGCCCCCGCTCCCAGGTAGCCTTAATTTCCTCAGTTCCCCTCCTCTCCTTTTCCGAATCTCTCTGATTTATCACCTATTCTCCCCTTCTGCACCCCCATTTCAGAGGAAGGGTTCTTTCTCCTCGTCAAGGACAACTTCATTCCTGGATTCTTCATCTCTTATGCTCCCTCCCTGGAGACAGTGAGAGGAGAGAGACTGAAGGCTTAACAAATTTGTTTTAAAAATAGCATCTTCTTTGATCTTGATGTTTACTCCCTTCTCAAACAACCATCTCATCGATCTTCTTTCCTTCATCACCAGACTCCTCTAATTTGCAGCTTCTGCTTTCTTATCTTCATTAACCACTGATTCCTAACACCCTGCAATATAACTGACTCAAATTTCATTCCTATTCATAATAGTGGCCTACATAAACAAATTACTGTGACTCTGATGTATAAGGGAGGCAAAACAGAATTCTAGGTGCAAACACTAAGCTGACAACTTATTAGTTATGCCACCTGGGTGGCTGAGGGCTGGGGCTGGGGCAAGAGAGCATTCCATTTCACACATACCCTTTTGTACCTTTTAATATATGTAATATAATTGCCTATTTGGGAAAAAATTTTGTTTTGAAAAAGCTTTATTTAAAATTGTAAAACTTCTCAGCATCCTAAGAACCAAAGAGACTGTATATGTTATATATTCAAAGTCTAACCTTGCTTTCTCCAGCTAAAGGGCTTTCTAGTAGTTCTAAGAAAAGAAAACAAATTTAAAAAAATTAATCCTAAGTCACTAATTTCTTGTTAAGTCAAATTTTATTAGCAGGTAAATTCAATAGTTAATTATATTTGGGAATGGAAGAGTCAACTGACAGGAGTAAAGGAAAGAGCAAGTGGGAGAGGGACTTGGACAATTGGTCACTAGGATACAATGAACATTACATTTTTTGCCCAAGTTTATAACCACAAGAGGCACCTAGCTAAAGTGGCTCAACAGTTATGTTTAAGTTTCTTACCTTCTGAGGCTTTCCTTCTTCTCTTCACGTGATAAACAGTTGTCCAAATGCTTATTGATGTGATCTTCTAAAATACTAACCCCGCAAACAGGACATTCCACTGTATTTTTTTATTAAAAAAGAAAGACTTTATTGTTTGTAGAATGGGCAAAAATAAGAGAACATGGCATCTTTCTGAGATTACGATAAAAGACTGGTTACTGAATAATGACTGAATTGTGGGAAGTCACATAATTCAAATCCTGGCCCTAGAAGAAGAAACTGCAGAGAAGTTTGGAAATTTGTTTATCAGAAGATGCTTTAGTTGTCTTTTCTACCAAGGTGTAATCAAACTATAAAACTAATCTTAGGGTTTCCCAAATCTTACGAGCCATTTCGAAGCAATCACAACAACCTGAGTAAGACATACTTGGCTAGGGGCAGGGTGAAGGGGGTGAGGGTGGTGTAGCTAGATCAAAGCATTTACTGGTTTAGGCCAATTACTGCTCAATTATCAATGGTTACAAAGTGGTTAATTTAGCTCTGGCTTGTAAATTAAAATTAGGAAATGCAATCATGCTCAAACTGTTTCATAGTCTGCAGGGATCTGTGGAAATACCTGGGGGCCTAGAGGCAACCCTGGGTAACAGACAGGGACGGAGGGGAGGTTAGGTGGAGCAGCACATCTCTAAGGGAGCAGAGCCTATTTTATCTCTTTTGTATGTTATGGTTCATTGAAAGATTTCATTTGAGAAATTGATTCTGCTAAAGGAAAAAAATCTAACCATGAAACTAAAAAGATTACCCTAAGAACTGTGAACTGACAGATTGACCAAACATAAGGTACACTAGGAAGTGCAAGTAAAATTCACATATCCTTATGAAATTTAAACACCTGAGTACTAATAAACCGTCAATCTAAATTTAATAACCACCAATAGCCCTGCACAGTGTGTGCTATGAGTGTACCAAAGATGTCTAAGATACAGTTTCTGCATAAAGGGTCTTCTACAACTCACTGGCAAGAACAGACATAAAATAATAGGCTAAACAAGCTGACCACTCATCAAAAAGTTAAGCAAATTATATACACATAGTCCAGAAAACATGTGCTGTAACACATACTTTAGTGATATGAGTTATCAATATTATCTAACAAAACCAAAGTGGTTAGGATCTGGATAGAGTCTAAAAGACAAAATGGGGTAGGCGCACATTATTAGTAAAGGGCCAGGTAGTAAAGGTTTCAGGCTTTGTGAGCCAGGTGGTCCCTTGTCACAACTACTCAACTCTGCCATGTGGCATGAAAGCAACCATGACAACATGTAAACAAATGGATGGGGCAAAAATAGGTGCGACAAGCCGAATTTGGCCTGTAGGTGGTAGGCTGCCAATCCCTAGGCGCATTCAAGGAATAGTGGGGAGATCAGCTTGGGTAGAGGAGAGGGACTTTTGAGACAGAGGTGAGAGTAAGTTCGGACAGCAAGGGCAGAGGTCAAACTGTTGCAGGCTATAAATGCCAGTCAGAATAGCTTGGAAGTGTTGAAGTAGTGGTACAATAAGATACAAAGCGCTCTTTAAGATTAAACCAGAGCCCGGCCGGGCGTGGCTCAGCGGCTGAGCGTCGATCTAGGATCCAGGTGATTGGGGTTCGATTCCTGGTCAGGGCACATGCCCGGGTTGCAGGCTAGCCGATCAATGACTCTCTCATCATTGATGTTTCTCTCTCTCTCTCCCTCCCCTTTCCTCTGTCTGAAATCAATAAAGATTTAAAAAAAAAAAAAAAAAAAAAGATTAAACCAGAAATAATTTGAAGGATGGCAGCTGGGGGTAGGGGGAGGAATTAAAAGCTAAAAAACAGCCCTGGCTGGGTGGCTCAGTTGGTTGGAGCATTGTCCTGTACACCAAAAGGTTGCAGGTTCAATGCCCAGTCAGCGCATACAGGAGGCAACCAATCAATGTTTCTCTCTCACAATCAATGTTTCTGTCTCTCTCTAAAAATCAATTAAAAAAAACATATCCTCAGGTGAGGATTTAAAAAATAAAAGGCTGAAAAACAGAAAGCTACTGCCATACTCAAAGTATGAATTAAAACTGCTTCATTTTTTGTAGCAAACAGCCTGAACTACTATTCTGTGAGAAACAGAACACACACATCTTGAAGCACTGCCTACATCGATCTCTGAGATTAATATAAGGTGAGATCTGGTTTGCCCTTTCTCAAATTCTTCCCCCCTCAAAAATGCTGCTTATTTATTCTTAAGTCCTTTGGGATGAGAAGATCCCCACTAAGTAAGAAAATAAACACGTGAAAATAATTTCCTACCTTTAGGAACCTGTTTCAAAGTCGATGTAGAGGGTGCCTCAGGAACATCAGCATCCGAGATGCCTGAAGGTGTCTTTTCTAAAGAAGGTGTCTCTTTGGTCTTTGCAGAAGTGCTCACCTCTTTTTGAAGGCTGAGTTTGCTTTCATTCTCATTTATCAACAACTCTGATGTAGAACCACCAGCTTCTCTAATCAGGAAATTCTCCATTAACCTGCTTCCTTGCTTTAAAGACTGTCTGTGTGTACTTTGAGGAGTGTGTACTTTGGCGGCAAGGTTTCTTGAAGAGGAGGAAGCAGGAGAAATGGGTGGTGACTCTAAGGCAAACTGCAACAAATGATTCCTTTAAGCACAAAAAACACAATGGATAATTAAGAAACCAAATAATGTATAATAATTTAACTAACATAAGCTGTCTTCCCAATTAACACTCAATTCTATGAAATATAGTACTTACTCCATAATGACAACCAAACCAAAATGTTTCTTCTAGAATAAAATAAATACAAAGCAATGTATCTGACTTTAAAAATCAGTTAATCTGTCTATAAAAAAACTGAGACTTCAGATTCTGGTGATGGAAAATAGCTAGTTTGAGAATTAATCTCCAATCACAAATAATTTTAAAATCAGGACAAAATACATAAAACAACTGTTTGTAAGCATGAGCTATACTCAAGATAAGGCTATGATCCCTGAGAGAAAAGAAACATGAGGTGATTCAATATTTCCCTAAGGATTTCCCCTAGAAGCATTTTCTGGGAGTTGTATATTAACCTAAAATCAAAACAGTGATCTCACTGGGTAGAAGGAACAGAGACCAGAGTTCTAGGAAAAGGTGCCTAGGGTTAGAGGGACAGGATGCTGGATAGGGGTCAGCCATGGAAAGGGAACCCTAGAAGTCTGCCTAGAAAATCTATCAATTCCTGATTATCTCCAAGGCTGCATAAGCCTAAGACGAAACCAGGAAACCTGGCAGGAAACAGATGCCGGGAAGCTGAGATTCCAAAGGTCAGTGCTAGAAAGCTGTTGGGAGTTTGAGCCCAGCCAAAGCTGAGAGACCTTGGTGCAAGACCTCAGACATTCAGTTGTAAGCCCACAAAGGCCACACCTTAGGAAGAATGACCACTCCCTAGGAATATAAATAAAACTAAAATGACCAAACCTAACAAAACACTAACCCAGTCACAGACAAGATAAAAGTGAAGAGCTGGTAATTTAACTGCCTATCAGAACAAAATTCAGCATCTTTCAAAGAAAGGTAACTTAGAGTCGCTATCATATTTTCACCCACAATGTTTAACACAATTAAAAATTACTAGACATGCAAAGCAAGAAAAGTAGCCAATAATCAAGGGAAAAAATTGTCAATGGAAGCAGACCCAGAAGTCATCCAGAGGAGCATCAGAAGATAACAGCTTCAAAGTAACCATGACGAGTGTGTTGAAGGAAAAAAATGAAAACATAAACAAATGGATACAAAGACAGTGTACTGTAAGAAGGAATTAAAATCCACCCCAGGAAGGACAAAGGCCTATCATAATCAAACCGCTGAAAAATGAAAAATAAAGAGTAAGTCTTGCAAGTAACTTACAAAAAAATAACATAGTTTCTCAATTTTGGCACTATTGATACTTCGAGTCAGGTAATTTCTTGTTGAAAGGAACTGTTCTGTGCATTGTAAGAAGCTTAGGAGCAACTACAGCACCCACCAAATGTCAGTAGCATTCCTTCCTCCCAAACAGGTTGAGAAAACCAAAATACATGCAGACATTACCAAACGTTCCCTCGGGGAGGGGCTAAAAGGAAGGCAAAATCACTCTCAGGTAAGAACCACTGATCTAAGAGAACAACAGTAAGAAATATCATTGCTTCCTCAGTATGGAGTTACCTCAAAAAATAATAAACGGAACTGCCTTATGACCCAGTGATTCCCAAATGTTCTGGAATATATCCCAAGAAACCCAAAACACTAATTCAAAAGAATACATGCACCCCTATCTAAGTTCACTGCAGCATTATTTACAATAGCCAAGATTTGGAAGCAGCCCAAGTGCCCATCAATAGATGAGTAGATAAAAAAGCTGTGGTACATTTGCACAATGGAATACTACTTGCCCGTAAAAAAAAACAAAAAAAAAGGAAATTTTAACCTTTGAGACAGCATGGATAGACCTGAAGAGAATCATGCTAAGTGAAATAAGCCAGTCAGAGAAAGAGAAGTACCATATGATTTCACTCATATGTGGAATCTAATAAACAAAATGAACTAACAAGCAAAACAGAGACAGACTCATAGAACTATGGAAGCAAAAAGATAATAGAATGGCATCTTTAAAGTACAGAACAAAAATGAAACTGCCAAGAATTCTATTTCCATTGCAAATATTCATCCAAAATGAAATAAAGACATTTTAAAGCAAATAAGAGCTAAGAAAATTCCTCACCAGTAGGCAAGAAATACCACAAGAAATCTTCAGGATGGAGGAAAATAATTCTATATGAAAGCACAAACATATCAGCAAAAATCAACAGTTCCAGAAAAGGTAAATATATGGCTAAGTACAAGACTATTGACTGTTTTGAAAACAACACTAACAATGTCTTGTGGGATTTTTAACATGTATGGAAATAAGATCTCTCACAACATAGCAAAAAGGGGGGATTAAATCACGCAAATGTAATATTCTCACATTGTTCATGACATGATAAGAGTACTAATTTGTGGTACACTATAATATGTTAATTTCTTGGGCAATCACTTAAGTGACACTAAGAAGTATAATGCAAATACTAACAAAGGAGATAAAATAATAAAAATAATATCAACAAAAGGGCAGAAAAGGAGGAATAATATTTTCAAAACAAAGAACAAATGGACAGTAGATACCTTGCAACATATACAAAATTATGATATGTGATTCTATTTTTATAAAACCCTAGAAAATGCAAACTATAGTGTTTACAGCAGATTAGTGTTTACTTGGGGACAGAGTTGTAAGGGTCAGGAGAGGGGATCACAAAGAGGCACAAAGAAACTTGTGAGTGATGGGTAGGTTCATTACCTTGGTTGTGTTAATTTCATATGAACACATGTCAAGGCTTACTCAATTGTACACTTTAAATATGTACAGCTTATTGTATGTTAATTATATCTCAGTAAAGCTTTTAAAAATATTTTTAAATGAGTTATGTAAAAACATTAATCCAAAATTGATATTTAGAGTTAAATTAAATTGGTAATTTTTCCTATAATTTCCATCACTCTATGAATGTATATTAAAGTGAGTTGGTATTACAATGCCTAAAGGCATTCATCATAAACATGCATATATTTTAGGGGGCAAATTATGGACTTTAGAACATTAAATCTTGCCCATTGGTTAGCTCTACAATAACCTTACCTCTTCAGAATGCAGCTAAGAAGACTCAAGAGTCAAAATAGGTGTCTGGGTGGACAGGGGCAGACCTAAAATCCATGCCCTCAAGTCCATGGACTTCAGCAACTAGTGAAACTCCCTGCAAGTGCTTGTTCTGATCTGAAACATGCAAACAGCAACCTAGGACATTTGGTTAAACCAGCAGAGGCCCACCGAAGCACAAATTCTTATAGTACCTTAGGGCATCAACATATAATAGGGCAGCAAGATATAAATATAGATAAAATATATGATAATGATAATAGGGATCTGTTTGTAGGTTCCTTTGTTCCAGGTATTATACTGGGTATCTTTTAGTATAACTCTTCATTTCTAATCCTTACAACAATCCCTCAATGTATCAACAATATTGTTCCCATTTTTCAAATGTGGAACAGAGGCCAAAGAGGTTTAACATCTTGATCACATTCACATCAGAACTAGGAGGGCCAAGACTGGAAGCTACTTCTGCCTGAATCTGAAGCCAGTATGCTTTAAACCATACCATAAGAAAAGGTGAAATTATATTCTCCATACTCTTGTGAAGTACTAAGGGAATTATCTATTACAATGATCTAAAATGTTTAACTTCTTAAATGTGGAATAAATACACGGAGAAAGATTCATACTTCAATGGTGAACAAACCAAAGTATTAAATTATGCTCTGCACTCTCAAGTCATAAAAGTAATGACAGAGATGTAGACTGGCTGCTATAAAAATACAGAAACAATATTTTCTTACTTAGATCAAGAATGACATCCACTAAGACAAACATATTTTAATTAAACTTTGTTTTGACACTACAGTTTCTTACGAACATTATTTTAAAAAAGACTGAGTCGAGAAAAAAACAACATTGTTCTTTAAAAACAAAAGGCAAAAGTTAGAAGAAAATGTAAGACGTGCATGTCAGCCTATGTCTGAAAACCTCTAGAATTATTTCCAATACCCTTTTGTTATTCCATTTAGAGTATTCAAGTTTTAAAAATCATGTCATAAAATGGCAATGAAAAGACAGGAAGAAACAAAATCAACAAACAATATAAATATCTTCCATTTTGTCATAAAATTAAAACTCTTCCCTCGTCAATCTCAAACTGGATTTTAAACAAGTAATGAAATTGATTAGCTTGAATTTCATTCCTAATTTTGCAAATGAGATAACACAGCACTTTAGACATAACAAATGTCAAGGCATGTTTACCATAAGGCAATTCCAAGAAGGCAAACAAAGGGAGAAGCAAATGATAAAATCCACCCCAAGTATACAGAGAACACTTCCCACTCCACCCCTCCACCCCCCACTGTAATGAACAATCAAATAGCCCATTCCTTTTAGGAGGGAGGGAGGAAGGGGAGAGTTCAATCATTCCAAGGCCTCCCTTTAAGTTACCAAAAGGTCAGTGAACCCAAAGATACTGATTGCTTCTCTTCCAGAAACAGATGCTATTCTTTGTAACACTCCCTTTTTCCTAGCAGGGAGGTTATGTTTTCAGTACCACCTGAAGAAAAAAAATAAGCCTTGAGATACAGTTTTACTGTTTCTTTCCAAAGACATGACCCCATCTTTTTTCAAGACTTCAAAATCTAACTGACTGAAAGACTAACTGGTGTTAAGACTTTTAAAATAAAAAAAGCAATAAATTTAATTATGAGAATCAGAGAATCTCAGTTTCTTAATTTAGGAAAGCATACCAACTTTTTATGACTTTACATCAGGAAATAACTGACCAGCCAATTTATAGAATGTCATATTAGGTAAGTTCAGAATACTACATTTGATCATTTTTTAGGATCAGTAACTGTGCAGCTCTATTGGAACAAGTCTCTTTACACTTCTAGAAGCAATGTAATGTACCTCCAAGAATGCTCCAAAAAGCCTGGAAGTTATACACTTAAGTACCTGGACACCTAACCATTAACTAAACACAGTATATTCCTAATAAAAATTCCTGCTTGACTTGCATGATGAAAAATAATTCAAGATACCGTTTGGTAAAACATGACTTTTTATATCCCTTTGGGTGACCACTCAACCTTCACCATCATGCATTTGACAGGTAAAAAGAAAAGCTACATTTCTGAGTTTAAAAAAGTGGCTACTACATATTTCAAGTGGTACATCATCATGTCTTTTATACATGCTAGGTAAATCAGGTTAAGACTGAATGGATTAATACATAATGGACACAGAAACAATTATAGATGTATGTGTATACATAGATTAGTAAACACATAAATATACATGCACATGTCCCCCATCTCTGTCCACAGAGAGGGCCTAGAAGCAATAATACCCCAGTAACAAAGCACACAGCCCATTCTGGATCCTAATTTCTAAACACCATTTTCCAATAAAAGGAACTAGGGCTTCTTGGGAAAATGGTTGACTCTAAAGCTAGGGCAGGAAAAATAAAAATTAAAGCTGGAGTATCTTTGTAGTACCCAAAAGTAAGCACATGCTCAAATCTGCATTTTAACTCTTGTTTTTCATAACAGGTAGATTTCTGTTAAGTAAAGGGAGAAAATCCCATTACCACTGAATTGTCCATGTGTGATTAATAACTGTTGCTGCTTCCCTTCTTTACCCCAAATATGCAACCCTGCATTACCTAATCCCCAAAAGTGCAGAGTAAAGAGGGGACACATATAAAAGACAAAAGTAGTTAGTGGTTAGTCACAAAATTAAATCATACCGTGCAAAATTCAAGCTTTTTACCAGTTCATCTAATACGCGGTTATTTTTCAGGTCTGGCTCTGTGACTGTCTAGAAAAGAAAAACAACAGATGAAAACAATAATTTACTTGTCATAGTTTTGTTTTTGCAAATGTGTGACCCATCCTCTTAAGACTCCCCATCCCATTTAGTCTTCCAGGAAAGCCTCAAAATAAAGTTTATTTGTCTCATACTAATATGGCATTTAAAGACACTGAATCACTATCAGCCAACTGGAAGTCTGAGAAAAGCTTTCCAAAGCATGTGGTAAAATCATATATACTCTGTACTAAGGTAAAACCTAATTATGAGCAAGAATGCCAGCACTCAGCTTTGCCAAAAATTTCTCCTGAAGACAGAAGAGAGGCTCCTTTAAGTGAATACTGGGAGAGGCATTAGGTGTCCAAAGAGAGCTTAAAAACAAGATTGGTTTTCAGGAATGCAATAGGAACATGGTAAATCCAGTAGTTATGTAGCATAAATGGTATACAATTCATCTCCGTGGAGACACCACCTTGACAAAGACAGTGTGCCTGAAGTTGTAAGAGCTTAGACTCAAGAACCAAACTATCATTTCTTACACAGGGTTTTTACATAATAGCTCAGAGAAGTTCAACGACATCCTCATACCATGCACCTACCAGAGGCATCAGAACTCAAACCCTTTAACTAGTCTAAGTGTCCTTTCTGTTACTTTACTGTCTCTTTTACTTCTTTCTTTATTCCTACGTATGTTTACTTTCCCTTTTAACCTACCTTTTCATCTATTTCCACTACTTGAAAAGCTTCAGAAACCACTAACAACAAATTTCCTAGTGCTGTCCCTGAAGGCTTGTTTTGGGAAAAACGTAAGGGATCAGTTAGGCTGGGTTCAGCCCAATGGCCAGGAATCTTTGCCTTCAGCACAAATACTTACACCAGGCACTTGCAAGTAAATAATCCTACCATCAGATTTTCTACCCAATGTGAGAATAAAAAGCGAAAAACCATAAAAACACGGGTCTTAGGATTTTATGAGCACTACATTCTGATCTTAAAATTAGTTTTTCCTCCTAAAATGCATTTAGGTTATCAGAAATCCCCATAAAAACGTGAACGAAGCCCAGTTCTCCAATTATGTGTTTTAGAGGTCCTTTCTGAAAATGTGTTTTATATAGCTTAACTCAATAATTACACATCTTCCCTTGGGGCTTTTGTGTACACATGAAGCAGAAATATCTGCACCAAAGAATAAGTATTTTTAAAACAAAAAAAGAAAGAACTCACCACACAACAAGTTGGACACTGTGTTTTATAGGACAAAAATTTTCTTATACAGAGAGAACAATCTGCAAAAACATGAATGCAACATAAATCAGTTAAGCTGCATTAATAATATAGGACTCTGACTTCTAATAGAACGTGACTTAAGCTGTAGGGTATTTCCATCATCTAAAGTATATCATTATAATTTCAAAATTCTAGTACCTCTACTCTACCTATGCACTTTTGCAAATGTGACAAAATAGCATTTTTAGGAGAGAAAAACATATCAAATAATAATCCTGGGTCCCCAGGACATCACACCTCCCTAAGCAACATGCATCACTCTCCACATCCTCCATCTGTAAAATGAAGGAAACATACATGCAAGGCCCAGGATGGAAACTGTATAAACACATCAGATATCTCTACTAACATTCTAAAATATAAATTTTGAAATAATTTTAACTCTATAAATGATGTCCATCACCCCACATTTAACAAGTACTATGTGGCAAACACTAAGAACAGAACAATATATAATGCAAAGTTCTTGACCTCAAGGAACTAACAAAATAGTGAAGCAATTACAGTGCAGTAAGTCCCAACCACTTAAGCAGGAAATCACCATTAACTAAATTCTTCACACCCACGACGGTGCAAAATGGTCTCCCAAAGAAAAAATAGGTATGACTAATAGAATGGTACCTTACTGGTAGGCAATGTGCTATTAGCCCAAATTCTGCCAGTGAAGGGGCTTCATTAAAAAAAGGGTTCAGTTTAGTGAAAGGAGGAGGAGACAGTATGACTTCAGATACTGATATCCATTAAATGAACAAGTTGTGCCACCCTCAGTATGAGCACCCAGGAGGAAAAACAAAAGAACTTATAAAAAAGATAAAACCAGCAGAGTTAAGTTCTTTGCGAGCAAAAGGGACTTCTGATTTCTGGTCTGGTATGTAAGGAGCTTAGAAGTCATCATTCTACGTAACAACAAGAAGAAGGCTATACAAACTAAAAAATCAACAACTCTTCTTAGATCCATCAGAGAAGTGAAGTCAGAGGGCAAACCACTGCCCCCCAAATTGGAGAGGCAGACAGGCTGGATATGGAGTCACGGCTTCCAGAGTAGAAACCCAGGACCAGAACCTTGCATGGGAATCAGGGAAGCCTCCGCTGGAACCAGAGCAGAGGCAGGAAAACCTGGACTGTAACTGAAAAATTGCTGGAGGTTGAGCGTGGACAGTCTGAGTTTAAAAACTCCAAGGCAACAGACATTGAGTGGGGGCGGGGGCACTCACAGGGTGTGAGTTTTAACTATGAGTTCTACCAGGTTCTCAAAGTGACTATCAGACAAAAATCCCCCAGTCCTTCTGCAGGAGGAGGGGAAAGTAATAATTTTGAAATACACTGGAGCATTGTGCTCTTCTTAACAAAGCCTGCCCTCAAGAGAAACTATTCTACCAGGGCCTATTCTGTTAGGGTTTTATCAGAGCCCAGCTGACCTGGGGGAAGGGAAACAACTAATTCCAGCTTCTTCTAGCTGTTCTGTCCAACTGGGGAAGTTGGGGTGGGAGGGGTGCGTGGACCTGAAAAGGCACAGTCCAAGGGCACAGGCCAACTAAAAAGGCTGAGACCTAATCATAGGACTACAGAACAAACCTCACCACACCCCACACCTCACCACATTACTAAAGGCCTATTTACTGCAGCTCCTTTTACCTCGTACACCATATCCCACTATTAGGAAAAAATTGTAAGGCATACCAAAAGGCAAAAAACAGTCTGAAGAAAGCATGAGAGTCAGAGTCAAATACAGCAGGGATATTGGGATTATCAGACCAGGAATTTAAAGCAACTGTGATTAATATGCTAAAGGCTTCAATGAACAAAGCAGACAGGCAGCCAAGAACAGATGGGTAATGTAAGCACATTATCTCCCAAAAGTCCCATCTCCAAATACCATCACTGTGGGAATTACAGCTTCAACATACGAATTTGGGGGAAATACAATTCAGTCCATACATTCCACCACTTGCCCTCAAAAATCCATGTCCTCCCATGGAAAACACACCCATCCCATCTCACCAGCCCCAAAAGTCTCAACTCATTCCAGCATCAACTCTAAAGTCCAAAGTCCCATCTATATATCACCAAAATCAGATATGGATGAAACGTGTATCCTTAGGTGGCTTTATTTAAATCGCCTTAAGTTTGCTTTTCCACCCAAGTGCTCAACTATGAGCAGTGTGAGGAGGGGAGGGTAGACTAAAACAATGACAAAAAGAGCAGCTTCACAGAAACATCCAAGCCTTGGGGGGAGGAGGAATTTCTAATCTCAAACAGGATACAGCTACCTGCTGGCTTTCAAATACCAAAAGAGCCCAGCATCCTGATTCATTCTGAGGCAAAATTCCACTCCAGACTCATGCGCTTGACTATCAGTTACTCTCTTCAAACAACAAGAAGTCTCCTGAGCATTAGCATAAGTCAAGAATTCCCAAACCTGGCTGCTCATCTGAGTCACCTGGGCAGATTACTGTTGATTTTAATATAGTTTCCAAGGCCCTAACCCAAGTCATACTGATTCATTGGATTTTGGTCAGTAAATCACATTCATATGTGATTCTGACTGAACAACAATATTACTGTTCTTTTAAAAAACTTAGTATGTTTTTGCTATTAGGTTAAACCATATGAAAATCATTTTGGAAATGTAAAAGAAAAGACAAACACTGGCAATTTCTCGTGCTTAACATAATACTGTATACTTACTGTGTGCTGTTTTAAGCACATTACATGTATTAACTCTTTTGATCCTTACAGCACCC
The DNA here is from genome assembly GCF_054644295.1 of Miniopterus natalensis. Taxonomy (NCBI): domain Eukaryota; kingdom Metazoa; phylum Chordata; class Mammalia; order Chiroptera; family Miniopteridae; genus Miniopterus; species Miniopterus natalensis. The sequence continues at coordinate 33,544,088 of NC_142095.1, read as the reverse complement.
CTCAGGTTGTTATTAATATTAGTTCCATTTTACAAGAAGGAAAATACTGCCCAGGAGTTGGCCAACTTGCCCAAGATCACAGAGCTAATAAGTAACAAAGGCAAGTAACAGAGCTCATGTTCTTAACATAATTCTAATTAATTATTCTAAATATTTATAATTTATTTATAAAATGTGTTTATTATAGTTACTTAATATGTAATTAATATGATCATAGGTACCAGAGTATGTATAATGAGGCTAATGCTCTCTCTTTTGTATAATCTTGAGTGTTTTGTTTTGAAATATGAAGAACCAGATGTTAATCCAAAGTAGATCAAGCCCTTGGCTTAATTTCAGTCTACTACCAAATATGTACCGGGAACTGCAGACCAACATAATTTATTCCCTAGTAAGCAACCATATTATTCCATTCAATCAGAGCAGTTAAAAGAGCTCTAGACCCATGTATTCCTAGGTGGCTTTATTTAAATTGCCTATGAAATTTGTTTTTCCACCCAAGAGCCCAAATATGAGCAGTGTGAGGAGGGAGGGTAGAATTAAACAATGATTAAACAATGACAAAAAGGGTAGCTTCACAGAAATATCCAAGCCTTGAGGGAGGAGGCATTTCTAATCATAAACAGGGTACAGCTACCTGCTGGCTTTCAAATATCAAGAGCCCAGTATCCTAGCAGTAAAAAAGCAAATTTCTAAAACTTAAACCAACCCTTTTTATGTGTGATTTTAAGGATTTTATGAGAAAGTCAATCATTTCAAAAATAATTCTGAAGTGTCCAGCTAAAGCAAAAAATCCAGGTCCTGGAAAGCTCAGAAGGCTGGCCTCTACCTCTGGTTCCAGTGCTAAGTGACCAGTTAGCTGAGAAGAGGAGACTATCCTTCCAACAACCAGCACTCCAGCACTTCCACAGTGCAGCTCTGAATAATTCTATGTCCCTTCTGTGTGTATAGCTATCTCTCTTCCCTGCCTTGTTCCACACTGCTGCCTCCTGAGCATATAAGAGAAAAACACATTATTTGCCTAAAAGAATAGTATACCGTCTCTTAATTTAGCAAAGGTCACTAAATGGAAAACTTCATATCTATCTCACTTTTAAAAATGAAATTAAGGTGCTTTATATTTCAACACAGGCCTCAATTAATTTTGTGAGTCAAAATCCACAAAAGGAAAATAAAAATGATTGTTGGTCCCTCTTTAAAACAGTGGTAATTAGCCTTGGCTGGTGCGACTCAATGGTTAGAGCATCAACCTGAGCACTGCGGTTCGATTCCTGGTAAAGGGAACATACCTGGGTTACAGGTTCAATCCCTGGCCCTGGCTGGGGCGACTGCAGGAGGCAACCAATCAATGTGTCTCTCTTACACTGATGTTTCTCTCCCTCTCTTCCTTCCACTCTCTCTGAAAAGCAATGAAAAAAATATCCTCAAGTGAGGATCAAAAAAAAATAATAATAAATAAAATGCAAAGATACTAGAAACCCAAATAATTTGAATAAAGAAAAACAAAGCTGGAATACTTACAATGCCTGACTTCAAGGCTTACTAAAAGTTACAAAAATTAAGATAAGGTGGTATTGGCACAAAAACAGACATGTAGATCAATGGAATAGAAGAGTCCAGAAACAGGCCCACACATGATTGCCTGCAGCCCTACTGACTAAGATGAGGAAAACTCAATCAGGTGATAGAAATGTTCAGCAGCTTAATGTAGTGGTTACACGGTATACGCATTTGTCAAAACTCACTAACACCTGTACGCTTTACTATGCACTTAAAATGGATGTATTTTATTTTATGTAAATTATACCTAAATAAAGACACATATTTAGAAATAATCCCCAAATCTTATCTTGGTTATTAATGTGAATCTGGCCTAGGAAAGGGAACTAACATTTAATAAGGGCCTATAATGTGCCAGACACTGGGCTCTGCAAATTTAATTCTCACAACCATCTTCTAAGGTAGAAAATGCTCACCAGACTTTTACCTTTGAAGAAATGTTGGGCATTTGCAAACTCATCAACCTAGTAAGTGGGAGTCAAGAGTCAAGCCTAAGTATATCTCTAATGCCCGTGATGCTACCACGACCATTCCCTGTCTTCTCCATAGAAATGTTTCCACCAAAGCTTACTATCCACTAAAATCATTTTTTAAAATCAAACTTGCTGGTTTGGTTTTTTTTTTAACTTTCCAAGACAAATCAACTTGAAAATAGAGGAAAAATAACAAACTTAGGTAATCCATAAACTGGATAGCCAGCTTCTGAACAGTCCAGGCTCACCCCTATGTGTTAAATGCCTCAAGTATAAAAAATACTTACTAGACTCATAAAGAGAAGTGCAAGCAGATTCCAATATAAGAGTCTGTCCAGCATCACAAAGCAAGTGGTAAAGCTGTAATACCTCTTCAGTGGCAGAATTCTCTCACTGGGATTTTTAAACTTTGAAACTCTACACAAACTACTACTTAGTTGAACCACCTATCTGCTATCGTGCTAAAAACAAAAATTCTGAAATTTAACACCTAAAAGTGCTTGGCAAATAAAGAACCATACATATATTGTGACCAAAATCTTTATTGCCATAAATGTCATAAAAAGCATAAAAACATCCAAGAGGGAGGTGGTAGAAAATATAGGCGGCTTTGTAAATCCTTCAATACTCAAGAGGAAGCGGTAGAAAAAGACCTTCTGAAAACTTAAAGATGGAGCTAAAAGTGAGAAATAAATGTGTGTTAAATTAATACTACCTTATATAAAAATCACATTTTTACTAATTCGAAGAAGCAGTGCATACTTACAGTTATGTGAACACTGAGGAATCATCATGGCAATGTTGAAATACTCAAAGCAAATGCCACACCGCAGCAAGTCATCTACTGTCTGCAATGCAAAAAAACACACACACACACATATATATATATATATATATCTCAGAGAGACACCAAGACTGGGAAGTCTGGCACAGAACTCTTTCTCCATCCCCTAAAAAAATAATTTAATAATACTTCTTTGTCAAATATGCAAACTCCACATAAACAAACTGCAGGGGATCTTAACAAACAGAAAAACTTCCCCCAAGTGACTCACATATTCAAATCTCAGGTTACCCAAGACACTTTAAAATATATCTTTATTGATTTCAGAGAGAGGAAAGGAGGGGGAGAGAGAGACAGAAACATCAAAGATAAGAAAGTCACTGATCAAGCCCACAACCAGGCATGTGCCCTGAGCGGGAATCAAACCCCCATCGCCTGGATCCTAGGTCGACGCTCAACCGCTGAGCCATGCCCGGCCGGGCCCCAAGACACTTTAGACAAATAAAGCTAACAGTGTACAGATTCCTATGCAATATCGTCACCCTTTCACAAAAGGACTACTCTACTCCTGCTCCACTTCCCAAGTGCTTCCCGTTTGTACTCCAAACCGCCTCCTCTTCAGGCCCCATCTCCTGGCCTACAGTCACTGCCAGGGGAAAGGTACCAGTAGCCAGTCAGCACACAGGTTAAAAAACAAATCAGAGAATATAAAAGCCAAACACCAGAAATTATCTAGTTAAACCCCTTACTTCACAAGTGAGGAAACTTGTACCCAGGGCAGGAACACATATGGGGCATGAGTCCAGCCAGGGCTAAGCTTCCTGTCTCCTGCTGGCTTCCGCAGGGTTCTACAGTGCAGCAAAATGAGGGAGCCCTGGGAAGACTGGGGCCAGGGACAGCAGAGGGGGGTGAAGAGTCGGAATGCAAGCGAACAGGAAATGACCTATTCTTGCAACCCAAAATCTTGACATCATTTAAAATAAAATGTTATTCCTTTCAATAAAACACTGAGAAGATAGTTAAGAGAAGACAAAAAAGAGGGAGCGCTGCTATGCCCTGGTAAGGAAAGGTTGCCAAGAGAAGCGAAGTGAGACAGTGCAAGCGGCACGCTCCCTTCTGCTTGAGAGAGAGCAAAACCACCCTATTTTCACCCTGTAGATAGGCATGAGGAAATTATAGAAAGACACGCAAGAAAGGAGTAAATAGTGCCCGCAGAGGTTAGGAAACTGGATAAAAGAGGGGCAAAGCGGGAGGCGGACTTTGACTTTTCACTTCATGTATTTTTTGAACCATGTAAGCATATTACCTAAATTTTTAAAACATAAACAAAAAAAGACTGTCACTAATAGTCCGTATGATGAAATGTTATGTAGTCATTAAAAAAAACACACACAAAAAAACCTGCTTCCAAAGAAAAATGCCATAGGAAAGTGTTCGTTTTTTAATGGAAACTTTAAAAAAAAAATCAGAGAACAAACCTACAACAATACTATGTAATAACAGAACCATGTAGTTTAATCTCCATAGCAATCCTAGGAAGTCTATAGCATATGTATCCCCGTTTTGCAGACTAAGACTATAAAGCCTAAAAAGTGGTTGGATCAAACCCAAGAAGTTGACTCCAAAGTGATCCCAAATTTTAAATACATATACACACTGTGGGCATGTGTGGGCATGAGCACACACAAGGTAACTGAAGGAAAATAAGAGAAAAGGTAAAACAGTAGTTATTGTCAGATGATAGGATGATGGGTAACTCTTATTTACTCCTTTCTCTTACCCTGACTTTTTTTTTCTACTGTATACATATACATTTATAACCTGTTAAAGCCAGAAATTCTTGTTATGGTTAAACCAGGGAAATAAACATTAAGATACCAAAATCTTCCATTATTTTTTTATGGTAAGCTACCACTGACACAAAAAAGGATTGTGTTGAAAATGGATTAAGAGCAGAGGCAGAACTGGAAGACAGAGCCCTGGCATCTAGTCTACTGTACTTTCTTCTATATAACCAGCCTCTTTTAGTGGAGTTGTTGTTCGGACAGGTCTGCTGAGCAAGATCTGTGAAAGGTGACACCACATCAAACAAACTGTAACATTCTTGTATGAATTTCCAGTCATGCCATTTCAAGTGAGTAGCATGCACACCACATGTGCCTTGACCCAAATAGAGAATAGTCAAATGGATATCCCAGGATTTCTTTAACTTAGTGAAAGTAGAAGGGGGAATTAGAGAATTGGTGAAAAGACAATAATCAGAGCAAAGGTTCTTAACTTTTTGGGGTCGCAGATCCCTTTGAAGAATATATTAAAACCATGGGCTCTCTTCTCAGAAAAGAACACATACGGACAAAAATTTTATAAATAATCCAGTTACCAAAGTCTTTCCATGGATCCTAGATTCAATATAAGAAAGAACTTCAAAAAGAGCTACTTCTGGGAGCAGCTCATTCTTTGTCCCTGGAGGAGTTCAAGCAAAAACGAGATAAGAAATTGGCAGAATACATTATAAAAGGGATTAAAATAGGGATTCCCAACCTTAAGATTTCACGACTCTAACACGGGCTCAATCAAGTCTATCACTGAACACCCTCAATTCAGTGCTGTGGTTCAACAGCAAAGCCACAGAAGACAGGGAACCTGCCTCTAAAGAACACTGTGGAAGTTGTAGTAATATATAAAATATGCTTAAATCTACAAACAGGTAGCTTTGCAAATTACAGAGCTTTCACTTCCTTTATCTAATTCAATCTTCACAACAATAAATAAAAAGGGGTTGAAAAGTTAACATACGTTAAGTGCTAATAATAAGATAATCAACTGAATGCTAAACTTCCAGATACCTTCAATCAACTGGCAAATAATTTTGAGCACCCACTATGCACCACACATTAAGTACAGTGAGTAAGTCAGACAGGATCCCTATCACACACATCAACTCATTTAACCAACCTTATAAACTGTTTTTGCCTCCAGTTTATAGTTGAGGAAGTTCAGGCTCAGAGTTTTTAGTAACTAACTCAAGGTCACACAGTTAAATGAGAAGCAGAGGCCAGATTTGACCCAAGATCATCGGAATTCAAATCTATGCTCTTCTCCACTGTACCCTGGTGCCAAGGCCACCACAACTTCAAAACCACAGCTTCCTGGGTCCTTTCCACAATGCCAGCATTCACCATGGGGATGACACAGATGATGACAGGAAGAATAAGGCTCACACTTACTTTAACCTCCCACAAGTCCCTTCGAGTAATTCTCAGAGTCAGCCTTAAGAGTCAGGGGGGCAGATACCGTAATCCCCAAGTTTATAAAGCTGAGGAAGAGCATGAGAAAGTGACCTTGCCCACAAACAGAAAAACCAAGTGACAGATTCTTAGTTAGCACAGCAAAATGTATTTGCTCTTGACCAAATACATCAGGAATCCTGGGCTCACCACTACTGTAAGTAGAGACTGAAACGCCTTGGCAAAAACCAGGTAGCCACAAAATCAATGCCATTTAAGCGAAATAATTCAATTAAATGAAAGGCTGGCTGGTACCGAGCCTGAGTCCCGATCTCTCTGTTGAAAAGAGAGACGTGCACAACTGTTAGGAGTTAAGACGCATGAGGAAGGAGTCAGGGTAAACCAGAACTAGGCTTCTTGAGGGTAATTAGAACAAATTAAAGAGAATGTAAAAGGGGCCAGCTGCTTCGCTACGTGATTAAGTAAATGGTTCTTGATGCAAGGTCTACCCAAAATCATGTCGAGTGTCACTTGGGAAATTCTCAACTAAGATCCTGCGAGAGTTTACATAATGCTGAGCACATAGCAAACCCCCGCGAAGCGTGAGCGGTCGCGGTGGTTTTCGCTGTTGAGCGTAACCATTTTCTGGAGGTCACAGCTATTGCTGTGGCTGAACTGCAGGCAGCATGCCCGGTTCCTTGAGACCGCCAACCTCAGCTCACCAAAAGGGGCCGAGGCCTGTCCCCAGGAAACTGAGGCCCAGAGCCCCGCAGAGGGCAAATGGCAGAGCGGAGCCGGGCACCCGGCCCAAGTTGGCCGCTCGCGCCTGGTCCTCTCACGACGGGGCTGGCCGCCGGCTGACACCCGGGCGCCCCCAACCTCCCCGAAGCTCTCACCTTCATGACTTCCAGGCCCGGAGGCCACCGAGGCTCGACTAGGGAGTCCATGGCCTCTCCAAAGGACGCTGGGGGCTCCTCAGCCCACTGGCCTCCCGCGCTCCACCGCCACTCGAAATTCCCCGCGCTGCTGCGCCACGACAGCAGACCGCGACGACGCCGGCCGCGGCCTGCGCGGAGCCTGCCGGGAGTTGTAGTACGTGGGCGGAGTACGGCGGGAGATGCTGTTACTGCGCACGCGCCAGACAGCCCCCCCCCCCCCCCGCCCCTTCGCAGCCTGCAGGCGGTAAATGGATAAAAAGTACCACATCCGCTTTTGTATTAGACCCTTAATAAATAAATGCCTGCTGAATGTTGGGGAAAGACAGCCAGGAATCAAACCAAATCCAGACCTTACCAAATCTTTCAAGGTGTAGGCTAATGCCTTCTCCTTCAGGTTGCCCTCCCTGATTGCTGTCATTATCCGTCCCCGCTCTGAGCAGGGGCTTTCACATCTATTATTTCATATAACCTGATCACGGTCCTGGGAGGTAAGCATTATCATTGCCAGTTTACACAAAAGGAAGCTTCCGCTCAATAAATTGAATAGCGTTTTCTTGAGTCACATGGTGTCATTGCCCAGATTATACAAACAAGACCTCTGGACTTTAAATGGGTGCTCTTTTAGCAATTAAATTTTCAATTTTAAGTTATTCTTTTTCTTAACCACCTTAACTTTAGGTATCTTTCCAGATATTTCCTATGCAGGTACATAGATATGTTCCCCCCAACACACACACAAATGTTATTGCATTAAATGCATAGCTCTGTCAACTTCAGTTTTTGTTTGTTTATATAACCATAGATCTTGAGACCTCTGGATGTTAATACACATAGCTTTCTTTACCTCCTTTTTAATAGCTGCATAGTCCATAATGTAGATACTCTGCCATTTATCTACTCTGATACTGAGGAACATTTAGGTTGTTTCCAATTTTTCACTACTGCCAACGAAAACACTATATAAATCAGCCAATCAGAAAAGGGCCTGCAAATGAGCCCCAGGCTGAGCGAGGTGGTTTTGCCGTCCTAGGCCTGGGCGCTGGGAGAGTGGAGAGGGCTTGAAGAGGCCCGGGAATTCAGACAAAGGCCAGGTCCCCACCTGAGTGCACCAGTAATTGTCCCTTTCTGGTACTAGTTGGTTACAAAGTAATTAGGTTCCTAATTAGGTGACAAAGGCCTGGAATGTGAGAGAAGAGGACATGAGAAAAGAAAAGAAAAAATAATGGAAAAGGAAGGAGAGAGAAGGGAAAGAAATCCATGATTTCCGCTCAGCCGTGAAGACAGATTTGGGAGGCATCATTTGTTGGTCCTGGGGTCCAGATCCATCTTCCTGAGTGTGGGGAGCCTCCAGGGCAGCACTCAGCACTGTTCATCTCTGGGCTCCTGCCACCAGCTGCTCAGTGAGACGGAATGAACGAGTGAATCACCGGAATAAGCTCACATCCCCATAAATCCTTTCCACCCAGGCTGAGCAGTCCTGTGCCTGCTCTCTCCAACAGCACCCCCTAAAGCCCACCTTGGACCTGGGAAGCAAAGTCCCAGGACACAAGCAGCTCTGAAGGCCACCTCGAGTCAGCACAAGGCATCAGTCTTGCCTTGCCCCTGATATTTACCCACCCCGGGAACCAGTCTCCTCTAACATGCTGCTGTTTCCACAGATATCCTCCTTCTGTTAAAGCAATAAAGAGATTGTACTTCCTTATTCAGGAGTAAAAACAAAATGTTCCACATAAAAAAGCAAGCTAGCGCTCAGTGGAACCTCCCACAACAGTCAGCACAAAGTGAGGACCTGCGATCGGGCCGCCCGATAAAATCCAGGATGCCAAGCAAATGTGATTTCAGATAAATAGCAAACAGCTTTTTCATATAAGTACATCCTGAATATTGCACATGACACACTTATATTAAAAATTATTCCCTGTTTATCTGAAATTCAAATTTAACTGAGCTTTTGTTTTCCAAATCTGACAACCCTAATTGAGGGCCCATTCTCCCAGCTGAGTGAGGGGCCTGGCCTGGCAGCACCTTGAGGGGTTAGTTCCAGGGCCCTGCGCTCCTCTCCAGGCCCCCCTTTCCTCTCTAGCCTCCATTTCTCCTCCTCCGGGACCCACTCCCATTCTACATGGCAGGGAGGCTCAGGCCTTATTCCTCTTGCCTCTGCTCTTGCTTCCATTTTAACAAATGTTGATTGAGCTGCTATCCACCAGTGCCAGGTGCTGGGCTACAAAGGTGAACAAGAGTCATGCTCTCTGCTCACAAGGAGCTGACCCCCTGCGGGGATATAAGCAAATGAACAGATAATTTAAGAAAACGTTAAGTGATGTGAAAACAGAAGATGTTGTAATAGAGAATGGGGAGACATTATCAACTGGGTGGTCTGGGAAGTCCTCTCTGAAAAGGTGACATTTGTGCTAGGACCCAATAGCTAAGATAGAGGCAGCCAGGCAAGGACCTGGTGATGATAAAGAATTTGGATTTTAATCCATGTTGACCCTGGCAATTTACTGAACCTCTGTGCCTCAGTTTTCTCATCTGTAAAATGGGTATGATAATAGTATTTATCTTGTAGGGATGTTGTGAGAATTAAATGAGTTATTGTAAATAAAGTTCCTAGAACAGTGCCTGGCACCTAACAAGCACAGTGTCAGCTGTCATTGTTATTATATTGCTATAAGCACAGGAGCAACTCCTATGCAACTCTCCTTGTCTCTGTAGGCTCCCAGGCATTTCTCCTTACAAGAATGCAGCCATCTACCTGGAACAAACTGGAGGGTGCACAGCTGAGTCCTGTGCCGGGAAGTCTCTGCCATCTGTCATGGTGTCTGGGCACCGCTTCCCCATTCAGGCTCCAATTCTTTGGCTCTTAAAGGCTGTTCAGATCCCTAGAGCCCCCTGGGAGAGTTGAATGCTCCTCTGGGGTTGCTAAAGCAGGTGGCACCTCTTACTTTACAGCACAAACACGATGTATGGCAATTGCTTAGTCTCCCCGACTTGACCCTCTGTGTCCTAGCACAGCTGTGAGTGTAGCAGGGGCCCAACAAATGCTCATTGGGTAGATCACCTGGGAAGATACCAGATGATGTCTGGCCTGGGGCTCTGGGGTCCTGGGATACAGGGAGTGCCTGGGGCTAAGGGAATAAAGCAAACCTTTAAAGGAGACAGAGTGGAAATCACCAAAGTCAGAATTCTCCCCAACCGCTGTGGTCTGTAGGGACTCAGGGAACAGGGTTTAAAGTCACAGAGACTTCAACTGGTATCCAGGCTCTTCCACTTCCCATGTGATCTGGGATAAGACCCTTACCTTTCAGAGCCTCAATTTCTGCTTCTGTAAGATGAGAATAATAAAGCCCACCGCGGAGGGGTGTTATAATAAATACAACTTCAGACGTTGGGAAGCACCTCTCAGGGTGTCTGACACATAACGAGTGGCTGGCTATGGCAGCTGGAGTAAACGTTATAATCGTTACTGTTGTTATCACTAAAACACATTATTAACCAGAGGGCATGGAGGTTAAGAGCTCTAGCTCTGAAGTCAGGCTGCCTGCGTTCAAATCTCAGCTCCACCACTTACTAGTGCATGAATTGTGGGCCCCACGAAAAGGAGCCAGGGCTCTTAGAGACAAGGCGGATTTTAAGCCCAGAGCAGAGTAGGTGCAAGATGAACCTGGAGCATCTTATTGTGCCCAAAATAAGGAAGTTGTCAAAAACTAATGTAAAAAACACAGGAGCCAGCTTGCAGTTGCCCCCACTGACTTCAGCATCTAAAAGACTATTGACTGCACTAGCCTGATTGGACCACATGGACTATTTTAAAATCCAGGAATTTATGAGTCTCAGCAGAAGAAAGGTGGTAGTGATCGTATCAACTTCTCACTCTAAGAGCTGATAAAGGGGAAGGAATTAACCATTTAGTCTTCCCTTCCAAAAGGAACTATACTTCAGGGAAATACTGGCCTTTGTTGATGAGAATTCAAACTTACAAATGTAGAAGAAATGATAAAATTAGAAAAGTGGGCACCAAACAGCGTATAACTCCTGTGCTGATGTAATCTGAAGGACACATCATGCAGGGAGCATTCTTGCCCAAAATGGTGCAACGGAATCTTATCAAATGTTTAGATCCAACTTCAGTTTACAAGACATGATGGAGAACAGCAACCAGGGAGCTGACAGCTCAAGGAAGCAAGCAGTCAAGCCCAGATCCTGGGGCACTGTACCAGAAAATGAACCAGGGTTCCGCAACAGGACATGAGGTCACTGTTCTGGAATAAAAAGAATTAAAAGATGACCTTGTTATAGCCTTGTTTGGATCCTGATTTGAACAAGCCAACCTTTAAAAACACACTTTTGGGAACAACCAGTGAGATTTGAGTATGAATTAGGTATGACATTGCACTGACAAAATATTACTATTCCTACTGGGTGTCATAAGGGGATTGTCATGTAGAAAAACGTCATGTGTGCTGACGTATTTCAGGGTAAAATGTCATGACGTCGGCGATTTATTTGAAATTTTAAATAGATAAAGCAAATTTGGAAAAGTGTAAATAATTGTTAAATCTAGACAATAGACGTGATGGGTTAATTACACTGTTCTCTGTGTTCTGTAAGTTTGAAAATGTTCACAATAAAAACTGCAGAGAACTCGTCCCGCCTGCCATTTGACAGATGGCCACATGGGGACAGTAGAGCATCGAGCTGGCTGTGGGCTCAAGCTTTGAGGAAGAAAAGAGGAAGAGCAATCACCCCCATTCCTTCTTCACTCATTTGTTTCCTCCCGTCCTTGTGCTTGACTTCCTGAAGGGCCCTGAGTTGGGTTTACTGAGGACAAAGCGTCAAGGTGACCCCTGCCCCTGCCCTCCTGCAGCCACCTGTGTAAACGGTGTGCCTGGGGGTCGAGAAGGGGCAGTCACCAGGAGCCTGTCTGCGTGGGTCCCTGCAGACACGGGTGTCGATGTTTGATGTCCCTGGACTGGAGACCTTGGCTGGGCATATCGGAAACAAAGAAATTAATAGGAGGGGCCGGTGGGGGGCGTGGGGGAGCTGCCGCTTGTGTGAGTTGACCTCTCCCACGTGCATTCAGATTTGCACTTATCAACTGTGTGACCTAAGTCACTTTACCTCTCTGAACCTCATGGGGCTAATAACAGTTCATGGCTTATAGCTTTTCTGTTGAAGAAGGATGGGAGGTGGAGAGACAGAAGCTTGCTGAAGACGCGTAAGTAAACAAATGAACAAAGTCAATGGTGATCCACGCGATGAGGAAAATAAAATTAAACCCAGAGGCGACGCGGGGAGGGGGCAGCTCTAAACAAGTCAGTCAGAGGAGGCCCCTCTGAAGCCGTAACGTTTGAGCAGACGCTGCAAGGGAGCGAAGGAGGCGGCAAAGGAGAAGAGGCTGGGAAGAGCCTCGCGGGTGGAGGACTGAGGACCAAGGCCCTGAGGTAGGAAGCCCTCAGTGGGACCCAGGAGAGGAGGGCTCAGGTGGGCAACGAGGAGGAGGGAGAGGAGATAAGCTGGGTGAGATGGGCAGGGGCTGGGTCCTGGAGGGGGCTTTGTGGGCCGCAGGGAGGGGTTCAGAGATCTGGTTCCAGGCCCCGCGGGGCTGCTGAGGAAGGTTGCAGGTGAGGCCCAGCGCTGGTTCTGTAAGACATCCTTCCTTTATCATCTGCTTCCTGAACCCCAGGCTGGCCTCCCCGGGGCGGGGCGTGGGGGAGCTGCCACTTGTGCAGTTGACCTCTCCTATGTGCATTCAGATTTGCACTTATCAATTGTATGACCTTGGAAAAGTCACTTTACCTCTCTGAACCTCGTGAGGCTAATAATCGTTCAAGAAAAGGAGTGAGGAATTCTCATCCCCTCTTCTGCCTCTTCTTACAGCCCTTTATTTAAACATGACCTCCCCTCACTGCCAAAAGGAAAGCTGTCACTTCTGCTGCTGCTGCTGCTGGTCTTTACTCTGCCCCCGCCCTCATCTTTTCCACAACCTTCACTGGGAAAGCTCTTCTTACGGCCTCTCCAGGGGCAAGTCCCCTGTGGCTGTGCATGGAGACAGTAGCAGGGCCATTTCTAGGCTTCTCCCCCTGCCCACTCCTTTCTCTGGGGAATCAATATAAAATGCTCGCTCGTGTCAGAGGCAGGATGGCCTGGGAGAACACTGAATCTACCGCGGCTCCTTCTTTTGAGGCTGTCTGAGCAGAGCGAATAGCAGCAGACCACCTGTCCCACCACAGCTGCCCTGTGCCTGGCACAAGGCCCCCCTGAGGGAGGTGTCTTGGGGCAAACAAACCCAGCCTAGTGAAGCTCACAGTTCAACACTGTTCTCTGTTCCAAATCATGCCTGGGGACCTGTATAGTCCTCGGGCCAGGGAGAGAGTGGCGAAGACCTGCTCCAGATGGAGACTAAGTGGGACCCCAGCTCCAACTTCTGGCAGTGTGTCCTTTGGCAAGTTACTTGACCTCTCTGTGCTATTTCCTCATACATAAACTGGGAAGATCCACTTTGTAGGGTGGTCAAGAGTATTGGTGAGTTGGCTTTTACTTGTGAAAGGGCTCAAAAGAATGCTTGAAACATAGTAATCACTCAAAACATGTTGGCTATTAATATTGCTTCCTCTTTTTCCACTTGATTGCAAGAAATAGAAACCCACTCAGTTGGCACCAAATAAGGGCATTGAATGTAAGGCCCCCTAAAGAGGAAGAGGCACTAGCACAGGTACACAGTACTGGACCTGGAACTAGCAAGAGGCCTCCACTCAGCATCAAGTGGCTACGGTGGGAATAAAGGATTCCCTGAGGCTGGCAGAAGGCCTCACTCTGTTCTGCAAAGGGGCCCCTGCATGAAGATCCACCAGAGGGTTCATCAGAAAGGAAGGGCCCTGGAGTTTTCCTTGATTGTGGCAGGCAGCAAGCAAGCTACCTTAATCACGAGATCCTGCGGCCAATCCGGGGGTAATGAGCATGCTCAGTGACAGGCAGGACAGTGAATTTGTAAAGAGCATGACTTTGGGGTCAGATAGACTAGGCTCCAGTTCTGGCTCCTTCACTTCCTAGCCTAACCTTGGGTGAGCCACTTAACCTCTCAGAGCCTCAGTTTCCTCATTTGCAGAATGGGGTTTAAGAACAGTATTTACCTTCAATAGCTGTTTTGAGAATTTGATGAGAAAATGCATGTAAAGGGCTTAATCTAGGACTTGGGACAGAAACGAGTGATCAGGAAACACTTCTCACGCTCGCATGCACACACACACAGAAACTAGACAACAAGTGCTAAAATGTCGCATTTGCCTTCACACTGGAAGTCAATGTCCTGTGGACTGTGGTGGTGTTTTAAACTTTTGAAGGCACTTTGCAGACAGCTCCTCCCACTTGCCTTTGCTTTGGCACTTCAGGCTCCTGCTTGCCGGTGCGCCCCAGTTACCTCCTTCAGTGAGCCCCAAGGTGGAGGCCCTCCTCCCTGAAACCCTGCCCTTCCCCCTGTAGGGTCTGAGCTAAAGGACTCTCAGGGACGCTTCCTGGGTGAAGCATAAAGACAGTGTGGACTGGAGGGCAGGAACACCCTCCTGGGACCTCCCGCCATGGGCCACCTCGCCCTTTCAAAAAGCCACCGAAGCACGTGTTTGAGAAAAGTTAAGCTGTTTTATTTCACAGGATAGCTCCACATCAAACCAGCAGGCACCATCGGAATATGCGACAGAGGACCCAGTCGGACACTCTATAGGACGGGCGTTTGGTTGTAAGGTAGAGAAACGACATCGGAAGAGGGCAGCACTTCTCATCACATGGGGACAGGCAACCAGCAATTTCCGAGGGTGGGTTCATTTTTTTTCCTGACACAGTTTGGGGAAGAGGAAAACAAAGGAAACAAAATAGACCAGCCACTCTGAAGCAATCAGAACCAAACCTATTGCCAAACCGTGTGAACAGTCACACTGCCGGGAACTGGATAGAGCGTGAGCAGAAACTCGAGCAGAATCTTCCGTCTCAGGAAGGCAAAGTGCGCTCTGGTTGTTCTGGTTCAAGAAACAGCTTTGTTATTTGCTTGGGACAGTTCACACAGAAAGGAGGTGTCAGCAAGGGGCAGCGCTGGCCATTCGGCCAGTCCCAGAGGACAGGACAGCGGGACACTGGCAGATCAACCTCGGAGAGGCCAGGAGCACTCCGACCTGACAGCAAGTCCCTTCTCTCAGCTCCCCTGGGCAGCTTTGGGTATGTGGGGAATTCTCTACATGGCTGCCAGGAGAGAGGAGACCCCAGAGAACCGGGGAAGTTGACATGAAACGTCAGCATTAGCTCTGCATAGCAGAAAATCAGCTAAGCAACACCTCGGCTCACCCCTGCCTGCCTTTTCCTCCCCGCCATGCCCCCAAGCCCAACAGGGCCCCCCACCATGGCTGTGAGCCAGCCACTCTTCTGTCTGGGTTTCTCAGGAGACTGAGGCATTTGCTCTAGTGTGGAACCTTCTGGATGTGTGAAAAGTTAGGAATAGAAAGATCGAGAGGAAGAACCATTACATTAGTCCTTGTGGTTTTCCATCAGCCGTGGACGTGCGCTGAGTGCCAAGTAACAACCAGGTCCCAGGAAGTCCTCTGCACTCAAGCCTCCTGAATGAGAAAGAAATATACCCCACAAGGCACTCGAGGGCCTCCAACAGGGAAGCCAGCCCCAGGTCAAGGCCCCTCCCCACACTGGCTCCCTCTGTGTGCCACAAACCAATTCTGAAGGGTTTATAAGGCAGGTCTCTGAACTGCTGGTTCCAGCTGGTGGCCAAAGGATAGCTCCATTTCCCTGTGTCTCTTCCCACTCTGATTTCTTCATTGAATAGAAACCTATTATCCCTTGGGAAGACACTTCTTTCCTGTCCTTTAGCCTGGTGACCTCAGAGGACAGACTCCCAAGTCTAAAGCCCAAGCTTAGGGGTCCCTCCCATTGGCGCTCTGTCCGGGTTCAAAGGCGCTTCAAGGTGAGAAATCATTAGCACTGAAAACAAGGAAAGGCAAGAATTTTTCATAGAATCCCACAGCTCAGAGCAGCTCTATAAGAGGAAGGGGGAATAAAGGGAGAGAGGGCAAGTGGGGTAGGAAGCACGGCGTGTTCTCAATTTTATCCGAGAAAGGTCTTTAGCGGCAGCTGGGCCCCGAGGCCCAGGAAACTAGACCAGGAAGGAATTGTCTTTGGTCAGTTTTAAATGAACAACTTGCTGGTTCATTCCTAAAATAGACTGAACATTGGTTACACATAAAGACAAAAGGCTTGACCTCAGGGTAAGTAGAAGGTTAAGAAAAGAAATTATGTGAAGCAAAAAAGAATTTTAAAAAAATGCCCGTTATTGACGAACTGATCAGTACAGCTCTCAGTAATGGTGATGAACACGCAGGTAAACACCACTTCCCCTGTACAATTGGTTATATTGAGGACTACGAACTAGGTTACTACATTTCCCCCACACTCACTGTACAGTTAGGTTTCTGGTATTTGTTTTTTTTACATTGAACTATCTACTAGGTGCAAAGATTTGGTGAGTGGCATTGGCTATAATTTAATTGTCACCTTTTTAAAAATTACAATTTCACATTTTAACAGTTACTTTCCAGCATTTAAGCAAATACAGCAATATATAGTGGACTAACACAGGCAGGAGTCAGGAAGAGAATGCCAATGCTCAGTGACCGTGGGTGGGACTGGGTGCCCGTGGAGGGGACGGAGACATGCAGAGTGCCAGATGAGGAAGTGGGGGTGGGGGCAGGAAAGTATTTTTCCATTTGGTTCTGTGTCAAGGCTCAGATTTGGGGCTGGATGAGTGAGGTGTGAGCTTCTCTAAATGTGAACTCATCAGCCTCTTCCCAATGGAAAAACAGGTGCTTAAACAAAACAGCTACAGCTCTGCCTTCAGGTAATTCGGTAAAAGGCAGGTCCATTTTCAGGAAAGAAAAATGAAGTTAGTCAATTCAGAGGAAAAGCCACATGGTCTGACTGGTGTTATGTATATCAGGCAACAGGTCTGTCAATTCAAATTTTCTCCTTCCGTTTGGTAGTCATGACAGAGAATGATACAGTTGGCCCAGGAGGCTACTACATTTAAGGTCGGGGAGTACCTGTGGGGAAGGAATGGGTGTCTTGCATCCTGGCTGGACAGCATAGCATCCTTGCAAATAAATGACTTTCCGCACCTGACACGGACATCTATTAAATCGTGGGCAAGTCAAAGCATTTCCCAAGGCCTTGCTTTCTTTCCTAAGCTATAAAATGGGGATATCTTCACACTCCTCACAGAGGTGGAGGGCTCCTAGCTGGTTCTGAGGTGCTTTCACATGCAGGAGCTAAGAGAGAATGGTTGGCTCTGGGCAAAACAGGGAAGGTGGAGTTTGCCCCTGGCCCCTCGCCGGCATGCTCTGTTCGTGCCCTTTCTTGATTCCTCCTTCCACTGTGTGCTCTCCACGTCAGTCCTCAGGGGAGGCAGAATGGCTTACCACTGCCACACACCCAGGTCTTAGCGACTCCGTGGGTTCCTCCCTCTACGGTGTATTTGCCTTTTTATGGAAGACCAGAGGACAAGGCAAAATTCATCCAACAGGGTGAAACGGTATTGATGGAATTTCAAGCATCGATAGGTGATTATCTGTAGGGCCGTGCTTTGGGGATCTGGTGAAGCTGGTAGGAAAATTCCACTGCCTACTTCTCAAATGCCATTAGGCGGTTTCAAAAGGAAGGTCTTGGATGGTTTTTGAGCTAAAATATTTACCTTACTAATGACAATAAAAAGAATAATGGTGCCAGCACGGTGCTTTCTAGTTTAAACAGCTTATTTGCTTTCATTTTATTTTTACTGTCTTCACTTTATGGACCAGGAAACGGAGGCTCAATGAGGTGCAGGGAGGTGCCCAGAGTGCCATAGCTCCCCAGGGGTGGCTGGGACACAAACACAGGACTGCTCACTCTAAACCACAGCCATGGACACACTCGGAGGCCTTGAGAAAGAGAGCGATGAGGCTTGAGAACAGTAGGGAGGAAACCCTTGGCTTGGAATGAGGGCGGTGAGTAAAAGTGGTCCCATTAGAATCTAATTTGCCTGCGTTCCACTACCCGGAAACAGCCATCTCTGGGAAACGAGGCCGTCCCAAGAGGAAGTAAAACAGAATCAAATGAGGGTGCTCTGGAGGCCTTTTCCCAGCCAAGGGGTGAAAGCCTTACTCATGATACTTAACGATCAACCCCCCAATTCTTTCACCGTATTTTCAATTACATCAAATGCTCTGGAGGGGGTGGGTGGAAGGGAAGGGAAGAGAAGGGAAGGGAAGTGAGAAAGGGAAGCTATTTCACTTGCATAACCTCAACGGAAGCATTCTCTAGGGCAGACAGTGCCAAGGATTGCCCCTCCTCAGCCCCTGGTCTGAGCCGGGCACTTATGGTTCATGCACTTCGTGCAAGAGGGCACCAGCCAAAGTGCATCATGGCCTGATTTTAAATGAAAACGATGCGACTTAAAACCTCCTTGCCTGTTTAGTTCCACATTTGACACAGTATAATTAGTAGAAAGAGGAAGAGATAAAATTAAATATTTTGAAAATTGTGTAAGTTAAACCTCTACGGTTACCAGAACAATTCCTACAGCGCTTCTAGGTTTTGAGGGGCTCCGCACCACTGTGGTCTTGTCTGTTTTTCCTTACTCCCAGGCACACACAATGCTGCGCTACGGTGGGGCTTAGGTTCTCACTGTCCCCTCTCCTACGTGCAAATACAAGGATGCTGTGGTCAGGGGACTTCTCGCCAATGCCCTCCCGTGCCTTTGGGGGTACAGTTGGCCCTTGGCCTTCAGGTGGAAAGGCAGGGTCTCTGGGGTGGACAAGGGGGGTTCCCCACCTCTGGGAGCAGCCTGCTTGGGGTATTGCCTGCCCCACCCTTCATTTAGGGGCAGACTGTTCTGGAAGGCCACAACTTCTGGAGACGGTAGGAGACTAGTTTTTGTTTTTCTGCAAATTAGTGATATATTGCTTCATTCGCAGTTACTATGGGCCTCTAAATTCTCCCAGAAAAGTCCCTGCAAATCCCACCAAATAACAGCGGGAGATGTTTGGTGGCATGGGTCTGAGGTAAATCTAAGTTTCATAAAAAGAAAAAGGAGATCCTATATACATTTAGTATGTGTTTCCAGATCTAGTATATGTATATAGATGCATAAATATATATATATACACACACCTACAGACACATACATACATATATAGGTGTATATATGCACACACATATATACACACATATTTATGTATGTAGAGAATGTCGAGAGAATCATTTTCCAGTGATGATATGCAGGCGAAGCCATTTAACATTTTGCCACAACCTAAGGAAATGCTCTGGTTGGCCCTGCTCCCGCTCCTGCTCTCCTCTGGGCCTGTTTACACCCAGGGGCCTGGATGCGAGCTGCGGCCGGCGCCGAGGCCTCAGCTCTGCATAGACATTCTTTCAGGCTGACCTTCTGGGCCCCGCCAGCCAAGGCCAGGAGCACTGGGAAGGATGTGGAAGTCACAGAGGCACCCTTGGCCATGGCGTGCCACAGTGGGCCAGGGCAGTGCCACCCCATCCCGTGGGTCACATGGTGCCTGACTTGTCCGCTGAGCTGTTGGGGAACATCTTCTCGGTGGGCGTCACGGCCGGGCTGCCCACACCCGAGCTGCTGCTGCTGCTGGACCGGTGCTGGACCACGGGCCGCACGGGCCGCATGGGGGGCGGGCGCAGCTGGGCGCCGGCCAGGCGGGCAGACAAGGCTGGCTTGAAGGTGGTCATCATCTCCGTGGAGGAGCTGCTGCTGCGGCGCATGGCGGCATCGGGGTCTCGGATGACAATGGTGTGCAGGGGGCTGGCGGGCTCGGAGCTGATGGGGCCTGGTGGGTTCTTCAGGGGCTCCAGGGTGTCCAGCACCACATCTGGCGCCTGCTTGACCGTGTTCTGCCTCTCGAGTTCCCGCAACTCGTGCAGAGCTGTGCTCATGGTCTTCTCTATGTCCTGGGGGCAGAGAAATCCCTGGTCAGCACCAAGTCTGGAGGCCTGGAGTCCAATCTTTCCTCGGCAGCTTGTGGGCTTCTGAGGGAGGTTTCCCCAGGGGCCTGATAGCTGGGATGGAGATTAAATCCCCAGGGTGTCACCAACTGGGGAATCCCCACGGTTGGGACCCGCACACTGCCTGAGCAAGAAGCCGACTTAAAGACGACAAGTCAGACTACTGGTTAAGAAAGGCAAGCTCTGGAGCCAGAAAGACATGGCTTCAAATTCTGGCTCTGCCCCTTCCTTGCTACATGACTTGGGCAAGTTACCTTACCTCTCTGAGTTCTCAGATTACAGATCATTAGAATACAGACCTCAGGGGCTCGACAAGAATATAAAATGGTATGTTCCTTGTGAAGAGCTTGGCATGACCCCTGGCACACAAAAAGCACTCACAAATCATGATAATCACAAGGGCAGGAAGTGCTAACACTGAGTACCAATCCCACCTCTCTCCATGAATTATTCACTCAATCCCCACACTTATAAGGTAAAAACTACCATCAAGCTTAGTGCACACATTAGGAAATGGAAGCTCAGGCTGGTTAAGTAACTTGCCCAAGGTCACACAGCTAGTTATAATAAAACAGTCCAAGTCTCAACCCAGGCAATCTGTCTCCAAAGTCCTTGCCACTAACTATTATTATTTTTAAAAATCCTTGCCCACAGAAAAATTCTCTGGAGATTATATCAAAATGTTCACCTCAAAATGATGGGACTGTTAATTTCTTCTGTGTGTTATAATCAGAAAATTTTGATTTTTAAATAATGGAAGTCTTACAAAGCATCAAAAACCCTTATCTGCCTACATAAGTCCTAGGGAAGTTTTAATAATTAATCTCATGAGGATGAGAGTGCTTCAAATAACACAGAGAGAGATTATGGCACACCCAGGACCCTCCTGGTGAGCAGAGGGGCTCTTCGTCAACTTGGGCTCATCTTTCTCTCTTCCCAAGGCCTCCCTCCCCCTCCAGCCAGGAGGGGGCGCTGGAGCTAGAAGTCAGTATTTAACCTAGGAGCCCTGGGCTAGGGTATAGGGCTGCGACTTTTGAGCAAAGACCCCTCTGCCACTTGCGAGCCTCAGTCGATCAGCACCATACTTAGTTCACCTGTTGAAAGCCCACAAGTTTACTGTGAGGATGGAATGAGATAATGGATGTGATGAAGCTTTGTAAACCACCAGACAGTGGTTTTTAAAGTCCCTTTAGCCAGAGTCCTTGGTCCACACAGGGTTTACAAGGACACCTCCACATCAAACACATTAAGAGAGCTACTCAGGCTGAGCTAGGCCAGAGTCCCACAGGCTTGGCCATTGAGGGGACAAATAGGGATACTGTTAAAACCACTGTTGGAAGGTCTGTGCACAGCCTCAGTGACAATGATGATTATTAAAACATGCTGCTCTTCTGCTCCAGGGCAAATCTGGAAAATCTACAAGTCTGGTCAGACTGATGGAGTTGAAGCCTGGAGATGTCCTGGCTGCCCCTCTCCATACCCACCTCTTCTACCTCCTCTCCTCCTGTTAGCAGGTGGCCTAATGCCTGTCCTGGGCCCCATGACAGGCTCCAATCTGGCCACAGTCAAGGTCCCAGCCTATCCTTTTTGCCCCATTAAGAGACTGTTGATAATCAGCTAATGGCTGATATTAACATAAAGCTAATATTAACTTTTATGCTTCCCCATGACATTTGTCCTTTGCCCCTACTACTGGCTCCTTTAAGAAAGGGTCTTTGGGCCTTTATCCAAAAGGATTAGCTGTGGAGGATTTTCTGCATGATGGGAGAAATGGCAGTTGTCTCCCCATCTTTGCCATCCCCCTATCCTGCAGTGATAAAGCCTGCTTTCAAAGCCCTGCTCTGCTTAAATTAATTCCTCTACTGACATCACTACTCTTTGTTTGCTCTACTCCAGTGTGAGCTGAAAGGTAAAACTTCAACAAATAAAATGCAATTATCCCCCTCCACCACCACTCCTCCCACCACCACCACTCTACCCTGGCAGAGTGTGAGCCAGAAAGACAGAAAGCTCGGAGAAAGATCAGCTGAGTAGTTAGGCAGGAGCCTTGCATTAGTCTGAGAGGTGAGGCCATGATCTCCAGAGTGGAGCTGCAGAGAGGTGCTGGGGGGTGACAGACTGCAGGGGAAAGTGAGCACTTTTCACCTCCTCCCAAATTATATTTTCCCGCTGTGGATGGCAGTGTGGCAAGTTCCCCAAACGGCCTCTTCGCTGGGTTCAAGCCTAAGTCCTAAGGGATATTTTGAGACCAGAGAATTTTGGGTAACTCCACCGACTACTTGGTGTTTCACAGCTCCTCTTTGTAGCCTGCGAAGTCAGTGTCAATGCTAAGCAGGCTGGAGGCCATCTAGCATCCCCTTTGGGCTATTTACATATCATCTACTTATTTTACCTCTGTCCATGAAAGGAGCTCTTGAACGGCAGCTATCAAATTAGAGAGTGCAGATAAGTTGGGGAACGGAGGAAAATGTATGCAGCATTCCCCAAGTGTGTTCTTTAGGCTGGTCTTGTGAATGGTCTATGAATAAAACTCAGAGGTCTGGGTGATGGGGCGTGCCCTGTTCTCTTCCCTAGGGATTCACAATGCACATCAACATACTTAAAGGCTCTAAAAAGTCTTGTAGACAAGCCATTTGACTTTGTCAGACCAGTATTCCCCAAATTTTGTTGACCACAAAATACATTTTCCCCCTTTAATATCCTGTAAACTAGTCTACTGTGGGAGCTACTTTGGAAACACTGGCCTAGACTGCATTTGATTCTTGATGTAAAAGGCTTCTAGGCCAGGCCTTGGGGAACCCACTCCCCATCATGGCTCTTGGTAGAACTTCAGGTGATGGTGAATGCTACGGTGATGCTCCCCATGAGGACGGCCTTCAAAAATGGAAGGACCAGTAGGTCCTCCTCTGCAGGACCATGCCAAGGTGCTGATCTTCAGGGACTGGGCATCAGGACATGGGGCCAAGCTAGACCCTGTGGGTGTGAACAGGAGTTCGAGTTGCTGAGTGAGCTGTTTCTGCGTTGGTTTCCCCCTGGAACCTTCCCTGGCCTTCTCTAGAACACAGACCCCAAGCCCACAACTTTCCCTTTCCCCTGTTCTGGGGATTCAAATGCTGCTCACTAAAGAGCAATTCTCACAGCCAAGAAGGTCCTAGCTGTATCTCTTACCTTAAGTGAGAGGTAACACTGGGGAGGGGACACATAATGGCACCCATGCCAAATTCCAGAGAGAAAAAAATGGGAACTTTTGTAAATATGACAGAACTGTCAAAAACACGTGAAAACAGATGTGCAAATTATTAAACAATATAAACAAGTTGTTTCAAAAAATGTGTTAAACAAGTTTGTTTGGTTAAGTATTAAAATCACACAGCTTTCTATCGAAATTTTTAAAAACTTAAGGAAAAAAACCCCAAAGACAGTCATCACTTTGGAAGAGCCTGGAACATTCTTCCCTTCCAGCTTCAGCTATTTATTCCACCTACCCTTTGTATCTCAGGTCATAGCATCCCTCCAGCCCCCAGGGAAGTCTCTCCCCCTAGGAGCAATCCCCACATTCTAGGCTCTCAAAATACCATGTACAGTACCGCTCATTCAAAGCTCCTGACCCAGCTACCATTTCACAGCTGCGTTATTGGTTGAGCTCTCTCTTCTCTAAATTATAAGCTCCAGGTGGGCAGGGCCTGAGTTCATTCTAGGTCATCATTGTACTCTCAGTGCCTAGCACAGTGATTATCACACAACCAGTGCTCAATCAATATTTGCCAACGAATGAAAAGGTGAATGAATGAATGAAAGAAAGAATGAATGAATGAATGAATAACTCAGTTATGCCATCTTGTGGAGACACCTGCCATTACTACATCTCCATCAGCGGGCCTTGCCCCTGTACAGGAATCCCCCCTCCAGCCCTGGAGGCTGGGTGGCTCAGGGTGTCTTCAGTCCTCACAGGATCCCTAGCCAGCAGCTGCACCCATCCAGCTTCCACTCCCAGGGGAGGCCAGCAGGCAGAGGGGAAGCCAGCTCCCTATGTATCTTGTGTTCTGACTTAGCCTTGAGCCTGGCATAAAGGGCAAAGTGGCTCCCCAGTCCACAAGCCCCCACCCTGCTGCCCTCTGGGGGCCTCCGCTGGCTCAGCCTGCCTTCCCGCCGGGCCTTACTTCTGCCAGGGCCTCGGCCTCCAGGGACTTGTGGTCCCCCAGGCTGCTGTGCCTGGTGGAGCCGCATGTCGACCTCATCGAGTGCCCTTCGGAGAGCGCCTTCTTGTCAGGGTAGTTGATGCTGCCGGCGCTCCCGAACGTCGCCATCCTCCGCTTCTCGGGGCTCTCGATCCTGCCCCGGGTGAGGGGGATTTTGTGGGGGCTGCTGGGGCAGGCGGCGGCCCGGGGCGGCGTGTCTATGCTGGGGCCCAGGCCCCGGGGCGGGCTGTGCGTGTCGCCCCCGCTTCGGCGCCTGGGGATGGCTGCTCCATCAGACCGTAACCGCACCCTGCAAAGGAGCCAGGGGGCGGGGCATGGGGCAGAGGTCAACCCGGCCATCAGGACGGGCCGGGCCGCCCCGGCTACGCACTACACGCTAGTCTAGGGGGTGGTATAGTAAAGCCTCGCTCAGCCACACCGCGGTTCCACCGCCAGAGCGCGGCCGCGCACGGGCCTCGCCGGCAGGGGGCAGGCGTAATCTGCACGCGGGAAGGATCCCGCTTTCCGTTTCCCAGCCGCAGAGGGGGTGGTAATTACGCAATGAAGCTTGGCAACCTGTTAAGGCCAGGAAGATTTCAATCTGGGACCGCTTTGGGGAGGGTTAGTGGGGCTCTGATAACGTTCTTAAGCAATTCAGACAATTGGTCTGAGGCATTGAGGCTTGACTGTACCAAAAGTTACCAGCTCCTGCAAGCACAGGAGCCCCTCCCCTGGGGACCGAACACAGTCCAACATGGTTACCCATCCCAGCCTCCCCAGCCAAGGGCTCCTTCTAGGGCGCTTTTCCAGATCTTGGGAAACTAGTCATTCAAAAGGGAAAAGTGCACCATTGAACATGCCTTCCATGCATTTGATCGAAAGGGGACTAGAGTGTCTATCGGGAGGGTGTCCTTGCCCTGTCTGTCACAGACTCTCCTGTGTCCTCTTTGAGACCCGTTTTATTAATCTGTTAAATGGGCATAATATTCCTTGCCCACCTTTGAGGGAGGTTCGGTGGGTGTGAAAGCACTTTGAGGATAAAAGGCTCCACCCACTGGAGGTGTTGCTACATCTCATGGAGGTCACCCAAAATTCTAAGACACTGCTGAGGGGAGGGAAGGCTGCAGTATCGAGGGGTGGGGAGGAGGAACAAAGTGCTGGGATGGATTGTGACCAGGGGACCAAGTTCAGTGTGGTCAGCAGCGCTTTAGGTCTTATTGCCACCAGCCAAGCTAAGCATCGCCTGTAGGTACCCCAACAGGACCAAAGCAGAGGTGCTGGAGAGGAAGAGGTGTTGAGAAAGAAAGAACAAGAGGGAAGGAGATGAGGGAGGAGAGAGGGAAAATCGAGGCAGGAGGAGATATGGCCCCCTAGAAGTCAAGGGACCATGACTTTGTCATCTACCTACCCTAGCTTTCCATGCCCCCCCCCCCAATTCTATTATCTACCACAGGACCCGAACTGTTTGCGTAATGGAATAGAAAATGCTGAAAGGAGGCATTGGGACTTCTGAAATAAATTCATAAATGTATGTTCCCATTGTGAAGGATATTTTGGGCTCTATTTGCAAGTACCCATATGTGTGGGTTGGTCCCATGACCTCTCCACCGAGAAAACAAAGAAAATTACATTTTGAGAATGTGATTAAGAAAGCAGTGAGAAACTGTGGGGTTTTGGGTCTTTTCTTCTCTTTTCCTTATTATTATTATCTTTTAAACCACCACATACTTTGGACTACACCTGTGTGCAGAATAGGCACAGCTCCCTTTTTGGCAGAAAGGTCACGTGACACAGGCTGGCCCACACACGAGGAGGCAAGAAATGGACAAATGTGCTCCCACCAGAGAAGTGGGTGGAGTCGAGTGTCAATTTTCCCCACACTTGAGGGGGCGTGAGTTTTCTGTTTATGCAGCACACTTCAGGGAGTACATGAGCTTTAAAATTTTAAATATAACTACTCAACAGAAAGTGGGGGAGGTTGGAAAAATACTTGCCAATTTGTAACTCTCTCTCTCCCTCACTTATTATTATTATTTTAAATAAAAAGCACTGATTTGCCAATATGTCTTCCTTCCTTCTTCTCTACACCCCACCACCCAAGCTAGAATGTTTCACACCTGGCATTCTTAGGCCAGGGCCAGCCAGCCCACCCAGGTGACTCACTATCACCCAAGGGGATCAGGGGCCACAACAGCCTACTTCTGTCCCATCTGCCCCCTTGTTTCTTCCCAATCAGATACCAAGGGGCCTGGCACTAGCAGAAAAAAATGAATCTGTGTTTCCTACCGGCCCATCACCCCCCCAAAGCCGTAATCCGAGATGTGCTCCGTGGGGGACTGGAGGTCGTTTTTGGAGGAGGCCTTGTCATCCAGCAGTGGCCCACTGCTGGCCTCGCTGTCCGCCTTTTGGCTCAGGCTGTCCGAGAAGGCATCATCCCTGGGGAGAAGGACAGGTGTGAACTGGGAGTGCTCCAGAGGACCCAGGACGCACAGGGGTCCGCGAGACCTGTCTGAGGGGCTGGATCAGCATATGCCTCATGGTTAAGTTATGCCCGCAGCTCAGGGTGAGCCACCTCCCACTCCCCCTTTCCCCACCATGCATGCCCACGACTATGCTCCTAAGTCAGTTTCTCCAGCAGAACTTCCTCCTCTGACCCACCACCCCATGCCTACCCTCTCCTCTCCCCTCCTCTAGGTTCTTCTTCTCTCCCGGGGGTGAGGACAAGCTAAATGCTGGAGGGTGTGTTGGAGAAATGGAGGGAGGGCCCTGCACACTAGGCACCGCATGCTGAGTCTCCACGTGGCTCCATGAGAAGTGGTTTAGGGCTAAGCAAGGCAGGAAGAAGATGCCGCCATCCCTCCCCTCCTCACCCAAGGCTTGTGACAACTTCAGGGTGGCTTGAGCTAGCTGGGAGTTCCCTGCCAGTCTCTTCCCACTCCCCTCTCCCTTCCAGTGCCCAGTCTCTGTCCACAGAGGCCTATCGATAGCCCTGCCCTGTGGCATTCCTTGTGGGGTATGCCTGTTCCTGGACATCTCTGGCTTCAGACTGTTCCCTCTGCCATCAAAACTTTGCCTTTGGTCCCCTTCCATTGAGGTCTAGCTTGTGGCTGCCTCCTTGACAGATCATTTCCACCTGAGCCTGACCAGAGCTCCAAGGGAGCGTGCGTGACATCCTCAATGGCTGTCAGAGAATGGAAGGTGTAGACTTTCTGGGCCCTCTGGTAGGCCTAGTATTTTGGATGCAGGGCTTTTTTTTAAATGCCTAAAATTGTTTAAAAGAAAATAGTACCCACAGATACAGAGAATAGATGGGTGGCTGCCAGAGGTGGGCTGGGGGGGGAGGAGTGATATGGGTGAAGACAGTCAAAAGGTACGAACTTTCAGTTATAAATTAAATGAGTTCAAGGGATGTAATGTACAGCATGGTGACTATAGATAATAATACCATATCACATATTTAAAAGTTGCCAAGAGAGTAGATCTTAAAGTTCTCATCACATATGAGAAAATTGTAACTGTGTGGTGATGGATGTTAACTAGACTCATTGTGGTGATCATTTTGCAATATATAAAAATATCAAATCATTATGTTGTGTACCTGAAATTAATATAACATTATATGTCAATTATACCTCAATAAAAAAAATAGTGCCCTATTAACTCGAAATGAGGGGATGACTGTTCCTGCCCATCCCAAGAGCACCACCTTGGGGGTGGAGAATGGAGGGCAGTTAAGGGGATGGTGGGCTGGCCACTGGCTGCAGGGAAAGCCAGAAAGGTGAAGGCATGTGGCACGATCCACTGGATGCTGAGGACCATGGTGGGTGATGAAAGCTCTGGAAGCTGTCAGGGGGGGTCAGGATGGGGACCAAGGGCACCAAACACTATCTCCGTGTGCTCTGAAGCATGAGCAATGTGCTTGTTTGTTCACAGATCAGCATTTCAGGGGATCTGTTCTTACAGAAGGCCAAGGGTATAATATCAGCAAGAAAACATCCCCGGCATATGACCTAGCACTGCCCTTCCTGTGCACATTCTAGAGCTCGATTGTGGTATTCTTCACAGTCAGGCCCAGCTCCCACTCACATGTCCTGCACGACTATGTACTGATGTGGGATGAGTCCATCCACGCCGTTGTGACGACCTTCCCACCAGTCCTCAGAGGCGCGGTGGTACAATAGCAGCGAGGCCCCCTTCTTGAAGGACAGCTCACGTGGGGAGCGCCCCACGTAGTCAAACTTGGCGATGGCCTCAATCTGTTCCACTTCTGCAGGGAAAGGAAGAAAGAAGATCATCCATAAGGTCAGCAGAACGGCAGCCCGGGAGCCTTGCTCAGGTGACCCTGGCTTCTATGGGGCAGCACAGACTGCAAGCCCTGGGGTCAGGACACCAGGGCTCAAGGCTCAGACCTGCTCTCCCACGCCGTGGCCTCAGGCAGGCCATCTAACTTCTCAGAATGGAAAGTGGGGGCTGACACGCCACACCCTTATTTTCCACTGCCCTTTTTATTCTCCATTTTCAAAGTGCTTATTAAAACAATATTATAAGAAATTTCTCTTCTACCCCTTAAGACAAATTCTGTTTCCATTTTTCCATGAACTGTTTCCCTCTTTGTCCACATACAATATTTTTAGTGATTCTTACCTTTTGGGACGTTAAACAGGTGGTGTATGTGGACTCCCATCTATGCAAAATGTTGTATACATTTTTAAGGGTTCCCAGAACCCTTTAAGGGTTCCTCGAAGCTCACCATTTTGGACTGAACTGCACCCCTCCCAAATCCACACGTTGAAGCCCTAACCCCCACTGTGATGGTGTTTGGAGATTACTTCAGGAAGTAATTGAAGTTAAGTGAGATCAAAAGGGTAGGGCCCTAATCCAATAGAACTGGTGTCCCCCTAGGAAGAGGAAGAGGCACCATAGATCTCTCTCTCTCCACAAGCACACAGAGGAAAGGCCATGTGAGGACACAGAGAGAAGGCAGCCGTCTACAAGTCATGAAGAGAGATTTCCAATCCTGATGGTATCTTGAGCTTGAACTTCTACCGCCTCCAGAACTGTGAGAAAACAAGTTTCTGTTGTTTAAGTTACCTGGTCTGTGGTGTCTGTTACAGCAGCCGGAGCTGACTAATACACTCATCCATGGACTTAACGTTGGGGGAGGGAGAATTCTTACTGGGGCCACAGCTCACGCACATCTCTCTGCACATACGCATTTACCCACCAAACATTTGCTCTTCTCTGGGCAGTGACAGGCCCTGACTGGGTCAAACAACGTGGGTACGGCTCTTGCCCTTGAGGCATTCCTACTGCTCAGCTGGCTCACCTGCTGTATGGACCTCAGGCAGGTTACATCACCTCTGAACACCTCAGCTGCCTTATCTGTACGGGCTGTTAGGATTAAGAGAGTGCACGAAAGACAGCAGAGTATGGCATACATTAGGTGTTCAGTTGATAATGCTCTCATGATTGTAGTTTTAATTACTAATGGATTGAGCCTATGGGGTAGGTCCAGATAGGAAATCTGTGCTGCAGAGAGTTTAAGTGGTTTTCCTATGACCATAGAGCTGATGATGTTTGTATGGGGAGCAGGAAAGTTATGCCTACGATTGATTTAACCTTGTTACAGCTTATACCCTAAGAAGTGCCCATACTTGGTAGAAAACTGTGTATAGGTATTAATGTTTTATATTTTAAAACAAGCACAAAGATGTTTAACATTATATCAATGATACATGTAGACATATTATATTCTAATAGAATAAAAGAGTAACAAAAGTGACCCTTGCTCCCTCTAGCCTGCAGATACCTTCCCTATGCTGAGCATCCCTGGGAACCCCTGTCTGCTCCATTCCTGGTGGATTATCTCTATCTGTCCATCCAGCCATCTACCTGTTCATTAAGGAGCTGAGTCCAGAACACCTGGCTTTGCTGCTTGTTAGCTGTGTGACCTTAGGCAACTTAGATCTCCTTTCTAAGCCTCGGTTTCCTCATTTGTAAAATGGGAATGAATAATAATAGTACTTATACCTTATAGGGTTGTTATGAGGATTAAATGAGCTACTATACATGAAGTGCTTGCAACGGTGCAGGCATATAGTTAACTCACATGAGAGTTAGTTGTTGTTACCAGAACTGACACACTTTTAAGGGCCAGGGCAGTATAGAAAATCAAAGAACAGAGGGAGCAAACCCCTTTGTTCATCTCCCCCACTAATCTCCACCATGCGCGTGCACTTGGGCTCTCTCTGTAAGCAGCTGGA
The DNA here is from genome assembly GCF_054644295.1 of Miniopterus natalensis. Taxonomy (NCBI): domain Eukaryota; kingdom Metazoa; phylum Chordata; class Mammalia; order Chiroptera; family Miniopteridae; genus Miniopterus; species Miniopterus natalensis. The sequence goes on along the minus strand of NC_142095.1, from coordinate 33,513,612 downwards.
TCAGGATGACTGTGTCGGTGCCCCCATGCGATGCAGTCATCTTTGGATGCACCCAGTCCTTGGTGCCTGGGACAGCATTTTGCGGGGAGTGGGCCTTGGACAATTAAGTCGGCTTTTCCCAGCTGGCTCCCTGACAAATATCTTTAAGTGCTATCCTAACGCAATTGATGCAAAATGAGAGCACAGCTAAATGGGTTGCATAACTCAGATCTTGACACAGTCACCTTCTCAGAAAAGCCGGGAGATCTCCGTTGGTCTCTGTGGCATCTTTGACTCTGCCGCCAGCCATGTGCTGGCTCTGCCTGCCAGCCTAGCTACCCAGAACAGGAAGGCCAGAGGGTTTGCAAGACCAGGCGCTGAACCCGGCTGGCTGCAGCTCCCTTGGCTTTCACTCCAGGGGCATCCTCTGAGCTGATCTGGCTGATAAAGCAGCTGACCTGAGCAGAGGATTGCTCACTTTTGGAAGAGCACGTAGGGGCTGCCTCAGGTTTCTAGTTCCTGCCTTTCCCATCTCCAGAGCCTCCAGCAGTCACTGGGGGTAGTCTGGTGCTAGGGGTTGGGGGTGGGGAGGTGGAGGAGGAACAGAAAATGGAAAATGGAAGAAAATAAGAAAATGGGAGGAGCAGAGCTGAGCCATAGCAGAGAGCAAATACGTGTGCAGATGTCATTATGTAAGTGTGTGTGGTGGGAAGAGTAATAATAGCTACCAGTTAGTAAGAAATCCATTATTTGGGTTTATCATACCTAAAATAAAACATGTGATTCTCCCCTGTACCACTCTCCCACACACCCCTCCCCAAACTTACTTAATTCCCTCAGCTTTCAGATTAGGAAATAGAACCACCATGTTCACTGGCTCCAGCCAAGCCCTTGTGCTTACTCTTGAGCGTCCCACATCTAATCCATCAGCAACCCCTTCCAGCTGACCCCTGAGTCACCTCCACTGCCACTGCTGTCCCTCCACCTGGCCTCCTTGCTTTCATTCTTACTTGGTGAGCCATTTCTCCCCACAGCAGCCAGACCAGGAGAGTATTATGCTAAGTGAAATAAGCCAATCAGAGAAAGACAAGTATCACATGACCTCACTTAATGTGGAACCTAATGAACACAATAAACTGATGAACAAAATAGACCCAGAGACATGGAAGCATGCAACAGATTGATGCATTTCAGAGGGAAGGGAGTGGGGCAGCGGGAAGAGATGAACCAAAGAATTTGTATGCTTATCTGCATAACCCAGGGACACACACACCAGTGCGGTGAAAACAGAGGGAGGGGGAGTGGGAAGGGACAGGAACAGGGTGGAGGGGTCAATGGGGGTAAAAAAGGGACATCTGTAATACTTTCAACAATAAAGATAAATTTTTAAAAATCCAGGTGCCTGCCATGGAGATGAACACACACTGGAGCTTCCCTTTAATTTCAGAATGAGCAGCTGGGCATTTCACATGTCCCACACTCGTTACCCTCTGCCTGTCCCGACAGGAAGCTCCAATGGCCCTGTCCAATGATGCCACATCAGAGAACACAGTTTTAGGTCACACACTCTGCCCGTATAGGACAGCAGATGCCTCCATTCTTCTCAAAATACGGCCTCACTGCCCCCTGCCCACCCCACCCTCACCCCTACACTGTCTCTGCCCAGAGAATGTTAATCTCATCAGGCTAGTGTATTAGAGGCCACAGTCACCATGTTAAACTTAGGAACGTGGATGTGCCTTCTCTTCTCTCTCATCTTCTCTACAACTAAAGTAATGAAATAACCTGGGGCCTGTCCACAGGGGGCCCCTCTGCTCTCCTCTCTCACTCATGGCCTTGGGTTCTTCCATTGCCTCGGGCTTTGGCACCAGCTAGTATTATGATTTAGATTTTGTTTAAGGGGAAAGGAGAGAGGTCAACCTGGTGTGACAGTGTGAGGTCTGCTGACCCACTCCTCATTGAAACTTGTGAAAAACACACCAAAAAAACAAGCAAACAAACAAATAGATACTGAAAGCCCTGGAAACGGTCCTGAGGGAAAATATGAAAGAAAGAAACATCTATTCAAGAGAATCGATAAAAATTCAGTAAGAAAGAAGAGAATCTGTGCAATTTGAAGCAAGACTGCTACCAGTCCCCTCCCCCAAGCTAGGGAAGGCAGAGACTCCACTCCAGACTGCTGCAGCCCAAAACGTGGGGCTCCTCTCCCTCCGTTTCCAGTTGGACGGCTTTCTTCTCTAGAAGAACAGGAGGTGAGTGTTTCTCATTCAGCACCAGCTACCTGCTGCTGCAGCTAAGTCCCAGGTGAGTGCAGTGGTGAGGTGAGGGTTCCCTTCTTCCGCCAACCCTCCCTCATGGAACGAAAGGTCTCCCCTGGGCACAGCACCACAGAGACTATTAGGGCCCTGATAACCTGGGGCCCAGAGCTATACCTCAGAGATGTTTCCTGGGGGAAGAAGCAGGCTATAAAACAACTGCTAATCTCTTCCCAAAGGAACTGACTTCATTGCCAACAGAGCTTGGAGAAGTCCAAGCCTAAGGGTGCTCTCAAGAGTAGTGGAGGTTATGGTGAAAGGCAATTGGGGGCAGGTTCGTGGATTTAATGAAGATACAGCCTGGACTGTAGGCCAGATAGTCTGCAAAAGATAACCAGGAATTAAAACAGCTGAGAGGAGCCCTCCTGGGATCAGAAAAAAGAGCAAACACTGACCTCAGACAGCATGCTTAGACACAGAGAACAGTGTGGTTATGGCCAGAGGGTAGGAGGGAATGGGGACTGGGTGGAGGCAGGCAAAGGCAGGGGAACAGGAACCTCTGTAATAGTGTCAACAATAAAAATCAAGTTAAAAAAAATCAAAGAGCACCAGTAAAATGTAATTATGTAATCATAACAGTAAAGCTCTTATGATTTTCTCTTTTATTCTCTTTTCTCTTTTATTCTCTTAATTCTCTTTTATTCTCCTAATTGACTTAAAAAGCAAGTATATAAAATATGTATATAACGTATTTTGGGGCCTGTAGCATATAGAACTGTAATATGTGGATAGAGCACAAAGGAGGCGAGAGTAAAGCTGAGCTGGGCCAAGGGAAAGACTACAGATGGTAAGGAAATAATTATAACAATGTATTGCTGGGTTTATAACTTCTGGTTCTAGTAATTTGTCTTCTCTTTTTTTTTCTTGGTTAGGGTAGCTAAAAGCCTGTCATTTTCATTGATTTTTTTCCCCCCAAAGCAGCAGCTTTTGGTTTCATTTATTTTCTCTGTAATTTTTCTTTCTCTATTTCATTAACTTCTACCCCAATCTTTATCATTCCCTTGCCACAGATCGCAAGGCCATAAAGTTCTCTCCCTGCCTTTCACATCCAGATCTCCATTCTCAGAGTCCAGTGTCCCTTGACTGCTCCTGCAGCTCAGTGTTTCTGTGACTGTTCTGGGTGGGGTCAGAATGTAAACCTTTAGAAAGTGCAATTAATTTTCCCCAAAGAATGTCTCTGATTCAGCATCTCCCACCAACCCACAGGATACAGTAAGAACCTTCAGGGAGCAGGAAACTGGCTCTCCCAGGGGTGGCTCTTCAGGATAATCCTTCCTGCCTTTGTCTTTTCAGAAACCAGCAGCTGGGCAAAGATCTACAGGAGCAGAGATCTTCTGGGGAAGTAGACACGCAGCTCTGACTTATCCGATTCCAGCGGTACTATGCGTCTGCTCTGAGAAGCGAGGCAGCATTTTCAGTGTGTGTGGGGGGGTGAAGCCTACTGTGGCTGCTTCTCTCCTCACACAGCGAGACTCATTCTCTCTGGCCCTCCTCCTCAGTCCAGTTTCCCACAGCAGCCTCCACCCCCATGCTGAGGAGCTCGGGGAAACTGAACAGGTGCGGGATGACTGACAGCACCCTCAGGCCCCAGGAAGGTGGGCTGCAAGAGTCTTCAAAGGGCACCTGACCCGCCCTCCTGGGGATGTACGTAGCTGCCTCCACCAGCAGCAGTCCCAGCACATCTCATTTCTGAAAAATTGGTCTGTCTCACTGGACAAAAGGTGTTTTCCCCCAGTGGAAGAAGAGAGGCTGAGAGAAAGAAGTGGAGCAAGAGGGAGACGCACGTACCCATGCATGTGTGCACGCGCGTGCGCAGACACCCCCCCCCCAGAGAAATAAAGCAAGTGACACATGGTGAGAACAAGAAGGGTGGGAGTGTTAAAAGTGGTAGGGGGCGAGTGGGAATTGCAGGCAGGAGAGAGAGAGAGAGGGAAAGAAGGAGAGAGAAAAGCAAATCGCTACAAACAAGCAGAAGGGGACAGCCTTCACATCTCCAAACAAGGGCTCTGAGGGCAGTTTTCTCAGGATGACTTTAGCCTCTAAGGGTGCTGGCAGAGCTCAACATTATACCTAGATTTGCTTTTCTGCATCTGTGACCCAGGCCTGACCCAATGGTTCCTTCTAGGGCCACAGTGATTGGTTCTTGCCTGGGTGCGTGACCCAAGGCAGCCCAGTGCAACTCCACCCCACGGGCTTTCTTGGAACGGTTATGAAAAGGAAGCTCTTTTCCAGTGGGACTTGGTGTAAAAGAGATGGTGAAAGTCTGAAACTGCCAGAGACTATCATGCAGGGATATCCTCCTTGAGAATGAAGCCAACACAGGGAGCCAGAAAAGCAAGATGGAGACAAATCCCTGACAAGATCAACTAAGCCCCTGGATCTAGCTATGCCTGAAGCCATGCCTACCCCAGGAGTTTCAGGTATATGATCTGAATCTCTTTATGCTTCAGTCAGTTTGAGTTGGAAGTTCTGTCATTAGCAATTAAAATAGTCCTACTGGAATGTGAAAACCCTCCTATCAGTCTTGCTTCTTTCACCAGCTCCCAGAAACCACATCTGAGTACATACCCAGCTGTCCTCACAAATATGGTGGCCAACAGGGCCTGGGATCGTCCCACAAAAGAAACACAAAGGTCAATGAAAGAATTACTAAATAATGATTTATAAAGAGCAAAACTATCGTAGGGAGAAGAGGGGCTGTGCTTAGTCTACACTGGGCTGCATGATGACTTTCTCAGGCACTCTGCACTTTGCTTGCATGGATTCCTTCCTCCATTAAAAAAAAACATTAAAAACTAAATTTGACAACCGTATTGGCATAAAGATGAATATAATCCAGACTGGATCATATTCATTTTCTTCTTACTTTAAAAGAAAGTAAACCATTTTAAAGTAGCTTAGGCCCTGGACACTGTCTATATTCTGCCTAATGGATATGTTGGCGCCGGGCCCATGTTATCCAGGTTTCTTATCTGCACAGTCCAGGCTCCCTCGAGACTAACCTGGCTCTTTTCTTCTTGTATAGAAGAGGAGGGAGGGCCAGTCGAGCCCCTCAGAACCCAGGCTGGCCTTCCCCTCTCTCCCTCCTCTCCTTTGGGTCACCCCTGTTAGGCTTCATATTCCAGCACCCATCACCCTGGGGGTGCAGCTGTAGTCCAGGATCATGGGGAGCTGCTCCCAACGTGTCAGATGATGAGACTGGAGGTCCCTGACAACCCCTGTCTAGTTCATAGATATGTCCCAAGGTCTCAGCACAGGCTGGGCACAGAACAGATTCCTGGTGGGGGAGGAACGGAGGGACAAAGCATGCTTCCCACTTAGGAAACTCCTGTCACTTGGATTTGCACTTGGGCCAGCAGGACACAGAAAGGGATGAGGCTGCCAGGTGGGAACATGATAAACAGGAGGGCACAAGCCTCTGAGGTCTTTCTGAGTCCCCATCTATTCTGGGGGACAATGTGCTGACTTGCAAAGCTGGAGGGGGTTATGTGGGCCAGCCCAGCAGTGGGCAGTCCTGTGTCAGCATGAGAGGACCCGGGCGGGTTTCTTGGTTCCAGATTTTCCCTCACTCACCTTCATCACTAGTGTGAGGTTCAGTGCCATTGTCATGGTCAACTTCGTCAATGGTCCCCGGCTCACTGTGCGGGCTGTCACTGCAAAGAAACACGGGAAGGGAACTCGTTGGGGTGCTTTGTGCCCTCACACTGCCCTTAGCCTCCCTTGGCACCAGCCCAATCTATTCTGGGCCTTGACCCAGATCAGAACCAGGTCCACTTGATCCAGTCTTTTCCATCTGACTATCCATGGACCTCCTTCATAAGAGAAAACCACTTCCAACCCCTTGGTCAGGATGCCTCCCTGCATAACCTCCCCCAGATGCCCCCAACCCAGGAATTTCAAAGTATTGTGGGCCCTGGGCACTGTGCCTACTATGCCTAATGGATATGCTGGCCCTGGGCCCTGGGCCCATATTATCCAGGTTGCTTATCTGCACCTTGGCAAGGCCAAAGTGTTCTGTAATATCCAGAGGGCAGTGCTAAAACTCTGGCCTGTATCCTTAGAAGAACCACAGGGTAGAAAAGAAAGAAAGTTTGGAAGTGCTGTGAGTCATTTAGCCTTGCTCCCTGTCTTACAAGGGGGATGACACACCCAGCAAAGTGGAATGAAGCTCACGAGGAGCAGGGGTCCTCAGAGCTGCCTTATGATGCTGTATGCAAAAGCCCAGATCAGTCCAGATGGTGCAGCAGGCCGGCAACCCTGATGGACAGGGTGGTAGAATGAATCCATGCCCGTCAAATTGAGTCATTAATGCACTGGGATAATTTCACCAACAGCTACCCTCTAGCAAGATTATATGCTTCTTGAGGCCGGGGTTCATTCACATAGTCGGTCAGTTGTTTTTTCACTGAGCCATTGATTGAGTCCTAATGTATGCCGGACATTGTGCTAGGCAGGAGGGATGTATTGATGGGTCAGGCCTGCCCCCATGGGCCAGGAAATAAAACTGCAAACGGAAATGTTTTATATAGGAACAAATGAGCAGAGACAAGAACAGCAGAGGGGACCTACATAGAGTGGTCAGGGAAGGCATCTCAGTGACATTTGCAACACTATTTAAAGGAATATAGATTTTATTATAAAAAATTCTCTGTTGCCTCCTGAATAAGGTCCAGACTGCACGATGGCTTGTTTAAGCCCTCTCATAACTCGGCTCCTGCTGGCCTGCAGAGCGTCTTCCCTCACTACTTCCTTGTCACATGAAACACTCCGGACATGCAGAAATGCTTCCCACATTATTATTATTATTATTTTAAAACATATCTTTATTGATTTCAGAGAGAGGAAAGGAGGGGAAGAGAGAGAGATAGAAACATCAATGATGAGAGAGTCATTGATCGGCTGCCTAACCCACAACCCGGGCATGTGCCCTGACCAGAAATTGAACCCCGATCTCCTGGATCCTAGGTCGATGCTCAACCGCTGAGCCACGCCCGGCTGGGCCCCACATTATTGAATGCTCCAGTTTAGAGCATTCTTTGCCTGCTCCCCATCTGGCCGATTCCAGTTCATTCTGTAGGTCTCAATTAAGCCACTATTTCCTTCAGGAAGCCTTTCCTGACCTCCGTGGCTCAGGGGCCCCACTATTCCCTCCTCTGCCAGAGCTCCCTACATCAGGGGTTAATCCTGTTTGGGGTACATCCCCCCTGCCCCAGTCCAGGGCCTGAGCCAGTACAGATGCTCAGTAACCATTTGTTGAATCAATGAATGTTGTCCATTATGATGAGACCCTCAGCCATATTCCCCTTTTGGGCGTTGAAAATGTCTCCAAAATGACCATGTAATTGATAGTTTCTTTTCTCATGGGATGCCAGTGAGACTGAGAAAAGTGTGGTGACTGTGTATTGTTCTTTGATAAGTACAATAAGATCTGCAGGACCCTTCTCAGAACACTAAATATAAATATATATATATATATATTGCAAAAAGAACAGAGAACTGGTAATGATTACAAAAACTTGAAAAGCTTCCCTTTGTCTAGAAAGTCTGCTTGCTGGTGGTTCAATGTTTCCGTCACAGAACAGGGACAGACTTGCTCCTTGGGCCTCACATGAGATTAGAGAGCTGTGATTAGATAACACCAGGACCTAGGCTTTCTGTGCAGGGAAGTGTTGCGGAGAAACGAGCTGAAAGATCTCTCTTCTTTGAAGCAGTTGCCCAAATATGCCCTCAGAACTAAAGCGATTCAAGAATCGAGGAATGCTTTGACAATCAAAAGACACACTCCTGCAGGCACCTGGCTCAAAGCAGTGTGGGTAATGCCTAAATATATAGCTGGATCTCATCCTGGATTGGGAATAAAGAAAGAGTGTGAACCCTTTGACTGGTCTCTGTCAGCTGGTGTTCTGAATCTCCTGTCTTTTCCACATTTGAAGAAAATTTTCTATCTTACCACATTTAAGGCCTTAGCCTGGGGAAGGCAGTCAGCCCTGTATTTGATAAGGTTCTGACATATTTCTCCCCAGACCCCGTGTAGATGCCTAACTAGCAACTGCTGACCTGGTGTGGAGCTCCCAAAGACAGTGACTTCACTTTGCTGGAAAAGAGAACTCAGAACTCCTGGGTGGATGGGGACAATGGTAGGGAGTGTTACTCTCAGTTCAAGAGTTTGAGGTGGGGATTATCTACTTTCCTGCTGCCTGAGATGTGCTTATATCTCACCTGGCCAAGGACAGCATTTTATCTGCTAACCGATATGATTAGTTCACCAGACTCTAGCCCCAGCAAGGAGACATCATTCTTGGGCTTGAGTTGGAACATTTGGGAAGGAGAAGCTTTTTTTTCCACTGGGAATGCTGAGAGAATGGGCTCTAAATCTGGAGTTACCAGATGCCCTGAAACAACCAAGAAAGAGGCTGCATGAGAATGAAGCCAACATGGAAGAAAGCAAAGCCACAGGCTGGAGACTGCAGGACCGAGTCCTGATGATAGCTGAACCCCTGGATCCAGCTATCCCTGAAGCCATGATTCAGACTTTTTAAGTAAACCAATAAATTCCCATTTAGCTTAAGACAATTTGACTTGTATTTATGTCCCTTATAAATTAATAGTCTTGACTGATGCATGTAGTTCACGTCAGGTGTCTGTGAAGCTCAAATGAGAAAATGTGTCTGGCAGTACAGACTATAAAGCAGTGATAAAATTAAAGGGTTTCTTACTGTTCCTGTTCAATAATAACAATGATGATGATAATAATAACATTAAGAGGAATGGAATCTTACCAATACTCTTCCCCTCCAGCCATGCATTTTTCATACACAGGTCCTTCTAGCTCCCGGGGGCTGGGAAAGATGGCTTCATGATGGATGATGATGGTTTTGATGACTTCGTTGACGTGTGCCTGGCAGGACACAGGGTCCTGCCCATCAGGAATGTGCATGAGGGTGGGCCCGAAGCAGATGGCCAGGTTGTAGGGATCCATCATGTTCTCGTCACTATACTGAGAGAGGCTACAAGACAGGAGGCACCCACAGGTCATCTGGGGAAGGCAAAGCCTCCCCCTGTGGTTTCTTTCTCTTGGGGCTCCACTCAAATCCGGGAGGGTTCCATGTTCTAAGAACAGTTGTACCTGCAAAAGTCTCAGGACCCCCCTCCCAAAGGAGGCCAGGGCTGAGTGAAAGAGGAGGGGGCCCCCTGGCTAGACAACTCACTGGTTGAGGAAAGCGAAGAGGTATCTCATGACCACGATGACCACGCGAGGAAGGGTGACAAGGATTTGTTGGATCTGGTGCACCCTCTCAGCTGGGCTCTCCAGTTCTGCAACATAAAGGGGCTTTCAGGCTTGCCCATCACCTCAGTGGGTCAAGCAGCCAACATTTGCAAGTCCCACCTCCTAGATCAGCCCATGTAGTTCAAGGGAGCCAGTTGTACTCAGTTCTGGGGACTGAAATGTGACCCTGGCCTGCCCAGTCAAAGTATCACATTGCCCTGGCCCCTGGGTAGGTCCAGGGAAGGGTACATGTCCTAATGAGAACCAAGCGCAGTTGATCCTTGGGACTTAGGGTTGGAAAAATCTAGAGAGAGGCGCCCTCTTGAAACTGGGTAGGGGGAAGTGTGAAGCAGCTGGGGGATCCCAGGGAAAAAGACCCTGCCTGAAAGTGACGACAGCATAGAGATAGAGGGGACAGATTCCTGCTGGTGCCACATGAAGTCTGCGTCAGCAGGGCCCTAAACTTTTCAGGAATGTGAGCCAATACATTCACTTTTACGGATTAAACTAGTATAAGTTGAGTTTCTGTCACCTGTAACTTATGAGTCCTGATGAATACAGGTTGCCCATGTTTCATTAAACTCTTTATAAATACCAGCTACAGGACAGGCCGGCACATTGTAGGCACTCAGGAAGAGAGTGTTGAATAAATAACTGCCTCTCAAGCTATATATTGGATAAAGAGCCTGGCAGATGCTTGGGATCTCGTCTCTGACTCGTTTTCAGGTCAATCCTAGACACGCTGGTATTTTTATCAGTCAAGCTAGGGGTGGGAGCAGCAAATTGGGCTTGATAAGGAGAGAAAAGTGCTTTGTGGGCTTTGCCTCGTGGAGAGGAAAGGATGGTGCTAAGAAGAATGAGCTGTTGAAGCCCTGATGTTTAGCTGCAGGGCTGATGCTGGGCTGATACACAAATCCATGTCAGTTTCTTTTTCAGAAAATACGTTTTTTTCTCACAGAGCCCCTCCCTCCAGCCTCCACATTCTGTCAAACATGTTTCTTCTAATGTACCACTTCTGTTTCTCCTTTGCATCAAAGGCCCTTCATGATGGGGCTTCATCCAACCTTGCATGCCCCATCTGCTAGTCATGGCCCCTTCCCAAAGTATCTGAAGATGATTTAGAGCCGTGCTTCTCAAATGAAGTAGTAGTGCATTTACAAATATATGAGGTATTGTCTGAGGTTATCATAGTGACTGGAGGGTGCTACTGGCATTTGGGATCCAGGGGGGCAAGGTGCTAACTGTCCTGAGTATAAGTAACACACAACAAGGCACTGCCCATTCTAAATGCCAATAGTGCCCCCTTGAGAAACTCTGTGCCAGGCCACTTTGTCCACCACATTGCTCTCACAAAGGATTTGGCTGCCCCTGGGCCTTTGCACACACTATTGATATCTCTTCTCTGTTGGGCACACTCCAGCCTACACCTTCAAGGTCTGGCTCCAGTGATCCTTGCCGAAGCCTTCCCACAGAGTTAAAGCTCTTGCACCTTTACTGATTCCATTGCCCCTCCACGTCCTCAGCTTCAGTCATCGTGCCCTACCTAGTACCACCTCCACTATTATTTATTAATTTATTCTTAAAACATTTTAAAAAGGAGGCTTGACCTCACTTTGTAAATGAGAAACCAGGATCATTTGCCATATTAGAAGGTAACATAAAAATAGATACAATGCGAAGAAAACAATGTTACTAAAGTTTAGGTAGACATTGTTCTATACAGAAGTTCCTGAGACTGAATTCCATCTCTCCCTGTAGAAGGGAGATTGACGCATGAGGTTTTCTCCTTGATGTAAATAATCACAGGGTTTGGGAAGGAACTGAGAAGGGACATTCTTTCTCATGGTGTGATTCAAGTTACCCAATGTTATGAGCTTGTGCCAGAGGTCAACGACCTTGTCTGCTGAGGACCCTGCTTGGGAACTGGAAATACTGGCTGAGCAAGTGACACAGGGCTCAGACAAGGTTGGACCTTTGTGGCCTGGAATTTCTGAGAGCTGATCTGGAGCTTGAAGTGGGTCTGGAAAGATGAGCAGGAAATAGTATGGAGGGCAGAGGGTGGGGGAAGGGTCTTTTACACCAGGCAGGTGAGAGAGGTGAAGCCTCCCTAGGCTCCCATCAGCTTCCTGGGGCACTTTCATGGCTGATCTCTCTCAGAGCACTGTGAGGAGCATCCCTAGTGAAAGTGGGTGTGGGCTAATTTTCTGTAAATCATATTAAAGAGTTTATTCCAAAATACTAAAATTCTCATATTCTAATATTAAAAGTTTATTTTAAAAACATTCCCAAAAGGTTGCCTTGGATTTTGGCATCTTGCAGTCAAGGTGCCTCGACTGGGCTCCTGCCTTCATCCACAGACATACCAGTCAAGAAGGACTCCAATGGCTAGTGATCAGAGGAAGCCCCAAGTCAACTTGTTCTCACCATTTCCCTTATTTGTTATCTTGCTGACCTGACTCCCAAACCCTCCATGGCTTCTCATTACCCAAGGGGAAAATCTCTGGAGTCCTTGCAAGGGATTCAAGGTCTTCCCCCTCTTGCTCCATTGGACCCTTCCAGTCTCTTGCACCATGCACTGGACGCGGGACACCCTCCCGCTCCGTCCACTGGTCTGTGTGTCCCCGACCCTTCCCAGGATCCCCCTCTGTCCATGCCTCCTGAAGACTCAGCTCACATCACTCTCAGCTATGATCTGAGAAGCTAAGTCTTTCTCTCCTCTTCTCTTCTGAAGCCCCTTCCATACCCAGGTGTGTACCATGCCCACAAGCTCTTCCAGGATAAACCACCATATTTCCACAACTAGGTTTTAAGTTCTATGAGGACAAGGGCTATGCTGCTTCCTTCACATTGTCCCACCTGTGTGTCTAGCACAGTGATGAGCCCATCGTGCAACCTCACTAAAGGTTTATCAAGGAAATGATCATTCCACGGGGGAAATACTTACTAATAGTCGATATCAAGTCTTGAAACCTTTCCTTAGGAAAGAGTGGGTTTTCCAGTCCTCGGAAATACAGCTTTAAAACACCAGCGACTGAGTTGATGTCTCTTTCGTTTTGATCATCCACAAGGGGGTCTTCGCCTGTGAGGAAATGGGGGTGATGATCCAGCTTGGTAAGGAGGCAGGGAGAGTGCAGACGGCGGAAGAGATGGCCAGGCCAGCCTGGGCTGGAGGAGGCAGTGGGACAACCTCCTCAACACAGCAAGGTTAGAGCTCTCCCTGCCAACTGATTTTGTAAATGCTCAAATCTATAGAAATGTTGTAAAAACAAAATAATGACCACCCATCACCCTTCACTTACACTCATCAATTTACGCTCATCCACTGACACGCACGCTGCTGCATCTGCTTTCTCTCTACTGGGGCGCATGGTTTACACTCCTCCTAGCAACCCAGGAAGACGCTTCTTTCCCACAGCCCTGCCCACGGAATGCTGACAACCTGCTGCATTTTAATCGGACAGGGCAAATGATCCCTCAGGAGAACAGCACTTTTCAATTTCAGCAGGGGCTGCTGAGCTAGTTCTCCACCAGGATGGCTTCCGTGGGGAAGGTGAGAGGAAACGGGGCGCAACCTGCCACCTCCCTGAAGGTGCTGAGAGAAGTCTGCACAATGGCTTCTTGCCCTCCTCCTGGAACAGCCCAGAGCGCGCTAAGGCAGGTGAGCAATGAAGAGCAGAACGGGACGGCCATACTTGGCTCTTTTCCCTGCCTCCACAGGAGGAGAATGTGTGTCACTGCCAGGGCCTTGGCAAGCCCCAGCATGCTGTGGTGCTAATTAGAGAGAGCCCCCTTCCTTCCTGAGCTGGGCTGTGGGGTACAGAGCATCGGCCAGAGCCACCTCCCACCTACCCTCCTGGCTGAGTGCCCTTGTGCAGTGCCCAACCTGAATGACTGTATGTGGCAGCCAGGACACCAGTGCTCCATAGAAGGATCTCTCAGATGTTCCCATGGGGAGAGAGAGAATGCTTCCCCCACAAGACTTTCTCATGGGGAAGAAAGAGAGAAAACATTTAAAAAATAATTTCCTATGCTGACATAGTACATTCACATATGTGATCTCTCTTAATCCTCACAACAGCATCGCAGGCACTGAGGGAGTCATGGTTCCAACACCACCACTCTCTGCTGTGAGAAAGCTGAGGCCCCAGCAAGTGAAACAACTTATCCACATTCACAGAGTCAGGAGCAGACACCAGCCACTCCCGGATCTCATACTACCTGGGAGATCACCCTTCTTCTACCCTTTCAATTCTGTCTGTCTGCCTGCCTGCATGCATCCTATCTCCCTCCCTCCCTCCCTCCCTCCCTTCCTTCCTCCCATTCCTCCCTCCCTTCTTCCTTTACAGTAGAATCTCAACCTTTTTTTCTTTTTCAAGAAAACAGTTCCTATGAATGTTCAACATATAGAACAAAGCTGTCTTAGCTGAACTCAGAGGAGAGGCCCAAGCCCTATCCCCTCAGCCTCCCTATCCCTATAGCAGTCCTCGGGCCCCTCTGAAGGACCATACGCGATCTAAAACTGCACTATATTAAGCTGTTTCCTTGTTACTACCACACATTACTCCTGTATTCTCATGATGCAAAAGTGCATGGATTTTTGTCTCCATATTAACCCCCCCCTTGTTAAGTGTGATTAACACATTGACTTTATACACACACACCTCTCACTCTTGCTCTGCCTCTCAGTAGACACACAGTCTGTAAAAGGAGCTGTCCAAAAATTCCTTCCTCCTAGCCCAGGCCTTTGGCTCTCTGCAAGACTAGTCAGTTTTGGCTCCAGAAATGAATGGAATTCCAGAGCTCGAGATGAGCAGGATAGTTCGTGTGAAAGATGGCTTCCTCCAGGAGGACAATTAGAGCTAAAATGCCGGGCAAGTTGAGAGAAAGCTGTGTTCGCACTTTGCTAGCGAATGTCCTGGGGAGCTAGAATTGTTACGAAACAGCCCTTCCCACAGACAACTTTCAGCCAGGTCACCTGGGCACTGCCGGAGACTTAGGCAGGGCTGTGTCCAGGGAAGAGTGTGAACACAGTGTATGCTTAAGGGGAACCTGCTGCTGGACTGGGGCACGGCAGGAAGATGCAGGGAGTCTCTCTCACAAGGGCAGTTCTCTGTGGCTACAGGTCCACTCGAGCCCCTCCTGAAGCTCTTCAACATAACAGCTCTTCCCATGGCTCCTGGCCACACCCCTCCTCCTGGGGCAGGAAACAGTCTCAGAAAGGCCAGGTTGAGGCTAGGATGTGTCAGTCGGTACAGGCCATCACTTCAGCCCCAAATCCAAACCCTGTCTTGATCCGTGCAGAGGGGAAAGGGTCATTTGGTCTCTTTCCAGCCACACTCCCAATAAGAGAGACCACTGGCTATTCCCTCACCCTGATGTACAGTGAGGACGGGGGTTGGTTTGTGGGGGATACAGAGAGGTGGAAAGCGGGCCTGGAAAACGACAGCAAGCAGTGGCTCTCACCAAGGCACAGCTGCGGAATCCTGCCCTTCCCTGATGTGTTTGCCAAGAGTGGCTTTCCAGAAAATTACGGAAAAGAGACCGGTGCTTCTTTCAACCATTGGATGCAGGAAATGTGGGCAAGAACCTCTGCTCCAGAGAAGAAGGGGCCGCAGAAGGAGAAGACCCAGCTCTCTGAACAAGTGGTAAAAGGTCAGGTACCCTGCAGGGATTGGGGGATTTGAATTTTAGAAAATAAAAGAAAAAAACACACACAATGTACTGGTTTTGTAAAGTTCTGTCACACGTTAGAGCATGTGGGATGTGAGGAGTGGGCGAGGAGAAATGCTGAGCCCTGCATAAGCTCAGGCCACCTGGTTGTTGTTGGGGGCTGGGGGTTGGGTGGAGAAACACCGTGAGTTTCAGGAAAGGTGGAAGGAGGTGACCCAGGTCAGCTGGGTGAGGAGTCTAACCCAGGGCAGCTGGTTGGTGAATGTCAAGAAACAGAAAAAGAATAAGTGAGAAATCTGGGCCCTAGCCAGCCCAAAGAAGCCAGGAACAGACTTTTCTCAAAAAAGACATACCAGGAACGATTCTTCTAGAATAAGCCATGCTTCACTGTATGCTCAGGTGGAGCAGAAGGACAGGCCGGCAAGAGAATGAGAGTCATTTGGGAATGGTGGAGAGGGAAAGGAGCCAACTGCATACACAGCACAAAGAAAAAGCAGATATTTTTTGCAGCTGAGATTTGGGTCAGGTGATCTCTGCCCAGCAGAGCTCTGCCTGGGGTGGTCCAAGGCTTATTAGGAGCAAAGAATTCTTTTAAATTTCATATCAACCTGCAAGGCACCCACGCAAGTGACAGAAGGTGCTAAACTTAGAAAACCACATTCAAGAAGGAAAGAAAGCAGTGCTTCTGGGGTGGGGATGGCGCCCCCAGTGAGGTTACTTATAGGATGTGGGGAAGCAGGAAAATGCCAGGGTGGGCGCTCGCCAGGCTGCAGGCACCATGCAGTGAGTTTACCCATGAGATTCAAGGAATTCTGTATAATGGGATGAGCCCAGGAGGATGGAACCAGCAAAGGTTGCAGACCATGTTTCTGTTCATTTACAAAGAACAGAGGGCAGCAAAGGTGCTAAGGAGCTGGGAAAATGAAGAAACAAAGCTCTAGACTAGGCTGTCCAGTGTGGTCAAGGGAAGCTCAGGGAAGGATGAATGACACTTCCATCAGGGATGCTGATGAGTTACCTCTTGCTTTGTGGCCTTTGCACATGCTGTTCCCTGGGTATAGAAGCCCCTTTCCCTGGCTCTTACTCTTTAAGCTTAGCTTAGGCATTTCCTCCTCCAGGAAGTCTCCTGGGCTTTGCCATTCCTCCCCGCTCCATCCAAGCTGGGCATGCTGCCCAGTGCTTCCTCCATCCTTCCACTGATCATGCTGTCTTTGCTCTCCCACTAGCAATGACGGTCTTTTGATCCTGTGGTATTTTCAGGCCCTAGTCCAGTACCTAGTGCAGTGTAGGGCTCAATGCATTCTGCTTAAATGGGTAAATAAGTGGATGAATAAAGAGTAAGAGTTTGGAGCAGGGGAATTCTGGGGCTTTCTGGTTCTAAGTGCCCAAGATGCTGGAATGAACTCCAGAACTTAAGCTCCCCAGACGCTAGGAGGCCACTGAGTACCCCATCCAGCCAAATCCTGCTCTCTATACCTGGTTCCAAGTCAGTGCCTTAGGGCCTCAGAGGTCTGTGCTGGGGGCTGTGGTGGTGACCGCCTTGGGCTAGCAGAATGCTTCCTCCATTCTGAGCTAGACCTCAGGATGGAAGTGGTAGGTTAGGGAGGGGGTGAATGTGCACAAGAGGCAGCCTTGTCAGGGGAAGCCCTGTAATAAGGAGGGAGAATTCTAGGGCTGGAACCTCAGGGGGAGGCCTGTTCGGAGCATAGCCAACAAGGAAAAACTACATACCTCCCTCCCATGGTTAGAACAATGGGTAAAAATTGCTTTGTAAAGTGGGATGTGATAGCCCCAACCAGGTGACTCAGTTAGTTGGAGTGTCATCCCATACACCAAAAAGGTTGCAGGTTTGATCCCCGGTTGGGGTATGTAAGGGAGGCAGCCAATCAATATTTCTCTCTCATATGGATGTTCTCTCTCTCTCTCTCTCTCTCTCTCTCTCTCTCTCTCTCTCTCTCTCCTCCTCCTCCTCCTCCTCCTCCTCTCTCTCCTTCCCTTCCTCTCACTCTAAAAATCAATAAACATATCGTCGGGTAAGGATTTTAAAAAAATGGGATGTGATATACTGTGGGTAAATGGGTTTGGGATTGGGTCCTATGTAAATGTGGAAATGTTATCCTTCTAAAATGCTGGTAAACTGACAGTAGAGATGTTATAGAATGTGAGATAAGCACCTACTATAAAAAGGCAGAGGTGGATTAAGAAATGAACTCTTCCTGACGCAGTGAGTCCTTACTTTGCATGGACACAGTCACTCTCCATCTATCTGTCCCCATCAGGGAATCTGAGGCCAAGGAGGGTTACACCAAAGAAGCCACATGTGCTCCTGTTCTGGTGGTCGCTTCATTTCTAATAAGCTTCTATACCTTTGGTTAATTAAAGTGAGAACTAGGTAACCTCACTGGGGGCGGAAAAAGTGTATGGTCTCTTCCTCCTAATGTGTAGCTTTGCCAAAAATACTACACAGGAAATGAAGAATTAGGATATTCTAAAAGCCACTCAGTGTTATCTATGTTCTTTCAACTTTTCTAAAACACAGTAGCCTTTGCAGACTTGTATAATCATTCCAGAGTGCTTTTATAAGGCCCTCTTTCCCAGCAACCACTATACAGCCCACAAGAAAAAGTCACCCATGTGTGTTGGTAAATGTTTAACAGCTAATTTGTTGGAGAGGAAAAAGAAAAAGAAAAGATCTTAGTGTTTTCCCATTTCTGTGGTGTAAATACTCCCACCACGGTTGATTTGAAACTACCAAGATAAAGTCACTGCACACCACTGGCTCTAAGACATGTGTTAACACCTGCCTTGGCTTTCCCTGGCCACAAGCTTGAATTGGTCATTCTGCACCTACCTCTCTCAAAGGAATTTTTTATGTCATTCACTTCAACCTGAGATCCTGGCACTCTGAAGATCCCTTGCTGCTGGAGTCCTATAAGAAAAAACAAAAAAAGGAAAGAAAGAAAAATGCCATGAGGCCTTGAGCTCATCAGACCACTGGGGACTTGGGTGACTCACCCCACTGCTTGTCTCTTTCTCCCACCACCCTTTATAAGAGAGTCATTCCCAATGAAGGTCTCCTGGTAGAAGCCCCAAATAGCCTTTGCAATGAACTGTGGTTGGCCAAAATACTCAGACACATCCTGCTTCATATGTCTGTGTCTCTTGTCTGGGTTTGGAGAAAAAGGCCACAAGAAACATATCAAGACTGGGTCAGTGGATAACTTCCAATTTAACTAATAAGTCAGCTCAGGCAGATAAATGGTTAATGCTTGTTGCTACCGAATTTACTAGTTGCATTGGCACCAAGGAGCTTAGCCTGAGTTTATAAATGCCATCTGAATGGAATGGCCTCAGAGATTTTGAACAAAAAGGATCAGTACCACTGTCCCATCCCTCCCTCCCCTAACACTGACATTGTCTTCCTTCAAGAAAAGCTAGATTCTAAAGCACACGCTGGCCTGGGATCGAGGAGTTTAGGAAAGATTAAATCATTAAAGAAAAACAATCTTGGTTTCTTAAGTGTCAATACAAGGCCAGAACAAAGGAGATCCTGACACCTGACCCAACAGCAATGACATACAGCAGTCTATAGGGTTGAGGGAATTGAAGGGCCTCCCTCCTTTTAAATGGGGATTAAAGGGGGAGACTCTGATCCTTTTCCTGGGATTTGTTTTTTCTATATAAGACAACTCTCCACATTATAATTCAGGAAAGTGTTTACTCTTAAAAGGCAGGCTTTCATCAAAGTTTGGTTTGTACATAGCATGTGCTCAATAGATGCTTTTTTATTTCTTTCGTTAACCAACATTGACTTTCTACCACCTATGTCCCTGGCCCATTTTTGTCCAGTCACACTGGCCTTGTCCCATATTAGGCCTTTACACTTGCCCTTCTCTACACCTGGACTACGTGGCTGGTTTCCTCTACTCCCTAGAGTCCTAAAGGGTCCTGGAGCCTTAATCCAGCCTTGCCCCCCTCCGGTCATTCTCTATTCTCTCTGCATTAGTTTTTTGGCATTATCACTACCTGAAATTACATTATTTATTTCTCTGCTTGTTTATTTCCTTGCCCTTCTAATTGGTAATGTAAGCTACCTATGGCTGGTACCTTACTGGTACTTGTTCAAGCCTGTACTCCCCTTGTCCAAACAGTGCCTGCTATGCACTCTGAAAAATATTTTTGGAGGAATGAATAAATAAATTGATGAAAGCACAAGTTAAGTGCTGAGGATACCATGGTTAGCAAATCTCAGACACTGTACTTCTTTCATGGAGCTTACTACAAACTTGCAGTATTAACTGACTGGCCAACTGCATTCAGCGCACAAAGCAGAGTTCTGGGGTTGGCAGGGAGGGAGGAAGGGGCTAAAATGGTTCTCCTGCCCATGTCCTCCCTGCTCCCCAGTTTTCCTAGTTTCTGGGTCTTTCCATCCCCTGTCACACAAGGCTCAAAAGACAGCACTCAGAAGAGCAGCTGTCCTGCAAAACGTTTCCTTCTCGGAAGCAGAGTGGTGACAGGAAGTCTTCCTGATGAATTAGAATCTCATTTCCTATGAGAACAGCCTAGCACCTGTTCTGGAGAGAGCTGAAAACACTGCCCCGCGCCTGAGCTTACCGTATAAATTGATGTATCGGATGCAGCTCTCAACTACAAGCGGTATAGCTTGTCCCGAATCCTTAAGAAAAAAATTATGAGTTTTATTGGTCGTGGCAACCACCATGGGAAAACAAACATTTTAAACACAGATTATAAACTCAAGCCAGAATATTAGTACCATCCGGTTAGTAGGAAAACAAGCAAGGAATTGCTAATCCTAAAGTCTCCACAAACAGTTAAAGTAGAAAGTCTTTAGTTATGTGCAGAAAAAGGCATAGCTATGATCATTTTAAAGAAATGCTCTGTCTTCTTACTCGGCTGGGAAGGACTCAGGGCCCAGGAGGATTGACAGGCAATCCGAAGGGGAGGGAACCCCCTGCGTGTAGCCGCTGGAGCTGGCTCTGGGAGAGTCCTCTGCCTCCCACTCCATTTTGCCCTGGCTCAAGCCTGTTCTCCCAGCGCTCAGGGACAAAAAAGCTGGGTCAAGGCCTCCTCCCAGGACTGCAGTGCCCGATGCCAGAATTAAGAACACACCATGGGAGAAGCAAGGCTGGCCCTGGGGGCCTTTTGAGCTCTGAGAAGGGAAGACCAATTCTACTCAGAATGTTACAACCTACACAGCCCAGACAGATACTTCATTTAAGAGTAAACACCTTATGAAGGACGGTTCTAGAAACAGCTAATGTCAGCTCCTGACAACTGAGTGGCCAACCTTAGTACAAGAGGCAGAATAAAATACAATTCTAAACACCGGCATCTAGGGTGTGAATGTGCTTTCAATCATATCTTTCTAGGCTGGCCCATGCCACCAAGGGCTGGGCAAGAGGCAATTTCCTTTGGAATTCTGTGATTCGTTGGCCTCTCTGCTACTTCTGGTCACTAAAGAGCACAAAATATTTTAAAAACTTTCTTTTTTGGGGGGGGGAGCAGGTTAAATTACCAGCCTCCCCAGGAGGTGAGGAAACAGCAAGGCATATGCAATATGCTCTTGTAAAGGGCATTCGGATATTTTCGGGGCTCCTCCACACCCCACCTGGGAATTCTTTCCTTGACTGACTGTGGTCAGGGAAAGAATAACCCAGACCCACCGGCAACAGGCAAGGCGGGCCCTGTTCAGAAGTCAGTACTAAAGACAGGTTCATCCAGCTGAATGGGGCTAACGGACCTTTCTAGTAAATACCTGGTTCCTGGTTCGAGCATTTCTTCTTCCTCTGATAACAAAAAATAAACAGGCAGCAGAGCAGGAGAAAAAGAAAAGATTATGCAGGAGTAAGATCAGTTAGAGTAAGCAGATCCTTCAGAGTCCGTGAACGCCAAAATGCGATGGCAGCCAGCAAAGGTCCTGGGGAGGCTGCCAGCCAGCCTGCGCGGGAGGGATTCCCTGTACCTCAGGGCCTCGTGGGAGCTTTTTCCAGTGTGGCTGCCTAGGACTGGACACCACCAGGCAACACAGGGACCTCTTTCAGTCCTTGTCACAGTGCAGGAACAGTGTGCACTGAGCCCTTCCCTCATCCCATACCTGGCTTCTCCTCAACACAGGGGTTCTTCACTCGCCAGTGGGCAGGAGCCCACCTAAGCCCCCTTAAGGTTAGCCCAGCTGCCCACAAAAAGGAGGGACACACACCTGCAACGCTGTCCCTGGAATTCAGCTCAGGAAACCTCATTCTTGGTAAAAATCGAATTTTACCAAGATCATGTTTATCATGTGCCCTCTGGATGGGTCCCAACAGGATTCCACCTGATTTCAAACTCCAAAAAGCTTCCAGTGCTTTCCTACCAGACAGCTTGGTAGTTTTTCCTGGGTATCTACATGGCTTTGCTCTCCTTCTTCTTCTGAACCCTCACCCTAGCACTGAGACCACCTCAGGGAACCCAAAGCTGAGAAAGGCTGGTGGAAGGAGGGCAGAGTCAGAAGGCCTTCACCATCCTGCCTTTGCTTTCATTAAAGCCACTGAGCTGCCCATTGTCAGGGGAGCACGCTTTCTTCCCATTAGTGCAGCGGCTCATCCAGGGGTGGGTGCTGTGTCTCATCCAGGCTTCTGAGGAGGTTGAACTGAGAAAATGGAGGAGATGCACCTTCTAGCAGGTGTCATCTGTCCACTCGCAGGCATCTCAACCACGGGAATGATCATATGTTGGCGAAACCTACCCAACTCCTACAGCTGAGCGGACAGCCTCGTCAGATGGGGCTCTGTGCACAATCTCCTACCAGCTAATGGCAACAGGAGCAGCCAGCACTTCCATGGAGCTTACTGTGTGCCAGGCAGTGCTCCAGAAACATGACGTCTATCGGCTCATCTGTGCTAACAGTATCCACACTCACTAGGTAGTAATAACCACTCTCGTTTTACAGAAACAGGATGAGGACTCCCCTCTGCCCCAGGGGAAGACCTTCCAGGCTTCAAAATTTATAATAAAAATTGGGTTTCTTTCTATCTGAGAGGAGAGAAAAATCAAGGATTTTGAGAAGGACGAGTTCAGGTGGGGCTCTAGAAATTTATTACGCATCTCCAACACTTATCTGTTCTTCATAACCTGGGGATGCTTTCTTGTCCCTCTAAACCATCATAATCATGGAGTCCCTGTGATGTTATTTTATTGGAAAACTTTTCACAGGTTTGGCATTTCAAAGCTGGGGATTCTTAGTCCATGCAGAATGTTCTTCCAGATAGCATGTGAATCATAAGAGAAAGTTAAATTCTGTTCACAGAGGTTGAAGAATTGACTATATCACATTGCATTTTCATTCTCTGAAAGCTACTAATCCTGAGAGTAAGACCATGTCTACACACTGCCTGGGTCATAGCAGGTGTGCAAAAGAGTTTGCTGCACGGACAGTATGTGACATAAGCACAGTGTAACTATACAGAAATGCAATTGTTGAATATCTCTTTTCTCAGTCAAATAGTCCTCTGAGGGGGCTGTGCCATGGCTTGTTGCTCTGGAGTGTCCCTCTTTGGGGGCTCTTTTCAGAGCCAGTCCACCAGCCTCACTCTAGCATGTGCCTCTTGCCATTTTGTGCCTCCGGTGGCATTGCAAAGCTGAGCTCTGAAAGACCAGGGTGTCCATTCTAATACAAAGCTTGGCACCACTGACAAAGGCCATGCTACAGCCTCTAAGGAAGACTGGCCAACTGAAGCAATAGCTATATATTTAGAATAAGCACGCAGCTGCCCAAGGTGACCATCTCCAAGGGGCAAACTCTCAAGAGAAAGTCAGGTGACTTGATAGTCATGCATGTTATGTAGGAGCTGTCTACTAAGAGACTATTTCCTTAGACAGAACACCTAATTTTCCAGTCCTAACAGGTAAGAGTCAGCTCCTTCCGCGTGTTCTCACAGATCACCCATTTCCAAAGAGCTGAGCAAAGTAGAGAAGGCGTCCCTGTCTCTGAGCCTTCTTTCATTCTGTTCCTCCTTTCAGGGACTCCTCTGTCCTACTACTCTCTGCTTTATCCCTACCCTTCCTTCAAAGCCTATCCTACCCCCAGAAGCTCCCTGTGCCCTAGTGCTCACAGCTCTTTCTGCTCTGAGCTCGCACAGAACTTGTTCCCGTAAGTCACCAAGTGCTCATGTGAGTCACCTTACACTTTCAGCTTTCTGAGTCGAAATCCTTTCAACTGACACAAAGCTCCTTGAGGGCAGGGAGAATAGCTTCCACGCCTTGCAGCCCCTGCTCAGTTATGGAGAGCAGCTTTTCCAAGCCCAGTGTGAGGTCCAGAGAGGAGGGAGGCTGAAGAAAGAAGGACTCTTTCAACACAGCCTCATCCTCCCCTGAGCTATGGGATGGCAAAGTGCTCACTCAGGGACACGTCCAAAAAGTACCTGTTTCCTGATGCACCCAGCAGCACCCCACCTTTTGGGACTCTATGCCTCACTCCTCTGAGGTATCCTGAAGCAGCTCCCGCTGTTCTCATTTGGGTGGTCTCACTTGCACCGCACTGTCCTTTCCCCAGAACTCAGCCCATGGACAGAGACAGTCCTGAGGTCCAGGCATCCTGCCCACCCCACCCCCGCAAGTCCTGGGTGCACCTTGAAGATGGAAGATAGAGGGCAGGGCACGGGAGCCCCCACTGCTCCAAAACCATTAGCAAAGCCCAAGAGCCCTTACTTTCCCCCTGACTGACAAGAGTCTGCTTTTCTGCAGAAAGTGTCTTCATTGGATGGTGGTGAGTTCTGAAATCGCTGGCAGGGACCTTTTCTCTTGCTCCCCCTGACTAATGTTAAGAGTGCATTTTGCCCAGCCGGCGTGGCTCAGTGGTTGAGCATCGCCCTAGGATCCAGGAGATCCCAGTTCAATTCCTGGTCGGGGCACATGTCAGGGTTGTGGGCTAGGTCTCCAGTGGGGTCATGCAGGAGGCAGCCGATCAATGACTCTCTCATCATTGATGTTTCTAGCTCTCTCTCTCCCTCCCTTTCCTCTCTCTGAAATCAACAAAGACATTTTTTTTTTTAATGTCATGTGTATTTATAACTTGTCTTAAAAAAAAAAAAAGAGTGCATCTCCGCTTCCTCAGTCTCTCCCCACCTGCTGCCCTCTTCAACTCCATCACTATCTGAATTTGCCTGAGCCATTCTGTCTGAGATAACTTGATCCTGTACTCTTGGTGTCTAAGAAGCAAGAAAAGAGAAACTCACCTAGCTGAACAGCTTTTGCCTTTCCTCTAAGGTGTAAAGAGTTAACTGGGAATTCTAAAGAGACTGTCTCAGCTCTTCTCCCGAGTCCGCCAAACCGCCTAACAAGAAGCAAAACTGGGTGGGAGAGCATTCTGTCATACTAATTTTATGTCTCCTTTGCTGGTATAGTCTTCACTGAAAAAATAAAATCATGCTGTTGCCCAAAGGGATTTTCTTCGTGTTGCTTCCAACCCAACACCTCTTGGAGATGTGGGTATGAAGCCAGGTAGGGGGTTTCTCTGTCTGTCCCTTCAGCTAGTGAGAACCACAGTTCCTGAAGCAACAACGCGGGGCTGGCAGGGACCACTGCACTGGCATCTCAGCGCCACTTGGACTTCACTGGGTTTCTGCATGATCTTGCCCCTGAGAATCAGGGAAAGCAACTGGTCAGAGACAAAAGCAGCCCTGATTAGAAGCCTCACTGAAGCTAAGCGCAGGCTGCAGGGAGGAACTAGTTCGCCATAGGGCCTGGCCAAGGGCACAGATGGAAAGTTCCGGTAGATGGGGGCAGGGCTGCTGGCTGAGGGGAGCAGATGGAGAAAGGCTGCCATTACATTGGGCGCATTCGCGGACTCTGCGGCTCCCAGCAAGTACCTTAATGAACGCTTCCATACAGCCGTTAAATAGTTTATGGCTACACACTGAGAGAGGCCTAGGTCTCCTCATTTTCTGTGGTTTAGGGGGAAGACAGGGGGGCCTAGGGGAAAATGGAACAAAAGAAATCAAGAAAGCAACCAATGTAAATATACAACTGGGAATGACGCTCTTAAAACCTACGAACGGAGAACACAAAATGCAGATGGAAGCCCCTGAGCCCCCAGCACATTGGTGTCCAATGCTCCATCTGAAGGCCTTTGGATGTTCAGGGGATCTTAATTTATCCACATGTCAGGTGGGACCAACACCCATGTAACGCAGATGCATTCTAAATCATAGCAGGGAAATAATACGTGTCCAGAGAACCACTGAACCTCCTATCAGAGGCTGTTACCCTGCAAAGCTGACCAGATGGAGGGGGAATCAGGGGAGAGACATGTAATCTGTAGCCTGAGAAAGCAAGAGACTTCCAACGAAGATTGGAAGGGTTAATTTTCATTACTTTGGCTTAAATTTATCACCAAGCCTCAACTCCCAATGTACCAGGACACTGATCTTCCTAATGCCTCTTGGCATTTCAAATGCACTCGACTAATCTTTATTTCAGTGATCTAAGAGCCAGGCAATTATTATTCTCATTGTAGAGATGAAGAAACTGATGCCAAGAGGGAGGCTGCAGCTTCTTTGGGGTCCTGGGATCACCCAGGAAGATGATTATATCCTATTCTTTAGTTAAGTACACTTTGATTACAGTGCTTTCAAATCCATTACCACACTTAACATCAGCTCAATCCTGGATGTATGGCCTCCTTTTAAAGAGGCAAAAAACTGAGACCTAGAGAGGGGAACTGGCAGAGCCAGGCCCCAAACCAAGGCTTCTCTGGCTCCAAATCCAAGATTTTTCCCACTGAGCCAGTCATGGAGCCTTAGGGCACTTTATTTCCAGCCCAGGACTCGCCCTTCCCATTAACCCTTGCCAGTGGAGGACCCATGGGGTCAGGTTGAAAGTGTCTTGCTTTGCTTTAGGATCTCCATTCCCTGTGCTCCACTCTAGGCCACAGGGAGGGGAAACCACACCACAGTTCACCAGGAACAGTGAAACAGCCACAAACACTGGACCAGTTTCCAGAGCTGCTCGCCATGCATATGCCTGTGTTGGCTTATTTGCTCATCTGTCACCACCCGAGCTGGCCTGACTCATGCTGCCAGGCTTCCAGGGCAAAGGGCTCTGAGGTTAGGAGGAGGGTCCCTCACCAAAAGAGGCAGTTCATTTTCAAATGGCTTGGTGCACAATTTGGGAAACAACAAGTGGGGACCCAGCCAGGCACAGACAGTGTCCACACATGACGAGCAAAACCTGGTCCACAGGTCTTGATTGAGTTTTGTAAATGGCAAGAAATCTATGGGCTTTGGAGCCAATCAAGGTGAATGAGAGTCATGCAGCCTCTGCCCACGGGCCTTGTGCATGTCTCCTCAATGGCCCAGCCATCCTGGAAGCTCTAACCAATTTCTCCTTGGCGTTTGAGTGTTGAGCAAATGCGGCTAGCTCCAGGACATGCATGGGCAAAGACACAGTTGGGTCCAGATATCATGCCACCCAAACATCGGAACCAATATAATATAGCACAGACCAAAATTTTGAAAAGAAACAACAGGCAAGATTATTTTGAGCCCATCTTGGATCTTTTGTCAATTTGGTTAGCTAAGTCCATGTCATTTCTTTTTCGTAAGTTACTTATCTTTTGGGGATGTGGGTATATGGGGCTGCTATTTCTCACAACAGATCTGTTTCTGAATTTCCAAATTCCAAAAGAGAGTGCCAAAAATGTGACACAAGGCCATAGGTTTCAAGTCTTGGAATTAGGAATAACTTGAGGATAGCAACTTTGCTACCTTGTCCTCACAGTTTTGGGTTTCTGTTTTTGAACATTCTCAGATCATTTCCTTATCTCACATGGTATGATACACTCACAACAACTCTGTGAATTAGGCAAAAATTATTAAACCCACTTTAGACATAAGGCAAATGAGCTGATGAGAGATTAAGAAACTTGCCCACAGTCATGGGAATGAATAGAATTCAGCTCTTCCTACTCCAGGTTCATGTGTGAATATGAAATTGGGAAATTGATTTTATCACAGAACATCCAGCAGTAGCATTAAATTATCTATTAAACTCCCATGGTCAGCAAGAGTAGAGGCTCTTAATGCAGGTGTTGGACACCGAATATAAAAAATCCTGGTGCCCAGCTGGTGGATTCCCTTAAAAGAAGTCTTAAGGATTTTTTCCCTTTAAGTTTATAAAATGGAATAAAGGGAAAATGGGATACTTGTCTCTATTTCTCCTATCCAATACAGAAAGCAAAGGACTGCTGGAATCACACCAGAATTTCTCGCTTTGTGTGGTGCTCTGTTCACTGGCTGGAATCTCTGACAAGGAAACGTAGCTATCCCAACTTTGCATGACATCAAATCGATACCAACTTACTGAAATGCTGGGTGGGGCACAAAGTGGGGAGCAGGGGGGCAGCTCAGCCAAGGAAAGTGGGGCAGCCTAAGCCTTCCATCTCTTCTGCTGCTCAGTTGCAGAGCAAAAAGGAGAGAAAGAGAGAGAGAGAGGCAGGGAAAACAGGAACAGAGAAAGCCACGGAGAGGAAGAAAGAGAAACCAGAGACCAATGTCCCCTTTCTGCCTTTCGACCAAGATGAAAGTTAGCGTATGCTGGCAACACAGCACTTGGCCTCAAAATTATTGTGACCAAAAGGACGGTGATTAGAGTGTTCCCTAGATAACCCAATACACATGGGTGTCAAAGTCCACAATGGCGGCAATATTGCAGTTCAATGGTGGTCAGGCTCTTGGAGGCTGTGCATGGGTGTGCACTGGGTTGTATCTGCTTGGACAGAAATCTCCAGTGATTTCACCTCTAATCCAGACCACAGGGGCAAACAACCTGGGTTAGGGAAGCCAGTCTTTAGTTTGAATAACTACTGTCAAACCTTACACTTTCATCTGGCTTTGACATTGACCATGCACTTTTCAAATGCATTACTGCATCTGTTCAGCCTAAATTACAGGGTTATTATGAATTTGGGTTATAAGATAAGGTTCTTAAGTGTGAGAAAAATATAATGTATCACAGCCCATGTGCAAAAACTGGCTCATCTATGTAAGACTAGCAGTGACTTGGCTGAGGGGACCTGCTCAAATGATCGTCCACAGTGGCACTGATCTTGACAGGAAGCTATGGAAGATATAGAGAGCTACCATATAGAAACATTTCATCCAGGGCCTTTCACATTAACTTAAAAACCATTACCAAGTTGACAATTCATTGCACAAGTTAAAAAATGATTTGTGGATGTAAGGGGAAGCTTTTAGTTTACTAACAAAGTTGCCTTTGAACTTGGCCAAGGACCAGAGTGCAGACGGCTGGGTTTTCAACTTAGTGCGATGTGTCTAAGTGGGAGGCCTAATAATCCTAACTTGGATTTCCTAGGCCCTAGGTCAAAGTGTGGAAGACAACATCTCAGTGGGCTTTATTAAAAAACAAAACAAAACAAGACAAAACAAAACCCTCAACTTTTCTCTGAGGTAGACCCTGGGACCTGGCCAAGTTGATTACAGCTCTCTCCTGTGACTTGCTGGAACAATCTTTCCCACATAAATTCTAGGAATTAATAGGAAGTGAGGGACAGCTCACTGCATCCCCCATCTGTTTCACCATTTGTAAATAAAATGTGGCTTCTGTTGTTTTAGGACTATGATAACACCCTCTTGCCAGAATAAATAAATAAATAGGGGTTTCTTTCTAGGAGGTTCTTACAAAGTGACCCTGCACATCTGCTGACCCATGTACCGGAGGTCCCCGCCTGGCACTATGAATCATCCTGATGTTCCCAGACTTCCGGGCCCAGGGGAACAGCTGCACAGGCCAAGCTTCTGGAGAGCTCTCAGTCTCTGGCATCCTGGACCTGGCAAATTGAAAACCCCAGGGCTTTCCAAGCCTCTTTCGAGCCAACTCTCTTCCAGGTGAGGAGAGAGTTCAGGGTTCATCCTCTCTTTTGCCAAGGATGATAGCTTTCCAGGATTCTGGGCCACGGGGAAGAAATTTGTGGGGAAAGGATGTCATCAGGTTGCCTGGCCCAGAATGAGGCAAAGGGTACTCTCAGCCACCTGATGGAGAATTGCGGGCCTGAGTCACAGCTGAATTTATGGTGGGCAGTAGGATGGCAATTGCTGGGAACCTGAAACAGGTGGGCTCTAAGGGACAGCTTGGGCAATGACAGGCCTGCTTATGGATCTAAACTCTCTGAAACAAGAGGAAAGGTCCAGTCGCTGAAGCCAGCCGTCAGCTACCAGCTGCTGAGTGGAAAGTGTTCACTGGCTCTGGTCTGCTCAGGGAAAAGCGCAAAGGGTAATGTGGAGCAAGCTGGAAGGAAGCAGAGCTGCCCATTTGTTATTTCCCAACAAGGGACTCCCCATCCAGGTGCGGGTGAGGTCCAAAGCCAGGGTGCGGGCAAAAGGGGCGTCTGCGCACGCGTATGTGGGTATGCGCATGCATATGCCCGGATGTGTGCAATTCCAGCCAAATCCAAAGCCTTGGCAAATGGGGACCCTAGGCTGGGACCCCTGCTTCAGCTGGGCAGTTTGCTCAACAGCCATATAACAGATGGGAAAACAAGTCAACAGCTACCCCATAGCCTCTGGCCTCTACTGGTTGCCCTCAGCCACTGCAATAAATATTACCATCCCACCTGATGACAGTGCCATCAAGGGGGGAATACGCCACTGACCCATAGGGGCTCTGAAAGCCCCTCCCCATCACCAGGCTGGAGGGGGCACGGCTTCAGTGTAAGGCTAGAACCAGCAGAGCAGCTCCAAAACACCATCCCCTTGGGACCATGGTGAAGAGCTGCCTCTGAGAATACCTCAGCCTGTCTGAGCTCTCAGCAGTGTCTGTTTTCCACCTTCCCCTCCTCTCCTGCTCCTCCCACCTCCTCCCACTCCCCACCTCAGGGCAACAGGTGAGAGAGACCAAGATGCCCAGCTCTTACCTGGTTGTGCCACATTCTGCTCTCTCCCCTGGAAACAAAAGTATATGTTGATGTTTAGTTGTTGTTTTTTTAACCAGAAAACATTCATCTTTTTCTAAAAACTAAAAACAACTGGTCTTAATTATTTGTGAAATAAAGAGCAAAATCATGCCTAAGGTATGTTCTGTTGGAAAGAACTGCCTCTTATCAAATCCCAAGTGCCTCCTATTCGTAGGGCTATGTTCACATACGTTTCATTTTTTATTGTTCACAGACATTTTTTCAGTGATTCTCAAACTATAGTCTACTGACTGCATCAGAGTCACCTGGGACCCTTGTTAAAAATGCAGATTTCTGGGCTCTCCCATGGGCCTCCTGAATCAGAATCTGAGATAAGAACCCAGGAATCTATATTTTAACGCACCCCAGGCGAGTCTGTCCATGCATGCTAAAGCCCGATGACTATGCATTGCTTTATATCAACAAAGATTCATTGGCCCTAAAGTGTACCAGCCACAAGATACTTTGTCGTTGTTCCTGAGCCCTGTGACCCTCCTCCCACCCTGCTGCCTTCATTCACAGCTCCGGACCTGCTCACTTCCTTCAGTGGAAAAGAAAAATCAGTAAGATGGGGTTGGTGTTGCCTCCAAGAGACCCACCCACCTACCTGCACCCACCCACTCACCTGCTATTGCTGGTACTCCTGAGGAAGCACCCAGCTTCTGCCAAAGCCCAGGCCTTCTCCCTGTGCTCTGGGTTCCATCCTTCTACCCTTCTCGGGAGCTCTGTTCCTGCAAGTATTTCCCTTATCTCTAGCTAGCATCACCAATCTCCCTTATGGATCATTCCATCAGTATATAAACATGTTCTGGATATGTGTATGCTACTTTTCAATCTCCCCTTGACCCCATTTCTCCCTCTAACTACACCCCCATTTCTCAGCTCTCCTTTATAGCAGAATTTCCTGGTGGAGCTGTCCAGGGACTCTGTCCTTCCTCCCCTCACCCCACTGCACTTGGCTTCTGTCCTCACCACTCCACGGACCCCGCTCTCTGTGGCTGAATCCAATGTCCCCTCTGCTTTATCTGACTTCTCAGCACCATTCAACTCAGCTCATTGTTCCCTTCTTCTTATAAAGCTTTCTCCTCTTGTTTTCCACGGCTCCACATTTCCCAGGTGTCCTTCCTGCCCTACGGGCTGTTCCTCCAGTTGTCACCTCACCTGCCCACCTCTAACCTCTGAATGTCGGAATGCCCCCAGGAGGCATACCCAGACCTCGCTCCCTTCCCTTTCTGTGCACCCTCTCCAGGTGATCACAAATGCTTATTGAGGACTCCCTAATCTTATCCCCAGATCCCACATCTCCCTGCAATTCCAGATTTCCCCCTCTTTAATTTTGAACAGTATTACTGATGTATAATTTACATATCATAAAATTCACCCACTTGAAATGTAAAATTCAATAATTTTTAGTTCCTATTTAAAGTTGTGCCACCATCACCGACAATTCGATTTTACAGCATTTCCACAACATGAGAAAGATCCCTTGTGCCAATTTGCAGTCACTCCTTCTTCTCACCTCCAGCCCCTGGAAGCCACTAATCCACTCTCTGCCTCTACAGATCTGCTTATTCTGGACATTTCCTACAAATGGAATCATGAAATATGTGGTCTTTTGCGTTCGTCAACTTTCACTTAGCCTAACGCTTCTGAAGTTCTCCCATGTAGCATAATTCAGTACCTCACCTCCTCAGTATATTCACGATGGTCCAGCAACGCTGCCCTTCTTTTAGTTCTGACCCACCACATTCCTCCCCACCTTTGCATGTGCTGTTCCCTCTGCCCTGACACTCCTTCCCCAGTTTTTCATGTGGCTGATGCCTTCTCCTCTTTCGGTCTCAGCTTAAACAGCACCTTACCTTTGAGGTTTCTCTGATCACCCAGCCTAAAGAAGATCACCCCATTGTTCCTCCCTCCCACACACACACAATTGCTCTCTATCTCAACCTGAATTTTCCATTCATGGCACTTATCACAGTCATAATTCTTTACTTAATAGTCTGTTTACCATTTGAGGTCTCTCTTCCCCATAAGGGTAGGAACCTTGTCTGTCTTGTATACATAGAGGATGGACAGATGAATGGACAGACAGGGCAGGGAGGGGAGAAGTGGAGAGGTAAGGATCAGAGATGTAGGGCCTGCAGTGGAATGTCAGCACACACTCGGGCAGACTCTCCTCTGGCAAGGACTCTAATACACACTCCTTCAGCTTCAGATGCCCCCCCCCCCCCCCCCAGCTCTCAAGAGCCCCATCACCAACATCTTTTGGAATCTGTTGTCTCAATTTCTAACAAATATCAGAAATCAAAATTGCTCTGCCCTTTACCTTCTGAGACCTGTTCAGATTAAAAAGAAATATTTTATAGTTGGTGGCTCAGTCATTTTCTACAAGGTCAGACTGTCTGGTCCAGGTGGACACTGTGTTCTGTAATGGGCTATTAAATCTTGGCCTGAAAGGTTATGTCCCATCCCTTCTATAGATGATGCACTATTCATCTTTGAGGGGCTTTGGTAAATTGAAAAACCACCTGTATCTCGGGTGTAAGCCCTGGAGCTTACAGACTATGCAGAGCAATCTAAGACTCAGAGATGATAAACGAAGAATTCTCTGGCCAATAAAACAATATAGCTACAGCCAACGGCACAAAAGGGTGGGTACTCTTGTTCCCAACATGTAAAAGTGATATTATTTAAAACAAGGAATGCTGATTTGTGGGGCACATACATGGAAGCTTTTTTACTTATGTATCTGGGATCAATCATGTTCAAAAATTCATTTCTAAGGAAGTTGATCCAAAAGACTTCATGTTTCCTCTAACTTATGATTTCTTTTGGCCATGCTGGCAAGGCATTAGACATGATACTTTAATTTATTTCATTTAAAAAAAAAAACTTGTATCTTTTCAGTCAAAGTATTCCACTTGGCTTACATTTCTCACCTGTTTTCAAAATTTCCAGATTGTTCCTCCCCATACAAAACAGCTCAGAGATGAAATAAGAAGGTCATTGAAGCAGGTGTAACCCTACCCTACCCCACTCTTAGAAGGGCTTTCTAATAAATGGAAGTCAATGCGTAAACCATCTATTGACACTTGGAAAAATTAATTAGCCCAAATTCTGAGCTCTTTGGCCTGCTTATTTCATACCTCCCCTTGCCCAATGGGCAAGAACTTTATCAATCTAAGTCGGTGCAAATTCTCCTGGGTGAAAATTCTCCGTTTTCACCCAATGCCCTAAGAATCCACATATATCTTTATCATGCAATGAACAACAGCAAGATTTGGTCTCTGCTTCAGTTTTTTCAGTAATTCTGAAATGTATTAACTTTAGTTAATAATAATGTACCAATATTCATTAATTATGACAAATACACCATGCTAATGTAGGATATTAATAACGGGAAACTGGACATGGAGTACACGGGAACTCTGCACTAGCTTTGCAACTTTTCTGTAAATCTAAAACTAGTCTAAAACAAAAAATCTATTAAAACTTCCCCATCCCAGTTATCAAAAGAAACACTGTGGGCTTTTCCACTGCTGGCTTATTAGGGAACAGGACTATGGTGAGTCTTCCAAATGACTCTTTCTAAGCTACGCTTATACTTCTGAAATTGGATTTTCCTGCAATTTTTTGTTGCTATTCAGCTCAAAACTCAGAGAAAGGACTGTTAATCCACATCTGAGAGTAAGGTGTAGAGGAGGGCCCAATAAATTTGGAAGACCAAATGGGTCAGGAGCTATGCCAACCAAAGCTATTATTATTATTATTTCATTAAGGCCATTCAGGCCAGGGCAGTAATAAGATATGGCATCTGAGAGCACTCACAGGGGAGCTGGAGAGAAGTACTTTCTCATCTGAGATCTTATTTTTTCAAAAAATGCCTAGGTTTCTAAATCCAGGGCAACTGATTTCGAAAATATAAGAAGCCACCAACTCACGTGTTACACAGCACGAGAAACATGACATGAGAAACAGCCCCCAGCCCTCAGTCCCATGACCATAAAGGCCAATCTTCCTCTTTCATACCAGTCGGGGAAGCTACCCCATCATACACTCACTAATCTCCTCCCTGTCTCTTCCCTTTCACTCCACTCCTGCTGTTGTGTTTCCCTCTTTGTTACCCACACTCCTCAATGGCCCCACTCACCTGGCCCAACACTGAAGTGTCAGGATGGGCAGAATGAAGAAGAGGCTATTGCAGCTTGCTCTTCCCCTAGTCAATGAGTTTTGACAAAAGTATATACCCTTGTGTATATAACCACCACCCAAATCAGGATACAGAACATTTCCATCACCTCACAAAATTCCCCAGCTCTTATCAGCTGGAACACACTACACTAATCTATGGTGACAGAAATCAGAGCAGTAGTTGCTCTGGGTGAAGGATGGGGGATTGACTGAAAAGATGCATAAAGGAAATTTTGGGGTGATGGAGCTGGTCTGTATCTTGATGTGAGTGCTTATACCTGAGTGTATATGTTCATGAGACTGATTTCTACACATAAAATGGGTGCATCTTACTGTATATAAGTTATCTATCAATAAAGTTGATTGAAAATTTTCCATTGGTATTAGTTTTAAAGCCATGGTTATGCCTCCAACCCCTAATTATTCATCCTTCTTGAATCATTTCCAGCTCTCCTGGGCCCATGGTGACCCCTTCCTCTCCTGACTCACAGCCTTCAGAGTCTGTACTATTCACTTCGCAATTCATCCAGTCTTTCTGTGCGACAACGTTATCATTATTCAGTTTTTTATGAATTCATGAGCTGTCTCCCAGCTACATTATAAGTACCTTGGGGCTGAGAAGTGGTTTAATTTCTCTACAGCATGGGCTCACAAATGCCAAGCATCTGCAGATCTAGCAGCCCACTTGAGAGTTGCTGAGTGGACAGTGTTAGGGAGGTCTTGTGTGGCCAGAGCAGATACTGGGATGTGCACCCACAAGAAGAGAGTGATCCAGTGATGGGCAAAGACCTGCTGTGGATGGCAAACACCCGACAGCTGATGAGCACCAGCCCCGTGCCCCAGCACAACTCTCATCTTATAATATTTTTCCTGCCCTGCCCCCTCAAACTCCTGGGTGACCTCTAGGCCTGCTTCAAGCTGTTGTCTCAGGATGTACTGGCATCATTACCTTGGAAATTCCCTTCATCTCTCTTGTGTTGGCTCCCCAGTTCCTGGACCCTATGTTTCCTTTCCTTTTGGTGGAGTACATTGTTCAGTCAACAGCCCTCTCCAAACAGAACACAGAACATATCTGAGTGTGGGGCTCACAGTGCTTCAAGCAGGGCCCAGCAGCTTCAGAAACCCCAGGTCAGCTCCTCATCTCATAGCTGAGCCTCACATCAGGTTCTAGGGCCACCAGGACTTGCCGTAAACCATCCTTGACCTTGGGTCCTAGTTCATGTTCTAATGACCTTTCCATTCAACATTCATTCAGTGACTATTAACTGAGTGCGAACTATGAGTCAGGTACTGTTCTAGGCACTGAGGATAAAGTGATGGACAAAATAAGCAAAAAAGTCCCTACTCTGGTTAAGATATGATACTGCTGGAGTGGGTAGGGCATGACAAAAGGCAATAAGCAAGCAAACAAATAATAAACAGGATGATCCACATGATGGTGAGTGAGATGAAGAAAACCAAATAGAATGTTGGGACAGACGTGGTGATTCCTTGAGGTCAGGTGGCAAAGAGTCTCACTGAGGACATGACATCTGTGCTGTCAACTGAAAGATAAGGAGCCATCCATACTGAGATCTGGGGTAAGGGCATTTCAGGCAGGGGGAACAGCATATGCAAAGCCCCTGGGGCAGGAGTAAGCTCAATGGATTTTGAAGGGCAGAAAGGAGCTGAGTGTGGCTAGAGAACAGTAAGGGAGTAGAGAATGGTAGATGAGGTCAGGGAGGAAGGCAGAGGTCAAATGATACAAGGCCTCATGTGCCATGAGAGCCATTGGGATTTTATTCCAACTATCAGTGGAAACCTTTGGGTAGTTTTAAGCCTAGTCCTCAGGCCCCTCAAGGACCAAACGCTGCCTTACACATATGGGTTTTTCTTTTTTGAACCCAGAATCCTGGTACTCCAACAGTATTCCTGGCAAAGAATACCTGCTGAAAAGCATCAATGTGGACCTCCATGTCTCTCAATTCCCACACCCTCTCTACTGCAGACCCTCCTCCATCACCTAAACCAAAACTTGTGCTTGCCCCCTATTTTCTGCAGCCAGACTGGACCCCTCTCAGCATCTGTACCAGGGCTATAGACTAAACTGTAGCAGCCTTCCCAGTCCTGGAAGGTGGCCCCCCAGTACCAAGCCTCATTCTGCCAAGTGGCCAGCATCTCAAGCTGAAACAGCTCAAGGGGTCACAACACAAGTTGGGGAAGGCAGCCCCTCCTCAAAGGCCTCCACCATCTGACTCACCTTCACCCAGGGTCTGCTTGAGTAAGTCGTGCTTGGCCTGCAGCTTAGTGATGAGGTTACTGCCGTTCACATATTCTTTAAATTTCTGTAAGACACAAGGCACAAGGACATTACAGACTGCAGGGCTAAGTCCCACAATCTCTGCTATGGTATAGTGCTCTGGGACAGGGAGGTCAAAGGGAGATTCCGTCACCCCAGGGACCCTGAGTGGGGAAAGAGGGGCCTCTTTGGCTGCTCCTTTGCTCTTCTCCATCAGATCCCCAGCTCTGCCGAGTGCGGCTGCCCAGTTCTATGAGGGGTCCCGGCATTACAGGTCAGTTCTGGGAACACAAAGAAAGCTCAGGGGGAATGGGAGCAGTGAGAAGTGCCTTTGTCAGGTGAGGACTGTGGAGCTCTGAGCAGAGGGCTTCTTTACTCATCAAAGCTCCACTGTGCTTCTGGGCCAAGAGCAATAAAGACGGAACCATCCCTGGGGCACACAGCTGAGGCAGGAGTGCTTTATCGGACATGTCAGAGAGGCGCTTCGGAACAAGTCTTTCTTTCAATTGGCCCACTCTGGAGGAAGGGCTCTGCAGGCCCCAGAGACGGTCCTATCAAAATAGCCCCAACTGCACTGGGGTTTTCTTCATTTTACAGATGAGACAGGTGAGGCTGGCACAGGGAAGTGATGTGCTCAAGGTCCCTGGGACTGCCAGGCTGCCTCTAGCTCAGGGGACTGGCCAAGCACAATGCACTCTGAGCAGTGGGGAGAGACAGGCCCACCCAGAATAGAAATGCATCTACTTGTCCCAAGTTCAGCAGGGTCTCAGCCACACCTCCACACAGGTACCAGCTTTCCTCGGCTCCCCGGCCACTCACATCACAGGGCTGGAGCCCTCTCTGCTGGGGTATGCCTTTGCTGGACTGTGAGCCACTGAAGATGTGGTCCACACCCAATTCAGTGACTACTATATGCCGGCATATAGTATATGCTGAGAGATTTAGCTAAATCTCTGACTTGGTGGAGCTGAAGCAGCAGAGTGAGGAAACAATAAGCTAACCAAAAAAGTAAATAAAATACACAATTGGTCAGATGGTGGCGAATGCTATGAATGAAAATAAGGCAGAAATGGAGGACTGGGAGTTGGGGCAGACCTCGCTGAAAAGCTGACATGCAAGCCAAGGCCTGAAGGAGGTGAGGAAAGGGCCCTGTAAATATGTTGGGGAAGGAGTGTTCTAAGCAATTGCAAAAGCCCCGAAAATGAAGGCACGGGGATGACTGTGATTGCCCCAATTCTGCCAGCTAGGTTCTCACAAAGAAATTCATTCTATTGCCCCAGCCAGAATGGTCAGGAAGGGGTGCAGAGGAGCAGAGAAATGAGCCATGGAGGCTCAGGATGCCCCAATGTGACTTGTAAAGAAGCTTCTGGAACATCACCATCCTCCTATGAATACAGTGGTAGGGGCAAGGCCATGGGGTGGGGCTGCCAGGTGCACAGGGAAGACTGGGGTCACCTGAACCTGCTCCCACCTCAGTGGGTTTCTGCAATAGCTGGGCTGGTGGAAAGCTGTAGTGTCCCCTCACCTTCTTAGCTCCTAGAACCTTGTCCCTTGGTCGCTCGCAGTCATTCTCCCTTGTATCTACAGACCACTTGACAGTTTCAAATACATCCATTCGGTCCTCACCACAATCTTGGATAGCAAATGGGTGGAGCACTGTCACTTCCATTCTACCCAGGAGGAGACTGGAGCTCAGAGCCATGGCCACTCAGTGTATGACCTTGGGCAGATTACTGAATACTTCTGGGATCAAGCATCAGATGGAGGGTTTAAGGTCCCTTACAACCCCAAGTTCTATGTTCACTAAACCAGGTTGAACTAAAGCCCTGATGCCCCTTATCCTTGTTCCTCCTTGTCCCTGGATGAGTGGAATGTTAGCCATCTGGGATTTTACATGAAGGGCTGGCAACTCACCAGCAATTTGCACGGATCACGCAGGGCATTGTTTCCAAAGCCCGCACCCCAATTTAAGACAACGCAACATGACAACCATCCACTAAACTTTAGGGTTGTTACTTGGAGCTTGCACTTAGCTCCATTACCATTTTCTTCTCACCCTACTGAACATACTCTGTTTTTTTCCTAGAACAGGAAAGTTGCAAAAACTGTCAATTCAAGATCAATGCCAATACCATCACTATGGCATGTTTTGAACAACTCTGTTCAAATCATAACAACTCTGTAATTCAATCTCTGCATTTCAAAAAGCCAAGCCAGGCAACTTAATTTGAGAAGCATGCTGGAAGGACTGTAGGGTTAACTGACCCACGTGTCTTCGCTGGCTTCCACTAGCGTGGGCTGCTCCCCGAAAGTCAATGCCAGTGGTCATGACAGTGGGTTCTGGGTCTACTTACTGTAAAATAAAACATTTCTGTTTCCTGCTGGTTGGCTCTCCTTTTGGCGATGTTGATCTTGCTCATGTAGGTCTCAGAGGCGGCAGACTTTACGGACTCTGTAGACCGACTGTGTTGGAAGGCGTCAGAGACATCAAAGTCCTCTACGGTCAGCATGTCCTGTAAGGTCTGCATGGTGGCATCCAGGGTTTTTCTCACCTGAGAAAACATGTCAATAAGAATCCTTCAGTCTCAGAATGCCTTTGACACCTCAAAGTCCTTTTCCTAACTGTTATTTTATTTCTTCCACACAAAGCCTCTAGGAGGCAGGCAGGACAAAGATGATCATTCCCATTATATTGATGAGCAAAGTAAGGCCAGTTAGCTGGCTGGGTAAGAATCCAGGTTGTCTACTCTAAAGTCATTTTACTGGATTGCTTGGGCGAGAGAGAACCTTGAAGAATACTGTGGGGAACAAGGAACTCAGGTTTCCAGGCTTGTTTCTCTTTACCTGGTTATATAGCCCCAAACTAGCCCCTCCAATGAGAGGCAGGTCCCTTGAGGAGGGACAACACTAGAAATACTCTTAGTTCTCTTCAGGGAGGGGACAAAGTCTGGATAAGGTGAGTGGCCATCCTCAATGAATGAACTCTCCAGCTATCTGCCACCTAAGTCCAATCAAAAGCCTGACAGAAAAGAGACTCTCAGGGAAGACAGATGTTGAGACACCACTGTCTAGTCATTTCTCCAGGATTCCAGCTTCCATCTTGGGATTGATGGGACCCCTGGAAGGCTACACCTGCAGGGCCCATGAGCCCCCACCTCACAATATCCCGTCGCTGATTTGAGCCTAAACAGCGAACCCTATACTTTGATGGAACGTCATTCCAAAAAACACTTCCAGGAGAAACTGCACCTACATTCACCATTACATTACTGTTGCTCAAAGTCTCTTTCTTGTCACTCAGGTCTCAACTTAAATGTCACCTCCTGGTGACATCAGCCCCCTGGACTACTATTTTCTAATTTAGTGCCTATCCCTGTCTAACACTCTACATACTCATTCACTTATTGGTTTGCTTGCTTTTGTGCTTTATTATCTGTCTTTTCTCACTAGAATATAAACTCCAGGAGAGGGGCTACTATGTTATCTTGCTCACTCACTTTACTCTGCATTTAGCACAATGTTTAGCACATAGTATGTGCTTATGAAATACTTGAGTAAGTATTTGTTGAATAAACACTTGTCGAATGAATGAATGACCAAGTCAGTCTTTTCTAACATAGCCTGATAGAAGCTCAGGTGCCAAGTCCAGAAGTTCCATGACCATGAACAGCCTCTGCAGAGCAACACTTTCTTTACTCTTTCTGTGGCCCTGATTTCCAATTTCAGTTCCATTAACATCATTACCCATACAGTGTTCCACGAAAACAATTTAAAATGCCTCAGGGAAAGATGTAGGGCAGGAATAAAGAAAGAAAATACTCTGCTCATCACCTCTCTCTTCCCAGGTTGGGAAAACATATATAGTTTGTCTCCACTAATTTCCCCACAGGGACTGCTTTGATTCGTCATCAGCCTGAGTGACAATCTGCCTCACGTTGGTCCTAGCTCTGTCCTTTGTGGAGACACAGAGTGAACCACCCTCTTTGCCCAGGACAGCCCTCTTGAGATGTGAAGACAGGACCACAGCTCCCCATCTCCAGCTGTGAGTGCACTTCTCAATGACAACCTGCCCATGATCTCGGGTAACACTCCTCACATCCTGGTGTCTGCCGGTTGGTTGACATCCTCCCTGCATGGAGGCATCCAGGCTGAAATAGAATGTTTCCCATCTGGCTTCATCGGTCCACATCAGAATGGAACCACCACAGCTGGGGTTTCCACTTGAAGCCTCCCACAGGTAATCCTGCGCCACCAGCTGCATGGGAGGCATGGTGGCCATGGAAAGACAGAAGTTCCTTGGAGCTCAGAATCCATGACACATTTAGTGTGCCTGGGGTTATTTACTTAATTGCATAAATTAAAATACCTTTTATTATTTCTGCTGATAAAAATAACATAAATAACATTACAGAAAATAGAGAAAAGCACAAAAAAGAAAACAGGAAAACAGAAGTCACCTATAACCCACAACCCAGACATAACCCCTATTAACATTTTGAAGTATTTCCTTCCAGTCTTTTTTCTATGCTTGTGAATACACACAGATACATATGCACATACTCTAGTTTACCCAAGTTAAGGTAACACTGACATACAGTTTTACTTTCTCTTTGTGTTTAACTTAACATCTTATGACCATTCCCCCTTACCATGAAAGATTCTTGGTATGCATGCTTTTAATGGCTGTGTAAAAGTCCACCTTGCAGATGAACCCTAATTTCTTGTGTTTTTCAGCGAGTGTGGACTCCCCAGGACAAGCTAGGCCTTTGTAAGGAAGTCTCCTACAGGGCGGAGGGGCTCACTCACCTCCTCATTCTCTATCTTGAGAGTGGCCAGTCTGGACTGCAGCTGGTGGTACCGCATGAGCAGCTCTGTCTGGACGGGCTGCTGAGCGCTGACCTGGCACACCTGTAGAAATAACAGCCCCCACCTGCGGTTGCCCAGTGTCCTGATCACCTATGTGGGGTTAGGGCCGGAGCTGTCGCCAACATTCCTATCAGAAGCTGAGGAAACAGGCTTGGAGAGCTTAAGTGACCTACCAATGGTAACGCAGCTTACACCTGGTAACATGGGATGGGAACCAGAGGCCACCCTACCAAACTGCAAGGTGTGGCCTCTGTCACTGTCTTCTACATTTTGCATTCTTGAGGGTTTACTAAGAGCTCTGACATAATCTCACTGAGTGAGACTACTGAGTTAATTTCCAGTCAGGAAGTTGTAGTAAGAAAGCAAATGCCCAAGAGAAGCCAATGAGAAGAACAGTGACCGGGGAACAATCAGCCGGATGCTCCTATTCCCCAGCAGGAAGGTGCTTCAGAGAGGCAACTGTGAAGCCATTGCCCCTCATGGACCATCTTCCCCTGCAGGGTGATTGGGTGAGAGGTGGAGGAGAAAAGAGCTAAGAGAACTACTGTTCTCCCTACATCCATTCTACCCAGGGCTCTGTCACCACCTGTAAACTGGGCTGCCTACGGTGACTCAGCTGAGAACATAAGGGACAGTAGGGCTCTGTTATTTACTAGTTATTTGCCACTAACTAGGCAACCCAAACTCTGCAGTCACCAGTGGTCACCATGAGGTCAGAATTTTCAGGTCCAGATGATGGGCCAAAAGGGTTGGACATGAGAGCAGAGGGATGGGGCAGGTGCTGCAGAAAGCCCTGCAGAGGCCTCTCTTTTGCAAATGAAGAAAGTAGATAGAACCATCTGGAGGGTCCAGCAAATGCCACCTGCTAAGGAACCTCCTTGTTGCTTCCTGCCAAGCAAGTTCAGTGGATGGCCCAACTGAGCTCCCATAGGATCCAGAGGCTGGGGTCTTGTACACTATTGGTTTGGGTCCCCCGAACTCCCATGTGCATGGGGGGATATGTCTAGATGGAGAAATAGGGGCCACTAGGAGAAAGTTCTGTGCACATATCCCTGGGGTAGAGGTAATGGAGATGGGGAGACAGATATGACGTCTGGTAGCTACCCTCCATCAGTTCCCAGACTGAGCCCTAGAGAGAGGGAGAAACTATTTGCATAAGGGATTTTGTGAAACTTGGGTAACTAGTGTGCTGCTTTGGGGCCAGTGACAAGTGCGTTATCCCTTTCTTCCCCCCCCCAGAATATAGTAAGGATCTGAGCAGCACAAGCACTGAAGGAAATTCAGTGGGTGGTATGCCTCCTGCATTGGAGGGCAGACAGTGCCCTGGGGAGGATGCTGGTCAGAGTGGCTGTGATGAGGCCCAGACTCCTGTGATCCAAGGGAAGAATGTATGCAGATGTGGGGCTCTCTTGGGGTCTTCTAGACATAACTGGGAGGGATTTCAGGGAGCACTAAGGTCCTGCAATTCTGCAGGTGGGAAACTTGAGCCAGCAAGGTTAAAGTACTGGTGGTAAACTCCTTGGCTGGGAAAGCCCTTGAACCAGGAGCTTGAGGCCAGGCCTCTGAGATAAACATCCTGCATGTGGATCGGGGGCTGATGGTCCCCTCCCACCAGTGTTCTGGGAGCATATGGGAGAACAGCAGAAGCAGCCTCAAGCATTGGCTTCTGGGAGGAACCTACCTCATCCCCCATGTGGGGCTGGAACTCAAACTTGAGTGGAGGACAGAAGACCTGGTTGTACATGTCCATGACTGTGTGCTTGTCACTTCGGGAATCCAAGTTGTCCACCGCATTCTCGATGACATCCAGCCCCTCGTGGCGAGAGGTCTCCAGGTTGTATTCGGCTGAGAGGTAGGTCCGGAAGGTGCGAGCCAGGCTGGCATGATAGCCCAAATCACAGCACTTGGAGACAGGCACACAACAGGAGGGTGCAGGTGAGGGCTATGATGTGAAGGTGGGGACCACCAGCATTTCCTATCTCAGCATGATGATTTACTCTCATTCCACAGTCAAAATCTTTCATCCTGGGGGCCCCTGGGCATTTTGCAATCCTACCTCACAAATCATGCCAAAGCCTTCAGGGGGACTTGGAGACTGCAATTTGGGCAAGAGCGGAACTTTCCCATCTCTAGGCCTTTGCACATGCATTCCCTCTACCTGGCATACCCTGTCTCTCTCCTCCTGCCTAAACACCCTTCCTTCAGGTTTCAGTTTGGAGGTCACTTCCTCTAGGAAGTCTTCCTTGATGTTCTCCCCACTCAGAGTTTACATCAGATGTCCCTCCGCTATGGGTCCACATCTCCCTCCACTTCCCTCATTATGACACCTGACTCGTGGCTTTTTGACTGCATGTTAACATGTCAGGGTTACGCAGGGTTAGCTTCATGAGGACAGAACCACTGGCTTTTGTCTACTGTAGCACCTCAAGACCTAGAGCTAGTCGCTGCTCAATAAAAATTTGGTAAACAGAAAAATAAGAGGACTGGAAAGAGTGAAAAGGAGAGTTGTAAGAAAGACGAGGAGTCTGGCCTCAAGCACTGGAAGGCACAGGCAGGGCCCAGCAGATCCCTCTCCTGGGGATGGTGATAACAGGTCCCCCCCACAGCCTTCCTGACTTCCCGATGGGATACCCCAAGGCCAGAGGAAAAGGATCCATTCACCAGTATGGAATCCTTACTGAGCATCTACTAGACCAGATCCCCATCTGTGGGGGAGGGAAGACATCAGAAGCAGCCTCAGTTCCAACATAGGTGACAGAGACTCTCCCTGATGACGACGCTCACAAGGTTGTCTCTCCAGCACAGCTGTCCCTCCAGCCTGTCCTATGCAACTGGCCCTCGGAGTCAGTATTCCATTCTCACTTCACTTAAACTGCCTGATTTCTCCAATATAACATCCTCAAGTAAAGTTGATCTGTGTACAGTGGACCCTTGAACAACTCAGGTTTGAACTGCACAGGCCCACTAATACCCGGATTTTTTCCACTACATATGCAGTCGGCCCTCCGTATCCCAGCGTTCACATCCTCAGACTACACCATCCATGGCTTGAAGACAGTATTTTCAATCCAGGGTTGGGAATCAGTGCAGCTGGAGGGCCAACTGTATGCATTGTTCTACACCATTTTATATAAGGGACTTGAGCATCTGCAGATACCGAAGGACCAGTGTAGTTGTTTTGAGGGAGTTAAAAGATAC
Source organism: Miniopterus natalensis (assembly GCF_054644295.1). Taxonomy (NCBI): domain Eukaryota; kingdom Metazoa; phylum Chordata; class Mammalia; order Chiroptera; family Miniopteridae; genus Miniopterus; species Miniopterus natalensis. The sequence goes on along the minus strand of NC_142095.1, from coordinate 33,468,883 downwards.
ATGTGGATTTTCGACTGAAGGAGGAGATTGGCACCCCAATCCCCATGTTAGTCAAGGGTCAACGGTAATTCTGTCTCATTCACTATTTTCTTTCATGTGTGTGTGTACATCTGGCAGACTAGACATGGGGGTACTGAACATGTCTGTTCCACCTTGGGAAATCCCTAGGGCATGAACTGTGGACAATCACTCCTGTACCCCAAAACCCAGCCAAGAGCCTAGTGTAGAGGAGGGTACTTGGGAAGTACATGCTGAATATATGACTGCCCGACCTAACCGTGTAGGGGCTGCCACAGGCCCACTCCCACCCACTGAAGTAGAAACTCATCTCCCAGGCCCCACATACTCCCTGCCCTTCCCCTCCACCCTGGAATGTCAGCTAAGGACAGGGGCCAGCCCCTCCTTCAGCTGATGATTTGAGCCAGCCCAGGGGTGGGGTCCTTTCAGTCCCAGACTCCAGGTGCTCACGTCGATTAGGTCGGAGACATCGTGGATATAGTATTTGCTTATAGCTGCATTGGTGGCAGCCAGGTTCAGCAAGTAGTCATTCCGGGCCTTTGTGCACTTCAGCTTGTTCTCAGAATACTTTGCCTGCCTCTGGAAGAAGGAAAGAGCAGGTGTGAGAGCTCAGCCACTGACGGCAGGTTTCTGGGGTTTTCTTCATGGTCATTGCCAGTGATTCAATCCACCAAACCCCGCTGCAATACCTTACTTCATATGCCAGGTGAGTAAGATTTGGACCCTGTGCTCAAAAAGCTGACCTTCCATTGCCCACATGCAACCAGTGATAGCACTATGGGTAAACAGCAGCCTGTTACTGGCCTCTACCAAAGCTTGTCAATAAGACTCAACAGACCCCGATGGCTCCCCAAACTGTGAAAATGGCCCCCGTGACCTCTCGAGCCTCTTTTCCTCCACGCTCTCCCTCATCGCCAGCCTTCTCTGCCCTTCTTTAGATACATGCAACCTCACCCATTATCAGCAATCCCCACCAAAATGGTACATTCATTAATAATTATTACCCAGAATCCATAGTTTACCCCAGGGTTCACTCTTGGTGTTGTACATTCTATGGGTTTGGACACTATTATAGGATCATAGAGTAGTTTCTCTGCCCTAAAATCCTGCTGGCTCTGCCTTTCCATCCTTCCTGCCCTCCAACTCCTGGCAACCTCTCATCTTTTTACGGTCTCTATAGCTTTGCCTTTCCAAAATGTCATATAGTTGGAATCATACAGTTTGTATCGTTTTCAAATTGGCTTCTTTCACTTAGTCATATGCATTTTAAGGTTCCTCCATGTCTTTTTTATTTTTTAATGTTCTTATTAATTTCAGAGAGAGGAAGCAAGAGGGATACAGAAATAGAAACATCAATGATGAGAGAGAATCACTGATCGGCTGCCTCCTGCACAACACCCAAAGGGGTCGAGCCCAAAACCAGGGCATGTGCCCTGACCGGGAATCGAACTGTGATCTCCTGGTTCATGGGTCGACACACAACCACTGAGCCATGCCAGCTGGGAAAAGTTCCTCCATATCTTTTCATGGCTTTCTAGCTCATTTCTTTTTGGATCTTGAATATTTAGTCAATATTCCATTGTCTGGATTTACCACAGTGTATTTATCCATTCACCTACTGAAGGACATCTACTGAAGGTGATTGCCCTATTTTTCTTCAAAAGCACTTTTTACCACTCAAAATTATATTTTTTACTTCTTTGTGTACTTGCTGATTTTCAGTGTCCCCCACTAGAAAGTAGGCACTATGAAGTCAGGGACCTAATCTGCCTTGTTCATTGCTGGACTTGTAGCACCCAGACAGTCCCTGCACAAGGCAGTCATTCAATGATTTTCACTGGTTGTCTGGATGTGAGAGGTGGGAGAGACAGAGTAGGGCAGCCCCAGGGACAGTGTTGGCTAGGAATGGACTGCCTGCCTGTGAAGCTGCTTTTCTTCTGAGCCAGCCAGGCAGGAAGGAGTAAAGAGTGCATAGGTTGGAGAGCTGTCCCTTTGCCCCTTTCAGAATAATGAGTCCCACTGCTGGGTAAAATAACAGCTCTCTTTAAAGGAACAGGGTTTCCTCCTTCGCCTAGACATTCCTAAACCTTCCTTACTCCAGATTGCGTTCTCCTAGCTTTTAAGTAGAGGTGTCCCCAGAGATCTCCTCTGACCTTTCTCCAGGGTTCATTTATTCTGGAAGTTTCCAGAAACAGACTTCTGGTGGTTGCATCCTGTACCAGTTATGTACCCAACCCTCACAGAAAGTTTTGATACTCCTGACAGATTTGCAAGGGGCTACACTGACCCTGAGACCACTTTCAGCCCTTCATGGACTTACAAAAGTTTACACCTGGAAAAGATATTAAAGGTATCTTAGTTTAATTCATCCATTTATAGGTGAAGAAATGAGAATTGAAGGGGAGAAGTAGCTTGTCCAAGAGCTAAAGGGCTAATTAACACACAACTCCGAACAATAAATTAGCCTCCAGACTCCCAGCCAGTATTCTCTCTAACCCATTATATATTCCGCTATGTTGTGGTTCTGTAATTCTGTATGCTTATCTTTTAAAAGTATTTCTTTACTTTTAGTATATTCACAGTTATACAGCCATCACCACTATCTAAATTTAGAATATTTTCATCACCCCAAAAAGAAATCCTGTACCCATTAGCAGTCGCTCCCAATTCTCCTCTTCCCCAACCCCTGGCAACCACTAATCTACTTTCTGTCTCTATGGATTTGTCTATTCTGGACATTTCATAGAAATAGAATACTACATATGTGGCCTTTTGTGACTCACTTCTTTCACTTAGCATACTGTTTCCAAAATTCATTTATGTTGTAGCATGAATCAGTACACCGTTCCTTTTTATAACTAAATAATATTCCATTGCATGGACAGGCCACATTTTATTCTTCTAGTCATCAGCTGACAGACATCTGCGTTGCTGCTACTTTGGGGCTATTATGAATAATGCTGCTAAGATCATTCATGTGCAAGTCAGGACCTGATCTGCCTTGTATGGGCACAGATTTGAATTTCTCTTGAGTGATACCTAGGAGTGGAATTGTTGAGTCATACGGTAACTTGGCCTATGTTTAACATTTTGTGGGACTGTCAAAATATTCTCCCAAGTGGCTGGACCATGCTAGCACTCCCTCACGGTGTCCGGGGTTCCACTTTCTCCACATCCTCATCAATGTTTGTCATTGCCTTTTTATTGCAGCCACCCTAATGGGTGTGAAGTGGTGTCTCACTGTGATTTTGATTTGCATTTCCTTAATCACTTATGATGCCGAGCATCTTTTCATGTACTTATTGGCCACTCATACATGTTCTTTGGAGAAATGTCTATTCAAATCCTTTGCCCATTTTTTTTAATTGAGTCTCTGCCTGAATACTGTGGAGCCTATTTTTCTTTGCCTTTGGCAATCACCCTGAAATCTTATTTTATTTGCCTCTGGTTACTTTTGCAGCTTACCCAGGTCCTGCTGGATCTTGTTCCCACTCAATCTCCTATAATTTTTAAGAGCTGTAGGATCATATCATCATAGAATTCATCTCATTGAAGCCCAAATAAACATCTGGTACAATGTCTGGCACATAGAAAGAGCTCAGGAAATGTTTGCTGATTCCATGGAATGAATGAATGCAGAGAATTCAACAAGAAATCATAGCCTTTTAAGAAGAAAAGAACCTTAGAAGTCACCTAGTCTAGGATGACAAAAAAGCAACCTGGGCACTGCCCCTCTAAATTCTGGCCATGGCAGACATTATTAATTGATCACAGCACTGTTGTTAGCTAAAGCCTGGAGAGGACTCATGACCCTCAATACAGAGCTCTGGGCAGCCACTACCAATCCATCAGAGTTGATATGAGAGGGGAAATTTATCTGCCACCACTGTCAGCTTTTAAAACTGAAGTTCAGAGAGGTGTAATGGATGTGGCATCTGACTCCACAACCGGCACTCCCTTCACCACGTCCTACTGAAGCACTTCCCAGCACTGATACACAGTGATTCCAATCACCCGTCTCTGCTCTGGCAATGGCAGTTTCGGGATGGTTCTTTACCAAGGTCCCAGGTCCTGGGTGGTAGCCCAGTGCTGTTCCCTCTTGTTGGGTCACACTTAGTCCCAACCAGCCCCAGCCACCTAACTGACCCCAGAGCAAGCCCCTGGGCCCACTAATGCCTGGTGACTCCTGCCCCAGGGGGAGGATGCTGGCAGGGTGTTAGTCTCCTCACAGTTCATCTCTCTTGTCAGCTGAGAGCCTCTCCCTGCCTGATGACCCTGGCGCAAGGCCAGGCCTCCTCCTCGACACTGACCTCTAAGAAAGCAGATGCAGGCAGCATTATTCTACCCTCACAGCCCTCTGGGTGCAGAGGGGAGCCGAGGCTGCCAGGGAGCACGGCCTGCCTCCTGCCCAGGGCCCTTACTCGCCTTCTCCTTCATCTTCTCCATCTTCTTCACGGAGCTGCGGCGCTGGGGCCGGTCCTCGTGCCGAAGTAGGTTCATGCTGAGCTCTCCTGTCTTGTTGAACTGCTTCTCCTCCTGCTTCTCAGCCTCCTTCAGCTTGCTCTCCGCACTGATGCTCTCTGCGTGGTACATGTGGTAGGTTTTCATGACCTGGGGACACACGAGTGCAGGAATCAGCAGGCTGCGAGGGCCCAGCCCAGGAGGCTCTAGTGCTCCTGGCCCCCTAAGTTCTGGGGTCCAGTCGGCTCGGGCCGCCCTCTTCCTGCGACACACTCTGAGCTCCCACAGCTCTTTACTTCTGCACAAACACTCTGAGGACTGGAAATGATGATGATCATCAGTAGCAGCTTCATCATCATCATCACCACCACCACCACCATGATTAAGTCCTTACTAAGTGCCAGGAATGGACTAACAAATAGAAAATTTAAAAGGGCAACCAGTCCCCAAGCATTTGGGGTCGCAGAGGTGATATGGCAAAGTTGGCTCTTCCTCGACTGCCCTCTCTTGTCTGCCCACCACTATTCTTATGTCCCTGCCCCCTCCCCCAGAGTCACTAGGAAAGCCCCTCCTCTGGTACTTATGGAGTTTCATGGGAACATCCTTTTTACTCACATAAAAATTATTTTCTCAGCTGTTTCCTAAAGTAGAATTGGCCTACAAATGAATTCCCAAAAGGAGCACTGTTGGGTAACCGAATACATATTCTATGCTGTCTGAACTAAACTCATCCTTGGCTATACATTGACTTTCTGTAAAGCATATTGCCCGTTGCTACTCTGTGTCCATAATAAAAGTAAGATATTGTTATAACAAGGGGATTTTTGAGTCAGAGGAAATCCTAGATGCCATCTAATCCAACCACCAAATTTTATAAATAGGGAAACTGAGGCCCAGAAGGGCAAAGTGGCTTCCCCAAGATCGCACAGTATTATCAGCAGTCTCCAGACTTTACATCCATGTGGCCAACCTCACAATCAAGGTATAGAACACTTACATCACACCTAAAAATCCTCGTGCCCCTCCATAGCCCATCCCCACCCCTACCCCAGCCCCAGGCAATCACTACTTGCTTCCTGTCACAGCAGAACTTCAAATATATGAAACCATAGAGTATAAACCCTTTTGGGTCTGCCCTCTTTCACTCAGCATCATTTTTTTTTTTTTTAGATTCTCCCATGGTGTTGTATGTATCTGAAGTTCTTTTTTAATGCTGAGTAGTATCCCATTTTATGGCTACACCACAATTTGTTTATCTATTCATATGTTGATAGTTATATGAATTGTCTACAGTTTTGTAGAGCTGCTATGAATGTTCCTGTACAACTCTTCGCATGGACATGTGTTTTCATTTCTCTTAGGTAAACACCTAGGAGTGGAGTGGAGAGTCATATAGTAAGTGCATATTTAGAAATCTGGTTTCTGACTTTTAATACACCATTTTTCTAACATATCATACTGTTTCCTTAATTTATTCCAACTTTCTCAGCAACTGAATACTCTTGGAAGCCTTAAAGCAATATCCTGTCTCCTGGTCCCCAACTAAAAGTACACTTTCCTTTGCAATGCCAAGTTTATGATCATCTTTCTATGCTAAAAAACACAAGAAATTTCCGGAATCCATGGCTCCTCAGCCTTGTTCATTCCTTTCTCCTGTTGTTTGGATAATTACAGCAGCTAATAGAGCAGAGGCTTCCACTGGGGATGGGATGTGCTCCTGCCTAACCAGGACCTTAAAAGTCAGGGAACTTGGAATGAAATACTGGCCAACATTATAACCTTATTTATTCTCATTTAAATTCTTGTGGAGTAAGTTTATAAGAATGAGGATTTCTTCTGTGACTCTCAGTAAATCACAGCATTGATCTGTATTTCAGAAAGTTCCCTCTACCAGGGGTCAGGAGTCAACAGGAGCAACATCTATTGTAGAACATGGTAGGTAAGAATATGGACTCTGGGCCCAAATGTCTGGGCTGAATCCTGATGCTGCCTTGTAGAAGCTGTGTGACCTTGGGCAAATCGTAACCTCTCTGACCTCTCCTTCCTCATCTGTAAAATGACGATAATAGTACCTACCTCATAGGTTTGCTGTGAGCACTTGATGAGTGCTGAGAACAATACCTGTCACACAGGTAAGAGCCAAGCAGGCATTAGCTGCTTGTGACCATTATCACCACTGTAGTGACCATTATCACCAGCCTCCCTGTTTAGGCTGACAGTTTGAGAGCCCTGAACTCACTTGACTTCAGGAAAATGTTTGCAAATTCTAGAGCACATTAACTATTGTGGAAAAATATATATTCTATACCATGTTTCTCCCTCCTTCTTTGAACCTGAAAACCTCAATTTCAAAACAATAAATGAATTTAAAATGCAATCATTTTCCTAGGTGGGTCTTAGTGAGAAGACCCCTTGTCTACATTCCACCCAATTTTTTGCCTATTTGCAATTGCCCTAAAAGCTCTAGAGACTCTCTTCTTGCTGATTTCATCCACTCCGTATGCCCGTTCCACTAAGCTTTATTTTCAAACTCAAGGCACCAGAAAGTGTGCTGGACTGAGGCGTTCTTGACATCTAGTGGCCAAAAGGAAGGTCTGCAGGCTTATGGATAACCAAAGCAGTTGCCTGTTTTCAACCATCTCCTTTACGCCATGGCTCCAGGACCCTACGCGGCTAAGAGCTGGGAATGCCTGCTAAAGTCTGTCTCCAGGATGCCTGCCTTTCCCATTCTTGAAGCTTTTCTCTGTCCCTCCACATTCACAGACACCACTGGGTCCTCTGCTTCTCCACCATGCTAGTGGTGGTGTTCATTTCTGGACTCCACCCTTTCTGGGTTCAATCATTCCTGCTTACATTCACTTTTCTACTTCGGCTGCTGAGGTCTGCTTATCTCAACATTAAATCTATCATCTGTGTTGGGTAGCTCAGAGGAAGAGAGAGCATTTCTATTTGCAGCTAGATCTTCCTGCCCAGTCATCCATGCATGCGTCCTTCTACTCACTCGAGGCCAGCATCCCAGCAGGGTGTTCTCAGCTTCTCATAGTTTCCTTTGCCCAGTTTTCTACTATTCTTGAACTACAGAGCACTCCTCCTGCTCTTCCAGAAGCCAAACTTCCCAGTGCAGTCTCTGAACTGTGTTGCAAAAATCCCATGTTTGGAGAACACAGCCCTGACCACACTGAGGCCACAGGGTATGTGGTCCAATAGGTAATTCCTGACCCTAAGAATATCAGTGAACTGGAACGCCCAGGGTGACTTATGTCCAACAGCTGTCACAAAAGAGTTTACCTGGGGACCTCTCTGAAATGAGCCCAACTAACTACTTATACCCAGAATCCTCTAGATAAATATATTTCTTTTATTAACTGAAACATAGGAGTCAGCATGAAAGGTCCTTAGTTCAATAGCCTAGAATAGTCTGCTCAATATTGCCAGTCCAGGATATGTTAACTGATATTTAAACTTATCTATTACTTCAGAGTTTGCAAGCCTCTCCTTTATTATCTCCAAGTCTCACTTCAGTTCATCCCTGTCCGATCCTGGGAGGCGACGTGTTAACAGTAACAACGACAACAGCAGCTGACACTGACTGAACACTTATGACCTGCCAGGACTTTACATATAGGAACGCACTTATTTCTCACTGGGAAACAAAAACAAAAAAACCCTGTGAGGTGGGTACCATGTGATCCCTGCTTTATAGACGAGGAAACCACAATACAGTGATGAAAGGACCCTCTGCCCCACAGGCACCCAGGAGTCTTGGTTTTGAGACTCAACACTTCCACCACTTGCTGGGTGACAATGGCTGAGGCTTGGCCTCTCTGTGCGGCCTGGTGAAGACCAGATGGGAGGTGGATAGGAAGGTGCCCCATAAATTGTGACTATAAAGTGACTGGCTGAGAGCAGTATTGGGCTGGGAAGGGAGCAGAGGTGGATGCAGGAGTTTAGCTGATGCCCAGTCTCCAAACTGGGATGGCTAAAGGGCCCCTCAGAGACACCCACCTGGTTTCATGCCAGATGGGGGTTCCCTTCCCAGACCTCCAGACCCTACCAGGAGGGTGCCTCAGAACAAGTCTAGCAAAGGCTGAGAAGCACTGCACAGGAACATGGAAGTTGAGTACACTGTTCTTGGACCCAGATTAGTTTCATAGGTACTTGAAAGACCCTCCAGAAATCTTGGTGTATTAACCTATCATTGAAGGAAACTAGGGCCCAGAAATAGCAAGTGTACTGTCAAAAGCCACACAGCAAGTGGGACAGCAGGCCTTCTTAGCAGTGGACATTGTCTTTTCTGGTAATCACACTGCCTTCCGCTGTGTACACTTTGCCTTTTACATCTTCCCAAATCCTCAGATCATGAAAACAGGAAAGTATTATCTGCACAGCCCCTCAGATGCTTGTTTAAATGCAAAAGAAGTCAAAGGCAATCTGGAAGTTGACAATATCAATAAAGGGACACGCTGGGGCACGATAAGGTTCAGAAAACAGGTTTCAACAGTGTAGTCCAAGTGCACTTCCTATATCCCAGGGCCATCCCTGGGCCATCCAAGAGTTGTGTGTGGGTGAGGCCCTGAGCTGATGCATACCAAAGACATCCTTAAAGGAAAAGAGAAGTCCCTAAATTTCAGTCTGACCACCCACTCTCTGTGTGGCCTATGTTTTCCACAGAAGTTACCATCACTATCTTATTTATTCATTTTGCATATTTATAAACAGCCTCATCCCAACTCAAGTTAAAGTCCATGAAGGTCAGGGCCCCGTTTATGGCCATATTCCCTGTATTAAAGCAGAGATGGATGCCCAGCAAGTATCAACATACGCTTGCTTGAATAAATGAATGAATGAGTTTGATGGCTGAATAGATGGATAGGTGGATGGATAGATGGACGGATAATGGATGAATGGATGGATGGATAAATGAAGGGAAGGGTGAATGAACAGGTGGGTGGGTGGGTGGATGGATGGATGGATAGGTGGATGGATGGATAGGTAGGTGGGTGGGTGAATGAATGGATAGGTGAATGGAAGGGAGAGAGGGAGGGGAGGAGGGAGAATAAAATGGGGGAAGTATAGTTTTACTGCCTTCGATCTGGTAAATATACATGGTGGTGGGGCCTAGCTATACCTTCAATAATTGCATTTTTATTGAATAGGTTATTATGTGCTAGGTACTATACTAGAAAATACCAGTGTGGAAGACAGATAGCGTCTCTGCCCTCAGAGAATACATTCTCTAGTAGGAATACAATTATATAAGTGATTAACACATGGTGTGATAAGTGCTATGATGAGGGAAGTACAAGGCACTAAAAGAAGGCTTCCTGGAGGAAGTGACATCTAAACTGAACCTTGAAGAAAAGTAGCCGTTAGCTGGGTGAACAGCGCATGGAGTGGGGGTGGGGAGGTGGAGTATTCCAGACAAAGGGAGCAGTGTGAGCATTAAGTCCCAAAGGAGCAGGGGCTGAACAGGTTTGAGAAAGCAGGGTTTGTTTCAGCACTAGTCAATGGAGCTACTTCCTTATTTCCCCCCAACTACTCCTCAGTGGACATCTGTTGTTTTTCCTCTGCCTAGGGTCATCTAGTCCTCCTTCTTCTAGAACAACTTCCCGATTTTCTTTGAGGAAATCCCCTGAATTCCCCTCCCCATTTTCAGTCCATGTGGTTGATAAGAAACTGAAACCAGGCTCCAATCCTGAGGGTGGGCATGAGACCCAGGCCTGCCCAATTTGTAACATTATGTTAATCTGACCACCGTGTATGGATCTCGTGATCCAGCCAGGCAGATTAGAGACAGCCCCAAACTTTGCTGGAAACACTAGAAAGGACTGTTCTCTTTCCACTAGGGGGCGCTAAGCTGATAGGAAATGAGCTTACAGTGGGGTTGGGTGGGGGAGACCATCTTTGTGGCCACATAGGAGAAGCCTGCCTGAGCATGAAAGCAGCACAGAGGAAAACAAAACCAAAAGAGGGAGAAAGGCTGATTTCTAAAGGCAGACGGATGGATGGATGATGGATGATGGATGATGGATGGATGAATGGATAAATGGGTGGACAGACAGATGGAAAGGAAGGAAGAGGAAAGGAGAGAGAGGAAGGAAGGAGGGAGGAAAAGTGAGGGAGGAAATAGGATAAGATGGAGGAGGTGGTGTTCTGTTGCCTTTGATCTAGTGAGTATTTTGGAGGAGCTGCTTGCTGCAGAAGAGTTGTGGTAGGCAGTGAGACGGGCATGAGCAGAGCAAGGACAATGGGCCAGGTACAGAAGGTCACCAAGGCAAAACTGGGAAAACAAGAACCTCACCCCCAGAGTGGCCTGTCTTCCCCTAGCATATTGCTGGTCATGAGGTTCAGACCCTCCCCTTACCTCTCCTCCCCTGGCATGTTGCTAGTCAGGCAGGTTAGACCACCTTAAAGGGAGTACAAACAAGGGGGCTAGGGAATAGCTCTTAAGCATTAAGCCCCCAGGACAATGAGGTTCTGACCTGCATCAAATACATCTAGGCATCAGTTGTGTTTCAGCTCCAGGCCCAGAAAACCCACAAAACCAGAAAAGCAGCAAAACCAGACCAGTGATGCCACAGCTGACCTCTGGACCAGCTGCATTGGCTAAAGATCCCCTGGCGTCAACCAATCAGTAGAGACCACAGCCCTTAAAGGACACCCCTGAAAAGCTGCTAAATATTCTATTGAGACTCTCCCCCGGGACCTCCTCTAAAATCTCCACCCTAGCATGCCTGGGCCTTTCCCCTCCCCCTCCACTCCTCCCTACCCCCACCCCCCAGGCCCTGTACCTTTACCATTTCTCAAATTCCAACAGTCCTTCTTCTGCCTCTGTAACTTTTTTCCTGAGCCCATTTCTTCCCTACCTTCCCTACCCATTTCTACTCACTTCTTCTACCTCTGTTACTTTCTAAATAAACTTTCTCTTATAGTTTGAGTCTTGACTCTGAATTCTTTCTTAGCCAGAACTCAAGCACCAAGCTGGCTGAACGGAGGTCTTGTCTGATTCCATCAGTCTAACACCTGGTGCCATGTTTGTTACCGCCACCAACAGAATGAGAACACTGGGGTGCCAACAGCAAAGCAACCCTCTCCCTAGGTCACTTGTTGACTACACACTGAGTCTTCAGTAGTTGCCCAGAAATTCATTTAAATTCAGGAGCTGCCTGCTGTGGACTCAGTGCTGCAAGAGGCACAGCGGCAGGCTGCAAACATTTCATGAGCTGGTCTTTGAAGTGTTTTGTACACCCCTGGTGTTCCCAGGGTGCTTACTGAAGCAGAGAAGGGAGGGAGAGAGGGATATATGAATAAATGAAAGAAACTGGTTTGCCCACAAGGAGTTTAGAATCTGGGCAGGGAGATAAGAGTAAAGCATGTGAAAGGATGATATAGTAGCCCAAGACAGAGCATAGTATGTGCTGGATATGTGGCCTGGGAGGGAGGGTGTCTAGATGGTAAGCCTGTGGGGGGCGCTATGCCATTTTCTCACAGTGTGTCCAGAGCCTCCAGAAGTGCTGGTACATGGCTGGCGATCAAAACATATTTGAGAGAAGAAATGAGAGAGAGAAGTGTGCACATGCATGAGAGATTGGTTAAGAGTTCAGAAAAGTGATGGCTCCAGCTGAGCTTCTGTGATCAAGGGTGAGTTTTGAGCTTGGATGGGTAGGAATTCAAGAAGCAGAGGGGAAAAAAGGAAGAGAAAGGGAATTCTTAGCAGGAGAGGTAACGTAGAATTCCAGCAGAACAAACTGATTACAGACAAATCTGGGTTTGAAATCCTGCTGCATCACCTTCCAAGGAAATTCCTGCACCATAACCAGTGTGCTTGTGTTCCCCATTCACTCACCTTCTTGGATTCTAACATTCATCCCAAGTCCAGTTAGAGTTTGCCTCCAAGCAGATAGCAAGGTTAGTTCTTGGACAAATTGTGATGTTATGAAATTATTTCCTGGAGATGGCAAGGCATGCTCACCCCCATCACCTCATGTGATTCTCAGAACAGTGCTCCATTTCGCAGATGAGAATACTGAGCACACACAAGCTACCTGCCTGCCTAAGGTCCCACGGTCAGCAAGGAGCAGGCCTTGACTTCAGCCTGTCCTACCTGACTCCAAATCCACCACTCCTTCCTCTGGAGCTTGTGTGTCCATGGCCCCTCACCACCCCAACTTTGTGTCTTCTGCTTTGGTAGGTAACACATTCCCACAGCTGGAACTTTTACAAAGTAAACATGCCCAGGGCCCTCCCCATATGTAGAGAATGAGGAGCTGGGGTTGTGAATCATTACATTCCACCATAATGACTCACTGTCACTCAGGCACACGACAGCAAAAAGGCCCAGGGTCCTTCCAGACTTCCGGTTAGCCTCCCTCCAGCCCTGGGCACTGAAGAAAGGAGGCCCAATGTCAAATGGCAGCAGAGGCTGAGCAGGACTTACTGTGTAGAGCTCATTAGTGACCTTCAGGAGCTCCTCGTGCATCTGCAGGCCAATCTCCTTGCTCTGGAATATGAAAGAGCAAATGTCAGAGGGAGAGAAGTGACTGGTTGCATTAAATTTCCTTTTCGACACAGTAAGGACAGGAATGCTTGGGGTGGAGACTGCCGAAATCAACACAAACCTTATTGATCTAAGCTTGAATTCCTCTACTTGTGTCCATGAAACAAAGCCTTCTCTGGCCATATAAACTGGGGAACCCTACTTGGTGATTCACAGAGACATCACGGTATTAAAGATTTTGAGAAACCCCACAGCCAATCAACCTGTTTATCTTTCTTTAATTCTGTGTGTCCCACGTTTATGTGACTAGAATATGTGTCCCTAGTTCAACACTCATTAACATCTTATGAGAGTTCCATAGAACACAGTTTGAGAAATAAGGCTCTGGCATCTCAATTCATCAGAGCAGTGCAGGTAAATAGCCCTCTGGATCACTGGCAGAACACTGAGGTTCTCGCCTGCACTGTGTCTCCAACTGGCCATGTACTCTTGGAGACATAGTTACCATATCTATAAAATAAAAAACAAACTAAAGAAACACTTCCCAAAGCATGCTCTGGGGGTGCCACACTAAAAAAGGGGACAGAAGTTTCTGTGACCAAATACATTTGGGAAAAGTTAAAGTGAGACAGGTTTTCTCACTGCAGAACTTTTCAGGGGCTTTTATACCCTCACATGCATGGACTTTCTAAGGTGGACTGCAGAGTGTAGTTTAGTTGACCTCAATCCTTTTTCTGCAAGGTGACTTAAATGTTCAGTTTATTGAGGGACATAATTCAGAAAACAATGAACAAATTATCTCCAAATTCCTTCCAGCCTGAGGAGTCTAGGATTCTGTCACTTTTATTATTATTATTATTATTATTATTATTATCATTGTAAATATTCTGATGCCTGGACCAGCGTGTGAAATTTCTGTGTTGAAAATGGGAGTCCTGGTCCCTGCTCCCTGACAACTGGGCAGGGTCCCTGCTCTCCCTTTCAGCATCCTCAGCCTCAGGCATGACAGGCAGCTGACTGGCAGAAACCAGCCTCCCTCCATCCTGCCCTGTGCAGGTCAGCAGCCCCTGGGCTCAATGGTAGCTGGGGGAGGCTCAGTACCAGGCTCCTTCTCCTCACCCACAGCTTTTCTCTCAGCTTCTGGGCCTGGACTTGCCAAGAATCACATGTCTGAAGGCAGCCCTTGCATATATCAGTTCTCTTAAGAGACAGCAAAAGCTCTGGGGCAATTCCAGGGATCTCCTCAGACCTCGCTCCAGCTCTGTGACTAAAGAAAAGGGACCCAATGCAACAGCACAGCAGAGTCACAGCAGGACTTCAGGTGCAGAGCTCACAGGGAACCTTCAGTTCCATCCCATGCATCTACACTGGTGTGTGATGAATCCAGCTAGCTATCCCCATTTCCTTCTAGTCTCCCCCTGATTTTCAATCTGTGCCTCAGTTTCTCCTATGACCCCTCCCCCCAATGTTTGCCCCACTGCTGACCCTGGACTCTGACACCCACAGTGGCTCCCCTCGGTGCTCACTCTCACCAACATCTTTGACACCCAAGACCCAGTTTCTTCTGTATTTATTTGTATGAGCTCACTTTCTGAAGGTACTAAATATACATGGTTACAGGGCCCTACAAGCCAGCACAGTAAAAGTGAAGAGAAGCCTCTCAGGCTCCCAGACCTTGCCCAGAGTCAACTACTAGTCAAAGTTTCTTCTGACGCCATCCAGAAACAGTCTATGGATATACAAGCACGCATTTGGGTAGTGTATCTTCTCTTTTAAACACAAATGGAGGTATTCTACTGACACCTTTGCATCTCGCTTTTCCCACCTAACAATATATGGGAGATTTTTCCTTCACAGCCCATGTAGCTCTTGCATCCCCCTTTTTGACAGCTGCTTGGGGTTCCACATACCAGATGTATCATAATTCATTAACCAGCTGCATAGTGATGGACATTTGGGTCGTCTCCAGTCTCCCAATATTTTAGACAATGATGCAGTGAACATCCTTGTACTCTATCACTGTGCACATCGGCAGAGATCCCTGTCAAGTAAATTCTTAGAAGCGGCCGTGCTGGGAAGAGTCCTTCCTTCAAAACTCCCACCAGCATTGGCTTCTCAGTCTCTGCCCCAGCCGGTTCCCCACACACTACTGACTTCAGCTCCCACTTCTTGGTGATCGGCAGCCATGTCACCATCTCCATGGTCCTCTCTCCTGGGCTCTGTCCTGCATGACCTTGAGCCCAAACTCAGAGACCTATATCTTCAGCTGTTGTAAAAGAGTATGGTCTGGATGTCTCCTCATCACACCAAACTCAAATTATCCAAAAGCAAACTCCTAAACTTCCCTCCACCTCCTTGAGTTTGGTCAATGGGATAATATCTTCCCAGAGATGGCAACTGGAAAATTTAGAGTTATTGACACTTTAAAAAAAACACCCTTCCTCCTCAATCTAATCTGTCACTGCCTCCTGCCTTCTAACTGTCCAATCGTTTGTATTCAGTAGCAGGTGATGCTAGTTCCCTCCCCAACATCCATTCTTGCCCTTCTTCCTTCCTAATATAGCCCTGAATTTGGCCCTGCATTCAACCCTCCAGCTCAGTTCTTCCAAGGACAATGACCCCATCTCAACCTGAGATAATGGATTCTGGAATGTTGTTAGCCCAAGGGTGTGACTTAACTGGATGGAAGAGGATGACTTAGATGGTTAAGAGAAAGGTTTTAGCTTTTCTATTGAGTGCCAGCAAAAACAAAAACAAAAACAAAAACACCCATAGAATCCCAGCTGCTACCAGCAGACATCTTAGGACCATAAGAGGAAGCAGTCTTGGGTGATAGAACAAAAGAATTCTGGGTCCTTATCAAAAGCCTGCCTCCCAGTGAACTTCCACTTCTGTGGCTTTATTGGTTAAGCCACTTTAAGTTGGGGTTGTTACTTGCAGCCAAAAGCATCCTAAAAGATAGGTTTCCCACCACCAATCCCAGAGCAAGCATGTCATCATTGCGGGATCCAGATTACTAAAGCTGCCCTCTAGCAAAGTCCTCGACTCTTGTCCCCAATTCTGCATGCCTGTGCCAGTATAATTTCCTAGAAATGTATTTCGCTGTGTGCCTCCAAAGCCTCCTCGATGTCTACAGACAGGATCAAGATCCAGCTCTTCAGCTGGACTGTGAGGCTCTAGGCTACTAGCACTGGCTTGGTTAGACAGTAGAGAGGGCTGTATTTTGGGGCCACAGAGATGGGAACTGGAGATAGGGCTTTAAGCCATTTAGCCTCTCAGCACCTCAGCTCCCCTATCTGTAAAATAGTACCTGTCACTGTCCTTCTTTGCACTTATAAAGCGAAGTGTAATGATCTGGCTTGTTTATTTATTTATTCATTTGTCATTTGTTCCCCCCACTTGAATGTAAACCCCATGAAAGGAAAGAGACTTTCTTTTTGGTGGTACATGCTCAACTCCCACAGTTGCTAGGAGGGCTGGCAGCAAACAGCCCCTAGCCAAGAGCACCCTTCACGGATAGCCTCAGAGGACAAGGTGACGCACCTTCCAAAGACTGACACCTCATCCAAAGATGAGAGGCCTGCCTCTCTGTATCAACCTGGACAGCACTGAGTGTCACTCCATCTGTAGAACTCCCTGCCGGGCTGGCTAAGACTTCCAGTAAGGCTGCCTGCATCATGGCTCGTCTTCACCATGCTCCCTCCCCTCCCCTCCCCTCCCCTCCCCTCCCCTCCCCTCCCCTCCCCTCCCCTCCCCTCCCCTCCCCTCCCCTCCCCTCCCCTCCCCTCCCCTCCCCTCCCCTCCCCTCCCCTCCCTTCCCCTCCCCTGGTGTGGATCCCAAGAATTCTCCCTAATTATTCTGTTAGATGCTGAATTCAGATGTCAGAGCTGGCTTCCCAGGGTACCCAACCTGCAATATCTAGCTTCCCCTATCCTCCGTGCAATGCCACAGAGCCTGTCACATAGTGAGTGCTCATTTGTTGAATAAATCTACGAAAGTATGAAGGGAGAGTTCCTCTAAGCCTTAGTTTCCTTATCTGTAAAAGTGGGGTGATGTCACAGGTGTCATGGAATCCCTGTACGGATGAAAGGAGATAACCCAAATGGCAGCACTTCGCATCAATGGAGAGCTTGGGGAATAGTAGTGCAGGTTGAATTGGTGCCCCCTGATGCCAGGGACAAGGCTAGGAAGTTGTCCAGAAAAGGAAATACAAGTTGAATTTTTTATTTAAGTTGTCCCTTAAGAATCTCCCAGTTTGGCAGGATCGAGAGTCAAGAACCAAATAATTTTAAGGCAGGTGGTGGAAAAGGCCACAAGAGTGACAGACAAGGTGACATGGGCTGAAGTGATGAAGAGGATGCAGGGACAACCACCAGAGCCAGCTCACCTGCATGAATGGACAGAGACGGAGGTGGCACTCGGGGAAGGGGCACAGCCTGAGCAAAGGCACAGAGGCTGGGACAAGGAAAAGCTTGGTTTGCAAAGAGACAAGCACAGCCACAGAAGAGCAGATGATAAGCTCGAAACAGAGGCGGGGCCGGTCGCGTGGGCTCGTGGACTGCAGGCTTCATTCAGAGTGGACCCCAGAGCCTCTGAAGGCTGTGAGCAGCAGCAGGTGATGGCCAGAGCTGTGCTTCTCTGGGAAGATGAAGACGGCGTGCATGGAGGGCGGACAGGTGGGGAGCAGCTGGAGGTCTGGTTCTTGTGTTTCCTCAACGGCACAGTAAGTCACCAGGTGGAACCTGCTCAGTCTCTGCTCATTTCCCTCTCAGCACCAAGTACAGGGCTGGCCACAGAGTGAGTGCTCAGCAAATAGTTACTAAAGTGTACAGGACTCAAAGGAATTTTATTTTTCTATGGTTGGGGTTGGTTGGGAAGGGAAATATTCTCAACCACAGTTCCAGAAACTACTGAATGAGGAGCCCAAACCAAACATTCCACCAGGAACAGGAGGCCAAAACCCTGATAATCTCTAGCAGACCATCACACCCAGCCCTTGGGGACCCAAGTGGCAATACATTAGCACTCTTCGTGCACATTTCTCACATGACTTTCATGCCTGCAGAGGTCGGGGGTGGCAGGCTGCTTCCTTCATGCACAGGAAGTGTGTGGACTGTGGAAAATGATTACATTGGGCTCAGCCATGGCAACCGTGGTTCTTTGGGGTTGAACGGGTACAGCACTGTCTGTAAAATCAGATGGCAGGTGGCCCCGGCCCTGCGTCTTTCTTCTGCCCACAGCTAATGCCAGTTAAACTCCCATAGGGACAGATAACTCTTTCATGGGGGCGGGTGCTGTCCTGGGCATTGTAAGGTGTTTAGCATCATCCCTGGCCTCTAACCACTAGTTGCCAGGAGCATTCCCCATCCCCACCCCACCCCAAGTTGTGACAACAAAAATTATCTCCAGACATGGCCAAATGTCCCCTGGGGGACAAACTCGCCCTGGCAGAGAATCACTGCCCTAGACCAAGGGCTCCAAGTGGCAGCTTCTCTGGCCTGTAGACGTGTTTTATTTGGCCATTTAGTGTTTTCAGATCATCTGGTTCTTTTCCCAGCTTTTAAAAACCAGAAAGTTTCCCTTACATATCCAGATTTTTGGCTTCTCTTGGAAAACTAGAAGATCCAGCAATCTTGGGCCCCCACTTTGAGCATGGTGGCCCCTTTGCATGAGGTTTGTACTCTCGAGTTGGCCAAGTGCCCAGAATCTCTCTCCGCTCGTCCACATCATTCATCTGGCCCATGCGGGCGTTTGACTCAGAGACCAGTAGGGTCTCACAGAGAGTGACCATCTGAATCCCCTGGCACTCATCAAGGACAGCCATGGCTAACCTGCCAAATTGGAACCTGTAAGAGTGCCTTTTTAACCAACGTCCTTATATTCCAACTTTGAGAGTCACTGAAGAGTCCGCTTCCTGAGACCAAACCTCCTGGTTCCCCTGTGGACCCCAACAGCAAGCCTGTGTAGAATCCTAGTGACCCCTGAGCCCATCCTCCTACTGACACTACCTCCTCTTGTACCTCTGTGGCCAATTCTTCACCTAGCTTTGATTCGATTTACACCAGCACTTACTGAAACCTACTAGATACCAGCTCCAACTAGATATCAACTACAAAGCTGAATGAGACGCAGCCCCAGTTCTACTGATGGCAGCTGGCATTTATGGAGCACTTTCCATTTGCTGAATACTGTCCAAAGTCACTTCCATACATTTTCTAATTTAAACCTTTAAGGTAAGTAATAACATTATGTCCGCTTGACAGATGATAGCTGCAGGCTCAGAAGGGTTGAGCAACTAGCCCAAGTTGCACAGCTAGGAAGTAGCAGAGCCAGCAATCAGCTGTTAGTTGGTCTGACTCCAAAGCTGGCACTTGTAATGACTTTCTGTTGTCTGCTTCCTCTGTAGGCACACAAATGAAAAGAAGCCCTTGAAATGCTGTAATAGAGATGAGTTCAGGCCACAAGAAAGGTATGAAGGAAAGCATACCCTCTGGACACCACCTGCCTGTCCAAGTCACTTTCTCACCACCTGTGCAGAAATCAGCATCCTTGCCCCCACTTGCAGGCATGTCTAGTTGTCCTTTGCCTGGTCCTTCTTGGCCCACCTGCCCTGTTAAGAATAAATTAGCCATGCTGGCCATCCTGGCTTCTCCTTTCCTCCTTCTGATAATGGGTGATGAGATGTGATGGGACTGACCCCTGTGTGCCTGGTCATGTAAGATGGTCCATCAGGCATGGGACCCAGTGTGGCCAGGCTCCTTGTGTCTAGTGATTGGGTCAGAGATGGAAATGTATTCCAGGCTGAGTCAGTACAAATCTTCCCTGGGAGCTTTCTAATAACCACATTCTCAGACAATCTCTCCTCTGAAGTCACCGAGCTAGGATGTCAGGGGTCTTGGGCTATTCATCAAGAGGAGAATCAGGACCTTGATCACAGCATTAGAGTCCCCATCTAGAGATTCCTAGGTAAGATTGACCTCTGGACTTTTCCAGCTTACAGGATCCAGAGAATTTTCATTTTTGCTTCTGTGAAAGAATACTGACGTAACATGTGCTTATGTCAGTGTGAAAGTGACAAAATGACGACGGAGTGGGACAGCCTTCTGCAAACCCTCCACCAAGCACCAGTTTTCACCCAGTTCCTGCAAAAGAACCAAGTTCCAACCGATCAGAGGGTGCATAAGCTCCTTGAAGGCTGGCACTCTGGCTTCCCAGAATGCAGACCACAAAGATTGGCATACACAAGGAGCTCTATAAATGCCTGTACACAAAACCCCCACAGGGTCATGTCAAGATGGGACCAGCTGACTAAATTTTTTTGACATGGTGTTTCCTGAGTTAAATTTCTTCACCATGAAAATCTTGCGATGGGTTGCTTGATTTAGTTTTTAATACATGGTTAATCATGCTTTTATGGAAAACCCTCAAAACTATTACTATAGGTCCTAGAGCTTTATGAGCTGCATTTGAAATGTGCTGTTATTAAAGGGCATGTCTCTGTCTCCCTCAAATGAACTCAAAAGTGGGTCATTCCTTTGGCTAAAGTCACTCTTTACATTTAGAAAATAATGCCATGTTAAAATGTTGTGTTTTAACAAAAAGACTCCCCATTCATTTCTCCAATGGAGACCATTCCAAACAATCCTTTAGAAAATTTAAATGCAGGAAATAAGGTGGTGCCTTCCTCAACCCCCAGTTACCATGGGGCATCCAGGCCTCTCCTCCATCTCACCAGACCCTGCTACAGCAAGGCCCGTCTCTCTTCTCACTCTTGCTTGCCTAGATGTTCTCATGTAGGGTTACCTTTGGGGACATTCCATGGTTTTCCTAGTTCTGGGGCTCCAAGCAAACCATAAACGAACAAAACTGAATAAAAACAAAAACTTCTTTCTCTTGTAGTTGTAAATCCCACTGCTTTTCCACACTCCAGCTTGTTTTCTCATCAAATAGCAAAACTTGAGACCCACAGATGTTCCCTATTTAAGTATCTGGTATATGTAAGCACTGGCCATCTCCCAAAGCGATTGTGTTTTCATTTCCAAAGCAAAGGCTTGAAAGGCGTGTCTCAGTGGAATGGGGCTTCTCCAGTTGTTCCTGGAAGGTCAGCTTATCGCTGAGCATGGCAGCCTGGACAGCTAGCTGGCTGTTTCTCCTGGCTGTGTCCTAGCTTGCCAATAACTGGGCTGCCTGCACTCTGTCATGTCAGCACTCTGCCTCCCAACACCATCCTTAGCCTACGCTCTGCCCCACCTTCCACTTGGACCCTTGTTACTCCTCTCCCCCGCCCCACCTTCTTCCCTTCCCTGCTCCTGGACACCTCCCTTCTGTTCCTCCCCTTTCCAAACCGATTTACGTCTCCTGTTGCTGCCACTCCAAATGCTGTCATCTACATGTTATTTCTGCAAGAAGCTGGAATGCAGATTTGAGCCTTGAACTCTCCCCCGTGTTGCTGGGGCTGAGATACCTGGCTGCAAGGAAATAGGAAGGTCCTGGAACCACTCATCATAGGTTCTTGGCAGTGGTGGGCCCCACTGAAGCCCAGCAATGAGCTGAGGCAAGAAGCCTAGCATCGTGCCTGCAACCCAGCATCTCTCTGGGATTCTGTTCGCACTGAAAGCCTTCAGTTTCAGAAATGCTTCAAGTAACAGGCCTGAGGAAGTCCGAAGATACCTTGGGATGGCTATGAACAGGTGACCTGATGTGGTCAGGCTGGGTGTTTTAGATCTCTACTAATACTAGACATTATTAATAATAATAGTTATCATTGTTAATAATAGTGCTGGGTACTATTACTAATAATAATACTTATCATTATAGTTAATAATAACAATAATGGCTATTGTTTCTTGGTATCTTAGCATGTGCCAGGCACAATGATAACTTCTTTACAGGTAATACCTCACATAAGCCTAATATCAGCCCCTTCATAGGAGGCACTATCATTAACCCCACTTTAAAGATCAGGACACCAGGGCTCAGGGGGGTGAGTGAGTTAGTTGCCCGGGATCACAGAGCTAGTAAATGTCATTCCCTCAACCATTCCACTCTGCTTCCTCCATTGGGAGAGCTAGCATTCTACATGACTTTAGAATCCCCCCCGCCAACATTCCAAGATAATTATAAAACATGGATACTCCTCTGCCTTAGCATAAAAAGCATACTGATATTTACAAGGCTCTGCTTTAGATCATCGTAAATATCAAATAACATGCAGTGCTCAGTGCCAATAATCTCCTGTTATTTGTGACCAAATTCCAGCCCGGCCTCCAGGTTAAGGCAGAAGGAGAGATGGTCTGAACTGCTGGGCTGAGTCTCTGCAGAGGCAGAACATACTCAGGAGTAATCTTGCCTGACTATGCCCCTCATGTTGGCCTATGTTTTGGGGGTTTTGGGTGGGGTTTTTTTGTTTGTTTATTTTGCCACGAATCTCTTACAGATAAGGAGTGAAAGGTTCATGCGGCAGTGGAGAGTCTGTGTCCTGAGGAACACGACAAAGCCGTCTTCCTGAGAAATCAATATCCACGAAAACCTGAGGCCACTCAGTTTTGAGCTTTTTCTCCCTCTCTACACAATCTTCAACGTGAATCTGGTTGTTGTCTGGCTCATTTGTTGGATTAAAACATTACTGATCACATTGCTGAATCACTCACCTGAGACATCTCTTAAAACTCCTTGTCATTTTATAACCTTATCTTCAATTTCATTTGCATTGTTTGTGAATAAGATGTAATGAAGATTGCACTGGCATTTCAAAAATGTCTGCGGCCATGTATCCCCCTATCTATTCCCCACCTTTCCACCCATTAGCCCATCTACTCATCCATCCATCAGTCCACCCACCCACCCATGCATCTACCCATCCACTCATTCATCCACTCGCCTAACCACCACGCATCTATCCCTTCCTCCCTTTATATTCCCATATCAACCTCCCTGACCCAGGCTCCTATTACCTTCCACCACTAATCTGTATATTCATATATATGTATTAATAACATGTAACTACTCTCCCTGAGTCGAGCATCTCTCTTTTCAAAGCCATCAAATACACCAAATTAATCATCCTTAAACTTGGCTTTGATCATGTCGCTCCCTATTCAAGAACCTGCAATGGTTCTCCAATGTCTAGAAAATAAAGCCCAGATTCTCATTCTGGCACACAAGGGCCTCCTTAATCTGTCTTCACTCCCCTCCCTCTTAATTTCAGTTCTCTGGTATTTAAATATCTAAATATTAAATATCCCCAATATTTGAAACATGCTGCAGAGTTGAGGACACAATAACAAACAACCAAGAACATGCCACCCAAATTAGATACCTATTAATATTTTCCCATTTTTGCTTCCAAATTACTCTTAGGAAGCAAAATGTTATAGACATAGCTGAAGTGTTCTTCATCGCCTTTCTTACTCCCCCACACCTCAATTACTATTCTGAAGCTGGTATGTATTCTTACACAGTCAACATTTGGATAGCTTTATGTCAGACAGGTGTCTAACAATATGAACAATATAAACTATTAATTCATGTTTTATTTATTTTATTTTAAATATATCTTTATTGATTTCAGAGAGAGGAAAGGAGAGGGAGAGAGAGAGAGAGAGAGAGAGAGAGAGAAAGAAACATCAATGATGAGAGAGTCATTGATCGAGCCCGCAACCCGGGCATGTGCCCTGACCGGGAATCGAACCCCGATCGCCTGGATCCTAGGTCGACGCTCAACCGCTGAGCCACGCCCGGCCGGGCTATGTTTTAAATTGTATAAAAATATCATGGTGATCCTTGTTTTTTTCATCCAACATTGTGTTTTCAAGTTTTACCCACATTGATACATGTAGATCTAGTTCCTTCATCTGAACTATTGCATAACATTCCATTGTATGACTATTCATAGCTTACTCAACCATTCCCTTCATGGAGGACATCTAGGTGATTTCTCTTTGCTTCTTTATTACAAACACTACTGCAGCAAATATCCTTGTACGGGGCTTTGCATGTGTGCACACAGATATACTAAAGCATCTTTAGGTTACACTTAGAAGTGGAATTGTTGGGTAACAGGGTATGCATCTCTGCCTTCACTTCACTGTTACTAGAAGTATCTAGTAACTGTTCTCAAAAGGGCTAGATGAATTTAGAGGTTTATTAGGAGGACACGAGAGCCCCTGCTGCTCCACATTCTTGCCAGCACCTAGGATTGCTTTACCAATCCAATGGCACTCAAACAGTGTCTCATTTCCACTCTACACTGTGAGCTCCTTGAGAGAGGGCATCATGTCTGACTGGCTTCTCTGTCTTCTTTAGCACCTGCCTTTACCACTGGGCACTGGAGTCAGACAAATCTAGATTGCAATTCCAGCTCCACCTACACTAGCATCAGCATTCTCATCTATAAAATTAAGTGATGACAGCATCTTACTCTCCTTTAAGAATTAAATGTCTATAGAATGCTTAGCCCAGAGCCTGGCACACAGTAAGCACTCACTAATTGTTTGTTATCTATAATTACTGTTCACCTACTGTCATGATAGTACTAATATATGTTTATTGAATGAGTTTGGAATGCCTGATGGTGACCAGCTCAGCAGGCTGTACTAGCAGAGTGAGCACTTCACGACTTCATCTCCCTGGGATATGGAAGAGACTGGTTGAAGGTCCCTCATGCCTTGGCAGTTTGCCCACTTTCTCTCTCTCTTTCTCCTTGCAGACCTCATAGTTGGACCCTCCAGCATGCAAACCCTCACTCTCTCCTTCAACCCAATAATAAAAAATAAACTTGGCTTTGAATTCAAGGCCATTGGTGCTTTTGATCTTGGTTACAAAGCAAAGCAATTATTGCACACAAAAGCCCTGATTTATTTATGAAATGCGACAGACATCTTCGAGGTGGGAACGAAAAAGCTCACTGAAGACCAAGCCCTTATTGACACACAGTGAATGGCTGCTTTCAAACACAAGCCCCCCAAATGCCCCCTCTTCTCTGCTAAGAGTCTTTCCTCATTAGTGCTTCCTCCAGAACACAGCAGCTTCCAACAATCAAATTCACTTCACTGCCCAGCAAGTAATTAAATTCTGCAAGCGTCAGAGCATAGAATAATGGGTGGCTATTGTTAAGGAAGCTGAGACTGGAAATGAAATGGGCTTCAGTGCCCATTCTCAGAAATGGTTGGGGCGGGAAGGGAGAGTAAGCAGGATGCAGATGGAACCTCCCACTGCTGTGCCACAGGGGGTAATGGGTTCAGTACCAGACCTGGAGTTCAAAACCTGCCTTTGGGGCCAGATTCTGAGCTTACCAGAGGGGGGAGGGGCACTCAGTTTCATTACCTGGAAAACAAGGAGGTTGGACTAGGTAAGTCATTCTCCATGTGTGGTCCCCAGACCAGCAGCATCAACATCACCTGGGAACTTGTTAGAAATGCAGATTCTCAGGCTTCTCTCAGTCCTACTGAATCAGAAACTGTGGGGGTGGAGCCCAGCAATCTATGTTTAACAAGTCCCCCAGGTGACTCTGAAGCTAAACTTGACAAACCAACCACTGGTAGATAATGTTTAAAGATGAGGCCACAAATTCAAATGCATAAAGGGCCAGGGAGGCAAAATAAAGGAGCCAGGAAGGTGTCCTACACTGGACAACAGCAGGGCCCCTGGTGCAGTGGAAGAGAGTGTGCCCTGACTAAAAGGGCCAGCAGCTACTCAGTACCAGCCAAGTATCGCCAAGTATGAACTCTCATGGATCTGGTATTGGCAGAGCTTCTGATTTTTTAAGAGAAATACAAAATCCTGATTTTTATATAAAACCCCACAATTTTTAAATGTTGATTTCATTTTCTTAACATAGTGAGGGCCAAGCAGATTACCCTGGAGAACCAAATTCAGCTGTGGACCACCATTCTGCAGACTCCATTCCGAGCTGCCTTGGACCGCCAACATGATATACTGTACCCACTGTGCTCTTGCCTTTCTCCTAACACTGAACTCTCAACTTCCTTTCCTTATTTGGCAGACTCCTATTTATCTTTCAGTACTCAACTCAAAAGTCACCTTAACTGTATCTCATTCTCAACTCTCTGTCCCATGTCCCACCCCTCTGCTAAGAAGGTAAATAAGAATCAAACACAGGGCCAAAGAATTGACACATAAAAGAAGGTACCACCAAGAAGAAAGATATGGAGAAGTTATAAAACAAGCTTTTCCCACAAACAAGCTTTTCCCACAGAGGAGGAATTAGGATCTCTTGGAAAAGTTATCCCATTGCTGCTTGAAAAATCACTTAAATAAAGACACTGATCCCATTTGACCAGAATCTAATATAATAAAGTTTTAAAAGGGCAAATATAGAAAAACCTAAGTGCAGAATTCATAGGCTAGATTAAAAAACAGTTGGACAAAAATACCTTGGGATTTGAGCTGAGAGTTCAGTGAGTCAACCATGTGATGAGACTGTCATGAAAAAGGCAAACCGCCTTCATAGATCTCCTTATTAGAAATGAAGAGTCAACACAGCCCTGCTCTAATCTTAGCTGGCCAGACCTCTCTGGAGTATTCTGAATGGTCCTGAATATTAACTTCTGTGGGTCAGAGAAGACCTGGAGAGTGACCCAGGGAGAGTATCCCAAGTGGGGAGGGAACAAAGCCAAATCACAGAGGCATGAGTGAAGGAGCTGGAATGCTTACTCAGAGATGGGAAAGTCCTGGATAGGTGATCGTGATTTCTGTCTTCGAGCAACTGACAGGTTTCCATGTGAATTTGACCTATGAAGCTCTCAAGGGTATGACCAGGCGCTGTGAGTGGAAACTCTGTAAGATTTCATCTCAACATTGGGGAGAATTTTCGATTGATCACAGCTATCCCCAAATGGAATGGGCTGTCCTAAGAGGTAATGAATGCCCTTTATTGAGGGAGATCTAGCAGAGGGAGGATGATCACTCTCATAGAGGATGATAAAAGGACTGGAACAGAAAGCCTAGTAGACATCTATTGATTTATTGCACATCAGTGTTTCCTGGAGAACCACCCCTCACCCATTCTCTGTCCCATGCATCAGGTGAAGTTGAGTGTACATTTGGCTTCAGGTGTGAGTGTGTTTCTCAGGCCTGGTCAGTCCACACTGCAACCCCCAGCCACAGGTACAGCAACAGGAGTGCTCATGGGACCCACACTGAGCCAATCAGTGCCCACAAGACCCAATTCTAGGAAAAAGGAGATCTCATTTTCAAATGAATTTGGAGCACGTAGAATGTAAACCTGGAACTGCCAGGGAACATCTGGTCATCACATGGAGAGAAATTGACTACAAAAGAGCCTTTCACTGTCCCCCCTAAAAGGGAGACAGGGAATTGGGAGCATAGCTGCAGAGAGCCTGATTTCCTTTGCGCCCTCAAAGTCCCCCATGCCTGAAGCCAAGCTTGGCTCTAGAGAACTGGTAAATTCCTTTTCTTCCTTCAAGCAGGCTGAACTGGGTTTCTGTTGTTTGTAATTGTAACAGTCCTGACCCCTACAATGACCTCTAAGATCTCGTCAGTTCCATTCTGCTATGGTGGACCCACACCTCACGCTTAAAGCAAGGGCCATCCACATGCATAAGTCCATTTGACCAGATGAATCCTATAATGGCTTCTGGAATTTGAAGTGCTTCCTATGGTCATAAGAATAGATTCCAGTACAAAAGGGAAAATGGAGAATCATGAAAAGGTAGCTATTAAGTCAAATAGCATCTTGCATCATTGAGAAGCTGGTAATCAAGGCAGCTGCCCCAGGCCCAAGCCCAGGAAGGATACCTGGCCTATATCAACTCTTCGAAACAGGCCCCTGACGGAGACATTGTCACCATCTCCACCTCCCAGATGAGAAGACTGACCCTCAGGGAGACCTGCCCAGGGTCACACAGTCAGTGAGAGATAGTTCTGCGACTCCAAAGCCTAGCCACGCTGCCTCCTGCCCATGATGACAACAGGCCCAAAGTTACCAAGTCTGGGATCCCCTTGCAGCTTCTCAGGCTTCACCTCCTCATCTACAAAATGGGTGAGGGCCGAGCCTCTTCCCCAGTCTGACCAGACATCGGCCCTGCAGTCATTATGAGGCCTGCAGGAACAGTTATTATGTAAGGAGCACAGGCTCAGTGCCGAGATTATCTATAACTGATGTGACACAAAGGGGCCATGCTGTGCTAACTCAGCCAGCGAGGCCCTGTCCCCGTCTCTCTCCCAGCCCACAGGGGCTGGGGCGTTTCCTTTGTTCCACAGGCACAGGCCTGGTAACAAGGCAGCCAGGAGCTCAGCTGTAGACATTTTTTCATTATTTTCCACCCTGTTAACCTCCATCACAAGTGAGGCTGCTGTCAGCCTAAATGAGAACTGAAAAGATTTATCTCACTTGTCCCCAGGCTCAGCTCAGGAAAAAGACCCTTCGTTTCCTAAAGGCCCTGATGACCCTTTCTCTTTGAGTCACTCCTACCCAGGAAAAAAGATGTGACAGTGGCAGCAGGCAGAGGCTTGTGATGGGACCAAGTGACCTGAATCACTTCAGTGTGGCTTTGCAAAGCGCTGTGTGAGTTTCTTTTATTGCACTGTATTTACCTTCCTAATTATGTTTGCTTATGCAAATATTAAAGTTAGACTATGTTTCATTAACACAGCCCCAGGAGGACACCAGAGCATACTGTGTGGCAGGACACAACTAGCTTGTGATTACAGTTTTGCCATAGAAGTCATCCTCAGAGTGGACAATCCTAATACAGACCATGCAGAGATTATTATATTTCAAACCAACTTGGCCTATTCCTTGTGCTTCTAGAAATCCCAGGTCACCTAATGCCTAAAATTGGCACCTAGCAATGAGCTGGATTATTTTAGCAGTAACAGCCTCTTACATTCGTATGACAATAGCCTGCTTTCCTGAGCACTTAGCCACCCAACTGCCCAGTGGGTATTTCTATCCCTATCCCACAAATGAGGAAACAGGCACAGAGAGTAGAAGGAACAAACCCAAAGACTAATGATGGAAAGCTAATGATGGAACCAGGATTATGACCCTGGGAATTTCAAGAATTATAGACCCAAAGACCATACCCTGAACCACTTCTCAATACCTTCCTTTTTCTCTGTTCCTTTAACCCTCACACTGCCGCTGGGAAGTAGCAATCTTAACCCCGTTTGTGAAACAAAGAGGATAAGGCTCACGAAGACTAATTGATTTGCCCACTTTACAGATGAGAAAACTGAAGTTCACAGATGTGAGTTCAGTTCCACAGACATTTACACAGCACCTGGTGACTGCTCGGCACTGTGCAAGAAGCTTGGAATACAGAGGCCTCGGGGGCATAAATCGTGACTGCTCCCCCCCCACCTCACCCCCGCTTCCTGTGGGTAAAACCTTTCTGAAAGCAACAGAGCAGTCTGTTGAAAGACTTAAAAATAAGTAAACTTTTGACCCCAAAATTCTCATTGTAGAAACTGATCCTAGGAAACAGGAGTGAATATACAAAGGTATATATATATATATATATATATATATATAAAAACATTGCTCACAGAAGCACTGTTTCTAAGAGTAAGAGAATAGAATAACTTGTGTTCAACAATAAGACATTGATTGGTTAATAAATTAGGGTGCGTTATATAATAAAATATTATTAATCATTCAAAAAGGTTATAGGAATATATTTATTGACATGGGGAAATTCTGTAATAAAGTGTTCTATAATATTTTAGGTGACACAAGCCGACTGCAAAATCATATGCAGTCTGATCATTGGGGAAAATGCATATGTATACTGGAAAATGTATAAATATGAGCACTCATAGAAAATGTATTTGCATAAAGAAATACCTGTGACACCAAAGTGACTACTGCTGAGTGATAACATTGTAGGTAATTTTAACTTTTGTTTTGTACCCATCTCCATTTTTCCAAATTTCCTACAACAAACATGTACCACTTACTTTACCCTGAAAAGGTTTATATTTTGGGGGTAGATGCTAAAGTGGCTGAGCCACCAGCCATATCCAGGATTCAAACTCAGGATATGGGATGCCAAGTCCAGCCTCAGCCCCTTGCACCGTTCAACACGCCTGCCCTCCTGGTCTCATATCCCCAAACCACATTCCACCCTGGCTGGCACAGTGTTGCCACAGCCAGCCTAGGGGCAAAGACCCACGCAGGTCAGGTGGCCTGCTTGCCCACCTTTTTGAAGAGTCTGATGACATCCTCACTGATCTGTGAGAGGCGGACAATGACGTTGTTCATGAAGATGTCATTGAGGGTCGCATGGTCTCGGCTCTCCCGCCTGGTCTGATGCAGAACCAGATACCAGCAGTTCACCGGCGAGAGGAGGTACTGGTCCTTCCTGTGGAGACCAAGACAGCCTGGGTTGGCTTCGTTGGAACTGTCATCCAGACAGTGTTCTACAGTGTCATTCACTGTGGTTTTCTGACCCTCACGGGGCCCCTTCAAGTTCAGTTTTACTCTAACACACTCATAGTTGGGGAAACGGGTACTACAAAAGCTGAAGCAATCTTCCCAAGGTCACAGAGCAGTGCTGGGGGCTCAAACTCAGGTCTTTGACTCTAAGTCCTACCCCATCTACTCTCCCGTTGCATATGGCATTTGCTACATGCATCTCTCCCTTCTGGGAAGAAGCTGCCTTTCCCCGGGCTAAGCAACACTAAACCAGCTGTGTTTGAAATACTTGTATGAGTTCTAGAACTATGCAGTTGGAAGAACAAAATGTGGACACTTGCCTTTCCCTTTCCTGTCTCCCCCAACCCCGGGGTCCCCTCAGGCTCTTAACTGTTCTGCCCTCCCCCAGGACTATGGGCCTAAAGGCTTTCAGGTTCTGTATTTGAGGCAGGGGGTAAGGAAAGCTGCTTTGAGTCAAGTACACATAAGGCAAGTGAATCTTTGTCCTGTAATGATGGGTAGATTCTTAGCATCTTCTGGCTGAGCATTATGATAAAACAGGGTTTCTCAAAGTGTGGTCCTGAGACCACCAACAGCAACAGCACCTGGGGTCTTGTTAGAAATGCAGATTCCCGAGCCCTACTCTACACCTACTGAATCAGAGACTCTGAGGGTAGACCCAGCAATGTGGGTTTTAACAAACCCTCCAGGGGATGCTGATTCATACTCAAGTCAGGGAATCACAGATCTATATACCATTGTTTCCCAGAGCTTGGGAAATAGTATACTTCCAAAAAATGAAACTGGGGAATATCTCTCTCAAAGACCTCCCTGTTAGCCTCAGTAAAGGGTGTATATATACATATATATATGTATATATTATCCTCCAGGCAGAAAGAGGGAAGGGCAATTAGAAATCAAAATCAAACCCATGGTCCCATGTGACCATCTTGCCCTCTGACCCTGCCTCTTCCCTTCCTCTGCTTTCCAGGGTGGGAAGGAGATGTTGGAAAGGCAGGATGTGGGGGAGAGGCTCATCCTCCACCTGAGGGTGGTCAGCTCAGGGTCCCCCAGGCCTGCCCTGCTCCACCCGTGCCCTAAGGGTGGGCACCTATGAGGGCTGGCCATGTTGTGCTCTCAGCCTCCCACTCTCAGCGTTTCTGAGGAAGGGAAGTCTGCTGACTCGTACTATGACTGCATCATCCTCTCAAAGCCACATGCTCCCGCAGCACCCCCATCCCCTCCCCTGCCCAACCCTGGGCTTGGGAAGGGTAGGTGGAGCCCCTACCGTTTGACTTAGAGGTATTTTCTTTCCGTCACAAAATGGGCTAAAAACCTGTGTAGGTAGCAGGAATTTGGGAGAAGGGAAGTTGGTTTAGATAGAGGATAGATATATTGGACACTCTAACAAAAAGGGAGGAGACATGCTGCTTAGGAGAAACAAACAGATTTTTCCTTTGCTTATAGCCTAGAGGAAAAGCCAGAACACTAAAATTCAACCACTCCACCCAAATCCCTCAGCATTTACTTTCTGTCGGGTCTCAGGTGGGCTCTGGAGGAACCTGACACAGACCTGCCTTGTCAAGTGGTGGAGGCACCTATAAATTCTTTCAGACTAGGGCTTGTTTCTGTTTTAGTGACCACATCCAGTGCCCAGCAACGTGCCTGACACAGAGGAGGTGCTATGAAAGAGAGACCCATAAAAAAGGTCACATTCATGCTGGGTCTTGAAGGATGTGTGAGAGTTTTCCAAATAGAGAGGCAGAGAAAGATGGAATTGTGGGCAGAGGGAACTGAGGATATAAAGAGAAGTAGTTCAGCAAAGCAAGAATTCCAAATGTGGTAGGAGAGGACTGGTAGGACATGGGGCTGGGAGAAAGGTTAAGGGGGGTTGACTGGGCGCTGGGGGCACTGAACACCAAGCTAATGAGCTGGGACTTGATCCTCTAGGCCACATGGTTCTCAACCTGAGTTATACTAGAATCACCTGGAGGAGCTTTTAAAAACACCGAGACCCAGGTCCCATCCAAGACCAATTAAGACAGAATCTCTCGAGGTAGAGCCTTGATATTGGTATTTTTTGAAACATTCTCTAGGAGATTCTAATGTGTATCCAGGGTTAAAAATGCCTGCTGTGGGCAATGGGGAGTCATGGGAGTTATTTAAGTGGATGTATGATCCAACCAATGTGTGTCTTAGAAAGATCCTTGAGGGCAGATTGAAAGATGGAAAGATGATGGATGGATGGATGGATGGATGGATGGATGGATGGATGGATGGATGGATGGGAGGATGGGTGGGTTGTGAATGAATGGATTGATGGGTGGATGGAAGAGTAAGTAAATGGGTGGATGGGTGGGTGAATAAATGAGTAGATGGTGGATGGGTGGATGGGTGTGGGCATAGGCATGGGGCTGGAGACAAGAGGACCAATCAGGAGGTGAGCTTAGTCCAGGAGAATAGAGATAATGAGGGCCTGAGTGGTGGCCAGAGAAGGCTGGACTTGAGACTCCTCAATAGGAGAGCAGATGATCTTGCAGATATCCTGGACAGAGAAGAGGAAGGAGGGGTAATGGTGATTCTGAGGCTCAGATCTCAGGCAACTGGGTGGATGCTGATGGCATGAAGCAAGATAAGAACTGCAAGGGGAGAGACAGGTTTGGGCAGAAAATACTTTACAGATCCCATTTTTCACTGCTTCCTAGGCGATGAAGGAAATAGAAAGATTAGAGTAAAGGAGAGATGAGATAATTAAGCTGTTACCTAAATTACTTTGGTGGCTTATCTCAGCCTAGGATGCGAGAATTGAACAGCACCAGGGAATTAAATGTGCAAAATTTATGGCAGTCACAACCAGAGGTGAGTTTTGGGAAGGGGGGGGAGATCTTGAAAGGGTACAGAAGTGCTGAGGGGCCATTAATTAGGCCACCTGGTCAGAAAGATTGTATAAGAGAAAGAGCAGAAAGGACAGCACTTTCCCTATGAGAAGCTGTGGGCAGGAGGCAACACAGCCTTAGATGGAATTGCCAGGGGAGGCAGAATGAGTGGAGGCACAGAGGAGGAAGCTACCCAAAAGCAACCAAGCACTTGCCCAAGTAAGCAGCTGCTGGGAAGATGAAGTCCTGGTTCATTCGGGCTTTCATTTCTGCACTGTCTGTCTGCATACATGCACTAGGCACAGCTGGATGCTGTGGATGCAGCAGACGCCAGAACAGGCAAAACCCTGATCCCACAAGCCTTCCTCTGGGGGGGGCACACACAAGGAAACAAGACCATGATACAGCCTCATAAATGATGAGAAGGAGGCTGTGGAGCAAAGGAGGTGGTGGTGAGGTGGACATGGATTGCTTCCTGGAGGAAGCAGATTCTAGCCTGAGAACTAAAGGCTGGAATAGTTTTACAGGGCAGTTTTCAGGGTAGAGAAATATAATGAACAAAGGCTCAGGTGGAGGCCAGAGAGAGCATGTTGGTGAGCTGAACATAGCTGAGGGGGGCTTCAGCATGGTGTTCTGGGGTTTGGGGGGAATGATAAACGAGGTTAGAGAATTAGGCAGAGGCCACAAAGCCGAGGGCCTTTAAGTCCCGTTAGAGAGTTTGAGCTTTGTCCTGAGGTCAGCGGGGAGCCACAGAAGGGTTTGGCGCAGGGGAGTGAAAGAGTAAAACTGAATTTTCAAACTCTCGTTCTGGCTACCATGAGGAAGATGGGCTCGCAGGAGCCAAGAGAGAAGGTGAGGGGTCCACGAAATACTTAGGTGGTAAACTGATGGCACTTGGAGACTGAACGGGGTTAGGGTTGGAGCTGGGAGGGAGAAAAAGATGTTCAAGACAACTCCCCAGTTTTCCAGGTTGGGCCCCAGGGAGATCAGAGGTGCATTTGCTGAGAAGAAGAGGAGCAGGTGAGCGGAGGGGCAGGGAGGGAAGATGATGAGTTTTATTTGAACACAACGTGTCTCAAGGGCTTGTGGAACATCCACATGGAAACACCTGGGCTAGAAAGACAAGCACGGGAGCCACCATGGAACTCACAGTCTAGCGGGGGAGGCGATAAGCCTCAGAGAGTTCAGCAAATGTGTGTGAAGTTAAACTGCAGAAAGTGCTAGAGAAGAGAGCATGGTGCCATGAGACCCCATAACAAGGGGGCCTGGCCAGACCTCAGGGGTCACTGAAGTGTCCCTGAGGAAGGAGTCTTTCGGCTGGACTCTAAAGGGAGAGTTGGAAAGAGCAAGGTGAAGGGGATCAGGAGTGTGGACATGGGGGAGAGAGTCCCAGGCAGGGCGAACAGAATGGACAAAGGCTCACTAAGGGGCAGGGAACTCGGTAAACGTAAGGAACCGAATAAAGGCCAATGTGGCTGGAGCCCAGAAAACAAAGCAGAGAAGGGGGTAGGTGCAAGATCTTCCACCTGCAGGACCAGCACATGGATCGGCCTTCTGGATTGTTCAGGGACAGCAGAACAAAGCACTCAAGCCACAGATGGCAGAGCTGGACACTGGCCTTTGAGGACCTTCAGTTTTGTCCTTCCCTTTTCAGGGGTTACTTGTCCTTTTTGGAAGTGGGACCCCTTGGACCTGAGAGCCATTTTTGCCTGCTGCAGCCACACTTTTGGAGGATGTCAAAATGAAAAAAACTGGACCTGTGCTCTCTCATCTGAGGTGCATCTTGAGCAGCCTTTCTACTTTTCCAATCTAGCATCTGCACATCTACACAGCAGGTGGAAGCTGCTGAGCTAAGGCATAATGCGAGAACTTTCATATATATGTATATATATTTTTTCTTTCTTTCGTTTTTGCCAGAAAATCGCAATGAAAATTTCTGGTGAGTCACAGCTTTCTCTCTTGGCTAGGGGAGCTGGGTCTGAGGCTCCACAAGATGCAGCTAGAGGAGGGAGGCCTTGCCAAACTGGTGAGCTAGAAAAATGAAATTAGCAGTGAGCCAGCTTCTCCGGCTTCTCAGCTGGGGGCTGGAAAATTCTGCTTAGTAAACAGAACCCATTTCCAGACCTGCAGAATCCCATGTTGCAGATGGGTCCAAATCTACTGCCCCAGGACCGTGGTCCCTCAGGGAGGAATGTGAGCTCCTACAGCTGACACCATCCCCTAGACACCAAGTCCCTGGCTCTGGCTTTCTGCTCCCTTCCAGAACAGTCTTGGGCTTTACATTGGGCTTGCTTGGGCATTTGCCAGCAAAGCTGCCTCTGAAAAGTGCTCCCTTATATATAGGGCCAAAAAAGTGTGGTTAACCTCTTGCTACTTAAGCTGCCCCAAGCAGGAAATAGAATTAATTACCCTATCTTGGAGCATGAATCATTAATTCTGCAAGTATTAACTGAGTGCCATCTTTTGTGCCAGGCAGTGAGCATGCTCCCTGATGCATGGAGATGGAGTTTATAATCCACTGCAGGCCTCAGGTGTCAATCAAATAGTCACATAAATAGAGAGGAAATTGCAACAGAGGTGCAGAGGGGCTTTGAAAGAAAATGCCTGGTGCCTTGAGAGTCTACCCGGGGAAGGTAGAGGTGGGTGTCAGTTAACCATGCTGGTCCTTCTTGTCACTGAGACCTTACTGAGATGTTTCTAGTCAAGGCCTTCCTTGACCCCCAGCAGTACCCCCCATCTCTAGCACACCACCCTATTCTATTGTCATTACAGCACTACCATGCCTGAACTTTGTCTTATTCATTTACATTGTTTCTGGTATTTGACTCCTCTCTAGCTTACATATGTCCTGTTCACCACTGGGTCTCTGGGGCCACACAGGGCTGGGCACACAGTTGGCTGAATAGGTGAAAAGTGCCTAGAGGATGAGCTAGGACCAGAAGCTTGGGTAGGTTTCAACACAACACAGGGATAGGGAGAACATTCCCAGCAGTAAGTGTGAAGGCTCCGTGAGCATGGGTATGTTCTAGAACTGAGAGGAGGTAAGTGTGGCCTGAGGGTAGAGGGGAGGGGGAGGGCTGAAGACAGGCCCCAGAGGTTGCAGGAGCCAGTCCTTAAAGGACAGGATGGCCACCTGGGCTGGTCCTGCTGTACACAGGGCTGTTGTAACAAGTGTCACAACTGGGTGGCTTAAACAGCAGAAATGCAATGTCTCACAGTTCTGGAGGCCAGAAGTCTGAGATCAAGACGTTGGTAAGGTTGGTTCCTTCTGAGGGCTGTGAAGGAGACTGTTCATGGCTTTTCCTTGGATTCTGGTAGTTTGCTGGAAATCTGTGGTGTTCCTTGACTTGTAGACACATCACCCTGATCTCTGCTTTCATATTCATATAGCATTCTCCCTGTACATTTGTGTATGTCCACATGTTCCCTTGTTATAAGGACATTAGTCATGTTGCATTAGGGCCCACACTAAAGAGCTCATTTTTACTCAGTTACTTCTATTCTATAAGCCCCTTAAAGGCAGCAACAATCTCTTATATTTCCTTGTATCCTTCCAGAGCCCTTGGCAGAATCCAATTCACTCATTCATTCATTCACTCTTCTAATATTTTTAGTGTCTGCTATGTGCTAGGCACTGTGCTAGTCACAGAGGATTAAAAAGATGATTAGATATGCCTTGAGAAGGCTCACAATCTATTAGAGGCGATTAACACCAACCAAGAATTATGGCTACTGGTCAGAAAGCCTTTAGTTGAAGTGACAGAAATACTTCAGACTGGTTTAAGCAAAAATGATAGTAATGGGAAGAGGGAAAATGTAAAGGATCAAAAATTTTAATAAAAAAATATAAAGAAATAGGAGGTGGTTGGCTTCAGGCATAGCTGGATCCAGGGGCTCAAAGGATGTCATCAGGACCTAGTCTTACTCTCTCCATCTCTTGGTTCTGCTTTCCTCTCTCTGTTGGCTTCACTCTTAGGTAGGCCCTCTCCAGAACAAAAAGACCCTAACTGCTAGTAATCCCCACAGAGAGAGAGCTTTTCCCCAAGTGTTCCACGAAAAAGCCTGGAAATGCATGTCCCTAGATTAAAGCTCTGTGGCCAAGATGATGCAATGCTGGTCACAGGCTCACCACTGCTCAGGGATGATTCCCCAGAGGAAAATCTAGATGTTGTTATCAAAAGAAGGGGGGAAAGATGCTGCAGGGGAGAGTAACAGATGTCTACTATGTTATGCTCTGTGAAGAATTAGATAGCAGAGGAATAAGTGGGGGGGGGGGGGGGTAGTGGTTAATTCTGCCTCAGGGTGGAGGGAGAGTCACAGGAACATCTGCACTGGGCCTTGAAGTACACATAAGAGTTTGCCAGGTGAAAAGGGCAAAGAGAGATAAGAGCATCCTGCAGGCAGAGGGAAATGTGGGTGTGAAGCTATGAAGTCAGGCGTGGGTTTTTCTGAGGCTATCTGAGTAGGATGGGTGAAGCAGGGCACAGTGGAAACAGAGGCAACTAGCTGTGCCGGATCACCAAGGGCCTCACAGGTCAAGGCTGAATGAAGGTGTTAAGTGGGCCAGTGATGTGGTCACAGGGGCAGGAAGGCCAGGTGGGAAGCAGAGCAGCAGTCTGGGTGATGGGGAAGAGTTTGATGTGGGGCTCTGCCTCAGAGCTACTTCGTGCGAGACAGTAGGCATGAGGTTTCCAGGCAGGGGTGCCCCTTTCATGCCAGTTGAAATACACTGACTTAAAAGTTGCCTTTCGCTGATGCCAGCCCTGAGACAGAGTAATTCAGAAGCAGAAGGACATCCATTAGGTCACCTGGCTGAAGCAGGTTCTGCTTACCATGCTGGGGTGCTATGAAGTCAAAGCTGGAGTTCAAATACCAGTTCTGTCCTTCTACAGTTGCATGAACTTGGCAACTTAGTTAAGCCTTTTCTTTCCTTATCTACAAAATGGGTTGATAACACTTACCTCACAGTGGCATTTTAAGGATTAAATGAGGTAATTCGTGGGATGCTATTAGCACTGAACCCCGCATATAAAAATAATTATTATCATCACTATTGTTACCACCAGCACCTCACTAGGCTGTTGGGAAAATCCAATGACTGCTGTATACAGGTAGATGTATGGCCCATGGTAGGTTCTCTACAAATGTTGATTTTCTTCCTCTCATTACTACCTTCCCCCTTGCAAACTCTTACATGTACTGCAATGCCCAGTACAAATGGTCCTGTGAGTCCCCCTCTACCCTGGGGCAGAATTATTCCCTTGTACCTCAAAGGGATGGCACACTGGGTCTAGTGTATTACCTCTGAGTTCCCCTTGGACTTGCTAAATGTATTCTTGGTACCAGAATGAAAATCCCTGCCTCCAGGCAATGCCTGGTCAACCTCATCTTCTCTTTCCTTCCGAAGCCCTCTTTGCCTTGGTTTATTCTCCTGCAAAATGGGTGTACCATGTAGTGAGTACAGTGCTAGGCAGAGGAAGGGCCCTGGCCCATGGCTCCTCTGCCTAGTTCTTTCACTGGTTAGCTGAGGATCTTAAGCCAGGATCAGCCTGTCTGGCCTTCTCCCCTGCCAGTCGGGTGGGGATGATGACATCTTCCCTGATACCCCCAAACCCCAACAGGATATTGGGAGGATTTAAGCAGCTAACGTCTGGGAGGCACTATGCAAAGTGTACTGTATAATCGTCAAAGGTCATGATTATCCTATTTGCTTAATGGAATCGAGTCAAATTTAAATCCTTGCTTATTACAGCTTGGTAAAATCTCCTTTATTACAACATCTACTTTCCATTTTAGAATAAAATTTAAATGATATGCTTGTGTCACGTGTATCAAGCATATCATACATAAATAAATCAAGTCTAGATAATACTTTGGAAGTCGCTGATTATAGTCTCTGAGGATCCCAGGAAACCTGGGGTGGCATCTGGGGAAGGACCAGAAGAAAAAACTGGAAGGAACAAAAGGGGCTGTAGCCACTGCAAAGACCACTCTTTAGGCTGAGCCTCCCGCCTCAAAACCCCTCCCAGAAATGAAAAGAGGAAGTTGGAGGATGCAGGGGGTTGCGATGAACAATGTTCACTTTCCAGGAGGGGTCCCAGGGGCGTCCTGCTGGCTTCAGGGCTTTTGCCATTCCCACACACCACCATACTCAATACCTCTCTGTTGGCTGACCTTTTTTACTTAACTGAGCATATTTTTAAAGGACTTTCCCTGGTATTAGTTAAAATAACATTTTTTAAAAACCCAGCTTCCCTTGGCATAAATAAAAGGTGACTGAAAAAGTAAGTTTAAGGAAAACAAAACTGCATCACTAGTCCCAGGCAGATGCTGATGTCAGAGGTCTGTCCTCAATTTGTAGAAAGGGAGAGTAGAGCGGCATTAGCAACACACTAGTACCAAACTGAGACTTTCTCTTGGAGGCAACCACAAAGATGGAAAGGGAACTGAAAAGATAATTCAATATTTATGGTTCATGTGCTATTAATGATCCCTCCCTCATTTTGAGGAGCATTGATCCAGTCTGACCATCCATCACCTTACAGAAATGTGCCCCGATAATACCCAGCCTTTGAGTATACACCTCCACAGATTAGCAACTCACACCTTCCAAGGCAGCCCTTTGTGTGCTGGGCAGCTCTAGCTCCTGGAATGTTCTCAAGGTTAGGTTGGAGTTGGCTTCTCTGAAAATGCTATTTTGGACCTCACTTCTCTCCTGCAGCTGCACAAAATAAGCCTATTTTTCTTCATGTATTTGAAGAAAGCTTTTTTGTCGTAATTTGGACTTTTAAGTTATTAAAAAAACTTTGATTGAGACATCAAAATTAGAACTTAACTACAGAACAACCACCTTTCAGAACCACCTGAAATCAAGCTGAATGAAAGTCCTACAAATAGGAATTTAAAGAAGCCACATTGAGACTGGTAGGAGGGGCAGAGATGCAGAATGGGCTGGTCCTGCATCAGCAGGATAAAATTTGGGAAGGATAGCTCAGTTATGGAGGTCCCCACTGAGGAGTGAGGGGTCCCATCCCCACACCAGACACCCTCCCCATCCCAGGGTTCCAGTGCTAGGAAGAGAAGTCCCCATTACTTCTGGCTGTACAAACCAGCAGGGACTGTGGCTGAGGGAAATGGAGGCTTCTGGAGTCCTAGGCATTCCTCTTAAATGGCCAGCACACAGACTCACTCCCCCTGAGCTCCAGCGCTGGGGAAGCAGCTTGAAAGGCACCAGGGGCAAACAGGGAGGAACTGAATTGGCATCAGGACAAGAACTGAAGGGGCAGCTTTCTCCCTGACAGAAGTGCTGGCTGAGGCCATTGTTCCTTTTCTGAGACCACCCTCCTCCCCCCCCCCCCCCCCCCACAGAGCCAGCAGGCCAGCACCATTTCTGAGTCTCCATCAACCTGGCTAAATCTGTTAGCCCACCCTGGTGAGTCCCTGAGACCCTGCCCCACCCAACTTGCAGGCCCACCCAAGCTGTTTCCAGTGTCTTTTCCATAGAATGGCCTGTCTTGGCTCATGCTTCAGACTTTCCTAAAATCTCTCAAACAAGCAAAATCTGGCCTCAGCATATCCTACACCACTCACCAAGTGGCTGCAGGCCCAGGACTAGCAGCAGTCAGCCTTGGTTCCCAGCTTGGCCTTGCCTGGACACCTCCAAGCCCAGCACAAGCAGCAGACGTCTTCAGATCACTTTATAGCTCATTCCAGGTGGCCCTGGGCAGAACACAAGTGGCAGCTGACCTTGGCCTGCAACTCCCAAGAAGCCCCAGAGCCAGAGCACTTGGTAGACAGCTTCAGACCATTTTGAAGCACCACTCAACCATA
Source organism: Miniopterus natalensis (assembly GCF_054644295.1). NCBI lineage: Eukaryota > Metazoa > Chordata > Mammalia > Chiroptera > Miniopteridae > Miniopterus > Miniopterus natalensis. The sequence goes on along the minus strand of NC_142095.1, from coordinate 33,427,802 downwards.
TCCACAAGCTACACACTCAAGGGGCAGACTCAGCGGGCACCAGAGGCCCCTGAAGTAAGTCCTGCTCCATGGGGTGGGGCCCTGAACAGCTGATCTTCCACGGTGGTCAGTGGTCAAAACCAGTCATTGCAGCCAATCTGCCTGGGTGTTAATCCCTCCCACTGACTTGCCAACTGCAATCAAGGCTCAACCACAACAGGAGGGTGTACACAGCCCACACATCAGGGTACACCTGGAGTGCCCAACTTGGGTAATAAGGGAGGCTGTGCCACTGGACCTTACAGGACACCTACTATATAAGGCCACTCTATCAAGCCTGGGAGATGTAGTAGCTCAACCTAATACATAGAAAAAAACACAGGGAGGCTGCCAGAATGAAGAGACAAAGAAACATGTCCCAAACAAAAGGACCATATAAAACTCCAGAAAAAGAAACGAAATGGAGACAAGCAATCTACTAGATGCAGAGTTCATAACACTGGTTATAAGGATGCTCAACGAACTTAGTGAGAACTTCAACAGCATAAAAAACGAACATGGAAACCATAAAAAAGAATCAGTTGCAAATAAAGGATACACTAACTGAAATGAAGAATAATTTACAGGGAATCAACAGTAGAGTAGATAAAGCCAAGAATCAAAACAGTAATTTGGAAGATAAGGAAGCAAAAAACACCCAATCAGAAGAGCAAAAAGAAAAAAGAATCCAAAAAAATGAGAATAGTGTAAGGAGCCTCTGGGACAACTTCAAGCATACCAACATTTGCATAATGGGGGTACCAGAAGGAGAAGAGAGAGAGCAAAAAATTGAAAAACCTATTTGAAAAAATAATGACAGAAAAAAATCCCTAACCTGGTGAATAAAATAGACGTACAAGTCCAGAAAGTGCAGAGAGTTCCAAACAAGAGGAACCCAAAGAGACCCACACCAAGACACATCATAATTAAAATGCCAAAGGTTAAAGGTAAAGAGAGAATCTTAAAAGCAGCAAGAGAAATGCAGTTAGTTACCTACAAGGGAGCTCCCATAAGACAACCAGCTGATTTTTCAACAGAAACTTTGCAGGCCAGAAGGTAGTGGCAAGAAATATTCAAAGTGATGAAAATCAAGGACCTAAAACCAAGATTACTTTACCCAGAAAAGATATCATTTAGAATCGAAAGACAGATAAAGAGCTTCCCAGACAAGAAGTAGCTAAAGGAGTTCATCACCACCAAACCAGTATTACAGGAAATGTTAAAGGGTCTTCTTTAAGAGGAAGAAAAAAAAAAAGATAAAAAATATGAACAATAAAATGGCAATAAATACATATCTATTAACAATTGAATCTAAAAAACAAAATAAACAAACAAGCAGAACAGAAACAGACTTATAGATATAGAGAACATTTTGATGATTGCCAGATTAGGGGGGGAGGGTTGGGTGGAGTTGGATGAAAAAGGTGAAGGGATTAAGAAGTACAAATTAGTAGCTGCAGAACAGTAATGGGATGTAAAGTACAGCATAGGGACGATAGTAATATTCTAATAACTATGTATGGTGTCAGATGGATACTACATTTGTTGGGATGATCATTTAGTGAGTTATATAGTGTCTAATCAACTGGGGTGTGAACCTGAAACTATTATAATACTGTATGTCAACAGTACTTGAAAAATAAAAAATGATATAACTAAAAATGTTTAAAAGGTTTTTAAAAACTTTGATAGAGCTTCTATTAAATGAGAGAGAGAAACTAGAAATGGTCCTTTGCCTTCAAGCAGCTGGCAGACTGAAGTGGAAGAACCAGACCTACAAACTGGAACATTCCTTGATAATCTACCCCAAGCCCCGTAAGAGCAACACACAAATCACTATGTGTCTGGGATCAATAGCAGGGGCTTCCCAGAGGCGAACTCTGAGCTGGCCCTGATAGGATGAGTAGGAGCTGACAAGCAGGAAAGGAGGGAACCCCTGATGCCCAGACAAGGACGGTGTGGCCTGGACTAATGGGTGATTGTCAGGAAACACTAAACCAGCCCAGAGAGGTGAGAGGACATACCCAAAGTCATGCAGCTGGAAGCAGTTTTGCATTCTGGAGCAAGATGACCCAAGATTAGAATCTTAGCTATGCTGCTTAACCTGCTCTAGCTGTGTCCCTCTGGACACATTACTCAATGTTTTCAACCAGAAATACAGAGAGAGCACCTGCCTCAAAGGTCATACCATTTACTGTGAAAATGAGAATGCACGAAAAGCACGTAGTAGAGCCATTGGCATGTGGTAATGTGGATGTGGAGGTGTTTGGAAGACTAAACACCTTCAACGCACAGACACCAAGCGGCCAGGAAAAATCCGTACTGCACACCGTACTAATAGAATAGCAGCTCTGGAAAGTAACAGTAGTAGCTATGAATAGAGACATGAACCCCATTTGGAGGGCCTGCCCCATTATCCCCACCTCATTCTGAGTAAACCTTTTCATTCTGAATCCTTTGCACTTTTATAGGTTCAATTTACCAGCTATGAAAGTGCTTCTCTGCTTAGGATTCACCTGAAGGGCTATGTCTAAATTATAGCATCTTTTTAGGGAAATGCTACCTCTGTAAAAAAAAGTCTGAGAAGCTTTACACGCCCCTCCCCCAAAAGCACATTCTTGGCAATCAAAGTAGTCACTCACTGGAACCCTCCCTCCCAACTGCTCCAGAAGCTGAGAGATACAGCAACCCTCCTTTGCATAGAATAGTAAGCATTATGCATTAACTAGCCAAGCATCTCCCAGATCTTTCCAAATTCTGACTTCCCTTATTTTAAACATATTTGAATAGAATTCCCTGTTGCTTTTTTTTTTTACAACTGTCCAAATAGCAGCAACCTACACTGCCTGAGAGAGCATTTTTTTATCAGGTATGTCCCCTGAAAGCTGAGGGATATCAAAACTGAGGAGTCAGAATAGCAGAGGCTCTGTCACCTCACCTACAGAGCACTGTTTGCATGCAGTATTCCAGAGGGAATCTGGCATTTGTCTAGAACAGATCTTTTCAAACAAGGAGTGCTAGTTTGGGGAAATATTAATTGATACTATAGGGGAGGGAGAATTCTGTGGTCAAATAGCATTCAGAAAGAGGTCAACAGGCTTATTTATTGCAAAACTTCTCAGAGCCTTCCAGATCCTAATGTAGAGAGTGGGAGTTGTTCCCAACTCCACTCATATTCATTCTCCTTCTCTCTCCCTCTCTGTGTCTCTCCCTCTCCTCCCTCTCCTCTCCCTTCCTTAGTCCCAGGAAACCTCTGGCTTCCTAGAACTATCCAACTTGATGGCGAACATCTACCTTCCCCAAGAGGCAGGTTTTGGGACCCCTGTGTCACTCTACACCATACTCCTGCTCAGGAAGGGGTCCCAGTTCCAGGCCTTAAGAAGGACAAGCCAAGCTCAGGCCAGGCCTGGCTGGAAAAGGGCAGGGGAATATGGATTTACACTGGGGAAGAGGAGGGGTCACGAAGGCCAGCACGGCCTGAAAGTCAGCTGTAAACAATTTATTATCTAGAAAATCATCATACTAGGTGACTCTTAAACATGAATAGTCATCAGAATACCCTGGAGGACTTGTTAAAATACAGACTGCTGGGCCACACCCCCAGAGTTTCTCATTCAGCAGGTCTGGGGGAGGAGGGAGCAGGGCAGGTTTTGCATTTCTGACAAGCACCACAAGATGCTAATACTGCTGGTCAGAACCATACTTTGTAAAATAGTGCTCCAGCCTCTGTGGTCCCAATGCCCCCATCAGGGAATCCACACTCTATCCTCTCAGCAACACTGAGCCAGGCTCCAGGTATAGAAGTGGATGGCCCGTAGCCCAAATGGACTCACCAAGCTCCTGAGGCAGCCAGAAGGTAAATGTCCTTTTCCCTACCTCCCCACCCCCACCCCAGAGCAACTCTAATGATCACTTGACCTTTATTGATTAATTCAACAAACATTTAGTGAGAGCCAACCATATGCCAAACCTGATGCAAGATGCGAGGGACCCCAGGTCAACAGCCACCCTTTCTGCTACTTCAAAGCTTGTAGCCCAGTGGTTGTCAAAAAGGGGACAGCCAAGAAAAAGGATAATTACAAAAAGGGGTGGCAGCTTTTGCCTCACCCCCCTCCTCAAGTCCTTCCATTGCTCAACTCAGAAATGGGAGATATCTTTGAGTCCTCTTTTCCCCAATTCTACCTCTGGAAGATTTCCCAGCATCTGTCCACTTCTCATCTGCTCTGCTGTTACCCAGGCGATCACTGCCAGCTGCTTGGAAAGCGATACTCCCACCCACCCCACTAGTCTCCCCAGCTCCACTCTTGCCCCCTTCAATTCAGGGTGATCTTTTAAAAATAGAAATTGGATCATGCTACTCCCTACTATGATGCCTCAGTGACCTCTCACTCGACCCTCAACAGCAGTTCCACTGGCCTCTCTCCCGCTCACACTGTCCCATGGCTATTCCTTCTCATCCTTCAGGTCTCTGCTTAAATGCCACTGCCTCCAGAAGTCTTCCCCGACTGCCATCCTAGCTCAGTGTGGAGGATTAAGGGGGGCTGCAAATCCTTTGACAGTCCTCCAACTAGAGGAGGGCTTTATTTCCTATCCCCTTGATGCTGAGCCTGGGCTGATGATGATGCTATGCCCATTCCAAGCGCCACCTCGAAGAGGACTGCAGCTTCCCCACTGCTTTCTTGGAGCCCTGAGATACCATGCCTGAAGTCCAACACCTGGCTGAAGTACCAGGCAGAGAGGCCCAGACACCACATGGAGAAGGAGACAGCCCACCAGCTGAGCACAGCCTTCCCGCTGTCCCCACCAAAGCGCCAAGTACATGGGTGAAGCCATCTTGGACCTTCCAGCCCAGAGCAGCCGCCAGCTGAATATCGCCAAGTGATCCAAGTTGATGCCACATAAAGCAAAAAAATCACCCAGCTGAGCACTGTCCAAATTCCTGACCCACCAAATCATGAGATACATTAAGTTTGGGGGGTACTGCTGTTACATAGACTAGATCACCAGAACACGGCCTATTACGTTTACTTCCATCCTAGCAATCATTTGACGATGTGTCATCTTTCTTTTCTATTGTTTGTGTTTGAGTCCTTCTTTCGCTCCTCCACTAGGTGCTAAACCACCACGGCAGGAACCAAGTCTGTCTTCTTCACCGCCGTAAACCAGGGCCTGGCACATGGCATGGGCTCAATAATATTAGCTGAATAAGCAAATCCACAGGTACAAAATATCATGGGCACACAGAGGAAGCACCAGGTCAGACTCAGGCTCAAGATAGGTTTCCGGAGAAAGTGACATCTAAACGCTGAGGCCTGCAGAGCAAGCAGGTGGCAGGGCTCAAAGAGGAGAACCATAGGGATTGGGTGCCTACCCCAATCATACCAACCACGGGCATCACCCAAGCCATGTGCTCCATCTCTCAAGAGAGGAGAGCATGTCTGAGAGCAGCGACTCTGTCTTGTTAATCTTTGTGTCTTCAGCACAGAGCACAGTCCAAGAAAATAAGAGGTCCTCATTACATGCATTTCAAATAAATGACTGACGTGGCTTCCTGGAGAGAGGAGACCAAGCTGGAAGTCAGGAACTGTGGGGTTTCCCACTCAACAGCTTGCTGGGGTTCCTTTGTAAAATAAGCCATTCGGCTTGTCTGGCTCTCTGCTGGCTTGAGATAAAAACCACTGGCTCCTCTCTATGCTCCTGGCTTATCATCAGGATTATAAGACAGCAAAGATGGCAGAGTGTTTGAAAAGGGTGTGATTAGACTAGAAATATGTAATGGTAGAAAAGAAACATGTGATGGTATTATTCTCTCAATATTCAACCTGCCTTTCTTTGAATCATGTGCCACACAGGTAAGTCTAGCTTTGGACACAGAGCCTCCTGGGCAACTGTAAGATGTTTTATTGTCTAGGTGTGTAGGGAGCAGCTGGGGCCCACTGCGAAAGGAAGAATACTGCACTTAAAGCCAAGAGACCTGAGTTCTTGTTATAGACTGAGTGTGTGTCCTCCCAAAATCTTATATTAAACCTTATCCCCAATCTGATGGTACGAGGAGGTGAGGTCTCTGTAGGTAATTAGGATTAGATGAAATCCTAGGGTGAAGTCCCCACAAACGGGATTAGTGCCCTTATAAGAGTCACCAGAGTTTGCTTCATCGCTCTGCTCTCTGCCACAGCAGAATACAAGGAGAATCAGCAGTCTGTAAGCCGAAAAAGGGCTCTCACCAGAACCCAGCCATGCTGGCACCCTGATCTCAGACTTCTAACCTCCAGAATTGTGAGAAACAGATTTCTGTTTATAAGCCACCCAGTCTATGGTGCTTTGTTATAGCAGCCAAATAGACTAAGATGGTTCCCATCCCAGTTCTGCAACTAATTTGCTGTGAGATCTTGAACAAATCAATTCCCTCTCTAAACCAAATCTTTCAGCCAGAGTGAATTTTATAGACTGAGTAAATCCCCTCCCTCCCTTTCTCCCACTCATTGGCAAACACCCCATCTCTGCCCAGCACTGGGCTGACTGCAGTGGGAATAAAATGACAAGACCGGGACCCTGCCCTCAAGGCCCCGAGAGGCTACCTAGAACAGAGATAGACACTCTTAAATGAAGTGTCTGTAAGACAGCAGGACAAGGCTTCTCTGGACAGTAAGGATGAAGACCCTGTGTGCTGAGATCCAAAGAAGAGGCAGCCAGGGGTCAGTGCTGGTTGGCCATGGGGTCAAAGGGCAAGTCCAGACATCCTCTAGAGATTTCCGCTTCCAAAAGCCATTGGGGGCTCTACCACCACATTAGCATCGTGCGGAGGGCCCACACCAGCTGCACTGGCCTGGCCCACTCCCTAATTAGACTTTCATACTGTGTCAAGCTGCCTGCTTATCCCGACTGCCAGCTGGGGCTCCCGTTCCGTCTGGTGGCTCCGGTTAATGAACCCATGAGGGGCTGGCCAAGCTCATTACAGGCGATGCAAGGGAACAGGGGACCCTGCCTTTCCCCTCTCCTCCATGTTCACATTGAGAATGGGAAGGGAGATGATTCCAAACCAAGAAGAAGGAGAGGAACAGGAGCTGATGCTCCAGCCCAACCGCACAGCCCTGGCTGGCTCCAGTGACAACTCAGCCCGAGACCTGGGTTTCCCAGTGTGTGTCTGTGTCTGTGGTTTTAGGGGAATATTCAGATTCTATGGCTGCTCCCACGATGCATCCAGACCCCTTCCTATTTCAGGCCAAGGAGGCAGAACCAGCGTGATGGTTCAATTCTGCCTCCAACAACTGGTCCACAGACATGTTCAGACAATCTGCTCTCTCAGAATTTCACTGTTTTCATCTTTAAGATGGGGTAGCAACATCCACCTGGCACAAATAAGCGCTCAGTTAACACACTCAATAAATTATCATTGCTGTTGCTAAGATGAAAAGACAGGGGAAAAGGCACCAAAACATGAGCAGCAGTTGCTTCTGAGCAGCAGGACTATGCATTTTTTTCCTCCTACTTTTCTGTACTTTCTAAATTGTATACAATGAGCATTTTACTCTTGTCACTTGGAAAAAACACACAAAATTTCTCCAAAAAGTGTATCAGAAAAATGAGATTAATAATGTGAAAGGACCTAGACAGTGCCTGGGAGGAAGTTATTAATAGAAGCTTCCTTCTGCAGCGAGTTTAAAGAGATGCGACTGGGTAGAAAAACAAGCATGGTATTTGCAAGGGAGTAATGAATTTTGCCCTTTAATATAGCAATTTCTTATTCCCAAATGTCAAAGAAGAAGGCACAAAAGTGAGTGAGGAAGATGTTTAGGGGAGTTTAGAGGAAGTGTGCTCCCTGGCCAGAGTGGAATGCAAAATTACAGAGAGGAAGGTGGCAGCAACCCAAGAGTCCATTGACAGATGACTGAATAACAAAATGTGGTCTGTACATAAATGGAATACTATTCCGTCTTGAAAAGGAAGGAAATATGTCTCATGCTGCAACATGGATGAACCTTGAGGGTATTATGCTAAGCGAAATAAGCCAGTCACAAAGGACACATACTGCGTGATTCCACTTACACGAGGCCCCTAGGGTAGTCAGATTCATAGAGACAGAAAGTAGGATGGTGATTGCCAGGAGCTAGGGGCAGTTAATGTTAAATGGGCACAGAGTTTCAGTTTGGGAAGATGAAAAAAGTTCTGGGGATGGATGGTGCTGATGGTTGCACGACAGCTGAATGTGTGTAACTCCACTAAGCTGTACACTGAAAAATGGTTAAGATGGTAAATTTCATGTTATGTGTATTTTATCACAATTTTAAAATATGTAGAAAGGGAGGAAAAGATTGAACACAGAGGACGGAGGATCAGGTCAGGTGGGTTGAAGCAAGTCTCTGGCCTCCTGAGGTTGAGGGTCATTTGCTGGAGAGATGCTCCGAGGAGGGGAAACATCTTTTCTTCTGCGGAGATGAAAAGGCTGCAAAGTGTTGCTGCCCAGGGGGTGGATGTGTCCCAGTGAGGCTGTAGCTTCTGCCTAAACTCAGGAGATTGTGAGCATAGAAGGTTTTGTAGCTGGAAGACTCAGAGTCCCCACATACCTAAGTGCCTTCAGAAACTCAGCACTTGGAGTGTGAGAAATTAGCACACAGAGGGTTTGTGTGTCGCAAATAAGTAACGGGGCAGGGAAAGAGCCCTGACAAGGGTCCTCCAGGGGAGTAAGGAAGAAGAATGCTTCGAGCATGAGTTCCATGGAGAAGAAATTCTGAGGTCCTTGTGCTGAAGGAATTCGGAAGTGGGCTGGCCAGCCCCGAAATACAAGAGAACTGGATAGGGCCAGGATGCCCTGAAAGGAGATGGGGTGTCACCTTGGCCCGAATGGAGGCTCACTAGCACAGTGCCTGGTCGGATGAGAATGACAGCAACAATTAATTGAGCACTTACTGTCTGTGACAAGCAGTCTCCTCCGGTTACGCATTTATCCCCTGCAGCATCCTTATGCAGAGGAACTATTCTATCTTCACTTTCCACTAAGGAAGACTGAGGCTTAGAGGGGTACTGTCCTGCAAACCCAGGACCTCAGAGGCAGCTGTCTACCTCCAATGAGTCCTTGCCTCCTTTTACCTTTGTGGCCAACCACCTCCCACTGCAGCGCCGCCTCCCATCCCCAGACCCCTTGGCCCTTCTCACTTGAACTGGTGCTCCCGGGAGCTGCGGATCTTGGAGGAGAAGCGCTCGGCCAGCTTCTCCAGGCTGCGGGAGTACTCGAGCTCAATCTCAGCTTTCCTGCGGAAGAACTCCTGGAGGTCCTGTAGCAGCTGCAGCCGAGACTCCGATTGCTGCTCCAGGCATTTGAACTGCTCCACCAGCTGCGTGCGGATCTCTGCAGGCAGAGGCAAGGAATGGGACATCAGGCTGGTGGTGGGACAATAGTGGGACCGGCCCAGCTGACCCAGTGGCTGCCCCCTCCCCGGCTCCCACCACCCAGAGCCTCTTCAGTCATTGGCGCAAGGATCTGGCACGTGCCAGTTTTTGCCACACGTTCTAACCCAATGTTTCCCAAAGTTGAACCGCTTCATATCACCACCACAGCTTCTGCCATATCTGCACGCCTCCAGCATTACTACTTCTTCTAGTAAATTGGCTCACTTTTCTTATTGAAATGAGCTTATTTAAAATGAATAGTTTCATATCACTACAGTAAGGGGAAACTAGGACCGCTCGCCATCCTGCTACACAGAAAATCAATTCAATGAAAACAAAAATTTTGTAAAATTCTCTCTAGAGACTATTGCTTATCAAAGGCCCTTAGCCTAGACTGCTCACTGTCTATCAACAAAAGAAAAATGACAACATGAACGTTGTGAAAGAAAGATGTCATTGTGACTCAGAAGGCCAAGAGGGGATGCCACTCGCTCTTGGGTTTCAGTGTTATTTAAGGCCGTGCCAGTGTTCCACTCTGAATTATCTTGAGCTCCGTGCATAAACGTCTCAGGTACCACTAGCGGAATGCAGCCCACACTTCAGGAAATACCAACAGAGCAAACTGGGTCTGTGCAACCAGGGCACAAGATCGAAAGTTGGGGGTGAGTGGGTGGTGGAGATAAAAATCACAGCCAGCAAATCCCAGTAACCACAACCAACCTTATCATCAAGCCCACAGTGTTGTCATTGCATTAACTCTTTCCTGCCCGTCCCACAAGCTGCTCTACAGCAGTCTCCCCACAGCAGTCTGTTCATGCCAGCACCCTGCTCGAATCATCCCATGGTCCCCTCTGCCTAAGAATTAGGTCCAACTCCTTAGCATGGAATTCAAGGCCATCTACTACCCGGCCCCAAACTTACTTTCTCAGGATTTACCCCTAATACGCTGTAAAACCATCCAAACTGGTCCTTGAAGTGCCCAGTCCCACCTGCATTCATGGGCACCCTGTCTAAAGTGGTGGTGGCACCATCTTAACATCCTTCAGAGAAGTGGTCTTCAGAGTGGGCAGCCCTACTCTGGGGTACACAGACACTCCCCCAGGGCTCACAGGCAGGAAGAGCTATGAGGGAAGCAGCTAGAGATCCTACTTCCATTCCCACTCTCCCGCTCTCCCTAATGTGTCTCAGTCTAGATGGCATGACCTGTCTCTCTTCCCGCCTCCCTCTCCACAGTAGCCCTTCTCCCTATTTGCAGAAGACCAACTCTTCCCTTATCCAGAACTGACTATGGTGCAGTGTCCCTAAGTGTCAAGATATCTGGGTGCCAAAAAAATGGACACTGGAGAATGTTAGTGTTGGCAAATCTATATGACCCATGGGCTGGCAGCATTGGCACAGCTGGTGGGTGTATTAGAAATGCCGAACCTCAGGGTACAACCTAGACCTTCTGAATCAGGATCTGCATTTTAGCAGGATCCCCGGATGGTCCTTATACACCTTAACATACGAGAAGCACTGCCATCAACTACCCTGTTCACCACATTAGGAGAAGTTTTTCCCATACTATCTTACTTTTTATGTTTAGTAATTGTTTATCAAATTATGAAATATTGATATTATTTTGAAGAGCTATGTGATAAATCAATCCAAAAGAAAGATACTTAGAGATTTATGGTCAAAGAACATTTTTTAAACATCCATTTCCATTCACATACATATTTTGGGTAAAAAGAAATATGATAGGGTAATCAATAAAGAAGTTTTTCAAGTGTAAAAATATATTAAGATAAAATTCTTTGAAGGAAGTAGAAAGGAATTATGTGAGTTCAAGAAGGTAAAGAAAGGAACAATGTAAAATTTATGACTTGTGCAGGTAATTTTTGATGAATGGTGGTGGAAACCAATGTATTACCATATTTATCCTATGACCTGTCAATTACACTCATGGATACATACCCAAAAGAAATCAGTGTTTATGTCCACAAAGTATATAGAGAGAAGAAAACTCATAGTAGCTTTATAGCCAAATGTTAGAAACAACCCAAAATGTCCACTAAGAGTGTATAAGATTTTTTTAAATGTGAAATATTCATTCAATGGAATACTATACAACAATGAAAAATGAACTGCTGCTACTTGCAGCATGACATGCTTGATTCTCACAGACCTCATGTTGATTGAAAGAGGCCAGAAAAATGGAAATTATGCAAAGTAGTTTATGGTGGTATATATGATGATATGGTGATGACAGAGGTCAGAGAAATGGTCACCTTTGGAGGGATATTGACTAAGAGGGAGCACAAAGGTGCCATCAGGAATGCTGGATATATATACCTCACTTCTATAAGGTGGTCAGTACACTGGTAAAAATTAATTGAGCTCCATGCTTAAGATCTGTGCATTCTATTGTATATAAACGATACTTCAATAAAAAAGCAAAACTAAAAATTGCTGTTATTTAGCTTCAATTTGGTACATTTAAGAGAGTAGTGTAATTTTATTCTACAAGGTTAATATTTACAATATGGCAGAAATTATATCCTTTGTAACTACTTAAACTTAAAAAGAAACTTTTCAGATGTTGAGTTAAAATGTGTGAAGCAGAGACTTTTTTCTCCCGAAGTTCATGTAGAGGGTAGGCAAGCAAAAACATTTTAAAACCAAAACCACTGCTTTAGAGCCCATGTCAAGCACTGCTCCTCCCAGGAAGTCTAGACTGCGCAGCCCTCATGACCCTCCTCTGAACTCCATGGTACTTAAGTTAGTCTCAGACCACCTCCTGTTGTTTTTTACTTCGTTCATGTACATGTTTCTTATCTGCCTTAGCTCCTCAAATGAAATTTAAGCTCAAAGGGTGGATTCTCCTGGCACATATGGGTCATCAGGATATAAATATCTGTATAGCAAGTTATTATTTACTTTTACCAACTGCTTTTCCCCAAGGACATTAAGCGCTGTGATTATGGGAGTCTCTCCACACACCATACACACCACACTCACATACCACACCTCACACCACACACACCCCATATAACACACACACCACACATATACACACCACATACACCATATAACACACACCACACACACTCATACACCGTAAACACACACCACACACTCATACACCCCACATACCACACACATACATACCACACACCACACATCACTCACACATACCACATATACACCGTACACACCACATGCCACACACCACACACATACACACCATACACACACAGCACACATATACTACACATACCCCGCACATCACACACACACACGAAGCGCACACAAGACATGGGTATTGTTATTATACATTTGTGCAGATGAAGACGCCAAGGTTCTGTGTAAACCAAGATCAGGAACTTGTCCAGGGTCACATTTTGTTCTATGAATTGTAACAAACCATACAGGTACACATACGACACGGCCTACTTGTTGAACTGGATTGAGATGCCGTCATTCCAAGTGCAAGCCCTTTCATATCAACACATAATTATAAAAATGCTTTTCAAATATTTTTCAAATTACTTTGGGACCATCCACTCTTTGGGACTCAGAATAATCCCAATAATCCCAGCACTTCCAGAGCCCATCATCTGTTCCAGGCCTGTGCTGAATTCCTCAGATGTTTATCTCACATAATCTGCACAGCATCCCCTATAAGGTGTGAACTACTAGTGTTCCCCCGCTTTCTCCCCATAGATGAAGAAGTGGAGGCTCAGAGGTAAGTAGCCTCTGGTTTCTTTTTTTTTTTTTTTTTTTAATATATCTTTATTGATCTCAGAGAGAGGAAAGGAGAGAGACAGACAGACAGACAGAAACATCAATGAGGAGAGAGTCATTGGGGATTGAGCCCGCAATCCGGGCATGTGCCCTGATAGGGAATCGAGCCCCGATCGTCTGGATCCTAGTTCGATGCTCAGCCGCTGAGCCGCGCCCGGCTGGGCAGTAGCCTCTGGTTTCAACAGCTGGTATGTGGCAATTAAGCTAGAAATCAAGCCCAGAGCCTTTAGATGGGAGCAATAACCCTCCTGACACCCCATTAGACTGAGGCCGTGTTATTAAAAAAAAAAAAAAAAGACTTTAACCCATCTGTATTCAACTTCTTGCGCCTTTTAGGTAACAAGATGGTGGTCTAGAGAGACAGCCTTTATCAAGAATGCTGCAGCCACTGACTTCCATCATTACAGGACATAGTCAGCAGCCAATGTTCTCATAGTTAGAGGAAAAGCTCATAAATCAAATTGTGATGACAGCAGCTGATTTGGAAGGAGCAGAGAAACCTCCCCCAATTCACACAACCAGCCGGAGCCTTCCAGGCTGGGCTGCGCGCGGGACTCCTCACAGCTTGGACTCCTCAGAGTCAAGTCTTTCTAGCAGGAAGCGGCCCTGGCAGGAGCACCGACTGCCCTGGAACCCTGAGAGGGTTTGATTACCCGTTTCTTTCTTTCTAATTCCCTTCCAAGTTGCTCCTCCTTGGGGCAGGCACAGATTTGGTATTTCTCCTTGAAGATTTCAAAAGGAGCAAGAAAATAAAACAGAATTGCTCCCAAGGCACAGACTTCGTTCAGCACACGTTCCCCTAGGGGGCTGTTCCAGTCACAGCACAACCATGGGTGGCAGAAAAATGAAAAGGGGGTGGGGCAGGGAGGAAAAGGGTCTTGGAAAGTCAAGAAAAGCTTGGATCTCAGAACCTTAGAGCTGAAGATGACTTTCTTGATGGCCTAGTGCAGACTCCTGGGTTATAGACAGAGGCATGAAGCCCAGAGAAGAGGCAAAACTAATTCTGCAGTCCAGGTATCCTGAAGCACAGCTCTCCCAGTGTCACTCTCCTGATAAAATTAGCTGTGGCTCCCCATTGTTTATAGAATCAAGGCCAAACTCCTCTGACATCCCTAATAATACTCCTGCTTCCTCTCTAAGCAACAGTCTCAACAAAGCCCACTGTGCCTGTGTCAACTCTGCCACTCATGGCAATACCCAGGGCGACCCACGTTATGGGAAGACAAGTTTCCTTACACTCCCCACTCACAATCACAACCTCACTGGCAGAGGGCACAGGAAGATTTTTCAGAACCCAGGTAATTAGGAATTGTATTTTTAGTTAATAGTCCATTTTTAGAGCAGTTTTAGGTTCACCAGATGTACAGAGTTCCATATACCCCTTCTCCTTCCCTTGCACATTTCCCTATTGTTAACATCTTGCATTGGTGTGGTACATCTATTACAAACGATGGACAATACTGATACATATTATTAACTAAAGTCCATAGTTTACATTAGGGCTTACTCTTTTTGTTTTCCGGTCTATGGTTTGAACAAATGCATGACACATATCCATCATTATAGTTGCATACGGTGTATTTTCACTGCCCTAAAAATCTCCAATGCTCCACCTATTCATCCTTCCCTTCCTCCTCTCCCCAGCCCCTGGCAACTACTCATCTTTCTACTCCATCTTTATAATTTTGCCTTTCCCAGAACATCATACAGTTGGAATCATACATTATATAGGCTTTTTAAGGTGGCTTCTTTTAGTTAGCAATAGCATTTGGGTTCCTCCATGTCTTTTTATGGCTTGATAGCTCCTTTATTTTTATCGCTGAATAATATTCCATTGTTTGGAATAATATTCAGCTTATCTATTCACCCATTGAAGGACATGTTGGTTGCTTCCAATTTGGGGCACTTATGAATATTTCGTGCAAGTTTTTGTGTGGACAGAAGTTTCCAACTCATTTGGACAAATACCTGTGTATTAATTAATAAACTACACTTAAGAGTAGTTTTAGGTTTACAGAAAAGAAGAGAATTTTATTTTTAGATAGGAAATACAGGAATTTAAAAAATTAGTACAAAATTCAAAAGGTAGAAAGGGTATAAAGTGAAAAGTCCTTCTCCCACCCCTGTCCACCAGCCCCCTAGTTCCCCTGTAGCAAGGCAACCCAATCATCAGGCTCATTTGCTTCCTTCCAGAAATAGTGGCATATTTCAAGTATATCATTTCTCCTCTTTTTATACGTATTATAGCATAGCATTCCTAGCGTTCTGTACCTTACCTTTTTAAGACTACATCGGGGAGATTAGCCCAGATCATTTCGTAAAGAACTTCCTCATTCCTTCTTACAGCACTATAGAATTCCACTGTAAAAAATCTTAACCAGTCCCCTTTTCTGAATGTTCTTTTTTATAATCTTTTACTATCATCACACTGCTAGAACGAACAACCACATACAAGCTTCATTCCACACATGTGCAGGTATATCACCTGTGAAAAGGGGAAGTGCCAGGCCAAAAGGCACCTGCAGTAGGATTTTGAAGCTGCCAAACTGCCCTCTTCTGAAATGGTACCGATTTGACTCCCACCAGAAATTTATGAGAGTCACAGGGACTATTTAAAAGAAAGGCATGCTGGGATTTGCTTCAAAATAACCTTGGGTGGGGGACTGGGAGTGGTAGGGTTACAGGTAACACAGAGTTGGCCTTAATCCTTGAACTTCAGTTGTAGTAATGAACACTGGAAAGGGCCTGCTATGCTATTCTCTCTACTTTCGTAACGTCTGAAATTTTTCATAATAAAAAAGAGAAAAAAGAAAGGCAGACAAAGCCAGAAACCTGATACAAAGCCCGCGGCTCTGGTTAGCAGGTCTGACCAGTTAGGAATGCCAGTAATTGTCCCCAGAGGCCTCTGGCCCCAGCCTGCGGAAGGCTGTCCTGGGTTAGTAAGAGGGGCCAGAGTGTGACCAGAAGAGCAATTTTAAATGCAATTTCCCAGGCCCC
Source organism: Miniopterus natalensis (assembly GCF_054644295.1). Classification (NCBI taxonomy): domain Eukaryota; kingdom Metazoa; phylum Chordata; class Mammalia; order Chiroptera; family Miniopteridae; genus Miniopterus; species Miniopterus natalensis. Next base: position 33,411,614 of record NC_142095.1, on the reverse strand, counting down.
ACCCAATTCTAATTCTCGGACCCTGTCCTAAGAATGACGTAACTTTTCTGACAGCTCCTGAGATGGTGAGGCCCTGCTTTTGCAGTCCATATTCGTCCTGAAAATCAAGACTACGTGAGCGTTTGGTCCCTCATATATCCCCCTCAGTGTAGTTTCAGGAGCTAAAGAGGAAGGCGAACTGTATGGTATGTTACAGCTGGCAGAGCCTCGTCACATCTGTGTACAATCCTGCCTGATGATCACCACATCCAGCGGGGCTGGGACTACTATCATTCCTAGTTTGCAGATGAAGCAATTGAGACTCAAGGAGGATGCAGTATATCAATTATACTGGTCTTGTCATAGTAATTTGCACAGGATCACCCAGAAAGTGGTGGATTCAGGGGCTCAAATCCAGAGTAAGGGGCAGACAGAAACGAAGGTTACCCAGTCTCCAAGTCAAGGTGCTTTCCCCGGGGATCCAATGTCCCACTCCACCTCCTATCTCCACCCTGCACTCCATCTGTCACCTTGGTGCCATTCTCACCGGTCCCAGCTTTCATCGTATATCCGTCCCAGTGCTACCTGGCCTTGACCTCAAGCCCTCCTGTGATGGAGGAAAACATCTGCTTGGTAACATAATGTAGCAGGCTCTGGGTTTACCTGCCCAGGGGGTTCAAATCCTGGTCCTTCCACATGTTCAGCCGGGCAAACTTGTTTCCTCATTTCCCTGGGACTCAGTTTCCTCTGTAAAATGGCAGTGATAATAATCTATCTCATATTGTTATTGTAAGGATGACAAGTAATCATTCGATAAAGCTCTTAGCACAGCACTTCATCTATTTTTATATGCATATCTTTATTGATTTCAGAGAGAGGAAGGGAGAGGAAGAGAGAGATAAAAATATCAATGATGAGAGAGTCATTGATCCGCAGCCTCCTGCATGCCCCCCACTGGGGGTCGAGACCACAACCCAGGCATGTGCCCCGACTGGGAATCGAACCACGATCTCCTGGATCATCCATAGGTTGATGCTCAACTGTTGAGCCTCACTGGCGGGGCACTTCATCTATTTTAATACTGCACTGTCCAACACAGTGGCCACTAGCCAAATGTGGCTATTTAAATTGATTAAAAATTTTAAAATGCATTCCTAAATCACAGTTGCCTCATTTCAAGTGCTCAAAAGCACATGTGGCTAGTGGCTACTGTATTGCAGAATATTTCCATCACTGCAGAAATTTCTATTGGACAGCACTTGTATGAGAGGCTTAATAACATAGATTAGCTGTAATTATCATTTAGTTATTGCTTTTTGTGACCATTTTTCATCTTCTCAGGTGGAAAATAAGATCCTGAGAAGCAGAGATGACCCACCTGTTTTAGTACTAAGAATTCGTGCACAACCTCCCTGACAAAAGCAGCATAATGTAGTCTGTGAGGCCCTCAGAACAGCACAGTGATGCAGACTCGCTCTCATTGCCACCAGCCCAACACCCAGCATCCTGAAGGGGTTCCTGAAGGAGTCCATTGCTGCCCAGCTCCAGCCGTAGGGGACGGGAGTTGTGTAGCAGAGTGGATAGACCCAGAGCCTAGACTCCAGCTGCTGACATGAGGTGAAGTATTACCTCTGCCAGGTCAAGTCTTAGTCAGGCAAGTCATTTTCTCTGACCTGTTTTCTCACCTGTGAAAGGCAGGTAAATATGCTCATCTTGCAGGGTGCTGCAAGGATCAGACTAACAATAATGCAAGTAATGTGCCAGGCACCTAGGAGACCCTCTGCAAACAGCCTCCACAGAGAGGTGGCACACACTCACAGGCTTTGGGGACAGCCAGCCTGGGCTTCAAACCTAGTTTTATCTGCTTTGTAGAAGTAGCGTCAGCTCTCTGAGTCTGTTTTCTCACCTATAAAATGGGGAATAATAATATCTTCCTGGTGGGTTTGTCAAGAGAGATGGTATGCTTACTAAGTAGCTGGCATAGTGCCTGGTGCAGAGTAGATAAGCAATAAATAGCAGGAACGAGCCATCACTGCTGCTGTAGCCACCCGGACTGAACATGTAGCCTGCTGGGTGTTGCCCAGGCCCCTCTCCTGTCCTCCCTCCACAACCCCGGAGGAGGGTTGACTTACTTGGGACCATCCCTACCCCTGGCCTCTGGCTGGATCCCCTCCTCCTTCCCTGCCCTCCAAGCAAGCCTGGGCCCACATTCCATTCTTTCTCTGGGACCTACACAAAAGGCTACGCATCCCCGCCCATTCTCCCAGCCTCCTGCATGTGAAGAGGTGGTTTGTGGTGGGGGCCCTGTGCCCCAGAGGGCTCCTGGACTCCACGCCTTAGAGGGCACCAGCTGCCGGGCCAGACATAGCCGCCACATGCCGTTTCCCCGGCAACCATTTCCCACCCAGTCATGCCAGTCACTGTCCCTGCTGCCTCCACACTGGGTGGAGTCAGCCTGGTAACTGGGAGTAAGCTCCTCTGTGCATTCTTTCTGCAGATGCCAGTGGTTCCTGGAGTCTTGTATGGTCTCCCCCATAAGGCTAAAGACCCCTACCAATGACATTGGTCTGTCTTTTATTAATCTTGACCAAGCCCATTCACATCCATCATTACTTCTCACCTCAGAAGAGGGCTGCAGAAAGGGGGTGGGTATCATACCATTATACAGATGGGGAACTTGAAGCCCAAGAGAAAAGAAAGGACATGCTTTAATCACGGGATTCCAACTCCAGCTGCCCTGACTCTGCCAGGCACTGCCCTGGTCTAGCTCTGATCCCATGGACCAGAGGGAATAAGCCTCAGCATGAGACTGTTAAATGGGTGGCTGGTTGATGCAGTACCAAAAAAACAGACTTGCAGAGTTCAGAGCCTAGCCTTGAAGCTTGACCTTCAGCAAGTCAGTAACCTCTCTGGGCCTTGGCTTTCTCATCTGTAAAATGCAGGGAATAACAGCAGACATTTATGGCACTGCGTGTTTCCACAAACCGTCTCCTTGTTAAGCAGAGCTGTGAATATTATACTACAACCTTGAGAGGAGCTACACTGTTATCCCATTTTGCGGAGTCAGACACTGAGGCAGAGAGATGAAGTGACTTGCCTAATTTCACCTGAACATTAAGAAGTCTTTGGGCTCCAAATCTTGTTCCTCTTGCCAGGAATGGTCCCTATGCACTTGCCATATGTACTAGACCAAGTCAGCCAAGTTTTTACAATATGTCTTTAACCATCTCATTATTACTCAGAGCAGCAAAGGCCAGGCTTAGCAAAGATAATCAAAGCACATCAACTCCTGAGGCTTCCTTAAAGGAGATTATAAGTGCTTCCAACTTTCTTAGGGGCTGGGGAAACACATATGCTGGGAAGAAGCTGGGTGAAATGATTGGCACTTCCCCTTCCACTCCTCACCACCACTCCCTCACCGCAAAAGAAAGCACAGTATATGGGCCCGTGTTTTGAAAAAATAAGACTGATTTAATAATGGTGATGACGATGCTACCTGTCAACCAGAAAAATCTTCCTCTAAGTAAGAAGAAATTATATTATTCCAAACACACTAGGAAATTAGCACTGGATATACATTTGTAGTTGAAGAAATGGGAGACAGGAGATTCCCACTTCCCACTATGGTCCAAAAGCAGAGACCCAGCTCCGCAGCCCCTTGAGCACCCCACCTGGACTGCTCAACCAGTTCCCTTGAGCAGAAAGAGAAAAGTAGAGTGGGTTGGTGAGAGGGTTTTCCCACAGCATCTGTGCCATGTCCAAGTAATAGCCATTCCCTCTCAAATAGGAGTCAGAGGTTCCCTTCCTGTCTTCCTGATGTTTGCTCAGATGCAAAGAAGGGTCATAATAAGGCTATGCCTCCTCCTACCAGAAGCTCTGAGTTATAAAGGGCCATGATCAATTTCAACACGATATTAATATTCACGGCTTTGCTGCCCAATGGTCCCTGAAGGACCAGATGCATTTAAATGGGAAGAGATCAGGATTCATTAATGCTGAATTTCCAGCTGCGTCCTCTGACGGCAATGCTTTTTTTTATGTTTTCAATCCTACCATGCTCTGGAAACATCTAAGTGTTCCTCAAACTTTAGAGCCATTTTCATAACGAGTCCTCTCTAAAAACCATCTGTTCTATATTTATTTAATATACTTCTTTAAATCACCTTGCTTTTTATATCAGATGATTCATAGTATTGCCATCACTAGAAAAACCTTAATCACTCGCCATTAATGGAAGGTCACTGTAATAATAAATACAATGAACACAAAATAATGTTATTAAATTCTACCTAGATTCTGTAGCCTGAGATCTGCTTTCTTTTTGACAGACAGTTCTTTTCTAATATGGAGAGGGGCAAGAAATTCTTTTAAATGCCCAGTATCAGTGGCCCTGGGAAGACCATGGTTGGGTCACAGTAAGGTAACATCTCCTGTAGGGGTGATAACCTCACATATCCCTGGGGGTTAGGCAGGTACCAAAATGTGATTAGAGGCCTGAAATAAAACAATTCAGAGAGCACAGATCTGACCAAATATATTCAAATTCACTCTTTAATGTTAATGCTGTATCTGCTAAACAATATATAAACCTCAAGCTTATGACTCCAGAAAACCCTCCTATCAAATGTCACTTTAGCTAGTGCCAGTCCTACTGGATTCAAACACAGAGCAGGGAGGCCCCCACTCACTCTGCCTCAGCTGTCCCCACCTTGACCCCATTAACTTGAGCTGAAATGTCCAGCCCAGGCAAGACCTGCTAATCTTTATTGAGAAGTTGCCTCCGGCCATGTGTACATTCACCTGACAGTAACAGGATGCAGGATGAATTTCCTTGACCTTCTGATGAGAATGCCACATGAAAGAATATCCAAGGCCACAGTGAGGCCCAAATATTTTATGCACATTGCAACTACTGCTCAGAAGGCCTGCCACGGGATGGAAAGGCACTACCTCAGGCAAAGTGATTTATTTTTCTGAAAGCCATGTGAGTTATTGCCCATTACCTCATCCCGGCAAATTTGCAAATTATTGCCAACTGATTTTGGAAAGGAAAGAAGGGGAAACAAAAAGGGTCTGATTTCAGGGTGTGTGTGTGTGTGTGTGTTTAAATTTTCAAGGTCAGTGAGTGGCGCCTGGTTATTTGAAATAGTTTTGTTTTTACAGTGCACGTCAAGCAAGTCCTTATAATTACGGTTATGAATTCTGTTGTCAATAGGTGAACCTTCAAGAGACACTCTTCAGGGGACCCTCCATGCCTTTGAAACAGACTAGGTGCAGCAAGACATAAGAAAAAGAATCCAGAGAAGTACCTTCTCAAATGTTGCATCCAGCAAACTTTTAGGAAAAGCCTCAAAAAACAAAAAAACACAAAATCGTTACAGTTGCCTAATGTCTTAGTAAAGGGTTACAAGCCTATGTGCCCATAATGTATGTGCTATGGTCTGGTAACTATTTCATACTCAAACACTGACTTGGTAAAAAAAAGTTCTAGGTTCATCCCAGCTCTGCTTCAAGGCATTAACCTCATCTGTAACCTGGGATTAAAGATACCTACCTAAGAATTGTGGTAAAATCTAATTAGGAAATACATACATCTATGAAAGAGTTCTATAAACGGTAAACCATTTTACAAATGGGTGTGATTCTTTGTTGTGGTATAATTATTATCCATCACCTGCAAATTAGTACAAAGTGTTGCTTGCACATCGCTGACTGCAACAGTGACAAAAAATTAACCAAAGAGGAAAAGATTGCAGCTCCCTTAGCAGACCCAACAGGTCTCCCAGTGTGGTAGCGAATTTTAAAGCTCAGGCTGGAATCCAATCATTCACAGTTGGGTCCAGAGTGAGCACTTACTACCCCAGTATAAATCTACTTGTCCGTTTAACTTAATATGGGACTCTCTGCCAAGCTCATATTTCATGTCTTGGGTCCTATTACCAAAGAGGAAAAAAACCTCATGTTTATTATCTTGCCACTGGCAGCATAGTGTAGTAGTGGGGGGGGGGGGGGGGGGTTCTGTGCCCTGCTCAGGCAATAATTCTTTTATATATATTTTTATTGACTTTATTGGGTTCACGAGGCTTGGAGCAAATAGCTTCACTACTCTTGGTTAGTCAGTCAGTGGATTGCTGTTGTTGTCCTACTGTGAACTGAGCTCTGGGCCTCAAATTCTGCAGAAAGTGGGGTTGTGGGATTAAGGTCTGTTTCAGCATTAAGAGGTTATTGGATGTCAACCAAATGGGCAATTTCTTAGTCTAACACACTTCTGTGCCCTGTCTGGACATAAATCAGGTTATATGCTCAACAGTCCCATGGGAATCACCTCCCAGCCAAGGTGCCCACCACCTGCGCCAACTGCATGAAAATGAACTCCAGCCCCTAACCCTTCCCCTTCCTCTACCCTTGGCCGCCAATAATTTTTCCCTAACACGAAGGTGAGTTGTCGGTGCAGTCTGCTCTGGCAAGAACACAACAATAACAGATTCTAACATCTGAAGCACTGCCTGGTCCCATCTTTTCAACTCTCTTACACTCTCCCTCCTTCATGAAGGAGGTTGCTGTGGGTCAGCTTATGGGGAAAATGAATGAATAAAATGCCATCTAATTTTGCATTCCAGTTTCCAGGACCAGGCATTTAGGATCCTGAAAGTAGTTCATAGTAAGGAATATAAAAATACTAAAAGGAATGTAGCTGATGTCAGCAATGCTGATTCCTTTTCAGTGTCTGTCTTTTCAAAGGGCGAGGAGCTATGGGCAAAACTACAATCATCTTGAGGCTGAATCTCCCGCTTCCCATAGGAAAGGGGCATAATGGACCTATAAGCACCATTAGGGAGAGTGGTGGTCTGGATCGGGTCCTAATTTCAGAAATTCTAGGAATCTTAGTGATCATCAAAGCCAGCATTTATCCCAGGGAGTTTCACAGGCCCCTGAGCCCATGAGATGTTCCCATTTCTACCCTGAAACTTGCCTCCCCGCCACCGAATATTCCTTATGTGAGGAAATGGCACCTCTACTCCCCTACTTGCTTGACACAGAAACTGGCCATTGCCTTACCTCTCTCCCTTACCTCCACGCCTCCATCCCATCCATCACCAAGTCCTTTCCATTCTCCTGCCCCAGCATTTCTAGATGCATCCATTTCTCTTCATGTCCACTACCATCACCCTAGCGAAGGTCCCCATCATCTCTGACCTGGACAACTGCAACAGCCTCCTAAACCAGTACCCACATCACTTTTGGCCCCCCTTCCAATATTTTCAAATCAATCTTTCTTTGGAAACTAAAAATCTAATTCATGCCACCAACAATTCCCTATCCTCCCCACTCTGAACCTCCAGTTTAAAATCCTTTGGTGGATTGTCATTCCTTTTAGTATAAAGGCCAAAATATTAACATGCTTTTAGGATAACAGACCAAGCCTTAATGTGACCTACAAGACTCTACATGATGTGGTCTCTTAATGCCTCCATGGTCTTATCTGCCCCCTGCTTATTATTGCTCAGCCCCACCCCCACCCCAGTCTTTTCTCTGGTGCTTGAACATATCAAGTTCTTTCCTGCCTCAGGGCCTTTGCACTTGCTATTCTTTTACTTGAAATGCCCTTCTCTTCTCTCTACTCTCCCTCCTATCCCATCTGACTCCTATTTACCTTTAGGTATTGGATTTAGAGAAACTGAATGACTACCTCTCGGTGTTGGTAAGGGCATTAAATGAGATAATGCATATCAAGTGCTTGGCACAGTGCCTGAGTAGTCAATAAATGTCACATGAGGTGCAGCTCAGCATCCTGCTCTAGCTGTGGCTGGTGGGATAAAGGCAGTGATGTGCTGGTGCTGTCACAACACAAGTAGCTCCTAGCCTAAAATGAGATTAGAGGAATAAGGCAGACAAGCCAGCATTGATTTGTATAACCGATTTCATGAGCCTATGAAAAGGAAGTCAATCTGGGAGAAGAGGTAGCTTCAACGTAAAATATGAGTGTTACACTTACCCTCACCTGGTAAACTCCTACTCATACATTAAGGCCCAATTCAGATGTGCCATGGGAGACACCATGAGATTTTGTGACAAAGCTTGGCAAAGTGGAAAAGAAGGGTTTCTTCCACACTTTGGCTTAGAACACTGATGGCTCTGGGGCAACGCAGACCAGAGGGACACACTGGCACCTGGAAGGATGCAGCTTAAAGAGCACCAGGACCAGGTGCTGGAACAGAAGCAGTAACCCCATGAGGGTGCCCCCAGCAGGGGCAAGGAGACAATGCTTCACTTATAGGTGTCTGGCAGGAAGCAGACATTAACCACTGCACAAGCAGACTTGTTCAGGGCACACAGGCGATACCTTCTGGAAGTTGGCCCTTGCTGGGCCCCCAACTGTATTTCCCCTTCCATAGAGGATATGAACATGGGTAGGCACCAAAGAAGTGGGGTGAGGGATCAAGGGTTGATCCCTTAAGTCAGACTCAAAACCCACTTGTGCACGGCAATTTCACACACCAGATCTCACCTAACGCAGACCACAAACCTAGAGGAGCTTGTGGGTGAGAAAACAGGCTCAGTTAATGAGCTCCCCAAGGCCACGCTGCTGGCATGTCCTGCAGCCACAACCCGAGCCAGGACTGTGTGAGCCCAATAAGGCTTGTTCCCCATGAATCTCAGCCTCCTTGACTTGTCGCTCACCAGTGAGCCAGAGTCCCCAATTCTGGGGACAGAATCATTAGCCAGATAAACCCTTCCCGGGAAGATTACAGGCAGTGATTCATGAGAGAAAGGAAAGAACAACGTACTGTCAGCGAGAAGCATTCGAGCACTTCCTTCTACAATTTGGGAATTGGACGCACTCTGAGCCAGGTGTTTCCACACAGCCAGCCAGAGTGAAGGCCTCAGGAGAGATGTGTAGCCTCAGAGAGAAAGGAATGCAGCCTGCACTTGAGCCACAAAAACAGACGACAAAGTGCAAGCCAGTGTCTGCGCAGGCTCAGATGGGAGCCCAGACCCTGAGAATTTATTACCATTCTCTGGCCTCTCTTTCCCACCCTGCAGATCTAACTTTCAAACCACCTCTCCTCTCTCTCTGAGTTTGGTAATGAAAGACCTCAGGCCCAACCCTCCACTCGTTACTGTCTCCAGAGCCAGAGAGGGGCTGTTGTTCTGTTGGGTGTTTTCCTAGAAAGCCAGTGGGAGAAACGCCCCCAGATCCAGTTTAGCTGAAGGGCCCAAGTGAACTACCCATTAGCAGAATCATTTCAGAATCATCGAGATGCCGGCTTCACTTCCAGAAACACAGACTTTTATCTGAGGGGATGACCACGTAGGACTGGAAAAAGAAGACACCCCAGGGAAAGCACAACCCCTAGCATTTCTCTACCCTGAGCAGACAACAGGAGAACATTGGGTACAATCACCAGCAATTCTCCAGGCAAGCTTCATGGTGCTCATGCAGAAGAGTACGGAATAAGTCTTGCTTGTGATTTTCTTGGACTATAAGAACATCTTTACAGAATAATTTGCTCCTGACTATCTCATCTCCTGGGGAGACTGAGGAAGTGCCATGTGGTAAATCCAGACTTGTCATATAGCTGCTCTGGCAAAGGTGGTCCCATACCTAATAATACCTGATGACCACATAATCCTTGGTACTTTTCAAAACCTGTTTACATCCATTATTTATTAGACCTCACAACGGCTTCTAATTCACAATGGAGAACCTGAGATGCTGGAAGCCTAGTATGTGGGGTTGGCAGATGGGTTTCTGTCTTTCCATCTCCCTGTCTCCCCACTTCTCCACACTCCTTGCCAGTTCTGTTGGGTGGGTGCCCACGAAAGAGCAGTCCTGCTTCCCACATCACAGCACTCTACAGTTTATAATCCTTCCCAAATTCTGAGTGTGGGCTGAAGAAAAAAATGAAAAAATTCCTTGTAATTATGTGAGATGAGCAGATAGAAATTATCATTTCTGTTTACCAGGTGAGGAAACTGAAGCTCATAAACCCATTTGACATGTGTGTCTTCCCTAAGGTCCCAGTGAGTTGTGAACTACAGCCCAGGATTTTTGATGCACAGTGTGGCGGATTAATTGCATTAAGAACCCCAAACTTCTTCAATCCCTCCTTGTACCCACAATCTTTGCCATGTGACTTTACAGTTCCTTTCCCACTGAAGAGAAGAAATCTATTTCCCCACCCCTTGAATCTGGGCTGGCCTATGACTTGCTCTGGCCAAGCGAAGGTGGTGTGCTGGTTCCAGCCTGGGCCCCAAAAGACCTTGAGTATTCCCACCTGCTCTTACGCCCTTGCCATCAGCAGGAGCACATGTCTGATCTAGCCTGTGGGAGGATAAGAGACACAAGGAGAGGAGCTGCGTTGCTCTACTTGCCCTAGTCACCCCAGCCAAAACAGCCAACCTCAGACATGTGAATGCACCTAGCGAAGATCAAGAGAGCTGCACAGCTGACCTCCAGATAACTCCAGATGCTTGACCAATTAACACTTGTTACTCAGTGCCCCTAAGGTTATGGCGTTGTTTGTCATGCATAATTCTATGGCAGTGGCTAACGAAAACATGGCACCTATTTTCATCTATTCATCCACCTATCCATCCACTTATGCCTCCATCCACTGATTCAATATATTTGCCAAGTACCTACTGTGTGTCCAGCACTGTGCCAGGCACTGGGGACACAATGGTGAGCAAGACAGACCCTTCCCTGCCTACATGGAGTGTGCAGACCAGGAGGAAGATGAACAACTGAGATGAACACTGGGGTAGGCATAGGGCAAGTACAGGGTGCAGTGGGGGGACAGGGCAGATGAAACTGACTGAGATGAGGGTAGGTGACAGGCAGTCAGGAGGGCGTCCTGGAAGCAATGACATCTAAGTGGAAATTTAAAGGCCGAAGTGGAGCCTGCGGGGTTAGGAAAGTGGTGTCAGGGAGAATATTCCCAGCAGAAACCACGGCCTGGCAAAGACCTGATGAGGTAGGGGACTGGCTGGCTGGAGGCCAGAAGTAAGAAGGTGGGATAGGAAAAGTGAGTCCAGAGAAGCTAGCACCATGAGGATCCAATCATCACCCCAGGTACTTTTTCCATATTTCTTTTCAAAGCCAAGTGAATCCAGAAGAGGAAATAGGAACCCTTTCCATGCCCAGCTGGAGAAATGAAGGCAAAGGCCACAAAACATTTCCAGTGCACACTCAGATGGAGCAGTGCCTGGGGACAGCTTTCTGGGGGCAGCAGGAGGAGTTCTTACATTTCAACTGTAAAGGACATTTGCTACCTACCATAGGACCTGAGTCAGGAAATGAAAGCTTACCACTGGAATCTACAACACTGGCTAAAACAGCCAACTGGAGGTGGGGAAAGTACAAGCGTGGGCAAAAGTCGGTTTACAGCTGCGACTATGCGAAACAGAGTTTACTCTTGTATTATTACTTATTTATTCATTATTGTATTATTTATTATTATTATTATTAACCTACTTCTGCCTAACCCTGTATGCCTCACCTCTATGGAGACAAAAAGGAAAGAGAAAATCCCAGGGGAGGCTATATGTTAGTGGCACTCACTCATTCCATTCATTTGTTCAGCCAGCAAGCACTCCCTAACTGGCCACATTCTGCAAGTCCCCAACCCCATACCATGGAATTTGAGGAGTTCAGATAAGGGCTAGATGGCCATATCTGGCTGAGTGAATCTGGCAAGACTTCTTCGAAGAAAGATGAGTCAAGGACTGAGGAAACTAGGGGAAAGGTCTTTTGGGGGAAGGAAATCGCTGAAAGGCATGGAGGAAGGAAGACTGGAACCTACCTGGGGACACATTCTGGATACTTGGATCAACAATATGGAAAAGGTGGAACGTCAGCTGGAAAGGCAAGTTGGAGCCAGATTAAAGAAGTCCTTAGAGGCCAAGAAAAGGAGGTTGAACTTTATCAAAAAGATAATATTGAGTCAAAGGATGTGACAACGGGAGTGCATTTCAGGAATATTAATCTAGCTGACTAATGAAATGGGTCGGAAAGGAGAGACTGAAGCCAAGAAGGAGCAATTAAGAAGATCCTGCCAGAACTGGTCGGAGAAGAGGAGACAGATGTGAGAAACAGACTCCAAATGACTTGACAATTGGCTGGATGGAAAGAGCAGAGCCGCGGGTCATCCCCAGATTCCACATCTGTGAGGGTCACTGTGAAGTCCACTGCAGTAGGAAAGGAGGGGGTGGCTGTCAGACATGGTCAGGTGGAACTGTCTGAGGGGCATCAGCAAGGAGAGCAAAGGTAAGAAAAGTATTGCTGTTCTTGAAAGACAGGACAGGTTTGGAAGGAGAAGGAAGCAATGGGAGGGGGGCAGTTGAAAGGAAACTAAGCTGCGAGAGAGAAGATAATGACAGAACCGGGTTCTAAGAGGAGCCCTTCCCACGCCTTCCTCCACATCTTCACATGTGCCCTAAGAAAATGCTGTTTCTAGACCCCTCCACCTCTGCCTTGATCAGGTCGTATTGATTTCTTCACAGCTAATCTCCCCGAACAGAATGTGCTCTCTGAGGACAGGGACCCGTTGTCTGCTGGATTTGTTGCAGTATCCCCCATATCCCGAATACTAACTGGCCCTGCAGAGGTGCTAAGTAAATCCATGTTAAGTGTCCCACAGACATATCTTTACAGTTCCGGACCTGGCCACAACCCCTGGAAAATGAAGGTACAACATGATCCCCCTCCCACCCCGAGAAACTCAACTGAATGAACAGTGATCCAAGTTGGAGGTAGAGAGAGGATGTCCACTCATAGACTGGTCAAAGCCAGCCAGTCTCTCTGTCTCTCTGTGTGTCTCTCTCAGACATTTGAACTAAGACACAATGGTTAAGGTCAGTGGTGATGGACACTGGAGACTTAAAGCCATGCAGACTCTGGGCTGGTAGCCATCTTGGGCTATTTGCAAAGTGAGCAGGTGGAGGAAGCTGGTGTTTAGGAGAATGGAGCAGAGAGAAGCAAAGACAAATCCCACACAACCTCTGAGAGGTGAGCAGAGTGGCGTCTATTCCTAACCCCCCAGTTCTAACCCTGGCAGGACTGGCTTAACTTTGTTCTCAGTCCCTGGGCATTGTGGAGGTACAGGGAAGAGCCACTAGATTTCCCTTCAGGAAGGAAGGCCTCATTCCCCCGGCTCTGGAAGTGCTGCTGGAAGACTGTCCTCTATGAAGACTAAAGAAAACTGCCTCGACCTGGGTCATGCTGCCTTCCAGAGGTGGCCCACAGCCATGACTGCTCAGCATGGGGGCCGAAAGGCCTGGACCCTTGCTCCAACTCAGGACAACTCTGAAGAACCTCCCCAAGTTCCAGAATGTCCCACGGAGTCAGCTGACCCTTCACTGGGACTGCATCAGAGCTCAACTGCTCCTTCGGCCCAATACCACTGCCTTTGCCTCGCTTCCATAGGCGCTGATTCCAATGTAACTCCCCAATAATGCCCCGCAACCTAAACTCCATCTTAGCACTTATTTCCCAAGAAACCCCACCTGAGACAGCCATAACGTTATCTATTAAATCCTTACAATAAACTTTTTATATATCAGCCAGCCTGAGAGAGTCTTGACTAGACTGATGGTACCCATTTTTTAAAAATCCATTTCAAGAAAAAGGGACATTTGTAATATTTTAAACAAAAATAAACACAAAATAAAAAATTAATTAATTAATTAATTAATTAATTAATAAAAATCCATTTCAATTGTGGTGACTCCTTTTTCTATATTTCCAAGAGCACATACCATGATGTTTTGCAAACAATGGCAATAAGGATAATAATAGGTAACATTTATTGAATAAATATTATGTGCCAGGCATTGTTCTAATTATTTCACAAAGATCATCTAATTCTTACAGCATCCCTGTGAGGCAGATACTATTATCCCCATTTTGCAGATTTAAAAAGAAAACAACTGAGGCACACTTTCGCATAGCCTCACAATTAAGCAGGGGTAAAGTCAATATGAACAATATGAACACCCAGAACCTGTGTCCTTAACTACATTCAACCCTGCCTCCTGAATCACTCAATTACAGTGTCAAAGAAAGAGTCAATGATTTTGAGCTAGATGGGTCCTATAAATTATCTAGGTCAGTCATATTATTTTACTGAGGCCCAAACGGATGACTTTTTTATGCTCAAGGTCATACTGTCCAGTTGCAATATATGAGCATTTAACTTTTACAAAATCAAAATATATATGTGGAAAAAAAAAAGTGATAAAAACCATTTAAATAATATAACTTTCTCCACAATAAATTATCTTCTTATATGTATGCTTTACTATATACCTTATACATATATAAATATTACTGCATAATGGTATATACTCTCCACCATGTACATTATTTTTGAGGAGAAATTTCAAGGACTGGCATGCTGACTTGGGGATCTAAACCCCTGTGAGACAAGTTCTGCCTCTGAAGGAGCTGACAGCAGGGAGAGAACTGGAATCTGGGTCAGCTCCTGATCCAGCTTCCCTCCACTTCTTCCACCTATGTTGCCTCCATTTGTTTATCTGGTTTTATTTCAAAGAAACCAAGCTGATTCAGAGCACTGCAACAGTGCCCTTTAGAAAAATTCAAGCTATTGAGAAATCCATGTGAATTGCCACACTGCAGCCATGCTCTCGAGATCGCTGTTTCTAATTAAAGGACTGGCTGACACATTACGTAGCGCCTTGGGAAGGATACCATCACACCACACATTCCCCCAGATGTCCCTGGATTTCTCCTTCTTGCCTTTTTCATTGGCATTCTCACCCTCATCACCAAGTAGTGTTCATTTATTCACCACCGCCATCCCTGGGGAATGATGTAAGACCCTAAACAATGTGATTCAAAATAGACCAGCTTTCAGATTTTAAGGAGGACACAAGGATACAGGACAATATCCAAACATCTCTGGCTCCAACCAACCTCACCTCCTCCTTCCAAAGCCACTCCCATCAAATTCCTTATTTCCTGAGCCGCTCCAAATGCTTTCCTATTCTAGGTCTCAAGTGTCTCCTCCAGTTACATAAATTCCATCCTTCCTTCAATTCCCAGTCCAAGTATCACCTCCTCTAAGAAGGCTTCCCTGCTCCTGTGACAGAAACCAGAGGGCCAAAGGGACATTTGAGTACTGCCTACGCCTGAAGTCATCAGCTACAGGCTGAATAGCTGGCGAAAGTTTTATTTGATCTACAAAATGTTGAGGAGCCTGTATTGAAGAGCCTGGCATGCTAAAAATTTCTGGATTTGTTGCAAACCCTTAAAATCAAGAGATTTCACATAAAATTCTGGCTTTGTGGCTTGTCTTGAAAGATCAGTGCTGGAAACACTGGGCTTACTTCGTATATGGCAACAATCAGATGAAAAGTAGAAACTGCCCTCTCTGCACTTTTTTTTTTCTTCTCCACAAAAGTTCTGGTTTTACTTATTTTTTAAAAAAACAATCAATGGTTATGTAAATTTGCAACCAACATATTTCACCAATTGTTAGGCTCGGTCTTTTGTTTTTTTCATCTTTTCATCTTGATACTCACTTTTCTTCAGGATAAAGTTCATCCTTTCGTATTTCTTTCAGCAAGGGTCGGTGTGTACTAAACTTTCTTCTTTTTGTATATTCGGTGCCTTTATACCATCCTTGCTCTTAAGAGCTAGTTTGGCTGGTATAGACTTCTTGGCTGACAATTATTCCTCCTCAGCACTTTCAAGGTACTTCTTCATTGTCTCTGGCAGCTGCTGTTGCTGATGAGAAGTTTGTCGTCAGGCTAGTTGTTCCTTGGTAGGTAATTTGTCTTTTCTCTGTGGAGCTTTTAACAGTTTGTCTATGTCCTAAGAATATGTCTAAGTGTGGATTTATTTTTATTTGTCACTCATGGTACTTTATTCAATCCCAGAACTCATGTCTCTTCAGTTACGGGGAAAGGTGCATTCACTCACTATCTTATCAAATATTGCTTCTTGTCCATTCCCTCTATTTTCTTCTGGAACTCTGACATACACTGGAATCCTTTTATTTATTCTTGATGTTTCTTCACTGCTCCTCCATATTTTAAATGTATCACTTTGGGTTGGGTGTCTGATGGACTCCACAGTACTGACCTTTAATTCACAAATTCTTTCTTCAGTTATGTCTAGTATTGAGTCTATCCTTTCTACTGAGGTTCTGTTAAGAAATTCAAAACGATATTTTTCCTGATTTCTAATTGTTGCTTTTAATATGCCTGTGTTCTTGTTTCATTTCTGCTTACTTTTTATTCCATTATTTCTTATTCTTTCTTACAAATTCTACTCCTTTCTTCAGCCCTTTGAGGATCCTCATCTTTTGCTCTTATTTCTTGTAGTCTAAAGTAAATTCATCTTCTTGTTGATGGTACTGGCTATTTCCTCCCTCCCCTCCTTCCTCCCTCCCCTCTTTTCTTCCTTCCTTCCTTCCTCCCTTCCTTCCTTCCTCCCTCCCTCCCTCCCTCCCTCCCTCCCTCCCTCCCTCCCTCCCTCCCTCCCTCCCTCCCTCCCTCCCTCCCTTCCTTTGCCTTAGCAATAGTTTTCCTCCAAAGTGCTTTAGAATTTGGAGTTGCAGGCTCATCTTGAGTGGGAGGTTTGTACTGTGTTGTTGCATATTCTCTCTCTCTCTTCTTCCGTCTCTCTTCCTAAAACCTCTCCCCACTGTGAGTTTTGCAGTTGGCTTTTCTTGGCCCACCAGAGTCCCTAGTGTAGAACCAGGCCCCAGTAGCAGAGCTTAATTAACATAGTTATACTGGGGGACATTTTGAGTCTTTCTACTGAGTTGCTGGGTGACTTACCAGGTACCGTCTGCAATGACATGTTGTTACAGCCCTTTTATTTGTCATAGCCTTACGCAGCAATCAAGAGACACTTTTTGCCCTAGCTGGTGTGGCTCAGTTGGTTGGAGCATCATCCCATACACCAGAAGGTTGTGTTCAATTCCTGGTCAGGGCACATACGCAGGTTTCAGGTTCAATCCCCTGTAGGGCTTGTGCAGACGGCAACCAGTGGATGTTTCTCTCACACAGATATTTCTTTCTCTTTCTCCCTCCCTTCCTCTCTCTAAGAGCAAGAAAAAAGAAAGAGAAGCTTTTTTCCAACCTTCTTTCCCAGGTGAAGGAATCCTACTCTAGCCCCAGATTTCAAGCAATAAACCTGGCTCTAGAACCCTGACCCTCACGGGGAACTTTAAGTACCCATTTCCCTCCACATAATGTATTGCAGGGCAAGCTGCCACTTGATATTGTCACTAGAGCATTGAGGCTCCAGCCCAGGAGTGGAGAAGAACTCCACTGGCGGTTGGGGAACAAGATTATTAACATATTTCCCAGGGGCCTTTGACTAGTTCTGCAAAAATGATAATAGCAGGGAAAAACCTGGATGAGTATTTCAACAGACAGGAGGCAGCCAAGCATAACAGGAGATAGCACCTCAAAGGGGCATCGCCCCTATCCTTTATTTCCAAATAAATAAAAATATTTATCAGGACCCTACTCCATATTCCCAAGCACCCTAGTTTTCTTAAATATTCCAAGTATGGATCCATGGATTTAGCTGAATCTTTCAAGATGTTTATATTTCTAGGAGGTATATTTTTCTTGAGGATAAGCAATACCATATGTGCTACTTGGAAAAAAAAACAATAACTGACACTTATTGAGTGTTCAGTATGCACTAGGTACCATCTAAGTACTTTACACACATTAGCACCTCTTAGCCTCAAAACAACCCATGAGGCAGATACTGTTATCCTCATTTTATGAGAGGGGAAACGGAAGTTTGGCCATTACACAGTGAGCCTTCTCTAAGTTACACTGGGGGACACTAGGAATTAAAGTAAGAGAATCAAAAGAGGAAAATGAAACCCAGGCAAAAGAGTTATACATCTATAGCTCACACATATGGAGTCATTTAAAATACACACTTCTAAGACAGGGGGGACAACTTCCTGTTACACAAGAAGTAACACAGGAAGTACAGTCAAGCCTCGGTTCCCAAACATCTCCCATCTCGAACAATTTGCTTCTCAACCTGACAACCTTTTCATGTTGATATGTGTGTGATCAGTCACACGTCTCTCAGAAGACAAAGGAGAGAATGCGGGAGTATGAGTCAGTTTACTGCTTAACCTCACATTGTCAACATCTCAGGAAATTGTGCTGTGAATATTTTTGCATTTTTTTGCTTTTGTTGCTGCTTATCATTATTAAATTTTTATTTTTTACTGTACATTTCATTTCCTTTTTGTTAAATTTTCATTTACATTTCATGTCCTTTTGTTTTTAAAGTGTTTATTTATAGATTAAATAGTACATTAGACATGTACTGCATATAAGAAAGGTTAAAACAGGGAATCATTTTGGGGCCTGGAATGGATTAACTCAATTTACATTATTTCTTGGTGGGGGGATGATTCGGTTTTTGAAAAGCCTTCCAGAACTAATTAAGTTCAAGAATCAAGGTTCTACTGTAATCCTCGAGGAGTATTTTTAGGCTTGAGGGAAGATTCTTCACAGGAAACTCAGATTCAGATTGCTCTAGCACCATTCAGTGAATAACAGTCATTATTTTCACCTAATCCTTTTGTTATCTCTACGGAAGTCCAACTAAAATAACTCTCTCAGGTATTTTCAAGAAGTAAGAAACCTGTCTGGACACCAGGGCTGTGTGAGTACAAAGTCATTTCCTAGCAGAAGTGACACCAGGTGGCCCACCCAGGATTCTGTCTGGCTCTCTTGTCTGCTCAAACCAGGAGGGCTCTTTATGAGACCCTCACAGAAGATAATGGCCTTTATAAAAAGTTGCGGGTGGGGAAGAATTCTAGTCAAATTGAAAGATTTTCTTAACCAGGTTCTCCTTGAGTTTTTGTTCCATGAGCCAGAGAAGGGCAGCACATCATTTCTGTAGCCCCTCTGTGAATGTGACTAGGACATCCAGGTTCCTATGTAAAGACAGTTCCACTGACAGTATTTGTAGAGTTTATTTCACAGTACTATTCCCTTAGGTTCACATAGCACTTTGCTTTTCGAACAATTATATTCACATGTGTGATTGAATTTATTCTCCCCAAAACCCCAGGAGGTAGGTATTAATTATCCTCATGTCCCTGATGAGGAATTAGCCCATGTCACCTGTCTAAGATTCCACAGAAGGAAGTAGCAAAGCTAGGGCTCAAATCACAAGCTGAAACCTTCCCTGTAGAGAATTTAAGGTGCTAGTCTATCTCTCTGCACAGCAGGAAGAGACAGAATTGCAGACAGGCTTCCACAGTGGCCATGCTGTTTGGGTCTCATTTGCAGTGTAGGTTCTGAGTGCCTCCTAAGAAATTCAACACTAAAAATACCTTGAGAGCAGGTTCACCCTCACTCCAATCTGACACCAGTTCGGGCCCAAACAAGGACAAAGGGCACTAAAAAGCAAAGTATGTCTTCCCTGGACTCCAGCCCATGTTCTGAGCTCTGGTCCTAGGGCTATAACTAATTGTCTTTGCCTGCTCACCTAGATTCCCGGTGCTGACACCTGCCTACCCCAAGATTCGCCCTGCCAGATCCCTCCAGGCTGCTGGTGTCTTCCTGTCCTGGAGTTCTCAAGCCATTTTTGGTGCTTGTCAATCTTTGTAGACCCTTATGATACCTCCTCAGCTGTTAATCCCTGCTAACTTCTACCCAATCCTTCTTCTTGGGGCCAGATGCTTCATAACATTCACCTCCTCTGGCAGGCTCTCCTGGCTTTACCACCCACCTCCTTCCTGTCTCTGCCACCAGTGCCATGGTAGGACACCATCATAGTATTCATTTGTCTTTTGTTCACTTAATAATCAATAAGGAAGGTGGGATACCCTGCTATGCACTGTGATGAGATATAAAGGCGTCCAAGACACAACCCTGGGCCCTACTGTTTAACAGTGCATTACATATAACCAGAGCCGTACATAATTTCATGATTATATGCTGGTCTTACTCTGTAGGCAACATGCTCCCTAGGGTAAAGACCATATTGTCCCATCTTTTTCTCCTACCCCGTCCCCCGTATAGGTGCTCCACACCAAGCCTTCCCCCAGTGTTTGCCAGGAAATAAAGGCCAGCACCACCATCCTGCCCATTTTTTAAAATTAGGATTTCCACTGCTTTTCTCTAAATGTCTGCCTGCTAAATGAACAGACAGAAAGCACTAGGAGGAAAGACAGGCCTCCTGGCTACAGAGGAAGACAATGGATCTGTTTGAAAGCCCTCCCTGAAAGGCAGCTGGACACTCCCCTATCCTATCACCCTCCACTCTGCTGTGTGTTACCTTCAAAAACTGAGTTGGATCATATTTGTTTCTCCTCAAATACCTTTAGGAATTCTCTATTTCCTTGGTTCAGCTTAGCAAAGTATTCAAGGGCCTGTGAGATCAGGTAGTGGCTGAGAACATGGGCCCTGGAGCCAGGCTGCCTGGGTTCAAATCCCAGCTTTATCAATGGCTGGTTATGTGAGCTGGGGTAAGACAACTGTTCAGAGTAATGCCAGCCTTATGGGGTTATGGTACAGATGAAAGAGTTAAGAGTTCATATATTTTATGGTAGGTTTATAGTACTACCACAAATTCTTTGGCTTCCTTTCTTCAAGAGGCCTACGAGCATCTAAGTGTGGGATATACTCAGTGACTTGTTTCAAATGATTAAAATGTGGCAAAAGTAATAGTGTATGTCTTCCAAGACTAGGCCACACAGGCATTGTGGTTTCCTCCTTACTCTTCTATGTGGGATCAGTCATTCTGGAAGTCGGCTGCCGTGTTGTGAGGAGACTCAAGCAGCCACATGGAGAGGCTCGTTTGGAGAGGAACTGAGGCCTCCTGCCAACAGCCATGTGAGTTAGATATTTTCAAAGAGGATTCTGTAGCCCCAGTTAAGCCCTGAGCTGGCTCCAGCCCTAGCCAAGGTCTCAACTATAAGTCCATGAAGGACACTGAGCCAGAACCACCCAGCTAAGCCACTCATGATTCCTGACCCACAAAAACTTTGGGAGATAAATAAATGTTTATTGTTTTAAACTGCTACATTTTGGGACAATTTGTTTCATAGCATTAAATAACAGTTACGTATGTGAAGAATTAATATATGTAAAGAGTTAATAAAGAGACTTAGTGCCTGGCACTTGGAAAGGGCTCTATATTATTATTATTTTATGTTATAACCACACAAGACTATTTACTATTCTCCAAGCTTATCAGGTATTTTAAGTTAGAGAAAAATAATTTAAGCATCAAAATAAATAACGATCGTTACAGATTATAACCCACTGAATAAAATAGAAATTCATGAGGCTGTACTGATATAAATGAATGAATGAATGAATGAATGAATGAATAAATAAATAATAAATAAATAAATAAATAATGGAGAAAATCTCTATCTTGCAGTAGAATTCCAAATAATAAATGCAGAAGGAATGATGGAATTATAAAATCATCATCTGGCTAAACATGATGCTGAAACTACAGGTGAAAGTTTGATGAGGAATAGAATATTTACATAGTCTTAAAGTAGCTCCCCCCAAATGCTTATTAAATACTAATTAATTAATGAGTACAAAACACTTGTTAATTAACTGCAATGCAGAAACCTGGCAAATACCATTTTAATCAACTGATAAATGTCAGTGCACCAGTAATGGGACAAATCAAGGCCATGTGCCTCTTGATATCACACACTGAGACCTCCCGTGGGCCAGAGCCTGTCTTGTTCATCTCTATCCCAGCAGTGCCTTGCAGAAGGGTGGCTCCTGTTTCCTGGGTACTGTGTTCCAGACACGCACCAAGAAGCACTGGACACGTATTGTCTCATTTGATCCCCACAATGCCCTTAGGCTCTGAGAAGTGAAACACCTTGCCCAAGGTCACACAATCCATCAGCAAGAGACAGAGGTAGGACACAACCCCTGCTCTGCCTACCTCCACATTGGGCTGGCTCCCTCAGGCACTTGTTAATAATGTGGAATCCAGTCCTTCCTGCAGCTCTAGGAGGTTTCTGACAATTGCCTGCAAACAGAGCTGCATTCTCCTTCCTTCCTCTAATGTCAGAGGAAGAAAAAGTGCTGCATGTAGAGTCTACAGGCTGTACTTTTAGCTCTTGCCCTCATGTGTAGCAGGTACCTTATACTTGTTGAGTCTTCATTTCTCCCAACTTTAGACAGAGCAGTGGTTTTCAAACTTCTTTTAGCAGCCAACTTTTTTTCACGTGAACTTTCCCACAAAACCTCAATATATGATAGCAGTGCTATTGGCAATAGCCAAAAGGTGAAAACAACCCACGTGTCTATAGATGGATGAGTGGATAAACAAAATGTAGTACATGCATACAATGAGTATTATTCAGACTTGAAGAGGAAGGAAATTCTAACACCTTCTACAACATGAAGGCACCTTGAAAACATTTTACTAAGTGAAATAAGCCAGTCACAAAAAGACAAATACTGTACAATTCCACTTATCTGAGCCCCCTAGAGGAGTCAAATTCATAGACAGAAAGTAGAGTGGTAGTTGCCATGAGCTGGGGGAGAGGAAGTGGAGAGTTAGTGTTTAATGGGTACTAAGTTTCAGTTTGGGAAGACTAAAAAGTTCCAGAGATGGACAGTGGTGATGGCCGTACAATGGTGATGGCCGTACAACAATATGAATATTGTTAATGACACTGAACTGTATGTTTGAAAATGGTGAAAGTATAAATTTTATGTTATGTGCATTTTGCCACAATTAAATAAATAAGTACCTCAGTATATGCAACAGATGAAGCAAAAATAGGGATTGGGATATTAAGATTCCCCTGAACACCTCCCCCCAAGATGACTGCAAAGAATCCCTACGCCTGGGGAACACATGGACCATTTCAATCCCAATATTTGTAGCTCTGGGAGCAGCGTCCATTCAGGGAGTTTCCTGTCTACAATTTCACATCCTGGGCAGTCCCTGCTCCCTCTTTTGCACTTGCAGGCTGCTGTGACAAAGCCCACGGGATAATGCACAGTGAGGACAACCCTTCCAACATGGGGACAAGGGTTCCAGGATGTTCTGGCCCATGGGAGCACACATGAGGAAGCTGGTTTGGGGTGGGAAAGACTAGGAAGCATGAGCTCTACAACCTAGTGAAATGAGCTGAACTCGTTACCCCACAGCTTCCTGTCCAGACCCTGGGCAAGTTGATTGACATCTCTGAGCATTAAAAGTGCCTGGCACAGTAAATGACTCAAAAAAGGGGATGCTACATGAGAGAGGCAATGTCTTGTAGTGGTCCAAGGTCAGGCTTTGGAGGCGGGCTGAATGAATTTCAATACCAGCTCTGCCACTTACTAGCTGTGGGATTTTGAGAAAGTTACTTACCCTGTCTGTGCTTTGCTTTTCTCATCTATAAAAAGAGAGTGATCCTCGTACTCACTTCTTAGGTTATTAGGAAGACTAAGTAGGTTGATGGAGGTAAGGTTGTTAGAACAAGGCCTGGTACTTAGCAAGTGTTCATCTGCCCCAGGCCTGTCTGAGCAGGCTTCCTAAGGCAGAAGCCCTGTCTGAGACTGAGGGAGATGGAGCCCCCATAATGAGGCTGGTCTGTCTGAGTCAAACCCAAATTAGACCTGGCCAAACCAAACACAGGCTGCAGGGGCCTGCTCCCACAGCCCAGCACCCCACTTCCAGGGTACAGAACACTTCCAACAGGCTGCTCCAAGCCAAGGCTCTTGAGGGCGAGGGTGGGTCCACTGAGGAAGCAGAGGAGAAAGAATGAAGATTGTTGCTAATCTTCCCTCAAAAACAAGCAGAGGGTGTGGGCCCATCTGTGGGCTAACATTTGCTCTGTTTATGGTCCTGAGCAAAAGGTATTTTGAAAATGTGACTGCCTCTTTGCTTTCCCCTTGGTCTTCACCTGTGGCTCACCGCTAAACCCAGGGGGCTAAATTTAGGCCACTCTGCTTCTTGGGCCCAGCTGGAAGGCTGCTGCTTTCAGAGCAGAGGGCAGGGGAGGTGGGGGCCAGGGGTAGCATAGGAAAAATGAGGCAGAACCCACTAAAGGGCTTCTGGACACTGCTGGGATCAGGCTTGGCCTGGACCACTACAGGGAGTGCCCCAGGGCTCCCACAAGGAGATGTGCTGTGGAACTGGGGCCTGAGCACAAGCCATGCTGGGGTGAGTCAGAGATCCCGGGATCCCACCAGTGAGAAACACTCATAGGAAACTCTGACATTCCCACTGGAAACCCTTGTCATTGTCACCACTGGGATAGACTCAGTTCAACTCCGCAAATGAGGAAGTTGAGGCCCATTGTTTGTTTCCATTTAATGCATACCCACTGTGCCAGGATTGTATGAAGTTCCTTAGATATGGCATCTCCTTTAATTCCCAGCAGCAACTGTTATTTTTATGTTATTATAAACTACATAGCTAATAGATGGCTCAGCAGGATTTGAAACTAGGCTAATCTTGTTCAGGATTGTGCATTTAAACACTGTAATCTACCATATAAATTGGGGAACTGAATTGCTTAAGATCACCCAGCAACTACTGCTGCTACTGATCTTGGACCCCAAATCTCCTGACATCCAGATCATTTACACACACACACACACACACACACACACACACACACACACACAGGTATTACAAAAATCATCTCTAATGGTAACATCAGGTGTGGTGAACACCACCATCTTCATTGCCACAACAATGTAGGCATTTCGGGTGAGTGTCAGAGCCACTTCTACTCCAGATAGTCTATATTATCATCAGTATCCACAATGTTCATGCTGCACCTTACTGTTAGTTCATCTTCCCTTTTATCCTCATAGAAACCCTCTTTTTACAGAGAGAAAAAGAGGGAAAGTACCAGGCTTGATAAGTAACCCAGATGGAGGTTCCCTTGTGGTTCCAAATGCAGCACTCGGTCCAGCTCATTTCCTTCCCAGTAGGTCACTGTGCTCACCAGCCTGGCCTTCCAGTGAGTGGAGTCCCATGATCCTATCAGTTTGGGAACTAGCCCTGTGGTTCTCCTCAGGAGATCTGGAGACAAACTGGGGTCAGTGAGGGTGGAAGGCCAGGCCTTTGGACCCGGAGAAGCCCCCAGGGCCTGGGTTCTTGCCAGTCACCAATGCCTTATTCAGAGGGAGAAAGGGTCAAAGCAGAAGTGCATCTTTCCATGGTCTTCTCCTGCCAGGAAGGGAGGGTCATACCATCTGGGAAGGGGCCATGCTGGGGCAAGGTGCCCACCGTGATAGCCAGCACAACAGTTAGCCATGGATCCCATCCTGGGGAAGGCTCTGACATGCAGCTTCACACCCCAGCTCCAGATGGAACCCTGAGGTTAATGAGTCCCTTCTCTGTCCCTCCATCTGCTCAACTCCTCACCCTCACTGTCCCTATGAGCCATAAACCCTACCTACCAAGGCATCCCTCTGTCCACCCTGTCGTCTCAGTCTTTCTGACCCCTTTCTGATTTTTGTCCTGTATCTTCTATTTTTCTACAAAGACAATGCCTCATGGATTTACCCTTTTTAGGGTTCTGATCATGTCACTCCTCCTACTTAAAACTCATCTGTGGCTTCCCTTACTTCTTAGAATAAAGGCCAAAATTCCAACAGAAACTTCAGGCCCTGTGTGTGCTTACCCCTGATAACCTTTCCAATGCACCTCCTCCCCACCACTCCTACTCTGCTTCAGTCACACGAGCCATTTTTCAGTCCCTCTATCCCCAGGGCCTTTGTATATGCTGTTCCCTTGGTCTGGCATGCTCCCATCTAGTTAATATCCATTCATCTTTGAAATTGTCGTTACTCCCTCCCTGAACCCTCCATCTGGGTCAGATCCCTTGGTTAAATGCTCTCACAGATCTAAATTCAGTTCCTTCAAAGCCTTATCTCAGGTTGTAATTATCCATCCCATAATGTGATTAACTGATTAATGAGGAAGAAAACCCCACGAGAGTGGGCACTGTACCTGTTTTCACTTATCACTATCCCCATCATTAAGTGCTTAGTGAATAAACAATGAGTGAATGAATGAGTGAATCTTCCTCTCACAGCCTTTCCCTTCACAGCCCACTCTTATGAAGCTGCCCATCTCCAGGCTCTCACATGATTCACCTACAGCTGTCACCCAATAGCCCTATTTTCCTTCTGTAAAGACCATACCACTCAATAGGCTGTGAGCTTCATGAGGGCAGCATCATGCCTGTCTCCTTCAGCTCTGCAACCCTAGTACCTAGTATGTAAGAGGTCTTCAATAAATATTTGTTGAATGAATGAGTTCCTGTCCTTAAAGCCATCTGTGACAGATTGCTAGATGGTCACACAAACTCTGTTCTTTCCTTTGGCTGTGGGGATAGAATGTTAACCAGGCTCCTAGCTGCCCCAGACAGAAATTTCCCAGCCTCTCTTGCAGCTAAGGATGACTCTGTGACTAAGTGATTTCCAATGGAATATGGGTCCACTTCATAGGACCCATATTCACAACACCCTAGGAAATGGCAGAGCCATAATGAATGACTTCAATCAGGGCCTCTCTGGAGCCAGTGGGCCTGTTACATGAAAGAGAAATCAACATCTATAGTATTTAAGCCCAGTATATTTGGGTGTCTCTACCCTACCATGTCGTCATTTACATAACTCCAAGCCACACCCACAAGAGCAAATGTGGATTTGACTACCGGTACACAGCTAACTCATGACACATACTCTTGCCATTGTCTGGGGCCATTTCAGCATCCATGCTGCTGACTAACCAATTATCACCCTGACTTCGTTTTTTGATCTTCACTAATCTAAGTCTTACGTTCCACCCCTCCTCAGATTCCATTCACATCGCCCCACCCTGACCTTGTCAACTCCCAGGAACTGCCCTTTCTCTCATTCCTTTACATGGCACTCAACACATATTTGTGGGATGAATGGAGATGTGAATAGTTCTGCAGCACAATTTGACTTGGACAGGCATGAGAAGGATGGGCTTGGTGGAGGGAACATCGGAGCCAGAATGCGGAGTTGGGTGTGAGAGTGTAGCAACTGGCAGAGAGCAAAGGGAACAGCCTAGAGAAAGGAGAAGCTGGATTTGGGCTGGCTCCATCTTTGGGATGTGCTGGTTTTAAGAAATATCCCTAGCCCAGCCGGCGTGGCTCAGTGGATGAGCATCGACCTATGATCCAGGAGATTGCCGTTTCATTCCAGGTCAGGGCACATGCCCGGTTGTGGGCTCAGTCCCCAGCAGGGGCCATGCAGGAGGCAGCCAATCAATGACTCTCTCATCATTGATGTTTCTATCTCTCTTTCAACCTCTCCCTTCCTCTCTCTGAAATCAATAAAAAATTTTTAAAAAATAAAAGAAAAAAAGAAACATCCCCAGACATCCAGGAAGCAATGTAAGGAAGGAGATTCCAGCTCCCGAACTCAACTTCAAAGCATCTGTTAAAGACCAACCATTAACTTTCCCACTTGAGGCTGAAAAAGGCAAAAACCATTCTCTCCATCTCTAAACAAGAGCCCCACCCTAAAAATCCTCTAGTCCTCAGCAAGCCTTTCTTTCCACCCTACTCCTCCCTCAACACCACCTCCAAGCCCACTCAGCAGATGCCACTGGGAACAAAAATGCCCCCAGAGAATGGTAAGAAAAACTTCCTAATGACAAATAATGGTAGTTATTGCCCCTTCCAATTCACAAAGTACTTTTTTCATAAATATTAGCTCCTTGACTCCCCACCACGATCCTCTGCAGTACATGGCTTTCTCCTCCTATTGCTGGGAAGTAAACAGACGTCCAGTGAGGCTGAGACCTGTCTGAGGATGCAACTAGCAAGTGGCAGGCCTCTGTGTCAACAGATGTTACAAAGACAGAAGCCAGGACCAAAACGCACAGCTTGACTTTTCAGCCCAAAGGCCCATCAAAGA
This sequence comes from Miniopterus natalensis, assembly GCF_054644295.1. NCBI lineage: Eukaryota > Metazoa > Chordata > Mammalia > Chiroptera > Miniopteridae > Miniopterus > Miniopterus natalensis. The sequence goes on along the minus strand of NC_142095.1, from coordinate 33,383,726 downwards.
GAATTTTGTCCCCAGGCCTCCCTAGTTCCTTGCTTTGATCTGGACAAACTCAGACATTTCTGTGGACATTACATCCTAAGGCCCCATTTTTGTCTATGACAGAGGCCCAACCATCAGCTCTGCTGTTCCCAGCTGCTGCACTTATGCTGTGAAAGTCACCTGGTTGGGCAGCAGGAAGTCCTTCCCATTGAGGACCCGCACTGGGACCCTGCTGGAGAAACCAGTGCTCGTGCACCAGAACTAGAACCAGGACCCAGCACGCTGTTCGTGAGCAGAATACACAGTTCTTGCAGCTGGCCTCAAAATCAAGCCTTTGTTTCAGCTCACCTGTGGCTTCTGAACAACTATTTAAACAACTTCCAAAGGTCCAAAGGGGGCAGAATGAATTTACTTAGAAAAGGAGACTCCTGTGTAACTCTTAGAGCTCCAAATGCAGACGGCTTTCTGGATTTTCAGCCATTTCTTTTTACTTTCCAAGGGGCAAGTCAACTAAAAGATGTGCTTCTTAAACCAAGTGACATGTTAAGTGATAACAGGTTTTTGCAGATATGAGTAAAAAGGGAAGGGCGAAAAAGGGAAAGCCTATTGGTTTATAATCTCCCTTTTCACCCATGTTTGGGCACCTATTCTGTGTCAGATGCTGGCAATGTGAATCTGCATATTTATATTTCCAGTGTGTTGCAGTGGTTAAGAGCTTGAACCCTAGATCCAGACCACACGGTGCCTGTGTGCCCTTCCTCCCAACAGTCACAGCTCTGCACCAAGGTGAGAGTAAGATTTCAGCCTTCCTGGCCCCTCCCCAAGATGCTGGGTGCAGTGCACAGCCAGCCCAACTGTACATGGCAGCACTGATCTCAATCCCGACTCTGCCATCTACTGTGTAACCTCAGGCAAGCTTCTGAGCCTCTCTATGAATCTATAGCTTCATCTAGGAAATAAGGATAGTAGTAGCATCTATCTTATAATGTCATGGACGATGAAATAATACATGGAACATGGTGAGCAGAGAGCCTGGCTGCCGGGAAGCACTTTGTAAGTACCATTATTGTCATTGTGTATAAGACATAGTTCCTGTCCTCACAGAGTTTAGTCTGGTGAGAGAGGCAGACTGTGGAAGTATTATACCTGTTTATGCCTAGGATTGAGGGAGAGGAGTGGCAGGACATGAGTCAATCAATACGCTGCTCTTAAAGGACAAGTAGGAGTTAACCAAGCTGAGAATAAGGGGTAAGGAGCGGGAAGGAGAGCACACAGGGCTTTGAGAACAGTGTGTACAAAGGAAATGAGGGTTACACGTCATTACATGCCATTGCATGTTCAAGAAACACTGAGAAGTTCCCACACTATTAACTACTAATTATGAATTTTTTTGTTGAGATCAGGTGCACAGTAACTCAGCAAATAACTCGCTCTAGGTGCCAAACTTATGGGCCCAGACTCTTGACTTTGAAACTCAAAGTAGCTGTACTTTGGGTCAATGAGACCAAAGCCTTTGGAAATAACCAAGGGCTTGAATGAACCATTACCATTTTGCCCGGTGTAACTGGAACCTGGGATGTAACTGCTAGAGCATCGCTGAATCAGGGCTCCTGCTGGTACTCAGTAGCCAACTACTCGCAGCAATTCAGTGTTTCCCTAAAGGGGAGGACAGGGCAGCAGAAAAAACCCAGGAAGTCAGGACACCTGGGGTCCAGCCCCTCCTTCTAGACAAGTCACCGCCCTCCTTCCTGCGCCTCAGCTTCCTCACCTACCAGATGAAGGGGCTGGGCTAGAGTTTCTTCAGAGACAGTATACCATAACTGTTTAGAGCCTGGACTTTAGAGTCAGAGGGGCCTGTCTGATGTTTAAGAAGGCAAAATGGGGATTTTAATATATATTAATCACCTCACACAGTGGCAGACCTACAGGAAGCACTGAAGTGAGGATAGGGAGGTTTGATCACTGCCACTGAAACAGCACTGGTATGTGGGCTGTGTCCATAAATGCTTCAGAACGAACAGCCCCTCAGTCTTACCCCTTCGAGTTGACAAACCTTCTGACACTGGAGAAGTTTTCAAGCCTGCACAAGTCCTGCGCCAGGGCAGTGAGACAAACTCGATCGACTGCAGACTAAGTAATACTGTCTTTCTGTTTGGCTTGAATGAGTTTTCCAGATTTTTTACATGGAAAACACTCACATGACAACCTCAGAGCATGGTGGCGGGGAGGGGGCAGGGTGTGACAGAGTGGAAAGAAACTCTCTGGTGATAGAAACTGCAAAAGAATTTGAGTCACACCCTGACACAATAAGAGGGAGGCAAAGCGGGCAGGGAGGGCCTCCTCTTTAGGAAGTCACCGTGGTTCTTGATGCTCCTCATGGACAGAAGGATTTAGGGCATTCCTCCCAAAGATGCAAGGGCATTCACTGTTATTATTGTGAACCATTACAAAGTGCTCCCACCATATCCTGTCCTCCTGGCCTCTGCCCAGTTAGGTGGATGCACTCATCCAGCCGGTTCACAGGTGTGAGCCCTGACTCTCAGTGAGGTTAAGGCACTGGCCTGATGTTACACCCTGCAGAGGCCTGAACTCAGTCCTCCAATTCCTGGAGGGTAACAAGCACTTTTATAGTTGTGAGGAGGGCTATGAAGTGGCCTGGGACCACACAGCATCATCATTCTCCAGCTTGCAAAGGGTCAGGGCCTTGTGACTTGGTTCTGCTCAGTCCCTTTGCAGGAGGATGGCTGGACATCTGATGGGTGCTAATCCTACCCTGGGCAGTCAGTTCCTGCCTGGAGCCTCTCTCCCGCCTGCTACGCACCACTATAAACGACCCCATCAGGGCCCACTCTCAACTGGACATTGCTCTAGCACCATCACAAGAACCCCGAGGCCCCCGTGGCCACCATGGAGCCCTACAAGAACATGAAAAGGTCCTGGCTGGCTGATGTCTCCTCTTCCTTGCTCCTGAGAAAGGATCACCAGGGAAGGGCTCCACTGCCCTCAAATTGTCATACCTGCTCCAAGTTCAGGGGCAGCTGTGAAGCATGGAAAGAACATGAGATTGAAGTCAGAAGACCGATATCTAAATCCCAGCTCTGCCACTTTGCAGTGAGCTTAACCTCACCTGGGATAACAAATAAGAAAGCCTTTATCAACTGGAAAGCCCTAGAAAAGTATATGGGGACAGTTGGTCTTACTATGCCTTGCCCAGCTCCACATCCATTGGAAGGATAGCAAAAAGTTCCTTATTAGAATCTTATTACAATTCTAGTTAGAATCTTATCAAAAGTTTTTATTATTTTTATTATTAAAAATATTTGCCTGGATATCTAAAAATAGCCCCTATGTCTCCAAACTAAATAAGATGTGAAGAAACCCAACAGCTAAAGCACACTGATCCATAATCAGAGGTGAGAGGTCTGAAGATGCTCAAATATTATATTCGTTTCCTGGGGCTGCCACAACAAAGGACCACAGACTGGGTGGGTTAAATAACAAAAATATACTGTCTCTGTCCTTGAGGCTAGAAGTCTGAGATCAAGGTGTGGGCAGGGTTTGTGCTTTTGGCAGCTTTAGGGGAGAATTGGTTCCATGCCTCTCACCTAGCTCCTGGTGGTTGGCTGGCCATCTTTGGCATTCTTTGGTTTATACATGCATCACCCCATTTCTGCCTTCATCTTCACATGGCATCCTCCCTGTATGTGTGTCTGTGTCCAAACTCCCCCTCTAAATAAGGACACCAGTCATATTGGAGGAGTGCCTACCCTAATGACTTCATCTAAATTTGATCATCTGTAAATACCCTATCTCCAAATAAGGTCTCATTCACAGGTACTAAAGAATCAGGACTTCATCTTTTGTAGGGACACAAATCAACCCATAGCCAACACCTTCCCACAGCTCCCTAGGGTGCTCAGAGCCTGGATCCCCAGCTCCTGTCTGCGTCCCCACTGATTACCTCGCTCATCTGTTTTCAGTCAAGTTCTGGGCTACGCTGCTCACCGTGCAATGTTCATCCCATGACTTCAAGATTAACCTGTTTCTGCCTCCCCCCACCCCACCCCCAGGAGCCAGTTACCTCCTGAGCACTTGATGGAGGAGCCCGAGGTACAACATCACAGGTTTAAAATGAAAAAATGCACAGATCCTCCTTCATGGTGGCAGAGAGATCTGGGGTGGGGATGAGGAGTCTGGGCTAGGGGGTTAGCCAAAGACAGCACATGCTCTGGAATGAGGCTGCCTGAAAGGGGCCATTACAGGGACTGTGTATAGTGCAGCATCTTAAACTAGAGGTGGCATGGGGACGCCACAGGCAGGGAGGCCCAAGAGAGAAGTAAACAGAGATAGTCATGTGAGAGGAAGTTGGGAAGCTACCAACACCAACAGGAGAGGTGGCGGGGCATGGCTCACAGCCACCAACCCCTGAGCAGTGTGCACTGTGGCCCGGCCAAGTCAGCTGGGCTGGCACAGTGACTTTGGACATCTGCAGACAGAGGCAAACACCGCTGGAAAGGTTTGGCCAATCTGGCCCAGCCCTAGGCAGGATGCTTCCCACATTCCCTGCTTAGGAGGCAACAGTGCAGAAAAGCTCCAGCAGCTGAAACAGGCCTACTGCACATTGATGTGTCCAAGTGCACTGCGCATCGTGGGCAAAAGCACAGAGGAAGAGCTTCCATGTTGTGCCAAACACTAACGCTGCTTCTATGTCCAGCTCTGGCAGACCCCAGATGGTATAAGGCTCCTCGTTTAGATGCTCTTGGGTCTTTGCCAGGGAAACAGCTGATCTCCTTCAGGGGAGTGTCTGAGAGTTGTTGACACCTACCAAGATATGCAAGCAAGCCCCCCAAATAAAATAAAATCATAGTTTCTGCACTGAAGTATAGCTCACTGGCTGAAACAGCTGAACAAAGGGGCAGTTTGAATGAACTGGAATAACTGCCAGGGTGGAGAAAGTGATGAGGGAGAAGTAAGCAGCTGGGCCTGGGGGTTGGCAGGATGCTCCTGGAGGAGAGCATAACTTACAAAGTGACAATTGAAGGACTTAACTTCTTTCAGCTCCTCCAATTGCCAACTCTGTCACTCTTTGGGGGCTTCACACAGGCTGTTCCTTTTGCCTTGATCATCCCCCTCCCTTCCCCTACCTTCCCTTCCTCTCCTCCCTCTCTCCCCTCTTCTCCTCCTCATCCTTCAGGCCACTTCCTGAGACCTCTTCATCACCGCAGCCACCCACCTCCACCTGCACGCTCACCGTTTGTCTCTCTGTTTTATTATGTTGCCCAGGAGTCTATAAGCTCCGTTGAGTGGTGGTACCAAGTTCATTCCCCACCGCAGCCCCAGCAGAGCGCCAGGTATGTGGTAACGCTCAAAAAATGCTATTAGCATACTCATGTTCATGTCCACAGCAGCATGATTCACAAGAGCCAAAAGGTGGCAATGACACAAGTGTCCATCAACAGATGAACAAAATGTGATATGTATATACAATGGAATACTATTCAGCTTTAAAAAAGAAGAAAATCCTGACACATGCTACATCATGGATTAACCTTGAGGACATTAGGCTTAGTGAAAAAGCCAGTCACAAAAAGACAAATACTGTACAAGTCCACTTATCTGAGGTCCCTAGAGGAGTCAGATTCAGAGACAGAAAGTAGGATGGTGGTTGCCAGGGGCTGGGGAAGGAGGAATGGGGAGTAGTGTTTAATGAGGACAGAGTTTCATTTTGGGAAGATGGAAAAGTTCTGGAGATGGTGGCACAACAGCGTGAATGTACTTGATGCCATTGGAACGTGCACTTAAAAATGACTAAGATGGTAAACTTATGTTATGTATATTTTACCACAATTAAAATAATAAAAAAAGAAAAAAGTGTTTGTTAAATAAATAAATGAGGAAGTGAGGATGAAAGGGAGGAGGGAGGGCAAGAGGGAGGGAGCCAAGTGGAGGGAGTGGGAAAAAAAGAGAAGGGAACAGAACAAGAGCAGCAGGAGCAACAACCAGCCCCATGCAATAAGCTCCTCTGCATGCAGGCACCACACTAAATCTTCATGTTGATCAATCTCAGCAAATGTAACCGCAAAGACCTAGAGGTGAAGGCTTCAGGGCGATGAAAGAATTAAGGCCCCTCCTGACCTTGCCCGCATGCTTTAGAACAAAGTAGGGGGCTAAAGGGGCCATAATCCTCTGCTTCTCCAGTGGGACTCCTGACAGGTCTTTAACAATATGTGACATCTGAAGAGCTCCTCCAATTACTTCACCTAATTTGATCCTCCCAACCACCTTGGGAGGAGGAATCTTTACTCCCATTTGATGGATAAGAAAACTGAGGTCAGTGCAATGAAAAGTCCATGCTTGTCCCTGGGGGCTCAGGTGAGTAATCTAGGGAAATGGGAGTGATCTGGCAACACTGGACACCAGGAAGGCATCCTTCTGTGGACTGGAAGGACTGTATGCAGGGCAGTGGGCAATGGCATTCTGTGTGTGCAGGTGCTGCCTTCGAGTGATCCACGGCATAGCCCAAGGGAGCCTTGTGAGGCAGCACCTCATTCACATGTCTCTCCCTGCCCATGGGGCAGGTGGGCAAGAATTCCCCGGGATGCTTTGGAACACACGTCAAAACACATGGCTGCTCACTGCTGTCAGCCAACATCTGGCCTTGCTCTTCATACAGATGTTCTGGCATCATTTAGGCATAAGCATCAATCCCAAAACAAAATTAATTTGGTTAACTAAAAAAAAAACACAGAAAAGCAACCACTCATATCTCAGAATTCCCATGGTACACTGGTATATGTTTCTAATGGGACACATCTCAGTCTATCAGGTTCTCTGATTTATTATAGTTTCCTATACACTAATCTGCCTCCCCCACTAGACAATGGATATCTTGGGGAAAGAGACATTATTTTATTTGCCTCCATATCCCCAATCCCTTGCACAGGTTCTGGAGCACAGAAGGTCCTCAATAAACATTTACAGAATGAATGTGCATTTTGCTCTGAACTAATTCGTAGACATGACTCAGAGCCACACTCCACTGAGGGGAGAGACAACTGAATGGTCTTAGGATGACCTGGAGATGGGCGGGCCCTGGGTGGGGCAGCCCAGGAGCAAGACTGGCCTGTCATGAGGATAAGTTGGGCACTGAACACCCTTGGGCAATGAGGATGTGGCTTTAAACCCACACTCCTGGCACTCCCAGCACCACGTCTGGCACAGGGGGTACTCCTTAAATACTTGTGGAATTGAGTCTGTGCCAGGCCCACATTCTTCTGGTCTTAGTCCTACTCAACATGAATCAACACTTTACCAGCGTGTCCCTAACTTGCTGTGATCCTTGGGATCTTCTCAGTGTTTGGAGAGAAAAGAGGTTCCATTATCAATAAATACGAGTTAAGTGAAGATAAACTGGTTCCGCCATAGGATTTCTCACACCTTCAGTGATTAAGGAGATTGGACACATATCAGATTGCCAGGGTTTGAGTTCCAAATCTACCACTTCCTAGAAGATAGCTTGGGATTCATAATCCTCCCAAATCATTCATTTCTCTTCTGCAACAAGGGGTGACGATGGCATCTATCACACAAGACTGTTATGACATAATGTGAAAATGCATTCGAAGAACCTATTAAGGTACTTGGCACATAGTAAGCCCTCAATAAATGGTAGTTATACTGATAATCTTGAAAGATATATTATTTTTATTAATGTAAGTTTGAATGTCCAAGAGGAGGATATATTAGATTAGACAGTTTTTGGTAACTTCATTTGACCACAGATTTTACCCAGAACTCATCATCCATGGGACTCCACTTGGGAGACAGGAGTTTAAGTAGAAAAAAAAAGATTATCAGAAAAACCAGGCAGGGTTGGGGGGGGGGGGGGGGATCCTCATTTGCATGGCCCCATTTTAAGTGAGCTGACCACCAATGCCTTGATTTTCCCATTTTTTATTCTGTGGTTCTTGACCTCAGGTACAGAGACTGACCCTAGGGAGCTATATTGCCACTAAAAATTTCAGAGAAAACTGTGTATTTGAGGGCAAACATTCACTCATCTACTACTGAGCAACAACTATGTGCCAGACACTCCACTGGGTGCTAAAGATATGAAGGGGAGCAAAACCAATGCCCTCCTCCACAGAACCTCCATTCTGGTGGTAGACATATTAACAAAATAATCAGTTAAAATTGCCACTGAAATAGGGACCAAGGAGAGGTTCACAGTGCAATGAGAACGTACACAGAGGACTCATTAACTAGGTCAGAAGGAACAGATAGCAAGTTCAAGGCCTTTTGAAAGGAGGCAGCATGGTGAACACAAGGAACAGCTAGGAGGCTGGGTGGGAGAGGGAAAGGGGAGGCAGGAGAGACAGTGCAGTGCCTCAGGGGCCATGCTAGGGAGTCCTGACTTATGTATCTTTCTGAGGAGGGGGCTCATGGCTTTCACTGCATTTTCAAAGGGTCTGTGACCTTAACACAATTTAGAGAAGTCCCATTGTCAGTGGCTTCATTTAAAGACAGTCATGCCCAGTCGGGCGTGGCTCAGCGGTTGAGTGTCGACCTAGGATCCAGGCGATCGGGGTTCGATTCCTGGTCAGGGCACATGCCCGGGTTGCGTGCTGCAGCCAGTCAATGACTCTCATCATTGATGTTTCTATATCTCTCTCTCCATCTCCTTTCCTCTCTCTGAAATCAATAAAGATATATATATATTTTAAATAAATAAATAAATAAATAAATAAATGAATAAATAAATAAATACAGTCAGACCAGCCCTTGGATGTCGAGGAGGACATCTGCAGATTTTGTCTGCACGTTCTGGGATCAGCACTACTTCTATGTTCCTTTGGAGGAATCATCCCTTCCTTCCCATTTTCACTCCATGTGGTCTCTGTGGGACTAACTATAGGGAAGATCATGTGACTACAGTCTGATCAATAAGAGGCAGGCAACTCTGGCCACAGGAATAGACACAGAGATGGGGGTAGGACCACTGAGCAGCTGCCCTAGAACTTCTTCAGGAGTTGATAACAGATGCTCTCCTATGGGCTGTACACCTAGTAGGAGGCAAGCCTGGAGCAGATGGCAGTCACCTTGAGATCTCAAATGGTGAACTTGTGACAGAAAGCATTATAGAGGACAGCAGAGCCAAAAGGTGAAAAGAAACAGACACCCGATGATACCATTTGAACCTCCAGATCCAACCTTTCCTAGAATCAGAATTGGACTTTCCAATCACATGAGTCAAAAAATCTTTGTTCTCAGCCCACTTGCAACCAGTTCTTACTGATACATCTCTTAAGTCAGTTTTGAAAACTGAGGCCCAAAGAAGAATCAATGTTGCAACTGCACAAAGCTACATAGGAGCGGAGCACCTGGGTCTCTGGACCCCCAGCCCAGTGCTCCTGCAGCTGTCTGGCACAGGCCCTCCTGTTGGCATGCCGACCCTCCCCCATGCCTCCCTGGCCCGGATCCCTCCATCCTCCTTCCTCCTCCGCCTGGCTCTAGGGTGAAGCAGCCCTGCCCTTCTTTCCTGACCTCAAGGCCCCAAAAAGAGAAACAACAAAAAGTACATGATCTTCGTTCCACTCCAGACCCGAAGACATCTCTGGGTACTAATTTCCTTTGGTGGCCGGGGTGTGGGCAGCTGTTCTAACCCTCAGGCCATAGCTGTAACAGTTGCTGGAACCATTTAGCTCCCCTGCTGCATTTAAAGCCCATCTTGTCTCCACTGCTCCCCCAAATGCACCCACAAGCCAGAGCCCCCTCCTCGGCTCCCTTCCTCCCCCACATCTCCTCCCTTCCTCCCCCAGCCTCTGCCCTTCTCAGCTTCAAGATCCACTTTCCCAATAATTCCAGGCTGCAGGCAGCCACCCCTTTTTGATGCCCACTGTTCTGCCGCCTGGGTCACACCTCTGTGTGTGGGTGTAAGGCACAGTACAGCCCTTCCTACTCTCTGGTATGCTTTCTGGTTATTTTGGACATGTCAGGTTGGGATGCCCAACTGTATAAGCAGATGGCACAGAGGTTAGGTCTAGGCTCTGGAGTCAGATACACCCTGTTTGAATCCTGCGTCTGCCTCTTCCTTAGAAAAGTGACCCTGGACAAATGAATTATCCCAGCTGAGCCTCAATGTTCTCACGTGGAAAATGGTGATGATAATAATAGGCATGTTTATAGCCTAGGACTTGGCACATAGTAAGCGTTTGATGAATGTTGGTTATTAATGCTGCTGTTGTTGAAAATGTCGTTAAACACTGTCACTCCTGGGCTACAGCTACACAGTAAAATGGAAGAAGCCAACAACCAAGAAGGGTTAGTTCCTGTTCCTGTTCTCGCTCTTCAACCTCTCTGAGGCTTTGCTTTCTCATCTGTGAAATGGGTTTACAAAAGGCTGCTGTGCAATCTCACGAGGTAACTGAGAGGACAAGTGAGAGAATAATAATGAGCAATATCGCCTCCACAGAGCTTTACAGTTTACAACACACTTTAAAGGGCCATGTCAGTCTTTGCAAGACATGACTGAGTCACAGAGGTGAAGTGACTAGCTTGGGGTCACAAAGCTAGCAAGGGGTGCAAGCAAGACACGCACATGGTCCTCCAGTTGTCTTACTCAGTGCTGTGTCCCTGAGGGTGAGCACAAGGCCAGGCACACAACAGGTATTTAATAAGTACTTGAGTTCTCTCCACAGTGCCATGCTGCCTCCCTGGCTGAAGCCTCTAGGCCAGTATTTCCAGGGCATGCCCACAGTGCCTGGCATGGGTGTTAGAGAGAACTCCCGAACTGAACAGCACTCCAGGACATGCGGGGGAAAGGACTGGAGCTCCCAGGAGAGTTTTGGCTTGGGAAAGACACATTGTTAAGTCACCTCAGCCATGCAGGGAACATACTGAGGAGGGGACAGCCCAGGTTCAAGAAGGACAAGTGGAAATTGCTAAGGAACCTTTAATAGGAGGACAGATAACCTCAAAAAACAGGCCACTTGGTTTCCACCCACAGAAAGCCAGAGAGTTAAGAGTTACAATGGGTTAGCAGAGAAGCCACAGGAAGTGAGGCCTAGCAGGAAGTTCTTCTTGGCCTCTATTTCCCCTACCCTTCTGCTCTCCCACCACTGTTCTGGCTGCAGAAGCAGTCAACCGCATGGTGTGCTCTCAGCCACCGCAATGGACTTGGAGGTGGGGCGGGGAGAGCAGGCCAGAGACATGGGGCACGCTCATGCTCACTTCAGGTTTGTTTGACCCAGTTCCTGCCTGCAAGTTTCCCCAAAGCAACTGGAGTTAGAAGGCATGGGCCAAAGACATACCCTGCAGTCACACCAGAAACACAAACACAGCCATCCTCTCTAAGCCCTGCTCCTTCTCCACATCCTAGGGCAGATCTCACCTCTTCTGTGAGCCCTTTTCCTGGCCAATGTGACTCCCAGTGAGCGTTCCCTTGTCTAAACTGAAGTACCAAAAGCTTATCCCACTTCCCACTGTAGACACTGAATTGAAAAAGGCATTAGGAGGCACCTGCCAACATCCTCCCACAAATGGCAGGGATTCCTTCCTCAGCATCCCAAGTAAATTCTCCACAGCTTCTCCTTGACCATTTCTCAGCAAAAGGAAGCTGACAGCCTCACAAGGGGGCTAAGCCCACTGGGCAGCCCTAATTGTATTCAGACAACAGATGTTTTGGGAAACAGAGCAGCAGTGGGCTGTGGCAAGAAGCACATGTGATTGGGAAGCAGGAAACCTGGCTTGCAACCCCAGTTCTGAGGCCTTAGGAAAATCACTTCTTTGAAATCTGTTTTTTTCCTCTGAAACTGGAGAGAATAATCTCCCTACATCTCGCAGGGTTGTGGAGAGAAGTAAATGAAATTTTGTGTGAAATATGCTGGGAAATACCATGTTCTGCACAGGGGGATGGTATTATTTAACTATCCATGAAAGTAAACATAAGGCCCCAAGGAATTCCTAGCGTTGGCCATTTCTTTAGCTTAAGGCAGTGAAGGGCCAGTGAAATGGAAAGGTAACTATATTCCTTTTCTATTGCTGCTACAAGAAATTTCCACAAACTTAGCAACTTTATATAGCACAAATTTACTATCTCACAGTTCTGTAGATAAGAAGTACAGGTTGACTCAGCTAGTTTCCTGCTTAGGATCTTACAAGGATGAAATCAAGCTGTCGGCTAGCTGAGCTCTTACAAGAAGATTCTGAGAAGAATCCACTTCTTCATGGATTGTGGTTGTAGCAGAATCTAGTTCTTTACAATTGTAGGAAGGAGGTCACAACTTCCTGGCTAGCTGTCAGCTCTGGGTGTGTGTGTGTGTTGGGTGGGGGTGGAGGGATGCTTAGCTCCTACAGTCCTGTCTGCAACCTTTGCACTTGGACAGGCCCTTATATCTCAGAGCCAGGGCCTGTGCAGTGTGTCATGTCCTTCTGACTTTCCGTCTGCTGCACTTCTCTTCTGCCTCCAGCTGGAGAAAGTACTCAGCTTTTACGGGCTCATGTGATTAGATTGGGCTCACTAGATAATCCACAATAATCTCCATATTTTAAGATAGTTATGGTTTGAATTGTGCCCACCCCCCCACAAAGATATGTTGAAGCCCTAAGCCCCAAATATCTCAGAATATGACCTTAGCCTGGCCAGGTGTGGCTCAGCAGTTGAGCATCAACCCAGGATCCAGGAGATCTCAGTTCAATTTCCAGTCAGGGCACATGCCCAGGTTGTGGGCTCGATCCCCAGTCAGGGGGGTGCAGGAAGCAACTGATCAATGACGACTCTCTCATCATTGATGTTTTCTATCTCTCTCTCCCCCTCTCCCTTCCTCTCTCTGAAATCAATAAAGACATATTTAAAAAAAAAAAAAAAAGAATATGACCTTAGTTGGAAATAGGGTCTTACAGAGCTAACAAAGTTAAAATGAGGTCATTCCGGTGGGTCCTGATCCAATGTGTCTGGTGTCCTCATAAAAGTGGAAATTTGGACACAGAGACAGACAGGCACAGAGGTGCACAGAGGGAAGATGGCCATGTAACTGGAGTGATGCAGCTATAAGCCAAGGAATGCCAAGGGGGGCCAACAAACACTAGAAGCTAGAAGGGGCCAGGAAGAATCCTCCCCAGAGCTTGCAAAGAGAGCATGGCCCCAATGACATCTTGATTTCAGACTAGAGCCTCCCAGAACTGTAAGACAAAAAATTTCTGTTGCTTTAAACCACCTAGTTTTTGGTGCTTTGTTACAATAGCCCTGAGAAACTTATACAACGGTCTTAACCTTGGTTACATCTGCAAAGAGCCTTTGCCATGTAAAGTTACATTCACAAGTTCCCGGGGAATCGAGGCACAGACATCCTTGGGCCCTGAGTGACTGGGAACCTGGAAAGGAGGAGGAGGAGAAGGTGAAGGAGCCTAGAAAGTGGCCCAGAGCAGGAGCCAAAATGCAAAGAGAGCTAATATGATCCCGCTTTGTTATCAACATATACATGGCTAGCAGGGAAGCATGGCTTGCAGCACACTTCCACCCCTTTGCACCTTACTGTCTCACTTTCCTACCATTTCAATGGGGATTACATTAATATCTAACTTCATAGAAATGTAAGACTTAAATGAGGTAATGAAAATAAAGAATACCTTATACTTATTATACAGCCTAGCATATCGTAAGTCATTATAATTACATATCTATTGTACAGATGTTTAATTATGTATATACAGAGCACAGTACACATGCACATGCACACATGCACATGCACACACACACAGGCACACAAGTCTGAGGGAAAACACTCCACATTGTTAACTGTGATTACTTATGGTGAGTGGCAAGAGATTTCAATGTTTTATTTAGAGGTTTATATGTTTCTATATTTCAATTTTTTCAGCAAGCATATATTACTTTTATCATTTAAAACTATTCTTAATTAAAAACACATACCTCCCTGGGAAACTAGTTAAGCACGTCCTTCCACACCCACATAGTTGTGCTCTAATCCTGAAACACAAATATGCTATCACACACACACACACACACACACACACACATACACGAGAATGTTCCCTAAAGCCATTCTCACTCTCATCAGCCTTAACCCCCAGCCCCAGCCCCAGCCCCTCAGTCTCCGCAGCTGTACCCCCAGATGAAACTCAATCCTCTGTGGCTTGTTTCTTTTGTGGAGCCAGAGGCAGCAGTGACTCCAGCAAGCTACCCCCCCCGCCCCCCACCCCCACCCCACTGCTGTGAGCTCCTCCTCCTCCTCCTCTTCCAGGAGCTGGGTTCTGAAAGGCTCTTTGTTGCTAGGCAGACCGCGTTGGGGGGCTGTTTGAAAAACACTCTCTGCAGACACTTCCATCTGCTCCCAGGGGTCCCCACACTGGGGGGCTCAAGGAAGCAAAGGGCACTAGTCCAGGTGCCTCTCAGTTGCACAACCTCTAAATCTCCACCTCAATTCAGTCAATTAATTCACGTATAGAGATTACTGAGCAAGGGGATGCCAGAGGCCCAGGTGAGGTAGGCACATGGTAATGCACTGCACAGTCATGTCCTTTAACAAAGACCTGTTTCAATGAGCTGAAATGATTTTGTTTCACAGAATAGCACAGGGAGTTAAAGTGCAGGCTTTGCGTCAGACTTGATTTGAAACTGAACTGCTAGTTACTAGCTCTGTGATCTTCAACACCAGGTTTTTAGTTCTCTGAGTCTCAGTTTCTTCATCTGTCAAATGGCGATAAGTCTGCCTCGAGGTTTTAATATTAGGTTGGATGACTTATACATGTAAATCTCCCAGCACCTAGAGAAAGTGCTCAATAAATGGTTTTTTTTTTATGTCATTATTACTATTAGAAATGCAGGCACAGATTCTGCCCTCCAAGCATTTATGGTCTAGATGGGAGCTAGACAGAGCCACGTGAAAATTCAATGAGGACTGGGCTACAATATGAAAGACATTTGGAGGCTAAGGATCAAACAAATAGTAAACATCTAGTTAGTTGCTTTACAAGAGAAGTTAGAAGAGGGAGGTTGTCCAGCCAACTTGGCTCCTTCCTCTAGCACTGAAGGATCCCTACTGGACAGAGGTATGAATTAGCTCAGGCCCCACCCTTTGGCTCCCACACCATGCATCCCAGACAGCCAAGACCCACTTTGTTCCCAGGCCCTGATGTGGGTCTTGCTGCAGTCACCTGCCTGATGTATCCTGCCCTTACCATCCTCCCTTCCCAGACTGGGGTATTCCTCTATGAGGCCCCACCCTGGGTTCCCAAGGGTCCCAGGCCCAGACTACCCTTTGCAGTATTCCATCCACCTACTTGGGGGGGGGGGGGGGGGCCTGGAGTCTGTGGTTTCAGAAACACTGCAAATCCCTTTGCCTGCCTGGATGCCAATCTCCCACTGGACACCATGCCATGCCTCTTCCACCAGGTGGTGCCCCTCTATCCCCCAGATGCCTACCTCATCTAGGCCAGATTCCAGCCCCTCTCACTAACTACCCTTTGTTCCAAGAGAGGGCAGAGAGGATCAAGTCTGGATTGCCAAAGAGGGAGGCTCAGGGGAAGGAGCCATCTGTGAACTGGGTTGATTGTAGGAGGGGAGGGCATACCAATGGCACTTCATTTGTAAGACAGTCGCTGGGCAAAAGTTGAGAAATACTGATGTCCGATAATAGAGGAGGGAAAAGATTAGAAACAAATGAGCCTTGGATGCCAAGCCTGTCTGCCTCTCCCAGAGAGAATCCCTTGTGCTCCCCTCCATGTTCTCAAAGAACTCTGAGTGCCCCTCTATTACAATATTTACCACATTGACTGTGTTATGAATCTCTCTTTATTGCTATATTGCCAGCTCCTTAAGAACAGGAGTCTTGTATTATTCACTCTATAACATCACCTGGGATGCTCAATAAATGCTATTAATACCACCTTTTATCGAATGTCTACTACTTGCCAGGTACATGAGATAGGAAATCTCATCTAATTCTCATATAACTCTGCAAGCTAAGTATCGCCCCATTTTACAGATAAGGAGACTGTCCCTTGGACAACCTCAGCTAAATGTCAGGTGAAAGCATGGAACACCTTGACCAGGTGAACTCTACCTCTCTCTAAACCCCAGCACATACATATGACCCTGGGAATAATTATGCCATCTCCTCAGGTAGCCCAAATAGACGCTTGTCTCCAGTTATTGAAATCTACTCCATTTGAGTCCGTCCAGTCGATAGGCTGCTCTTTAATAAACATCAGGGGCATCTGTTATTCTACAAAGGGGCAGCTTGTCATTTGGACAGCCCCAGAGCACGGCTAATTAGACCTTTCAATAGCAGGTGGGTACTAAATTCTCCCTGTATCTTACTATTTCTTCTGCAAAAAGATCTTTAGTGGCTATCTCTCTAAAAGGCAATGTGCCTCCAAGATAAAAAGTGGAAGAGAGGTGGCCCATTTGGTGGATTAACTGAGGAAGGAGACATGCAGAATTTAATCATTAAGCTCAGCAGTGGGAGATAATTCAGGAGAGAACTACACTGGAACCACATACTATGCTAAGTGCTTCACACCCGTTCTCTCTCCACAGATTACCTCCTTTTCACCTCTTTAAAGAAGTATCATCTTTTCCAACCACCTAATCATAAATCCAGAGGCCTGTCTCAGTCCTGGTCCTCCTCATCCTCTCTCTTCCTTTCCTGAACTTGCCACCTCCATGCCCCCACCCTTGATCCCCTTGACTTGTACGAATCTAGTTTCTGCTGCTTCTTTCCCTTTGTTGTTCCTTTTGACAGCATGTGCTCCATTCAGCCTCACTCTCCTCCTCCCATCTCCTTCTCCTCCGCCAACCTCTTCAATCAAGGCCCTATGCTCAGCCTCTGTCTCATTTCACTGGATGGCTGCTCCCTGAGGATCTCATCTGAGCCTGTGTGAGATGTGGCTTATACCAATCAGTGATGACCTTAGGACCCCTGCACACCTTTGCATTCACTGTAATGGTGATTAGAGCAACAAACCAGGTCCACAGCAAGTCCCCCTCATTCAGCAAACCACCCCCTGTGCCAGAGGCCTATGGTAGCAAGAGATTTGGGACTCTTGTCCCAGTTCCTTTCAGTGTCCATCCCAAAGTAGAAGAGGGTGGGGGAGGAGAAGAGAATACAAGAAAATAATTACAAAAAGCAAGGATCAAGCTAAATATTGATCAAATGTGCACTTTTCTGTATGTGTATTATACTACTTTACAAACACAGGTGTTAAAAGACCCAAATAAGACAAAAGGCAAACAGCTGAAAAGTCCATGTTTCAGTTGATGCAGGAGAGAGATATAGAAATATTAGTTCACTTTCCTGTTCCTAATGATGCCCGTGGGAAGACTGAGCATGGAAAACTTTATGGCTTATGAGCAGGTAATTAGTGTGTCCATGTGTAATGTTACACAATTATAAGTCTTCAAAAAGACTTTGACAGAGAGTTGTAGACCTGGGGGGGGGGGGACATAAAAGATTAACTAACCTGCCTTTTCATTTTATAGATAAGGCTCAGGGAGGGAAAGAGTCTTGCCTCAGTCCAGGGATCACTGCTACATACGCCTCCTCTACTTTCTGATCCACTGAGATATCGATCAAAAGTGTGACAAACAGGGCCACAAAGGTGCACCTGCTGGCATTTCCTGGGCTAGAGGATAGCTCACAACGGCCTGAGGGCCTGATGTGGTCAGTTACAGCAAAACACATTCCCTGGCTTTAGCGCCAAGTCTTTTTTCCCTTTAATGTATGATCACTTAATTCCCTCCTTGATTGCTTTTCAAAAACAATCTAAATTAATGCGGACTCACAAAGGGCAAGGCTCTCTATGAACAATTAGTGCACAATAATACATGCAAATAGGGAAAGATGCAAAGTTGGGCTAAGAACTAGTGCTCCCAGCTCCCTGACCCCATTTGCTCTCTTCTCATTGGGAATTCTCTTTATACCATTTTAAAAAAAGGGTTTTGAGGAAACTTGAGAATGGGTGGTATTTCTAAATAGGCTGTTGGGTTCACTGAAGGACAGCAAAAGGGAAAACAGAAGCTGAAAGAATCAGACCAGTGACTGCTACGGGTCTTTTCCTTTTTTGTAGCTTCAGCCAGAGACAAAACATTTGTCCAAATTTCTGCCATTTAGATAGGAAACAGCATCACAATCAGGGATTCACCATCACTTAATCCCATCCATACAGGATTTCCTCCCACAAACCTTTAATTCCAGCCAATCTTGTCTCCTTTGCATCTTTGCATAAAGCCAATGATTCTCACCCCTAATCTTTAACTCCTGCTTTGCCCCACCTGGAATGCCCTCCCTTCTCCCTACTCCATGACATAGTCACATCTTATACATTTTCCAGAGCCCTTCTCAAAGCCTTTTCTGACAACTCCACTCCTTTTGGAAGTCTCTTGCTGTTCCAGGGTGTGTGGCAGAAATTGTTAGTGCTCATCAATATCTGCATTTCTTTCCTATTTTCTGGGCACACAACTAGACTACATTTCCTAGGCTTCCTCGCAGTCAGGTGTGCCCATGTGCCTGAGTTCTGGTCAATGAAAGGTGAGTTCAGTAGTGCATGCCCCTTCCAGGCCTAGACCATAAAGAAACCTCAGACATGGTCCTCACTCTCTCTTTCCCTGACTATGGCTTAATAGGAAAGATTCCACAGGCCTCATGGAAGAAGCCTGGGTTCCTGAATGACTGTGTGGAGCAGACTTCCCTACCAATTTAAAATAAGTTTGAAATAAACTATTATTGTGCTAAACCACTGAGATTTTGAGATTTATTTGTTATAGCAGCTACAACTAACAGAGATTGGCATATAGATTTTACTTCATGTGCCAACTCTGACCTATGGTAGTGGCTGCTTGGAATTCCATCTTGAGAAGGATTATTAGGCAGCACCTGAGGTTACTAGGAAAGACCATAGCAATTGATTAGTTATGTCTGCCATGGGCTGTGTTTTCCTGTCTCTGATTTATAACATATGTTTTAGTACTTAACTTAGCAACTGATTATATGCAACCCTGTACTGTTCTTTCATTGCTCTGTGTTCCTCAATCCCATCCTATAAAGTTAAAACTCCTTGGGGACAGAGTCCAAGCCCTGTCCACATCCACCTAAAAGAGAGCATATAGATGCAAATACTTAATCAGTTGACTTAAAGCCAAATTTAAAGGTAGAAATAAAGTGTGTTCAGACCTTCAGTAGGACTGTCTTGAATATCATGTCAAGAAAACTAAAGTTTACAAAATGCTGCAGCCAATAAGGCAAGCCCCTGCTTATCCTCAGCTAAATGGTTCAGGAATCCTTTTTGAAAGTCAGTTTTTATCTATTGTCATACTTAATGGGTAGAGTTATACGGGAGGGAGATCAGCTACCTGTGGAGCCTAAAAATTGGGCTCCACCTACCTCTTTTTTAATATTATAGATGATCAGAGCTGGAATATCATCTAGCCCAAGGACAGAAAACAGATTTCAAATTAGGTGCCCTCTAATCAATATTTAATGGCTGCCCTGGAGAGCTGAGCTATATTCAGAAGATTCTGAGATCATATCTGAGACCAGTAGAAAATGAGTGAGAAAATCCCATAAGTTCTACAGCCCTCCTATATCTGTCATTCCTGATCTAATCCGCCCTTGTCATTTTACTATGACCAAATGAAGCTCTAAGAGGAAGTGCTAATTTACTCTGTGACGCTGAGTAAGACACAGGTGGGAACCAGGACTCAAACCCAGGTCTCCCTGTATTTCCTATTTTCCTTTTATTCCAGATTTTAAGATAGGAGATGAACCTGAGAGTATAGTTTGGAGATATGGATCATCATAATATTCAAAACCAGTGAGTAGTGCTTACTGTGTGCCAAGCACTGTTTTAAGTCCTTTTCAAAAAATCCCATTTCATCCTGCCAGCACAGTGACAAAGGTGCTATAATCATCCCCACTTTACAGATGAAATTGAGACACAAGAGAGGTTAAGTTACCTGCCCACAATCCCGGACCAGTAAGTAGCAATGAAGGGATTTAAACACAGAGAGAAGGGGAAATTCTAAAAGAGGATAGGATAGGATAGGATAGGATAGGATAGGATAGGATAGGATAGGATAGGATAGGATAAGATAGGATAGGATAGGATAGGATAGGATAGGATAGGACAGGACAGGACAGGACAGGACAGGACAGGACAGGACAGGACAGGATAGGATAGGATGATAGAAAAAACAGGATTAGAAACATCCTCATATAATCAGTTGAAGATTCTGGTCATTTCACCAACACATACAAAACTTACTCACTGGAAAAATACCCCATGGGGCCTAGTGATTTTTTCAAAGCCTAAAAGCTACAGAATAGGGAGTGAAAGGTCCTGGTTACAGGGGCAGGGAGCAGCAGTGAGTGGTTTAGAAGACAGGAGATGAGAACAGGTGAATCAGAAGGACTCAGAGAGGACACTGAGCTCTTGGCATGAACATACAGGTCTCATCATGATCTCAGGCATGACAGGTCGGCCCCTAAAGGTCCTATTTTGCTCAAAAGACTCCTCCAAACTAAAAATGTGGTATAATGGAATAGCACCGGCTGGCTCTGATCCCCAGGGCTTGCTGTTTCAGACCAGAAAGATGTGCCAAAAGATGTATTTATAGGCTTAAAGCTGGCATGCAGTTAAGCTACCTGGGTTGTTCGACATCTGTTTTAGTGCACATTTCTCCCAATTTTTTGTTTCATTGGGTTTTAATCAGCCAGCTATTTTGAGCCTGAATTACAATTTCACACATATCTAGAGCCAAATGACAATAAAACAAAGATAAAGAAGCCCATGGCCAAAACAGAACTTGAGGCCAGCAGCTTGGCAAGGGCAGGCCTCTGGGAGCAACCCCTGCCTGGGATCAAAGGCATCCAAGTGGTGTGACACATCTGAGGGCTGAGGACTCTGAGGGAAGAGAGCCCCACAGCCTTGAGCTCAGCCAGCCCAGGCCCCACACTGCCAGTCACTCCCCTTTGTTCCAAGACCTTGGCCTGGAAACCTCTTCCTTCCCTAAGCAAAACCTTTTAGGCCTAACCTAAATGTCAACTTCTTTGGGAAGTTTCCCCTCACTCCATCCCTACTTCATCTCTACTTCTTGCATAAAAAATTTTTTAAAAAGTTACTCTTCCTTCTCCACACTGCCAGCACCTCTGTATGTGTTTGCTTGTTTTGGTTAATCCTCACCTGAGGGTATTTTTTTCCATTAATTTTTAGAGAGAGTAGAAAGGAGGGAGGGAGAGAGAGAGAGAAACATAGGATGTCATAGAGACACATCGATTAGTTGCCTTCCACACGTGCCCCAACCAGGGCAGGGATGGAACCTGCAACCCTGGTACATGCCCTTGACTTGGAATCAAACCCGAGACCCTTCCGTGTGGGGGCTGACACTCTAACCACTAAGTAACACTGGCCAGAGCTGCCAACACCTTTATTCGTGGTACTTTCTCACACCACAGCAATCTGTCTAGTCTGTCTCCCTCACCACAGTGAGCACCTCAGGGCCAGGGCGTTTTCTTCAACTCTATGTCCTTAGCTCTCAGCCCATTCCACACGTTTCTGGAATGAAGGGGGAAGGAGGATGGGAGAGAACATGAGTGTGGGCCACCCTCATTCCCCACTCTAAAGGCACTAACAGTGTTTCCTACTGTGTGGAAAACAGACACTGAATGACCTAGGGGTGTATAGAGTGCTTTGAGTTCACAGAACGGGGCTCAGCCTGCCTGGGGGCATCCAAGAAGGCCTCTCACATGAGGGGTGCTTGCCCAGAGACTTAAGGATGAGTGAGAGCTCCGTGGGTAAACTAGGGCAGGAGAGGTGGAAGGGAATTCCAGGCAAAAGGAACAGTACATGCAGAGGCACAGAGGAATCAGAGTACAGGTTAAATGATATGGCTGGAGTGTGGGGTGCATGGGAGACAGTGGTGGATGTGAGGCTCAAGGGTGTGTGAGAAAGGGTTAACTCAGCAGGCCTGGAGTGTTCAAACCCTGCACATTCCAAATAAAAGATTGGTCCTTGACCAGCTCCTAGGAGATAACCTCTGAGGTCTTGAAATATCCTGCCTGATAGTGTCTTTGTATATGTTGGGCTCTGGGCCACACCGGAGTTTATGCTAACAATGTGGTTTATGGTGAAGGCCTGTGTTTGTTTGCTTGGGGAACTCTTTGGGAACTAAAGGCTGAGAAGCTAAGGTCAGTAACACAGGTGATCCATGCCTACGTGACTGATACCAAATAAAAACCCTAGACAATGAGAGTTGGGTGCGCTTTCCTAGTTGGCAATATTTCAATGTGTTGTCACACTTCATTGCTCGGAGAATTAGGCACTGTCCATATGACTCCACTGGGAGAGGATAACTGGCAGCTTATACCTGGTATCCCCTGGATTCCACCCTATGCACTTTTGCCTTTGATGATTTTAATCCGTATCCTTTTGCTATGATAAACTGTAACTATGAGTGCAACAGGTCTTTTGAGTTCTCCTGAGTCCTTCTAGTCAGTCATCAAACTAAGGATGGTCTTGGGGATCTCCTCCCCGCATCACAGAGGGTTCAGCAGGAGCAGAGCAAGAAGAACTTTGCCCAAGGCTAATGAGTTTGAACTTTACCCTGGAGGCAGTCGTTATGAAACTGAAGGTTTCTAACATGTGGGGTGGTGAAGACAAGGTCAGCCCTTTCTGGGAGATATTGTAGGCTGCAGGTAGGAATGGATGGGAGGAGGAGACAAGGCTGGAAGTGGGAAGACCAGGGAGAAGCCTGCTAAACCAGTCCAGGTAAGAGCTGGGGAACCCTTGGTAGTGGGCAGTGCCCATGGAGAAGAACGGAAATAAGAGATATTCAGGAAGTAGAAGAAACAAGGCTTGGTAACAAATTAGGTCTGCGGTGAGGGAGGAAAGTCAAGGGTAATGCCCAGGTTTTTGGCCTGAGCAATTGGATGGATGATGATATGGCTGACTAAATGGGAAATCTTGAGGGGAGAAGTTTGGGGATGTCCTGACTCCCAAACCCAGTCTAGCTTCTTTCGCTTTCTTCATTTCTATAATCCAGGAGTAAACAGGTTGCTTCAGCCATTGTTTTTTCTCTTTTTGAAACCATCCCTTCAGCCCTCTGCCTTCAGTGATCGTTTACAGATCGCTCCTCCTTAAAAACCACGGAAAGATGTTCTTGGCAGATCTCCCTGACCTCGATTTCCCTGCTGGCAGAATCACAAGAAAGGCATTAGCACCTTCTGCGAAATGGGGAGCTAGGCAGAGGAGACACCCAGGTTGGGTGGCAGAAGCCTAAAGAGACAATGAATATGTGAGATTTCAAACACCAAGATGTAGTCCTGGGCCAGACACTCATGAGGTGAGACTCAGATCCCTGTTACACTGGAATGGGGGTGAAGGATGAAGGAAACAGTGAGAAATAAAGGCTCTTTGGTCTGCACAGAAAGTCTTCCTTGGCCGGGTGCTAAGCTATACTTTATGGGTTTCCAGGTGGCAAGAAGTCAGTGTGAGCTGTGATCCCTCCTCACTTGGCCCCAGGACCAGACCTCACAAAAGAGTAGCTGGGCCTTCTGGGTGAAGGTGATCTGACCCTTTGGTAAGTCCAAGGGCAAATGCGACATCTCCTGACTGTGTTCTGACAGCTGCAACAGCCCCAAACAGCAGCTCTGAGCCTGCAGCACCCTGTCCAAGGCATTACCGGGAAATGCTCTTTACAGGCCTTCTTTGCTCTTTATGCCCCATCATTGTGCATCCCAGACAAATGGCTAAGTGTACAGGTGGATTCCATCCCCCTGGCCTTTCTCCTTCATTTGCTTATTCAACAGTTACAAAAGCCTGAGCTGCAAAGGGGCTTACAACCCATTCTACCCAGGAGAGGGCCCAGAATGAGAAAGGCAGGGAGCAGGGGGAGGGGGAATGGGACCCTGACATAACAAAAGCCTCTGACAAATTCTTTCCCAATAAGGGGAAACGGGGAATGGCTGAAAGCACAGGCTCTGGAATCAAGCAGACTGGAGTTGGAATCCCAAAGTGAACATTTATTAGCTCTGTGACTAGGCAAGTTAGTTAATATTTTAGAGCCTCAGTTTTCTCATCTGTAAAATAGAATAAGAAAACAAACCCTATAGGATATATATTAATTAGATGAGCTAAGACCTAAAATGCCTTGTATATACTAAGTGCTCAATAAATGTTACCTAATTTTACTGTTGTCTTTCTAAGCTTGGGGATCAGAAAGGAAACTTTTGAGTGTTAAGTACTGTAGAAAATACAGTAAGACCAGGCTACTGTAACACTCGCAACTAAGGCCCAAGTGGCTAAGAGGATCACATAGTCTGAGGCTGTGCAGAGCTGGATGCCTCCTGAGAGACCATTTGATTCCCTCTTTCATGGGTGAGGAAACAGAGATGTCACATAGCTGTCCCAAGGTCACAGAGCAAGGTAATGGCAAAGCCAAGACCAGAACCCAGGGCTTCAGATTTCTGTTTCCTTGTTCTTTCCTCTTCATGGAAACTTACAAAAACAAAAAGAGAGGATGCCACGAGTCAGGACACGGATGAAACAGCAAGTGACTTGCTGTAGTACAGAGGAAACTGTTGGTGCCCTGTCCAGATCCCTTTCCCCAAACCCTTTGCTGCTGTGAGTGTTGGCTGCCAGTGGTTCGCAGCTGCCCCCTACCCTGGACAATTCCATCCCTCCTGCCCAGCTGATGGAAGCTGCCTCACCCAGGAGATTACACCCAGTGCCGGGCTGGCAAGTGTTTAACAACCAGCTTTCTGGTAGTGGGAAGGGGGAGCCCTGGTTTGAGTGTTTGCCACTTTCCATGCTGTAAATACTCCCACCATGGCTGATTTCAAGCTGTCAACACAACATCGCTGAATGTGGAGCTACGAGGATACACGAGTAGCTCTTCATCACATGGGACTTCTACCACAAGACTCTAACAGACAAAAAATAACCACAAGAGTACTGATAAAAGAAAACTTCAGTAAAATTATTAGGAAGTGGTGAGCTTTGGCCATTTATTACCACTGTTTTTAATACTATTTATTTAATTATGAGTTTAGAGGCTCACAGAATTCCTAAAACTATGACAGCTGGCTCCTGCAAGGCCGTAGGGCCCAGATCCCGCACATCCCTGCTTTGCTCTCTACCCCACTCCCAACAGCCTGAGGCCAGTGCCTGACAGGAGGACGAAGGCTGCCCCGCATCTCATCTAGGGAACAACTCTGCAGTAAGACAAACTCCGGAGCCAACAGTGTGTCAAACCAAGGCCAGACTTGACATGGGGCTACTTTCCCCCTCGACTCCTCCCTTCCCTATCCAGATCCCCTCACCCCTTACAGGTTCTTCCCGAAGGACACTCCTTTAACAAGTCACATGCACCCAAGGCCTGGTCTCAGGCTCTGCTTCTAAGAAATCCAACCTAAAATGTTTGTGCAGAGTAAAAACTTAGGGAGAAAGTGGCTTTGGAAGGATCCCAGGAGGCTCTCTGAAGAAGGTGGGATCCAAAAGGTGGGTGGATTTAGGTTTGGGGAAAAAAGGCCACAGGATACTCCAGATGGAGAGAGTGGTTGAGTTCAGGTTACACCAACCACCATGCAGATGATACATCCAAATACCAGGCTGAGCAGGGTTCTCACAGGGACAAGGCATGGGCCCTGGGGCCACCCATTAGGGACTGCCAAAGTTGAAGGCGGGGGTGTTTCCATGGCTACAGCATGATGGAGAAAGTTAAACTGTTGGTCCATCAAGATGTGTGGCTCTCTGGTAAGGACATTATGGCATCCTGGTTTGCACTAGAAACATCGTGCATACTGAAATCTTTGGAACTAGAAGGTGCTTTTTGGATCATCTAGTGCCACTGATGGATGAAAGATTTGAAGCAGTACAAGGAAAACATTATTTATTTTAGTAGTTATATTTTCTTTGCTTTGGAACTTTAAATTTTTTGAATTGTGGTAAAATACACATTAGCATAAAATTTATCATCTAAACAATTCCTTGCTTTTGTTTTTAAAGTCACCTTCACTATATAGCAACAATGCTAACTTTTCATTTGCAGAACTATGTAATGCTTCCCTTTAAAATAACTTGCACAGAATAGATCTATTTAAGGAAAAATATGCAGAAAATAACTAAAAGGTGATACCCATATGGAAAATTCACAAAGGTAAAACATACAGACAAAAAAAAAAAAAAACAACCTACATTTTTCAAACTAGCCCATACTCTAATTTGAACCCAGAAAGGGGAAGGGTACTGCCAAAGATCGCGTGACTAGTTAAATAAAGAAACAGGACTAGAGCCCAGATCTTCAAATTCTGGCTTCCACATTTTCCACTGTGCCCTGCTTCTCCTTAAAGAAAGAAGGAAAACGCAGTTTCTGTCCTTCCCATAAGAGATAATAACAGAGAACCTTCCAGGTTCTTTCTCATTCATGGCAGAAAAAAGTCACTCTGCCTTTTAAATCAACCTCACTGATGGTTTTCAGAGCAGAGAAGGGATTCATATAGATAACTGGGTGTGGCTGCCTGCCGGGGACACAAATCCTCTTGAAATCTGTCACCTCTGATTTCATCATTCTGCTAACATTAGATGTCAAAGCTAGAAAGGAAAGTTGGCATTTTGATGCCAGCGTCCGCCTCCAGCTATTCCATGGGGCACGCCTGTCAGAGAGGTAGCCTATCTGTTTTATAAACTAAAATCTATTAGCAGAGTTGGTCTAAAATGCTTCTTGATAAGAATTGTAAATCAGGAGCTTGCCTTTGCCATTTAATGTCTCTGAACAACAGACTCCCTTCTTAACCTATCCAGGCCTCAGTTTACCTCTAAAATAGAGATAATAGTTCTTATTTATTTCAATATCATCTCAATGACCACTAAATGTTTTGCAGAACAACTTAACAATTCACAAAATGCTTTTTCAGACCTAGTCTCACTTAATCTGTACAATTGCATGATGTGGGTGTTATTATTTAACAAATGGGGAGACTTTCTGAAAGAGGCCATGTAACTTGTTCATGATTGTGACTGGGTCTCAAAACCAGATCCTGTGACCCCAGACCACCCACCTTAAAGTTCAGAAGTATATCACCAATGTTTCCCAAAGCATATTCTTCAGAATCTCAGATATAGATAGATAGGGCTACTGTAGTTTTATATATATAACTACATGTATCCTGTAGATAGGTATAGATATCTATAGAGTTGCTAGTTATCACTTTGTAAAAGAGTAATCAAATACTGCTGTGTCAGGAGTATTCAGGGCTTCTTTGCTGCTGTGGGATTTCCATGTGAATTGTGAATCTCTTAGAGGGAATAAAGTTTGAAGCATTTCTAAAACTGATTTGTCAAATTACCCAATTGAGCTAGGGTCATTAAAATTAATATTCTAGAGGACATTTTGGGAAATCTGAAACTATCCTATTGTAGTTACTCTTAGTTCTATTTATTACTTTGTTAGGTGTCTATTGCTTTATAGAAATGCTAAACTCTCTACTCTGTGTTACCATACAGAGAACAAGCCTTTCTTATAAAGGCTGTCTTTCATGTCTATAATAATTAGATCACAATTTATGTATTTGCTCCACAGGGCAAAACTTCAGGTGGAAAAGCTATCATATTTGATTATGTTCAGTTGTTTTCAGAGAAGTTGAGCATCCTCTATACATCCATGTGGCCTACCTGCATGTCTCAAGCCAGCAATACTTATTTATCTTGCCTTTTATCTGTGTTCTGTTGTCTCTATGAAGGACCACTGAGTCAAAGAAGTTACCCTCTTCTTCTGAATCCCACACACAGTGATAAGGAGGATTAGGGCAATAAGGAAGGAAAAAATCACAATAAGGTGCTCTCGAGAAACAACCCCAGGGCCAGCTTCCTGGGTGTGCAA
Source organism: Miniopterus natalensis (assembly GCF_054644295.1). Lineage (NCBI taxonomy): Eukaryota > Metazoa > Chordata > Mammalia > Chiroptera > Miniopteridae > Miniopterus > Miniopterus natalensis. Next base: position 33,355,855 of record NC_142095.1, on the reverse strand, counting down.
CCTGTACACATACAAGCAACATGGCACCCATCTCTCAGAAGGGTGCATAGCATGTTGCTCTGCCAGCAATGTCTTAAATTCTTAATAGTTTTTAAGTAAGGGGTCCTGCATTTTCATTCTCTGTACCAGGCCCTGAAAATTATGTAGCCAGTCCTGAGCAACTAGTGTTTAATTGAAAGCTCCATAAAAGGCCTTATCTGTCTACTCCCAGCACCTAGCATTGTGTCCAGCACCAGAAAGGGGCAAACTACGTACGTACTGAACAATCAGGTACAAGGAAAGGCCTGCAAAAAGGTGAAGTCTGGTCCCTCCTCTTCCCAGAAAGGCTTAAGACCACCCTTGAATTTTGAAGTCAGGATCACTCACACACAAACCAGCTGGAAGAATAGGCCAGTCATGAAATTAAAACCCAGCCTGTAGGAATGCAAACAAGCGAAAGATAAGAAGCAGGCAGACACCCATCCTCTCCCCAGATAATGGTACGTTTTCCACCGCTTCTTCAGGTGACAGCAGGTTTCAGAAACGAGAGCCCTAACAAGAATGTGATGCATTTTCCTTCCCATCCCCATCCAGCATCTACCCCCCTTCCTCTCCTTCCTAAGCCAGCTATCTCCCATCCCCAGAACCTCTCAGCTGCTAACAGTCTGAAAGGTTTAATCTCTAAGAAGGATGCTCCAGGGTTCTGTTATCAGAGTTACTTAATTCTGCATTTGCCATGGGCTTAATCATCTGCATCAGGCCACACTCCTGTGACTCATGCACACACACTGGCTCTCGGGAGCTGAAAGTTGTTCTCACTTCATCAGCACCTCAGAAGCATTAATAAAATGCAAATGTTTAGTGACAAAGGCGAGGGAGGGGAGGGTGTCCAGTTTTGTGTTTTTGTTTTCAATAACACTGATGTTCTAGCAACATTGACAGAAATTTTTAAAAAGTCATGGCTTTTCACCCCAACCACCAGTTAGATGGTATTCATTTTACCATGTTTCCTTCCTTATTCATTTTATATCATTGCCATGGCAATAAATAATTCTTAATGTTGCTACATCGCCTTCAGAGGCCTTGTTTTTAATATTCCATCAAATGGTTGTGATCATCTGTTAGGGACTACATGTGTGTCTGCCCCAAACTCATATGTGTAAAGCCTTAATCCCCAATGTATTTGGAGGTGAGGCCTTTGGGAGGTATTTAGATTTAGATAGGTCATGAGGGTGTAGCCCATGATGGGATTAGTGTTTATCTGTCTCTGAATCTCCCTTTCTGTTGTGCTATATAAGGACATAGCAAGAAGGCAGCTATGGAAGCCGGGAAGAGAGCCCTCACCAAGAACCTGACCACGTTGACATCTTCATCTTGAACTTCCCAGACTCCAGAACTGTGAGAAATAAATGTATGGTTTTTGCGGGGGGAGGTTCCTCACCCGAGGATATTTTTTCCATTGCTCTTCAGAGAGAGTGGAAGGGAGAGAGAAAGAGGGAAACATCGATGTAAGAATGTTTGCCTCCTGCACTTGCCCAGACCGGGGCTAGGGATCTAGCCTGCTACCTAGCCTGTACATGCCCTTGGCCATAATCGAACCCGGGACCCTTAAGTCCCAGGGCCAACGCTTTAACCGCTGATTTTTTAAAATCAAAGCCCAAGCTGACCAAGATGCTATCCAATACTTAGCTATTATCCTATTTGACATTACATAGATTGTGCTTTAGTTTGTTATTATAAATAGTACTGCAATGATCACTTTTGAGAGGGATTTTGAGACACCAGAACTGCATTCAAATTTTGGCTATGTTTCTTACTAGCTAGGGAGACCCTAGAGGGAAAATAATAGTATTCTCTGACTCAAAGCATTGCTGATGGGAAAGTGCTATATACACTATATGGCACTCTACAAATTTCATTATGACTGGACATGCTAAGCTTTGTCCAAAAAAAATTTGCAAACACAGGGTCCCTGTCCACTAGAAACCTGCCACTTAGACAGATACCAAGTTGAGCTATTAGAGGAACTATGACAAAGAAGTGGGAGACGAATATCACCCCAGTCAACAAAGTATAAATGTTTAAGGAAAAAAATCAAGTTTTCTAAAAGGCCTTAAGAATTACAAAATGCCACATAGGTAGTAGGTTGACTAGTAACCAGAAAAATAGCATTTAAAAGCAAACTGATTAATGTAGAGGTTGATAGTGTGGCAGTTATAAGCAAGACATCGGTTGTGTACTTGAGGGGAAAGCCACAGCTAGGAAGATAGTAAACTGTGTCCTATGGGGATTAGGGCCATGAGTCATGGAAAGAAAATGTATTTGTCCTTTAAATGTCATCTATATATTTTAAGATAAATAAGCTATATTATCATGCCCTGGCCAGTGTGGCTCAGTTGGTTGGTGCGTCGTCCCATGCACTGAAAGGTCACTGGTTTGATTCCCAGTCAGGGCACATACCCAGGCTGTGGGTTCGATCCCTGGTTGCAGGTTCAATCTCACATTGATGTTTCTCTCTCTCTCCCTCTTCCTTCCTCTCTCTTTAAAATCAATTTTTAAAAAACATATTTAAGATGAATAAGCTATATTATCAAAACTAAATTATTTATTTGAGTATACCTTATGAAGACCATATATATAGAAAGAGTATGTTATTAAAGGGGTTGACAAGGATTCTCTTGTTGAGTCAATAAATATTTATTTGTGCCTATGACATGCTATTCTGCTATATTCTAGGATGAACAGAAAGATGAAGATGATGAGTTCCCTGCCCTCAAGGAGCACACAGAAGCCCATGATAAACGTGCATTGTGCTGCCTCATGAAAGCATTCAAGTACCTGCAAAGTGCTGTGGAAACAAAAGGAAGAATCGAGTAATTCTACCCAATAAAGGTGTGTTCAGAAAAGGCTTCACAGTTGAAGCCACTTTCGATCTAGATCTTATTGGATTAGTAGTTTCCCAGGCAAAGCAGAAAGAACATGAACATGTGTGACATCCCTGGGACAGAAAGCAGAAGAAACTCCAGATCCCCAAAAAGACAGGGTTCCAGCCCACATTATTCCTAGTAATCTAAAGTTACCTGCATCAGCATTACCTGGGGTGCTTGTTTCAAATAGAGATTCTGTCTCCACAACGGACCTATTGAGGCCCATCTGGGGTCCAGCAGTTTGCCCCTTACTAAACTACTCAGGTTACTCTGACACAGGCCAACGTTTAAAAATCAACGGTACTGCCCGGCAGGGTGAGGCTCAGCGGTTAAGCATCAACCTAGGATACAGGAGATCACAGTTCGATTCTGGGTCAGGGCACATGTCTGGATTTAGGACTCGATCCCCAGTTAGGGGCGTGCAGGAGGCAGCTGATCAATGATGACTCTCTCATCATTGATGTTTCTATCTCTCTCTCTCCCTCTCCTTCTTCCTTCCTCTCTCTGAAATCAATAAAGATATATTTAAAAAAAAAATCAATGGTACCAACAACAAAATGGCACTTCCCAAGCACAAATCAAGTCACAACTGCCCCCTGAGCTGTGAATGATCTGGAAATGCACCAACAGAGGTCATGGGGAAGGAGAGGGGTGAACACGTAGGTACCTCCTTCAAATCACTTACAATGTTTCACCCCTAACCCCCCATCCACCCTTGACAGGCAGCCAATGTTGGTCCAGATGGATATATCCCCTAATCAGGCAAACATCATTTTGTTGATTAAAATTGGTTTTCCAACAGGAAAGCTCAGTGACAACAAACCAGACACCAAGGACAGTGACAGGAGCCAACCATGTCCCACTCTTGTCCCCTCTCCACCACCACCTCTAACTCCCACAAATCAGACTGGTATACCCCGAGACCTTGAATGAGGAAAGGAGAGAGAGTTCCTCCAACACCCACTGGTGACTGAACCAGTGTGGAAGCTCAGGTGATGGAAAAGCCCGGAAGCCAAGGCAGATGTTCAACCAAATTAAGCGGTTCCAGGAGAAAACAAAAGCTTGCCTGCCGAGACATCTGGTGTCCATTAACCTCCTAAGCAGAGCTGCAGCAGATCCATCTGCTGGAATAGAATCTCTGGAGGTAGGGGGCTTCCCCCACCTCTGTGCGCCTCCGCATGCTCCCAGCAAAAGGCCTGGCCTTAAGAAGGGAGAGAAAGACACAGGTCCATTTGCATTCAGGGCCCTATAACTGATTCCTCCCAAACTTGAGGGCCAGCAAACAGAATGGTCAAGAGACACCCTAAAAGGCTGCAGTCATAGGACTTGATGTTTGCCATCAGGGGAAGTAAACTGACATCAAGGACAACTTATTCTGTATCAAGTGCATGTGACACTCAAGGTGGATACTACTGGACAAATGTAATTTCTAAGTGGCACAACTGACAACTTAAGAGGAAAGAAACTAACATTTAATGAGGATCCACCATGAGCCTGGCAATGTGCTTGGCATTTTAAAATACATTTATCTCATTTAATCCTTGTAACAGCTCTATACCCTAGGTATCATTATTTGCATTTTACATATGATAAGGCTGAGATTCAAACTCAGGTTTTCTAAACTTCTAGAAAAAATCCAATGCTTCTTTGAGAGATGACTGTGCCATAATTAAGCCAGTTTCTTTGGTTTGGAGGATGGATGGGAGGGATGGGGGAAGGGCTATAACAAAAGCTATTTGTGGGGCTGTAACAAAAGATTATGCATGGATGAGATTTGCTGCCTTTGATGCTTTTGAAGATGACCAGACTGAAGCTTGAAATGTATCCATGGAAACAGCTATGGTGGGAGCTGTGGCCAAATTAGCTCACCCTTGAGGCAGTTGGATTGGGGATTCTGGAGACGGTTCCTTGATGGAGAGAGTAGTGTCAACTCCCACTTCATTTTTCAGCCCCTGCCTCCCTGTACCCACAGCTGGACCACCTGAAGGCTCAGTCTCCGCCCAAGACACTAGCCAATCCAAACACCAGGCTTTCTGAGAAGCCGAGCAATAATCAGCCTCTGAGCACTCAATTCCAGGGGGCTGAAAACCACTCTGGCTTTCACTAGCTGACCTACATGCCCCTCCACCCCCCGTTCTAGCTAAGACCGGGGCCCTACCCAGGAACTCTTGTCTGGAGAGGAGGTTTTACTACCCTGCTCAGACCTCCAGGTGGAAATTGCCTCAGCTCTGTCCACCCCATAGAAACCCTTCTTTAACTCAGTGGGAATCCCCCAAGCTGACATTCAGCCTGATTTTCCACTGAGCCTGCAGGCCTTTGACTTTGTGCTTCACAGCCTAGCCCTCTATTGTTTCTCCTGCCAGCATCCATTCCCCATGCCAGGACCATGGTACCATTCCCCAGCTGCCCACAGGGTTGGTGTCACACAGCCCTTAGCTAAGTCCCTCTCCAGACATGCTCTAGGCCTCTCCAAAGGTCACAACCCCTTTTGGGGGGACCAACTCCAGGGGGTAGGTTGATGTGAGAGTATAAATTCAGCAGCCTCCCTCAATTTGGGACAACTCTGAAGGCCAAGCCAGCCTCAGCACTTCCCATGAGATCAGCAGAAGCTTTTGATGTGACCACATCACAGCTGAGCTTCTCTCCTCTTCTGCCTAGTCTTGCTTCCCAACTTTCTGTACAGACACTGATCCTGAGAGCAATCCCCAGTAAACTTGCTGCACAGAAGTCTCCAAACTCAGAGACTGTTTCCCAGGGACTCCAACCTCATAATGACATTTTTGGTCATTAACTGGAGGGCACCATATCCCTTGTTCCTGCAGCTGCAGCTTATCCCTATACAGGAACAATCAGCCACTCTCCCAAGCTCAGGAGAATCACCCTGATGCTTATCCTAACTCCACTACATACTGCTGGGCACCAGAGGGAATTATTTATCCCCTCCAAGTCAGTTTCCTATCTATACATTGATAAATGAACACTGGGGCAGTTAGCCTTGTAGCTCATAGCAATTTTAATTATCTTATTTACTCAACAAACCCTAATTGAGAACTGACTACATGTTTTCATCCCTCCAACTCCATCTGATGTCACTTCCTCCAGGAAGCCCTTCTGCCCCCCCCCCCCCCCAAAGGTAGGGTAGGTCACTTCTTCTATGTTCCTGCAGCCCCTGACTTTACCCTTCCTGTAGCTCTTATCCCTGGATTGTAATAACCTGCCTTTCGCCTTTCCTTTCCAGGGGACCGTGAGCTCCAACAGGGCAGAGAATGTGTTCATTCACCTTTATACCCTCTATGCCTAGTTCAGGGCCTGGCCCATGGTTAAGGATATAAAAATATTTGTAAACTGGACTTCTAGGTGCTGCAGGAAAAGCAAAGATAATATCCCACATCCATACAGCCCTTTACAAAATGCAAATTGCTGTCATACCCAGTCCATTTGGTCTTCATAATAACCTTACGTGGTAGGCAGAGCTGGAACCATGGTCCCATTCTGCAGATGAAGAGACAAAGACCAAGGTCTTGCACCCTGCTGGAGCCAGGTCTCCTGACTGCTCAGTGAGGATCTCCCTTCCATCCCGCTCCATCATCAAAACAGGAAGAAGCAGACCTCACATACACAGTTTGACATCCACCAACCCCAGCCCACTCTTTGGATCTATGACTTCCCTCACTGGAGACCATCACTCTAACAGTGAATGAACAAAGCCATGATGTATCCATCCATCTGGGCCCTAACTTGGAAACTGTTTAGACCTGTGGATGAAAAGTGGCCACATGCTAACCTGACAAGCTCAGGGAAGGCCTGCGTGAAGGCCTTGCAAACTCAGAGACCTAAAGTAACCACAAAGGATGGTCTGAAATTAAAACTTTTTAACTAAAAGCCGTTTATGGGAGGTAGTCATGTCCTAGGCTAGAATCTTCCTTGACAAAAGTCAATCTTTACCTTAACTGAGCCTGTCTATTGTCTTTTGCATCTAAGATAACATACCTTTGGAATGTTGGGCTAACTTCCCTTTTTCCAGACCCACCCCCTCACCCCTCCACCCAGGCACAACCAATGCACTGGAGCAGAGCCTACAAATCTTCTCATTGTTATTTTTATCATGTTAATTGTTGACTATTAACTATCCTGTACCCACCTATGTGAAAGATGTATCATTTTACCTTCCATCTAACCCCAGAGGTTTCCCTGCTTCCTTTCTCCAGTCTCCCTAATCTATCACCAATGAATTTCATGTAACCCACTTACATCTTCTACTTTGATTGTAATAATGTATAAAATAAGGTGCAAAACTGCCATTCTCTGAAGCATTATCTCACTGCATTGAGATTTTGCTTCAGGGCAATTGTTGACAATTTGGCTCAAATAAACTCACAAAAATTCTTTACAGGTTTGAATGTTTCTTACATTGACAGATCCCAAGTCAGAATATCACATGTGACAAAAATCCAAGGGAGCAGGGCCGTAGGTGACAGTCAGGAAAGCTGGAGAAGGCAGAGGGGCTTACTGAAATGGCGAAGAGTGAAAGCCTCAGGAAAGGCCTCAGCTCTGGGCAGGGGCATTAAGCCTGGAAGTGGCCCTAGAATTGACCGAGCAGAGAACCGGGAGAGTTTTATTGCTGAGCAGAGCCACGCCCCGAGGCCCATCCAGTTCCCAGCGCCAGATTAGTGCCTCTGCTTCCACTGGCTTGGCTCTGAATTTATCTCTATTTCTGTGTTGAACACTCACTGTCCCAGCTCCCTGAATATCCTGTCGGTCGGGAGATAAAATGAGGGAAGAGGGAGGAGCCTGCACACAAAAGCTCTCTTCTAGCTGCAAAATAGAAATTCTTTTCTCTTCTGCCCCATAGAAGAAAAAAATTCTACACCAAACACTACCAAATAGACCTTAATTCTCCCTAGGGTTTTTTGGGGTTTTTTTTTTTAAAGTCCTAAACGAATGCATGGTTTTTTTCCCTAAAGAAACTGTGATAATACAATTAGCGATACATAGAGGCCTTAGCTGGGAAACTGCCGGCCCTCCCCACCCCCTAGCCCGGTCTCGTAGGAGTTGGGCTTTGAAATGAAGAAATCTATTGTCGCTGGGGAACACGGAGCTAAATCACAAATCCCAGCAGAGTGGTGATGCTGAAGCCTCCCTTTGTGGAGGGAGCCAGGAGGCTGCGCGGTAATGGCTGGACGTTATTTGCAGCAGTGTGGGGCCTATTCTCTCGGCTTGTTTAAGCTTCCCTGAGCCATAAACATCGATCACCACTTAGACTGCAGCACCTCAGTGATGTAAATCATTTGTCCGCCTGAAGCTCTGGGAGAGAATCTCCGTCCAGACCCCAACCGACCCAGGAAGGAACATCCAGAAAACTGCTGATTGTGACCCAAAAACGTGGTGAGCTCTAGACCAGAACTATCCAATCCAAATATGAAGCAAGCTGCCCCTGTCATTTTAAATTTTCTAGTAGCCACATTAAAGAATAAAAGGAGGTAAAATTAATCTTAATAATATATTTTCTTTAACCCAATAATATATTCAAAATATTATTACTTCAACATGTAATCAATATAAAAAATTAGTACTGAGATATTTCACATTCTCTTTATTTTGTACTAAGATTTCAAAATGCGTATGTATTTTACATTTACAGCAGGTCACAATTCAGACTAACCCCACTGATTTTTTTTCTTTAATTGCACTTTGCTTTATTGTGCTTCACAGATGTTTTTAAATTAAATTTATTGAGGTAATAGCATAAATTTGAGGTGTATGACATCATAATTCAATAGCAGTATACTCTGTTATGTACACACCACCCAAAGTCTAGTTTCCCTCCCTTACCGTATATTTGACCCCCTTTATCCAACTGGCATTCCTCCACCCACCTTCCCCTCTGGTAACCACCATTCTGTTGTTACATGTCTATGAGTTTGTTTTGTTTTATTTTCCACATATGAGTGAAATCATACAGGTTTTATCCTTTCAGTCTGACTTATTTCACTTAACATCATACTCTCAATATCCATCCATGGATATTGTCACAAAATGGCAATATTTCATCTTTTTATGGCTGAGTAGCATACCATTGTAAATATATATGCCACACCTTCTTTTTCCATTCATCTGTCAATTTCTGTGTTTTGACTATTGTAAACAATGCTACAGTGAACACAGGGGTACATATATCTTTATGAATTAGTGTATTCATTCATTTATAGTTCAGATATATACCTAGAAGGAGAATTACTGGATCATATGGTAGTTCTCTTTTTAATTTTTTGAGGAACCTCAATACTGTTTTCCATAGCTGCTGCACCAATCGGCATTTCCACCAACAGTGCACAAGGGTTCCCTTTTCTCCACATCCTCTTCAACATTTGTTATTTCTCAGACTAACCACACTTCAAATGCTCAGTGGTCACATGTGGGTGTGGCTACATTATTGGACAGCATAGCTCTAAAATTTGCAGAATGTATCTAATATGATATTTTCAACAAGCCCTCTGAAATAGGAGTTAGCATCACCATTTCATAGATGAGAGAGTTGAGGCTCATACTGAATAAAAGAGTTGGCCATCTCCTGCCTCCCAGTCCTAAGCACCTATCATTTCCCCATACTTACGCAAGCCAGGATAAAAATTATGGCAAAGATAAATCCAGTGCTGACAAAATGTTGGGCATGATTCACAATAGCCAGAGGTGACAGAAACTCAAATGTCCATCAGGGATGAATGCATAAAGGAAATGTGGTGTATATATACAATGGAATATTATTCAACCTTTGAAAGGAAGGAAATTCTGATATATGCTACAATATGAATGAACCTTGAGGACACTATGTTAAGTGAAGGCAGTCACAAAAAGACAAACACTGTATGATTTCACTTATATGAGGTCCCCAGGGTAGTTAGACTCATAGAGACAGAAAGTAGAATGGTGGTTGCCAGGGGCTGGGAGAGGAGGAATGGGGAGTTAGTATTTAAAGGACACAGAGCTTCAGTTTAGGAAAATGAAAAAGCTCTGGAGGTGGGTGGTGGTGACGGTTGCACAACAGTGTAAATGTACTTAATGCCACTGAACTGTACACTTAGAAATAGTTAAAATGGTAAATTTTATATTATATTTTACTACAATAAAAAATCCATAAAAAGGCAGGTATTATCCTAAACTATGAGCATCATCATATTTCATCATTACAACATGAAGTAGGTACTATTATTATCTGTTTTATTGATGGGGAAGCCAAGGCTTAAACACATTAAGCAAATAGTTCAAGGTCCCACGGCCAGGGAGTGACAGAACCAGGATTTGAACTCGGGGAGTCTGATCCCCAAGACTGTACTCTTAAACATGATGTCCTCCATGAAACCTCTCTGGTGTTCTCAAATAGAAATGGAAATGGAAATAGAAGTTGAAATAAAAATAGGAATAATCCAGAAAAGAAATGGAAATAACATTTGTTACAATCTATTCTCAGGACAACAGTCACAAAACCTCCTTTGAAACATAAACTTGAGCATGCCACTCGCCTTCTCCAAACTAACTTGCAATAAAACCCAAGTTCTCTATTCCCAGCCCCCGGGGCCCTGCAGGATATGGCCCCTCGATGCCTCTCCAATCTCATCCTTCCCTTGGTTCATCATGCCCCTGCCACCCACCTCCTTCATCTTTCTTAAACCTGCCAATGGCCAGGGCCTTGGCACATGCTGTTCTTTCCTCTTAGAATGCACTGCCACTGATATCTGTGTGGCCAGTTCCTCCTTTCATTCAGGTCTTTAGCCAAAGGTGCCTTACCTCAGAAGGGTTCTTTGTTCCCCCGTCTCTACGCTTCCTCACCCTCAGCCCATTCCCCTATGCTCTTCTTTTTCCATCACAGCCACTCCCACTGTTTGACTATAGTATGTACTTATTTGTCTATTTCATTGCTGTTGCTTCTCCCTGCTAAGAGGCGACACGACACTGGTCCCTAAAGTGGTACCTGGCACAGAGCAGACACTCAACGAACGTTTGTTGAATGAGTAACTGAATGGATGGATTCATTGAGTGCTTCAGTCAACCCTCACATAGGGTGACCAACCACCTGGTTCACCAGGGAGTAAAGGGGTCTCTGGGATGTAAGACTTCCAGTGCTGGATCTAAGAAACTCAGATCCAGAGATTAAGGAATGGGAGCTGCAGCTACATGAACTTTGAGTTCCCTTCCAGCAATCTGATTTTATAACCCCATGGTTTCTGTTGCTCAAAGCCACACTCCTACAGGGTAGCAATATAGAAAGGTTGTGCTTTGGGTACACCTAGAGTTGGTTTGAACCTGAGATCTGCCACATACTGCCAATGGGTAAGCCATTCAACCTCCCTAAATCTCAATCACTCCACCTATAAAATAAAGTAATCCCAGCCCAGGGATCTAACATGAGGTCACAGTCAGACCATCTGTATGTCATGAATTGGGCTCCCTGGGAAGCAAACTCTGAGATGGAGATGATCACACAGGGGTTTTTTAGGGTGAGGTGCCAGCCACAGTGCAGTCCCAGTGGAGGTGCTAAAGCTGAGTGAGCCCTTCACAATTATCCCAGGTTTGGGGGAAGGAGCTGGGCCTTTATACCTGGGGCTGTAATCTTGGGCCAGGCTGCTCTCTGCATCCAACAGTCCCCCAGGACTAGGGATAAATCCTTCAACCCTGAAGGAGACGTCCTTGTCTACCACACCAAGCAACACTCATGGTAAATGCTCAACAAATGATACTGTTGCTGTCATATTCACAGGACACAATTCAAGACCAGGTCTACCTTGCTGCAAAGTCTGAGGTCGTTCTGCTCTGCCTCCCAGTTCTTTGTCTGAACCTCTCATGTTACCACCTCTACCTTATTTCAAATGATGTCTGAACAGATCCCATTTCCCTACCTAGACAGTGAGTCCCCTGAGAGCAGGCACCACAGCTGATTCATCTTCGTTCCCCTCCGGTAGTTGCCCCTGGCAACCTAGGTTTCCTGGGCAACTAACCGAGCAAGAGTATGTCCACCCTCTCCTGGATCCCCAAGATGTTTATGGGTTTTGACCATATCCTTGCTAGACCTTTAATAGCCCCAGTCCTATCCAGGTTAGTCTACCCATGTCAAAATAGCCCAGGCAGAACAATACTCACCTAGAAATCATTTTGACTTCAGAGTTGGGGCTTGAAGCACCTCTCTTCTCCAACTACCCCAATCTCTCTTTGTTAGGCCAAGTTCTAATTGCCAACAGCCAGCTCATTTCTGCCATGTAGCAAACAGAAAACCCAGAAGGGTTTTAGGGACTCTTCCACTCTTCCTTCTCTCACTCCCCAGACTTTGCTGCAAAAGCATGCCTTCTCTCCTCATTAAAAGAAAAGAGTTTGGGGGAGTTAAGATTAGAACCCACAGATCTTGCCACCCATGCTCAAGTCAGTGGCCTTCTCATTATAAGTCCTGTCACCTTCCTGAGGATCTCCATCCCTTTCTCAAGCCCTCCTGAAGCATCCCCTTATTGGACAACTCATTGACTACTTTAGGAAGGAAGGGTGAGTCCCAGCCACAGCATCTGCCAGCTGTATGACTTTGAGCAAGTTACTTGAAGATCCTGGTATTTTCCCATAGGGAAATAACTGTACTTATCTCATAGAGTGATTGCAAGGATTAATGGGAACAAATGGCATACAGTATGCACTCAATTAATGTCAGTTGTCATAATTATTACTAGCAAGAAGCTGAGAGGCAAAAAAATATCTAGTTCTCAGGTTTTGCACTAATATATGGAGGCTGTGCTTATATGACACCAAAAACAACTAAATAAAAGGTTGAAAAAAATCTCTTGACCTTCCAGATGTTTGGTAGATAAAGCACAAATAACATTCCTTGGGCTTTTTTCCCCATCAATATTTTACCCCCTCACCTCCTTGTGGGGCTATAATAAATATCTAAGTGATACTTATAAAATGTTCACAGATTTTTTTTCCCCCCTGACATTTATGATTACTTAAAATATAAAACATCTGTTTAGCACAACTACCACGAGTGGAGTTTTTAAAGGGGAAAAAAGGATAAGCTGAGAAATGCAAAATTTGCAGTATATTTCATAAGCAAAGAGCTAATTTCCCAAAATACAAGGAGTTATTTCAAAGCCATAGGAAAAGATAAACAGACCAATAGAAAATTAAGAAATGGACATACAAGTGGTCAACAACCTAATAATGAAAGAAATAGCAATTAAAATGACAATGAGACATTCTTCACTTGTGAGAAGAGAAAATATTAATTCTTGTTACATTGATGAGTACATGGGAAAACAGTCCCTCTCCTGCGCTGCTGGGGGTGGGAGGTATAAACTAGTACAGCTTCTCTCAGAAGATAATTTGACACTAGCTATTGAAATTTCAAATGTTCACATTAGTTGGCTCAGAACTTCCCCTTCTAAATATATATCCTTCAAAAACATACACCCATACACACAAATATATACAGACAGTTCTGACTTACAATGATTCAACTTAACTATTTTTCTACTTTATGATGGTGCAAAAGTGGTACGCATTCAGCAGAAATCATACTTCAGATATTGAATTTTGATCTTTTCCCAAGCTAATGATATGAGGTGTGATACTTTCTCATTATAGTGGGCAGCAGCAGCAAGATGATTTTACCTAAATTTGAACTAATATATGTGTTCTGAGCATGTTTAAGGGAGGCTGGGCTAAGCTAAGCTATGATGTTTTGTAGGTTAGGTGTATTAAATGCATTTTCAACTTAGGATATTTTCAATTTACAATGGATTTTCATGACAAAACCCCATCATAACACAAGGAGTAGCTATATGTACAAGGCTGTCCAATATAGTATCATTCATTCATAAAAAATAAAAAAAATCAGAAACCAAGTAAATAGCCACCAGTGGGGTCAGCCATAAAATGGAGCTCTATACAGGCACTCAAAAAGAATGAAATATGTATCCACACAGAGATTTGTACACGAATGTTTGTAGCAGCATTATTCATAACATCCAAAAACTAGAAACAACCCGAATATCCACCAGCTGGTAAATAAGCAGAATGGGGTATATCATACAATAGAATATTATTAAAAAGGAACAAAGGTTTGTCACATACTACGACATAAATGAAATTCAAAAACATTATACTCATTAAAAGAAGGTAGACACACACACAAAGTAGTTATGATTTCATTTATACGCAAGCTCATAAAAGCAAATTTACATAGACAGAAAATAGATTAAGTGGTTGCCTGGTGACAGGGATGAGGATGGGGGTGACTACCATGGGCAAAAGGAATCTTTCAGGGGTGATGAAACTGTTCTAAAATTGGACTACGGTGTTAGCTGCACAATTCTGAAAGTTTACTAAAAAATCAGGTGAATGTTAGTGTACATAATTTATACCTCAGTAAAACTATCTTTAAAATAGAATGTGATCAATAAATTCTCACATGCAAAAGTGTCCAAGATAAACTGTTAATTTTTTTAAAAAAAAAGAAAAATAGTATGAATAACATTATATGGTTATTAAAGCAAAAATAATAATATATGTTAATATATACATAAAGAAAAACTCTGAAGGAATATATACAAAACGCTGAGGGGAAAGTGGGCATTACTTTTACAATCTAAAAAAACACAATGCAAATATTAAATAGGTCAAGGAGTGTTGTTTAAAATTGACTCTGTTTTGTTGATACTGCTCAGTTCAAGTTGCCACATCTGGTCACAAGATGTATGGAATCTCTCATTCTCCTGGCTCCACCACAGCCTGGGGAAAAAAATCTGAAAACCACCCAGCTCTGTCTTTCTCTCATTCCAAGTTCCCCAAGCAAACTATGACTAATTCTGTTTCCCAGCCACCTTGGAGCTGGGGAGAGTGAATGTCCTAGAGAGGTGTATCCCTCAGTGTTAGCCTACCTATGAATACCATAGCTTATAAAGCAATTTCTTGTGAGTTTCGCTGGCAAAAAAAATTTCTTTTTTAATGTATTCTTCAAAGGCTAATAAGATAATCTGATTATTCAGTAAGCTAAAGAATGGGGTCAAGGGCCCAAGGACCCTGTCAAGATACAGAGACCCAAGGAAGGCCTACCCTATATGCCCAACCCACCTCCCTGTTTTGATTTCTCTAAGCTCAGATCCTGGCAGCTCAGCAAACTTCAGTAGTATTTTTTTAACTATTTATTGAAGTGTAATAAACATACAAAAATGTGTATTTTTTTAAATAGCATTTTTATAAAAACTCTAAGTCTCAAGGATAAATCTTACCCTTTTCCAATGGAAACCATAGTGCCACTTTTTTTTTCCTTCTCTTAATCAGAGATAAATGAAGGAGCTGAGCTAATAAGAGTCCATAGCCTCAATGGTCCCATCTCCCTGAAAGTCTGGAATAAGATACATGTGTGTTGTGGGTGGTGGTCATTACTTCCCAATCCCAAGAGGTGCTTTCCAGGTCAGGTGTCAATATCTCATGTCTCAGAGAACAGGGGCTGAGATCAGCTCAGGCTTCCCCAAAAGAAAGCTCTCCAGCTACCATGAAGAAAGAAAGATGGAATGACCTCCAGTAGACTACAAGCTTCTTGAGAGCAAGAAGCGTGCCTGTCTGTTCATCAGTGTAAACCCAGTGCTGATACAAAGTAGGTACTATTAAATATTTGTTAAAACAAATGCTGATTGACTGGAACAGAGAAGGAGAAGGCAGACCCTGGAAACTAGGCCACAGAGCAGAAACCCCAAGGGTTTGGAAAGGGCTACTGCTAACCCAGATGATGCCTTTGTGCCAGTTAGAAAAAAGACAGACCTTTCTCCCTGCTGATAAAGCTCCACACCAGGACAGATTGCTTAGTGAGCAGAGCTTGGACTGGGTTTCAGGTGCCACCTCTCAGCCAGGTGCCCTGGCATAAGCGACAATCTGCACCTGCCATATTGGTGGCCCTGTGTTGGTATCACTGCTGCTTCTTGTGCCCACTGAAAATACAAATCGTGTAGACTATTCCTTGCCAGGCTTATGTGCAAATGCTCAGTTTGTCCACAGGAAAGGCTGACCTGAAGTGAAAACCACAGGCCTAGAAAAGTCTTCCGATAGTCAGTAAATGCTTATTGACTCATTATAGGACCACGTAATCCCAAACCCTCAGCATCTGAAAACAAAGTGCAGAATTTCCCCCTGCCCACTTCAGCTCCCTCCATACTCCTAAGAGAGAGCAAAGCAGATGGGAGAAAGCAAAAGCGAGAACATCCTACTTTATACCAGGAGACTGCCCTTTTCATATGAAAACAGTTACATGAATTTCATATCCAAATACCTCAAGGATGATTTTATCTGTACATTTTCTGGTGAGCAAGCATCATCTCCTCCCTAGACTGCTGCAACAGCCCCTAACTGATCCCACTGCTTTCTCCTTGCCTACCAACAATTCATTTTCCACATTCTAGGAGGAAGGATCTTTCTAAAGGAGAAAATTGATCATGTCATTCATTGCTTAACATCTCTAATGGCACAGAGAATAAAATAAAAGCTCTTAACATGGTCCACAAGGCCCTCTATGACTCTGTTCTGGCCAACGCCTCCAACCAGTTCTTGTGACATTCTGTCGTACTCTGTTCCTGCCATATCTACTTTCTTACAGTTCCTTCCCCTTTTTTCTTTTTTTGAATCTCCAAGCTTGCTGTTTATGCCCCAGGGCCTTTGCACTTGCTGCTTCCCAGTTCTGGATTCTCTTCTCCAGTTTTTTAGATGACATTCAGATGACAACTTAGAGTGGCTTTTCCTGATATTTTATCAGAAACTCCAGCCTCCCACCAACCCCTTATTTTCTATTCCATTACTCTGCTTTACTTTCTTTGTAATGATTATCACTATCTGAATTTATTTTGCTTATTAATCTTTTTATTGCAAGTCTCCCTGCCTTCTCTTATTCCCCTACACTACCTCAACTCTCCCGTACACACACACACACACACACACACACCAGAATATAAGCTCATTTCCCTCTCTATCTCTGGTATCTAGAACACAACAGAAGCTTAGTAAAATACTTTTGTAAAGAATTAGAATAATTATCATTGTAAGGCTCTTAGTTTGCAAACTATACTTGCATTCATTGCCTTACTTGACCTTAAAAACAGCCCTATAGGGCAAATAGCACATCCTTCATTTTACAGATGAGGAAAACAAGAGGTCCAGAGAGGCTGAGCAGCTTGCCAAAGATCACACAGCAAGGGAGAAGTTCAATTTGCATTCAAGTCCAGTTTTCTCCCTCCACGTTCAGAGTTCTTCCTTCAATATGCAGTTAACATCCAACAGTGGTTCCCACCCACTAAGCAAAAGCTTTACAACACTAAGATTGTTAAGCTCCAAGACAAAGAAAATATAAGGCTATGAAACCATTTTGGAAATCATCAAAATAGACAATTATGGAAAATGAGCCCTCTCCAACCAAAATGCACAGATGGAGAAGTTGCAAGGTGCCCAGATGCCATACCTCAAGCCTGCTCTGTTCTTATAGAATTCCCTGATTCAAATGAAGCACAGGGAACTTGGGAGTAGAGGAATATTAAGGGAGATGAAAAAGACTGTGTTTCTACCCAAGAGTGGCAAAAAGAAACTATGACTAATAGGGGAAAACTCATCACAGGAAACCAACCACATGCTACAGGAGGATTGAATTTCTCACCCTTCAGACCAGAAAGCATAACAGCGCAGGCATGTTTAAAACTTTCTTCTCCGTCCTGGGTGGAAGAAAGTAAGAGTGAAATTTCCCCAGAAGGGTAGACTGAAGTGCCTCTGGGGAAGGGAGCTGGGTGGGTGGCAGGGAAGCATGCTTTCTACTGTATTTAAAGTGCTTTATATGTGTGTCTAGATTCCATATTTGAAAAATGAGCTAAACTTAACCAAACAAATAAATCAGAGAGAACAAGAAGGTACAGGAAACAATTTCAACAGGTCTGCTCTTCCAATCTGGCCTCCTTACCAGATCTCATCTTTCCCAAACCAAGCAAAGGTAAGCAGGTCTATTTCTCCCTCTTCGCAACATGACAGGTAGAAGGCTCTTCCTTTGGTCTCACTCATATCTAAGCCATTTCCCCCTTCAAATCCTGAAACCACAGAGCTGAAAAGAACCATCCTCTCCAAATCCTTCATTTTACACATGAGACCCAGAGAAGGGAAGAGATTTTCTCAAGATCCCCCAGCTAGTTACTAGCAAAGCTGGAGCTTGAGTGCAGGGCCCCTGCCTGCAGTGCTGTGCCCGTCCTGTGACACCAAGCTCCTTCTCTGTTCGATACTCAGAGGACCTGTACCCAACTGTTAATATGCACAGTTTAGCCCACCAGGCCATTCTCTACAGCCTTCTCTTTTCCGTACTTCGTCTCCCTAATGCCTTAGACCATTCCAACAAACTCAGCAGATGGCTCTCCCCTGGAAGCAGGACCATCCCCCAAGGGGAATGCAAAACTTGGGGGGGTGTCACAGTAACTGGGGAGCACTACCAGCATTTAGTAGGGAGGGGCAAGGGGTGCAACACCCCCACCTAGTCACCTCTGCATCGCCTCTCTGAATCTTCTCCAACCCTTCAAAATGTGACTGTCCGCAGAGTAGAAACCTTGGTAAACACTGGCTGAATGTTATCAGAAGAAGCTACAATAACCCAGCTTTGATGGATCCTTGTAGCTAAACACTGTCATAAACAAGATTTACAACAACCCAAGGAAAAGGACACAGCTGTTCCCATTTAACAGACAAAGAAATTGAGGCACTAAGGGGCTCAGTCACTTGCCAGAGCCAAGCTAAAAATTGACAAAGCAGGCTCTGGTCAACTGAGTCTCCCAAATCCAAAATTTACTTTCCTTAAATTATACCCTAGACTTAGGACATAAATGAAAACAACACCACCTTTAAAATAAATTGGGCTGTGGGAAATTTAAACTACTAAAAAAAGTCACCCATGGCCCAATCCTGGGCCTCAGTGCCAGACTGTGTCTTCCAGACCCACCCAGGAGGCATACAAAGTCCTGATAGGCCTCACCTTACAGAGGTGGGGAGGGGACAGGGGGCTCAGAGAATCATGATAGCAGAAAGGAGGCAGGTGGGTGGTCACCCAGCCTAAGCTGAAGTTCTTCCCCCCCCATAAGCCATGTGCCAGTGGTAATTACCCATGCAAAAAGGGAACAGAGCACAGGAGGCTGGCACAGTAGGGGCAGGAGGAGATGTTGCCCCAACTCGCTCTGGCTCTCCCTCCCGGCCCCCTCCTCCATTCTCCCGCTCCCCGTATTCCTCAGAATCAGGAGCAGAATCTCTGACCTACAGCTTTACCAACACAGGGAAAAGCTAACGCAACTTTAAGCTGCATTAACAGGATCAAAAGATGTATGATTAGTCTCAACGGCCTCCATATTGTCCAGAGTACTTCTGAAAGATGGTGCTTAACTTGGGCTCCACATTTTAAGGGATAGTAATAACTTGGAAGGTTTATCAGTGGACTGCAGACTCAAAAATGATCCTTGGATATTTGGGAAGATTTCCCAGAAAACACTGCTCTAGGAGAGATCCCAGCCCGCTAGCTAGACTGGTTAAAACCACCCTAGAAATGAATTAAGCGGAAGATGTGGCAGCCAGATGGCTCTTTAAAATGTTGATAAGCTGAAATGTGGCAGGAAAAAGAGACCAGAGGGTGAGAACAAGTCATCTAAAGCACAAAAGAATCTAAGCCTGAGAATGCTTTGCAGAGGGGAAAAAAGCCTCACATGTATAATGACCACGACTCACCCCCCTGCCCATGGCAGATCTGCTGTTGTTCCGGTCCAATCCTGGAGCACAGCCTCAGAAGCCTTCTCAACACAGCCCTCCAGCAGCCACTAATAATCTACCACAGCTGGCACATCAGATATGAGCTATTCCCCATCCCTGACTTAGGAGTACGTGAAAGCAGTTTTCAAACAATGAAAATGTTATGAGTCAGCCAGCTTAGACTTATTTCGGGTTGTTCTAAAGGACAGAGGTGTCTGCAATTCTATTCAAGGAAGACCTGTCTAGTAGCCTTTCCAACAATGGGACAGTTGGATTTCTGAGGTGGTCAGTCTCGTGCCACTGGAAGTTCCTATCAGAAGCTCCACAGCTGTCAGGGGTTCCTGTGAAGGGTGGGCATTTGGGCAAATTCTGTGATTCTAAGTAAGACTTGAGGTTCAGATGTAATACCTCTGTACTAGGCACTTAATATGTGGCAGGGATGGGCATACAAGCTATCACGGTGGATACTGGGACCTCCATTTACAGAGGAGGACACTACAGCTCAGGGGGATTGAGTTACTTCGCACAGGGCGAGAGTGGTGGGTCAAGAATTCAAATCCTGACCTTGAGACTCCAAGCACTGCATGTTTTCCACCAGCCTCTATTAGCTGCAAACAAACACCAAGATGAGGCCTCCCCTAAAGCTAACTGGTCCTCAGATGGTGCCTATTCTAGCTGCTTTTCCTCCCTAGAGATGCTGTCTAGTAGTTATTTGATGGCTCCATATCTGCTGCTCTGTAAGGGTTCAGGTCCAGGGCCAAAGCTCCTCACTGCTGGATGGCAGCTACCTTGTTCGCTCATTCTATCCCCAAGCAAGAGTGCTCTCGGCAAAGGAGCACAGATGGAATCTTTGATGTTTTGCTTACTTTCTTTGTCCTAAAATCCCAGACACTGTCATTCTTTTCCAATGCAAAAGTCCCTAAAATGAGGTGACACCAAAAGCCGCATCAATCACTGACTCCTCAGATGATTAGCTTATCATTGGCTGCGAGGACCTGAGCTTTGGGAGGGAGATGGATAACGACACAGAATGATAGATGTAAATGTGGTCTGGTTCCTTAACGAGATCAGGGAGGTAACTTTAGAGAGCAGTAGGAAATACAAACATTGCTAGGGACATAGTTCACTGTGGTCTGGCTAACTGTAGCAGGAGGGGGCAGGTGAGGCTGTAATGGGAAGGGCTGGAAGCTAGAACTACACCCCCTGGGGGAGGGAGTGTGCTAGGGAAAGACGCCCAGCTCCACACAGGTAAAAGGAAGTTCAAGCTGGCAGTTTTAGGTCTCTACAAGTGACTGTCGGGTGTCTGAGATGGGGGTATTCCCCAGGCCTGGCAAGATAGAGCAAAAAACAGGGTCTGGTCATGAGGCTGGGTAATTCAGGGGCAAGATCCAGGCACTGGGGAATAAGACAGATACTGCTGCAGGAGGGCTGGGACAAGGCAGGACTTGAGAGAACGGGGGTTGGGGTACAAGACAGAATCCCCAGGAATCTCAAATAACTGTTTTGCTTCCCACCTGCTGCTGGAAGGCTCTCCTGGTGATGTCAGCCCACACAAGCCTTTCCTGTCTCTTTTTAGTCTCAATGTCTGGACAGCAAAATTAGTTCCTTTTTATACTAGTATCTTCTTCACTGTCTAATGAAACAATTTAGCACATCTGACATTCACATTCTCATCACTACTATGTATTTGTTTTACTTTCCAACTAGTTTATAAATATCAGTGGATAAAAATATTCTACTTCACTTTGCACCTGCTTGGCAGGCGCCTAGCCAGGGAAGGGCTGTAGTAGATCCTCTTGTTTGGAAAGTGCCTCCCCCACCGACAGGGGTAGGATCCTGCCTGGCACAGCTGTGTGTTCATCCTACCTCCCTGACCACGACGACTGTGGTTCAGGGGCCACCTAGGCTGGGCCAATCAGAGTCCCTTCCCCAGCAATACTGAAGTGAGGAAGGAGGGGAGAGGAAGGAGGAGGAGGAGGAGGAAGTCTTTCCATGTGATCGCCTCCAACTGAAACATGAACTTAGAAACTTTGGGCAACCACTGTATACCTGTCATGTAGAAGTATCAGAAATAGCCGGTTTGATGAGAAGGAAGAGTGAAGCAGATGTGCAGAGAGAAGCCAAAATGAGAGAAAGTACACCAGTTGGCATCTAGAACAGAGCAGGGCTCCCTAGCACTCCTGCTTCTGGTCCCAGGCCATTCTGAGGCCACCTGCATTTCCGCATCTGGGTTCCACAGAACACCTTGGGTGCTTCTAATAAACTCCATTTTCACTGCCACCTGCTTCAGCTGGTTTCTGTTGCTTGCAACTAAAAGTTCTAATTAAAGCAAGGGCACATGCTAGGTATTTAGTAAATTCTTGCACATTGAGTATATTCCTGATTTCTTGCCACAGACTTCAATTCAAATAGCACTAGTGAATCTCTTTAGCATCTTCCATTGGGTGCTCTGAAACAAAGACCTCTAGCTGGGTAACTAACCTATTAGCCACATTCATGCTTAATAACGCAAATACCATGGTCACACTCAGACCAATTTGCATGTGCACCAACATGCACATTGTTTCAACTGCACATAGCAGCATGCAGTGCATTCTGCCCCCAACAATAAATTTTTAAAAAAGAAGAATTTATAGGCAAGAGCCTGGCTGATATCTCTGTGATAGCACTTAGCAGTCATACACCCTAAGCAAGACATTCAACCTCTGAGCCACACTCTGTAAGTCACTGCCACCCATGCCAACTGTTCTGACGGCTAAGAATACAGTCCCTACCTAAGACTCTCTGGACACTTCGAGCAGCATCTACCAAAGATTGTTCTGCAGGATGCTTGTTCTAGAATAGGGTAGGTAAACTACAGCCCATGAGTCAGTCAACTCTGGTCCACAGCCTATTTTTGTAAATAAAGTTTTCCTGGAGCACAGCCACACCCATTCATTTCTCGATCATCACTGACTGCTTTTGCATTCAACAGCAGAGGTGAGTAGTTGTAACAGAGACCATATGGCCCACAAACCCTGAAATGCTTATTAGCTGGCCTTTTACAGAAAAAGTTTGTACATCTAGAAGATGCCAATTATGTGTACCTTAAAGAAAAAACAGTACCCAGGTTAATGAGGTCAGAAAACAATGGGTTAAATAGATTTCTTTTCTACAGGACATATCAGAGCCTTTAATATATGGAAGTGTGCTATGAATTTCTGAGCACACACTAGGAAGCTTCCCACACTTATTTGAATGGAGAGCTCTTTTTACAGCAGGCATCTTGAGGGACTCGTGTTCCAAAGTCTAGAGGACTTCCTCACCTGTAAAACAGAGATAATAATAACCCTAACTCCACCTGTATCACAGGGCCGTTAGTGAGGTCAAATGCAACAACATGAGTCGGTTGTGTAAACCGTGACAAATGAGAATTATACCTTCAGCCCAGTAACTTGAAGGCATTTTTCTCTCCATTTCCCAATAGCCACTCAGAGGAAAGACACAAATGGCTTCAAGGGATCAACTGTTTCCAAGAACCTGCTGATTCTGAAGAACTCACCAGGTCTTCATAGAAAAGTGCATGACTGTAAGCTAAATGGGAAGGGTTGCTGAGAGATTCAATTTGTTTCCATTAAAGAACATCAATTAATCTTGATTCTGGATGGAAGATAGGCACTTCTCTTGAAGTTTTGATTAGCTCCCCACACTACACTGGAGCGGCATGGGCTCCAGATAGACTGCTTGCGCAAAGCCATTTCAAAGCCATGGGGTTCTGAATGGGACAGATGCTCCTGCAGAAGAAACATCTGACCTTGCCCCCAGAGCCCTCCTCATGCTCCACACATACAAGCCCCTTACCCCTTCCACATAACTCCTACGGTACCAACCGGATTTTGTCACAGAGTGTCAGACAAGCCCAGTTAATAAAGCAATCACTGAGACACAAGATCTCTCTGTTTCTGACTCAGACCCATGGAAGCACCCAGGGAAGGCTGAGTAGGTCAGGGAGGAAATGGAAAGCATCCAGCAATGAGTAGGAAGCAGCAGTGACATTGTGCCCAGATGTCATCCCATTTACACATGCATGCCACCATTTGCTTTTCCAAAACAAGAAGTGTGGACTGTGAGGAAGAGAATAGAGGGAAGAAAGGAGGCATGGAGATGACATGTGGAAACACCACCCACCCACACACCATCCCTCAGCCCCCACCCTCTCCACGCAGTGAAGATGGTGGGGCCATCTTCCCCCCTACCCCATACAGACTCAAGCTTTTCCAGATGCCAAATATAATTACAGGGAGTTCCTGCCATTCTCAAGAGATAACACTCTCCTGCCCTGGCCAGTGTTCCCAGTGGTTAGAGCATTGGCCTATGCACCGAAGGGTCTTGGCTTCGATTCCCAGTCAAGGGCACATAACTGGGTTGCAAGTTCGATCACTGGCCCCGGTGGGGGCCAGTGCAGGAGGCAACCAATCCATGTGTCTCTCTGACATCAATGTTTCTCTCTCCCTCACTCCCTCTTTCTCTCTCTATCTCTTCCTCGCTCCCTAGCTTCCACTCTCTCTCAAAATCAATGGAAAAAATATCCTCAGGTGAGGATTAACAATAAATAAATAACACTCTCCTGGAATTCCCACAATTCACTAACACCATTTCTATCTGTGGGGAAAAAAAGGCCCTAAGTAAGGGCAGGTCCTTTTTTTAAAAAAAAAGAAAAAGAAAAAGAAAAAGAAAAAAGGTGTCACTTTCCCCTTTAGGGAAAGGTGACAGGGAAATAACACTCAAAGGATGACTCAATAAAAGGATTCACAGAGGCAACTATAGTAAAAATACAAAATTGCTACCAGATGGCTGTACCATGCAGAGACAAACAAGACCTTTGTTTACACTGAAGTAACCCAGATCAGCAGGGCATTTCCTAAGTAATAAGCCTGAGGTCCCAAGCAGGTAGGGGCCCACTCTACAAGGCAGCGGTACTGGAGAGTGGCCCTAAGGGTTCTGAAGTCCCAGGTTGGCCAATTTCAGTCTGAGAACCTAAGAGCAGAGAGACAGACTCAAGCAAGGTGAGGGTCTAGCAAATTCTCCCATGGAGTGGGGAAGCCCACCAATAGGCCTTCAGGTAGAACTCACTCCCCTCAACTCCTAGCAGCCATCAGACATTAAGCTAACAGGCCTTGATGATCCCTGCTTCTGGTGAAGTTCCTGCAATTTCTACAACCAATCCCAAAGCTTCATAAGAAGATTCACTTCTTGGTCTCCCCCAGGCCCCAACAGCTGAGAGAAAGGTTCTGAGGCTGGCAAAAGGGCCTTTGGAAACTTAGGCTTCCAAGCTGAAGCCACCCAGCTCATGACCCACTTGAGGGCAAGATTTCTCGACCACCTCCATCAAATGCACCTGGTCTCTCTATGGCCTGACCTCCCATTCTACCTCCTCAGGGCAAGGATTGGCAGCCAGCTCAGAGGTGAGCCCAGTGTCTGCAAATATCTGTAGGTTGTGCTGTGGAAGAGGAAGCCATTGTTATGCACGGCTCTAGAACTTGCTCAGAGTGGAGAGTTACAAGGATTAACATTTGGGTCAGTATAAGGAAAACCATGGGGAGTCTTGGGAGTAGTTCAAAAGAACTGGGGGTGTTCACTGGGGTGCAAGATTGGGGCTGGTGGTATATGATCCATGGGTACTTCTTAGAAGCATCTCTGCTCCCCCACCCCTCCCCTGTCGACCCCCAGCTACCCACCTAACTATTGGAGAGATGAGTGAGCAGAGTCCAGAACTGCACCTTAAGGATGACTCTGACCATGCAAGGCATTTTGATGTAGCTTTAAAAGCAAATCAGTATCTAATGAATTGTTCATGCTTAAATAAACACATAGCTCTCTTCTGCTCCTTAGAGCGAAACATGCGATGTAGAGCTAGCCCTGGGAGGAAGTTTTCAATTTGATGCTCATGCTGGTGCTGTCTGCATTCTTGGTCTGCACTGTCTTGACACCTATAGCAAGTCTTACCAGAGATACAGATTTTATCTTAGTTCCAGTTGCTCTGAAGGCACCTACTTCTCTTTGAGGTGCCCCAACTGACCTGCCTCCTGGAAAGTAAATTCCAGGTATACCACAAAGGCTATACTTGAAGTCAGACGATTTCCAACATGGTAGTTCTTCCAAATTAATTAGCAGAAAAAATTCATCAGTCACTTTTATATAATGAAAATAAAGTTCAATGACATTTTGATTTAAAAAAAAAAAAAAAAAAAAACACCACCACCACACCAGGGGTCACTATCTCCAATGCCTATAGAGAACTGGAAAGTCAGGTGAACTAATAGAGCAGGTAGGGTTAGGGGAATGAGGACAGTGGCCAAATGACCTCAAATCCTGTCAAAGAAAGGCAATGGGCTCAGCCCCGGCCTGCGCTGCCACATGGGAACGCAGGCCCAGAGCTGCCAGACCTTCTGATTTTTTAAAAAGGTGCTAAAAATCCAGATTTTACATGAAATCTCCTCATTTTTACATACTGGCATCTAATTCACATTTTTCAAAGACACAGTACAGGCCAAATTAAACACATCTGAGGGCTGGATTTGTCCCGTGTGCCGTCAGTTTGCAAGCTCTGCATAAAAGTTCAGCTTAAACAAATTATCACCAGTAATGCACAAAACAGATCCTTCCCCCTCACCCCATCCACCTCTGAGAAATGCAGCCAGGGGATCAGGGATGCTGTTGCAGGTGAAAAGAGGTTCTGGGATGAGGTACGGCTGGTGCTATCTGTTGTCCAAATTACTAAGTAAGAACTGGAAGCTTACATTTCCATTTTGACAGAGTCTGATCAAAACAGCTGCATCCAATCAGCCTCTTCAACATGTCCTGCTTCCCTTCATCAGAAAGCAAGATTTTTACTTTTGTTACGAAAATTATCTTCTTTCACCGGGATACAGAAAACAGAATCTTAGTGTTAGTAGAGACTTTGTATGTCACCTAAAGCAAATCACCCTCTGTTGCCTAAACCCCCACTCTGACAGTCTTTTCCAGGGACATATCGCCCAGCCTCAACCACTGTCAGGGACCTCAAGGCTTCCTGAGGCTGCCTTCTTGTCCCTTTAAAACAGCTCTAACTGTTAGAAAGGTCTTCCAGACATTAGACTTCTATAGACCCAGCCCAAAATCAGATTAGGTTTTTTTTGGCAGCTGTCTCCCTGTGACTCACAACAAATTTATTGTCCATGAGACACTTCAGTCTTTTTCACAAGTGCTGCTGCTAAAGCATAATTCTCCCTAGTCTGTACTTGGCCAGCTGGGTTTTTAGACATAAGGGCAAGACTTTACATTTTTTTCTTACTAAATTTTAGCCCACCTCTGTGCTGCAATGAGGAGGCCATCCATTCACAGGTACAAATCTTTGTTAGTTTGCCACATTCTTTTTTTTGTTTATCTTTATTATTAAAGGATTACAGATGTCCCCTTTTTCCCCACTGACCCCCTCCACCCTGCATCCACCCCCTCCCCAGGCCTTCACCACACTATTGTCTGTGTCCATGGGTTATGCATATATGCATATTAGTTCTTTGGTTAATCTCTCCCCACCCCAGCTTTCCCTCTGAGATCCCTCAGTCTGTTCCATGCTTCTATGTCTCCGGATCTATTTTGTTCATCAGTTTATTTTGTTCATTAGATTCCACATATGAGTGAGATCATGTGATACTTGTATTTCTCTGACTGGTTTATTTTGCTTAGCATAAGGACCTTGACCCACCTCTTCCCCACGGATTGCTGAAGCTGAGAACTCTGCATGTAATTGATAACACAGAAGGCACCGGGGCATTTGCCACTAAAATAATCTACTGTCTACCTTCTCCAAAGCCTGCTTGCTGGAAATATTTATGAAGGATTGAATGAAAGTTGATCCATTCCTCCAGATCAAAAAACTCAAACACCCACAGGAGCTAAGCAGGCAACAGAAGAGTGAAGTGGACCAGGTGGGCCCGAGAGCAAAGCAGAGCCTATGCCGTGCTGGAAGGGGGCAGCCAATTTTGGCCTCTGTCTGAGAATGAGGGCCTAGTGTTTCTAGATCTTCCTACTTCTTAAGAAATGCCAGAAATCTGGATTTTTATTTGAACTCTTCTGATTTTCTTGAAAACTTTCTTGATTTTTTAATGTTGGAAACTAATTTACTTTTTTAAATGTTCCAAAAGCCAAACAAAACACACCAGTGGGGCTACATTTGCCTGCATGCCGCTGTTCAGCTGTAGATGTTCTAAATTTCACTCTTGGATTGAACCAAGCCTTTTAAATCCGGGTAGGAATAATAATAGAGAGCACTTATTAAGTGTTGCCCATGTTCCAGACACTGGGCTAAAAACTATAGACTATCTCATTTAATCCTCACACGAGTCCAGTGAAGTGCCCATTTTACAGAGGTGGAAACTTAGTAAGTGATGAAGCTGGCATTCGACCCTGGGTCTGTCTGACTTCAGAGTCCAATGCAGAGTTATTGGAGCACACTGAGCAGAATTGCTGTCAGTGAATTGTTCAAGCTATCAACTTACAATGAGGGATTTTTAACTACTAAAAATGTGTTGTGGTGACTACGATTGGTGACTAAGGCCACACCTACTACAGCACAGGGTCCTTATAGCATCCAGCAGCTGAAGGGCCCGGGCCCTCCTGCCCACACTCCCCTGGTTCTCCTCAAGAAGGGGTCAGAGGCAAATGTCACAGCACTTCTCTTTGGGGGAGACTGTCTTGCCCTTGACTCCAGCCTCATACTTATCCTTAAGTATTTTGCTTAAAATAATGCCAGTGAGTCTCCATTGTCAACTTTGAAAGCAGGATGGCAAGTTAGCGGCATTATTATATCATAGACATTGAAGCATCTGCTATACTGTCATGCAATTCTCATAGAACCACCCTCTGAGGAGCATAATTTGAAACAAAAGATGGAATATAACCCAGCTGCCTATAGAAACCAGGAAGTTTAGGTAAATGAGTGAAGCAGTGAGTGTGAGGTAAGGAGATGTGGGGCCTCAAGAGCTCCTGCCCAGGAGTGGAAGAGACTGAAAAGTGCATGCCCCATCTAAAAATGGCAGCTTCTACTCAGCTCTGGCTGATGGGTGACCATGCGGGAATGAGGGCCCAGTGCAGCCAGATTGTCCAATTTGTTTTCAAAGAGTCAAAAATGCATATTTTTCTATGAAGTTGCCTAATTTTGCTGTACATCTCAACAAAATACATCATTGGCATGCAGACCACCACTTGCTTGGTGATCAGTGTTGGTCTGGAAGAAAACAGTTGAATTTTTCAATTTAGTCTTGAGCTCCTTTGAACATCTGGAGAAGGAGAAGGACATCAAATAGGCATTCTTAAATCCTTGGGGCCTAAACTACCCAAATCCTGACTTCATGGCAGACAAACTATGGAGCAGTGGTGAGGCTGAAGGCTGAACATCATTGATTCTCTACTGACTTCTTCCACAGAGGGAGATAGTCACACCCTGAGTTGATCATAGGCCTGGCTGTTAAGCTCGTGGGGGCATTAGAAGAAAGATCAACAAAAATGGGGAGGGACAGGGATGTTGACCTCTACTGAGCTGAAGGCCAACTCTATTCATTCCACCCAAGTCAGGGTCGCGATTAAGGGCATGGAAATACACCAGTTGGAAGGAAATGATACCATGGACTAGCCAGGTTCTAGAGCACATTCCTGGACCAAAATTCCTAGACGTTATACTTCCAAGGAAGTTAAAAGTCAAGTCTGGGTGGGTCCAGACGTCTAACTCTCTTTTCTCCCTGTGGCTGGTTAGACTTGGTAGCATCTCAAGAGAAGTCAGGGCAGTTATTCAAGCTGGTCCCTACAGGAATTTGAGCTCCAAACTAGCTTTGGTTACCCTGGAGCAATAGAGCAGAGACTCAGATATGGGCTTGGAGGGGAGGCCTGTGTACCCAACCCACCTAGGCCAAAGAAGTTTTCCACGTGGAGATTAGCTCATCAGACTTCTACATTAGGGTATTGAGCCGCAGCTTCAGGACAGGTATTCATTTCCCAGCGAGTGGCCTCTATCATCTATTTCCCTCTGGACCCTCTTAGGAAAGTGCCAAGCACCACCTGGACAAGGGAAAAGGCTGGGGTCAGGATCCAAGATCTGATATCCTAACCAAAGACCCAATTTGTTACTACCCCATTTACATTTCTATCCAGTCATGGGAGAAATTCCTCTCAGGGCTCAATATCCAAAAAAGTTTAGCTTCTATTGAAGAGTTGGAAGTGTTCTCTTAAAGATACTATTAAACTTTACATTTTTAGAGTCAGTGCCTTATCCCATTCTGTTAAGATCTCTCTGCTTCCTGGTCCTGTTTGGCACAGAATGTGCTGTTTCTCTTAATGGTAATCACTGTTTATGGAGCACCTACCATGTGTCTGTTCTGACCTGAATGCTTTACAAAAATGCCTAAGGGAGGTATATTGTTCCTGTTTTACAGAGGTACAGAGAGCTGAGCTTCAGAGAAGTTAAACAATTTGTCCACAACTAGTAAGTGGCCCAGCTGTAATCTGAGCCCAGATCTACTGGACTCCAGAGCCTGCAGTATTTCTTATAATTGTGATTATTAATAATGATAACTAACACTGACTGAGTCCTTACTAAGTGCCTGGCCCTGTGCAGATGGCTTTACGTGCATTATCTCATTTAACTACCTAGATAACTCTTTGAGACTGGATTATTATCTTCACTTTACAGTTGGGGAAACTGAGGCTCACAGAGATTAAAAGACTTGACTAAAGTCACATAGCTAGAAAGTAGCAGCACTGGGCTGCAAACCTGGGGCAGTTTGATATTAACAACCATGTTCCCAATTACTAAGCCTGCCTGCTTGGTTTTCTGACATTCTCAAACTGGATGGGCATGCTCATGTCCTCATCCAAATATTCAGCTGAAACACTGAACAGAGCTGAGCCTCTGTGCAGGCCAATAAAGGCTTCACCTATGCTAACAGCAGTCCATGCAACAATCACCACTTGTTTCAACAATTATGAACCCATCTAATGATGCCCCTGGGCTGACCTGTGCTTAGGGAACTCATGCAGGAGAGGGAGAGGAAAGTGCAGCTACATGGCAGTACTAGAGAAGGGCCCAGAGGCCCAGCGCTGAGATTGGTTCCCTCCTTCCAAACTGCAGGACTACACCAAGGCTGTTTCTAGGCTTGGCCCCAGTCCTTCCCCCACCCGCTCAGAGGATAATTATTTGGGTCTTAGAGGTACAGGAGCCCCCAGATTGAGCCTCATTCAGATAATCCTTCCAGTTTTATCAAGCAACTGGCCATTTTCCCACTTCCAGGGGAAATAAGGGACTTTGTGGTTTACCGACCACAGTCTGGGGTAGAGGCCAAAGAGGGTCTCTGTCTGAGGAGACTGGAGAAGGCTTATTCCAGGGTTCTGACAAATAAAGGAAACTGGTGATCCAGGGGGCATTCCTGTTTCTTGGAAGACTTTTCTCCAGGAATATCAGGATTTGTCTTTTCTCAATCCCTTTTCATTCATCTTGCCCTCCTGGAATCAGCCATCCAGCCTTTGACAGTAATGAGAATGGAGAGATGTGGCTCTGCCTCTTTAGGAAACTGGGCAATTAAATTTTCCTTAATGAAGTTCTTTACTTTCTCCCAACAATATCATTTCTGTTTTGGAGTTAGCTGATTTTTTTTTTTTAATTTCTTTAAGTAGAACTAGAAGGCACTATTTCCTGGAAGAGCACCTTAATATTTTCATAAACCTAAACCTAACTGTGCATGTATTTTTCTATGCTTGATAGCTATTCCAGAACTTGCTTTGAATGCCTCCTGTGTGGCAGGCACTGGGCACAAGAGTTCAAATGGGAAAAAAAAGGCCCCTGCACTTAAGGAACTCGCAGGGAGACAGACACATAAACAACCCCACGGTAATAGCAGCATGCCTGGGGAGGAGCTAGGCAAAAATAGAAATAATTAACATTTCCGCACAACTCTAGAGTTTACTTTCTCACACACCACCTCATTTGATCATCATGGCAACTAGCCTTTAGGGTAGATAATGCCTCATTTTACAGATGAGGATGCAAGGATGCAGAATGGAGACGTGCCTCACTCAAAAGACAGATCAGAGATGGAAAAGCAGGTCTTATGACTCTAAATCCCAGACTCTGGACACAGCACCACAATGGCTCCTGATTTAAGCCCAATAACTTAAATGGTTGGGCTTGACTATTCCACCCCTATACCCACCTCTTAGAATTTTAAAAGAGCAAAGGAAAAAAAACACCTTCCACGCTGCATGGGGGGATAATCCAGTAAAGTAATACAGTTAATATCAGCAATCATTCTTACAATACATAATGAACACCACAAGATGTTAAGCAAAACTTAAAAATCTCTTGCTAATATCTCCCTCCCTCCCTCCCTCCCTCCCTCCCTCCCTCCCTCCCTTCCTTCCTTTTTTTTCTTTCTTTTCTCCTATAGTTCAGCTGATGTCTGAGCATCCTCCATAGCAGAAAAATCTGTCAACAAATTCTTTACTTTTATTGTCAACTTGGTGGGTTTTTAAGTTAGAAAAGTAATCACACTCATTATTTTAGAAGTCAATCAAAATGGAAAAATATAAGGGGAAAGGTCTTTCCACTGTTTCCTGTCACTACCATCCTGCCCCCAACTGACTCTACCCCATTCCTAGTCCCCAAGAGAAAGCATCATTATCAATCAGTAAGAACTATCAGACTCTTTTTTATACACACCCAAGTACATAAAGACACACATTTTTTTATTTTAAAAAAACAGGATTGTAACACAGATACACACACACATACACTGAGAGTTCAGGGTTTTGTTCCCTCATTCATCAGTAGTCTACATGATTACTAAGTGTTCTTTTGCATTCAAAAAGGATATACAGTCAAGTTGGGGAGTGTTTACTATAGTCCAAGCCCAAATATTTCAAGTTCATGAAACCTGGGGCACTTGTAAAATACAGGTTTCCAGGTTCCACTCCCAGAAACTCTGATTCAACAGGTCCGGGGTGATGCCCCAGAATCTGAATTTATTATAAATTCCTTCTCTGTGATTTTGATGCTGGTGTCCCAGCAGCCACACTGGGAAAAACCCTGAAGCAAACAAAGAAAGCATCGTGCCTAAGACTTAGTAGAACCTTCCTTTCCCAGCTGCCCATACTGGCAACTCCACTTCTACTGATGGTTTTTTAGTACTGCCCATCTTCCTCTCCTTTCCAACCAGGTACACTTCTAATGCTTCACCTGTAAGCTCAGGCTCACTGTCCAGGACTCTGAATGCTGGTGACTCACTCTCTTACTGGTTTAACTAACATTTTCATTGTTCAGTGAAGGCTCCTATATGCCAAGCAATGTGCTGGAAATTCTGATGTGTGTTATTTCAACTAATTTATACACGCGCGCGCGTGCACACACACACACACAAAGTGAGCTATTTTTATCCCATTTTTTCAAATAAGGAAACTGATGAGGTATTATCCTTATTTTTCTTATCTTTCTTAGATAAGAAAAGACTTATCCAAGGTTATTCAGCTGATAAGCCAAGACTCAAACCCAGGTCTGTGCAATTCCATCCAGAGGATACCCCGCCCCCTGCCATATCACAGCTGCCTCCTTTAACAATCCATATTCTTGTCTCACTTACTTTCTGTGACTTTAGCATAACTCTATCCAACCAGGATGGATTTCTATCCTCTTCAGTTGATCCCTGGCTTTAATTTCACCTGAAAAGCACTTATCCCATGACTGTATTTACCGTCTTGAGTAAAACTATTATAAAATTCCTTTTCTGAAACCATTTCAATCTTTTATACCAGGAGTTGTGTGTTTCTCTTAGAAGTACCAATCTTCCTGACCCCTTAAATATTTTGATGGCTTCCGACCCCTCTCTAAATGAAAAGATGGTTCTGTCTTGGTCCTAAATAGCTCAGGAAATAATGGTAGTGGAATAATCTTGGCCAACTCAGCTTTACAGATCAATATCAGAAATTGCCTACAGCATTTTCAACTATTTATATCCATTTGCTATAAGTTCCTCCAAGAACTCTGTACCACCCTTTCATAACACTAAACATTTTTGTAATTACAAGTTAAAATTTGTCTTCCTTCTTTGGAGTCAGGGAACATAGCAGGAACTAATAAATATTTGTTAAACTAAATCGAAGTACACTGGCCCACCACGTTCTCAACATTTCTTTCCCACTCTTCCCAATAGCATAACAATTCTGTGTTTCTGGCAGAGAGCAGTGGGGCCTTTGTCATTTTTGGCACAGAGTTTCAATGACAATATTATGCCAAGTATAAGATCCAGCAAGACAGTATACTCAGGGTGGGGCCTGAAGGAGGAGGATTGGGCCACAACTAAAGCCCTAGATGAGCTGAGGGTCAATAGACAAACTCAAAAGACCACAACCAAGCAAAACGTCAGAAGTCCAAGTGGTCAGGGGAGGAGGTCAAGGAGCAATCAGTTACCAGGTGTCAGAAACCAGGGACAGACTTTTTCTGCCTCAGTTTCCCTAAGATTATATATCTTCAGGAGATCCAAAAATACTGTCTGGAGAGGCCACTGATCAAAATAAAGACCGTGTAAAATAAAAAGTAACATACTGGCCAACTCTGTTTGGAAATGTCCTACTGGGACAACAGTTGGAGAGCAGTCACGCTGCTCAGCCAGTCTGCATTCTTTAGTACAAATAAAATCAAAGAGGCGACATCCACTCTTTTGTGTCCTTGAAGGTGGCAAAAGTGTTTCATTGGTATGTGCCTGTCATGTCATCTCTCTCTCTGGTTCCTTTTAAGGCACTCTAAGCTATGGAAGGTCCCCCTACAGCACTATCTCCTCCCTCTACTCTCCAATCTTTCATTAAGAACTTTGCATGCCTTCAGGGCTTTCTGTCTGACAAAAAATTGGAAAACATGCTGATCTATAGTAAATGGTATTCTGAAAATACCCTCACCAACCATTATAAGCCAGGGGAGAACAGGTTACCACTGCTGGAAACAGATTAGCAATCAAGAATCCCAAAAGTACCACTGATGACCAGGAACTCCGGCAGAGAACAGCAAAGAAAGGTAAACCAGAGGAAAGGTGCCAGCAGAGAGGGTAACCTGTTGCTGAGGCTAAATTCTTTGCTTTAGACAAGACTCTCTTTTTATATATATATATTCTTATTGATTTCAGAGAGAGAGGAAGGAAGAGGGAGAGAGAGATAGAAACATCAATGATTTGAGAGTCATCAGAGAGTTATTGATCCGCTGCCTCCTGCATACCTCCTGCACACCTCCTGCATGCCTCCTGCTGAGGATCGAGCCTGCAACCCAGGCATGTGCCCTGACCAGGAATCAGACCGTGATTTCCTGGATCATAGGTTGATGCTCAACCGCTGAGCCACACAGGCCGGGTGACAAGACTCTCTTTTTAGTACTTCCTGTCAAAGGCAGCAACTATTGCCTGGATACCAACAGGGAAATGAGACTATAAGGGACTGAGAAGGGGAAAAATTTTAGCTGAAAGTGGCTGGAACAGATGTGGGACTGGGGGAAGTTCTTGATGAGTGAGCTCAGTTTCCCCCAATTTTATACAAATTTGTGAGGACAGAAGTGGCCAACACAAGCCAGTCACCACAATCCCCCACCCTAAAGGACCATCCAAACACATGGAAGATAATGCTTATTTACTGATGTTCTTACTTGACAACATCTGTTTATTTTTAGGCCATACTCTGTCTCTTTCAAGGCCTAGGTCTACAGGCCTATGATGATTTATCAGCTTTATTTTTATAACTTTCCATAAAAGATCTATGATCCCATTTTTTGTTACACAAAGATATAAAACAGATTTAATAGAGAGATGGAATCTGGAAGGTAATATATTGAATGTTTATTGTGGTTATCTCAGGTAGTGGCTTCTAGATTCTTTTTTTTATATTTTTCTGTACTTTTGAAACTTTAATAATAATGAGCATGTAAACAGCCATAATCAGGAAAAAAAAAGTTTTTTTAAAAAAACACACTCATCCAAAGACTCATAGGATCCAATGGTTAGAAAAGACCTTCAAGCTCCTCTCATTTCAAATCTCATCTCCCATCCTCACTCCATTCTACCTACTCTGAATTTCAGTCACATCAAACTTCTCACCATTTCCCAAGGCCCTTTCAAGGCCCCCATGCCTTTGTACATGCTGCTTCCTCTTCTGGAAATGCCTTTTACCACCTTGAGAGCTTCTACCCATCCTTCCAAATCCTACTCAAAAGTCCTTTTTTCTATAAGAACTTCTCCAGCTCTCCCAGGCAAAGCTGTCCATAGTGTATGGTTGCAGTATGCTATTCCAGTACTTACTGATTGTAATTGATTAATCTCTTTCGGTAACTATCTTTCCCAGAAAACTATTAGTCTATCAAAGACAGGGATGAAGACTATATTTTACCCGTTCTTGTGTCCCCGTATCAGACACATACTCAACTAACAAAAAATAATGGATTCCCTGCAGTATCCCTGCAAGTGACACCTGGTCTCTCTATCTCATTCCCCTCTAAGCCATCAACTGGATGGCTCTGCATAGATGCAATTGTCCCTTCTGTGGATTCATCTTCCTGAATTATTTCTTAGTCATGGTTTGGGGAAAGCCTAGATCTGCTTCATTATGTGCCTCTAGGCTGCAGTTCCTAGTCCAATCTCATGCACCCCAAACCAAAATATCTACCACTGCTTGTGTGCAAAGTCCATCACAAGGATATCTATGCTCATTCATTCATTCAACAAATATTAGGATCACCTGTTATATACCAAGTGCTATTCCAGGTGCTAGCAAAACACAAATGAAGATGAGAAACTAAAGTCTTATTCTTACAGACTTTCAATTCTAGTAAAAAGAAGAAATAAACAAAGAAGGGAAAATATATAGCTATAAGTGCTCTGCTGAGAATTCATGTCAGCAGACCCCGTAGTTACTCCACAGCTACTTAAGACTGAGTGGTCAGGAGCTGACATGCAAGCTGAGAGCTAAATACCAAAAAGGAGCAGTCATGTGACAATTCAGAAGAAGAAGATTCCAGAAAGAAGGAAAAGCTAAGTGCAAAGGCTCAAAGCAGGTCCAAGTTTGGAGAATTCAAGGAATCAGGAAAGTGGACAGGTAAGGTGGCCAAGGTAAGCGGAGCACGGTTTTGTAAGCCGAGCTAGGGTTTTGGATTTGGTTCTCATGCAGTGAGCGGCTACTGGAGGGTTTGGAACCCAGGAGTGCCATGATTAGATTTAAACTGTGTAAGGATTACTGCTGGTTGCTGTGGGGAGAACAGACTATGAGGACAAGAGAAGAAGCAGGGAGACCATGTAGGACAGTGTCTTTCAATTGGGGTCTATTTTGCACACACACACCCAGGGGACATCTGGCAATATCTGGAGACATTTTTGGTTGTCACAATTTGGGGAAGGGGAGCTACTGATATCTAATGGGCAGAGGCCAGGAATGCTGCTCAACATCCCACATTGTGCGGGACACTCCCCCCACAACAAAAAATGATCCAGCCCAGAACGTCAGGAGTGTGGAGTTTAAGAAATTCTGAGTTAGGAGGATGTTGCTATGGTTCCAATAAGAGGTGATAGTGACCTGGGCCAGGATGGTGTAGATGGAGAAGGGAAGAAACACACTGCAATTAATATTTTGAAATATTGGAGGTTTTCTTCCATATTTTCTTAGACAGGGAGGGCATTCTACGTTCATTGCCTCAGGGACAATAATAGAAAAACTCAATTCTTGGCTTTTGACTTTCCAGAGCCTAGCCCTCAGGGAGAATAAAATGAAATGTGGACTGTGGACAAAAGCTGTGAGAGAATGTTGAATGACTAAGTGCCGGGTTATCAGCCCTCTCATCCCCCTTTCCCCTTCCTGCCTCACACATGAATAAAGATTTCAGGGAGTCCCGTGTATGTAGATTTTATGCATCTATAAGAAAATAACCTGCACCCTGGTCACCCCAAACAAGCCCAGGGCAAGAGGGTAGTAAGGGAACCCCTTATAGATTTGCAGAATGTGAGAACAGAGAGGAGCTGGGCCACTTCCCCAGGCAGACCCCAGGGAGGACTGAAGGAGAAGTGAGTGCTGGGCATGGCATGAAAGGCCTGAGACAAATGTCCAGTCCCTCATTGCCAGCAGGCCATGCGAGCCCCAGGATGACCCCTGGTGCCTGCAAATCACATGGAAGGAGCTGAAGAGGGGACTTGCAGAGGAGCCTCGGGATTTGGAAAAGGAGGATTGCTGTCAC
Organism: Miniopterus natalensis; assembly: GCF_054644295.1. Lineage (NCBI taxonomy): Eukaryota > Metazoa > Chordata > Mammalia > Chiroptera > Miniopteridae > Miniopterus > Miniopterus natalensis. The sequence goes on along the minus strand of NC_142095.1, from coordinate 33,317,905 downwards.
AGAGAATAGATCAGTAGTGCCAAACCAAACAAATGTCCTCGGTGCTGCCGCCATCAATCTGCATTTGGGACACAACACTGAAGAGAACCAGATAGGAAATCCCCAATTGATTCAGATTTGTTGCTGCCACCTCCAACAGAATAGAGATGTGAAATGGAAATCAAGTTACAAAATATAAAGAAAAACATATTTCTTGTGCACCTGGATTAGTGACTGAGATCTGCTCACTCGGAGGTGCAACGGGCCATGGGTTTCTGTGTTCATCTGCACCATTATCTTCTCGCACCAACTGTGCAATCCCAGGGGCAGCACCAAGGTCCATTCAAGGCCCCCTTGAACACTGCCCACAGCCTAGTGCACCCCCTTAACTGTCACGCACAGATGGGTACATGTGTGCATGCCACGCATATTGATCAGGGGTGAGCTGTCACCAAATTACCATTTAAATCAATGGTTGAGCGCTCTGTAATTGGAAATGTCAAAACCCACATTTTCTATGTGACCTTAAAACAGCACACTGATATCACTTAGCTGAGCTGCATACGCATTTGTTTTACCTCTTCCCCTCTTCAAACTGTCCTCTGAAAGAAGTATAAAAATTAGGGAAATGGGCAAAAAGAGAAAGAATCTGGATAATCCGCAAACCATGTAGCTTGACATTTTCCAAAATGTAATCTTAGGAACAGAGTCTTCAGAGATGTTCCATGAAAAGGGTCTATAAGATGAAATAAGTTTGAAGAAAGCCCATGATCCCTTCTTGGAGATTCACTTAACACATTCAAGGTTCCCAGAAGTCCTGTGGGAAACAAACTTATTTCATTCAATTTATGCTAAAACGTCCAAAACCTATTTGACCACAAAACTATTTTTTTTCACCCAAAGCTTCTTTAAATCCAGTCTCACAGAATACATCTCAGAGGACACTACTCCAAACATAAAATGAAAAAAAAATATCCTCAGGTGAGGATAAAAAAAAAAAAAAGGTCAACCCCTGTCACCTACAAGGAAGGGACCAGTTTCTGAACCAGTCTAACCTCTTCTCCTCCTGATCTCTCCAATCCTTACCCCGTCATATACTTGCCTCATTCTGTTTTCCAAGGTACCACTCAGTTCTGCCTCCCGGCAACATGTCCTAGTGGGCCAAAATATTTTATAAACACCAACAAGCCATCAGGAATGAAGCATCTACAGGTGAAACCACCATCAGGGCTTGCCCCACCCACCGGAGCAATTCAACTTCATACATTTATTGATCGCCAATCAGATGCCAGATAGGAGGCCACAGCAATAAACCAAGCAGATTGAGCTTTTGCCCTCGTGGAAATATGGTCTAGAAGTGTCTGCTAGCCAGAGCCCTTCTCTGAACATCAGTTTCCACATCTGGGGAAAAAAAGTAGGAGAGTTGGATTAGAAGACACCTAAGATTTCTGTTTCTATATTTCCAGGTTGGTGGAGGTAGATTTATCAGCCTCTGTCAAGTCTACAGGGGTTTTTCCAGTCGGCTAGTTCTCCAAAGATGACTCCCTGGGGTAGGAGTGAAGGGACCTGACACAACTAGGGGACATCAAGTGGGGACTAGGAGAGGTTGGATAAGAAGGAGTGTGAAATTGTTAGAAAGTTTAGGAAGTCAAAGATTAAGACCCATCCCAGACTGGCTCCCCAAGGAAGAAACCCCGGGGTTTCAGAGCCACATTGCCTTGGTGTGTGCATTGTGCCTCCCAGAAGTCAAGAAGACTCTGGTTTACACTAGCTCTGCCACTGTTTGCTGTGTAATCTTATGAATTTACTTTGTTTCCCCAAACTTTAGCCTTTAATCTATAAAATGGGACTAATAATGACTATCTCTCAGAATTATTGAGATCACAAAATGAGATACTGGCTACATGACTGAGACCTAGAGCTAAATAAAAAATAATTACCTCCCACTGCTAAATAAAGCTATATAGCCTGAAGCATGTCTTATAACAATCACTAAATGAATGGGAGAGTGAGTGAATGAATGAATGAATGAATGATAGAGATTTCTGGAAAGGAAAGGTCATCCCTAACATATAAATGTTAGTGGGGAAAACTCCAGAAATGGCCAATGTAGAACACCAGGTCCAATGATTCCCCCAGAGTGGGAGGCACCTGAAATACAGTGCTCCTCAGCCACACCCCACCCTGACTTTGACAAACATCAGCTCATCAAACATTCCCTTGGCTTTCAACATATCAGCCTTCACCAAATCCCTACTAATAAACATCTCCCCTATCAGGGACAAAGAAGGAAATTCAGCAAATCATGAAGAATGTTTCTTTTACCAATAAAACCCCTGTTTTCAGTTGTACAGAAGGTATGGGTGTTATCATAAGATAAATGTTTGTGTCCCCCCTCCCCAAATCCAAATGTCAAAGCTCTAACCCCCAGTACGATGGTATTTTGGGGTAGGTGGGGCCTTGAAAGGTGATTAGGATTAGACGAGATCACGAGGGTGATGCCCTCCCAGTGGGATTAGTGCCCTTATAAGAAGAGAAAGACAGAGAACTAGAGCTCTCTCATCACACACCAAGGAAAGACCATGTGAGCACACAGCAAGAAGGCAACCATCTACAAGCCAGGAAGTGAGCTCTCACTAGGAATTGTGTCTGCTGGCACCTTGATCTTTGACTTCCCAGCCTCCAGAATTGTGATAAATAAATGTCTGTTGTTTAAGCCACTCAGTCCATGGTATTTTGTTATAGCAGCTGGAGCTAAGACAAGCTACAAAGAAAATAACTGCTTGAGCCACGAGTTATAAGAGTAAAACTTCTTATCAGCCATTCCCTCAACCAATCGTGTGTTAAGCACATTGGGAAACAAAGATCAACATAAGTATTTCTGCCCCTCAAGAGTTCACAGGCAAAGGACTAAACACAAGATTGTAATAAAGGATAGTAAGGCTCAGAATAGAAGGCCAGATGTGCGGGAACCACTAATTCTACCTAGGAGAGTTAGGAAGACATCATGAAAGAGGGTATCATTGGAGCTGGCATTAAAGGATGGTTAGGAGTTGGTGAGACAAAAAGAGGAGGGATGAGAGGGAAACATTTTAAGCAGAACAAAGGCACAAACAGGGAAAGATTGGGAGGTAGAAGAGGATATGTAAAATTCAGAGACAATGGATTGATCTAATGTGGTTATAAGAGCATAGGCCTATTATAGAGAAAACACCTGAAAATGAAACAGGAAAACTGGCTGAGGCCCCATCACCAAGACTTTATACAGACTTCACCTTGTAGGCCAGAAGTTGCAAACTGGTGAGCCATGAGCTCAAACTGTCCTGCTGACAAGTTTGTTCAGACACTGCAGTGTTGTGTGTGTGTGTTGTTGTTGTTTTTTATCTGAGCTGCCATTTAAAAATCAGGAGATTGTCTTCATGGCCTTGGATTTGGCAAAGAATTCTTAGATGTGACACCAAAAGTATGAGGAAAAATTTTAAAAATGAATAATCTGAACTTCACAAAAATGAAAAACTTTTGTGCTTCAAAGAACACCATTGAAAAAGTGTAAAGACAACCCACAGAATGGGAGAAAATATTTGCAAATCATATACGTCTGAAAAAGGACTTGTATGAAGAACATATAAAGAATGCTTACAGTTTAATTTTAATAAGAATTTTTTAAAATAAAAATCAGGTAATTTTGTTTTAAAATCACTAAATGAATGGGAAAGTGAATGAATGAATGATAATGAAGATTCCCTTGAAACACTGAAAGAACTGACCATTCTGGGCTCACATTTCATGGCCATAACAGACTGAAGCTGAGCAATGGCTGCCTCCTCTAGGTGAGCTTCCTAATCAGCCACAGTCCCCATGACTCCCCATTGCTTCCCCAACCCAGGCTGCATTCCCATTGAATCCTGTTGAAAGCATCTAAGGGTTCTGAAGGAGGTTGTCCAATCACTCTACTGCACACTCTTTAAAACTGAGCCATCTGGTGCTCAATCAGAAGTTTTTTGTGTTTTGTGTTGTTTTTATTTTCTTCACTGATTTTATCACCATATTCCAAGAAAATTCTTAGGAAGCCAAGAATGTATCATATACTTTGCATCTCTCGCAACACCCAGCACAAATCTAAGAACAAAGTAGATACTCAATGTTTACTGAATGAATGCATAAATGAATGCATTCTCTGTAATATTCTTCAATACCTGCTTTTCTTCCCCAAAATTAGAGTTTTGCTATTAAGATAGACTAAAATGATTAAAGGTATGTAATAAAAAATAAAACACTAAAGTCAATCACTGCATTTCTATTTCAATTTTCCATTAGGTTGAAATGGAAATGGGAATTCTGAATAAATGTAGAACAGACCATTATGTCTGACAGCAAGATGAATTAGAGCCCAAGATACTGAAAACGCATGCAAATAAGATTACCAAATACTATCAGTGGTCTTTGAGGGAATTGTGAAAAATAGGACAGGTGCCAAAAAGCTGTAGATGGGCAAATGTTCTAATTTCAAAAGGGGAACAAGTTATAACTTGCCAGTTCCCGGCTAGAGAATATGATGTCACTCTCAGGCAAGGTTCTTGAACAGATTTGTAAAGGGACATTTGTGAGCACCTCAGACAGGAAGTACTGTCCATTTGGAGCCAGCACAGGGTCACTAAGAACAAATCATATTAAATTCATTTCATTTTCCTTCTCTCTGACAAGGATCCTAGCCTAGTGGATTGAAGAAATATAGCAGATATAAATATATATAGTGCAGTGACGGGTGGGCAGTAGAAAGGCTAATTCAACCCTTGAGCTATATTAATAAAAGCATTACATACAGCATAAGAGACGTGAATAGTTGTTCTCTTTCTCTGATCACATCTAGAGGATCTCATTTAGAACTCAGTACCACTCTTGAAGAACGCTTTTGATAATATCCTCTTTTGGAAGTCTATTTGGCAAAACCTCTTTAAAAGCATAAAGCTCTCATCCAGATTTCTGGCATCTGTTGAAAAATGGAAAGACCTGGCTGGCTTACATTTTTAAATGGTCAACTGGTTGAATCCAGGTAGTTGACATGAGAGTAAAGGACCTGTGCTCTCTGGCCCATCATAATCACCACCACCCCTTCTTATGTTGCCCTCGCTGAGGTAGTGGACCAGTTGCCACAAATCATCTTCCTTGTCCATCATCACTCATTTATTCTACCTGCCAACCACCCAGCGGCACTGGAGTTTGCAACCCAGGATACAGAAGATTCAAAGGAGAGTGAAGATAAGCAGCAGTGAAATACTGTAAATCAGCAAAGGAGGATAATCATAGTCCAGGGGCTATGATCAGAGTCTCCAAACATCCAATGGGCAGTGGTGGGGAAGAAGCATCTTTCTTGTCCTATGAAGCCCCAAGAGGCAGATATTGTAGAACCAATAAATGGATGAGAGACTTATTTAACCTAACCACTTAAAACAGCCAGAGCGGTCCAAAGATAGAGTATGTGGGCTTTGGAGGTGGTGAGTTCCCCATCACTGGAAATGAGCAAACATATGGTATACTACTGCATTGCAGGTATTTAATCAAAGGAATTCAAGTATCTGATGAAGCAAGAGAAGGCATGAGTCTGAAATTTTTTACAACAGGAAGGAAAACTGCTTTAAAACATTCCCTTTGTTAGGTTAATTAATTCTTCACAAAGAGATAAAAGAGAGTACATTTACAAAGAACTCAGTATCATATTTAAAAATCAAAAGTTCCCCTCACAGAATTCACAGAGTAAAAAATATGTCTAACTAGATGGGGTATTTGCAACAAATTGGTCAAATGCTACCCAGGGAAAAAGGTAACTGGCATCAGGCATTATTTTTAGTGATTGGTCAAACATTCTTCAAAGGCAAGCAACAAAGGCAAGGGATCAAAGAGGGAAGACAATGGAATGCCATCAAGAGGCAGCCAGCCCCACCACAAAACTGCCATCTGCTACTGACATCAACCCTTCCAGGGGCAGTTGCCGGCAAACTACGTACCAGGGAATACTGGGCCTGGCAGAAAACCAGTTGCCTTCACATTTCCAGTCTTGTGACCTTGGGCTAGTCATTAAACATTATGAAGCCTCAGTTTCCTCATCTTTAAAACTGAGTGCATATGAACACTTTCTGTACCTGTGTAGACCAAGATTAGTGATGTCTGGTAGTGAGCCACAGAAACTGGAGAGCCCTGTACACACAATAATTATAATGATGATGAACACAGAATTATTGAAAGAAAAGATTCCAGATGGTTTGGGGCACAGCAGCATCCTGGCCTTAATCGTGTGGGTGTCAAAGCTATAGGAATAAATTTAAACTCCTGTAACTAGAATGCAGAGGCGTTTAGAGTCTAAAGAGACAAGATCATTTGGGCAAATTTCCTGCTGAAATGCATTACCTTGTACTTGCAAATTAGTTGTTAAAATAAAAGGTGAAATGTAAAGAGTAAAAGAATCAGCCAGAGCAATAAATGCTTAACAGATCTTCCAGCAAAGTTCACGGGCCCAGTGGTAGCAATCCTTCAAAGTTATCAGCACATTTCCTACCAAGACAATGCTTATAAAAACCCCAGCCTGTCCAAAACTCAGCATCCTCTTCTCTATTATGGCATTTTTCATTGGAACCTCAGTTTTAAAAAAAAAAATCAGACCAATTAGTCTTAGAAAACATAAACTCCATAACTGGGCTTTTGTACTGAGTAGTCAGGTGAATTCAAATCTCTGACCAGGGCTTGTTTCTAAATTTTCAGCAAGGCTGAAACATCATACGTCACTGTTTTCTACACTGAACTGAAAACTAAAAGGGAGACCAGAGGGTTTTCTGCTTATTTCACCCTGGGGTCTACCCAGAGGTGATTAGCATGCGAGGGTCGACCAGAACTAAAAGGAACAAGACAGTTGGCGAGACTGGAAAAAAACCAAAGCTCTCCCCTGATGACTGCTCCCCTCCCAAAGTTTCCCAAGCATCTGAAGCGTGTACAGCAGCTGTGACTGCCCAGCCTCCCACTGTTCCTGGGGAGGTGATCGCCTTCCTGGGTCACTGAGTCTTTAGCTGCAGCAGCACCTAGAAGGTGTGGCAACCTCAGATCGCCTGAGCTCCAAATAACCAACTTGCTCAATAGTCCACTCATCACCTCAAGGGGAGGCATCAACATTCACTGAAGATGTATTCTGTCTTTACTCTTTCTATGACAGGCCACAACACACCCTGTGTCGCAGCAAGAACTGTGACCAGAAAGAAAACAGTTGCTAAAAGGGGCAAGCCCTGGCTTCCCTAAGGGTGGGTACAACCTCAGAGAAAGGGTGAGCATGGTGAATGGTGCTTTTAGGTTTTCCTTGCCAAAGCTAAGCCTAGAGCTCCTGAGGGTGGGAGAAGCCTGGCCTGAATGAGGGTTCCGCCTGCATCTGTCTAGGCGATTGTGTCCAGTGTCCTATTTTGCCTTGCTAGTGTGGATTTAGGAAGCGGCTTCTGAGAGGGGTGTGTGCCCAGTGGCACCAAAGCTGGAACAAGCAGCCAGAGGTCATCTCACCCGCCTAGCAGGTCTCCCCTGGCACCACGAAAGCCAGGCAGCGCCTACCAGCCTACACAGCGCACTGAGCTGTTGCCTTTGAATGAAAGCTGATGACCCTAAACACTAGTGCATGAAAGGTGACTGGGGCTGCACACTGCAAGAGAATACATTTTCTGCACCAAGCTCCCTCTTTATACCTAGATGCCTGCATTAGTTTGGATCAATATGCACCATAACAGCTAATCCATTGCAACCCAGGCCAGCCAAGAGACTCCGACAAAGCAGTGCAGCCTCCCTGAGCTACTTCCCTATGCACATGCATGTGAATTCCAGCCCAGAGAAAGGCGCAGAGGCAAAGCAACAACATAAAGGAGAAAGAAAAAACATAGCAGACCATAAAAAATAGAAACCATGTTAAGGGACTTTTAGGAGGGGGAAGGTGTGACTGTCAAAATGGCCTTAGAGTGACATGTCACAGCCAAGATGATGGAGTATCCAAGACACTCCTAAAGCCGGGGTCGGATTCTCCTCGCACACCTGCAATGCAGTGATCGCTGCCGCTCCATAATCCATACACCCAGCACCAGCGCTCTCTGCAGTTGAAACCAGTCTGGACTTGTACAGCTGCCACTGTTTCTCCTCACAATAAGATTATTGATGCATAACAACATTTCATCATGGCAGGGAGGAAGGGGGGGAGCCAAAGCAAGGGAATAAGGAAAGGGGGGGGGAGGCATGACTCCCCAGCCCGCATCTCACCTTTTATTTGGGCTTCATACTCAGCAATGATCTCTTTGTCTTTCTTGAACTTAGTTTGAGATGACATCTTCCAACGTGGCCAAAGGCACTGGCAGGCTATTTAATTTATTTCTCCTTTTCTTCCCGTATTCTCTCTCAAGCCTTGGTAATCACACGGCTCTGATCGATTTCACAGGTTTAGGGGCTAATCTCTTTTACTTGGCTGCAGAGCCAGGAGAAAAATCCCTCTCCTTCTGGAAGGAAAATTCTCTTTACTCGCCGAAAAATGTCTCTAGTCACTTGGTCTGGTCACCTCCTCTTGCAAAAGAAGAATCACCAACCAAGGAGCACGGTAACCTGCCCCAGATTTTCAAGATTTTTCTTACAAAAAATAATAATCAAGAGCACTCGCTCACATACACACACACACACACACTCTCACGCGTGCACTCGCACACTCATCTGGACACACACATACACAAAGTCACAAGGCACACGCGCGCGCACACACACGCACACACACACACACACACACCCACCCTCACTCACACCCACTCACCCGCTCACACACACACACAAATACACATCCAGGAGAGGTGCGGCGCCTCCTCGGTCGTGCAGTCAGCCCCTGGCTGGCTTTCCAAGGCTCTGCTAAAGAGATGGTCAGGTTGCCAAAGGGCCGGTCATCTCGCATCCTCCCTCCCTTCAGCGCCTCTGGTCTGATGTACAGTGAGGATCAAAGCCAGAAGAGCGAGAAGGAAGTTCTCCTGCTGCAAGGCTTAAGCTCTGGTGAACCCGGAGCTGGACTGCTCGCCCTGCAGGGCTGGCTGAGCACTCCCCCACCAACCTCGCCCTCGTCACTAAGCTCCACCTCCCGGATTTTATAACAACTGACACATTGTAGCCTACAGGAGAGCAGAACTCACTGCAAGCAAAAAAGGGGAAGAGACGCTCACAAAAGGGAAGGCAGCAGGAAAAAGAATAGGGCTAGGAAGGTCAGAGCGGTCCCTGTAAACTCCTACCATTAGCAGTAGGATTAGGGAATTTTATTCCAAAATCTCTAAAAGGTCCACCTTTTCTTTGCACCATGCAATTTATCCTATTTCTCAAAGCAACAGCTATGTGACAATTTGTCACTCTGTGGAGATTGTCTAGCAGAGTCAAGGGGCTGGCCCATGTAGGCAAGCTCATTAATATTTGTTGAGCAATTGCAGGGTGGCAGGGACAATGTCAGGCATTTCAAACATGCAGCTTTGCAAACCCACTGAGGGCAGGGACGCTGGAAACACCCAGCTGCCTCCGTCTCTTGCTGGGCTTTAGGCAAATTAATTACTCATTGAGCCTCAGTTTTCTCACCAATAAAATGGGCTCTCTGGGAGCTTTTTCATTCTGTCTTTCAACAAATATTTATTGAAAGCTTACTATAAGTCAGGCATTGTTCCAGGTACAGGGATACAGCAATGATCAAAATAGAAAAAAAAAATCTTTGCCCTCCTAGAGCTCCAAGGTCTCCACATCACACAACTCCAAGAATTCACCACATTAATAAAAGCAGCCCAGTGCAGAACTCGGAATACAGTGCGAATGGTGCCTCCTGGAGTTGTGCAAGGCAAGAAGCCCTGGAAGGGGCAGATGAAAAATAAACAGAGTAAGAAAATTATTAGTATGGCAGAAGATGATAAATGCTATGGGGAAGAAAATATTGCAGGGTAGGGGATGGAGGAATGATGGAGGAGTGATGCAGGAATGATGGAGCTCTTGGGAGCCAACAAAAATATAAAGCCAAGTTTAGCACAGTGCCTGGCACATAGGAAGAACTCAATAAGAGATAGCAATTGTTACTGCCCCATGATATCCCCCAACAACCTAACAACATAGCATAAGTATCCCTCTTTCACAGATGAAGGAATAGAGGCACAGATAAGTTCACCAGCATGCAACCCTAGGCTGTCTGACACCAGATTCTGCCCATGCAAATGCTCAAAGTCTCCTGCATTCTACTGGAGAGCTGAAACCCATTTCACGTGCCATTAAGGTGGAATAAGATTAGAAAATGAAATCAAGCACCATATAGGGTCACTGACCATTGGAATTTCACATATTAAGATTATCATTAACATGCATTATCCTGAGAATGGTAGTTTCACAAATTTCCCAGAATAGTCTTCCCTTTGCCTTTTCTGAATATATAATAAATTACTTGACTCAAGTTCAGAAATGAATAGATTATCCATGCCAATCCATTGAGGCTTCCTAGAGAGGGTGGCAGTTGTAATGGGTTTCCCCAGACAGGCATGGCTAGGGGGTTGTGGGCAGCAGGGCATTCCTGTGGAGCAAACAGTATGAGCTAAGGTCTACAGATGGGAACGTACAGGACCTGCTTGGAGAAAGCACAGGGAGGAGTCCAGCTGTTGAATCACAGGGCTTATTCCAGCTTTGTGCCCAGAGACAGGAGGTCACAAAGTTCATACGTCACAACTGGCCCACAGTCATTGCCATCACCCCCCCCCCCCACCTCACCCTTCCCATGGGCACACTCAGGCCCTCTTAGGTTCCCCTTTGGACTGGTTTAAAGCAGAGAATACCACACATGTTACCTAAGAAAGATGAGCTCAAAGATTACCATTCCTGCCTCAAGCCTAGACTCTCAAAGAAAAGTAGGAGTTAGCACTGCACACCTCGGCATGTAGCAGACTGGATCCCCTACCTGGCTCTGCCACTGATCTGCTCTGAGAACTAGGGCAAGTGACTTAACCTGCTTTTTGCCCATTTGAGGCAGGAACAAGTAAATGTCAGCTATTCTCTTCATTACTAAAATTTCAAATCCACAAATATCTCTGGGAGACGCATGTGTAGGGCACTGAGCCACAGGAATGTCACAAAAATCCATATGAGTTCGAAGCAAAGTATGGTATAGAGTTATGTGCTAAATGGCAGGAGAAGTTGGATTGTGGAGTAAGACAGATGGCGATTTAAATTCTGGCTCTGCCGCTTACCAGCTTGTAGAAGGCCTTAGGTAGCTCCTGTGCCTTCTCTGAGACTCAGTCTCCTCATCTATAAAATGATGATGATCTCACTCATTGCACAGGACCTAATGTGATCGGGGATTTAAAGTGCCTGGCATATAGCAGAAATCCCACAGATGTTATTTCTTTTTTAGGGCTCAACCATGCTGGACCTAGGGCAAGAGTTGGGGGCCCCACAGATATCTGGGTTAAAAGCAGGAAGAGAGGAAAGAAGAAAAAGGGAAAGAAAGAAAATTGTTTTTCCCTGGCAAATATATCAACGCACACAGTGAATCACATCATTGGGAATCTTCTGCCCAAGAACAGGTGATGTGACCTGGGCAGGTCCCCTGGCACAGTGTCCTCACCCTTTTCCTTCCAGTCCTTCCCACAGCTTACTCCAGTCTCCCAGCTGCCCTTCTGTGACACTCCCCTCTATGTGGCCACTTCTTCCTTGCTATATGAGAACCAACTGCCATTCCTGATGTTCATCCCCCACATGACAGTAACAGAAACCAGATTTCTCCCCAAAATAAATGAGATATGCAGCAGGAAAAGGGGCTCTACCATTGATGTGTGCCAACCTCACAGGATGGGGGGTACATTCCATTTTCCTTGGGCTCATTTCCTGAATTCTTTTAGATATTCCTGAATTATACTAATAGCTAGTATTTATGGAGCCTTTGTTTCATACAGGCACTAGGCCAAGCACTCTATATAGATTTTATCACTGACTTCTGCTGCAGCCCAATAGGTCAGGTGCTATAATCATCCTTGCTTTACAGGTGGGGAAACAGAGGCACAGAGCAGTAAAGCAATCTGCCCAAGATCACACACCTAGATACTGAGTCACATTCAAGCCCAGGCCTGACCAACATCAGAGCCCAAGGACTTAACCAGTACATGATTCTACCTCAGAGCCATTGTCATACGAATAATGGCTGTTAAATATTGAGATTTTTTTTCAATCGATAATGTTCCACCTAAAGTTTGCTATTTACAAAAAAGAATTTGGGCCCTTGCTGCTGTGGTTCAGTTGGTTGGGCATTGTTCCGTGCACCAAAAACTTGCTAGTTCAATTCCCAGTCAGGGCACATGCCCAGGTTGCAGGTTTAATACCCAGTAGAGAGCATGCAGAAGGCCGCCAGTTGATGTTATGCTCTCACATTGATGTTTCTTTCTTCTCTCTCCCTTCTTCTCTCTCTAAAAATTAACAAAATATATATTTTTAAAGAATTTGGGTTAAAAATACAAGGAAAGCATGTCACAAGTGGCCATTGATGAGGTTTAAATTACAAGTACAGCTGAATTACACAAAATCCACTGAACTGGTTTCTTTTCTTGGTAGGGAAAAAAAAAAAAAAAAGACTATTTGAAGGAAGAGGACCAGAATAGTTTTTGGCTTAAGGCAATTTTATTTTTCTGGTCAAATATGAAACCCTCCTAAGATGACTAATAAGAGTTGACATCTTTTGTGACATTCTCCATGTTGCTACCAACTGAAGTATCCTTGGCCGGCTCAGTGAATAATCCTGTCCTTCAATCTCTGCTCTACAAAATGAAAGAAAAAAACAGAACTCAGCTAGTTAGTGCCAGAATTTGATCCAATTAATAATGATGATTACAACATGCTTATTTGTATATATTGCTATTTTAAAAGCCCTTTCATATCATTTCTCTTATTTGATACTCACAGTAACCCTGGGGGACAAGTGGGGCTGTTTTTAATCCCTGTCTGACTGATAAGGAAATGAGTGGATAAATGGAAGCTTTGATGGGAGAATTATTTTATAACCTCAAGTATAAGGATGACCTTCCTAACTGTGTCACAAAACCCACCTGACAGATTCAATTACATAACAATTTTTTCAGAACTCTGCCTGGCAAAAGCCACCATAAGCCAAGTCAAAGACAAATGGCAAACTGAAATATAATATTTGCAACACCTATCATAGGCCAAGGACTAATTTCTCTGATATACAAAGACATACTAATTTCCCTGATATACAAGTCAAACAAATATTTGTACATGAATGTTCATAGCAGAACTGTTCATGATAGCCAAAAAAGTAGAAACAACCCAAATGTCCATCAACAAATGAATAGATTTTAAAAAATGGTTTAATCCATACAATGGAATATTATTCAGCCATAAAAAAAGAATGAAGGCTGATGATGCTACAACATGGATGAACCTTGAAAACATTATGCTAAGTGAAAGAAGACAGGCATAAAATGTCACATATTGTTTGAGTCCAATTATTTAAAATATTCAGAATAGATAATCCCATAGAGACAGAGAGCAGAAGAATGGAAGAGGTGGGAAATGGGGAGTGACTGCTTAATGGATATGGGGTCTCTTTGGTGATGATGATGTTCTGGAACTAGATAGAGGTGATGGTTGTACAACATTGTGAATGTACTAAATGCCACTGAATTGTTAACAAATTGCTAATTGTGAATGGTTAATTTTATGTTACGTAACTTTTACCTCAATAAAAATTAAATATTAAAAAATGTTCCTTCAAATCTATAAGAACAACAGCCCAGTAGAAAAATTAGTAAAGAATATGAATAACACTTCAAAGAAAGGGAAATACATATGAAATGTTAATCAACCTCATTCCTAATGAACATGAATCAGGCATGGCTGAATCTAGGGACTCTAACCATGTGGACAGGATACTATGTGTCTTCCTCCAGCTCTCCGTTCTGCTTTCCTGTATGGTGGCAGGCTCTTCCTGTAAGATGGCAAATGTGGCCCCCAACAGCTCCAGGCTTGCATTCCCCCAGCTTGGCAATTCCAGCAAGGAAAGCAGAGTCTTTCCCAGTAATTCCAGAAAACGTCCCAGGAATGGTCAACTGGCCCAGGCTAGAGTGAACAGCTATCCCTGAACCAATCACTGTGACCAGGGGAATAGAATGTCTTGGTGAGACCTGGATCATGGATTTGCTCCTGAAGCTATGGGATAGGGTCAGTTCCAAACAATCCACATGGCCAGAGAGATTCCCAAAAGAGGATCAGGGCGCTATTGCAGAAGGAGAAAGAATGGATGCTAGATAGGCAAAATCAACGTGTATCTGCTATGTAAAGGATGTGGGAAAGCCCTGGCCAAGTAGCTCAGTTGGTTAGAGCATTGTCCCAATGAACCAAGGTTTCAGGTTCAATCCCAGGTCAGGGCACATACAAGAATTAACCAATGAATGCATAAATAAATGGAACAAGTCAATGTTTCTCTCTCTCTCTCTCTTGAATCAATAAATAAATAAAAAATTTTAATGTGGGAAAGAAGGGAAATTCACAGAAGAGATCCATGGAAAATGTAATAAAGCAGCTTAAATATATCCAGCTTTGATGTTTATAAAGCACCTTCTCATCCATCATCTTGATCCTCACATAGCCCTTTAAGATAGGTAATATTACTCCCATTTTACAGATGAGTAAATGAAGGCATGGGGAAGCTGAAGGACTTTCCCAACGGGAAAGTCAGGCAAGGAACCAGGGCACCTGACCCTGTATCTGGTGTTCTTTGCCCTAACCATGTAGGTGCCACATTTTACTGAGAGACACTGTGGTGCACATAGGAACTCACAGGTCTCAGGTACCTGCCTACTTGGCTCTGTTAGGAAAAGGAAGGAAGTCAGTCTCTTAGTAATCATAACCTGTCACTAAGCCTGAGGAGAGTTGCCAGCTGATGCAGCAGAAGTCCTCTAGCTTTTCAAGAACTGCGCTTCCAGTTATACAGCCCAATTGTCCCCTTGCCCATCCACAGGGATCATGAGTCACAGCCAGGCCTCAGAATCCTAATCCTGAAAAAAACAGAAAGAGGAACCTTAAAATATCCAAGCCCTTGACTCCATCACCAACAGAGTTGCTCACTTCAAGGATGGTGAGGCCTTTGGCTCTCAGCCTCCGTAAGGTTCAAGGGAACACTTATTCCATCTGGTGAGACCTTTGCTAGATGAGCACTGGCCACTCTCCCCATCTGTCACTCACTCCTCCCCAGAGGAGGAAAATGACTTAGCCAATTGGTGAATCAGGGAGGAGAGACTGATTTCACTCCTTAGCCTCTCTTTTTGGATCTGTCTGCTTACAGGAAGGGTGTTTTCTGCTGTGCTCTCTCCACCTTGCAGGAGGAGCACAGCCAGCTCTGCCCCTGTGGAGAACACCTGTGGTGGCCCCAACTAGCTGGGAGAGTCTGTCTCATTCATGGATGAAAAGTTAACTCGCCGGCCCTTTTGGACACAGACCTAAACCATGTCCTTTGGTCTAGTTTTATCATGAATAAAGGTTACATTTTGAGAAGCAGAATAACAAGAAATTTCTGGAGCTGGTTTGGAAGTCTGGCTCTGCCACCTACTAGCTGCATGACCTTGAGCAAGTTGCTGGCTGGCACCCAGTAAGTACCACATGCGTGTTTCTTCAATAAATAAAAAATCTTCATCTGTCTGTCTCCTTTATCTACTCTCAGTCAGTTGGAAAGGAAGGGAAGAAAAGTATGACATGCTCACCCTACAAAAGTCCAACACTAAAGAACTTCTGCCTTATTTGTCTAACCACTATGCTGTACACATCAAATTAATACAAAATAATATTGAATGTAAACTGTAGTGGAAAAATACAAATTTTTTAAAACTTACAGCTTTTTAAGGTTTTTAATTGTGAGGCATGAGGTAATCACAGCAATGCATAGTCGTGGGTGTTTTGTCAGGTGGCCAAGAGGTCTTAGTTCATCCCAGCTGCTATAACAAGATAGCACAGACTGGGTGGCTTATAAACAACAAACATTTATTTCTCACAGTTCTGGAGGCTGGACGTTCAAGATGTGGATGCCACCATGGTCAGGTGGGTCATTGACTTCTTCCGGGTCACTGACTTCTGGTATCCTCACAAGGCAGAAGGAAGTAAAGAGCTATCAGGAGTCTCTTTTATATGGGTACTAATTCCATTTCTTTTTTTTTCTTTTTTTTTTTTTTTAATATATCTTTATTGATTTCAGAGAGAGGAAAGGAGAGGGAGAGAGAGAGATAGAAACATCAATGATGAGAGAGTCATTGGTCGAGCCCGCAACCTGGGCATGTGCCCTGACCAGGAATCGAACCCTGATTGCCTGGATCCTAGGTCGATGCTCAACCGCTGAGCCACGCCCCGCCGGGCCTAATCCCATTTCTAAGGGCTCCACTCTCATGACCCAATCATCTCCCAAAGGCCTCACCTCCTAACATCATCACTTTGGGTGTTAGGATTCCAACATGTGAATTTTGGGAGGGGAGGGCAAAACCATTCAGACTACAACACCACAGTATAAGGATTCAAGCCAAAGCCTGCAGACCAGTAGATGCCTGCCCAGGTAATAAATCCTCAAGATAAGACGGGTAAGGAAGTGAAAGAGACCACAAAACAAGCTCATAGGGAGGATGTTCCAGGATCAGGACAAAGAGACTGACCAGAGACTCCCAGAGTCTCAGCATCCTCATCTCTGCACTGGAAGGATAATATGACTTCTTAAGGTTCTTGGAAGGAGTACATGAGATAGTGAATGAGAGGTCTTATCTCGTAGATATGAGAAATTATTAAAGTGCCCACAGAGCCTGTGTATGCAGTTAACAAGTGTGTCCTGGTCACCTTAGATGCCATCTATGGAGTCTAAACAAGAAACAAGAGATGATGTGACTTGGTCAAGGTCTTATAATTCATAAATGTGGAAGCTGGGCTCTAAACTTGGTCATCTGATTCTACTACATCATGCAGGCCATCAACTGCCAGTAGATTCATAAGAGATCTAGAGGAAATCAGAATAAGAAACAGGGAACTCATGTTAAATTTTCACCTTGTCTCAGTGTTATGGACTGAAGGTTTGTGTCCCTCCCTAAATTCATATGTTGAAGCCCTAACAACCAATGTGATGGTATTTAAAGGTGGGGCCTTTGGGAGGTATTTAGGGTTAGATGAGGTCCTGAGAGTGGAGCTTCATGGTGGGATTAGTGCCCTTTCAAAAACAGACACCAGAGAGCTTGCTCTTTCTCTCCACCCCCCCTCCTCTGCCATGTGAGGACACAACAAGAAGGTGGCCATCTGCAATCCAGGAAGAGGGCCCTCACCAGATCTCAACCATGCTGATACCCTAATTTCAGAGTTCCAGCCTCCAAAACTGTGGGAACACAAATTATTATTGTTTAAGCCACCAAGTCTGTGGTATTTTGTTATGGCAGCCTGAGGTAAGGCACTCAGGTTAAGAAACCCAAATCAACTATTATTAGATTCAAAATAATAATAATGGAAAAAGGAATGGCATAGGGAAAGAAAATAACTATACCAAAGAATATAAATAGATTTTTATTAACTCATTTACTTACTCATTCAACATATGTATCTTAAGTACTTCGAATGGGCTAAGCATGCAAAGAGCGAGACACAATCATGAACCAAACAGACGTAGTCCAACTGTCATGGAGATCTTAGTTTAATGGAGGAGACAGGTAAACAAGCAATTATAAATCAATGTGATGGAGAAGTATAGGGTTCCATGGGATTTCATGGTAAGAGCACTTGATCTGGACTTGGAGAGCCAGAGACAGCTTCTTGCAGGTGGAAATTTCTAAGCTGAGCCTAGAAAGACAGAGAGCTGGAGACAGCAAGTCCGAGAAAAGTGTTCTGGACAGAGGAAGTAGCATGAGCTGAGACGAGGAAGTAGCATGAGCTGAGACGTGATGATGGGTGTAGCTGAAACCCAAGCTTCCTGTGGAGAATGGAGGAGATGATGCTGGAGAGAGACATAGGCCAGGGTGTGAAGAGCCTCCTGCGACATGCTAACAAGTTTGAATTTTAGCTTGGGTTCAGTCGGGAGCCCCTGAAAGGAACTAACCTCATCAGATTTGCCTTTCAAAAAAGGTAACCCCAGCAAGCAATGTGGAAACTGGACTAGACTAGGCAAGACAGGACTAGAAAGCAGAGGAGAGGCTGTTAGCATCATTTAGGGGAGACACAAAGGTAAGTTACACAAGATAATGCCATGTACTGCTGTACTGTGAAGACTGGGTACTTCACAAACATTGGTTGACTGTATCCTTGTATCAGCAATGGCACACACTGGGTACTATTACTGTCCCTACATTTTCAGATGAGGAATTATCTACTGCAGAGCTGCCCATCTGGGGTTAGCTACTCTCTCTTTGTCCCTGATGACCAGACCCCAGCTTCTCTCATCTGGACAACTTTAACAGCCTCCTTCCTGGACCTCTGCCTCCCTACCATCCATAATCAACCCAGGAGCCGCAGTAAGCTTTTAACATGGAAATCAGATCACATGACCCCTCCCCTGGTAAAACTCCTGCAATGGTTTTCCACCACTTAAGAGTTATATGCTTAGTCTTTCCCATGACCCCAGACCATTAGGCCGCTACCCTGCTTCTGACCCCATTTCATACTGCTCTCCCTATGGCTCTCTACTCCAAGCCACAGTAGCTTTCTTGTACTTCTTGGAGGCTCCAAGGACTTCCTGTCACTCAGCATCTTCCAGGACCTTTGCCAATGTGTCACCTTCTCAGAGAAACCCATCCAGACCACGCTGTTCAAAGGGCAACTCTACCCCTTCCTCTAGTTTAGTTTCTTCACAGTACCACCACATCCAAAGTGATCGTATTTATGTATATGTTTGTTCAGTTAATGACTCTTTCCAGACCCTCCACACCCCGCCCACAGTAGACTAGTGTGTCTGATAGCACTTTCTATGATAGTGGAAGTGTTCTGTACCTGTGCTGTCCCACACAATAGCCACCAGCTTATTGAGCACTTGAAATGTGGCAAGTGTGACTGAAGAACTGAATTTTGTATTCGACTTTATTTTAACGAGTTTAAATTTAAATGTAGTGGTTGTTGTACTGGATAGAGAAGCTCTAGAGTGTAAGCTCTAAGAAGGCAGGGACCACGTCTGTCACCTTGTCCCACATGCCTACAACAGTACCTGGTAGTAAGTGGGCAATAAATGATTCTTGCGTAAATGGACAAAGATACGAACAAATGAACAAGGAAATCCCTTCTGACCTCCTCTTGGCACTGCTCTCCCCCTCTTGCTGCAGGCCTGAGGCCTCCCTCCACCCAGAGGGGAGGGGGAAGTTGTTTGCTATAGTGACCTCAGGCATTTGGCAGAAACACCAGGTGCCAGGGCAGCAGAGACAATTACTCCCTCCACTGCACTCCATTTGGAGCCGAACACCCCCTGTGAGGAGGTGGGATGGTAATGAGGCCTTACCAGGCCCCAGTAAATACTGCAGCTGTTTCCTATACAGTCATTTGGGCTTTATGGAATGTGGAAGTGGCTCGGCCTATAAACCCACGTGGGTCACTTTATTTGTCTATTCCTCCTCCTCCCCTGTCTAATGTTGGAAGGCACTAGGAGGGAGAATCGAGTCAGTGTCGGGTCAAGAGGCTGAATTCAATTAAAGTCTTATTTGGACCCAATCTCTTTTAGGAAATGAAATCAACATCGGGCTGAATAATATATTTTTTGCAAGTTCGGGTTCCTCCTGGGCTCCATTTAGGCAGAAAGATAATTCAGAACAGACATTCAGTCTGGTCTTATTTTTACCCAGCGAGGATTAGGACATCTACATAATCCCATGGCAATAAAATAAAGTTATACTTCCCCTTGTAATAGCCCCAAACAATGACTGAGAAAGATATGGCTCCTAAGGCCTCTGAGAAACATTGCTTCACCTTGTTAACTGTGTTCAGGATCAAATAGGAAAGGAGCAGACACAGATGCTTTGAGATAGTAACAAATATGAGACAGAACAGACAATGGTTTCAGAGACAAGACAAACAGATCAACTGCACAAAGGAGGCTCCAGTTGAACTTCCTGGAGAATCCATGTCATGCACAGGCAATGGATGCTATAAGGGGTCTGGTTTCCATTGGTGAGAAACTCATGCACCTGCTCTGCAAGGCTGATATGGAGGGACAACAAAAAACTTGACCACTTTACGCTCCCTGGCGCATCTCTCAGCACGACCAGTCACATCATCGGAGATGCTTCAGGAAAAGAGCTGTATTTTCTCTGTAGTTTAGAAATCATTCTTTACCTGAGAAGCCTCTATGTGATAGTAGGGGACAGGGAGCATATCCCCAAGTGCTATCTGGACAACAGCTAGGTTCCAGAGTATCAGATGCTCTAAAAATTATAATAATAGTAACAATAGTTGCATATAGGAAGCCCTGACAATGTGTCAGACTCTGCGCAAAGCCATTTTCTACAAAATTTCAGTGAATTCCCATAACAACTCTAAAAAAACTACAGCTCTCCCCATTTTATAGGGTGAAAAAGAGGAGGATTCAGAGAAGTTAAGTCATCTGCCTTCCTGGAGAGGCCCACACAGAAGAAACTGAGGGTGACCTCTGACTAACAGGCTGCAAGGAACTGAGACTCTCAGTCCAACAACCCGTGAATCCTGTCAACAACCACATAAATCAGCTTAGAATCAGATATGCCATGGACTGCATTGTGTTCTCCCAAAACTCATATGTTGCAGCCCTACACACCAAAGTGCTATTATTTGTAGATGGGGCCTTTGGGATGTAATTAAATTTAGATGAGATCATGAGGGCAGGGCCCCATGATGGGATTAGTGTCTTTATAAGGAGAGACCAGAGAGCTTGCTCTCGCTCTCTCTCCATCCGTGTGAGGGCACAGCAAGAAGGTAGCTGTCTACAAGCCAGGAAGAGAGCTCTCACCAGAGCCCACCATACTAGCACCCTGATCTCAGACTTCCAGCCTCTACAACTGTGAAGACATAAATGTGTGCTGTTTAAGCCAACCAGTCTCTGGTACTTTGTTTTGGCAGCCCAAGCTGACTAATATAATACCATTCCCCAGTTGAGTCTTCATATGAGACCTCAACACCAGGTGGCACATCAACTGCAACCTTGTGAAAGACCCTAAAGCAGAGGACCCTGAGGAGCTGTACCTGGATTCTTGATCCTCAGAAAGTGAGCTAAATGTGTATGTTCTTATGCCACATTTTGGGGGTAATTTTTTACTCAGCAATAAAAAACTAACACAGTCACACAACCCATAAGTGCTTCAGCTCTGATTCTAAATCAGGTCAACCTGGTCCCAGAATCCACTTATTTTTGCACTCCTTCACACTGCCTTTCACATTTTCTTCCTTCTCTTTCTCCAGAAGCACCAATACAGGAACCTACTGCTCAGAAACAGTCTGATGCTGCTCCTTTTCCTGCTGCCCTGTCCACCAGGGATAAGAACAGGACCATGCACACTTCAGGAGGCAGCAACACAGAGTGGAAAGCAGGCAGAATCTGGAATTAGGTGATTGGATTAGAATCACAGCATGGCTCGCATACAACAACTATGTGACCTTGGGCAAGTCACTTCCCAAATTTGAGTCCTCACAGGCCATCTCTTGAAAGATTGTTTCTTGTAAGATGACTAGGAAAGCCTTTATGTGGAGGGCTATACTCTGGGAACAATTGTGGATAAGGTTCCTTGCCCTCCTCTTTCAGCCTTATAAATATTATCTCAAGACAAGAAAAGTCAATGGGCATTCTCCAAGGTGGACCAAAGTTAAACCTGCCAAACTGAGTCTACCAATGGATGCAGTGCTCCTCAGTAGTGCTATGTCATGAAGCAAGAGAGAGGGTTATTGTTCAACCAGAACGAAGGACCCAGACAGTGTCCTCCAAAGAGCCACATAGTTATCTTTCCTTCAAGAGGTCGCCTCTCCCATAGGCATGGCTGTGTCTGCCTACCTAGACTCCTTGAGACTGATTCTTATTTGAAAACCACAAATGTCAGCCTGCTGTGTTATTTGCCTGGATAAAATTGTTACTTGCCAGTTCTACATGAGACAAAATCTGCTTGTAAATCTTCCCAAGTACAACTGGAATCATTGTACCCAAACACATTTCCAGTATCATCATGCTATATGGTGATGACAGCAAGTAAAGGAAGCAGTCCATGAATGTGGTCATGCTGGGAAATAATTATCCCAAGAGAAGGCAAAAGTGAAAACAGGTCACATTTAGCATCATTACCATACTTACAGACCACATAAAATTTTTTTACCTATCATGACATGGTACTGCTCCTGATAAATTGTTACATGAAATGACAGAATGTAAAAATGTGAATATAGCATGATCTCATCTAGGAAAGAAAAAGGAAAGGAAAGAAAAACATTCTAAGGAAATGGTTCTCCAATACATGTATATGTATTAGAGACACCAGGAGGACTTTTTTTTTTTTTTTTTAATATATCTTTATTGATTTCAGAGAGAGGAAGGGAGAGGGAGAGAGAGAGATAGAAACATCAATGATGAGAGAGTCACTGATCAAGCCCACAACCGGGCATGTGCCCTGACCGGGAATCGAACCCTGATCGCCTGGATCCCAGGTCGACGCTCAACCGCTGAGCCACGCCAGGCTGGGCAGGAGGACTTTTTAAACACAATGCTGGGCCCTACCCCTAGGGTTTCTGATTCAGTAGGCTTGTGATGAGGACAGAAATTTTGCACTTTTAACAAGTTCTCTGATGTTGTTAGTGTGGACACCAAACTTTGAGAACAACTATTAGAATAAAATATGCCAAGATTCATTGGTTACCTATAGGAAGTGGATCTAAAAACAATCATTTTTAATGCTACACAATATTATACTATATTAGTGAATGTTGATGATAAAGGGCATCTTTTTTTATAATCAAAAAAAAATTCATGAGTAGTAAATTTTTAAATATGTGTGAGTCAAAAGTGTCAATTTTCTATGTTCTCTTCCATGTAAAATTCAAAATCAGACAAACCTAATCCATGGCGATAGAAATCAGAGTCTTGGCAATGGTTTTTTTGGATATGACTCCTAAAGAAAAAGTAACTAAATAATAAATTAACTAATGGGATGGCACTAAACTAAAAAAAAGTCTGCACAGCAAAGGAAACCATCAACAAAGTGAAAAGGCAACCTACTGAATGGGAAAAAATATTTGATAAGGGGTTAATAGCCAAAAAATATAAAGAACTCATACAACTCAAAAGCAAAAAAACAACAACAAGCAATCCAATTTAAAAATAGGCAAGTAACTTGAATAAACATTTTTCCAAAGAAGATGCATATGCCAATGGCCAACAGGTACAAGAAAAGGTGCACAGCATCACTAATCATCAGGGAAATGCAAATCAAAACCACAAGATATCACCTCGTGCCTACTACAATGGCTGTTATCAGAAAGACAAAAGATAACAAATGTTGGGGAAGATGTGGAAAAAATGGAATCCTTGTGCCATGTTGATGGAACTGTGAAATAGTACAACCATGATGCCAACAGTATGAAGGTTCCCTAAAAAAGTCAAAAACAGAACTACCATAAGATCCAACAATTTCACTTCTGGGAATATATCTGAAGGAAACGAAAACACTATGTCGAAGAGATATATGCTCTCCACTCCCAAGTTCACAGCAGCATTGTTTACAATAGCCAAGACGTGGAAATAGCCTAATGTCCATTGACAGATGACTAAAGAAGTTGTGTTATTTACATGCAATGGAATATTATTCAGCAATAAAAAGGAAACCCTGCCATTTATAACAACATGGATGGACCTTCAGGGAGGGCGGTCAGTGAAATTGGAGAAAGGTAGTCAAAAGGTACAAACTTCCAGTTATAAAATAAATAACTACTGGGGGACATAAGGTATAGCAGGCTGATAGCAAACACTGCTGTTATATTTGAAAGCTGTTAAGAAAGTAAATCCTAACAGTTTTTTGTATCTATATAGAATGATGGATGTTAACTAAACTTACTGTGGTAATCATTTCAAAAATATATAGATCAGGTCACTACGCTGTACACCTTAAACTTATACAGTGCTTTGTGTCAATTATATCTTAACAAAACCAGAGAGAAAAAATTTAATGCTAGCATAACAGCCTTGGCCAGTGTGGCTTAGTTGGTTGGAGCATTGTCTGTACACTAAAAAGGCTGTGGATTTGATTCCTAGTCAGGGCACCTACCCAGGCTGTCGGTTCCATCCCTGGTCAGAATGTGTATGGGAGGCAACAGATCAATGTATTTCTCTCACATTGATGTTTCTCTCTCCCTCTCTCTCTTCCTCCTTCCCTCTCAAAAATCAGTTTTTTTAAAAAAGTGTATCAGGCCCGGCCGGGCGTGGCTCAGTGGTTGAGCATCGACCTAGGATCCAGGCGATCAGGGTTCGATTCCCGGTCAGGGCACATGCCCGGGTTGTGGGCTCGATCAATGACTCTCTCATCATTGATGTTTCTATCTCTCTCTATCCCTCTCCTTTCCTTACTCTGAAATCAATAAAAATATATTTTTTTTTAAAAAAAAGTGTATCAGAACAGCAGTTGCCTATGGGGGTGGGGATTGACAGAGGGGTCACTGGGGAACTTTTTAGAGTGATGGAAATGTTTACTTTGACTGGAGTGGTAGTTACCCAGGTGTATACATTTATCCAAATTAATCTAATTATACATTTAAGATCTGTATATTTCTCTGTGTGAAATTTAACTTTAAAAAAGAACACTGTGATCAAGAAAAATTGTATTTTTATGTACATATAATACAAATATTATATATATACAAATAGATGTAATACCTATAATCATAACTATATAAAATTGGTATGTGCATAAGGATACTGACCAGATAATAGCACAGCAAAGAAAAACAAGTAATTCAGCAGGAAGGTAAAAATCTAATAAAATTGTATCTGCTGCTATATTGTTTGAGCAAGAGATTTTAAAAAATAGACAAAACCTCAACTCCTGTTTTGTTCATGCTGATAGTATTTCTAGGAAATGGCCAACTTCTTGTTCCAGTAATTCCTGAGGACAAAAGCAGAGAATTGGTGTAGTGTCTATGAGGGTGCCCTCCACTCAGATCCCCTGCAGGGCTCTTCACAAGGAGAGCTACTCATTCCAGGTTATGTCCCCTTCCCTGGGCACCTGCACCAGTGACTATAGGACAGGTGGCTCTACCCACGTGCCTCACTTTGGACAACTCTAAAAGACCATCCCAGTTTCAGAGTTTCCTATTGAGCTAATCCTGCTGCCCTCACTCCCTCACAGGTGGTGTTGCTGACAGCAGTCCCATAAACCTGCACACAAACTGTTTTCCCCACTGAACAAAAGGTGCCATTTTGTAGGCTTGGATTTCCATTATATCAGCCTTGCTATCAAAGACAATAAACCCTACAACCAAAGCATGATGCCCATAGAAGAACGCACAGAACATCAGAGGGTAGAGAGAATTAGGAACTTACTCCTCTGTCTTGTCTCCTGGAACATATTAAATCCATAGGAAATGTCTCAAGAATGAATGAACAAATAGGTACTGTACTCATATCTCTACAACACTTACATTGTAATCGCAACAGAAGATCATTTGCACGTAAGGTCTGAGACCTGCTCCATTAAGAAATCATGATAGTTCCAGAGTTTGGATATCTTAATGCCAAAATTTGTTTAGTTTAACAATGATCCAACTAAAGGCATTGCTCCCTGCCAAACAGTTTTTGTCTAAAAACTTTCACAATTTCTGTTGCCAAGAGTCCACTGCAATATCATAGCCATTGTCCAATCTGCATTATTTAGACAGCAATCACCTTACCCACCGCTCATTCATATAATCCACTAGATCACACCAACTCTTCACAGTCCAAAATGTTCTCAGTCTTTACAGTGATATGATTTTTAATTGAATAATAACTTTTTAAATTTAAAAAAATTGTGATAAAATACACATAAGATTTACCATCTTAACCATTTTTAAGTGTACCATTCAGTGACATTAACTATATTAACACTGTTGTTCAACCATTACCATCATCTATCTCAGGAACATTTTCATATCCCAAACTGAAACTTTATACCCATTAAATTCCCCAGCTCCTGGTAACCTCTATTCTACTTTCAGTCTCTAATTTTGACTACTATAGTTCTCTCATATAAGTGGAATCATACAGTCCTTTTATGACTAGTACATTTTACTTAGCATAATATCCTCAAGTTTCATCCATATAGTAGCATGTGTCAGAATTTCATTCTTTCTTTTTAAAGCATAAATAATAATCCAGTGTATGTATAAACCACATTTTGTTTATCCATTCATCTATCAATGGACATTTAGGTTGCTTCCATCTTTTGGCTATTGCAAGTAATGCAGCTATGAATATTGGTGCATAAATATTTGTTCAAGTCCCTGCTTTCAATTCTTGTGTGTATATAGCTAGAAATGTAATTGCTAGATGAAATGGTAATTCTATGTTTACTTTTTTGAGGAGCTGCCGTACTGTTTCTCACAGTGGCTTCACCATTTCACATTTCCACCAACAGTGTACAAAGGTTCCAACTTCTCCACATTCTTGTCAACATTGTTATTTTCTTTTTGATAGTAGTCATCCTAATGAGTGTCAAGTGATATCTTATCAGTTTTGATCGGCATTTCTCCAGTGATTTGTGATGTTGAGAATCTTTCCATGTACTTATTAGCCATTTGTTTTTCGTCTTTGCAGAAATGTCTATCAAGTCCATTGCTCTTTTTTTTTTTTACACGTGTTTTTATTAATTTCAGAGACAGGAAGGGAGAGGGAGAGAGATAGAAACATCAATGATGAGTCATTGATCGGCTGCCTCCTGCACACCCCTGACTGGGGTTCGAGCCCGCAACCTGAGCATGTGCCCTGACAGGGAATCAAACCTCGATCTCCTGGATCCTAGGTTGATGCTCAACCGCTGAGCACACTTGGCCGGGCATAGCTCATTTTTTAATCAGATCGTTTTGTTGTTGCTGCTGCTGTTGAGTTGTAGGAGTTCTTTATGTATTCTGGGTATTAACTCTTTATTAGGTATATAATTTGCAAATATTCTCTCTCATTCAGTTGGTTGCCTTCTCACTCTGCTAATTGTGTCCTTCGATGCACAGAGGTTTTTTATTTTTATGTAGTTCAATTTATCTATTTTTTTCTTTTGTTGCCTGGGCTTTTGGTGTCATATCCAAGAAATCATTGCCAAATCCAATCCAATGTCATGAAGGTCTTCCCCTATGTTTTCTTCTAAGAGTTTTATAGTTTTAGCTCTTATATTTAGACTTTTGATCCATTTTGAGGTAATTTTTGTATATGGTGTAAGGTAAGAGTCCAATTTCATTCCTTTGCATGTCGATAACCAGTTTTCTCAAAACTATTTGTTAAAAGACTGCCCTTTTCCCAATGAATGGTATCAGCACTCTAATTGGAAGTCATTTGATCATATATTTTTGAGTTTCTTTCTGTTCTTTATTCCATTAGTCTATATGTCTATCTTTAAGTGAGTGATAACTTTTAATATCCTTTTAAAACAACTTTGATGTTTGGCCTCCCAAATTAAAGGTCTTCCACTGTAATCTGTTTTCAAATGCTCTGCCAAAACACTGCATGCTCCTTAAGAGCTGAGACCATGTCTGGTTGTCTTAGTAACCTTAGTGGCTGGCATTGGGTCTAGCACATAGTACATGCTCCAAAAATGTGACCCAGATGTGGCAAGATCCTGGTGAGCAACTTTTGCTCATCACATGCCCACCTTGAACTGAGACTCAGCGTTTCAATGCATTCTCAAAAGCAACTAAACTCCACAACACATTAATAAGGAATGTCTATTTTACTAAAAAATTCTTGAGGACACAGAAAGGAAAGCTTACATTAAATATAATATGGCAATATTTCATAAAAGTTCTTTTAAATATTTCTCTTCTTTTCCTTCAAAGTCCTCTCCCCTACAGGCTACTTCGTTTTTCTTCCTTCTCTTCCTCTTCCTTTATCTCAGCCTCTAAAAACTATATTCTGTTGTTCCAAAGCTATTCAGTTCTCAGCCTCAGAGTGCCAACCCACTCAGCCAAATAGCAGCCTGGTGGTTGGTTAATGGAGTAGAACCATCTAGCTATTGTTCCTCAAGCTTAATGCTTAGAAGCTCATCTTTACCCCTACCCCAAGCAGCCGGTCAGTGCTCACCCATCTACGTGGATCTCCTGAAACGGAGGCAGGAGGGTAGGGTGCTAAGAGACAGGAGAATCCACTGCTAAGAAAATAAGACTTCTCCATCAGGTTACAAAGATATATTGAATGAATGAATTGAGATCATCACTATGAAGACTTACTCAATGTCAAGACACAGATGCCTGCCAGACGCTGCCATTTCCCCTAATCCTAACCCCTTCTTCTGCAGGGTCCCAACCAACCACTCTTCAGTGGGTTTCTGGCTTAACAGAAACCATAGCAAAGCTCTGGGACTGAGACACAGAGCCTTCTGAGTCACTAAGTTGTCCCCTGGTGTGTTTTTTCTGGTCCTGTACATCTCTAATTCCTGAGCCCACCTGTCTTGCTGGGCCCTCCTTCATTGGCATCTAGGCCCCATCTGTCTTCTGGGTCTCCAGTCCACGAAAGTGCTTTGAGCATTACTATCTGTCTGATATGGCCTCAAGCCCCACTCTGATCTGTGCCACCCGGACATAACCCTCCTTTACCCTAGTTCTACTATTTCAGTTCTGTCATGAACACTGGATGCTGAGCTTTCCAAAGAAATGGGAGTGAGATGAAGAAAGAGCCTCCTGTTATTTAAACACTTATTCTGTGCTAAGCCCTGTGATTAAGGGCTCCTAACGAGCATGTTTGGGTTAAATACTGCTCTTCCTTGGGCTAGTCACTTGACCTTTCTGTGCCTCAGTTTCCCCATATGGAATATACAGATAATAATAGTAAATAATATAGATAGTAAATGCTCAATTCATTGTTGATATTATTATTATTACTGCTCATGTGCACTGACTTTATTTAATTCTCACAAAAATATTGCAAGGTAAATATTCTTCCTGACTCACAGGTTTTACAGAAAAGGAACTAGAGTTAGGATAATGCGAGTAACTTGACCATGGTTACAGAGCCAGTGAGTGGCGGAAGCAAGATCTAAATGTGGGTCTGTTTGATCTTCAGATCCCACACCATTTCCATCATGTCAGGCCTCCTCTAAAGGCAACTACCTCCAAGGTATGGAGTGGTCAAGGCTCCTTGGGAAAAAGTAATGGACAAGAGCCCTCCAGCTGAGGCAATCTCTCTTCGTGGCATGTTCAGGAAGCAATGGAGAAGAATGGAATGAACATAAAACCAGACTTAAAAGAAGCGGCTCCATTTTGCCACTCACTACCTAAGTGCACATGTAACCGATCCTCAACACCCTCATCTGGAAAATGGGAATGATAATGCTGTTCATAACAATAATAGTCCTGTGCTGGGAACACATGGTGAGAGCAGTGAATTGTTGTGTGATGTAAGCCATGTAAAAGTACTCTGCCTATTGTGAAATGTGTCACAAATAGTAAGGTTACTTTTTAAAGTCAGCATGGGATGGTGAAAGAGAGTCTTTGGAGCCATGAGAAATGGGGTCAAATTGCAGTAGCTGGGTATCCTGGGTAGGTTATTTCACTTTTTGGAGCCTCAGTGTCCTCATGAATGGTGATATATCAGACTCTTTCAGTTGCTAGTGACAGAAAACACAACTCAAACAGGTATTTGCATAAACAGGGAGTTTATTCTCACTCAAGTATTTGGACTACAGTTAAGGCATGCAAACAATGTCACCCAGTCACCACAGGCTCTCTTGACCTCTTAATTCTGTTCTCCGCTGCATTGTTTCATTCTCTTTAAATAGAAGCCTCCTCCTCAGCACATCAGGATTACATCCAACCCCCTGAACAACCACAGAGCAAAAAACATCTTTCCTGCAAATTTTCCAAAATTAATTTTCATTTACCGGGCTTGGACCATGTGTCCATCGCTGGACCAATCATTGAAGGTGAGAGATAATATTTAGATTGGCCAGGCCCTGGAATAAGAGGGCTGGAATGAGCCCTGTTAGAAACCTATAAGCTGAAAATGGGTCAGTGGAGTGGTTCCCCAAAAGACAAAGTGCTATTACCTGAAAGGGGGAGAATGGATGCTGGGCCAGCAGCAACACGTCTCCAGGTGGAGTTGTCTCCAACTTGAAATGAGCCTTGTATATAAGTAAGTAACTGATGCTTTTAGAGGAGAACAGAGCTCTGCAAAGCAGAGTTCGAGCTACTGAGAACTCAGTGAAACAAGAAGCAAAATGAGCACCCTGATTGGGGCAAATGCAACAGGTCCTGTAAGGTAGTGGACCCCACACTGTTCTGGTGCTGGGGCAAAAATCAAAGTCAGCCCCAAGAGGAAGGAGGTTTAGGGCTCGGTGTGTGCAGGTGGTGAGATATGACTGGGACTGTGGCCAAAAGGCCAATGCTGGCAGAGCTGTGCCTCTGGCTTTTGGATGAGTGGACAGCTTGTCCCCTTAAAAAGGCCAGGCCCAGCAGGCAAAGGAAACCATAGCAACCACAAGTTAAGGAAGACGGATGAAAAGCTTGTAAACACAGCTTCCAGCCATGTGGCATAGCTTTGGACTCCTAGGAGACAGCCACATAAAGACCAGTCTGGCTCATGACGACCAAGCAAAGGGGACTATTTCTGGGCTCAAATGTGGGCCGATGCAGAGTCTGAAAAACCAGACAGGCAAATAGGCAGTACAAACAGACATGGCTGTAAAAGCCGAATCTTCATGTGTTGTACTTCTAGTTGCTCACGTGTGCCAGGTGGCCAGGTTTCCTCTTTCTGCCCATACTAGTTTACGTCCACCTCCCCTCCCCATCTCTGTGCAAACTTCTGACCCAGCCTCAGCGCTGGATGACAAGTGACCATGTACAGAGTGGCAGCAACTGGGAAACATACTAAGGAGCTCTGTGTTGCTCGGTCATAAATAACCAGCTGTGTCGTGTAATTTCCTGAGCTGCACAACTGGCAATGACAACCCTGCCTTTCCATCCATCACCAGGCAGTGATTGTGGGTCCTCAGCAGGATGCTGATAACTGCATTTTTCAAGGTTGTGGCCAAGCCCACTTTTCACCACTGGAGAGTTAACCATTACTCTTCAGTACTGGGTATGACAGTACCCACCCAGAACAGACACATTTAACAAGATATAAAATCTGCTTCCTTTCCAATCTGATTTTCCAAAGAGAAAACAGAAAAATCAGGAAACTCTTTTTGCCTGATATATACTTGAAATTTTAGGTGCACAGAACCCAAACAGTAACTATGGCAACACAAGCCACTCCAATAAGACTAACACATTATTTCCAGCACAATAGCCTGGCTTGTGCTCAGAAAGCAGAGGTAATGTTAGCTGAAAGCAATTCCTGAATTGGGGAGGGAGGATAAAATTCCTCTGGCAGTGGAAGCTTCAAGCTTATATTTTAGGCCTCTACGATTCAATGGCAGGATGAATTAACTACTGGATTAATATCTTGCCTCTCCACACTAATGAACTGGCAGCCTCTCATCCTTTGCTTGGGCTTCTTTACTTCCAACCACAAAGCTATTCAAACCCCAGGACTCACAGTGACAGTACTGAGAATATGGGTTGTGAAAATGACAGAAACAGGTAGCTTGACCAGACATTAGGGATCGCCCAGACTGGAGGCCTCTTGAAGGCAGAAGAATGTTCTCCATAGGGCTGAGGACCTGACCATGGCGGGTGAAGCTCCATCTAACCTCGTCTGTTTTTATAGATGGGGAAACTGACCCAGGAAAATTAGGAGACTTGAGCATTGTCCCTCAAAATCAAGAGATGACATGAGCTCCCAGCTAAGGCCTCTGATTATGAAGCAGGACAGAATGGGGTTTGCATCCTAGCAATTATAGACTCTGGGCAAGTCACTTAACCTTTGAACCTGGGTTAACTTAAGAATAAGAATAATTATGATAATAGTAATAAGAATAAGAAAAGAGACTACCTTTTAAGATTGTTGTAGGAATAAATAATCCACATAGTATATTTAGCATAGAATAAGTGACCCCAAAATTATTGATACTATTATTATTATTGGCAAAGCCAGAACTAGACCAATTACTCCACAGAAAACTTCTGCACAATGCAACAGGAAATTCAATTTCATCTTAACCCATAGTCCCACTTCTTTCCATACCCCATCCTCTGATTATTAAAAGATTATTTTAATAATCTTTTTCTTTAAGGCAGTGATTCTCAAACATTTTGGTCTCAGTATCCCTTTCCACACTTAAAAATTATTAAAGATTCCCAATGAGCTTTTCTTTATATGGGTTTTCTAAATAATTTTTAGTTTATTTTTTAATAACAATAATAAACATTACCTTTTAACATTAATTACATATTTTTATGAAATATAACTATTTTACAAAACAAAACCAAACTTTTTGGCTACCTCTTAATTTTTTAAAGTACAGTTAATATTCAATATTACTTTAGTTTCAGATGTAGAACATAGTGGTTAGACTTTTATATAACTTATGAAGTGATCACCCTGATAAATCTAGTACTCACCTGGCACCATACATAGTTATTACAGTATTATTGACTATATTCCCTATGCTGTACTTTATATCCCCGTGAATAGTCTGTAATTGCCAGTTTGTACTTAATCCCTTCACCTTTTTCACCCAGCCCCCAACCCACCTCCCATCTTGCAACCATCAGTTTGTTCTCTGTATCTATGAGTCTGTTTGTTTTGTTTATTCATTTATTTTGGTTTTTAGATTCCATGTATAAGTGAAATCATAAGGTATTTGTCTTTCTCTGTCTGACTTATTTCACTCTAGGTCCATCCATGTTGTGTCAAATGGTAAGATTTCATTCCTTTTTATGACCGAGTATTATTCCATTGTATGTATGCACCACTTATTTATCCATTCATTTATTAATGGACACTTAAGTTGCTTTCATATCTTAGCTACTGTAAATAACGCTGCAGTGAACACATGGATGCATATATCTTTTCAAATTAGTGGTTTAGATTTCTTTGGATAAATACTCAGGGGTAGAGTCATATGGTAGTTCTATTTTTAATTTTTTGAGGAACCTCCATACTGTTTTCCATAATAGCTGCACAAATTTGCAATCCCACCAACAGTGCATAAGGAGTCCCTTTTTTCTACATTCTCGCCAATACCTGTTTGTTGATTTATTGATGATAGCCATTCTGACTGATGTGAGGTGATATCTCATTGTGGGTTTGACTTGCATTTCCCTAATGATTAGTGACATGGAGCATCTTTACATATATCTATTGACCATCTGTATGTCCTCTTCGGAGAAATGTCTATTTAGGCCCTCTGCCCATTTTTTAATCATATTGTTTGGGGGGTTTTTTGGTGTTAAGTTGTGTGAGTACTTTATATATTCTGGACATTCATCCCTTATCAAATGTATCACTGGAGAATATCTCTCCCAATTGGTAGGTTGTCTTTTTGTATTTTCTTGATGGTTTCCTTTGCTACGCAAAACCTTTTTAGTTTGATGTAGTTCCATTTGTTTATTTTTTCTTTTTTTTCCCTTGCCTGAGGATATGTATCAGAAAAAAATATTGCCAAGAGTGATGTCAAAGAGTTTACTGCTTATGTTTTCTTCTAGGAGTTCTATGGTTTCAGGTCTTACACATAAGTCTTCAATCCATTTTGAGTTTATTCTTACATATGGTGTAAGAAGATGGTCTAGTTTCATTTTTTTGCATGTATCTGTCCAGTTTTCCCAGCACCATTTATTAAAGAGATAGTCTTTACCTCATTATATAAACTTACCTCCTTTGTCATAGATTAATTGACCATATAGGTGTGGGTTTAATTTCTGGGCTCTTTATTCTGTTCCATTGATCTATGTGTCTGTTTTTATGCTAGCACAACACTGTTTTGATTACTTTAGCTTTGTAGTTTAGTTTGATGTCAGGTCATGTGATACCTCCAACTTTGTTCATCTTTGTCAAGATTGCTTTGGCTATTTGGAGTCTTCTGTGGTTTCATATAAATTTTAGAATTATTTATTCTATTTCTGTAGAAAATACCATTGGTATTTTAATAGGGATTTCATTGAATCTATAGATTGCTTTGGGTAGTACAGACATCTTAATGATGTTAATTTTTCCTATCCATGAGCATGGTACATGCTTCCATTTATTTGTATCTTCTTCAGTTTTCTTCTGAGTACAGGTCTTTTACCTCCTTGATTAAATTTAGCCCTAGGTTGTTGTTTTTTATGCAGTTGTAAATGGGACTGTTTTCTTAATTTCTCTTTCTGCTAGTTTGTTACTGGTGTATATTAATTTTGTATCCTGCTACTTTACTAAATTCATTTACCAGTTCTAACAGTATTTTGGTGGACTCTTTAGGGTTCTTTATATATATTATCATGTCATTTGCAAATAATGAGAGTTTTATTTCTTCCTTTCCAATTTGAATGCCTTTTATTTCTTTTTCTTGTCTAATTGCTGTGGTTAAGACCTCCAATACTATGTTGAACAAAAGTGGTGAAAGTGTGTCTGGCCAGTGTGGCTCACTTGGTTGAGTATCATGCACCAGGAGGTTCCTTGGTTCAATTCCTGATCAGCACACATGCCTGGGTTGCAGGCTCAATGCAGCTAATCAATGTTTCTATCTCTCTCTCCCTCTCCCTTCCTCTCTCTGAAATCACCAAAAACTTTTTTTTTTTTTAAGTGGTGAAAGTGGACATTC
Organism: Miniopterus natalensis; assembly: GCF_054644295.1. Taxonomy (NCBI): domain Eukaryota; kingdom Metazoa; phylum Chordata; class Mammalia; order Chiroptera; family Miniopteridae; genus Miniopterus; species Miniopterus natalensis. The sequence goes on along the minus strand of NC_142095.1, from coordinate 33,283,052 downwards.
TTGTCTTGTTCCTGATCTTAACAAAAACGCTTTTAGCTTTTTACCATGTGTCTGATGTTAGCTGTGGTTTTGTTACACATAGCCTTTAGTGTGTTGAGGTATATTCCCTCTATTCCCACTTTGCTGAGAGTTTTTATCATAAATGGATGCTGGGATTTTCTGCATCTATTGATATGATCATATGATTTTCATCCTTCATTTTGTTTATGTGGTGTATCACGTTAATTGATTTGTAGTATTGAACCAACCTTGCATCATAATTATATAAATTCCGTTTGATAATGGTGTATGATCTTTTTAATGTACTGCTGAATTCAGTTTGCTACTATTTTGTTGAGGATTTTTGCATGTATGTTCACCAGGGATATTGGTCTATCATTGTTTTTTGTGTGTCTTTGTCTGGTTTTGGAATCAGGGTAATTCTGGCCTCATAAAAATAATACTTTTGTAATTAGCTAGTTATTAATAACAGGAAAGGCACAAAGGGAAGCCCAGACATTATAGGCATGTTCCCTGTTAAACAGTGGGGGAAGGGGACTGGACAAAGGGAAGATAGACATATGCCCAGTAAAGCTGGGTGATATAGGGAAGGTGCTTGCTGTTAGTCACACCTGAAAACAGAGGTCATTGGCCAGACTGAGGTGGCCAATGCAAGCCTGCAAAGATTTAGGATACTTAACCCCTTAAACAAAGGAGTTCATTCTCTTGTGCTCTTATGTTCTTTGCTCTCTTGGGATTCCTGTGAATCTGAACTTGTGGGGCTCTTTTGCTCCTGCCTCCCTACATTCACCCACATGGCCCACAGCTATGTGGACTGCACATACAATGGACTAATGGACTGTAACTAGCCTGATGCTGAACTGGACCCCGTTCCAACATGGAAAGGAATCTCTGGACACTGGCTTTGCTTTTAGCTTTACTGAAACTCCTGCTATATTTCTTCTATAACTGGACTAAGGGAAATGGGACTTTGGAAACATAGGATTTAATTCCACACAAATAAAAATCACTTATCCTCCTGTGGGGGCCCTCCAGAAATGCTTCTTCCAGTGGTACCCTTAGAACCCCACTCGCACTAACAATGGAGGAAGACAAGGCACGTTTTCCACCAATAACAAAATGAGCTTGGGAGCCTTCCTTCCTCTTCAATTCTTTTGGAATAGTTTGAAAAAGTTAGGTCAAAAAAATTAATGAGAAGTGTTAGATGGGCCAGGTACAGAAACTAGGGTATAGAGACTCACCAGGGCAGGAAGCTCCGGATGCCTAGAAAGGGGTGAAACTGCGAAAACAAGAACTTTGTCCCCAGGGTAATCTATCCTCCCCTAGCATATCGCTGGTCATTCAGTTTTGAACTCCTGAGCATTCCTCCCTAAAGATAACATCTAGGCCTCAGTTGTATTTCAGCTGCAGGCCCAGAAAAGCAGCGAAACCAGACAAGTGGCACCACAGATGCCTTAAGACCAGATACATTGACGAATAACCCCCTACCCTGTCACTGACATTCAGTAGAGATCACAACCCTGGAAAAGCACACCTGGAAAGCTGATGAATATTCTATTGAGACACTCCCCTGAGACCTCCTCTAAGATTTCCACCTGCAAGAAAGAGAAATATGCTCAGGACAAAGGATCCAGTGTGCAATCCCCACCAGAGGAGCACACCAGCGCTATCTCCATCCCCCTCTTCCCTCAGAGGGGACTCCACGACACTTGCAACCAGGGGAGCAATGGGCTTCAGCAGCTCATCCCAGGCTTACCCCCTGAACCTGTTTCCAAGGTCCCTGAACCTGTCTCCAAGGCCCCCTTCTCTCTCTCTGACTTCTCAGTGAACCAAAGCAGCCTGCCTAGGCTCTCCTGTTTCTTCTATACTCTTTATCGTTTCACTGTTCCAAGTATATTTTTGCTGCCATCATGGATCCAGTACCCTTTGGCTCAGTGCTATGCAGCCCTTCCCTTTGGATATCCCCATCACCTTTTAATAAATTTAATTTTTCTTTATTCACCTGTGTGAGATGGCTATTTAGCCTGCCCTCAAACCACCATGTAAACCTTTCAAGAAGAGTGGCATTGTTTTACATTTATGCAAATCTCCTTATGTCTGGCTTGATAGAAAAGATCTAGTTTCTTCTGTCTTCTTTTGCATTCAATCTACTATGATTTGTTGTTTGAAGTATATGAAGAAAATAGTCTCACAAAGATACGTACTAGTCAGAACATGGAAAAAATATTTTAATAGACTGTTCAGATCATTTTGAATTTTCTTCTTTGATATTACATCAAAACTCAGCAAATGGTAGTTTCTTAAATATCAGATGCATGTAGAATCTGAAACCATATCAATGAACTTTTCATACTTGTTACATTAAAATCGATTGGCATATAACGCACTTTGAATGGATTTTTTAACTATGCATGATCTTTTAACATCATGTATTGGTCTTTTGGAGAATACTGGCTGACTGAGTTATTCAGATATTTCAAATGTTGTTATTATACAAGATCATATTCATTAACATTCCTACAAGTCACATGAGGTAAGTCTTTAAGTATTGGGAAACTGTAAAGTTCATAGTAGCAGATATTCTAATTTTCACTTGAAAGCTTGGATTTTATCTTTGGTAACAAATACTGTTAGTATTTTCCTTGACAAGCTCATTTCAATTATTTTTGAGAAAGTCTCTGCCACATACTCCAACTGGAGTAACTATTGTTTTTGTTAAAAGATAATTTTTTCAAAAAAGATAAAATCATAACTTTCATACAGATATAAAATGAACATGTTAAAAATTTTATTTAACTCATAATGAGGGAGCCAGGCAGATGTTTTCATCAGTTCAAAGGAGAAGTCAAAGGTGCACAAATTTATAATGGATAAAAAGAATGTCGAAATGAATGTGCAAATAGCACAAAACTGTTGTGTTTTTTATAGTGGGGGAAGGGGCATACCTCACCCAGCAGAATTCATTTGCATATCTATAGACATGAACGATTTTGCATTGCTGTCAGTTATCTACAATTTATGGAGTTGTAAAATAGCTCCTTAGAATCAGAATCAGCTAAGCATGGGCTATAGACAAGGCACAGTTTTCCTTTAAGCACAAATCTTCCCTATAGTCTTCTGTCACTCATTCTTTTGTAAAAAATGGTGTTTTGTGAAAAAAGCAGCTGGTTTAGCTCACAACTCAACAGCTGCACAAGTGCACTTCCTGAGACGATCATCTTGCTTTGGTAGGCAACACAGGTAACACAAATAAAGCCTTGATTTCTGCTAAGGTGCCAGCTGCTTTAGCTACCATTGCTTTTGCACCATTAGTTCAACCATCAACACAGTGAAATGGAAAATGATGGTCTTTGTATTAACCTAAAAATAGTTTTGACCTTGAGAATCCCCTGGCAGGGTCTTGGGGAACCCTAGAGGTCTGTGGACCATACTTTTAAAACCACTGTCCTACAGTATGCCGCTGATCAAGGAAATAACCCAAGGAAGAACGAGTGAAGAGAAGCAAAGAGCCAGGCATCTGCAAATTGAGTAATCAGACCTCTAATGGGGAGGGAAAAGTTATCAACGAGAATCTAGAAACAGTGCCATGAAGTTGGGGGAGTTAATGATTTAAACACAATAATAAAACCCACGAAAAATTGGTATGCTTTGTTTTTACTATGGACTGGAAATTCCAAACAATGTCACTGATAAAATATTCCTCCCTACATGGGCAGACCCTTCCCATGGATACCCACTTGTACACCATGGTCCAGAAGTACAGATCCAAGTACGACACAGGAGCCTACGAGCATTAGAGCCACAGATTGTATAAGGAAGAGATGGCAACCATTCTATTTCTGTTCATTTAGTGACTATCTTAGAAATGTTAGCATGGGTGCTTGTCCAAATCCAAAATTAATCAGTATCTGAATCCTCCTCTGCCCCAAAAAATAAGGATTATAACTCTTCAACCTGAGTCACTTTCTCCTCCAAACTTTGAACCACTGTTTTCATATACTTTGGCTTTATCTTCATTCTTTTTAACCTTACAAGACATTGTAGCCCTGGCCAGTGTGACTCAGTGGTTAGTGTTGGCCTGCACACCGAAGGTCATGGGTGGGTTCAATTCCCGGTCAAGGGCACACACCTGGGCTGCAGGTTTGATTCCTGGCCCCAGTCAGGGTGAGTGTGGGAAGCAACCAATCAATGTGTCTCTCTCACATCAATGTTTCCCTTCCTCCCTCCCTCCCTCCTCTCTCCTTCTCTCTCTCCCTCCTTCCCTCCCTCCCTTCCATTCTCTCTAAAAATCAATGGAAGAGATATCCTCGGTTGAGAACAACAACAAAAAACACTGTTGTCTTATAGAGTTGATTTTTTACTCATCCATGTATTTAGCACTTTCTTTGTTCCTTATTCCTTCTTGCATCTCAGACCTTCCTTCTGCCTAAAGTACATTTTTTAGAATTTCCTTTGGTGATAGTCTACTGGAGATGACTTAGCTCAGATTTTGTCTGCTAATGTCTTTATTCCCTCCTCATTTATTTTTATTATTATGTTTTTTATCCTCGCCCGAGGATATGTTTATTGATTTGAGAGAGAGAGAAAGGGAAAAGAGAGAAAGAGATAGAATCATCCATATGAGAGAGAAACATCGATCTGTTGCCTCCCATATGTGCCCCAATCAGAGATCAGACCAATAACCTAGGTATGTGCCCTGACCAGGAATGGAACCTGGAACCTTTCAGTGTACAGGACAATGCTCCAGCCAACTGAGCCACACCAGCCATGACTAGTTCCTCCTCCTTTAAAAAATATTTTTGCTGTAATACAATCCTAGGTTCATAGAAATTTTCTCTCAGCACTTTTAAGATATTTCAGTGGTTTCTATTATTGCTGTTGAGAGGATAACTGTAATCGCCATTCTTTAAAGATAATCCATTTTACCTCTGGTTGCTTTAAGATCTTCTCTTTGTCTTCATGTTCTACAGTTACATTTATGATATATGCAAGTGTGGATTTCTTACTTAAGATTCACTGGGTTTCCTGAATCTGTGAACAGGTGTCTTCCACCAATACTGAAAAATTCTCAAGCATTACCTGTTTAAATATCGTCTCTGCGTCATTCTTTCTCTCCTCTTCTTCTAAAACACCAATTATACATGTATTTGATTGTTGCATTCTATTTCCCAGATCTCTTATCCTCTCTTTCGTATTTTCCATCTCTTTGTGCTGCATACTGAATTTTTTTCCCAGAACTGTTCCTAGCTTACTAATTCTCTCCTGAGCTGTGTCTAACTGTTGAATCCATTATGTTTCATTTCTAGAAATTCTTTTGAAAAAAATATTCTTTGTAACTTTTATATTCTGATTCTTTATTCATAATTTTATTTAATTATATTAAAATACTTCTTTTCTATTCTGTGATTGATAATTCCACTATCTACAGTCTTCATGGGTCTGATTCTGCTGTTATTTCTGCTGGCTCAATACTCATGTTGCCTTGCTTCCTTATTTACTTCATAATTTTGGTAATGAGCTAAATTTTCTTAAATCTCTATCATGAAGGATTCCTTGAGGCCTGGGGGAAGACAAGTTCCTCTAAGGGGAGGTGTATTTGTTTCTACGAGGCATCTCAGGGACTCTACCAATCTAGCATCACTTTAGTTGGGTGAATTCATGTTATAGAGCCTTGTAAGGGTTGAACTGTGGTTATAAATTCTCAGGGAAGACTTTTAAAAACTCTCCTCAGCTCAATGTTCAAGACAAGCAATTGTTTTTAATCCCTCAAGTGATAAGTGGGTTTTTAAATCACCCTTGCACTGAATCACCTTTACACTGAGGTATGGCCATCGAGATCCTAACTTTATGGGCTGGGTCCTATTAGACCCTTATCTTGAGAAGGTTCTAGGTTTCATCTCCTGTCCCTATGACTGAGGCCATGAAAAACCAAAGCTGAAAAATCACCCAATTCAGCAAGTGTGCATGAGGCAAGAGGCAGCTGCTTACCTTTCTAACCTAGTTTTTTGCCTCCGAGGATTCCTTGATAACTTACTGGATCATGAACACATTTCTTTAAAAGGCTTTTGATGTTACCGAGCACACGAAATTCTTTCCAGCAGGAGGATCGGTCAAGACAGCCATTCCACCCTCCAGCATGACATGAAAGTTCACATGAAAGCATGCAGTGTGGCTCTTTTGGTCAGGCCATGGCCCCAGAAAGATGGGCAAGTGTCACAGTTCCCACACTGCCAGAAAGATCTGGAGCCATCAATGAGATCAAAAGTGTCATGATAAACAATACAAGTCCATTTGGATAGAGCCCTGAAGGCCAACCCTTTTGGAGGCGCTTCCCATGCAAAGGGAATTGTGCTGGAAAAAGCAGGGGTTAAAGCCAAACAGCCAGATTCTGCCATTGGGAAGTGTGTCAGGGTCCAGCTGATCAAGAACAGCAAAAAATATCACAGCCTTTGTACCAATGATGGTTGTTTGAATTTTACTGAGGAAAATGAAGAAGTTCTGGTTGCTGGACTTGGTTGCAAAGTTCACGCTGTTGGTGATATTCCTGGTGCCCACTTTAAGGTTGTCAAAGTAGCCAATGTCTTTCTTTTGGCTTTACACAAATGCACGAAGGAAAGACCAAGATCTTAAGTCTTGATGGTGAAAACAAAGTAGTAATAAATTTTCACATGCTTAAAAAGCATGCGGCCCAGCCGGGTGTGGCTCAGGGGTTGAGCATTGACCTAGGATCCAGGGGATCCTGGTTCAATTCCCAGTCAGGGCATATGCAGGGTTTTGGGCTCGATCCCCAGTCAGGGGCGTGCAGGGGTGGCTGATCAATGACTCTCTCATCATTGATGTTTCTATCTCTCCCTCTTCCTTCCTCTCTCTTAAATCAATAAAGATATATTGGAAGAAAAAAAAAAAGCATGCGGTGTGTAAATGATGGATTGTCTGATATGGTTTGGTTATATGGAACTGGAGTGAGGGAGGGCAACATGATTGCAGCTGGGGATATACCCAAAAGCTCAGTAGGGACTGACCAATGAAGGAAGGGCCTTGAATGACAATGTGCATTTGAACTTTATCCAGCAGGTAATGGAAGTATTTCCAAATTTGGACCACAAGATTCATAAATTTTTTCATATACTAACACTTTAGGATTCTATTATTGTTTCCCTTAAGTGTAGCCAAGTTTCACCTGCATCAGCATCATCTGATTCACTTATCAAATCTTGCAGATTCCCAAGTCCCAGCCCAGACCTACTAAATAAGTCTCCCCAGAGAGGAGGGGTAACGAAGGGGGGACAAGCAAAACCGGGGAATCTGAAGTTTAACAAGCTTGCAGGTGAACCTTATGCACATTAAACTCTGGGTTAGAGCAGTGCTTTTCAATCTGCTAATGAGACCACTGGTGGACTAGGAAATCATTTATCAATGAGATAGAGTAAGACCTCACATTGTGTCCCTTGCTATAAAGATAAGTATTATTGCATTAAACCTCTGTTTAAGTATTATAAAGTGTGTGTGTTTGTGCGAGTACATTCAGTGGGCCAAGCCGCAAAATATGTTTCCTGTGTTGAGGTTAAAGAAGCATTACCTTTGAGGAAGCGCTTTATATTGTTTTTAATCAGACTTTATCTGTAATTAAAATGTTGTGAGGGAAAGGAATTCAGTATAATCTCCCCTTGACTAACCCTGCCCATAGCATGCTGGGACACAGCTATGTTTGTACATAAATCAATTAATTTTGGCACCTCTTGACTCCAAATGAAGTGATGAAAAAGCATCTCTATGAACCTGGTATGGGTGGAAACATGCTGTTAATTGTCACCTATTCAAGAACTGTTTCCTTTTTTTCCTCAAGAGATTACAAAGCCTATGTTCCAGCTCTCATTATACCTCAGCAACCCTACACTTACGGAGATGAAGTATCACAAAATCTGGGCACAACTAACTCCAAAGACTGAGTGGGTCCCTTTGCTGTGTAGGATTTTGTTGTATTGAATATTGCTCCCACAGTGATCTTAGGTTGTAGCCTGAAACAAACATCTTTTGCTATTTGGATACTTTTTTCCTTGCACTTGTACTTACTTCAATGGGTCTATATCTGTGGCATAGTCTCCCAAAAAGAAAACAATACGCAAGGATAAATACAAATCCATACATTCAAGCATCAATACCACACACACACACACACACACACACACCTTAAATAATATTTCACGAATTTCAATCATTCACAAAATGCATTTATGTTTTCAATTTCCACATACCTCTGGTACTATTATCTATCTTTTTTATTTCAATCTAATCATATTTTAATATTTTAAAAGTTTTCATAAAGAATACTTTATATATCTCTTCTATAAATGGAAAACTAGTATCACTTGCCAAAAGAAAAGGTAACTGTAAAAATAAATGTTAGGGAAGTAGAACCAAATTATCACACTCAAGTTAAATTCTGTTACCTGCCAAGGCTCTGAATCCAAATGAAGTCTGTTCTCTTTGTTTAAAAAAAGAGAGACTTGAGTGTTTCTCATTAAAGACCTACTAGGATCAAATTAAGTCTTTTTCCATGATGTTTTCAAAAGGCATGAAAGATTGGAAAAGGAAATAACATTCTCGATGGTGAGTTCATTTTGTCTTAAGGCTGCACAGGTACCTCTTAGAATCACCTCCTGTTTCATTAGTATCTGAAACTTTGGGAAATGACTATATAGATCTGTGGTTCTCAAACTATAGTGTGCATCAGAATCCCCTGGAAGTCCTGTTAGAACAGATGGTTAGGCCTCATTCCCAGAGTTTCTGATTCAGCAGGTGAGGCCCAAGAATTTGCATTTCTAGTGAGTTTCCAGGTGGTGCTGATGCTGTTGGTGCAGACTCAACTTTGGAAACTACTATGTAGATCAACGCCACACATCTTTCACAGTCTGATTAGGGGAGTCGTCCTTCTCTGCCCTCCAGGAAGCCTTCTCCGCCCTCTCTATCCGCATTACACTTCTCCTAGTCACTTCTTGCCCGTCTCACTGATTTCCACTCTTTTCACCCAAACCAAACATGTCCTTATTCTCCCTTCACGAGTCTCATCCTTTGAAATACTTTTTGTCTATCAAACTAAACACACGTACCAAGTAATCGTTCACTTTCTCATGTTTTATTAATCAAAGAGAAGGGTAACTGCCAATCAGAGCTTCCAGTCAGCATGGGGTAACTGGTGTCTCTAGACTGAGTTGATATAATTCTAGCCCAGAGCAAAGAAACCTGATGTTTTCGTTTAATTAGCCCGTGCATCTGATCTTTGGTAAATATGAGCTCTTTTGGTTAGTCTTTTTGAAGTACTGAAAATAGCTCACAGGCACCCCTCCTGTCTCCCCCCATTACTGCTATCTAAGGCCCTTGGGGGGCTGGGAAGCTCAGGTTGGGACCACCAGTATCTATCACCCATTTGGCAATTCATCACTGATAGGCTTCTGTCATTTCTTCTATTATTGTTCTTTAAGCACACAAGGAGCTGCATCTGAACCTTCCTTGTTCATTGTACAGTACCATGCTCAGGGTTTTAGAATTAGCAACTGCTTCCGCCTCTCCCAAAAAATTTATTTCATTTATATGTGACTATTCCACAATGGTCTCCAGGGGAAAGCAACACAAAAAGAACATTTGCAGTAAAATAGACCAGGATTGTAAATAGGTGAGTTAAACTCCAAAGTTACCCTTTGGAAGAGGAAAATAAGTCAACAAAACAATTGATTTCCAGGGTTGGTAAAAAGACTTGAAAATAAGTACTTAGTTCACTATGATATGATTCCACTGGACTGCTCTGCCTGGTGCCTCGTGGGAGGCTGGTAAGAGGAAAATGTTTGAAATGTGTCAGACTGAATCAAAAGCAAACTGAGGATTTGGGGTGATGGTAAGGCCTTAATGAATCAGAAATATCGTTGCCTTCCTCAAGAGTATGTGGCTCTTCCTTTTTCCAAAACTCTACTTAAAACTCCTGTCCTCCTGGAAGCCATCCCTGCTGTTGATTACCACCACCCCAACCTCACCTGATTCTGGTCACATTTTATTCTGAATTCCTTCAGCAATATGGACTCATTCATGTGGCATTGGAACTGCTATTGAAGCTTTCTCAAGGGTGAGTGAGTGTGAGTGTGTGTGTGTGTGAGTATATGTGTGAGAGTGTGTGTGTGTATGTGTGTGTGTGCACCCATTTGGGAAAGTGCCTTTCTTCCAAGAAATAGCTCCCCATCCACTGGTGACAAAGACCTAAAACTTAACTATTATGATTTCTTTATTTGATCACATGCTTGTGCCAGTCATCTTCTATCAAAATGCCAATAACAGTAAGTTGTTATCCATCATTAATCTGTTGGTGCCTTTCCTGCCCTTTGCTGATGAACGGGATGCTCAAATGTTATTGCCAGTACTGCCTTGAATAGTCCCACCACGGCAATGCCAAGAAAATCTTTTGACCGTGCATGACTCAAAATGGATGCAAAGAGCAAGATTTTAGGTTGTTGTTTCACTCATTCCAAAGACTTATTAGACTTAGCTAATTATACAGCTTATGAGAGTAAAAGATCTCATGGGTGCCATGTGATGGTTTACCCCCTAATCACTCATGCCTGATTGAATAACACTGTTAAAGTCCAAGGAGCTCTTCCTCTAATGAAGTTCCTGCTCTGGTCCGTTGCTACAGCAACTTAGGGCTGTAGATGACAGCAAATATATTAAATATTGCAGCAAATACATTTTCTCCATGCTTTAGTGACCTCAGAACCAAAACTGTGTTTGCTAGCACACAAGTTTAGAAGGAGTGTTGTGCTTGCTACTTTTTTTTACATAGAAACCAATTATATTTATATTCTCTAGCACAGTGCCATCCATGTAGCAGGCATTGAAAAAATATTTGAGGAGAGTTCGTTATATGTGGTGGATTGACCACACATATTTATTGCCTATTTTTCCTGAGACCCTACTAAAATGACAATAAAAGAATAAAAAAGGAATATGTTCACATAGACAAAGAACAGGAAATGATACCACAGTAGGCAAGAGATTTCCATTTTCTTTAGTTTTTTTTTCTTATGGTAAAATATACATAACATAAAATTTACCATTTTAACCATTATTAAGGGTACAGTTCAGTGGCACTAATTTACATTGTTGGACAACCATCACCTCCACTCATCTCCAGAACTTTTTTATTTCTCCAGCTGAAACTCTGTCCCCATTAAACAGTAACTCCCCATTCCCCCTCCCCTCAGCCCGTGGTAACCACTATTCCACTTTCTGTCTATGTATTTGACTACTCTAGGACCTCATATAAGTGGAATCATATAATATTTGTCCTATTGTGTCTGGCTTATTTCACTTAACATAACTTCATGTTGTAGCATGTGTTAGAATTTCATTCCTTCTTTTTCCCCCTACTAAATCAGATTGTATTTTATTTTCAGCTTTATTGGGATACAATCAACAGAATTTCATTCCTTTTTGAGACTGAATAATATTCCACTGTACAGATATATCACACTTTGTTTATCCATTCATCCATCAATGGACATTTTGGTTGTTTCCACCTTTTAGCTACTGTGAAAAATGCAGCCATGAACATTGGTGTTTGCATATTTATTAAAGTCCCTGCTTTCAAAACTTTTGCGTATATACCCAGCAGTGAAGTCGCTGCATCAAGCAGTAATTCTGTTTAACCATCGACTACTTTCCATAGCAGCTGTACCATTTTTTACATTCCCACCAACAATGTGCAAAAGGGTTCCAATTTCTCCATGTCTGCCCCAACACATTTGGGGGGGAGGGTGATAACAGCAATCCTAATGAGTGTGAAGTGTTATCTCACTGTGGTTTTTATTTATATTTCACTAATGATTAGTGATGCGGAGCAGCTTTTCATGTGCTTATTGGCATTTGTTCTATTCTTTTTTAAAAGATGGAAAGCAGACGGCGGAATGGTAATCAGCAGAGCAAGGGGCAGGGGTTTACAGATAAGAAGCAAACTGATTTGCCCCCACAAAAGCTCTGAAAGATTCAGACTGTGATGGAAAAATGAACCAGGTTGAGGATCAGGGCTGAAAACATCCTTTGCCCCAAAAGCCAAGCAGTCACTCCTCACCCAAACAGGAGAAGGGATGCTTACCCCCTGGGGAATCTGAACTGATGAGGCCCTAGCTTCCAGCACAACTAGCACAGTAGCCAGCACGAGTGAGAGAAGGTCTAGAAATGGGAAGACCCCCAGTCCTCTTCCTTGATTCTATTCCCAAATGCAGGCAATGCGTCTTACTCCTAGGCAGAACATGAGAGGATTCTTCTCATAAGAAACTAAACCTCCCCAGGGAAAGCAAAAATTCCCATCAGAAACCCAGTAGTTAAGGCCTCCACTTGATAATCTCTGTCTACGCACACAGGCCTTCCAACAAGTTTTGTGCATTACTCCAAAATATAAAGTGACAACTAAGGATCACCAGACATTTGAGGAAAGCCTCCATCATGAAAGAAAGAGACCAAGACAAACAAAAAGAAAGAGAAACAGATGGTGTTAAGAACAGAAGAAAGCTTCAAATAAAAACTACAATTAATACCCCCCAGAAAGTTGAGAAGATAGCGCATCCATCAATTTTTAAAAAACCAAACAGGATATTATGAAAAATAAAAAGAGCCCTTGGAAATTAAAAATGATAGTCAATATTATAAAGTTAATAAGTTGGAAGTAATAAAAAAGCAAAATGATGGAAAATAACAGGGGTAAGATAAAAGACTTAGGGAATAGATTGAATTCAATGTCCAAATAAGAAGACAGAGAAGGAGAAAATTATCGAGAAATAATTTATGAAAACTTTCCTGGAACTGAAGGACATGAGTCTCCAGTTGAAAGCACAATAAATGAAAAATACCAATGTGAAGTGTCAGATTATGAATGATACAGAAAAGAACCAGAAGTGTCCAGATAGATAAGTTACAAACAAAATAATAGGATTTAAAATGGTATCGGACTTCTCAAAAATGACCCTGGAAGCTGAGAAGACAATGGAACAATGCCTTCAAGGGAAAATAATTCGCCATCTGAATTCTATACAGTATAGTCAAACTGCAAATTCAGAGTAAGGGTAGAAACAGAGGTTCCAACATAAAAAGGGAAGCAAAGAGAACTCCCAGAATAACAACTAGGAAAGGCCTAAGGAAAAACCTGTCTGTACCGGAGCAAGAGGGCTTCAAGAAGGAACAATCACATAGAGTATACAATTTAGTGTGAAAACTACTGACAGGTCATGAGAGTTCTAACGGGAAAGAAAGAAAAGAACAGGTACAGGGAAAGTAATGCAAGTAAAATAAACTAACAAAAAAGCATTATCAACTCCAGGAAAAACAAAAAGTTATACTAAGAAGGGCCCGGCCAGGCGTGGCTTAGCAGTTGAGCTTCAACCTAGGATCCAGGCAGTCGGGGTTTGATTCCCGGTCAGGGCACATGCCCGGGTTGCGGGCTCAATCCCCAGTTGAGGGCATGCAGGCAGCAGCCGACCAGTAACTCTCTCATCATTGATGTTTCTATCTCTCTCTCTCTCCTTCTCCTTTCCTCTCCCTGAAATCAATACAGAAATTTTTTTTAAAAAAAAGTTATACTAAGAAGGAAATATAATCATAGTACACTTTTTGGCTTGGAAATAGATAATAATTATATAAATATAATAATCAATATTGATTTAACAAAAAATAATTCTTTGATTATAGGAGCTTGCAAGAAAGGGTAGGTGGTAAGTAACAGACAGACATTTTTATCTCAAATAACAGCAAGATAGTGAGTTCCAAAACTGATAAATCAGAAACAGCAGTATCAGTATATTATTCTGACACGCAACAATAAATACCTTGATGGCTGCACCTGAGAACTTTTTGAAAAATGATGGACTAAGGAGTCTCCTTTGACTTAGGATTATTTTTGTGGAAATGGCATAGATTCATTCTTCCCCAGGTTCCCAGAGGCAATATGGAAGCATAATAGTCAAGAGTACAGGTTCTGGATTCAGACTTCCTGAGTGCTCAGCTTGACTCTGATACTTCTTATTAGCAGGGTGAATTTGAACAGGCTAATTCATCAGTCTGCCTCAGTTTCCCTATATGTAAAATAGAAAACATAACAGTACCTCCCTAGTAAGATTATTGTGAGAATTAAATAATGCATGAAAAGTACTTAGCATTCTGCCTGGCATACGGTAAACATTCATAATCATTAGTGATCATTAATATCATTCCCAGGTACAGTCCTGTCAGTGTATACCATGCCTGCCACCTTTCAATGTCCTTTCAGAAAGATCATTCTGATAGAGTTACAGGTGAAGGACACAGAACAAGCAAGTGGAATTCAATCCCTGCTCCTCAAGTTATAAATAGCTTTTTAGCTATTTATGCAAAGCGATGCGGACTTGCTATCTTCCTCCACCTTGCTATTCTTCTGCTTGGGACAAGAACTAAAGACAATTTTTGGTAATATTTTAAGGAGTTATTAATACAGTTATTAATACACGAGCCTGAGGTCGGACTCAGGTCAAATTATGGCTTCCCACCTATTAACTACATGAGCATAAGCTAATTATTTGATTCTATGGGCTGAATTGTGTCCCCTCAAAATTGCAGTTTAATCCTCAGTACCTCAGAATAAGACTATTTGGAGATAGGGTCTTTAAAGAGGTAATTAAGGTAAAATGAGTCATATGGTCCTTAATCCAACAAGATGTCCCTATAAGAAGAGATTAGGACACGAACACACACAAAGAAAAGACCATGTGAAAACAGAGGAAAAGATGACCATCTGCATACCAAAAAGAGAGGCCTCAGAAGAAACCAACCCTGCCAACACCTTATCCCAGACTTCTAGCCTCCGGAATTATGAGGAAATAACTATCTGTTGCTGAAGCCAACCAGTCTGTGATACTTTGTTATGGTAGCCACAGGAAACTAATACACTTGATCTCAGTTTTCTGAAACATAAAATAGGAATATACATACCTCATGAGATCATTGTGAAGATTAAATTGTGTAGAAAAGTACTTATTACAGTACTTGGCACATAGTATATGCTCAATAAATGTAGGCTAGTATGATGATTTTGTTATTATTACATAATTGCTCTGGTCTTTCCACAGCAACAGAATAAAAGGGAGAAGCTGAGTGACTATTTAACCAAAATTCTCGGAGCAATAACAATGACTTCGTAATTCATCTTCAAGTCTTCATTCTTGCCCTCTTCAATCCACCTCCACAATGCTACCAGAACATTATTTCTAGAATAAAAATCTGGCTGTGATTCTAGTATCCAAAGATGATTTCAAACAATTCTACCCCTCCCTGTACAAACATACTGCTCCTCCCACTAGAGATGGACCCCATGTGAATCTGCACTGTGTCTATGACTGCTTTGACCAGTGCAATATAGAGGAAATTACATCCTGGGACTTCTGAGTACAGGCATTAAGAAGGTCTAGCAGCTTCTGAGTCGCCAAGAAAAACAGGCTACTCTGCTAGAGTGAGTAGTTATGGGAAAAGGCCAAGAGGGATGGAGAGAGAGGGAAGCAACATGAAGGAACACCAACGTGTAGACATCCAGCCCCAAGGTTCCACCCCAGCCACCACCTTACTGCATGAGAGACCTCAAGCCAGACCAATATAGGAACCACACAACTGAGCCCCAGCCAATCCATGGAATCATGAGATATAATAAAATGATGTTGGTATAACCAATAAGTTTGGGATGGTTTATTACGCAGCAAAAGATAACTGAGACACTGACTCTGACGCTGTTCTACTTAAAACCCTTGGCTCTCCAAAACCAAGTTTCCTTAACCTTCACAGTCTATGTGACTTAGCCAAGTTACCTAATTTATCTATGCATCATTTTTCCCATCTGTAAAGTAGCAGTAATAATAGTACCTTCCTCAAAGGACTGCCGTGAAGATTAAGAAATAATATACATAAGACCCTTGGAACAGTGTCTGACATAAAGTAAGTGTTTAATATGTGTTAACCATTATCATCATCATCATTCTCGCCCTGTCTCTGTCTGTCTCTGTCTCTCTCTCTCCTCCCCAAACATGTGCACTCCGGGGTACAGTCATACTAACATACATTTTCCCACCAACATGTCACACTTCACAATTCTTTACCTTTGTACATTCCATTCCTTCTGCCTGGAATGTCCTTCACCCACCCTGTCTGCCTGAAAATTGGCCCTGTCCTTCTGTGAAGCATTCTTGGATCTCCCTACTCAATGCAATGTCTGCCTCTGTGCTCCTAAGAGCATCTAGCTCTTGTCTCTATGGAGGGGCTTCCCATACTTTGCCTCCTGTGTGGCCTTGTCTGTCTCCCTAGCTAGACTCTGAATCCTTTAAGGTCAGAGCCCATGCTTGATTCACATGTCAACAGAGCACGGCTCATAGCAAGCTCTTAGTACCTGTTCCTGGAAGAGAAGGAGCTGCGTTTAGAGCACTGCTTCTCAACAGGCATGGGGAACATGCAGGGAGGCAACTTTGTCCTCCAGGGGACACTTGGCAATGCCTGGACACGTTTTTGGTTGTCACACAACTCGGGATATGCTACTGGCATCTAGTGAGTAGAGGCCAAAAACACTGCTAAATGTCGGACAATGACAATGCACAGGACAGCTTCCACAACAAGAAATTATCTGGTTCCAAATGCCAATAATGCTGAGGCCGAGAAACTCTGTTTTACAGGCTCATTGCATATGCTCTCAGGAGAGGACCAACTGGCTGTATGCACATATGCTCAGTGGTTTATATGCACATCCCCACGCTACCCAGCTCAGCCCTCTTCCTAGCACTTCCGGATGCTGAGACTACCACGAAGGGTACTGAGGACAAGTAAAGGCTTAAATCTGGTCGCCTTCTTTCCCGCTCCATGTGATGCTGATCAAGATTCTTCCCCCCTCAGGGTCCTATTTTCCACATCCTACAGTCCCTTCCAGCCCTGACTGACATTCTATAATTTTGCAATTGCAGACTGGTGCCTGCTGTTTCTTCCTTGGCTAAAAGATGTCAGTGCCGCACAGGCTCTCTCATGTGCCAAGAAAGGAAAAATCCCAGATAGGCTGGCCTGAATTACTGAGAGCTTGCGTGACATCCTGGACTGCCCAGAACTCAAGTGAACTCACGTGTCCCGGAAGCAAGCACCTCGCCTGCCAGGTAGGAGGTCTGCAAGCTGCAAAAGAAACAAGATGGGGGAACGTAGCCCTTGAAGGCTGCGTGGCTAACTGAGCTCTAATCTGAAGAGGCCTCTTTGTTTGTCCATCAAAAGCATGTTGCGTCTCTTTCCTGTGAAATCTGTTCCTTTACTCCCCAGGATAAGAGTGGAAGAAAACCTCATCCTACAGAAGGATGGCTTCCATGAGAGAGAGGTCCTGCAGAGATGCAGGGAGCATAGCTGATGCCAGGTGCTTGTGTCAGTTGTTTTTAATTGACTTCAAAAAGAGGTCAGTGTAGTAGTAAAAGTCTCAGCAGACAAGCCTGAGTGTGAGTCGCAGTTCTGTCATGTACTGCATGATTCCACAGAAATGACTTAGACCGTATGACCCTCAACCCTGATATGTGAACAGTGACAATACCTACATCATAGGGCTGTTCTATGGATTAACTGAGGTAATCAAATCATAGTTTAGCATATTGCACAGCAAACTGCAAATAAACAACAGTGATTATCATGAGAGGAAGTTATGGGGTGAGTAAGAGAGGAATATGATGAATCATACTGAAACTCTCACATAAACTCCTATACCCTGGAGGTAGGATGCTGGTGAGTTAAAATACTGAGAGCTAACATTTTTACAGCTCTTCCTACATGCTTACAACTGTTCCAAGTACTTTACGTATATTAACTCAATCCTTTGCAAGGTTTGAGGTTTTTATTATTCCCATTCTATAGGTGAGAAAATGAGACAGAGAGGTTCACTAATTGCCCAAAGCACACCACTGGTAAGGGAAGAATGAGGGTTTGGACAAAGGCGCTTTGGCTCCAGGATCCCCACCCTTAGCAGTATACACACTGCCCCTGAAAAACTCTGGAGAAGGGTAAGACATGGAAGGAAGGGGGCCTCCCCAGCCTGCCTCAAACCCCTGCCCTGCTCCCAAACACCTTCTCCACCTCCATATAGCAGACATTACAACCACCCAGCAGGGAAGCACCTAGCTCTGCAAAGAAGGATCCAAAAGTGGCTGTGGCGAGTGGGCAAAGGGTGCCACATGGAGGTAAGAAGCAAATGAAATTCAGAAGTGGGCAAACTGGGACTCTACCCCAGCACCACCTCGTGACCATGGGTAAATATGGGCCCAGAGACATACTTTCTCGGAGCTTTATTTCTCTCCCTCTAAAACAACAATTTAGGCACGCCCCAAATCCCTGCTATCTCTAGAATGCTAGGTTCTCCATGTGAGAAAAGGCTAGCTAGCTGCTGGGGCTTTGGTCAGATCCCACACCGGGAGAAGAGTGCCACCTAGCGAGCCACTCCAAGAATGTCCCAGAGCATTGGGCAGGGACTCAGACCTAGTTCCTACTGCTCTGCTCATATATAACTATGTCGTCTCTGGCAAGATGCTTTACTCTCTGAATCTCAGAATTCTGATCGGTAAAATGACACCAAAAAACTAGAAATAATAATATTATAATAGCAAACACCTTTCCCCCCACATTATTTTACCACTTTATTTTGAAATAAATAAATAATGGGTTATAAACCATTTGTTCTGGACACTGATAAATTGTGTAACATTGCCTCTATTTTTTTCCTATATATATTTTTTCCTTCACTTTTTTTTTGTCTAGGGGCATTTTTTTTTAATTGTGGTAAGAACATGTAACATAAGATCTATTCTCTTAATAAATTTTTAAATGTATATAGTACTGTTAACTATACTGCACTATGCTATAGAGCAGATCTCTATAACTCATTCATTTTGCACAACTGATACTTTATACCTGTTGATTTAGCTAACACTGAGTATTTATTACATGATAGGCTCTGTTCTAACATTACGAATATTAACTTATTTAATCCTCCAAATAACCACATGAGACAGGTACAGAAAGACCACACAGCTCACTACATTAATCCACAAGACATTGCACCAATTAGAAAAATACAATAATGACATTTGTAAGGTGATTTACATTCAATACACATGAGCCCATGAAATCCACACAGCTACTCATGTATCAATGTTGTTACCCTCGTTTTACAGTAGGGAGACGGAAGACCATTCAGTCAACACATATTTGCCTGTGTGTGCCCAGCCCTGAGGGTGCATGGGAGCTGGGCACTCGGGTCCGCATCCTCTTGGAGTCCTCTATCTGGCAGGAAAGGAAGACACAAGTGAATGCCCACGGGATGAGTGTGAGCTATGGAAAAACCTAGGAGCCACAGGAGCTTCACTCAGTCTGGGAGCGGAGAAATGCCTCAAATTATTTCTAAGCCCTGGGCACATGCTCCCAAGCTTTGTGTGTCTGCCTCATCCTAGGACGCAGCACACTAATTACAGACCTGTTAGTTCACCCCCAGCATTGGCATTAGCATCTGAGCTCCTTAAGAGTGGTGCCTGTGTCCTAATCACCTTCATAAACCCAGCCCCCAGCAGAGGGGCTGGCACATGGTGGCTGCTCATAAATACTGTTTGTCCAAAGAAAGCCCTCTTCTGTGGCCCAGTGCCCTCCCTTCTCTGTTTCCACAGACTTTCTTCTCCTCAACAATCCACAGAGATCAGGGCAGTGGCTCTTTAGGCCAGGCCCCAGCTATAATTCTCCAACCCAGAGAAGTTACACTAATGTTAACTATTCCAAATACAACAGAATGAAAATGTTGTGGGGGAAGGAAGGAAAACTAACAGTTTTCACTTACTTTGTGCTGAACACTCTATCATCTTAAATCTCACAACCATGTTCTGCTGCCCTTGGCTCTTTCCTCCAAGCTTCAGTGAGTGGCTAGTGCTACTGTCACTGAGAGACAGTGCTCGAGGCCTGCCTTTCAGGCTTCTCCTCCTCCATACTCAGACCTTCCTAGAATCATAAGATTCTGGAAGCTCCAGATTTAAGACCTGGTTTTCTAACTTCAAAGCCCATGTACTTCATCAGGCTGTGTTCCTCTCTGCCCTGGCTTCTTGCCTGCCTCCTCATTCCTGCACTGGGCACCCAAATATTGCCTGCTGTCATAACAGGACTATTTTTTCACTCTTCAGCCACTCACTCACTCATTCATTCATTCATTCATTCAGCAAATATTTTCCAGGTACTACACAGGATATCTGGGTAACAGGCCAATAAAAAAAGTCTCACTCTTTGAGAAGCTCAAAACCTGGGTCAGGGAGGCGGTCACATCACAAAGGATTAGACAAGTGATACAGTGGTAGGGCACTGTTAGAATTAAGTCTCAGGGGTAAGGAGGGCCAAAAAGTGGGGCAAAAGCCCACAGAGTTCCAGCTAGCTTTTGTCATTACCCACCTCACCCCCCTCCCTCAGCCAGAGCACCAAACTTCTGGAGGGAATTTAACCTCTGAACACACAGACCAGCTAGGGAACAAGGGGGCTGGAAATGCTGATTATATGAAATCACTTTAAGGAGGTAATGGTAGCAAGCCTGGTAACCATGGTTACACACAATTCAACTCAACAATGTGGAGGACATGGCCAGCCTCGGAACCTACCACACAGCTAGTACCACACAACTTTTTAGTCAACTAAGTGTACGCTACATTTAAGGAAGAGATTGAAAGAAGACTTTAAAAGTCTATTGTATATTACTTGACAGCCATTTAGAAATTTCTATTACAGGCCCTAAACAAAATGTATGTCAGTGATCAAAACAGCAAGACAAAAAAAAGGGTCTACACAGATGATATCTTCAGCAAAATGTCCCTAACAGAGAAAACAGGAAAGATTTGAAATCAGAGAATCAAAAAATTACTTAATCCTCATTACAAAAATTGGAAACAACCTAAATACCCATCAATGTGGGATTGAACATGCATGTTCACAATTTGAGATTTTTAAAAATCAGTTTATAGTGCTATCCTTTTCATTGTATCTCGCATGTACTCTTTGAGGGATGACTAAAGGCTGTTCACTAATGTTAACAGTGGTGTCCTCTGGGTGGTGGAATTTAAAGATACTGTTACACTATTCTTTACACTTGTCTGTGTGTTTGGGTATTTTAATTTTTGTGTGACTTTGAGAGTACGTTTATTAAAGCTGGAAACAGTGAAGGGCTTAGGATAGAAGAAGCAGCAGTAGACAGACTAGACCAGGCTGCTTCGGCTCTTTAGAAATGTTATAGGGGGGAAAAATGGGCCTAGACAGGACCGCTTTGGCTCACCAGAAAGTCAGAGAAAGGGGGCCATGAAGACAGGTTCAGGGGGTTAGCCGGGGACGAGATGCCGCTGCCCATTGCTTCCCTGGTTGCAACTCTTGTGGGGACCCTTAGAGTTTAGGTACGCACCTGAGAGGGGAGAAAAGTGTGAGTGCGCTCCCAAGAGGGAGAGGATACTCCTTGGGTATTTTAAAACAAGCATATATCATTTATAAACTCAAGAAAAAGGGTGGATAAAGTTATTTTTACCTTGAAAAACAAAATAACCAAAAAAGCACTGAAATGACCCAAAAGAAGGAAGACTGTCTAAACTATTTTTTCTAAACATTTAACAAAGAAGCAATTATCACTGGGAGCCAATTGTTAGAGACTCAACAAATAGATTTCAGAGTCCTCTCTAGAATGTTTTTAATGACTGTAACATCATTTGCTTGGCACATAATAGGTGCTCAGCAAATATTTGTTGCATGAATCAATAAACGATTGTGTTCGCAGAATACCAATTCCTGTGGTCTCATCTCAACTCCTTTCAAATACAGGTGAATGGCACTGGTTCACCTGATACATTCACTAGATGGCATTTCCTTTTATTTACAGGGTCAGCGGTAACTCCACAATTTACACCTAGATGAAGCTTAAAGGCAGCAGTCTAGTTGGGGATTCAGCTTTGGGGCTTGTTCTGAAGCTGTGCTTGCAAAGGACCTTAAATAAGACTGAGATGATGCTGATTATTCATATCAAAGGAAGCAGAGGCTAATGGAAATGATGGAGAACTATCATTTTCTCAAGTGACCCTTTTGCTCTCTACCAAACGACAAAGCTTGTCAACTAGATCATAGGAATGTGAAAAACTTCTAATAGACTCTCTAAGCCTACAACTTAAAGACTTAGAAAGAGAACAAGAAAATCCCAGAGTAAGTAGAAGGAAGGAAATAATAAAGATCAGAGCAGAAATAAATGACATTGAGACTGAAAAAACAATACAAAAGATCGGTGAAACTAAGAGCTAGTTCTTTGAAAACATAAACAAGATTGATGAACCTTTAGCCAGGCTCATCAAGAAACAGAGAGAGAGGACCCAAATAGATCACAGGAATGTGGTGAACATTCTTGACCTGGCCTCTCTCCACTCCAGCCCAACTCCACAATCCATAATCACATACAACTTTGCTCCACTCTTTCAACAGGTTTAGAAACCAGGATCCCTGAGCCTCTATAGGTGGCCCCCAAGGAGCCTCACATCCTGATATTCAAATCCTTGTATATGGTCCTACGCTGACTCTGGGCTTGGCCATATGGCTTGCTTTGGCCAATGGAAATTAGCAAGTGTGATGCAAATGGAGGCTAGATAAGCACTTGCACCCTGGAGCTCATCATCCTGAAATGCTCCCTTTTGGGACCCAGTTGCTGCACAGGAAGGTTAGACGAGACAAGTGAATAATGAGAAATCACACAGAGAGAGAGGCCCAGCCATCCAAGTGTCCTGCCTGAGCAGCCACACGAGAGGTACTGTAGGTGAGACCAGCAGAAGAATTGCTTTGTCAAACCACAGAATCATGAGAAATAATAAACTGTTGTTGTTTTGGTTTTTTAAAAACCTAAGCAATTTCTAAAATTATTCAATAAACATTTGATTTAATAGTCCAAGCACTTTCTTTAAAGTGGTTCTTTATGCAGAGGTAAATAACTGAAATAGCCTCTGATCCCTATTTCTCTGTCAGCTCCACTACCTTTTTTCCCCGTTTGCTTCATGTACTGCAGATAACCTTGAGAATAAATGTCCCTTTTTTCAATATAATTTGCTTTTGGGATTAAAAAAGAAATGTAATGCTATTAATATACACCTTTAAAAGAACAGAAAAAGCAGGATGAAATTAGGGAAAGGAAAACAGAAATGAATGTCTATTATCAAAAACCCATTACAACAGACTCCAAACACTGTCTGAATTCCTCTCTGGTAATGCAATTTAGAGGGAGGAAAAAGGCTCTGTTTTGTTGGGGTTTTTTAATGTAGTGATTTGTCCCATGTGATTTTTTTACGCAGGATTTTTAAGCTGATCCAATACTTCTGTCCATCTGAAGGAATGCATCAAATATATTTGCTGAGAAGTCAACAGTCCAAGCAATTTCAAAAATTATTCAATAAACATTTGATTTAATAATTGTTCTGTCCCTTAACTACTCCCTGCTAAGCATCTTAAAGGCAGAGAGGAGGTTGGAGGAAGGTTTTGGTTTTTTAAAAGCCTGGGAAACTGGGACTTCCCTACATTTCGAAGCACAAAGGCCTATTATTCAAGGAAAGGGCCAGGGAAGCAGAGTGATTCAATTTAGTAGGCCACCGTGTACTTCTTCCTTTCTCCTGCCAAATCAAGGCTCACCCCAGTCCCAAGTGGCCAGCAATCGGGGCAGTCCTCTGTGAAAAAGTGAAAGCAGTCGAGGAAAAAGAAAAAGCAGCCAGCCAGAAGAGCCTGGGGAGCACTCATTATATTTGAACAGAGCCAGTGAAAGGAGCCTTTGCTGAGCCCCTGGGTGGGGCCACTCCATTATACTCCCATTGTAAATTCCATCTGTGTGCTATCATTTCCTGACCCAGAAACAAGGAAATGTTTCTGCCATAAATTTCCCTAGGACCTTGCCTGGCCACAGAATCATTCCCTCTGAAGTTCACCAGCTCCTTCAGATTTAGTAAAGGTTTAGACTGTGTTTGCCTATGACTCCCTCTCTCCATTTACTTAAAGGATCTCCTCCCCATCTCCCCTGTATTTTCCTTCCCAGGAACTGGATCCTCAATGAAGTGAAATAAAACTGGGATGGTTGTGAGGAAAACTCTGGGGGAAATGAGAAGCTCTCCTGCCCTCATATGAGAAACTTAAAATATCTGGCTGGCCCAAAGCTGATGACTGTGTTGGAATAAGCCTGAGAAACTGAGGATGTAAGTAAGATGAGGTAACAGAAATGATGTAGAGATGTGCCTCTCAAACTCTAGCATGCATTAGAATGGCCTGGAAGAGTTCCTAATTCAGTAATTCTGGGGGAGGCCCTGAGAATGTGCATTTCTCACAAATGCCCAATGGTGCTGATGCCCCTGGTCCAGGGACCATCTTTTGAGAACCCCTGCTGTAGCAAGTGGCTGTCCCAGGCTTCAGACACCAAGCAGGACATTAGATATAGTCAAAGGCTCAATAATTTCTGGATTCAGACTCCATAAACATATTTTGGTACTTACATACAGACACAGGCTGAGTGCTTTTTATGGTAGTGGTTATGGCTGTGAGTCTACCACACACTTACATACAAAATAATATTTTTATAACTCAACTTCATCTTCAGCACCCTATTCCACTAGAGTGGCAAAAAATATAACCTCAGCTAATTCAAAGTCTTCCTCCCACTTTCAGGGAATGCCACTAAGTCTGGGAGTTTACAGAGAATCATGGTGGGGGAGAGGTGTGGAGGGTAGATTCCTGTGCTTGCTGTCATCTATCCATGTAGTTATCCATTGAAATCATCACTACCTTGTCTGGCCCATATGCTTAAATCCTCACTGATCATCACTGACATGTCCCTCACCCCTAGACTGTATGATCCCTTCCAGCTGGCACCATTTCTGGGTCACACTTGGAAACATGGAATCTGCAGGCCATGTCCTTTCTGCTCCCAGTGCTGTATCCAGAAAGCAGGACACAAGGCCCCTCTCGCTCGGGGATGTAATGCATATCTGCTTTCATCACACCTCTCTGTCTCTCCTCCTCATCCTATCCCTCTCCTCTACCCAAAACAGTGGAATCTTTGCCAGTCGGAAGGGGCATGTCTCTCTTCAAACCCCTTGCTCTCACTCATTTTGGCCATGTTCAGGGCTCTCAATATCCCCCTAAGGGCTTTAGGCTTTTGAAAACCAAAGCCAGAAAGATTCCTATTTGTTTTTTCTGCTCTGACATTTCCTTCCCTAAGTTAATGAGCACAGAATGGACTACCTACTTGAATGGGGAAAACTACATAAAGGGAAGATGCTTAGAAGAAAGAAAAAATAAATTAATTTTAAATAAATACACACATATTAGCATTTTAGAATTACCTATTATTATCTTGCAATACCTACATTCTCCTATATAGTCTTCAATGCAATCCTGTGAAGCAGACATTATTCTACACATTTTAAAGATGAGAACACTGGGGCTCAAAGAGATTAGAATCCTTGCCTAAAGTCACATATGCGAGGTTTTGAATTCAGGACTTCTGGTTCTGACTCCCATACACTGTATCTCAGGTTGTCCTCCAAAAAAAGAAGGGAGAGAAGGTGGCCTGTCAATGGAGAAAGCATAGCCCATTACATGGATCAGTGGATGTGTGTTAGGAAATTACTTGGCCCAAAAGATACTATTAAACCAAGACATGTACAGTAACAAGGCAGAGTGCTAAAATAAACCAAGACAGGATGCAAGGGAAGTGAGGGGTCAGTAGGTTTATAAACACCAGAGACAAGGAGTCAAGAGGCCCAAACTCAAGGCCACAGGTCAAGGAATAATCATATCCTGCCTATGAAAAACAGGTTAGGAGTCCAGAAAGTTAAGACCAAAATCAAAATGTTCTGTGCCCCTCAAATCCTGAGCAGACTAGGAATCAGGAATGCAGGGAGTCATGGTAGTAAACTAAGGCATCAGCAGTCAGGAGCTAGACCTTAAGACTATGAAAAGGTGTATTTGCCTTTCAGTTGTTCTGGGAAACTCAGAGCTTACAAGCAGAGGAGTCAAAACATAGCTGAATGGAAAGCGAGGACGAGAATGGGAGAGCATGTCCTCAGGGTAAAAGGCAAGTCATTTGTTACCTCCACCTGGCATGCCCTCTTCTGATAACAAAATCCATCTCATTCTTTTGAGGAACAAATTACCCCAATATTAGTTCATGGGCTCAAGAGGGACTAACTGTCTATAAGCCAGGCCAGGATTCCATGTCACAGTGATTGGATTAGAGGTGAATTCGTGACCCAGCATAGGTCAATCAGCGTTGCTATGGTCTAAATGTTTGTGTGTCCCCCCAAATTCATATGTTAAAATCCTAACCTCCATAGATGGTATTAGCAGGTGGGACTTTTGGGAGGTACTTAGATCATGAGGGTGGAGACTTCATGAATGAGATGAGTATCCTTTTTAAAAAGACCACACAGAGATCACTTGCCCCTTCCACCATGTGAAGACACAGCAAGAAGGGGCCATTCATAAACCAAAAAGCAGGCCCTCACCAGCTACCACACCAAATCTGCGAGCACTCTGATCTTGGACTTCCAGCTACCAGAGCTGTAAGAAATAAATTTCTGTTGTTTATAAGCTGCCCTTTCTGTGGTATTTTGTTATAGTACCTCAAACAGACTGTGACAAGCGTCAACCTTGGCGCTTTCTGGAACTATAGAAAAAGACACAATTTGGTCTACTGGGCTTATGAAGCCAGTAGAATGTAAGTTTGGGAATGGTGCTGCCCATCTGGACTGCCTCCTGGGGACAGCTCACCTGAAACTAAAGCCAACAGAGCAGGAAGTAGGGCTAAAATACAGAAGCAGACCAGAAGAGAAAGAAACTGTATTCCAAGAACATTCTTCGAGGCCCTGGATCCTGTCATGACAAATTCATCCCCTTGAACTTCTTAGTTAAGTGAACCAATAAATCTCTTTTGGTTATCTCTTACTTTCTGAAAGAGTTCTTATTAATTCACTGTGCACAAAAATTGCACTGAATAATGAAAATACAGACAGAAGTGCTAAAGGCACAGCATTGTTTTGTGGGATTACACACAAGGAACAAGCCCTAAATGTACTTTCCTCAGCTTTTTCTGTCAGAGGTCTTATCTCTGGGTCTAGCCAAACCTCTCATTGACTAGGGGAAGTTGTCTTTAAGGCCCAAGGAAGGGCAGAGAGGTTAAGATCCCAAGGTAATCCTCTCCAACTCAGCACCTGTTTAGTGTGGGTTTGCTGTGTATAAGGCTCTGAATAATATTAGCTCCCAAAGGTACCGACAAAAACCTTAATTCCAACACATAGTTATTCATAGTGCTATATGAGGACCACGCAAAGAATATTGCACAAACACCAGCTATGTCCAATATATGCTTAAATCCGGTAGTATTAAAATATGTCTACAAATTATTTAATGCTCCTCCCTTTAAAAAGGTAGAGTAATTTACTGCTCCTTGAAAATGGCCAACACTTAGTGACTCATTTCTAAGAAACAGAATGTGGTAGAAGGGATGCTCTGTGATGGTATGCACTCTCTCAAGATTCTAGCCTTTGGAACCAAGGCATCACATTGTGAGGAAGCCCAGGTCACATAGTGAGGACACATGAGGATATTCAGACTATAGACCCAGTTAGGCCCTCAGCCAACAACCAGAATCAACCACTAGACACAAGCCTTCAGATGACTCAGTCCAGCCTCAGTCCAAGTCTTTCAACTGAATATGCCCTGAGACATGGGGGAGCAGGGACAGCCATTCTGCTGAGCCTTATATGAATTCTGGACCCATATAAATTATGAGTGATCATAAATAATTTTTACCATTTTAAGCCACTGTGTCTTGGGATAGTTTGTTACACAGCAATAGATAACTAATACAAAGTCTAAGAACAAAGTAACAAATGGCTATTAGCTCAAATGCTAACTCTAGTCAACTGACAGTTGTCTGGAGAAAGCTGCATGAGGCTGAGCAAGGAAGAGAAAATGGAATTAAATCAGTGACATCTGCCATGAGCGTGGAAACAGGAAGTGACAGCACTTGTGTTTCTTATTTGCCAATCCTGGTCTAAGGCAACTGACTACAGACCCAGAAAGAAATTTTAAAAACATTCAAAGAGGGAAAGGCAGGTAGAGGATGTAGCAGAAAAAGCACTGAACTTGGAGATAAGACATAAAGGTTCAAATCTCAGCTACTTACCAGCTGTGGGAACTTCAGCACGTCATTTAACCTCTCTGGGCCTCGATTTCCTCATCTGCAAAATCAGGATTGTTGTGAGGGTTAAATTAAATGAGATCATAACACAAATGTCTGAAGGTAGGTTCTCAACAAATGGGAGTGTGGTGGGAGTCCTGGCTGAGCCTAAGTAAACTTTGGGTGTGTGGGACGAATTTGAGATGGATTTGATTTTCAAAAACAGCACTGAGTTGAGTCCCAGCATTCAAGGCCTTCCTGAAGCTTTAGTTCCCAAAGTGCATTCTGTGGAATACTAGGTCTAGAGGATGCTAATAGTATGTTCTGGAAATATTGGTCATGTGGGATCTTACTAGGTGTTAAACAAATAAAAAGATTTTGCTTCAGCCTTGGCTGGTGTGACTCAGTGGATAGATCATCAGCCTTCACACGGAAGGGTGAAGGGCATGTACCTGGGTTGCAGGTTCAATCCCCAGCCCCAGTCAGAGTGTGTGCAGGAGGCAACCAACAGATGTGTATCTCTCACATTCCTTCCTTCCCTTTCTCCCACTCTCTCTAAAAAAAGAAAAAAAATCAACGGAAAAAAATATCCTCAGGTGAAGATTAACAAAAAAAAAGAAAAAAAGAGTTTGCTTCATTTTGGAGAAGTGAAAATTTATGTTCACACAAAAATCTGTATGCAGCAACTCTATTCATAATCACCAAAGACTGGAAACAACCCAAATATCCTTCAACAGATAAATTGTGGTATGCCCATACCATGCAATACTACTCAGCAATAACAAAGACCTAATTGCTGATACATGCAACAACATGGATGAGTCTCAAAGGTATTACCTGAGTGAAAGAAGATAGTCTCAAAAGTTACACAGTACATAATTCAATTTATATAACATTCTTGTAAAAAATAAAACCGTTTAGGTGGAAAATAGGTTGATAGTTCCCAAGGGTTGGGGAGTAGGGGATGTGACTATAAAGAGTTAGTATGAGGGAGTTTTGGGGTGTGATGAAACTGTTCTACATCCTGATTGTGGTGGTGGTTACATGAATCTATATATATGTGTAAAATTTTCATAGAACTGTCACTATGTATTATTTTTTTATTTTAATTTTTTAAAATATATTTTATTGATTTTTAGAGAAAGAGGAAGGGAGAGGGGGGGAGAGAGAGAGAGAGAGAGAGGAACATTGACGAGAGAGAAAAACATTGATCAGTTGCCTCTGCATATACCCAGACCAGGGACTGAACCCGCAACCTGAGCATGTGCCCTGATTGGGAATCAAGCCTGCATTCTTTTGGTGCAAGGGACAACGCTCAACCAACTGAGCCACACAGCCAGGGCAATATGTATTTTTTTAATAAAATAACAAAGAGTTCAGTTAAATTTGGGGTGAAAGTGAAATAGGGTACTTTACAATAGGACTTCTCAGAGCCTTTACATGCTTTAATCACATATTTAATATGTATTAATTAATTTAATATTTCTTTAATCCCAAATGACCATCTGTGATTCTCAAAGACTGGAGAGAATATGCAGCATTTCCCTAACTTAATGACCAAGGAATCTTTTTTTCTCAGAGCATCTCGGGAACCTGGTGTTTCCTAGATTCGCTCTGGGAAATTCAGATCTGGTTACAGGTATGAGCTGGTGCCCTGATATCTGGGATCTAGAAAAGACTAAAATGGCAGTAGGAATCAGGTACAGTAGTACTCCCTTATCCATGGGGATACGTTCCTAGACACACACCCAGTGGGTGCCTGAAACCGTGGATAGTGCCCAACCCTATATATATATTATGCTTTTTCCTATACATACATACCTTTGATAAAGTTTAATTTATAAACTAGGTACAGTGAGAGATTAACAATAATAACTACTAATACAATAGAAACATCAATACAATATACTGTAATGAAAACTATGTGAATGTGGTCTCTCTCAAAATATCTTTTTGCTGTTGTTAATCCTCGCATGAGGATATTTTTTCCATTGATTTTTAGAGGGAGTGGAAGGGAGGAAGGGGGAAAGAAGAGGGAGAGAGAGAGAGAGAATGAGAGAGAGAGAGAAACATCGATGTAAAAGAGACACATCGACTGGCTGCCTTGTGCACACACCCCCACCCCGCATGTGCCCCTACTGCCATGCCTTTGACCAAGAATGGAGCCCTCGAACCCTCTGAGTGTGGGCCAATGCTCTAACCACTGAGCAACACCAGCCAGTGCTCAAAATATCTTATTGTACTGTACTAACCCTTCCTTTATTTATTTATTATTATTATTATTTTAAAATATATCTTTATTGACTTCAGGGATAGGAAAGGAGAGGGAGAGAGAGATAGAAACATCAATGATGATAGTCATTGATCGGCTGCAGCCCACAGCCTGGGCATGTGCCCTGACCAGGAATCGAACCCTGATTGCCTAGATCCAAGGTCGATGCTCAGCCGCTGAGCCACGCCCGGCCAGGCTGTACTAACCCTTCCTTTAGATGATGTGAGATGATACAATGCCCACATGATGAGATGAAGTGAGGTGAGCAACGTAGTATTAGGTTACTATTGACCTTCTGACCATACTACACATAACAAGCACTTTATGGCTTCTCTTTGGAATACCCAAATTGTCAGCATCACTACTCTTGCGCTTTGGGGCCACTATTAAGTAAAATAGGGTTATTTGAACACAAGCTCTGTGTTACTGCTACAGTCCATCTCATGACCAAGATGGTTACTAAATGACTAAGGAGCTAGGAGGGAGCGTCTACAGCATGGATAGGTTGGACAAAGGAATATGGCATGTCCTAGTCGTGATGCTGTGAGATGTCATCACACTACTGAGAACAACGTGCAATTTAAAACTT
This sequence comes from Miniopterus natalensis, assembly GCF_054644295.1. Lineage (NCBI taxonomy): Eukaryota > Metazoa > Chordata > Mammalia > Chiroptera > Miniopteridae > Miniopterus > Miniopterus natalensis. The sequence goes on along the minus strand of NC_142095.1, from coordinate 33,251,918 downwards.
ATGCATTGTTTATGCCTGTAATTTTCCACTTAATATTTTTGTACAGTGGTTGACTATAAGTAACTGAAACCTGGGAAAGCAAAACTGCAGATAAAGGGGGACTATTTTATTACTTAACACTGCAGTCTCAACACCTTCTACAAATGCCAGTTGCCAAGGTTACAATTAATAAAAATTGGTATTTCTGTGGTTTTAAATTTTTTATGTATCTAACTAATAATACACACAAATCTCTGTCTCTCTGTGTTGTCTCTCTCTCTGTCTCTCTCTCTCTTTCTAACATATTGTTATTCATATATGTATATACATTGAAAAACAAAGTCTAGACTCCAGATGAATTTCACCAAAAGATTGATAGTGGCTAAATCTGGGTGGTAAGATAGTGGGTAAATTGAAATATTTTTTCCTATTCTTGCTTTTTTAGATTTTCAGATTTTCCTGCAAGGAATGTGAATTACTTATAAAACAAACAAAACTAGCCCTTTCAGTGAGTTCCTCTTGCACTTCTTTTCCTAATAACATACATCAAGTCCACACTCCATGTCCATAGAGTGATTATAAATCTCACACTCCCTTCCAAATAAACAAAAAAAGTCAAGAGAGCTCTTTCTATATGAAAGCAAGGAATTGTTTGCATAGGAAAATGTGTGCTGAAACCAATTAATTTTTTTTCTTTGCTTTTACAGCACATTAGGTTTTTCTTCCAAGATTTATTGAGTCACAAAACATATTAACTGTGGCAGTCTGCGTTTCAATTAAAGACAGAAGGTAAGGGTCATTTACCTACAACTAAATTCTTCTTCAATAATAACAGACTCATGAGTGAAAGGAACTTGCTGCAAGGAGAATACGACAAATTGTTACGACAGCTGTCATTTTTATCAGACGCATATCACTCTTGACCAGAAAACTGTATTAGCTCAAAACATGATATGAAACCCACTCCTAATACCAGGAAATGTTTCTTGGATGTGGGTGATTCTCTATTGAAATCAGCAACCGTGGTGATAGGGAAAAACACTCGAGCTTCTTGACTTATTCTCTCTCTTGACAGGATGACTTGGCATTTTTCAGTTTTACAAAATACCAGAATGTTATCACAAATTAATCAAATTCTGAAAATAAAATTCTAGTCTACATTTTAAAAGCAATACCACCAAAAAAATCCTGCAGTGGCATTTGGGGTTTAATGATGACAATCCTTTTCAGAAGAAAGTGTCTCACAGGAAAAAGAATACAGATGGTATCTTGTGGCTCCTTCACAGCAGGTCACTTTGCATTCCTTACTCTCTTTTAAATGCTATCAACAGAGCACCCTCTCAGCCTTTCCTTCCTCTCCATTTCTCATATTTCTTGGCCTGTTCACTTTGTTGATTTCAATCACTTGGCCCCTTCTAATTCCTCCTTTCCTTGAACCTTAGTCCGTTCTTTTCTGCCTTACCTGATACACAGAGTATAACCGCTCCTCACATGACAGCCCTGCATTTCTCTGGTGTCAGTACAAAGAAAGAATTCTCTCTCAGGCAGGGTCCTGTTACCCTGCTACTTCCCATGTCCTTCTTTTCTCAAAGATACAAGTCTCTCTGTCCCTGTCTCTGTCTCTGCACCTGTCTCTGTCTCTGTCTCTCCAAGGCATCCCACCAGTAATAAAAAAATGAGAGTATATTTGGGTGATATTCAGACAGATTGAAAGTAGACTTAATCATAAGCAACTTTTAAGCAAATCTTTCAAATACTTCCCTAGAGTAGTAACAGACGTAGCTTCTACATATAGAAGTGGAGATTAAATTCAAATCAACAATTACAAGCATCTACGCCTGACAAACCTCATGCTAGGGATAGAGACCCACATAAGGCTCTGCCATTAAGGTGAAAACTTTGCAGAAATTATAAAGAAAAACAAAGAGGAACAACAGTCAACTGTTTGATGGAAAACCTGGTAAATAACCCCTGAGTATCACCAATTGAAAAGAAATTCTCAGATGCTTCTGAGCTTCCGTTTCCCCATTTTTAATATGGGTATAATGATATTAACAATAATACTTGTTTCACAGGGTGATTACGCATCAAATTAGAATATGATTTAATGTATCTTGCAACTGTGCAAATGAATTTCAATTACATTCAGTGAGCATTTATTCAGCACCTACCTTGTGCTAGAGATTGAAAATAAAACGGAATCTATAATCCCTTGAAACTAAAGCACCCAAGGTGTGAGAGAGTAGAGAGACATGTAAAAATATATAATACAGATATAATTCAGTGTGATTATATGCTGTAATAGAGATACAGAAAATGTACCAGATCTTAGAGGAGAGATGAAATTATCCAGCCAGGGGTATGGAGAGTAGGGAAAAAAGGAAAAGGACATCAAGGAATGCTATAAAACAGAAATACTGCCCGGCTGGGCGTAGCTCAGCAGTTGAGCGTCAACCTAGAATCCAGGAGATCAGTTCAATTCCTGGTCAGGGCACATGCCCTGGTTGCGGGCTCAATCTCCAGTCAGGAGTGTGCAGGAGGCAGCCAATCAATGACTCTCTGATCATTGATGTTTCTCTCTCTCTCTTTCCCTTCCTCTCTCTGAAATCAATAAAGACATATTTTTTTAAAAAAACAACAACAAAAGCTAATATATCAGTAACTATCTCTCATTAAGCCCCTTCTATGTACTAGTCACTATGTTAGGTACTTTACAGACAATATTCTCAATAAATAAAGACTAGATAAAGGGTTCCCCTTCTTGAAAACATTGTACCCTGCTTACAGAGTTTGGCATTACAGTGGCTATCAAGTGTATTAGCCTGGAAAGAATAAAAGTCGATTGCCCAGATGGAAGGCAGGGAAAAAAGCACTGAAGTCGAAGTGGAAAGTGATGGGTTCTCATCCTGCTCTGTTGCTGTGTGGCTCTAGGGATGTCCCTTAGCTTGCTAGTCCTCAGTTTCCTCATCTACAAAACGGAGATTTAATACCAACTGACTGTGTAAGGTTGTTGGGATAATGGATATGCAAAAGGCTTTCAAGTTGTTGAGTGTTCTTCAGGGTAATGCTCAGGCTGGCATTCACTTGCCTACAAGGGTCAGGGAGGTAACATAATTTAGCAAAGTGGGGCTGTGGGAACTCTGCCAACTATGGTATCAGTAAGCTATTGCTGCATTAACAAATCACCCTATACCTTAGTGGTTTAAACCAAAAACAGTTTATTACTGTTCACTGTTTTATAGGTTTGATGGGTAATTTTTCTGCTGGTTTTGACTGGGCTCACTGATATAGCTAAGTTCATTTGGATGATTGGATGGAGGCTTGGCTCATTTGGCATACTAGGGCAGCTACTTCGTGTTAGTTAATGTTCAATGTTGCCATGTAGGAAATTGGGCCCCTTGCTGCCAACCTATTGTTGTTGAAAAATTGTAATATGTGTGTGTGTGTGTGTGTGTGTGTGTGTAAATGTGTGTAAGTCCCTGACTCTTAAATAATATTAACTAATTTTTTAATGAAAAACATTGTGTGACCCTAGAAAACACATCTGTGGACTGGCTTTAGAGTTTGGGTCAATTGGTAACCCCCATGTAAAGTAATGTTTCCAACTGGCCTTTACTTAAGTGTCCATTCCCTTGTTTTCTTCAGTCCCAAAGGGCCATATCAGGCCCATCTGAGTTATCTCCTTAGTCCAGGTCCTCTTGGTCAATGATTCTCAAGATGTGATCCATGGATTAACAGTGTGAGCATCATTTGAGAATTTGTTAGAAATGAAGATTCTTGGGCCTGTGGATGTAAAAAGGGCTTTATAGAAAGGAACCTCACAGGATGATCTTATCATAAATTCACAGCTGGGCAGGTCATGGTGGATAGTCACACCCCAGGCATATAACTTTTTAGTAAAAGGTTTATGTGTTTGCTTTAAGCAAGTTCTGTCCATTGTTTCTGTGCATCTAGGTTAACACACCTTTGAAATAACCACCCTCAAGAGAGCACATAATCTTGTAATCCAAACCCTACCTTGCTTTCTCCTACCTCCATGTAATCCCTCCTTCATTTCAAATGCATTAAAAAAGCTGCAAAACCTATTCTCTGGAGCATTTGAGACCTTGCTCCCTGGAATATGTCATCAGTTTAATTCAAATAAACTCAAATTCTCTACAGGTTTGGACATTTCTTACCTCGAAAGGCTCCACCCCAGACCTACTGATTTAGATACTTGGGGTGCAGCCCAGTAATCTGTGATCTAACAAGCCCTCCAGGTGAATCTGATGTACACTAGAGAACTAATACTCTTCATAGCTGGGAAGAGAAAGGGTGGAAAGGATACACAGACTACCTTTCAGAACTAGAGAAATTCTCTTCCTTGAGCACCACCAGGCAAGCCACAGGCTCTCACTTATTTTATTTTATTTTTTTTAATATCTTTATTGATTTCAGAGAGAGGAAAGGAGAGGGAGAGAGAGAGATAGAAACATCAATGACGAGAGAGTCATTGATCAAGCCCGCAACCCAGGCATGTGCCCTGACCGGGAATTGAACCCCGATCTCCTGGATCCTAGGTCAACGCTCAACCGCTGAGCCACGCCCGGCCGGGCCAGGCTCCCACTTTTAATAAGATGAGATCACAACAAGCCAGATTGTGTGATACAGACCAAAAGGGCCATAGGAGAGCTCAGTGCTTCTGATCAGGAAGTCTTTACAGCAGTTCTCATTCCCGGCTGTGAGTCACGTGAACTTCCCAAAATATTGATGCCAGGATCCCACCCCCAACAATTCGGGATTTAAATGGTCTGAGGTGCAGGCTGGCCATCAGGATTTTTAAATGCTCTGCAAGTGACTCTAATTTGCAGCTATGGGATTTCACTTGGGCCTCAAAACAAGGGAGGAAAGAAACTGGTAACTGTAGAAGTCTCTGGGGGAGAGCATTGGGGAATGAAAAGACTGGGAAAGTTTCACTTTCTTAAATTCTCTTTTATAGTGGACACTTCCTCCAGGTCTTCCTTCCTTAACTTCTAGCAGATTAGCATTCCAATCACTTACCACAGAGCACAGTGCTCAGGGATGAACACAGTTCAATGCCTTTCTGGACTTTTGGGGGGGGTTATTTTTTTAAAACATTAAAAAGGAAGGGAGGGACGGAGAGATAAAGAGAGAGAGCTGGGTGGAATGTGAACGTATAGGAAAAGGGAGGGCTATGTTCTAAGCAAAAGAAACAGTCTGGACAAAGGTTGGAGGTGAATTCTTTAAGAGGTGTTTATAAATAATGAAAAGCCAGTTTACCCGGAGCATGGCCTCTATAGCATTGGAGCTGAAGTCTTACTGGGTTGTTTGGAAAATCAAATGAAATCGTATGTGCGAATTATAAGACATAGTGGTTCCTGCATAGAAGGAATGCATAAAGTAAATGCTAGTTTCCTTCTGAAGGGTACTGGATAAGTCACCCCAAAATATGCCTCTTTTGCAAATGGATCATTTTGAGCTAAAGTCAACTGAGAACCAGCAAAAGCAAGGAAAGCTCTTTACCTACCCCTAACTGCCTAAATATAGAGTATAAATTTCCCCTTTTGTAAGGAAGTTTACATTTATAAAGGAAATTTTCATTTATAAAGGTGTCTCTGAATCAGGAAGAGAGACAACTTTTATCACCTGCATACCCAGACAACCCATCTTTACCATATATTCTCTCCTCTTATACCTTCCCAAAACTTGCTTCCCCCACCCAGAAGTCCCAAACCCCTTTTCCTCAAGCATCTGGCCACCTCCTTGAGTCTTATTTCTTTGTGAAACTCCCATGTGTACCTATGTAATTAAAACTGTCTTTTTTCTCTTGTTAATCTATTATCAGTTTGATTCGAGGGCCCAGCCAGTGAATCTAAGAGGGTAACGGAAAAATGGTTTTTCCTCCCCTACACCTCCTTCCTATATAGACCATGGGACACAAACTCAAGTGCCTTGATGTGATCCACTTAGCATTAGCCAATCATTTCCAGGAGGGGATGCAGGTCCAATGTTACAGATCTTCTGGTTTTAAAGAGAAACAAAGTCGGCCACTAAATTCCTAACCCTGGGTAGAGCAAATAAATACATCTAGTCCGGGGGCTGCCCATTTGCAGCTTCCTTTACAAACTAATCCCAAGAAGGCAGGGCATTCAGGTAACTCCATTTTAAGCACCCTCTGAGACATTATGCAGGCAGACTAAGGGACCTCCAGTAAAATCCTTATTTCACTCCAGCTCAGGCTCAATCAATCAGCCTAACTCTCTTCACGCTCCAATGAAACAGCAACCTGGTGTGACAGGATCATTATCACCAGAGGAAGGGACAATCTCACTACGGGTCATCAGTTTGCATTATATAAATGAATCTAAGGGCCCCATATGAGGAAACAATGAAAAAGCACTCAACAGAGCAGTGAGGCACAAGCAGTTCAGGAACCAAATTGTGCTGATGGGACTTAAAGGGCCAATCATAAGCACACAGGGAACATTCAGTCAGCACTTTCAGGTGATATTTTCCCAGTGTGACACGGCTTTAACGCTTCCTTTGTCTCTGACTCATTCTTTCTGGTTCAATCTATTTTGTTTATAGATTTAATATCTGGCACTATTCCTCTAAAGAGCTCACAGTTTCCCTCTGTCTTCTCTTCCCCCTCCTGCTTCAGAGCAGGGCAGATGGAAAACCAATAATAAACAATGACAGATGTAAAAAGATATGGAAATGTATGTTGCTTCAGTTTGGTGCCCCGATGAAGTTGACTTAACAGACGCAAGGTTGGAGCTGCCTCATCCCTACCAGAAGAGTATAAGTATGGTTGACTGACATTCACCTTGTTTATAAAACCCAGTAATTATAATTCTGTGCTAGACGCCCACACTTCCCCCCTTACTGAGTTTCTTTTATTTTGCCACTTAAGGGTAACTGAGCAATCATGAGTCAGAAATGACTCTAACAGACCTGAGTCATCTTAGAAGTCCAAGTCTGGGAAGACCAACATCCAATAGTCTTCTTACTTATTGGAAAAATTTGGTGACAGTGCAATTGGTACCCGGCCACATTCCTTGATGTATATGGGACACAAGAGCCCTATGGAAGAGATGTTGAATAGAGCCCACAACTGGGATATACTACAACCCTGTATGACAGGTAACTGTTAAAAAAGACTGGACTATTAGAAGAGACAATAGGGCCGCTAAGAAAAAAATCACCATAAATGAAGGAGTCTGACAGGGTGAATGACTTAGTCAGCTCAGGCTGCCATAACAAAATACCATAGCTAAAATACTTTTATTATATTTCATGAAAATAAAATAACTTTCTTGGGAATCTGAGCATGGTAGTACCCTTTATGTGTGGTTGCAATAGCCTCTAAATTGCCTAATGTAGTGAGAACTATCGAGCATATATATTATCTGGCATCTGATATTGTTGACAATTCCTTCCTTGAAATTCTCTTCTCCCTTAAATTCCTTTCCCTCTGACTCCCTGGGACCACTGTTGGTATGTCATGGCTGATCCTGGTGCAGTGAAGAGGCAGTAAGGAGAGAATACACAGGGATGTGACTTTGGAGCAGCAAGGAATTGCCTTAAGCGGTAGCAACTAGACCATTGAGGGCTACCAGGCCTTCCCCAGCCTGAATAGTGGTGAGTGACAGATCAGACTTGAGAGGGACTGTGCTGACCCCTGAATTTTCGTCACATGCCCATAAGGAGCAGAAGAAACTCCAAAGTCCAACACTCACTTTCATTCTCATTTCCTGTGCCTGGTTCAGTGCTTGCTTGCAGGTTTGGAAGTAAGCTAAAATGAAAGCAAGCTTGAACTTGTCCAACTGGTCATTCTTGCCAAGCTTTGAACCCGGATTAACATACTACAGGCTGGCCTAGCTCACCACTCCTCAATCTTCTCAGTGACTCCTTGTCCTGCCCTGAAGTTTTGTGGTTCCACAGGGGTCCCTGCCCAGTCTTTTTCTCACTGTTCACTCTCTAGGCAACCTTAAAAACCACCCAGTTTCAACAATTGCTCATATATTGATGATCTTTAATTCTGTATCTGGTGACCACACCTGAACTTCAGACTCATATACCACACTTAGTACATACCTCTCAAACTCCACATGTCCAAACTGAATTGATTCTCTCCCTCCACAACCCAGTCCTCTTACTTTCTCTTTCTCGGTTAACTGGACCTCCATTAACTTCACTGACCAAGCCAGAAAACCAAAATTCTATCATCAGAGTTGGCTCAGAGTTTCTTTCAATGTATATTTAAAGGTACTATAGGAATATAAATGTGGTCTATGATAATAGTTCTCACAGGACTACTGAAGATGTCTTCATTCAGTTTTTCCTTCACTATCCACATTGCCAATCCTTGGTTCCTACTTGCATTGTGTTTTTGCCTGAACCACTTCAATAACCTTTCATCCAATCTCCCTCATTCATATTCTTCTAACCACTGCTGCCAAAATCATCTTTTTGTTTCAAGTATACTTAAATACCTTTTTTCTTAGTCCAGAAGTAATACGTGTTTACTGTAGATATTTGAGATAAGTCCATAATACTGTAAAAAGATAATCACTATTAACGTAGCATAATATATACTTCCAGTCATTTTCTAATGAATAGATACAAATCAAATATTTCAAAATATGCTGTAATAAATATCTTTGTCCATGCATCTTTGTTCATATTAATAATTATTTCTTTAGGAGTAGAATTGCTGGGTCAACAGGGATACTTATTTTTAAGACTTTAAACCTGTTGCCAAATAGTCCCTGGAAAAGATTTTAGCTATTTATTATACTTTTGCTAGTAGAATGATCATTTTAATGTAGAAATCAGACTGTTACTCAATGACTTGGAGGAAAGTTGCAGGTTTAAGAACACAAGACCAGAGAAGGCTCATAAATAAGACTGTCATAGTCGTTTACACCAGCATGTTTCCAAGTACAGTTTTGGCCCACTAGTCTTCCTAACAAACCATGAAAAGATCAAAATATGCAAGTTCTTTCTTCAACTCTTAGAGCAAATGCCATGCAAGACCAGGGACCTTCATTTTTATATATGACTAAGTAGTTAATAGCTTCCTTCATTAAGTATTAAGAGTGATTAAAATTTTATATTCACCCCCTCCAAAAAAGTGCAGTACTCTCAATTTGGCTGCCACAGAAAGTTTGGCAATGATGCAAATTTCCTGCTGCACATGTAACAACATAGATTGCTGGAATTTCCACAATTTTCAAGAAGGATGCTTTTTTTTTTTAGGACTCCAGAATGTCTTGAGTTTCAAATATAGCCCTCCTGGTATGTGTTATTTCTGTTTTTGATGACTTTGTTCATGCATAAATGTTATGATGCTGCCATTTTAGATTCCTGTTTTGCTCCTAATTCTTTGTTATCATCAAAATCTTTTCCTACCAGAACTGGAATGGATGGGGGTATATTAGATGTATTGTGGTGTCCTTTATGCCAATTAAGTTAACATGTTTGAGAATTGATGGTCTGAATGCCTCAAAATCTTCCTACCCTGAGTCTAGGTTGCTTTACTAGATTGGTTAACTAGTTAAGAGGCCTGGTAAATTATTATCTATACAATGATCAGATGGTTGGAGGAAGGAAAAAAAAATAGAGTGGCTGTAAGCAATTTTGAGAAAAGGTGACAGGAGGCTCACAGGCTCACCCTTTCTACTCCCAACTCTCAGGTTTTCAAATACTGGTATCATGTGACAGAAGAATATATGCAGGAATATATGTTATATGACTAAATAACAGTACTCGATGGAACATTAGCAGGGCTAAGAAGTCTGAGTTACCTATTAGGCTAATTGAAACATAAAAAGGCTGTGTTGAGAACTGCATCAATACTGTTTTGTACTCAGCCCAAGCTACCCAGTCACTGGCCTGTAGACTCATGAAACACTCCTGATTTGAATCTGAAAGACTAGCCAGAAAGAGAAGAGAGATCTTCCTACATGAGTGACTATCTGAGGAAATTGAGACATCTAGATAATTGTTTCTGGTGATAGGTCCAAAGCTCTTTATTTTCCCATCTAGCCCTAGGAAGTCATGATTTTAAAACATAGGGGATTTACCTTGAAAAATGAGAGGATATGGGAATCTGATTTCCACCAATCCAGTTTGCATTTCATCAGGGATTTCATAATGTTACCAGCCTGAGGAAGAACTGGTCCACTGTGTCATAGTACATTTCCATCCACTTCTGGAGAAAAGGGGGAAGAGAAAATTGGCTAAATCAGTTCTATCTTTTCCGCTCACATTTCTACTGCCAAGAACAGCATGGCTACTCACCAACAGGCGCTAGAAACACCCACATGCACAGAAACATGAACAGTCAGGCATTTCTTAGGCTATAACTCAGTAAGTTTGCTATTTTCCATAATCTAGGCGCTAGTTAAAATATTCAGTGCATGAGAATTGGACTCACCTCAATGGCAGAATTTTATGTGAACACCTAAGTCAGCTATAAATCACAAATGGTTCCATTTCATCCAGTTCCAGAATCACTTTCTGCACATCCTCTGAGGTAAGACAAAACAACATCTGTGTGGGTCCCTGGAAGACCACGGGTAAGAGTAGGAGAGAAGATGCAATGACAGAAAGAAAAAAGAAAGGAACAAAGACTGGAAAGGAAAGGGAGAAAGACTGAATGTAAGAGAATACTTTAAAGATAAATATGAATGGTCTCATTTATTACAGCCTTCACTGTCATAGGTTATATTTATTGAGCACCGCCTACCCTATGCCAGACATGTTCTAAGTGCTTTTGCATGCATTACTTAATTCATTCAACACACATTCATTGCATATCTTCTGTATGCCAGGCACTGTTCTAAGCAAAGAATGTTCCTCAGAGAGTAGACGAAACATCTCCTCCTTCCTGGAGCTTACGTTTCAGTAGGGAAGATCTTATTTATTCATCACAATAAGGAAAAGAGATAAGAAAGGCATGGTGAGAAGGGAAGGCATATATATGTGGACAGAAAAAGAAAGGATTTAGGAAAGAAGACATAAAGGAAGTAAAAGTTAAAGTGTCATTCTCTGGGCTTTGACATGCTAGATTAGAAGGATAAGTCTCTGCTGAGGCCTCAAATCCTCCAACATAAAGGCTTTGGAAGGTCCCACCATAACCAATTTACTGAAAAGTCTGAATTGTAAATGTTTGAAGAAATATGTTTCTACATTATTTCAAATGTATATGGCAATTTGAAATGCTAACAAAATCTTCCTGAGTAGATATCCAGCAATATTCTGTCTTAATAAAAAGACATGTTTGTAACATCTGCTCATGTAAGCCTTGTTTCTCCCAGCCTACTGCAGGGAAAAGGTCAGTGACCTAAGAAAAGATGATCCAGGTATTTAGTTGAATCCCTCACCAACACCAATTATAATACTAATAAATACCATTTATTGAGGCCTTTCTATTTGCTGCATAACAAACTATCTCAAAACTTAGTATTTTAACAGAAATTATTCACTTCTTGTGATTCTGTGGGTTCTGGTCTTGCTAGGCTCACTCACACAGCTGCATTCAGATGATGAACTCTGCGGGATCACTGGTTCCCTGGTGCCTCTTTCTCCATGCAGTCTCTTACCATATCAGAGTCCAGGCTGGGTTTCTTTATACTGATGAGTGGTCCAAGGGAGCAAAAATGGAAACTGCCAGGCTGCTTAAGACCTAGGCTTGGAACTGGCCAGTGACACATTTGCTACATTACTGAGATGTCAAAGGAAGGCATAAGCCCAGCCCAGATTCTAGGGGAAATAGATCCCACCTCTTTTTGGGAGGAGTAGTGGTACTTGAGAAGGATGAGAAAAACTGTTGGCAACCACTTGGCACATCTCATTTGCCATGTGCCAGGCAGTATACGTTATCTCAATGAATCTTCACAGCAACTCAATCAATAGTCTCCATTTTATCCCTGCTTTACAATTAAGGAAGTGTGGTTTCTAAAATGTTAAATAACCTACTGCAAGTAGGTGACAGATCTAGAAGCAGATCTTAATCACCTTAAAGTTCCAATTCACAACCATGAGGGTCAGTAGAGTTAGCGTGGTTGAACCTCCTGTTCCCTCTCCCTGTAGTTAAGAACTCAGACCCTGGGGTCAAACCACCTTGGTTCCAATCTTGGCCTTAAATCTCATTAGCTCTGTGACTTTGGACTAGTTAGCCTCAAGTTCATCATCTGTAGAACAGGATGAGATAATGCAGGTCAAGCACTGCCTGGATAGAGTATATGCTCCCTAAATGTTAATTATGTGTCCTGATTAGTTTACCCTCAAGCAAGCAGTACTGCAGTCCCAAGACAATGGTCTCCAGGGCTGTTGCTGACCAATGATCATAAGTCTATATGACTTAATCATCATTGTCCCTGCTGGCCTTGCTTCTGATTCTGCTTTGCTTCTGGATCCATGCTGCTGCTACACTGACCACTGCTAAGGGTCCTGCCTCACTGTGGTCCCTCTTTGCTCATTTGTTGCACTTCCTGCTTCCTTCTGTAGTTGTCACTTCATGCTAGAGATCTGGCGGCTATCCACGTTTACCTTCAACATTCTCCCTTGTCAATACTCGGTTAATTCTTCTGATTACACAAGGGAGAGCAGCCCTCAGAGGCTAATACCATGAATACCTTGTTCTGTCCTTGACTACTTACAAAAGGTTCACTAACATCCCTTTCTAACATGGGTGGAGGAAATGGAAGTTTCCCAGTTTCAGGACTTCGCCTGGATGTTTCAGTTCCTTTTTTGTTGTCTGTGCTTTGAAAGAACTACAGTGTTTCAGAATGAGTAACCACTAGGTGGCAGGGATGTTTCACTCCTCAGCTCACTTCCTTCTTCCCCTTTGTAATCTCAATTACGTTCAAGATACAGTTCCTTTCAAAAGGAATGAGTTGCTTTTAAATCAACTTAGCTATTCACATGAAGTTCAAGGTGAACAATAAATTTCATGTACATTCTCTTGAAAATTCGTTGTGATGTCACTAATTCCATGGGAAAGCTCTCACAGGAGTTATATTACTAAAGCAGTTTTATAACCTTTGGCTTGAAAGGGCATGGGAAAAGTAAATAAACCTCAGCTAGTTTAGGGCATGGCCAAAGCTGATTGTTCCCTCTTCTAGCTGTTAACTCCCAATAGGCCAAAGGTTGATTGGGTTAAGAGTTCATGGACTCATAGGCTATCATTTCTTTAATGGGACTGTAGACACATCTCTCATTCCGCAAGGAGGTCCCAAAAGGTTTTCTTGGAGGAGATGGAATTTCAGTAGCTTCTTGAGTGAGAAGCAAATGTAGAGGCATCCCTTCTTTCAATTACATCCCCACAGAAATCCAGCCTACCAAGTGGAATGCTCTCTTAACAAAACAGATTAGGAGGTACACAGAAGGGCAGAGAGGTAGGAGAAAGGCCAGGAGTGCTGATAAAACCCTCATCTTAAAGTGTGGGGGATCAAGAGATGCTGTCTAGAGTTGATAGAACTAGGAGATGTTTAATATATCAATTTAACAAAGAGGAATAAGTTATACTGGATTATAACTTTAATGGGAAGAGAAAGGAGAGGGAAATAGGATGGTGGTGATACTATAGGCCAAATCTCAAGTACCATAGAGAGTCTGTAAATAATCCCTAAAATTAAAAAAGCAAGAAACAGCACTACAAGCTTGTTATTTAGAGAGAGAGTAAATCACCAGGTGAGAGAAAGGCAAAAGTGGTTAATAGTCCTCACTTCTACAGAAGAGTCAGGGAGAGGGAGGGATGAGGAATGGTCGCACTGTTGGATTTTCTAACCATGACTGTTTTATCCTTAAGAACAGGCAAGTATAAAAAACTATTAGGGTAAAATAGATTATCTGGGTTCGTGGGCACAACTACCACTAAGTTCCTAATTTGTGTCACTACCTCTGACAGGAATTATAAAATTCAATTATTTGCTTGTTTATATAACACTACTGCCAATTAGAAACAGATTAGGCCCTGGCCAGGTAGCTCAGTTGATTACTGTGTTACACCAATACACCAAGGTTGTGGGTTCAATCCCCAGTCAAAACACATACAATATTGAACCAATGAATGCATAAATAAGTGGAACAACAAATGAATGTCTGTTTCTCTCTCCAAAATCAATAATTTTTTTTAAAAATTAGCCCTGGCCAGTGTGGCTCAGTGGTTAAGAGCATCGGCCCGCACACTGAAGAGTCTCAGGTTTGATTCCCAGTCAGGGGCACATGCCTGGGTTGCAGGTTTGATCCCTGACCTCAGTGGTCAGTGCGCCTGCAAGAAGCAACCAATTGATGTTTCTCACATCAATGTTTCTCTTTCTCTCTCCCCCTCCCCCCTTTCCACTCTCTCTAAAAAAAAAAAAAAATCAATGGAAAAAAATATCCTCTGGTGAGGATTTAAAAAAAAAATTTAAATAGAAAGAAATTAGAGGCTTCAATTTCCACATGTATATGTTACTTATCCAAAACTGGCATTTCCAAGCAAGGATCCACTGTAGTCAATATTTTCACAGCAGATCATCAGGGTTTTTCTGATGTAAGCTAAAATACTATTACTCTGCAATAAACCAGAACCAGAACTCTAAAGAGCAAATGTGTCTATTTTTACTTCCTTTGTTACACTTTAGGCCAGGTTCTTGAGCATGCATCACCCAGCAAAACAGAGCACTCTAGACCAGCAAATCTGCTGGATCTGAACCTCAAACTCTGTTCTTTACCTGCTTTTCAAACCTAAATCCAACCCATCACCAATAGACAAGTCATCCTTCAAAATACACTAGAATTTAACAATTCTCACCACACTCACCCCTAATACCCTAGTTTGAGACATCATCATCTCTCATTTGGACCATTGAAATAGCCTGGTAACTGCTTCCATTCCTGCCCACTACCATTCTCCACACAGCAGCCAGAGGGATCCTTTATAAAAGTAACTCATAGTGATAATGTGTAGAACATTGGCCTATGATGTACTCACCCCATCTTACCTTTAACCTCTCTCCTTCATGCACTGCTCCCCAGCCACACTGGCCTCCTGGCTCTTCCTAGACCCTGTTGAACATGTTCCTGCTCTCTGCCTAGAATGCTCTTCTCCCAGATATCCAATGGGTTGCTCTCTCATTTCCCTCAGGCTCTGCTTTGTCACCTTAAAAAGATGACTTTCCTAACCACCTGACATAATACAGGCATTCTCTCCATCCCTTCAGCACTATCCTCCCATCTTGCTTAGTTTTCCCCCCCATAATACTGAACATCACAGGAATGTTATGCATATATTTTCTTTATTGTCTGGGTTGTTTTTTTAATTAGAATATAAGTTCTAGGTAGGAGGTCAGAGATTTAGAAACTTTTTTTATTCACTGCTGTATCCCCAGTGCCTAAAAGAGTGCCTCACATGTAATAGCTGGTCAATAAAATCTTTTTAAAAAATCTATTGTTGACACTATTACAGATGTTCCTCATTCACCACCACCCTTCCTTTAACCACCTCCAGTGAGCCCCAATCCCCCTTCCTCTGGCCACTGCCACACTGTTGTCTGTATCCTTGGGCTATGCATATATGTTCTTTGGCTAATCTCTTCACCTTCTTTCATTCAGTCCCCCTCACCCCTGCCCAACCTGTGTATCCATGCCTCTGGTTCTGTTTTGTCAGTTTATACTGTTCATTAGAGTCCACAAATAAATGAGATGGGATATTTGTCTTTCTCTGACTGGCTTATTTCACTTAGCATAATAATCTCCAGGTCCAAGCATGCTGTCTGAAAAGGTAAGAGTTCCTTCACTTTTATAGCTGAGAAGTATTCCATTGTGTAAATGTACCATAGCTTTTTTATCTACTCATCTACTGATGGGCACTTGGGCTGTTTCCAGAGATGATCAATAAATTCTGCTAAATAACAGATCTAATGTGATACTACTGATAGATAATGTGTCTTTAGAACAATGTTTCCCTAAGTGTGAGACCTGTTTATGGAGATGATTTTAAATAGTATAAAGGTATGTATTAAATAACACTGAATCAGGTAAAGAGAATTTTGAAGATTGTTTTAATCCCTCTTCTTTTGTCAAGAAAGTCTCATTTAGTGCAAGTTTGTCGCTAATGCTTGATAACTTATCCCTTTAAAGAATAGAGAATGGACCTTACATTTAGAGCCTACTAAGAGCCTTTTGTAGGGAACATGATCTGGCTAAAATTTAATAACTTTGTTTTGTTTTCGTTGTATTTACTTTTGAGGGCACCATCTATTTCAATTATGTGCCTGTGAACATGTTAATCTCATTTAAATTTTGCAACAACTCTTATGAGAGAAGTAGCATTTTGCATATGAGGAGACTGCAGATGAGTTTCCTTTGAGACAAAATTCACATTAACATAAAACTCACCATTTCCATTATTTTAAAGTGTACAATTCACTGTTCCTTAGTCTATTCACAATGTTGTGGTACTATAACTACTGTCTAATTCCTGAATGTTCTCATCACACCAAAAAGAAACTCCCAAAATCTTTAGCTATCATCCCCAATCTCCTCATTCTTCCTAGTCCCAAGCAACCACTAATCCACTTTCTGTCTCTATAATTTTGCTTACTCTGGATATAACATACAAATGGAATCATACATATGGTGTTTTGGGTCTAGCTTTTTGTACTTAACCTAGTATTTTCAAGGTTCCTCCATGTGGTAGCATGTATCAGCCCTTTAGTCCTTATGACCTAGTAACATTCCATTGTATGGATAAATCACATTTTCTTACGTATTCATCTGCTGATGGACATTTAGGTTGTCTCCACTTTGGAACCATTATGAAAAATGCTGTTAGACACATTCCTGTATAAGCACTTGCTTTAACGTCTGTTTTCAATTCTCTTGGGTATATACCTGAGTAGAACCGCTGGGTCATAGGGCAATTCCATGTTTTTGAGAAAGGCCAAACTGTTTTCCAAAGTGGCTGTACAGTTTTAAAGGCACTCCCACCGGCAACGCGTAAGTGTTCCATCATTCCACATCCTCACTGGAACTTGGAAATGTCCATTTTTCAAAAAACATAGCCACTCAAACAGGTAATTCATTGTGGTTTTAATTTGCATTTCCCTGATGCCTAGTGACGCTGACCATCTTTTCATGTGATTGTTAGTGTATCTCCATTTGGAGAAATATTCAAGCCTTCGCCCTTTTTTTTTTTTCTTTTCTGACTCTCAAGCTTTCCCCCAGCTCTTTCTGGAAAGTGCTGTGACTGACATTTTAGTCAAGATATTTAACTTCTTTGACACTAAGTTTCTCCTGTTTTAACACAGGCCCAGGCCACATCAAGCAGTTGTTGAAACAAATGAAATGACGCATGTGAAGCACTTACTCAGTGCTTGGCACGGATAAGCACTCTATAAATGACAGCCATTACATGACAGGCGACGAGGCCCGCAACTCTGCAGGTCCAGCGTGCGGAGGATACTGTCCCCAACTGCAGGAGCGGACTGCTCCGTATTAGCCGCCACCGGGCACAGACCTTTATGCGCATGTTCCTCTCATCTCGACCTTGCGCCGGCGCCGGCCCCCCCGCTCGGAGCCGCTGTGACCTCGCCGCCTGACTTCCGTTTCCGGGGCTATCGAGGCGGCTTCCGGCTGCGTGACCTGAGCGCTGGGTCGGCGGCTGGTCGAAGCCGGAAGGGTCTGCGCCGCTGGCCGGTAAACGGGAGGCGGGTGGGAGTGGCTGGGTGTGGAATCGCTAACCCTTGGAAGGGAGGGGCGACCTTCGTCTTGATACTCGAGCTAGGGACCGGCTGGACTTCAGCCTCGTGTCATTGTGGAGCCCTTCTCGCTGCCTCTCCCTGTCCTTGACCGCCTCCCGGGATTCCTGTGACGAGGGCCCTGCGGGTGGGTGCCCGGCGACGTGATTTTCATTCCAGCCTGCGCCACTGTTTGGCTCTCTGACCTTGGGCAGGATACGTCCTTTTACGAGCTTCGGCCTCCTGATTTAGAAGCTGGAGGTATTATTCACAGTACAGACTGTGAGCTCATTAAGGGCAGGAATTTATTTTTTATTAATGTTAAACACTGTCGCTTCTCCCGGGTTACAGAATAAGGACCATGTAGGTACTTGGTGCCTACTTAAGGTGTTTTAGGTTGCAAAACCTTTGAAAATCTGGAGAGAGTGATCCCCACTTCCCGCCTTTCTAATCCCAGCCCCATCCATGCTCAGGTACTGGAAATTTGGCTTATTATTTCAGCTCTTTCACAGATCTCTCTTGATGCCCAGCCATGGATCCCAGAGCCTGGCCAGTAATAGGCTTTCAAGTATTTCTAGTCAGTAGATGTTCAGTTTATCATTTTTTAACGCATGAATCACTATGTCCTTCACAGGAGGAAGACCAGTATCCTATTACCAAGTTTTTTTAATCATGGGCCTGGCAATATGCTATTCTCATTAAAGTCTCCCAACAACTCTAGGAGAGAGGTATTATTTAGTTCCCATTTTGCAGATGAGGAAATTGTGGCATGGTAGAATAAACTTGTTTTAGGTCATTCAACCTATGAATGGTGGGGACAAGAACTCAAGTCCATGCCTGAAGTTCCAATTCCCATGTTCTTGACTGCTAGCTAAAAAAGGAAAAGATGCAGAAATATATTTGAATGTGCTCTAGTAGCCTCTGTTTTTGGATTGTTAACTATTGTAGTTATGAGATGGCTATTACCAACATATGATCCCAAACCAAACATCGTGTGCCATGGAAATTCTCTTATTTGTCTTTCTCTTTTTCTTCCATAGTGTCTATATTGCTTGTTTAATCATATATTTTACATTTATGCCCATGTTACTCAATCCTTTTTTTTTAGTGAATACTGATTCAAGTGTGTTGACTGAATATGGCTATATCAGATGTGTTGCCTGTTCTATCCCTCCAAAGCAGATGATTTTACTTATAATTGAAATATGAGGTGATAAAGTTTGGAGATTATTCGTTTTTTTCTTTTCTGTACTGCTTTCGAAGGGACTATATCAAGGATCTTGGAAGCACTGCCAGCATGTCTGATGTTCAAGAAGCCACTAACCAACTTCTGCATGTGAACCTTTATGAGAACCAGAGGTCTATACATGTGACAGAAAGTGGCCCCAGAAGTGAGTCCAAGCATCTTCAAGTCACTATTGGAGCCACTGTACCTACTGGTTTTGAGCAAGCAGCTACAGATGAAGTGAGAGAGAAATTGAGGTCATCATGCAAAATCAGCAAAGATCGTGGCAAGATATATTTTGACATTTCAGTGGAAAGTCTGGCTCAGGTTTGAATGAAGCAATATTTAAAATAGTTTTCTAAATAGCTCATTTTATGGATATTTTCAATTTAATCTTGTATTGGGTACTGATTTATAACTTTGACTGGTAGGTTTGTTCTGTTTTTAGAAGTGATCCTAGTATTTCCTGAGGATGAATTCACCAGAAAAATTCTGTGTGTATGAAGAAACTCTGGGTATCTGCTACACAAGTTTGAATTTATTTTCTTCAGCATCTAGCTGAAGTTTAGACTTTGGGAGTGAAGCATAAAAGGAGAGATTTTTTTTTTTTAATCTGTATCAAAAAATACTTGCTCAGAAGTAATTAGGAATCACTGCAGGTGAGAAGTGAAGGTCAGCAAACTGCCATCCCACTAGTATAAAAAAGCTAAGCTATATCTCATTACCACTTAAGCAACATGAGACAGGGGTTATCTTTTTATTTAATGTCTCCCAAGCTCTTAGTGTCTGGCATATAGTAGACTGTGTGTGTGTGTGTGTAGAGCTCAAGCCCTATCTCCTTAACAACTGCAGTATAGAGTATACTCCAGAGAGCTATGAGGGAAATAATGATAAAGCCTCACTTGACTGTCTTTGTCTTTACCTTCTCCCCCAAATCTTTGTTTCCCACATAACACCCTAAGCTTCTGTTCTTCCATCTGTCCTCCTTCCTTTTCTCTAGAGGAATAGAAACTGATAGATAACTAAAAAGATGGGAAACTGGGGAAATGGAAAAAAATTTAAATACAAATTATAGGCCCTAGCTTGTTTGGTTCAGTGGTTAGATCGTCGGCCCTTGGATTGAATGGTTCTGGGTTGGATTCCAGCCAAGGGCACATACCTTGGTTGCAAGCTCAATCCCTGACCCCCTTTGAGGCATGTGTGGGAGGCAACCAATCAATGTGTGTGTCTCCCTTCTACTCTGAAAAGCAATGAAAAAAATATCCTTGGTTGAGAATTTTAAAAAATTATAGGTACAGTAGACCCCCCCCACTCCAAACACATGGAGACAAGTTCCAAGAACCCGAGTACCCTATATGTACTATGTTTTTTCTATATATACATACTTGTGATAAAGTTTAATTTATGAATTAGATGATTTCATGGATATAAGATTGATTTTTGCTGTATATCCTAGCAACCTCAGCATACAGTTTTTTCTTTCCTTATTCAGTCAATAACTTTAACCTTTTCACTTAAAAGAAGCACTTTATGGCTTCTCTTGGGCATATCCAAATTGCCAACATCACCACTCTTGCACTTTAGGGCCATTTATTTATTTATTTTTTTTAATATCTTTATTGATTTCAGAGAGAAGAAGGGAGATAGATGGAGAGAGAGAGAGATAGAAACATCAATGATGAGAGAGTCGTCATTGATCAGCTGCCTCCTGCACGGCCCCCGCCGCTGATCAAGCTGGCAACCTGGGCACGTGTCCTGACTGGGAATCGAACTGAGATCTCCTGGATCCTAGGTCAATGCTCAACCTCTGAGCCACACCTGGCTGGGCTAGGGCCATTCTTAAGGAAAATAATGGTTAGGTGAACACAAGCACTGTGATACTATGACATGGCTACTAAGTGACTAATGGGCATTTAGCATATATATCATGGATACACTGGACAAAGGGATGATTCATGTCTTGAGTGGGATGGCATGAGATTTCATCAAGCTACCCAGAACAGCATGCAATGTAAAACTTAAGAATTCTTTATTTCTGGAATTTTCTATGTAATATTTTTGGACAGTAAACTAAAACCACAGATGAGAAGGGACTAGACCGTATTAGCTGCTTTAAAGTCTTGTACATAATTTTTATATTTAAATGTCAGTAGTTTGTATGATTCAGAAGCTTTCTCAGAAATTTGTTCCTAACATTTTTTTTCCTTACCAGGTTCATCGTCTGAGATCAGTTGATAATTTATTTGTGGTTGTTCAGGAGCTTAAAGATTACCAGTTCAAAGAAACAAAGGTAAGCTATCCCAGCCAGCATGGTAGTTGATTTTCAGCCATCATTACCCAAAGAGATTATTTCTACTTTTCACATTCTATCATTTAGCATTACTGCTGCTTTTATAATATAAAATACTGGTAAACTTTTTTTTTTAATATGTCTTACTTATTTCAGAGAGGAAGGGAGAGAGAGAGAGAGAGATGAAAACATCAATGATGAGAGAGTCATTGGTCGGCTGCCTCCTGCTCGTCCTCCACGATCGAGCCCGCCACCTGAGCATGTGCCCAGATCAGGAATCAAACCTTGATCTCCTGGATCATAGATCAATGCTCAACCGCTGAGCCACGCTGGCTGGGCACTGGGAAACTTTTGACAAGAAAATCCAGAGATTTGTTAACAGTCCATTCCAAAAGTTATGTCTAAGTTTTGTGGGGGTTTTTTAATTGACTAGAGAGAGAAAAAAACATCGATTCTTTGTTGCACTTACTTATGCATTCATTGATCGATTCTTATATGTGCCCTGTCTAGGGATTGAACCCTCAACCTTGGCGTATCAGGACAATGCTCTAACCAACTGAGCTGTTTGGCCAGGGTCCAAAAGTTATTTTTAAAAATCAGTATTGGAGGGGGTGGAGAGTGGGCAAAATGAGTGGAGGGGCTCAAAAGGTACAGATTTCAGGTATAAAATAAGTCAGTCATGGGGATGCAATTTAAAACATGGTAACTGTAGTTATTATTGTATAGCATATTTGCAAGTTGCTAAGAGATAGATCTTAAAAGTTCTCATCATAGAAAAAAATTTTTTTTAACTATGTATGGTGGCAGGTGTTAACTAGACTTATTGTGATGATCATTTCACAATATATACAAATATTGTACACCTAAAACTAAATGTTATGTGTCAGTTATTTTTTTAAAAGATGAAAGAATAAGAAAATTTAAAAATCAATAAATAAAAATCAACATTGAAAACATCAAAATTTATAAGAAATAAAACAAATTGACTTTCTTATAAAAGATATAGACCTTAGATTAGCTTTGCTGATATATATGGTTTCAAAATAGAATTGCTTCCTGACTGTGTACCAAAGAGCAAATGACAGTTTGTATCATCTACAAGTAACACTTTCCCTCACCATTCTGCTTTTGCCCAGCTTTTTTCTCTGACTCCATTTTTTGAAATCCAAAGAAATATCCAAATACTACGTTAGTTGTTAGGACAACAGCTTTGTCTCCAACTT
Source organism: Miniopterus natalensis (assembly GCF_054644295.1). NCBI lineage: Eukaryota > Metazoa > Chordata > Mammalia > Chiroptera > Miniopteridae > Miniopterus > Miniopterus natalensis. Next base: position 33,229,469 of record NC_142095.1, on the reverse strand, counting down.
GTATTTAGCATCTGATTTGTAAATGTTGAGATGCTGCCTAAGCTGAAGGTTGAAAATAGATCTCAGTAAGGCTTTAGTATTTTTCCACACTGCTTTTTGGTCAGGTTTCTAGAATCAGATGCTTGAAAACTTTTTTCTGTTAGTTTTATTGCGTATATGAGAAATAACCTGTTTTTAAAAACTATGATATGCTGTTTAATCCTCTAATTTTTATTTATTGGCAACAGGCTGATTTCCAAAATATCATTCAAAAATCAATCAGCCCTGCCCTAGCTGGCTTGGCTCAGTGGTTAGAGCGTTGGCCCTTGGACTGAAGGATCCTGGGTTCGATTCCGAACATGGGCACGTACCTTAGTTGCAGGCTCAATCCTTGGCCCCTACAGGGGCACATTGATATCTCTTTTTCTCTCCCCCGCCCCCACTCTCTCTGAAAAGCAATGGGAAAAATATCTTTGGATGAGGATTTAAAAAAAAAAATCAATCCGCCCTGGCTGGGTGGCTCAGTTTGAGCATCACCCCATCTACCAAAAGGATGCAGGTTCGTTCCCAGTCAGTTGTGGGTTCGATCCCCATTCAGGGCACCTACGAGAGCCAACCGATGTAATGTTTCTCTCATATCAATGTTCTCCGCCCCCCCCAAATCAATACAAAACATATCCTTGAGTGAGGATTAAAAAATATATATGCAAAAAAACCAAAAGTGGTATAAACCCCCAGCTTAGAAAAAATAAAACTAGACCTAAAGGAATTCAGACTGAAAATAGATAAAAAATTTAATAACCAAAAATGTAACTTTCAATACTAGTATAACCCTTCACATTTCTGATGGTCATTGCCAACTGAATCATATCTGTGAAACTAGTAAAAAATAGGCAGGCAACTGAACATTTTTGCTTCCAAGTATTTCAAAATTTTAATAGCCATGAATAAATGTTAAGAGTATTTAAAATTAAGGGGGTTTTTTTGAGTTTTAAATTCTTGCCTCTAACTTGCTAGGGCATTATTAATACTCTTTTCAATACCTATGGTGTTTTTTTCCATCTTAGAGTTTGTATTATTTTGGTGTTTTTGATCTCTAAATGGAGGTAAATTTGATATTATGTAATGGTTCTATGTGAGCCAGCTTTTCAGGGTTGCTTTGTAAGTAACTACAAAAGAGGTTGCCGATGGAAGTCCCAAAAGAAGAGCAGCAAGTATTAAAGTAGATTTTCAGATCTGTGCATGGGCAACTTCTGTTGTGTATGACCATGAAAAACTATTAAGTCCTTCACTTTATGGACTTCAATTGCAGCATATCCAGTAAAACATTGCCTTTAAACACTTGCTTCTAGCTTTTATTCTGTTGACCATCAGTTTTATTCTTTGTAGCATTATACTTCCCCCTGTCTTATAAAAAGTCTATTAGTTTAAGTATTTTAATGGGTATTCATATGATATCATGAATTTTTAGCCTGTTTTTCTTTAAAGGCTAGCCTCTGTGATTTATTTTTCTTTGAATTGTACAAGCTCCTGTTTCTTCTTCTGGTGGCTCACCTTCTCTTTCCTATCTCTGTCTTGAGCTCTTATTTTTACAAAGGTATATCTATGCCAATATGTTTGATTATAGCTTTCAGCTGCTCTTTGGCATTGTCTTTCTGGTCAGTTTTTTTTTTTTAATCTATTTGTTTTTCTGTTCCTTTCTTCCTTTTTCCTTTTTTATGTTCCTGTAAATCATGTGCTGATAACGTTTGACAATTGCTTATCTTTGAATGAGAGAGTTCCTCTTGGACCTACTATTTAGAGGAGGTTCTCCTGGGAGAAGCCAGAAACTGTTAACACCAGGTCAGCAAAAAATCCCTCTGGTTTACTGTGAAGTTCCTTTTGTGGTGTTTGTGTGTGACGTTCCTTCTGACAAAGGGCCATGGGTGAATGAGTTCTTCTCTTCTTCTTTCTTTGTTTTTGTAAATAGCTTTACTGAGATAATTTCCATACTATTAAATGAGTTCTTTTAACCATTACTTCTCCCTAGGCTAAAGAGATTAGCAGCTTTGGGGTTATTTACTATATTGAGTACTCCCCCCAATTCTGCCTCACCAATGGACTGTTTCCAGCAAATAGAACTTGTCCGTGAGGTTCCTTGTTCAGTCTCCATTTCTCTCCCCTGCTTCTTGGTACAAACAAAGTCCAGTATACCTACTTCTTTCCTGTTGTTCCAAAGATGAGTTTATATGTGACTACTATACAGACTGCTCTACCCTTTATTTGAGATCTATAGGCATTCTTCCTTTCTGTCTTCCTGCACCTGTTTCACCTTCAGTGCACTTGAGAATTCTTACATTAGAATGCCCATGTTGTGCTTCAAGGTTATGGATATCATGCAGATCCTGTTAAGATAAAGTTGGTATTTCTGTTGTTTTTTCTTTTAGAATGGTTTCTGAGGAAAGAAATGGGCTGTATCAGTGTTATTCCACTGTGTTAAATCTAGATGCCCTTTATAGGAAAATTATTTGTAAATAGAATTTGATTTGCCAAACCTGAAATTTACCATTATTTTATCAGGTTTCAAGTAGCATCAAAGCCTTCACTCATTTCCATTTCAAGTCTCACTTCCATCAGCCAGCACTGATTTTGTTCTGCTTTGATATTCAATAACATGTACTGTCTACCAGCACTCTACAGGAGAGCTTTGTAATGGAAATGTTCTGTGTCTATGCTGTCCAGCATGGTAGACAGTGGCCACCAGTGTGTGAAATGTAGCTAATGTGACTGATAAGCTGAGTTTTTAATTTTAAATCATTTAATATCAATGGCTATATGTGGCTGATAGCTGCTGAATTGGACAGCATGGCTCTGTACCACCCATTTTAACATTTAATCACATGTTTAATCCAACAGCTGTTTCTTGAGTACCTTTTGTGTACCAGGCACTTTTCTAGGCATGTGGCTTATAGCAATGGTCAAGACAGGCAAAGTCCCTCCCACCCTGTACTTACCTTCTAGGAGGAGCCTTGATGGTGAACAATATATAAACCTAGTAACCTTAGATAATGCTAAGCTCTGTAAAGAAAAGAAAATTACTTAAGAGAACTACTGTAAGTAGAGCAGGTCTCTCAGAGGATATGCGTTTTAAATTGCTATTAAATAATGAGAAGGGAGCCAGCAGTGCAAAGAGACTGTGTGAACAAAATGTCTTCCAAGCAGAGGTAGTGAGGGAGAGAATGATCCTAAAGTGATGTATGAGAAGTAGGCAGGAGCCAGATTATGTTGGGCTTTTTAAGGAATTTAAGTTTTTTTATGTGCATTGGGAAGCTGTTGAGAGACTCTAAGCAAGGGAGGGGCATGATCAGATTTACTTTTTTTAAAAATGACTCTCCATACTATTTAGAAATTGGATAGATGCATTTTAAACTGCTTAAGATTTTTTTCTTTTAAAAAATATTATTTTAAAAAATAGTTAATATGTCCCTGGCCAGTGTTGCTTAGTGGTTTGAGCATCGGCCCGTGCACAGAAGGGTTTCTGGTTCGATTCCCAGTCAAGGACACGGACCCAGGTTGCAGGCTGGATCACCGGCCCTGGTCGGGGTGTGCAGGAGGCAGCCAATCTATGTGTCTCTCTCAAATCAATGTTTGTCCCTCTCCCTCCCTCCTTTCCACACTCTCTAAAAAAAAATCAATAGAAAAAATATCCTTGAGTGAGGATTAACAATAATAATTAATATGTATACACAGCACAAAATTGAAAAGGTAGTCAGTGAGAGAGAGGTAAGTTGCCCTTCCTATTTGTCTTTCATCCACCCACTTCCCCTCCCTGGAGGTAACCACTGTTAGTAGTTTCTTATTGCTTACATTTTAATTAATCTTGAAGTCCAATTTCCGATCTACTATTCTGTCTTGTATTATTCTTTAGTGGCTTAATTTGTATATATCTTAATTTTCAATGAGATTTTTATTTCCTCAATTACAACCATTATTACTTGGTGAGAAAAGAATGGATTTCATTCTCTGTCCCTTATAGGAAGAAGTCCTAAAGGATTTCGAAGAATTGGCTGGGAAGCTTCCATGGTCAGACCCTTTAAAAGTATGGAAAATCAACACCAATTTCAAGAAAAAAAAGACAAAGCGCAAAAAGATAAATCAGAATTCAAGTAAAGAGAAGACTGATAATGGACGAGACAAAAGAGATGAGAGAGAGATTAAAAAAGAGTTGACTAACAATGCCTTAGATTCACATATTTTAGACTACTATGAAAAGCCAGCCATCAAAGAAGAGATATCAACACTAGTTGGTGATGATTTGGCATCTTGCAAAAATGAGACTGATGAGAGCTCAAAAGAAGAAACTGATCCTGAAGTGCTAAAGTTTAGAGTCACATGCAACAGGGCAGGAGAGAAACATTGCTTTTCCTCAAATGAGGCTGCAAGAGATTTTGGGGGCGCTGTTCAAGATTATTTTAAATGGAAGGCTGACATGACCAACTTTGATGTGGAGGTAGGTACAGGCTCTATAATGATTTAAGAAGGCCATCATCATAGATTTGTAGAATTTTCAGACTGAATCTATGGACAATTAAACTGATGCCACAGAGCTATAGGGTGTGGCTAACAAGTGCATGGGCTATGGAGACAGATCGAGATCCAAATTTAGGTTTTGTACTATATAACTTTGGACAAGATAATCTCTCTGAGCCTGTGTTTCAAATAGAGCCAGTAGTAGTATATACCTCTAAGTGTGTCCTGAAGGTTAAATGAGATAATACATTTTAAGTATTTGTTGCAATGCCTGGTATAGTATGTGCTCAGTAAAGGGGAACTATTAAAACTTGAGTTTGTAATTTCTAATCTAGTACTTTTATATTACATTGACTTTCAGATTATAAAATTCAACTAGAGTACTTTTTTTTTTAGAGAAAAAATTTTTTCTTTATTGATTCTAGAGAGAGGAAGGGAAAGAGAGGGAAAGAAGGAGAAAGAAAGAAAAACATCAATCGATTGCCTCCGCACATGCCCCCACCAGGGATTGAACCTGCAATTTGGGTATGTGCCCTGGCCAGGAATTGAACTTGCCACCTTTTGGTGTATGGGATGATGTTCCAACCAATGGAGCCACACTGGCCAGGGCTAGAGAATTTTTATAAGAGTTTATTTCAGCCAAACTGACAACACATGCTGGGAGCAAGATCTCAAATGCTCCTGGAGTACATTTTGAAAACAAACCTTGACCTCCTAAAATCAGTACATCATTTTTTTTTTTTTTTTTTTTTTTGTTTAAAATACTAAGTACATCAGTATTAATACTCATTCTAGAGCCAACTCTCCTCTTTCTTAAATTCGGCTTGATTCTCAAACCCAGATATTTCATTTTAGCATGCTTACTCTTCCTTAATCTCAGTCTTCTACTACACAGGTGATTCACATGTGAACCATACTAAATTGTTTTTAAATCTCTGACAGCTTAAAAGGTCCCTAGCAGCTGATGTTTTTACCGAGAAGTCGTTTTCTGTTGCTTCTGGGACACTTGAATCTGGGACAAGCCATTTATTCTCTCTGTAACTTTTAATTTTATTGCATATCAAATTAGAATAAGAATTCTCCATTCCTTTTTTCCTCATAACAACTGTTATGAGAATGAATAGGCTAACTAGAACTGTAATGTTCAAAGTTAGCAAGGAGGTTCAGAGGACAGATACTGGAGCCATACTACCTGGGTTCAGATCCCAAAATACGAGCTGTATGACTTTAGGCAAATAAGCTGACATCTTTGTGCCTCAACTTCCTCATCTAAAAAAGGAGGGTAATAGTACCTAGCTCAGAGGATGTGGCTATGAAATGAGATAATGAATGTAAAGTGTGTAGAACACTGGCTTGCATATGGCTAGATAAATATCAGCTGCTGCTGCTAAGATGAGGAAATTTTACTTTTATTTTTATTTGAATAGTTTATATGTTGTTGTGTTAGAAAAGCTATAACTAGGACAGAAAACATTTCACATTGAGTCAAGTTTTTGAAAATACTAGTAAGAAAATAATAGGTGATAAAGCAAATGTATATTAACAATTAGTTAAAAGTTAAAATTTTAAAAAACATATATTAAGAAACCCCTAGACTTTCAAAATACGTTTATATTATAAAATTCAGGGGACATATTAACTAACTTACAAATACAATGAATGAAAATAAAAGAATAAAATAGATGTTAAAATTTAAAAGTTATATATACTATTTCATTTATATGAAGTTCAAAACTAGATAAAACTAATATATGGTGGAAGTGCTCAGGTTAATAATTACTGGGAAGGGCAAAGGGGAGCCTTTTGGTGTGCTGGAAATATTGTATATCTTTATCTGAGTGGCAGTTACAGTGTATATATAGGTAAAAACTCACTGTGCTGCATACTTAAGATTTGTGTACTTTACTGTATGTGAAGTATACCTCAATAATAAAATTAAAAAATTAATAAAGCCTGAAATTTAAAAATCCTAGTAATAAGTGCAGTTTGAACAATTCTAAAACTATTTTACCTTGTTTTATTTTAGGTGCTTTTGAATATCCATGATAATGAAGTCATTGTGGGCATTGCATTGACAGAAGAGAGTCTCCACCGAAGAAATATCACACATTTTGGACCTACAACTCTTAGATCTACTCTCGCTTATGGGATGCTAAGGTAAGAGAGTGGGTTTGCAGTCTAGCTTAAAGTGACAATTTGGTTTCAAGTTTCCCTTCAAAACACTTTAATTTCTTGTGAGGTACTATGTTGGGATTTAGTGGATAAAGAATAGGATAAAAAGCTAATGATCTGTTCCTTTCCCTTGTATCCAGTGTTGATTCTTTGTGATCCTGAAAATATCACTTAATTACTGTCTCAGGGTGTTTTTTTTTTTGTATAATTTTTTTTTTTTCTTTTTTTAATATCTCTTTATTGATTTCAGAGAGAGGAAGGGAGAGGGAGAGAGAGAGAAACATCAGTGCTGAGAGAGTCATTGATTGGCTGCCTCCTGCACACACCCCCACTGGGGATCGAGCCCACAACCCAGACATGTGCCTTGACTGGGAATTGAACCTCGATCTCTGGATTATAAGTAAATGCTCAACCTCTGAGCCATGCCGGCTGGGCCTGTCTCAGTTTTCTTGATTTAAAAATGGGAACGATAGTTTTCATCAACCTATTGAATGGGGTTGCCACTTTTCTGTTTAGAAAGAATATACTGTATGTTGAGAAATAGAGAAAATTTTACTTTGTTTCATTTCTGTCAGTGAAGCAGATGAAAGCAGAGATTTTTTTTAAGTGTCTAATGTGTAAATGAACACAGCTTTTACTTATATTTTTAAATTTTATAATCACTGCAGCCCAGGAATCATCCTGGAATTTTCCACTTTTCCAAATGCAAGACCCAGCTTGCTTTCTCCTTTTCCCTGTTCCCTTTTATATTAGGTGCTTCTTTCCACCAGTCAGACAAGTTGTCTTCTCTAGGTTTCTGTTTTTTAGAGTGCAAAATGAATTTGCTGTGAGACTTAAAGGGGTATTAGTGAGGAGTCAGTGCAAAAACATATGCAAAATACCTCCTGAATACAGTGTCTGGCATATCACAGTTCAACACAGAACCCATCAATTTGATGACAATAATAGAAAACTGGGGCCATTTGATTAATTCTTCCTTTACTTAACAAGCATGTACTATTTGGTGTAGGAGCCAGGGATATGGATAGTTATTTTGTGTGCAACTATTAAAAACCTATGTAAGCTAGTTTAAGATTAAAAAAAAAAAAAGTAATGATGGCATGGGAAGGAGATTTATTGGAAAAATACTGAGAAATCTTTGGAAATCCACAGAAAAACTGAAAGCCAAGATCTGGTTCCTACTCAAGAGGAAAACTACCATTTAAACTTAGGCAGTCATTTTTGTCTCTCCTGGGAGTTTGTGTGCTCTTTTCTCTGCTCATGTGTGCAAATGGCTGCCCCTCATCTACATTTATGTATTTCCAATTTCAAATGACTAGCTCCATAGTGCCTAGGGCTTCTAATTCTTTATTCCCAGTTCTTGGAAGAGAGAATCTGATTGACATAGTCTTAGTCAAGTGTTCACCCAGACCCTGGCAGCAGTGGCTGGGAGTAGAGGGTTGCTTACTGCCAACAGGGTTGCCAACGATTTTGTTGCCATGTGTTGAGGGGCAGGAACAGGGAGGTAGAGCTAGACAGGTATTAAAATAAGAATCCAGTGTTATTCCCAAGAATCTGAAGTCTTGTGAGGGAGATAAATAATTATCTTACTTGTAATAAATACCATAATAGAATGTGAAAGGACTAGCAGGATAAAAGGAGAAACCTAATGACCTGTCAGAGGACGGGGTGCTTCACAGAGGAGGTGACATTTTAGCCACTAACAGTAATGTCGCTAATCCTTACTCTATCACCTGTTAGTTTTATGTCTATGGACAGGTTTTGCATCAGCTTATCTGTAAAATGAAAATAATAATAGTGACCTACCTAATAGGATTATTAAAGGATTAAATGAGATGATGTGAGCAAAGAGTTAAATCCATGCCTGGCAAATACAGCAGGTCTTCAAATAGCATTGTTTCTTTGTAGCACTGATGAGATGCCAGACATGCTGTAGGAACTTATCTCTTGTTTATAGCCATTAGCCTGTGGTAAAATTGGTTCCATTATGTCATTTCGCTTAATGTCGCATTAATGACATCAAGTGAGGAATTGCTGTACTAAGTACAACAAATATTTTTATAGCAAGGTTATTATCTTTAAAATTTATAAGGAAATGAATACTGAATGTCTAATTGCCACTCAGCTTACATTGTACATGTTCTACTTGAAACATGTTCGGGGTTTTTTAAAAATGTAAAATACAGGTTTATATGCAAAATAATGTGCTTTCTAAAGCCATACATGTATATTAAAAGATCTAGAAACTAAGTTCCATCTGGAATGAAATGGGATTTTGTATAATAGTAAGAGGGTACTTTTAGTTATATGTAATGCTTTTTTTTAACTGCTAAGATATAGAGTCAACATGTAATTACAAATTGATTTTTTAAATGAATACTGGTTGGTGTTTCTTCATGCTAATATAAACAGGTCCTTGATTTTATAGCTTCAGAAATAGTCACTGTAGAAGCCTCAGATGTTGGCTGAAGTCTATTCACATAGGTTGTGTTCTTTTCCCTAGGCTCTGTGCTCCTCAACCTTCTGATATAATAGTTGATCCGATGTGTGGAACAGGGGCAATACCAATAGAGGTAATAACTTTTCTTTAGCTTATAATAAACAAATGTTACATCTGGAATGTCCTAGAACCCATGGGCACGTTAGACAAAATGAATGAGATCACCAAGATTGGGTAAGTGGACCCAAGGGTTTGAAAGAATTACTCTAGTAAAGCTGGAACTTTTGTGTAAAGGATGTAACCACTTATTACAAATAGCCAAGAACTAGGTAGATTGTAAATTATATTTATTCAGTGGATTAAAGAGGAGGCCGAGAATTACAAACTGATGAGTCCCTTTTCTGTAATAGACAAGCAGGTAGAATTGAATGGAAAAGATCATTGAAGGCATAAGCATAAACTGAAGGAAGGCATTTCATCTTTATAAAATTATGTTTCTTAATCCACTTAGGTTCTTGGAGTAAATGTAGTTGTAAAAAGGGGAAACCTATGGACAATATTTAGATTTTTTTTTTAGGAAGTCTATCAAGGTTACATACCAAATGTTCTTAAGTAGTTTTCAAAATTACTGTGACATTGAGAGGACTCAAAAATAGCCTAAAGTAAAGCAAGACATGGAAAGGCATTTTCTGAGTGGAGAACAATTAACAGAAGAGTCTTCTTGAATCAATGTTATGTATATTTTTGTTTGTTTAATCTTTACCCAAGGATATTTTCTCTGTTGGCTTTTAGAGAGAGGAAGGTGGGAGGAAAGAGAGAGAAACATCAATGTGAAAGAGACGAATCAACTGGTTGCCTCCCACACATGCCCCATCCAAGGCTGGAGATCAAGACTGCAACCCAGGTATGTGCCCTTGACCAGGAACCAAACCCTCGACCCTTTGGTACATGGGCCGATGCTATAACCACTGAGCAACACCAGCCAGGGCAATGTTATGTATACTTTTATAAATAAATTTGGAAAAGAGAACTCCCAGTAAAATTGCTTAAATTTGTGAAACATTGTAAATTCTTACATGTAGTACACCTAAAGCCAATGGGAGAGACACCATAGATCAGCGATTTTCAACCAGTATGCCAAAAGAATTTTTAAAACATGCAATACCTGACTATTTGGTCAGGGGCACTGACCTCATTTCCCTTAGATTGTCAAATAAAAAAATTATAACAGCCAACACAACAATACCCGTCTGGTGTGAACCATAAATATGTAGGTCATATAATAATAGAGTTGCATCTTATTGGTCACATCACATAATGTTGCATCTGATTGGTTAATTCTTGGTATCAGAAATCCTTATATGCAGGTATAGGCACCTGACTTTTTTTTAAGTCATTTTGGAGCAAAAAGGGTAGATAGTTACTATTATTATTATTATTATTATTATTATTATTATTGAAATCAATCAAATAAAAAAATATATATTTTGGTGTGCAGCACAGTTTTAGTAATTAGTTTATGCATGCCATGAGATGAAAAAGGTTGAAAATCGCTGCCATAGATTCTTTGAGTGGGCAGAAAACGAATAGATGAGCAAGTCCAAAGCAACCCACAAAGGGAAAAGTAATCCAGACTGCAATTAGGAAATGACATCTGTCATTTGGGAGTTAAAATTCCAGAAGGAAATCACAGTAGTCTAGGTGACTACTGTTTTCTGCTCATGTCTGCTAGAGAAATTTACTGTGGCTTAAGAGACCCACACATTGAAAACTCAGTTGTCAAGAATAATTCTGGGAACAAAGCAGAGTTTTTCTTTAGCATTAAACCATGATGTTTCTATGAAATTGCAGGGAAGGTCACTACACATCAAAATATATACAACAACCCTGGCCAGCATGGCTTAGTGGTTAAGAGTGTCGGCCAGTGCACCAAAGTGTCAGGGGTTCAATTCCCAGTCAAGAGCACGGACCTGGGTTGCAGGTTTGCTCCCCAACCCTGGTCGGCACGTGCCGGAGACAGCCAGTTGATGTGTCTTTCTTGCATTGATGTTTCTCTCTCTCTTTCTCTCTCTCCCTTTCTCCCTTTCCCTTTCCCCCTCCTCTCTCCCACTCTTTTTGAAAAGCAATGGAAAAAATAACTCAGGTGAGGATTAACAAAAAAATATATATGTGTGTGTACATATACACACACACACATACACAACAGAGTTAGAAAGTCCAAAAAAGGCCCTCCCCCTAAAAAAAAAACAACATTAAGGCATTTCCATGTAAGGGTAGACATGAGGATGTAAATACAGAAAAACCTAAGCTGATATATGATCAAAATGAATGAAATTATCAAAGGAATTGACAAGGTGTATGTATAGATTTGTTCATCAAAGTATAAAATACTTGATTTAGAATACTCCTCTTAAAACTTGGAAGTATTACAAAACTCATCTCTTTTAGAGACTGGACATCTAAATAGGTGTTGAAGGAAAAAATGAATGTTGGGGAATCAGTATCACCTGAGAGGCTTTCATCAAACTCTCTAGGTCTCTGCCACATCCCCTGTACACCACCCCCCTACATCGCCCTCAAGTGTCTGGACAAGAGAAAAAGCTGTGAAGCACTGTGTTCACAGATGAGAGTGTATGACCATTTAAAAAGGAAGAGGTGCTCGTTACTCATCCCTAAACAGAGCACAGAACTTTCACTGCCTTCATTTCAGAAGCCTGTTAATCTGCATAGAACATTGTTCAGGCCTAGGGTAGTATGTCACCTCATTCCACAAATGATATGTAACAGCTGTGTATTTACATTCTGCTGACATGTTTTTGACTTAAAATTATAAATTCCTTTCAGGGATATGGTGGTTATCATTCAAAACCCTATACAATGGAGATTACATTTTATTTTGAAATTCTCAAATATTCCAGCATGTCAGATTATGTAAAATCCCATACTCACAAAAGGACATAAGTTGTTCAGTTTGATTTGGTGGTTTTTTCAAACTACATTTGTATTTTAAGGTCTGTGAGGCCTATTATGTGCCAGATACTGCTGGGTGAGAGACTGAATAAAATTCCAGACCTGAGTTCTCTGATTTGTTGAATCAGACAGGTATAGAAGTAATTTAAAAGAGAACGAGTGCAATGACAGAGATATGTACACAGTGCCTTGGGGAGGGGCAAATGAGGCAGCTTAGAGTTGGGGTTTATGTCACACAGCTAGGTCTTGAAAGATGAGTAGTTCAGCAAGCAGAGAAAGAACAGGAGGGCATTTCAAGCAGGGGGAATAGCAAAGTTGACAATATGAAGTGTTTTGCCACTTTTGAAAAGCACTGGACTATTGGATTGGATGTCTTTGTTTATTGACAGTTGATTAAAATGATTTTTTTTCTTTATTTTTTTGCAGTTTGTGACTTCTGTTTCAATATATACTCTTGTCTTTTAGGGGGCTACGGAATGGTCTAACTGTTTTCATATCGCTGGTGATAATAACCCATTGGCTGTGAATAGAGCAGCAAATAACATCTCATCTTTACTGACCAAGAGCCAGATTAAAGAAGGGTAAATTTTGTTTTTTTAATCCTCACCTGAGGATATGCTTACTGATTTTTAGAGAGAGGGGACGGGAGAGAGACTGAAAAACATCAGTTGCTTTCGGTATGTGCCCCAACCCAGGATCAAACTCACAACCTAGGTATGTGCCCTGAGACTCAAACCACAACCTTTCTGTATACGGGTCAATGCTCCAACCAACTGAGCCACACCGGCCAGGGCAAAGAAGGGTAAACATTTTAAAGTTTCTATAGCATCGCTTCGGCTTAGACACTGACTTTATGAATACCTCCAGTGCATTGTGACATCATTTAACCAAAATGAACATATCAAGACTCCATTTCAACTTTAAAAGATTATTTTTTATTGATTGATTTTAGAGAGGGGGAGAGAGAGAAACATCAGTTTTTTGTCCCACTTATTTATGCATTCATTAGTTGATTTCTATATGTGCCCCGATCAGGAATCAAACCTGCAACCTTGGCATGTTGGGATGACACTCTAACCACTGAGCCATGCTGGGCAGGGCTATAAATATCTTTTTAATGAGGAAACTTTTTTTTTATTACAGCTGACTTTTATGCAAAGTACTCCTGTTGATGACCATATTCTATAGATTTTGATAATTCTCTATTTTGGTTACTTTCTACAGTTAGTTGTATACTTGATGGTCTCTCTGATCAGTTGTTTAGAATGATGCTTTTCAAACTTTAATGTGCCTATGAATTACCTGGGACCCTATTAACATACAGATTCTGATTCACTAGGTTTAGAATGGGACCTAGGACTCTGTATTTCCTAGCAAGCTTCTGGACAATGTTGATGGTGCTGGTCTGTGGCTCAGCTTTGAGTAGCAAGGATAGTTTTAATTTATTTTTGATTACTTATATTTTATTATGAATTTTTATGGTATGTTTTGTTTCATATGAGATTTTCTTGAGACTTAGTACATGACCAGGCTTTTTTGAAATCTGATAGCCATTTTAAAACATTTTTCTACTTTCTGAATATTTTTGTTTTTCAGACCCTCTGCACCTTCACTTTTTGTCTGTTCTAACTGTACTACTACTTATGTAGATTTTTAATGTTTTTTGGCGTATATTGTTTTGTTGTAGTTATTGGTGTTTGTGATTGTGAAACTCTATTTTCAGTATGTTTCTCCCCACCCTTCATTATATCGTGATTGCTTCACTGCATTTTTTTAACTCTTCATTATTAAATATCAATAGTATAACCCTTCATTTCTGCTCATAATTGATTTTCCTTTGATTCTTAGCCTGTGTATCATTGCCTGTTCTATTTTATTTCTTAAACCAATAGCTTTGCCTTAATGGGATTTAAATTATGTTTTTACTGTCTTCTGTCATTTACTTTTTTAAATTGATTTTAGAAAGAAGGGAGGGGGAGAGAAACATCGATTTGTTGTTCCACTTATTTATGCATTCATTGGTTGGTTCTTGTTATGTGCCCTGAACAGAGATCAAAAAACCCACAACCTTGGCGCAGTGGGACCAACGCTCTAACCAATTAAACTACCTGACCTGAGCCTGTCCTTTTTTTTTAATCTTAACTTTCTTTGCTGCTTAATAGTATGGTATGTGTGTATATATATATTTTTAATCATCAAGTACCTCCATATTTACTAATTTTACATGTGTTTTCAGGTCTCCTGTTATTACTAAGTAGCTTTAACAAACTTTATCCTTTAGATGTGTGTCACCTCACCTTTTTTTCCTCTTAAGCGCTAATCCACTGTCTTTTATCAGTGTCTTACATCACCAGTTACATAATTTACTGTTGCAATCGTTTTCATAGTTGTCTATTACAGTTGTGTTGCAATCTTGTTTTTCCCCTTAATCCTTTTTCTTAAATCATAAATGAAGCAGATGTAATCTTTTGCAAGCTAATCCTAACCATTAAAAAAATGTTGTCATTCTTACAGATTTGGCTTTATCTTATAAACTTATGCTTTCTCTACATTCTACTTTTAAAATTTTGCTTATTGTCAATATCAACTGATATTTTAGTAGCATTTTGTGCTTTATAGCAGTCTCTTCAGAAAAAGTTTATTTTAAATTTCATGTGTTGAAGCACGTTTCCTTTGTCCCCACAGCAAACTGTCCTGGGGCTTGCCCATAGATGCTATTCAGTGGGATATCTGCAATCTGCCATTGAGAACTGGCTCTGTGGACATTATTGTAACAGACATGCCATTTGGAAAAAGGTGGGACTTACTTTTTTAAAATATGAGTTTTACTTTCACTTGTTATACTAATACCTGTGTCTTCTAAACCTGTTGTATTTTCTTTTTGTCAGAATTCTTTCCTTTAGCAGACTGTCAGCACAGCAATTTTCACTAAAGCATTATATGATAATGTATTCACTCATTTTTTTCTTTTGAAAACTGAGGAATGTGTTACATTTTATTCCTGACCATCACAGTAAGTTCATCTTCTCTCTAGTCCATTGTTGAATTACAAACTTCACACAGAAAGGTTGAGGAAAACTTGGGTACATTTCTCAGTATAAATTATTTGTAATCACTGATTTGGATTCTAAAATTTGACTGCTCATGCTCAATAAGGGCAATTTATATACTTAACAGTTCTCAGTGTTTTTTTCTAAACTAATTTGTCCAATTCAAAATTCTCTGCAATTTAAGTCTGACCACTCATTTCATTGACGTATGATGGCAAAGCTCTGGCTTCTTAATGGCAACTGCTCAGGATCTTATTGAAATGAGATTTTTGTGTTGTTTTTTGTTGTTGTTGTTAATCCTCACCCAAGGATATTTTTTCCATTGATTTTTAGAGAGAATGGAAGGGGGAGGGTAGACAGGGGAATGGAGAAACGACTCCAGAGACACATCAATTGGGGTGGGGATGGAACCTGCAACCCTTACATGCCCTTGACCAGAAATCGAACCCACAACCCTTTGGTGCACAGGCCAACACTCCACTGTGCCACACCAGCCAAAAGCATGCAGTTTTTAATAACTTCTCACATAGTCCTAGATATTTTTTTGCACATTTGACTCATGGGACCTTCTTTTATAGGATGGGCTCCAAGAAAAGAAACTGGAACCTTTATCCAGCTTGCCTATGGGAGATGAGCCGTGTATGTAAACCAGGGACAGGCCGAGCTGCACTACTTACTCAGGACAAGAAATGCTTTACCAAGGTGCTGTACAGTAACTTAAGAACAGCCTGTGGCAACTTTAGGATCTTAAGTAGACCTGGGGATATTAGTTTGAGCAGGATTCGTGTTCCCTCCCCCATTGTTTCTTATTGGCAACTAAGACCCCTGGTTGGTCTAGAAGCAGGTAGGTCATTGAAACTAATTACTTTTATGCCTTTTTTTGTGTGTGCACAGGCATTATCTGGAATGGAACATGTATGGCGGAAGGTGCACACTGTCTGGGTGAACATAGGTGGTCTTCATGCTGCAGTTTACCTTCTGAACCGAACACCTCAAGCTTTTGTTCATCCTTCAGAACAAGATAAAGAGGAACTTCTTGGCAATGCAAAGAATGAAGATTAATAGTATTTGTGCTTCCCAACACTGGAAATGCCAGAATGATCTTGCTTTGAGAGAAAAATAGTATTAACAAGAGAGCAGTTCACAGTTTAAATTGGTCTAAAGCTCTTCACCCTGGTTAGCAAAAGGTGTGAATGTAACATCATGGAATTGAAAGCCTTATAGGAGAAGAATATTTCTCTCTTTGGAGCTGTTGTGAAGAGGTAGCTGGGCAATTGGTACTTTTCCTGAAATGCTTTAAAGATGCCAAGCCTACTAATATGCTCTGGGATTTGGGTTTACATTTTATTTTCAGGCTTTATACCAGTTCCTGTTTTCCATTGTAGCTACCTGGCCTAATGGAAAGGCAGAGAACATAATCATAGCATCTTAGGCAACAAAGATATTGCCTATGTAGTTTTGCTGTTTAGTTGCTCAAGTTCTTTTTACTTCAACCTTAAAAAGATGAAGCATTACATTTTGTGAAATAGTCTTTGCCCCATGACAAGATGAAATCTCACAAGACCTATAGGAAAGTTTACCATCAGCCTTAAAAATTAAAATATGCATGTTATTCAGGTTAATATATAGAATAGAGGACTAGGATTTAGCAGAGGAATTACAAAGATACATTTTTATTTGTAAATAGCAGCAAATACATTGGTAGGTGATGTATGGGACCAACAAGTCAAATTTTTAAAGAAATTTTATTTTTCAGTGCACAAAAGTGGTGTTACTTTTCAAAGTCAAACATAAACCTGTCAAAATATTTTTGGTTTCTTAAAAGGACAGACTGGTGTATCTTTGAATTAAAAACTTCACCTTAGTTCTTTGTTGTTTTCTCTTGGGTTACTATTCATATTTAGATGCTTTTCCAGTTGCAGAATGGCCTTCCTGAGATAGTGGAAAATTAAATGACCTCAACATTATTAAGTCCTTGTGAAAAACAGCACTTCCCTGGGACACAGTACTTGGGCTTTATGTGAAATTCTTTATAGTACTCAGTTTATTTTATAGATTCTGGCTACACTGAGCTTAGATTTTCAATGTCATATTAAATACTAATTACTTTTGATGTCTCACATTTAGAATAAAAGGACACAGTACTTCTTTGAAAGAACAGTTCACATTAGTAGCACAGCCAACATTCCTAGTCAGGTTTTCTTTCTGATACACTATCTCACACTTAAGAATGAGTGCCATCATCAGAACGTAGTTGTATTATGGGTTCAAGATAAAACAACTTTTCACCTCTGATAAAAGAAACCATTTAAACTAAGTGTCGGTCAGAAATGGAAAGTACAGGGACCACATCCATGTACACCGTTTACCAAGTGCTCAGCACAGTACCTCCTAGAGTAGACATTTAATATTTGATAAACAAATGAGTATTTTTTGCATAGTTTTATTTTTTAAATATCAGATTTGTGCCTGATCCTTCATAGCTGTAGTCTTATTAAGTACCACCATTAAAACATGGCCAGACTGATTTAAGATGATGCAAATATGTAGAACATTATCTGCAATAGTTTGAAATATTTCCTCCCTAGTATTATGTTTTGTAATCTGGTGGCAGGAGCAGGAAATGGGCTATCAGGATTCAGAAGAGCTGGGATTGAGTTATTACACTGCCACCTAACTCGTTCTGTGACCTTGGTTTTGAACCTTTGAATTGTGTCTCACACCATGGAAATGTGAAAAAATGGGAAAGTAATCTTAATCTGAACACAAAATGAGTTATAATCTAGACATTTTGTTACTCAGAGAGTCAATATATTTTAGAGGGAAAAATACCAATATAAACATTGAGACAGATTTTTATAAATTAAAGGAAGATGGTTATCTCCCAAAGACTGGCAATACTAGTGGCAAGAAAAGGAAACATTAGACACTTCTTTAAAAATGGTAGTAAGACTTTCTGGAAACTGCCAGAGCTGTATATTCTGGGCATATTCAGTGTCAGATATAGCTCAGGTCTCCACTGCAAGAACAAAAAGATAAGTTGAAGACTGAAAAAAAGGAGGTATTTTAAAAGGCTTGTAGAGTACCTAAAGTAAAACAAAGCAGTGGGATAGGCATAGAAAAAGTAAAACATCCTTAATTCTCAGCATAGCCTTTTCCAAAAATTTCAGGTGAGGTTATGTGGGAATTTTAGTGGGGATATGGTAAAAGTTTGAAAATTCTATGAGGAGAAAAAAAAAAAAAAAAAAATCACATTTAATTATTGTACTCTGGAACATTTTTTAAAGAGAAACCTATACCAAATTTTTAAAATGTGCACAATGTGGGGGAAAAAGTGTCACTGTTTAAAGAGGCCTACTCTGTCACCCTTATAACCTTTGCACCAAAGCTAACGTTTGCTAATGAGTTGTGAAGTTGTAGATATTCAATATATACAATGATAAAAGCAATTTTCACTGGAAAGGAAAATAGTATTTTAGTTTTTCTCAAGATTGAATTCTAAATTTCCAACTGCCCACTATAGTTATCCTTGTGTGTCCCACCTCAAACTCAACAAGAACATACCTTTCTCCACTAAAACCTGCTCTATGTTCTAGCATACCCAATTCTCCCAGTCATCCAACCTTAATATGGGAGTCATTTTTTAAAACTCCATCTAGTTATTCAATAGGCATCTGAGTGTTTACATTGTGGGAGAGCAGCTGTTTTTCACACTTTTTGGTCTTAGAACCCCTTTTTAAAAACTAAGGGCCCCAAATTGCTTTGATTACTATTATTTTACCATACTAGAAACTGAAACAAAAAATTTAAGTTAGTAACAAATGCACTATTACATTAACATTTTCATAGAAGTAATTATTTTGCATTTTCTTTTATTCTTTTGGTTATTTCATGTATTGGTAATTTGGAAAATATTGGTTCACTTAGTAATACAAGTCTCCCAAATGTTGACCCAGTTCATTGTATATCTTAAAATCATATTATCTCATGAAAAATTTAAAAAACACAAAAAACTAAGTACAGGAAAGATGTCAAGCTCCCTGACAGTACATACACATTTTCCCAAAATTCTAATTTTCACCTCAAAGTTGAATTTTATCATTGACAACCGCAGTCAACCGTTTTCCTTGAAAGGATCACTTCCTTTAAATTCCAAAATATGTCTGCCAAATAGCTAACTCTAACAACCAAAATTGGACAGTCATTCTCTCCAAGTAAAAATGGTGTACCAAGAAAATAGTACCTAATTCAACTTGCAACTCAATTGCATAAGTGCTTTTCCTTTAAACCACTGTACTTTAGCAAGCAGAAATACTATATGCAAATTTTCCATTTCATCACTCATTAAAGCTATATACTCAGGATCCAGATATAATAAAATTTACTGTTTTCACAAGGAAATGAAGTGATACTGCCAGCTTCTTATCCCCTGGGTGTATACTGCAAATGCATGGCAGGGAAGAATAACCACTACAGTCTGGTATCACTGCCTTGATTAATGCAAAATACTGACAGTTTTACCCACCTTCACCTTTTTACTACTAGTGAAAATATCTGGATAACCATGAGATTTTAAAGTTATTCAACATTTTGACTATTTCAGGACATGTTTTGTATGTTGCCAAGCTTTCACTTAAGAGTCTCTGACTAGCTGATGCTGGACAAATACAGGGTGGGGCTAAAGTAGGTTTACAGTTATGAGTGCACGTAGTACACAGATTTATTCTTGTATTATTATTTATTATTGTATTATTTTCCATATGAACGGTAAACCTACTTTTGCCCCACCTTGTATCAGTACAATAACAAGCCTAGCCATGTTTGTAGATTCAGCCATTTTTAAGGCTTAAGTACACTTCTACAAAGATATTAACACAGATTTTATGTTTGCACACAAATCTTTAATATACAATATACTGTATTGTTAAAAAGTAGCACTACCATGATTTTTTACTTTTCATCCAGCAGTCAGTAGTGTCAAATGTATATGGCTTTTTGTTTCTCAGCTATTGTGTTTGTTTCTCCAGCCAATGTCATACAGTAACTTATTTCAGTAGCTTTTTCTTATAGTTTCTTTGAAGTTGATTCTTGTAAGAGAGCTCTGCAACATCTTAAATTCATCCTTTTAGCATTTTTAGACAGAAGCTAGTAATCCTATAATTTTTAAGCCAATGATCCATTCTTAAATAATACAAATTGATTTATTTTGTGTTATTAAATTGTAAAATAAGTCGTAGTTATATTTAAAACTTTAGAAGTTTTGAGCAAGTATTTAAAGCACTGCATAACAAGACAACAGGATGAACTTAATGGTTATATTTAGGCACAAAGAAAATGACACAATTTTATATTAACAATTACATAATATTGAGGGTTGCTGGGATTACAGAAGGTATAATCTAAAAAGTTAATTCCTAAAAACAAACAGTCATACTTTAAACCTACCGCCATAGAAAATTCAAGAACATTCAGCTCCGTTCAATTAACATCAGTAATAATCTATCTCATCACCCATCTGGTAGCCTTTACACAATTCCAAGAAGGTAATAGCTTAGTATTATGAATATTGTTTCACCTTGGAAGACCTCTTAGGCAACGAAACAGCCATAAAACAAGTATGGTCCTGCCCTTAAGGAGCAGCCTAAAAATGTAAAAACAACCCTCCCTCCCCCCCCAATCACCCAACCACTAATTTAATTACAATTGTGAGAGCTGCTATGACAATATTCAAGTAGGGACCCAAAATAGCAGAGTTGACGACATCAAGGAAGGCTTCCTAACGTGATTTGTTGACTGTCCTCCCTCTCAGTGACCGACATTTGGTCAATTATTGAGTCCTTGAACAACTTTTCCATTTTGATTGCCATCACTATACCAGACCTCATCACTTTGTCTGTACTACTGCGAAAGAAACTCATCGGCCTCTCTGCCTTCAAATTTCTCCACTCTTAAAATCCATCCTGTATCCTGCAACCAGATTCAATTTCTTAAGACTGTCAGAAAGGTAGTACCATAAGCTGGTAAGGAATACAGACTTATGCAATTCAGACCAGAGTGAATCCCTGGTCCTTAATTTATTTGTTGGTGTGTCTATATCTACAGGAAAGTTGTTCAACTTTTAGTTTCCTATTCTGTAACTCGGGTTTATATGCATCAGCACCACACTACAAGAACAGAGGCCCACTATCTGGTACACAATTGGCACTCAATAAATATTAATTTCTTCAACTTAACTATGCTTCCAATTAGTTTTTGCCTATAGTGTGCACTAGCATATGTTGCCATTATTTGTTATAATAAAAAGTGTGGGGTGAGATTTTAACCAAAGGTCAGTAAAAAGAGGAAAGGCTGTAAGGAGTGTTGACTGAATCAACAGGAATTCATATGCTAGATAGAGGTGGGGTTAGTTAGCTGGTAAAATAACCAATTCTATATACATGATCTGAAAATGTCAGCAGGAAAAGCCAATCTTAAACATGCTAAAAAACAATTAGAGCCCGGCCAGGCGTGGCTCAGTGGTTAAACATCGACCTAGGATCCAGGCAATCAGGGTTCGATTCCCGGTCAGGGCACATGCCCCGGTTTCGGGCTGCAGCCAATCAATGACTCTCTCATCATTGATGTTTCTATCCCTCTCTCTCCCTCTCCTTTCCTCTCTCTGAAATCAATAAAGATATATTTAAAAAAAGGAAAAAAAGATTAGAAAACAAAGGGTGACTAAGTACCAGGACAAACTAAAGATCTGTGATGACTAAATTCTAGGAGAAAAACTGGAAAGTTGTATTATTACATGTAACCATGTCTTTTGAGATATAATCAGAGAGGCAGAAATAGTCTCTCTAGTCACCATGAAGGTATAGATACCAGGAATAATTCAACAGGTTTAACCCTGGCCTAGATAAACCTAAATATTTGATTGTATGCTAGTAACACAGTTCTGAAACAATCCAGTTTCTCACCCACTCCCACCAAGAGTGAGGAGTCATAAATAAGTAAGAAAAAGCTATGTAGAAGTATGTCCTCCAATATAAAATAGAACGCCACTAGGTAAAGTAATAAAAGCAAGAATTTCCAGCATGCAAAGTAAAGTATCAGACTTCTAGAAGTGACCTAACAAGGCACTCTACAAATAAGAGTGGCATAAAACAGTCAAACCAGTCTTAATCTTGTGATGCTGATCCCTATCATATTCTGGATCAACAGTTGCAAACCATAATTGTACCAAACCTCCTCCACGCATAAAAGCAACATATATGAAAGCAACATTATGTACTTCAAATTTTGCAAATCTAAAAAAATTAAAAGCCCTTATAAAACCTTCAACTCTCTCATGCAAGTACAAGTGCTACAATTAGTTTTTGTCCTAGAAGAAATAATATGAATCTACTTCAAAAGGAGATAGGTTGCTGGTTTATTAAAAAGTTATAAAGCCCACGGAAGTAAAGCACAGGAAGAGGATAAGTGCAGTGGGTCACACAGGAAATCCCCGGAGGGGCTGAACAGTGGACAGATGTATTCAGACCATGAGGCATCAGTTTCCTTTATGAATAGGATATGAGGAGACTTGGATTAAGTATGACCCTAAAGTTTCTCCATAAAAGGAGTCTTGTTTCTGTGTTTTGTGGTCTTAAACTATTATTTGAAAAAAATTTTCACAAATTAATAAAACCAGCATTTATTGAGTACCAACTTCGTGTTCAGGCACTGGGGAATCAAAAAATAAATCTGTATCCTTGAGGAATACATTTAGCAGAAAACAAACCAAAAAAAGTTAACTTTCATGTTCAAAAAACAGTACTTTGGAATATTTTAACATCCTGTTTAAAAAAAAATCTAACCTGCAAGTTTCCAAACTATTAACTATCACTACTCTTTCCCTTTCCAAATGTTTTCAAGTTCAGTTTTTTGGAAGAAGAAAAACAAAACAAAAAACCCCAGCTCAGTTGAGGAATAAGTTAGGGACAAAGTAGAGGGGACACACTGGCCCAGAAGTGTTTCTCAAGTTGTAATCATTTGTGTCAGATAAATAGGCATACCATAGTCCCAGGCTGCTTTTGCAGTGTGGTTTCAGGGCTGCCAACATCAGAAGCAGATAAGGAACTTGAAAAAGAATGTAATTTTAGTGCCCACCTCCCCTCTGTTGAAGTTTGAATTCATTTGGGACTGAGTGAGAATCTGCACTACAAAACAAATCAATTGTGTGCACTGAAGGTTTGAAGACCCCTAACCTAAGGAAGGGCCTCATATTCTATGGAAAAATTTTAAACAACTTTTAAAAATATAATTGAAATCTGTAAGATGCTATATTAGCACATAAAAAGTATTTAAGTGTTAAAATGTCTATTAGTTTATACTTCATCAATATAAAACTTAACTTTGTGATGGTTTCCTGTAACTCAGGATGTGATACTTAGGGCCTCCTCTGATGTTTTTCCAAAAATGAAAACTTGGGGGCCTGAAATTTAGGGCTGTTTTTCATTAACATCAGAGATAGTCCTATCACCATTATCATCTCATGAAATCCCACTTTCCTAAAATTCATTATGCATTCTCTTTTGAAATAAACTAGTCAATACTTGCTTTCAACACACTGTCCAAAGAAGATTTATCTTTAATATGGGCTTGTTGGATTTAGCTCACAGCTAGGTTCAGCTTAAGTATAGAAATAGGTAAAATAAAGCAAGCGGGGGGGGGGTCCAAAATGAGTCAGAGAGGTCCAACTTTTATTTCCTTACTGCTCAGTATGAAGAGAAAATTATCAACTTCCATATTAAGTATCCTGCAATCCACAAGTTTGTGGCTATAGCTACACTGCCTATAGCAACAATTTAAATTACATAAAACTAAAAATTCAGTTCCTTAGTCATATTAGCCACATTTCCAGTGCTCAATATTAATATATGGTTAGTGGTCACCATATTGGTCAGCACAGATGAAGAACATATCCATTATTGCAGAAGGTTCTATTGGATAGTGCTAACCTAGAGCACTAGCAAACATACAAAGAACTGTTTAAGGGGTCGATAATCTATC
The DNA here is from genome assembly GCF_054644295.1 of Miniopterus natalensis. Taxonomy (NCBI): domain Eukaryota; kingdom Metazoa; phylum Chordata; class Mammalia; order Chiroptera; family Miniopteridae; genus Miniopterus; species Miniopterus natalensis. The sequence continues at coordinate 33,205,316 of NC_142095.1, read as the reverse complement.
AAACTTTACTGACATCTACATGTCACTCCACTTTATTTAGGATTGGCTACATATGAAGGAATATACTAGGAGCTTAGTGGTACAAGACTCAACAAGAGACTGCTCAGAGTAGTTTAAGAGAATTTAAACAAGCAATGACAACAACCTGAGAAGTGCTATGATTCAACATGCTTGTTATGGGATCAGGAGAAAGCATCGCTAACTTTTTAGGGGAGTCTAGCTATTAGAACAGATCACAGACGGCAAGATCGTAGGAGAGATGATATTTGAGTTTTAAGTCTTGAAGGGTAAAGAGTATCAAGGGTAGCATTCCAGCAGGAAGGACCCTACAAAATGGTATGACTATGTAACTGTGACTTGGGTAAACAGTAAACAAATTCAGCGTGAGTTGAGCAGAGGTAGTGTTGGTGTGTATATGTGAAAAATTGCAGCAAATGAAAAAGCTGTTAAGAACAGATGAGGTTAGCCCATTGAGGGACCTTGTTTATCACATTAGTGATGATAGAATTCATCATGTAAGTAGTTAGGAGACAGTGAAAGAGTTAAATCAGTCATCTGCATGCTCTAGCTGTATGTTAGAACAATTGTCCTGGCAACATGTAAGATGGATCAAAAGAGGAAACAGAAGGCAGAGACACTGGTTTGAAGGCTATTAGCATTATGGCAACTGAACTCAGTTAATAACTGATGAGAACAGAAATCATGGGATGGACTGAGAGGTTATTCAAAGGAGGTAAAAGGGAGATGTTGCTGAACCTCATGTCCAATTCTCTGTAAAGCAGTAGTCAAGATCACCTGTATTGTGAAGAGGGTCAGGGGTAGAATCCCAGCAGAGGAAAAGACAATACTGGGTAAGAGTAAGGCCTCTGTTCAGGTTGGGTGGCCTTAATTGGCGGTGGAACCAATCTGTCTGGTTTCATGACTCACCAGGCTACCAAAAACAGGAGAGGAGAAAGCCAATGGCTTGTCTGCAGACTGGATGAGCAAGTAAAACAAACAGAAAGTGGGCTCAAAGAAAGAGTGAGAGTTGGTAAGGTGCCTGATCCCGGGGATGCAAGGAAAGGAGCCTAAAATTTTAAGATTAAGACTTAACCACGGGTGCTATACTTTGGGGGGTTAGTAAGGGTCTTAAATGAGGTGAGCATAAAACTCAGTCTGCATTTAGTCTCTCACTTTATCCCCAGGAAAAAGCTAGAAGGATTTTAAGTAGTAGTAACACGCAGTCTTGCTGTAAAATCAGTCCCAGGTGAATGCCTGGACTCCATTTCCCTCCTCCACTCCTACCATTACTGTTACACTAACTCGAGTCTTTGGGAAGACAGAAATTGGGCTCACCCTCAAAATCTTACACCTGCTCAAACCCCTTCGGGACAACACCCAGGCACCAGGTTAAGCCTGGGCAAAAGAATCTTGCCCATAATCTAGAAGGAGCGACTCGACATGGAGGCGATGACGAGATCGCCGGGGAGGGAGGGATTCTTCTAGGCCCAGGGCGGTCCTTAAACAGGAGACAACAGAGAACTCCCATAAAGGTATTGCGGCACTCCCCTCCCCCAGCCTCGAAGGGTGCGGCCTTCTCTCCGCCTCCTCCACTGCAGCTCCTTCAGGGTAACAGCTCGAGCCGATTTTCCTAAAGTATGCGCCTCCCACCCGCAAGCCAGCAGGACCGACCTCCGCTCCTTTCCCCACCCGCACGGCTCCTGGAGCAGATGGGGCTCGAATAAATTTTCAGGCGGCGGGAGCCCGGGGCGGAGCCGCGGTCGCCACCACCCAGAGGCCTCAGCCAGGCAAACCCCCCGCCCCCCCCTAACTCCAGCGCCCGCTTCCTGCCACGTTGCGCAGCGGCGCGGGGCCAGACACTGCGGCGCTGGGCCTCGACGAGGAACATACCAACGGCAGCCTCCCCGCCACCCCCGCCGACCCGCGCAGTGGTTTCGCTCATTTCGGACCTGAGCCAATAGCAAGGGGCCATTCCCCGGGACTCAGCAACCAATCAGATGTCGGGACCGGGCAGGCGGCGGGTGAACCGACTCCCCCGAACGGGAGGGTGGCGGAACCCGCGCAGGAGCCACTTTCGCTGACCCTCGTCCCTGCCCCCCGCATACACCCCGCGGGAGGCCGACCGCGCCCGTAGGTCCAACTCTTCCCCACCTACCTACCCACCCAACCCAGAGAGCAATGCGAGAGTCCCTAAGCGGCTGCGCACTCCCGAGCCTGTAACTGACAGGCCCTTTACTCCAACCAGAACACGCCATTTGTGTTTTCACACACGGCGGGAGAAGAAGCGGCCAATCAGTGACAAGAGCTGAGCCGAAAGCTCTCCTCCCTTTGCAGTAGCAATGGCTCCGTCCGGATTCCAGCCTTTTCCATTCCTTCTCCCTCCCCCTCCGGTTGCCGCCGGGCGGGCCGCATTCCCGCCTGCCTCTGATCCCTTTTCCTTCCAGCGTAACAAACATACTGCCGAGTTCCCGCGGGAGAAGGCAACCCCCAAGTACCGGTCAGACCACCTCAGCCGCCCATTTCCCCCGCCGTATCCACCGGACCACCCTCCCACCAGAATTCCGCTCCCCTACCTAGCCGAGGCTCTCTGAGGAGCCGGAGCCCCAGAGCACAGCCTCTTCTCTAGGCAGCCCCGGCGGCTTCCGCTGATTGGCGACAAGTTAGCCAATGGGTGTAGGGCGATGGGCGGAGAGGCCAATGGCGCGGCGGGAGGGGGCGTGTCCCAGGTGCCCCTGGCGCCGGCGCTGGTAATCCCCGTGCGGTCAGTGGCGTTTCCGCTCGGGCAGCGGCTGAGTGAGCTGCTGCCGCCGCCGCCGCCGCCGCAGCCGCCGCCGGGGGAGGGGCGGCCGCCGCCCGCTTGCGCTCAGAGACTCACGCAGCCCCAGTCCCGCCAGTCCGCCAACATTGTAGTGCCGCCCCCCCTCTTCCCCTGGCCCTTCCCCCACCCCGCCTTTGCTCGCTCCGCCTTTCTGCCCCCACCCCCACCTCACGGGCAAGGGCCATTCCCGGCCAGGAAACGCCGTGGCGCCGCGTTGGGCCTAACTCGAGTCCTACTGCCTCCCGGGAGTGCCGTGCGCCGCAGCCTGGGCCCAGGCCCCGGCAGCGCCTGGGACAAGGTAAGGGTCCGACAGAAAAGAGGGACCTACCCTCACGACCGGGCCCCGGGGGAGGGAAGGGTCACCTCCTCCGTCTCCCCGCGCTCGCTTTCGGGACTTGGGCCTGGCCCTCCCAGGCTCTTAGGAGGATGCTGCCCCTTCTCACCCCCCTCGTCACTCCCTTATACGCCGTTGCATCCCTCTTTCCCAGGGAGAGAGTCCCCCTTCGTAATCTAGTCGACCCCGCTACCCTTTTCATGTCTTTCCTGGGTCAGGACGCTTCCCCTCCCCCAACGTCTCTTCACCCCTTTTCCTGGGAACTGCCTAGTCCACGTTTACCTTTGATTTGAGGCTAGGCCTTTCGCTGTACTCTTAAATACACAGGCATACTTTTCCCCCCCTCCCCAAGCCCCCACCCCACCCCTAACCCGGTTCTCGCGGCCTGGTGACAACTCCAGTCGTTATGGGGGCCTCTGTCTCCTCTTCATAATGTTTCTGGACGCCTTCCCTCTCTTTCTCGGGTCCCCATCTCAGATGATTGCTTCCTTTCCCACACTAAAGACATTACCTTCGCCACCCCCACTTCACATTCTTGGGTTCTCAGTGGCGTCTGCCCCCAGTATCTCTGAAATAGTCCTATTGAATTTGTAGGGCTCGAGCTTGGAGTTGTGCCAGATTGTGTCGTTCTCCCAGCCTTGGGCGTGGAGAGCGATCATTTGAGAATATCTTTAAAGGCAGAAAAATTTACCCTTTATGAATTCCCATTCCCCCTGCGTGGAAGCTAAGGGATGCGAAGCGAATGACGGTGAGAAAAAGCCCTGGTTTTTAAGTAGGTGAATCGCGTGAGAGGGAAAGTTGAACTGTTGGGAAAGCCCCCTCTATGCTAATTTATTCTATAGAGCTCTTCTGCTTGTCTCACTTCTTAGGAATAACTGATCTTTCCCTTGGATACGGATGCTGCAGCCAGCTCTGCTGGTCTGGGTCAGGGGTGCATGTATGACCTGCATTTTCTGCTTTCTCATGTTACTTGTGCAATGTGTTCACCAGTAACTCGTTTCGTGCCCAGATCTCTGGGTTCCATTGAGCTTTGTCTATACTTTAGTTCATTTCTCCCATTTTCCCCGTGCTCATAGCACAAAAAGAATCCCCAGGTTCTCTGCTAATTTCTTTCTTCATTTGACTAAAGGAGTTACTTTTAAATGAATTATTTTTTACAAAGGTCATACTTAAATTGGGGGGGGCGGCGGCAGATGTTACATAGCTATCTTTTGATTGGGTAAGATCCAGCTGAGTTGAGCATCATGGGCTTTTCAGGAGAATGTTTGTGTACCCCCTATTTGGGAAAATTTCTTGGTGGTTAATTTTATATCACTGATGCTTTTAGGTCACTCAGAAAAAAAGTTATAAGTTGTAATTTTAGATGTGTGGAATCTGAGCTAGGACTAAAGCAGAAAATATTCACATAGAGGTTTCTGGGCCTCTTGGAGAACACAGGAAATTTTTATTATTGGATTTCTTCCAGTTTTCTCAGGAGGATCATTCGTTTTCTTTTATAACCAAAAATTCTGGTCAGTTTGGGATTAGAGTCTTTAAGGTTTACTCAGACTGTCATTAAGATTCAAAAATGAATTATGTCCTTTGGTAGGGCATGACACAAGGCTCTGTCTCTAGCTGCAAATTTAAATTTGACTGTAAAGAGAGTGTTTGGAAAACTGACCTTTTAAAGACTAAAGCTTAATCTTCACTCCCAAATTGCTGGCTTAATTAAAATGGATATCTGGAATTTGGTAAATATTGGTTTTTCTAATAAAAGGCCCTTAGTGTAAAACTAAAAGGGTGACCTTAGGATTGTTTCTTTCTAAAAACATAATTCCAGCCCTTCTGGCATGGAGCATTGGTCCAAAAAAAAAAAAAAAGGTATGTAAGGAGTGGGGGTGGGGTAAGGAGAAGGTGGTTCCTTTGGGTTGGATCACAGGGGTGAGTATACAAGGCAGCAGCAGCTGCTGGCTCTGGAGCTCTGGTTGCTACGTGAGAAGCTTGAGTAGTGCTGGCTGCTGTCTCCAGGGAAGGACAGCAGTGCAGCGTCCATTAATGCTGTTGGCTGCAGGGAGCTACACTTAGGCAATAGCTGCTTTAGGACTAAGAAGAAACCTTGCTTTCCTGGGAATTTTCATTGCTGAGCTGGTTTGCATTTTATTGGTGGGGAGATGAGAGTGCATAACCTTCTACCCATTTATGGATGTCAGCCTCTGGAAGCTGGATCATAGTTAGAGACTTTTTTCTTTTTTGTTTGTTTTTGGGCAGATTTTTGGTTTTTATTTGTAGATTTGTGCTTGAATAGGAGTGAAAGTTCCATTTAATTTTTTTCAATCCATTTGAAACCAAAGTAATAAAAATGTAAGGATTTTCCTTAGAACCAGAATGGGGAAAATATCAGTTCTTTTTTTCTGTAACTGACATGTTTTCCTCCAACTCTAATCATTAATTCAGTTTTAATAGTTTTTTGTGTTATCTCCTTCCTTTCAGTTGTTAGGCCATATTTACCTTATTGAATAGATGTTTGCTAAACATTTCACTAAATTTGGAATCTTAAACTCTAAAAAGAAGTGCCCTTTTCAGAATGATTTGTAAATAAAAATCTCAGAAGTATTTTCTTAATTTCTGTATCAGTAATAGACTTCTCCAGATTAAATTATTTCTTTGGAATTTGACCTTTAAAATGGATTCATTATCTGTGTGTTGGATGTAGTCTTCTAAGACCACAAGGTTGTATGTTTGGCTGTGATCCATCTGAAACATAGGACAGACCAGAAGGAATATTAGAAATCAAATAAGTAGTGTATAGGATACTTGAGAAGATGGCCTCTTAGTCCCTTATGTGGTCTCCCCTCCGCCACAGTTCCTCCACATTAGGAAGATCTCTGATTAAATAGAACAGTTTGTTGAGTATGGAAGCACTTGAAGGAGAGCCACCATGCAAATATACCACCAATTTTTTACAGTACTTAACAGATGGGTTGTCTCTTCCCCACCCCACCCCCACCCTGCAAGACTATTGCATGCTGTATTTTTTCCCTTCAGGATTTTGATATGTTTAGCTTTGTGTAAATATACTTAAATCCCAGTCATCTAGAATGTATAGCATGACTGTGGCATTTGTGGCAGGGAACCAAATAGAATGGAAATGAGTTGTGTCATTCACAAATGCGGCTTGCATTGTCTCTCAGTGATACACACTGACTAATGAAACAGAACCTTTCATGGATATTTTTAGGTGGTTCTAATCCTTTTTACTATCATATATAAAAGATGCCATATCAGATAAATATGGTTTCACTCATAGTAGCTATTTAACATTTTAGATATGTTTTTTTTAGTTGTATGTTAAAGTTACCTTATAAAATCGCTTTTTCACTTGTATTTCCTGTTGTTTGGAACCCTTTGTGATCTTGATGCGATCATTTTCTGAAAGATCTTAGGAGGCCTTTTTCATAGGATTTATTTAACCAGTATGCTTGAAAAATTGTATATCTTCTGATACTGTTTGGTGTCCAGGAACTTACATACTGTCTGAAGTTGTTCTGGCCTTTCTGAGGAAGAGTGGCTATTTAATTTTGCCTTTAGACAGGAAAATAACATAGGGTAAAATGCAGATATGCAGAAAACCACTTTTACTTTGTCCTTTTCATATTGAAATTACTTATGAAACGTTAGGCCATAGTTAAGGACAGGCAGTGATTATTGGGTACATCTTTTCAGTGAGAAATTGGATCATGAATAGAAATACAATTTTCTTATAACTTCTGGCTCCACTCTAGTGATTTGTCAGTTTAATTTGAAACTAAAAGGCCTAGCAGTGAATTTTGTTTATAAAAAATGTTCAGGTATTGGAAACTAAAACTTCTTGATAGGAATATTTTAAGACAAACAGAATTTACTCTGCAAAATGTGTGAGGTGATGTATATTTTAATAGAACTGGTGGTTATTTGCAATTTGACCTAAAACATCCTTTCAGAGACACTCCTTAAAAAATAAGTGTAATGTACCAATGAAAGCAGTGATTGGTACCATTTTTTTACAGCCAAAAACTCAAACATATGTGGTAAAGTGGCATTTTTAACCTTTCACTTGATGCAGTGATTGATTTCCCTTGTAAAGATTCAGGGAAGTTCAAGAAAGGTGAGAAAATATCATTTCTTTCATTTATCAATACATATTTTGTTAAATCGGATTCTTATGAAAAATATCCTATTGTATATTCGTCAAAATTGAGTAAAAGATACCCAGTAACTTGGGAGAGGGGGAGGCTGTTAGAAAACATCACTTTAGAGAATTCTCTTATTCTAACAAAATATATTCAAACTCTCTTAACACTTTATGAAGCAAATTTGAAATCTAATAAAGGAACAATGAAGCTAAATCTCAGTCTACTTTGTATGAACCCTCACTGAGCTAGGAATTTGTAATCCCATCCTGCCTCGCTCAGTTTTTCCATCATATTGATTTTGTTTGCTGAATACCTCAGGGAGAAATGTAAGGGTCACATTAACTATCTTTGATATAAAGACAGGGGATCGGAATTTTCTGCTTATTGGAATATGACTTAGTATTTTTAAAACATTAAGATTATTGGCCAGTTTTGCCTCATGCATTCGACTGTTGGTTTGGTCTGACTGCTTTCTCTTCTGTGCTCTTCCATCTTCATACCATAAGAATTCTCAGAGTTTTGATGGCAAACTGAAGTCAAGTAATAAGAACCATTTCCTTGGCCATGTTAGTTATGTATACACACCCAGAGCTGGGAATACTTCTTGACCTGTGTTATGAATCACAGAAAAGCAGAGGATATAGGAATTTATACAGAATTTGTTTCTGTCTGGGGAACAAATTTTTGTTGTGCTACCTAATTGAGGGAAAAATGCCGAATTCCTTGCTACTCTGTTTGAAAAAAGATGGAAGCATGGGAGGAGCCTGAGACCTCTGCTGCAGGATTTGGTCTGAGTAGAAAGGAAGATTTTTTTTTCAAATTGCCAGCTGCTTATGTCATACTGACTCCCTTATTATGCCTTTAGTTGGTCTGTCAATATGGCCAAACAGCTAGATAAGTGTGGGGCAGGACAAAGGGCTCTTTGCACAGCAGGGAGGCAATGTTGGTGGGGGAGGGGGAGGAGGTAGGAAAGACAGGAGGGGGGAGGTTCTTTTCCCTGGGAGATTATTCACTTTAGCATACAATTAAAGAAATTATTTGTAATTCCTACTGAAGCACTGAATTTGTGCCAACTATATACTGTTAACTTGAAATTTAGTATATCCCTGAATATCTGGTGGGGACCCATCCTCTCCTCCAAGGGAAAATAAAAATTAAAGCTTTGTGTAGGTGAGAAGAAAATAAATTCCATGTACTCCACCCTCCTAAATACAAGTCACCTCCTGAGTAGACCAGTTCTAGAGCATCTAGAGCAGAATTCTCATTAAGAAATGGAAAAGAATATTCTATCGGAGTAAAACTTATATTTCAACATACACATTGTCTTTATTTGGGTTGGGATTAGACCAACCTAGGGTAAAATAATTTGTTTCCCTTTGTGAAATAAGTTGCCTGACAGTGATATAGAGAGCACCCTCCAGCATTTAGATTTTTGGCTCACCATCATGTAAAATGCTAACTGGAGGAAAGCTACTTACTGTTTCATTCTCACCCTACTTCCTGGAGAACCTGATATTCCCGGGAGATTTCTCCCTCCCACACTCTAGTGTTGGCACAACCTTGTTTGATACATTTGTGCTCAACTCCCAACTAACTAAAAGTGGGGCGATTGCATTCATGTTATTAGAATTAATATGAATCTTAGAGTTGGAAGAGATCTGTGGTTTATCTGGCGCTTAAAGCAAAATTACAATGAAATATTTCAAAGTTTGGACCCCTATGGAAGTTTTCATTAATATGTTAAAAGAGTGTACCGAACAGTATTTTTAGTTATTTTTAAAATAAATATCAGACAATGCATGTGTGCTAGCTGTGGGTTTTTTTAAACCAAGATATTAAAGAATTGCATTCATAGACAAGTTAGATAGCAATTATTTGGATTGCAAAAGGATTCCTCCTTAATAAAGGAGTGTATGCTGTGTGTTTTTTTAAATGTTTAATATATTTTAAGAGATTTTGACTTTTAGAAATAATTGGTCAGAACTCAGTTTTCCAAGAGTAAATCCGTTGCTTAAATTGAGATGCCACCTGTATTGCAGTGTTATTAAACTAGCCTTAAAGTTTTTCCTTTTATCCAGACTGCAGAAGACTAAGGAAACTGGAATGCTAATTTTAATTTATGCATCCAGAGCCTGTGACTGTTAGCAAAGAAGAAGTGTTTGTTTTAACTTAATAAAATAACTAAAAGCTACCTTTGGTGCACATTGTAATATTAAGCAAGCCTGACCAAATTTTGTGTCATTTCCCTCTGTAAAAAAAAGATACATGTGTTACCTACTTAACATTAAGTTTCTGTGTGTATTGGTCTTGGCAGCAATGATATATTTTGTCTGAAAGGGGAAATTTGAATGACTTAATTATTGTCATTTAGAACTTTTATCAGTTAAATAATGTTAACATGAAAGGTAGTAGGCTATATTTTCTATTACTATAGAAATTTAGGGTAGTGGTTTCTTTATAATCCATTCACATGCATTTTTTCCATAGATTTGTGGGACTAAAATAGAAGCCATCTAGTTCAATCCCTGCCTCCATTCCAGATTTCTCTACATGTTCTAAGACCCACATTGCTAGCTCTAAGGAAAACATTGTCTCCGAGCACATACATATACCCCACTTCCCAGATAATTAGAAATTTCTTCATTGTAACTTCTGCTCCTATTACCTGAATCTTGCCAGAGGCCCTAAAAAGTTCCTGGCAAAAGTAAGGTGGGGAGGGGGAGCACATTTTGATCCCAAAGGTATTGATAACTGTTTTGGCTCCCCAAACAACTAATCTAATTTTCAGTAATACCCAGCCAGCAGTAGGCTAGAATGGAGGTAAAATGTAGCACTGGACCACATCTTGCCATTGCAGCTGCTCCACCTTATTTTCTGCTGTTATTACCCCACAACCCCTGTCCCCATCAAAAAAGAAACTAGGACGAAAGGGAAAAATTGGATGGGCTAATATGATTTTTACTATGGTTATAGGTTTGTTTATATGTACTGAAATACAAAGCTCATTTGTCCTATTCTTAAAAGTCAGTAGTGAAAGAGATTTTATAACTTAAGTATCTTCTGCTTTCTTTCTTGATAAACCATTTCAGATTCTCAGCTTTACAGAAAAAATGTTTTTAAGTATACTTAATTTTCTTTGGCTGTTCACACAATCATTATTAGTGCCAGATGCTGCTGTATTATTAGCTTGAAGAAAGGGAGAGACTCTTCTGTAGGTAATACTTACAATTTGTATTGAGAATTACTGATTTGTGTAACTCAGATTTATAACCAAAATACGATTTAAAAAGTCAAACCTTGTGCTTACCTCTATCTTGGAGCTGAAATCGTTAGAATATAAATTTTTCATTGGTCAGAGTTGTTTCTTCAAACTGCATAATTAATGTTCTTCAGAGCTCCTTTTTCCCACACCACCATCCCACCCCCCAAAAAAAGCCAAATTTTATTTTTATCATTTTTATTGTCTTCTGTTGCTGAGATTTTCTCCTCCCCACTCCTGAAATGTGAAGACTTAAAAAATCCAGGATTCTAATAATGTGTGCATTGCTGAACACAGTAAGAAGATTATTTTATAATTCTTAGAAATTGTGATCTGATTAGGCTGTTTCAGTATCATGTTAGCGTATTTAATAATGTTGACATGTTAATTTTAATATATGTACAGATGTATCTCATTGTTTTAGATTTGCGCCCATTGTTATTTTATATGATGTTGTCTCCCCACCATTCCCCCTCCTCACCCACCCCCCCACCCCCCCCACCCCCCCACCCCCCCCCACCCCCCCCACCCCCCCACCCCCCCCACCCCCCCATCTCCATGGTTTTGTATCTCTGTCCTGTTATATGATCTTTGGCCTGTGTTGAAAAAATTCTGTTTCCTCCCACCAACCTCTGCATGCCACAACACATACAGTTTTTACTTTCACAGCTCTGTGAAGGAGGATGATCTGAAGTTAATAATCAACTGTCTGGGCATTCTTGGTATCCAAGGACGGTTTTATTTATGAGGAAGAACCTGGAAGGACCTGTTGGCAGTTAGACTGCCTGCCTCTGCATTTATGTTACCTTCTCCTTTATTAACGTAGTCTGTTGAGAGTTAACTTGTTTTATAAGAAACCAGACAGAAAGGGTAAAGCCACAGTTAGATATGGTTGTTTAAAAAATGTTTATTATGATAACATTTGGGATAGAAACATAGGGCACATTTTTTAAAAACTTTATTTAGTTCTAAAGACGAAAGAGTTTAAATTCCTAAATAGAACAAAGAATTATTGTGGCAGTATGATTGATCGCATGTTCAACGTAGCATTGGATTATTGCATGAATGCATAAATTTTTATTTTCTCAGTTTCTATGGTGCAGACTACTGTAACCGTGCAAATTAAATGTCTTTCAGGCTGTCTTTTCCCACAGCCTGAAAAATTTTAGGTGGAATGACTTTAAATAAGTAAGTAAATAAATAATAAATAACAAATCTGAGGGAAATATAGAAGCTAGTCCAAAAAATTTTTTTAATCCTCACCTGAGAATATGTTCAGAGCAAGAGATGGGGGGACTTTGATGTCAGGAGAAAAGCTTCCCATACTCGCCCTGACTGGGAATGGACCCCGAAACCTAGGAATGTGTCCTGATCGGAATCGAATCCCCAACCTTTTGGGGTACAGGGCAACACTCCAACTGAGCCACCTGGCCAAGGCTGTAGTCCAAATTTTTGAAGTCCCCTTTTAGTTGTTTTTGTTGTTGCTAGACAAATTTAGTTTTATTTATGGCAATTAGAACTTTGTCATAGATTAGTAATAGAACAAAATAAGGATAGATTGACATGGTGCCAATGCACATTTTAGGATGAGGCTAAAATTGTACCAAATTGTTACATAATTAGACTACTTTTATTTTAAAAGTTTAACTTTTTGTTGTTTTTTTGTTAATCCTTGCCTGAATATATTTTTTCCATTGATATTTAGAGAGTAGGGAAGGGGGAGAGAAACACTGATCAGCTGTCTCCTATACTCGGCCCCACCTGGCCTAGGGATTGAACCCACCCGCAACTGAGTTACATGCCCTTGACTGGGAATGCAACCCAAGACCCTTTGGTGTGCCAGCTGATTCTGTAACCGCTGACCATGTGGGCCAGGACAAAAATTTTTAAACTTATGAAGTGGCATAAAGTATTCACAGATTGAACAGGTATTTACCTTATTGATGGCACATTATATAAACAGTAATCAGATTTTTTAAATCAGGTATTTACTAAAAATCCAAAAAATGGAAATTATGCTGACATCATATATGAAGCTCTGAAGTTACTCTGGCTCTACCACTTAGACCAAATAAGTAATAATACCAGCTCCAAGGCTCTTCTTGCTTTGGAGCCTAGGCTGGTTGACCTGACCCAGATGTTTTTACATCTCTTCCTTATTTAACCCCTGGGCTATTAAGATTGGAAGTGTTGCTTGGAATAAAGTATCTGTTCATAAATTGAGTAGGAATCTGACTGGGCCATGTGTGAAGACCCATGGGCAGACATGTATTTTTAGAGAAGTAAGGTTCTTGTAGTTTATCATGAAAAGGAATTGGTGGAATTTTTCAGAGTACACTGAGCAATAAGAGTAGCGGACATATCTCTCTTTATGAAACAACTATGTGCCAGGCAAGAGAGTTGAAAAGTTTTTTGTGTAAAATATCTTAGTTTTTCTGAAAACTTAGTATTAGGAATGTGTTTCTGTGGAAAATAGTTACCCAAAGGATTGAATTAAATATCTTTTGTGAAAATGATTTCAAATTGAATCTTTAAAATTGAGTGACCATATGTCTTGGTTTCCCTGGAACAGTCCTGGTTTATGCCTACTGCATAATTAGTAATAGCACTTCTTTGTCAAAAATGTCCCAATTTGGACCATAAGTTATATGCTCTACCTAATTATAGAGGATCATGGGACTTTTTGTCACTACATAGTAACCCATTTATGTGTCTTTCATACAGTTCTGATTCTCCTCTCTGCTAGGATTTATCTTTGGCCTCTCTTCAGTGAACCCCATTTTTTACATGAGCAGTTTTTAGAATGCCTTTTTCTTTTCCTTGTAGTTGGTGAGGGAGGGGATAAGTATATATTTGATTAATTTTTTTATTATGAAAAAGTCAAATACAACAAAATGGAATAGAAAAAGGGACTCCCTTTTGATTTTATTTAAACCATTCCATTTGATCAAGATAAAGTCCATATATTGCACTTGGTTGATAAATTTGACTCATTTATAGGTTCTCCCTTTCATTTGCATATAATATACTTATTAAAGGAATTTATCATCCTTTAAAGTTCTCATTCTTTGGATATTGGAGGTTGCATCTACATGGTGTCACTTAACATACCCTCCACACACCCATATTTTATGTAAACAATGATTAGATCAGTTGCAGGTATACTTTTATAAGAGTACTGTGTACTTCCATTGAGAATTACTTAACATCTACCTGTCTTTGTGATGTTAAGCAGCTGTTGATATTTATTGCCTAGGTCAGCTATTCTTAAACTGTACACTCTAAAAATGAAAGGCCCCAAAGACCTTTTGTTTGTGTGGGTTATATCAAGATTTACCAGATTAGAAATTAAAACAAATTTTTTAATTATTTATCAATTTAAAAATAACAGTAACAAATCCTGCTGACCTAAGTAACATGATTTTTATGAAAAATGATTTTTTTAAAGTGGCATTGCTTTCCGTTTTTGCAAATCTCTTTGGTGTCTGGCTCAATAGAAGACAACTGCTTTCTCACAGCTGCTTCTGCATTTAATTTGTGTTTGTTTTGATTGAAGAGTATGAAGAAAATCTGTCTTCACACAGATAAGTAGTTGAAAAGGGAAAGACCTCACATACTTCCTGAAAGAGTCTCGGGAACTTCAGGAGTTCTCAAACCACACTTTGAGAGCAGGCCTAGATCCTTTATTTCCTTTATGGTTGTGAAGTGATATTTTCTGTAATTATTTGCTTACCCTAAGATGCAGTTTGAATATAAAGGCAAGATTGGTGCCTATTTTGTCCTTTTACTAGTTTTCTAAATAATAGGCTGGTAACCTAGCAACCTCCAAAGGTGATCAATGAAGTGTTACTATTGTGTACTTTTTTTTTTTAATCCTCACACCAGGATATGTTTCTATTGATTTTAAAGAGAGGAAGGGAGAAGGGGAGAGTGAGAGACATTTATATGAGAGAGAAACATTGATCGGTTGCCTCCCACATGTTCCCTGACCAGGAATCGAACCCACAGCATTTTGGTGTATGGGATGATGCTCCAGCCAACTGAACCACACTAGCCAGGGCATTATTGTGTACTTGTGGTTTTAAATATATTTATGTGTTTCAGTCCCTCGCAGTTATTGTTTCTGACATTCAGATTGTCCTACAATTGGCTCTTGGCTCCTAAGTCCTCTTTCCTCATTCTCAATTGCTTCCTGGCCTTTTTTTTTTTTTTTTTTAATTGGTTCTTTGCCTTCTCGTGTAACAAGATGTTCCAGGATCATTTTTTACATTCCCTGCCCCAAACCTGCAACTAGTCATATTTGCAAAACTCTGGTTTCTTTTAATGGGAAATGGTACCACAGTCATTGCTCTTGGTTTGGTCCTTATTTCTAGACCTTTTCAGTGGACAGAACTGAAAAGTGATTTCTGCCCTCTTTGTTTCTTTTTTTAAATGTCAGTTGTTGGTGTTTGATAAATTTTATTTTGAATTCAGCACTACATGATATTTAAGCAAACCTAATCTTTCCCCACACCCAAAATTCCAATTTTCGGTAACACCAATGTAATTACTCTTAGATTTGTCCCACAGTACATATACGGCAGTTTTAGAATCTCAGAACAATATGATTACTGGAAAATAGAGTTGTTTATTTTTGTCCTTAGGATATGTCCCTCTAAAAATACACGGTCAAATTATAATATTTTAAAATCACTTGGAATAGTTCTCTATGTGGTTATGCCACCAACTTGATACACAGTGAGGTTAATTTTTTTTATTTCACTTTCAGATTTTTTAGGGACTGCTTTTTGTTTTATAATTACATAAAACATGGTTACTAAGTGAAATTTACATCTGTATATAGTCAGAGAAATCTGGCTTCTAGTTTTTATACCCTGTTCCTTTTCTGTCCCTATATATAAGTTATGACAGATAATTCATGATTATTTAAAGTGTGTGGTTTTTTATCATGGTACTTTTATTGTAATAAAAGAAGCATTTAAGTTAGTTTATTTACTGAAAGTATCCGCTTTTAGATTTTTCAATAACTAATAAGTATTTTTAGGCCATGGAAGAGGAACATGGACTTTTCTGTTTTTCTGGTGACCACAGTTTTTGCTTTAATATAACTAGTTAAGATAAGAAACTTCCTTTCTCAAATAAAAATTATCTCTCTTGGAACACTAGATTACTTTCCATTTGTGATGATTTCAGATACTAAATCCGACTAACACTTGGGACACTGGTTCTACTTGCAATAGAAAGCTCATCAGTTAACATTTCTTAAATGGTTCACCCTTAATCTGAAATTTATATACCATCTTAGAAAGGATGTCATCTGCCCAGCCGGGCGTGGCTCAGCGGTTGAGCGTCAACCTAGGATCCAGGCGATCGGGGTTCAATACCCGGTCAGGGCACATGCCCGGGTTGCGGGCTTGATCCCCAATGACTCTCTCATCATTGATGTTTCTGTCTGTCTCCTTTCCTCTCTCTGAAATCAATAAAGATTAAAAAAAATTTTAATTTAATTTAAAAAAAAAAAAAAGAAAGGATGTCATGTACTTTTTAACTTAGTCATTTAAAATTCAAAGTGCTTAATTTTATAAGTTTTAAATTAAATCTTAAACCTGTTAAATATTAAATCTATTTTATTCTAATAGCTGAAAGAAGTTGCAGTATCATAGTTCAATATATGTCACATTCTAATATGATGTATTTGTATTATAGGCTAAAAAATATTAAATCAGGCTATTCAAATGGTGAAGCAATAGTGTTTCAAAGTGTAAGGGTTCTGAAATTGTATAGAACTTGGTTCAGATTTTAGTTTGCGGTTTTCGTACTCTGGCCTTGGACAAGTTTCTTAACTTGTGAGTTGAATTCTTTGGCTAAATAGGAATAATACCTTCCTCTTAAAGATGATGTGGGCATTGCATGTAAAGTGATTGAAGACACATTGGTTGGTACAAAATAAGCATCCAGTAAATGTTAGCTTTTATTTGAAAGTTGTTATTGTTATGAATATTTGATCAATTCTTTAAACTGTATATGCACCTTACTTAGGGTAAGTAATGCTTATTACATGCTGTAAATATACCACCTTATTTTCACGACTCCATTAGTTATATGAAAAGAACCAACTGCTAGCAAAGGAATAATCAGGGTCTAACTAAAATTTGTTTGAGGCTTCTAACTTTATAATGTGCCAGCACTTACTATGTAAATATAATCACATTCAAACACATAATAGGTATGGGAGCTTTAAGGAAACATTTTCTTAACATTAGATTGCTCTTTAGTTCAGGTGTTGTCGTTTGTTTTAGCTTTATTGAGGTAGAATTGAAAAATAAAATTGTAATATATTTACAGTGTACAACATGATGATTTGATATACATTGTGAAAGGATCCCAACAATTTAGTTAATTAACACATTAATCTGTTACATATTTACCCTTTCTTGGGTGGAGGGGTAAGAATCCTTAAGTTCTGATCTCTTGGCAAATTTCAGTTATACAAATAAATACAGTATTATCAATGAGAGTCACTGTGTTATACGTTAGATTCCATACCTTATTAGTCTTTATAACTGAAAGTTTGTACCTGTTTACCAATGTTTCCTTATTTCTCCTACACCCCAGCCCCTGGCAACCACCATTCTACTGTTTCTATAAATTTGATTTTTTTTTTTAATTACACATATAAATGATACCAGCAGTATTTATCTTTCTCTGGTTTACTCTACTTAGCACAATGCCCTCGAGGTTCATCCATGTTGTCACAGGTGGCGGAATTTCCTTTTTATGGCTGAATAATATTTTGTTGTAGGTAAATTACTAGATAGCTAGATATCACATTTTCTTAATCCATTCATTCTTTGACAGACACTTAAGTTGTTTCCGTACCTCAGCTATTGTGAATATTGCTGCAGTGAACAAATGGGAGTATAGGTATCTCTTCAAGATGGTGATTTCTTTTCCCCTTTGGATATATTTCCCAAACTGAAATTGCTGGATCATATGGTAGTTCTGTTTTTAATTTCTTTAAGAACCTCCATACTGTTTTTCATAGTAACTGTACCAGTTTACATTCCCACCTACAAGGGTTCCCTTTATCCACACGCTCACTAGCATTTTATCTGTTGTCTTTTTGGTAATAGCCATCCTACTAGGTGTGAGGTGATATCTCATTTGTTTGTTTGTCTGTTTTAATTTTTTTAAGGAGAAACATCAGTCTGTTGTTCAATTTGTTTATGCATTCATTGGTTAATTCTTATATGTGTCCTCACTGGGAACTGAACCTGCAACCTTGGTGTATCAGGACGATGATCTAACCAACTGAGCTACCCAACCAGGATTCATTATGGTTTTGACTTGCATTTCCCTGATGATTAGTGATGTTGAGTACCTTTTCAAGGACCTATTGGTCTTTTTTATGTCTTCTTTGGGAAAATATTTATTTGGGTCATTTACCCATAAAAAATTTTTTTGTTTTGTTCTTTTGTTTTTTGCTATTGAGTTGTATTAGTTTCTTGTATACTTTTTGATCTTAACCCCTTATTGGATATGTGGTTTGCAAATATTTTCTCCCATTCCATAGGTTGCCTTATTTTGTTGATGGTTTCTTTTGCTGTGCAAAAGCTTTTAGTTTGATGTAGTCCCACTTGCAAATCCAAAATATTAACAAGATCAGTATCAAGGACCTTATCCCCTATTGTTTTCTTCTAGGAGTTGTATGGTTTTAAGTCTTACCATTCAAATCTTTAATCCATTTTGGGTTTATTTTTGTGTGGTATAAGATAGTACTCTGGTTTCATTCTTTTGCGTGTGGATATTCAGTTTCCCCAGCACCATTTATTGAAGAGACTATCATTTCTCCATTGTATATTCTTGGCACCTTTGTCAAAAATTAATTGACTATATAGTATGGATTTATTTTGGAGCTCTCTAGTCTGTTCTATTGATGTCTGTTGTCATGCCAGTACCATACTGTTTTGATTACTATAGCTTTGTAATATAGGTTAAAATCAGAAAGTGTGATGTACCAGCTTTGTTCTTTCTCCACATTGCTTTCGCTATTTAGGGTCTTTTGTGGTTCCATAAAAGGAATTTTAGGATGTTTCTGTTTCTATGAAAAATGCCATTGGAATTCTGATAGGGATTACACTGAATCTATAGATCACTTTGGATAGTATGGACATTTTTAAAATATTAATACTTTTCAATCCACGGGCACAGAAAATCTTCCCATTCATTTGTGTCTTAAGTACTTTATTCTTTGTGATGCTATTGTAAAAGCTTAATTTCTCTTTCCTGTAGTTCACTGTTAGTGTATAAAATGCAACTGATTTTTGTATATTGATTTCCATCCTGCAGCTTTACTGAATTTGTTTAGTCTTAACAGTTTTTTGGTGGAATCTTTAGAGTTTTCTAGATGTAGTACCATGTCATCTGCAAGCAGAATTTTATTTTTTCTGATTTGGAGGTCTCGTTTTTCTTGCTAATTGCTCTGGTGAGGACTTTCAGTACTATTTTGAATAAAAGTGGTAAGAGTGGGCATCTTAGTCTTGTTCCTGATCTTAGAAGTTTTCAGCTATTCACCATTGAGTATGATGCTAGCTGTGGGTTTGTTATATATGGCGTTTATTATGTTGATGTACATTCCATCTGAACCTAATTTGTTGAGAGTTTTTATCAAAAAAAATGTTGAATTTTATCAAATACATTTTCTGCATCTACTCAGATGATCATATGGAATGAGTTTGGAAGTGTTCCCTCTTTGATGTTTTGGAAGTTTTGTTTGTTTGTTTGTTTGTTTTAATCCTCACCCGAGGATATGTTTGTTGATTTTGGGGGGGGGGGGCATCAACTGTCCAACCTGCCCCGACCAGGGGTCAAACCGAAGACCTAGGTATGTGCCCTGACTGGAAATTGAATCTGCAACCTTTTGGTGTGTGGGACAAAGCTCCAACCAACTAGTTGAGCCACACCAGCCAGGGCAGTTTTGTTTGTTTTTAATACATTAGGATTAGAGTGAGATTGAAGAATGCTAAAAATGGATTCTGATTGGATTATAAATCCTTAGGATTCCAGCTAGAATCTTTTCATTATACCTTATTACCTATCTTTTTTTTTTTTTTTTTTTTTTTTTATGGATTGATTTGAGAGAGAGAAGAAGGAAGGGGGAGAGAAACACCTATTCATTATTCCACTTATTTATACATTCATTGGTTACTTCTTCTATGTGACCAGACCAGGGATCAAATCTGCAACCTTAGCATATTGGGACGATGCTCTAACCAACAAAGTTACCTGACCAGGGCCCTATCTTATTATTTTAGATATGGAGAGTTATAGGGAAGAACAAAATGGTGGGCTAAAGTTATCTTTTCCCTTCCCCACGAAGCAAAACAGGAACTAAAATGTACACCTCTTCAGCGATACATGCTAAAATACTTATGGATGAAATGCGTTGTTTGGTGTTTGCTTTAGAATGGAGGAGAGGTAACAGATAAACAAGATGGAATGAGTTGATAATTGTTGATTAATGATAAGTTAAATGAAGTTCTTTATAAAATTTTACTTTTATATTTGTTTGAAATTTTTCACAATGAAAAGTTTCAAAATTTAAAAGTATCTATAGACTTGACTTTGGATCTTGTTACAGCAGGCTGGTAAACATACTCAGATTTTTCAGTCTCTCCCCATCAGTGCTACTTGTCCTCTGAACCCAGTGTCTCTTGTGACTATCACGTATTTTCAATTAACAGGAAAATAGAGTTGCTACATAGCTATAATGACTTTTTACTAAAAGGCAATGTTAATATTTTAAAGAAGTCTATATAGATTCTGGAAGTATTCCTGACAGGAAGATTGAAGAAGCAAATGGGTAAATTAACAATGTGTTTAATAGATCAGTGCGAAACAGTCGAGATTTCTCTAAGAAAGTTAATAGGATATTTGACTAAGGGTGAAGATTATTCTGTAACTATTAGCAAATCTTAGTATTAGTGGATTTGGCAAATTACCAACAGGACTCAAACTGTAAATTCCTCCTCCACTTCATACTGTTGGCTTGGAAGCAGGAAAGTGGTTCTTATTTGCATTCCTTATTTCTTCTATTGACTTCTTTAATATTGTAACCCTGCATACCAAGAGTTGGGTCCTTGCAATGTGTCAGATATCTTGCTAAATTCTCTTATGAATGTTATGTCACTTAATTCTCAAAATAGTGCTGTGGGATGGTTTACAAATGAACAAACTGAACCAAGAGTGATGACACAGCTAGTAATAGGGTGAGTCAACTCCTTATGACTCCAGAATCTTTTTATTGTACCATATTACCTTTTTTTTTTTTTAAAGCCTTCCACCTTCACCAGTATAATCTTGCCCTTTTCTCTCCTCCTGTCTTTGGGTACTGCTACCCATCTATAGTTTTGATGGTTTTTTTCTTTAGGATTCTTTGCCTGAAATTGGATGGGGTTCCTGGATCTGGATTAAGAAAGGAAAAATAGCCCTGCCGGGCATGGCTCAGCGGTTGAGCCATCGACCTAGGATCCAGGCGATCAGGGTTTGATTCCCGGTCAGGGCACATGCCTAGGTTGTCAGCTTGATCCCCAGTTGGGGGTGTGCAGGAGGCAGCCTACCAATGAATCTCATCATTGATGTTTCTCTCTGTCTCTCTCCCTCTCCCTTCCTCTCTCTGAAATCAATAAAGATATACTTTTTTAAAAAAAAGAAAAATAGATGGGTTTTTATTGGGCATTGTCCTCTACTAGAGTGATTATAAACTGTCTTTCTTGGTATTAAAAAAAAAAAAAAAGTTAATGAGCCTCTTCCAATCACACCCATACCTTTCTTATAAGTCAGTCAGTTACAGGCTTCTTATATCAGCCTGGCTGCAATTCAGGAAGGGGTATAGAGCAAAGGCCTGTGAATCCCTAGAAGTTTTACAAGTTTTGTCTGTGTTTTTCTGAGGAAAATGTTCATAGTCCTTATCAGAATCTAACAAAAATCTGTGAGCATTCTTCAAAAAGGTTAAGAAATAGAGATACCCTAGGATTTGCTTCCTGAGAAAGCAAGAATACACTAGACTCTGTTAATTCTTCTTGGGCCTGGGAAGGTGCCTCCCTTTGACCTATTGGGCCAAGTTGAACACCACCACAAAGCCCACTGTGAGCATACTTGTTTTCTTATAAAGGAAGGACCTGTGATTTCAGTTGAAAATTCAAACATTTTTGCTGCTAAAGATTGAAGCCTAGTTTTATTTGTATTAACTTGACAAAGATGCACACTCAGCTGTGCTTTGGTAAACTCAGTAATTTTTTCCAAAAGAAAATACTTTTTAGAAAGGAAGGCATTAATTAATAATAGGTCTACAAGTCAGATAAGACTTCCTAAAGGAATTTGTGTTTTGGTAGAATAAGGAATGGTAACAAGGAGCTTCCAAACATTGTCCTGTAAATTCGTGTTTTTGTACTGTAATAAGCTAATAGCCAAATAAACGTTCATTGTAGATCTCCTCAAAGAAAAGATTAGGCAAATACTGTCTCCTTTGAGCAGTTCACCAAAGAAGGGTTGGTAGGAATTCATATAAGTATGCGTGTACAAAGTTTGAAATCTGCTAGAAAAAAAGTAATACTCAGAATCAGGTTTTGAATATTGATACTAGAGCAAATGGAAGCCTAGTGAGTTTCCTTCTTGCTTTAATATACAGATAGGGGAAGAGTTAGAATTTAAACATGAAACAATATTGACTCTTCATAGATTCTTAAGAAATCCTAAGTTAATTGAAGAGCCATGGGTCATGTGAATTTTTTTAGAATTCAGAGATGAGCATGAAGACATCATTGCTTATTAGGGGCTTTCTGGTGATTTGGCCCATTAGGTCAAAGAGGGTACCTTTTTAGGTAGAAGTCTTTGTTTCCTTTTTTTTTTTTTGGTCACCCAAGCATCATCTGATGTATTTACCAAAGTATACATTGTATAGTCCTGTAATGGCTAAATAAATAATGGTTCTTAAGGATATAAGATGAAAGGATCTTGCACAGAAGTATGGTCAGTTGTCTATTATTTGTGGGCAAGAACGTCAGGATTGGTTTCTCTTGAGGCTTCTCTCCTTGCTTTGCAGGTGACTGCCCTCTTGCCTCTTCACATCATCTTTTCTCTGTGTGCATGCATCCTTAACATCTCTTTTTGTGTCCAAATTCTCTTTTCATATAAGGACACTGATCATATTGGATTAGGGCCCACTGAGTGGCCCTAAAAATTTTTTTAATTGAGGTAGGTGTAATTGACATACTGGTTTCAGGTATACAACATAATGATTCAGTATGTATACATTATGAAATGATCACAGTAGTCTAGTTAACATTCTTCACCTTACATGGTTACCAAAAATATTTTTCTTGTGATGAAAACTTTTTAAGATCTAATCTCAGCAACTTTCAAATATGCAATACAGTGTTATTAACTCTAGTCACCATGCTGTATGTTGTATTCCCATGACTTGTTTACTTTATAACTGGAAGTTTCTACCTTTTGATCCCCTCCCCCAATTTCTCCTACCCCAGCCACCCCCAGATTTTTACACTTTAAAAAAACTATCCTTTTCCTCCAAAAGATTGGGAACCACTACTCTAAAGTTATTAATGGTGGTCTACAAGAGATTTGTCATAACCTGGGGTATAGGATTTTTTTTTAAGATGTCTTAGTTTTTATATTGCTTACTAAGTACTTGGTTACCAAATACTGGAAAATGAAATACAATATTCAAAAACAGTAAGATTCAGCACTTAGAAATATTTTACTCAGGAAAATAAGTTCGTAAATAGGTTTCTTAACAAAAAGGGAAAATAACAGGTAAATCCTAAGACACTTACTGTTTTACTCTACTTTATTCAGTGCTAGAATTCTGGGCTTTATTTAGGGTCAAACTCTGATATGACAGGAAACCCCACAGAGGTGATTAAAGGAGAATAAAATAACTGGGAAAATTTAGCATAGTATATGATTTTGATTATTTTTTGCATAAGGATTTGGAGCAGCCAGTTGTATTCATTAACTAAAAAGTACTATTTTGTCAGTGTCCTGGGGCTAATTTATAAGTATTAATTAATTAATGAGAATTTTGGCCTAAATACAGCTGAAATGTTTACTTAAACTGGATCAAGGATGAGCATCCATGTCAGGGCTTGTAAATCATTTTTTATATTAAAGATCTCCAGAGAAAAGTTTTGCAGTATTTTGATGTTTTGTATGATGGGAACTCTTGAAGTTCTTGGGTCTCATAACAAACTACCATAGACGTTCATCCTCCAGGGAAAAAATGTACTTATCATTCCAAAGATTTCATTTTGCTCAGTAACCTACTATATGAGTAAACATAGGCTAGTTTTATGCATAGGCTAAACACTGTACAGGGGTGGGCAAAAGGAGAGTTATTGATGGCAGTAAAGAATTCTGTGTCAAAGTGTCCTCGAATATAGCAAGTAGACTACAAGAATATGTAAATAATGAAGACCAGCAATTTGAGCATTTATGAGATTGTACATAAATGCATTGTGCCATTATGACATTCTTTTGAGTTTAATAAAGCTATTGTAATAATCATAACCTGCATGTCTTCCCATACAAACAACTGTAAACCTACTTTTGCCCACCCATGTATGTCAGTGTTTTGTTTTTAGTTGATGTCTTTCATTACTGTTACTTTTTAAATTACAAATTATTCTAAATTTAATTCTGTTGTTAACAATATAGCTTCTGGTGAGTGGTTTGGTAATAGAATGTTGTAGTGGTTTATATTTGCATTGACATTGATTTGTGCCTATTTTTCACTAATTGAACCTTAAGATGCATGTGCTTTTTGGTACACATTGGAATCATCCATATACATCCCAAATGTTTTTGTTCTGCGATGCTCACCTTTATCACTGAGTTATTTTTTAACTGGAAAATGTGCCTCATTCAAATAGGATGAACCTTTTTACACTGTTATCATTCTAAGACTCCCCTAGCATGCTAAGAAGATGCTCACTAAAAATGAGACCAGCTGGTTACTACCTGAAATATGAGCTTTTGGTTCTATGATGTGATCTGTCCTTATCTTTAATACACAGGTTTAATAGAATATCATACTCTACCTGCTTTGGAGTGTTTCTCCTGTGCTTTATCTATTTTTATTTATTGACATATAGCATACATAGGACTGCTATGTCACAGCTGTGGGTCATGGGTGTACTTACAGTTAGCTCTGCTATATAAGGAAATATTTGCATTCCCAAGAACACAAGAAATTTTATCGTCATCAAACTCATGTCTAAAAAGTAATTGCTTCCAATGATTTTTTTTCTTAAAAAATGTTTGAGCCCTAGCCGGTGTGTCTCCATGGTTAGAGCATCTTCCAGCACACCAAAGAGTCTTGGGTTGCTCCCTTGGGTCACCCACTCCCACTCCTGCTCCCACTCTTCCACGCTCTCTAAAAATCAGTGGAAAAAATATCCTCAGGTGAGGGTCAACAAAACAAAAAAGATTCAGACATTTTTTTATAACCATAAGCATATAATTGTAAACTGTAAACATGCGGCATTAACCTCTTTTTTCATCTTAAATTTTGCAAAAGAATAATGGCCTTTCTTTTCCTATCACCACCACCTATCATTATAAGTAAACCAGTCACCCATTTTTATGATAAAAAAGGAACAGTGTCACTCAGCAGTTGTGATATGAACAACCAATATTTCTGAAATTTGCTGTAATGTAATCCTGTGGAAGAAGAGAAGTTACAAATAAAATAGGCTTGAGTTGATTGTTGATTAAAGCTGGGTAGGGTCCATGAGTTAATTACAGGGTTTTTTTATTTGTTTGAAAATTTTTCACAATAGTTTTTTTAAAGATACAAAAATAGCATATCATACAGGATAAATAAATAGTGTGAACAAATTTTTGAAGAAGAAACCATTTAATAGCTAATTAACAAGGAAAGTCGTATTCCATTTAGACAAAGGAGTTTGAACTAACCCAGTAGGCATTAGGGAGCCAATATAGATTTCTGATAGTAGAGAAGTTCTATTTCAGAAAAGTAAATGTCATGGAAGAATGAAGAATAGATTGGAGGATTGAGATCTCAGGGTGAGGGAGAACAGTTCATTGCTATAATGCAACCATGAAATCTTCAAGTATGTAGTGTTGGTGAATGAATGGATAAAAGATCGTGAATGGATGGGTAAAAAATCGTATGTGAAACATTTTAAAGGGGAAAGAATGGCTCTGCATCTAGGCTCTTAGTCAAGTGCTAGTCCCAGCACAGCGAAAAGGAGAGGTTTTTGCCTCATTTCTACAGGACTTATATTTGGAACATGTTTTCATCTGGTTTCATCATGGAATATACCAAATGAATTTGTAGCTACGATACTAATTTAGTCAATATTTTGGCTCTATCTTTTAGAAAATCAGTATTGACAATCCTCTTACAATTTCAGTTTTTTCTTTTTCCAAGAGTAATTAAAAATCAAGGCATTATTTTACACTACTGAGACACAACTGCTTAGAACAGTTTTGATAACCTGTTTGAAACCAAAAAGCTCAGATCATCTAGGTTACTTGATTTTTCGGTCAGAACCATACAGGTGCCAGCGAGAGTATAGATGGCTAGCATAATTTGTTCTTAATTACTGGAAGAAGAAATTTAGAGCTTAGTGCATGCTACTAAAAGAATTAAATGTTGTCCTGGCCGGTGGTGCTCAGTGGTTTCAGTGTCAGCCCCTACACCCAAAGGGTCTTGGGTTTGACTCCCAGTGAAGGATAGGTACTTGGGTTGCAGGTTTGATACCCAGCGGTGGAGCATGCGCCGGAGGCAACCAGTCAGTGTATTTCTCTCAGATCATGTTTTTCTCTCTCCGCCTCCCTCCCTCCCTTCCACTCTCTCTAAAAATCAATGGAAAAAATATCCTTGGGTGAGGATTAACAAAAACAAACAAAAAAGAATTAAATGTTATCTCGTGGGACAACTGTAAGAAAATACTTTGGTTCTGAAACAGTGCTTTATCTAGGTTTTATTTTGAAGATCCCAGCCCAAATTTAGTGACAAAGCAACTGAGATTTCCTATTTATAGAATATTAGAGGACAACAGCATATCAATCAAATCCATAGTCTTAAAAGTGTATCACAGAATTGGTGAGAATTTAGTTTTAAAAGTTATGAGAAAATGTAGGCTTCCCACTATGTTTGTGGAAGTGTAAAATGGTTTTTACTTTCTGGGAGGTGGTTCGGCATCACTAATAAATACGCTCATGCCATTCTAGCAGTTCCACACTTAGGAATGTGTCCTAAGGAAATGGTTGTGCACATGTATAAACAAAGGCATATGTACATACCATTCAGTGCAGCATTGCATATGTAGTGGAAAACTAGCAACAATCTAAACATCCACCTGCAGAAGACTGACTTAAATTATAGTAGATCCTTGGGATAGAATACTGTGCCATCATTTAAAGAAGTTAAGTTTGTACATCTCCTTTGCATATAGAAATAGTTCTAAAACTTACTGCTAAATGAACAAAGCAGATTATAGAACAGTAGCATTGTTTCTTTATCTTTGGAATATCTTTGGGAAATGGAATTGTAAGAATTATATTTGCATAATTTTTGCAAGCATTTTTTAAATAATAAAAATACTGATACAGCTATTGGAGGTGTGGGGAATCCTATTGTGCATATCAGAATTATTAAGCTTCAAATTCCTTTACTGCTGTATACTTAAATACCTGGTCTTCCAAATAATCACAGAACGTGTATGGTCAGGTTCTGTTCATCTGTGTTTTGCAGGTTCTTGCTGTCCATTGTCCTTCACTCTTAATAGAATTTTTCATGAGACCAGTCAGTAAGTTTTGTCTAAACAGTTTGTTGTTGTTTGTTTTTTGTTTTGTTTTTTAAATATATCTTTATTGATTTCAGAGAGAGGAAAGGAGAGGGGGAGAGAGAGATAGAAACGCCAATGATGAGAGAGTCATTGGCTGCCTCCTGCACACCTCCTACTGGGGATCGAGCCCGCAACCTGGGCATGTGCCCTGACCGGCAATCGAACCCCAATCACCTGGATCCCAGGTGGATGCTCAACCGCTGAGCCACGGCCGGCCGGGCTATCTAAACAGTTTAAGAGATTTATAAAAGAATGTGTTTCCATAAGAGACTCCTCTGTCACTGGTAAATGAGGGAATGGTTTGGGGGTTTTCTTTCTTTGAGGGGAGGGTGGTATTTTCCCTTCAGAATGACTCATTAAATGTAAAGGCACACTTTAGGAATTTTTTTTTCAGTCATGGTTGTGAAAATGCAATACTTGGAACATGGGTAAACCTAAAGAGTTTTTAAATTGCTTCCCCTTTCTTTGGATAAGAAAAACATCTTAAAATAGCATGTAACATAGCTTTTATATATAGTAGTTACTTCATGTTTGTTGAATGAATGAAGAAAAAGTGGCAAATCTAGGTAATATAAATTCCAAGAGAGTCAGGAATTTAAATCTGTACTTGTTTGTCTAACATAGCACCAATAATTGCTGCTTAATTTTAGAGGTTTTTTTTTTTTTTTTAATTCAGATGTTGCTCTCTAAAGTATTAGTTACTTTAATAAATAGAAGCTATACATTAAATCCTAATTTTTTCTGAATTCTCCACCACTGTATGTATATGCCTTCTTACAGTTAATATATTTTTAGTCTGTTTCTTCATCTATAAAATAATGAATTAGATTTCAATCCTAAAACTAAATTTTTTATCAACTGGAGAAATTTTACCTAAACTACAGAAAGTATAACAGATAATGCCTTATAAATTTATAGAACCAACTTCTGGAGTAAGTAAACCTGGTTCCCATTTCAGTGTTTGAAAATGAAAAAGGTTTGGACAGAGGAGGCAAACGTAGAGGTATGAGAGGTTCTTTTCCTATCTGGTCTGGTACATGTTTCTAAAGCATGTGCTAAGACTCCAAACATAGTAGGACAGAACCTTCATAAAGTCTTGAGAATATCACCCTTTAAAGAGGTAAATCAGCCCTGGCCAGTTTGCTCAGTGGTTAGAGCTTCCGGCCTGCAGACTGAAGGGTCACAGGTTCGATTCTGGTCAAGGGCACCTACCTCGGTTGCAGGCTTGATCCCCAGTCCCGGTTGTGGTGCGTGCAGGAGGCAGCCAATCGACATGGATGTTTCTTTGTCTCTCCCCCTCCCTTCCATTCTCTCTAAAAAAATCAATGGGAAAAATATCCTCAGGTGAGGATTAACCAAAAAAAAAAGGTAAATCAAAGTTCATGTTGTCTTTATTTGATAATTAGAAGCCTAAAATTTTTCTAATTGATTCTTATTAAAAATAGTCTGGTCCAGCCAGTGTGGCTCAGTGATTGAGTGTCGACCCATGAACCAGGAGATTGCTGTTGAATTCCCTGGCAGGACACATGCTGGGGTTGTGGGCTCAATCCCCAGTAGAGGGCATACAGGAAGCAGCCAATCAATGACTCTCGCATCATTGATGTTTCTATCTCGCCCTCTCCCTTCTTCTCTCTGAAATCAATAAAAACATTTTAAAATTTTTTAAAAAGAATAGTCTGTATCCTTGGTTAGTTTAGCAGTAAATACTTATTTATCATTGTTAAATGAGTTATAAGTAAAATATTTTTCTATAATGTCAACCTAAAAATTTAAAATTGTAGTATGTATTTAGTTTCATTATTTATGGCATGTACTCTTATCCTACCACCACTCCCCCCTCCCCTCCAAGTACAACTAAGTAAGTATGTCTTTGCCTCCATAATATTGCCATTAATGAAATTTTTCATGATGAAAGAAGTTTTTACTATGGACTAAAATGGGATTTTTTTAAAACTGTGTTTTAATTGCCTCCTATTCTAGTCATTGGTTTGTTGTACCAAGCCCAGTAGTCCCTAGAAGGTGTATAAATTTAGGCAAAGTGCCAAGGGATAAACAAGTGTTGCAGGAGAAGAGGTGGGAGAAAAGGAAAACTTTAGTCTCTTAATTGTTTACCCCAATGTCTCTTTTCTTTTTTCTCTTCAGCGCTGAACTTCTCTTAGACTCTTTGTCTGCATTAACTTGCTTCAGATTATAAGCCTAACTTAGAATTTATACTATCCCAATTATACGAACTTTTCACTGGATTTATTTTTTCTAATGTTTATCACTTCTCTCTCCCATACTGTTTTGTTCTGGGTTTTTTTCATGTTTTTCACTTATTGCCTTCTCACATTATTTACTGTAGCAAGATTGAAATACACATTGTTGAGAATGAGTGAAAGTCATTTTTAGCCACATTCATGTTGTTAGTAGCAGCTTCTCTTTCTTCACATATATTTAAAGATTCCAAAGAGCCATTTATTTGCTACAAACACTGGTCAGCAGGACAGGTATTATTCTTTCTGTTATACAGATAAGAAAACTGAGACTTGAGATATTGCATGAATTGCATAAGTGAGTGCCAGGATTCATAGAAATTTGGAGCAGGAAAAAGCCTAATGAAAATTTTACTTTGAAGAATTTAAGATTCATCTATAAAATGTTATTTTTCTGAGATCACCAAACTAATTAAGTTGCAGGCTACAACTCAAATTTTCTAACCCCTAATATAATTTTTTCTTTTCCCAAGGTAAAAAGCTATGTTACAGTACAACGGCAGTGTTCTGCCTCAGTATTTTAATTTGGATTGGAGACAGAAGATAAGCATATAATGCAGCTGCCACATTAGTTCTAAAACTTGTTGGTCATGTAAATAAAATACATTCGTATATTTATTGCATTTTTTTCTGTGATTTAAAAATTAAGCTGAGGGTAATAATCATACCAAAAAACCTTCTAGTATTCTTTCCCCATCTCCTTTTTATCATTTTGTAAAGTCATTCAAAAGAAGGAAATTATAGAAGTATTTAAGAATAAATTCAGCTTACATATATAATAAAATTTAATCCATAAGTTCAGAAATTGAATCTTAAAATTAATGACTATTTTCTTTTAACCCTAATTGAAAATTTTTCTGACATGTTTTTTTCTTCTCCTTAACCAAGTTAAATTAAAGATTTTTTATGGCTTCTGTATATCTGTTATTCTGAATATCAGCTGTTACTTTTCATTATTTAATAGTTTAAATATAGAGATAGGTTGGTCTGAATATATTGATTTCAGGGTTTATTTTATTTTATTTTTTTTAAATATATCTTTATTGATTTCAGAGAGAGGAAAGGAGAGGGAGAGAGAGCAAGGTAGAAACATCAATGGTGAGAGTCATTGATCGAGCCCGCAACCCGGGCATGTGCCCTGACCAGGAATCGAACCCCGATCGCCTGGATCCTAGGTCAGTGCTCAACCGCTGAGCCACGCCCTGCCAGGCAGGATATATTTTAGATGCTTGTTTTTAGTGAATCTCAGTTTTGAGAATTATTGCGTAAGGGAAGAAATTTGGTTAATTGTGGCTAGTTGGAATTTAAAGAACTGAAGTGTGTTGTATGCAGAGTCATTTATTTAGTGAGAAAAAAATCCTCATAATTTTTATAACAATACTATGTGAACAACCTGATACCAAAGCTCTGAAAAAGAAACGAGGCCTAGGAGATGAGTCTAGAGAGGATTTTAAACTTAGGATATTTTTAAGCTAGATAAGTTGTGGCTAATAGGATGAAAATAGTTATTAACCCTTCTGTATGATCTGAAGTAATATTGTTGCCCTTGAGAAAAGTAGGTATTCCTGTATAATAATATTCAATCTACTTTTTATGTCAATCTAAGCAAGAAGAAATTTTCTCTTTCTTTAAAACATGCCTATTTTTAACATAGAGTTTCATGTAATTTCAAAGATGTCTATAAAATACCCCTTTGTGCATGTGCATATTTGTCCTTACTTTAAGTCTCATAATTGGGCCCTAGATTCCAGAGTGATTTTCATATTTAGGAAAGTCATTACTTCCCAAAAGATTTTCTTATGAGAGTGAGGAAAATAACTGTAAAATTTCAATGTAAATACCTTGTTGTTAATATGCTTGGAGAATTATATTCATAGTGAAACTGGTCTCACTGTTCTAGTTAAAATTTAATGATGGATGATAGATGTTGTAAAGCCAAAGGAATTAAAAGACAAGGGACGTTTTGAGAAAATGGTCTGTTCATATATATCTAAATATATATTTACTTACATGTTTTGTTAGAGACCAAAACTGAGGGAAGAGATTTGGCTTTCTGTTGGTTTGTGAAGTTGATCAGAGATTGCTCCTTGGCTGTCTTGCTTTCTGCATAGGCTGTTAACAATTGTTTCTCTGGCAGCAGATCTTGTTCATCAGGATTGCATCATTTCTGGGAGAATGGCCAAGGTCCACAGCCTCAGTACAAAGACTGTCTGAAGCATATGAGGCCTGTTCTCTTTCTAAAACGGCACTCCTCTTCCTGCCAGTCCTCTTCACAGGGTTACTGAAGCAGACTTGTTCTGAATTTCTTTCATTGAATTGGCTGTTTATTGGGCTCTTGTCTCCCAGCTGCTTCCGGCTCACCTGGCTGATGCAATTTCTTTTTCTGAAATCTCTGTTGGAATTATTTTTAAAACACTGTCTTCTGAGAGTGACCAGATAAATTACATGGGTCTTGGCTTTCAGCAAGTCATATATAGAGAAGAGACTGTCAGAATGACAAGTACAAAAACCACTGACCATTTCAGAACACAATTAAAAAGATAGGGGTAATTATAAACTATTTCTGGCATGTTCTATGTAACAGCCTTTCCTAAGAACCTGTATGTAAATGGTTACTACTCAAAAGAGTGCTCAGTACTGGGAGACAGACCAGCTCTGCTTCTGAATCAAAGAACGTACTAGTGTTTTTGTGGATTCTGATGGATTGTTCTGGAAATACTTCAATTGAAATGAAATTGAAATTCTGATGCCATTCATTTCCCCCCTACTGTACACCACTCATACTTATTTCTCTTTTGCCTTGTCATTTCTTATCTTATTTGTTGCTGCTATAAGTCTACACCTTAGTTTATTTTGTTGTTCCTTTTACTGTTACCTTCATCCATTTATTTTTATAATTCCTAATATGCTCTGTGAATAATTTCTAAAGAATAGTTTATTTTCCAATTTTTAATAAGTTAGAAATTCATAAAATAATATAAAGTACATTTCCTCTCCTTGGTAACTGAAATACCATCAACAGCTCTTTCACATATATGATATATTAACATTTCAGCTGTTAATACCTCATTCTGGCTAATGTTAAATTTCACTTTTTCCCCCCAAAATTCCTAGATCTTGCCTATTTTCCTTTTCTTTTTTGGAGGGTAGAAAGTTGATTAAGGCTTTATTTTTCCATGTGTTTCTATTATGGAGTTGACCACAAATAGAAATGATCTCTTTTGTCAATCTTTTTCTGTAGTAGGACAAGAGGATATAAGTGGGATGGAGTGGGGTGGGGAAAGTAGTAATATGAACTTATTGGATCATGGTAGGTCCTTGTCTGACTAGAGAGTAAATTTAACATTTGATTAAAGAAAAGCCTCTGAATTTGGGAAGGGGTCAGTGGAGAAAAGAAGGAATCCCTTGTGAAATGGGAGAGAATTCTAATTTGAAGGAAAGAAAAGGAATATCCAGTGACATAATAAACTATTTACTACTTAAGTAAAAAATAAAAAGATAATTTCCCTTTCCACCCTTTATTTACATCTGATTTTATGGGAAAATAGGATGTAAAAGTTAAAGAATAAAAAATAGACTACTAAAGCCCCAGCCGGGTGAGTCGGTTGGAGCATCGTCCCATACGCCATAAAGGTTGCAGGTTTGCTTCCTGGTCGGGGCATGTACAAGAGGCAACCAGTCAATGTTTCTCTCTTATTTTGATGTTTCCTCTTTCTGTTACTCTGTCTTACTCTCCTTCCTCTCTCAAATCAATAAACATATCCTCAGGTGAGGATTAAAAAAATAAATAAATAAAAAATATATATATATCTGTGTGTGTGTATATTACTAGGTGGAACATAGGATTGTAAATAACACAGTATACAGAGATGAAACACAGTTGCCATTAAAATATTATTTCTGTAGAATTCTATTCTGTAAGTTCATCAGTGTTATTTCTTTCTATACTAATTTGTGTCTCAACTTTTTCTAGGTCTTCAGAGCTACTGACATAATTTTTTGGGACTTCATATTCAGAGGTCTATAAAAAGGTGACTGAGCCAAATAAATTATTTTAATTTGTTTTAATTTTTATATTTTGATGAATGGTAAAATCATATATTGAGAATAAGAAGAATCAAAATTCACTCAACAGATATTTCTCAGAAACCCTGTATGTGCTAGGCACCTGTTCTGGACATGGAACTACAGCAGAGGTTAAAGCACAAAATCCCTGTCCTCCCAGAGTTTATACTCTAGTAGTAAGAGAGGGACAGATTGACAAGTGAGTAAAACATGTCCTGAAATTGTTTCACTCAGAGTCAGTGTTAATTCTTCTCAGTCTCTCTAGGGCACATCTCTGTGTGATGGATTAATAGCTGCTGTAACTCCTAGGCTTAGTAAACTATACTAGGAATCTGGTGTCTTAGCTTATAAAACTAGTGTCATTATGATAAGAAAATACTGCATATAGATGATCTATTAAAAGTTCTTTATAGTTAACATTTGAGTAGCTACATTTTGAAGAGTGTTACTTAAGGAAGGAATTATCCTCAGGATTATATGAGAAATTTGGTTTTGTTACCATTTTTTTGAATTAAGAAGCCCCAGTATTGTAAAAGCATTTAGAACAAGATGGCCAAGCTAACCTGTGATTGCTTTCATCAGAAGAGTGGAAGAGCCATGCAAAACTAGACAAATGGAAAGTCTAGCAATTAATGAAAAGAGAAATTCATAGTTAACTAAATATTTCTTAAAGTTATTTCTCAGCTGTCAGAATTAACTGAGTTGGGGTTTTATTAAGGAATATTAATTATTCATTTATTTAGGAGGTATTATCTGAAGTAATTTTTCCATCTTTTCTTTTTAGTATATATTTAAAAAATTATTCTGAGAAAAATAACAGCATAGGTTTTTAAGTTGTTTTTTATCTAGAAGCCTACTTTTTTTAAAGGATTATAATGCTGTGACTGAGGATTTTTAATGGTGCTGAGCAACTTCTTTTTGTTCTTTACTGAAAATATAATACATGATTCAGATTCCTGCATTGGTCAGGGAAAGTATAGTTTTTATCAGGCTCTTTTGATTATCAAACCAGGCCGTTTGGGGGCTTTTCAATTTTTCTTCTTTGTAATTCAAATTATACAGTGATTCTAAAATTAAAGAAAGTTGAACCAACAATCCTCAATATTTAATGTTATGCCCTTTGCACTTATTTGATGTGTTCTGTCTTCTATCATTTGTAGATTTTATTTCAATTTTCCAGAGACTTTAAGACTGTACTGCTTAAATCTTTGGATATATTGTTAGGGAAAGGAAACATTTATGTGTAAGATGGTCTCAAAGGCAGAAGGTTAGATTACTCACTTTTATGAGCTGTGAAGGAGCAATAAATAGATAAGATTTGCCCTTTCATTTTAGTCCCAAGTCTTAGCAACATGTCACCTTCCGTTGAGTAGGAACAGATCTGTTGCCACACCCATATTTGGAAAGTCCTAGATCCATTGGTGAGATCAAGCTCTTGCAAAGTGTAGATGCCAGAGAGGACTGCTCAGTTTATAGCTGTTCTAGCATTCTAAAACAATGACACAAAAGAGGAATATTATCTTTATGCATTCTTAACAGTCTTGGCTTGATTCACTGATCACAATTGGGATTTTTATCTGCATTAATTTGCTTAGAGATGTCAAAATAAGATTCAAGCATCTCAGATTGTCTACCATTTAAAATATCATATACATTTCACACCATGTGATTTTTTTTTGGTATAAATAATCTTATTTTATTTATTTGACTTTTCTACCATCTTATTTTATCATGAGTCAGTATATTCATGACACTTTTAAGTCGTGTGTATGTGTGTGTATAGAAATCTTTATTAATCCAGGTCTTTAACATTGACTTTCTTCCCACATAAAATGCTTCTTATTTCATCCTTTTAATGTGTCTTTTTTACAGTATAAAACCACCAATGTAAAATCATTCAAAGGAAACTTTTTTCCCTTTTTACTGTACCTCTAAATCTCTTAATCTGCTGTTGTATTTTTATACTTCAGTAGTTTGTGAGTCTTTCTGTTCCCATATTCCATTGGTTATGGTCGCCAAATCAAGGTATCCTCACTGCTTTTCCATACAGAATTTTCTGATATTTATCATGAAACTGTACTCTTCGTGGTTTGTTTTTATTCATATCTAGCGATGGATATTACCTCACAAATACTGTTAAAATAATTGTATCTTCTCCCAAAATCACAGTTAAAATTAAAATGGTTTTTAAAAAGGAATAGAGTGTTCTGTGATGAAGGCAAGAAACATCTGTGTCCAATCAGTTAGAAACAAATTGATCCACTTTATCATATTTCATTTGAAAGAAACAACATTGGCTGCTTGGAAAAACAATTTGTAGCAGGGGTAGGGGGGCAGGGTTTAAATGAAGATCTTGAATTGTCAAAAATTAAACTAGGATATTTCTATTAATCAGCCTATATCTTTAAAGTTGTTGGTTAGGTCCTAGGCTACTGGACATTTTTGTTTGATGAGCAGTTATAGAATGGGGGAAATGTGCTTATTAGTGAGCTGGGCAGACTATTACTTTCTCTTTATCTGAAAGGAGGGAATAAAATAGAAATGAAGAAAAGGCATAACTTTTGCCACCTCATTAATGCATTACATAGTAAACATGGGACAATGTGTAGATCCCTTGTATTTAGCCCTTTAAAGGCCTTATTCAAAAAATGGAAAAATATTTAGTAGCATTTAGGATAAATTTAAAGAACTATCTGGTTACTAGATATTTTCCTTTTCTATGGCAGAATTCCTCATGTCCATAACATGTTGGTTGAGGCTCTACAGCTCACCCCCACTCTCAGAGTGGCCAGTCTCCATTAATTGGACCCCGTGATTTCCACTTTCTGCTGTGTTGGACGTCATGAGCATTGCAATCCCTCTGGGAGTCACCACACCAGATACATCCTACTCAGATATGGCTGCTGGATCAGAGTAAGTGCTACTTCCTAGGTAGTAGGTGAATTACCAGTTTGTGTGGAGACAGCTTTCTTATGGGTATCTAATAATAAATATGTAGTATTTTTTAAACCCAAGCCTAGCCCACTGTAAATGACATTAGACCTTTCCCTATCTCCCATAGAAGCTGGATGGGGGAAAAAAGAGTTAGAAAGGGGAGGGAAAGAATTGGGGAGGGGGTCTCTAAGTAAATAATGTAATGAAATTTGCAAAGTAGTGACTACATTTTCATTTGTTTTGATGGGTGGGGAAGATTGAAATAAAGTAGATGTCACTACCTGCTTCTGTAGAATTAATGATTATTCTGATGGATGGAGATAAAGAGGAGTTCTCTCCAACTGATTTTCCTTGAAGGCCTCTTCCTATGTACATCTCGTGGTAGAGTAAAGGGGCTGAAACTTTATATGGGCAGGTTACTTAAACCTTCTGACATTTTGGGGTAGAAATTGTGGAAAGATAGTGTCATCTGTTTTTGATAATATTCATTGCCTAGAAAGAGGACCTTCAAAATCAGTGGTACCAAACTTTTTTTTCAGCTAAGAGCAGCTTTAGGAATTCAGAGTTTGTCGAAAAGTCCAATCCCTAAAATAGACTCTCAATTCTTGAAGAATTTAAATGCCAAATGGCAATGAAGGTAGGCCTTTGTTATAAAACTTTATATATTATTCACAGTTTTAAAAATTTTAGCCTTTTGTACCCCTTCTCTTTTAAGTGTCCGAGATTCCCCCTGCTCACAGATTCCCCCTCTTGTCCTTTTACCTCCCTTGTACCCAATCTTCCTTGCTTACAGAAAGGAAGTGGAAGCCCCCTACCTTTCAAGACGAAGTGGCACTACACAAGGATGTGAAAGTCCAGCGAAAGAGACCCAAGGGGCCTAGGGGGCAGCACACCCCCAGAAGCCAAGTCTTTTCCAGGCAGTACCAGGGATTAGGGTCTGGGCTGGAAAAATCCTGGTGTTTTGAATATGTTCAGGTCCAGTTCAGACTCTTGATCCCACAGCCACTTCTTGAGTGAGGTGGGTGTTGCTCTAATTCCCCTGTTTCTCTTGCCATTTTCACAGTCCCTGGGGATTCTTCCCCCTTCAGCAAAGAAAAGCAACTGTACCAGAACTCTGGGTTCAACTGCGTCCCTGATTGATAGTGGTTTTCTTCCTTAAAACTGAGAATATTAGTAAAGAGCATGTATATTTCTTCATAAAGCCACCTAGGATAACTGTTTACTAACTTCCTTGAAGAGGAAGGCTTAAAATGAAGCTACTCTAAGTAGCAGTGTACTATATTCTGGGGTAGTCTAGAGTTTAAAGCAGTTTTGGCCTTATTCCCATATAAAAAGGAAGTTGGGAGGGGGGATTGTGTTTCTTCCAGGGCTTTTTTTCTTTTTCTTTTTTTCCCCTCCCTGTTTTGTTTTTATATTTTTGCATGCCGAAGAGATTTAGTTATGCCAATAGCTGAGGTTTCCAGTTTTATAACTATTTCCCAAGTAAAGTACTTAAATATTCGTGCATTAGTAGGTAACTAGTTGTATAGTGTTAATAGATTTTTATAAAGTTAGCCACTAGCCTCCTATATGGATTGACTAGCAAACTATATAGATAAACAGCATTAACATTTGTGAGAAATTTCAATAAACAGATTAAATCAGTGAGTTTGGGGTAAGTAGATAAGAAAAAGACTGAAAGCAATTATTCTTAAAACTGGTATGTTTCCCAGAGTAAACAGATGACTGCCCATAAATGTTGCTAGGAAGTCCAGAAGTAATTGCAGAAAGAAAAAATACTTCTGGCATAAAAATTTGCCTGCAATGTTTCTATTTTCTGAGACATTTCATTCACAATCTCCAGGCAGATTTTTGATACTGTGGTCATAACTAATTACACAGTTATTTGTTAATATTTCTACAAAGCAAGAGAATGTCAGCAATTAGCTTATGTACCATTCTGTTAAATTATTGATGATATATTTTTATGCTTCATCATGCATATTTTACTGTCATGCATATTCCACTATTCTAGGCACTAGTATGAAGAGTAAATCTGGTATGAAGGGCAAGATAATTCAACCAAAAAAAAAGACCTAGATCTATTTATTTGTAGGGAAAAACTCTAGATAGATATAACAATGGAAGCAAAGGTTTTTCTGATTTTACAATCTTGCTGTAAATGAACTTCAGACATTTCCCAAGAGATAGCATTATAGCAGCAGGTTGCATATTGTACTTAGAACACAGTTGATGGAGTGTATCTGTTGTAAGCATGGGTTCTATGTATGTGTCCAACTGTCATAGTTCAAACATAGGGGAAGAAAGGCTATAGTTACATTTGCGTTAAATGGTTGACTAATAAAGAGATGCAATCCTAGCACTTTTAAGTTTTAGTCTATTTAAAATAAACATAAGAGCTGATATATATGTCAAGGCATATCCTAAGAAATATCCTGTATTTACCTGTCAACATATAACTGTGTATTGAATCAGTAATCAGTATGGAAATTGTAAAGTTTCCTCATCAAAAGATATGAGCTTAAATTTTAGTATTTGGCATGCATAGCAATATATCAAATGCTGTGCTTGACTAGAAAGTATTGTGCAGTGGGATGGCCTTTTAACCTCCAAAACATACATTTTATTTTTATTCCCTAGACTTGCACATGAATTGCATATGTTCATATTTACCCAGTTTGGAGATGGGTAAGATACAACCAACATAGCTACATCTCCATGGCCATCTTTTATTTCATATCACTTTCCTTTTTACCCCTGTCCAAAAAAAAACACACAGCAACAACAAACAAGCCATTCTTAATAAACAGCTGTCATGTTTCACCCTATGTGTTCAGTGGTACAAAATCTCTTATATAAAATATGTACAGCTCTTTGGAATACTTGTTTACCAAGTAAATTAACTGTTACTTTCTCTTGACTGTCCATCATAGAAACTAAATTCTACCTTCATTTTATTAATGCTTGTTTGCCTTTGGTTTCATTCAGGAAACCCCACCTGTTTCCTAATACCTCAGAATTGATTGCCTCTCAGTGAGCCATGTTCAGATCATCTTTTTCTCAAGAATACTGACCTACATTCTTGATGTATTCCCCACAGTTTCCATCTTGCAGACACTCCTTTAAAAATTAAAAGTAATAAAATGCATGCACTTCACTAACAGAGGATACTTTCCTATGTCTAAAGTTCTTCTTCACCTAGAAATTACCTTTGCTGTTATTAATAAGATCCCTTCTCACAGTTTTGGAGCATATGACTGGGTGAGTTGGATATATATATATCAGAATTTTTTTTTTTATCCCTCACTTTTCGGCTGACATTGTGCCATGTTGAACCTCACACCTTATTCCTGCCAAGTAGTACTATATATTGTATGTTTCAAGCAGGAAAAACATACATTACCTGAGGCAAACAGTATGCATTGTTTGATTTCCTAAAAGACCCTTTGATCTCTAAGGCTGAATTATGAGTGGTGTCATTGGAGTTTCTAATTTGTAAGTCTGTTCTGGTTAATTTAAATGACAGATAATCTATTATTCAGCCTGTTATTCAGGTCTGCAGTCATGCATTTGCATTCTTTAATATCTTTCAAAATTCCTCCAAACCTAACCACTTAAAGTTCTTTTTTTACCCTAAAACTTAAATTTTATCCTTTGCCACCTGTGCCTTTTTATTACTAAGTAACGGATTACATTGAATTCCTAAATTTGAACACATTTATAATTCTTTTATATCAATAAATTGTGCCTGAACTGTTTATTTTCCACTCAAGGAGGATACTAAAGGTACTTAACCAAGCTTCTTACTAAGCCTGGTTACTTAAGATCTCATGTAATTTTCTTTAAAGGTAGAATCTTATCCTGGTTTACAAACCATTTAGGCAGAGTGGAGAGAGCACAGGCTTTGGAGTCAGACATTGTTTCAAATCTTGGCTCTCTGTAAACTCACCACCTTAGTTTTACCCTTCTGTAAATATGGGGTGATATTTACCATGTTTAGTAGTTGTAAAGTAAATGAATTAATATATATAAAATACCTAGAAAATAGTGGGAAATTCAAAGTGGTAGTCACTACTGCTCTTTGTCATTAGACTAACAAAACATTATTTTAAAGTTCTGTTGTATTATGCAGCTGTAAAATAATTGTGTCCTTGATATGCTTGCATGTCATTGGTGGATGAGAAGTTATTACTCTAATATTTGAAAGGTGTTTGGGGGTTCATCAAGATGAGAGGTATAAATATAAGATGCCATTGTTTTTACCTGTACTTTCTTCAGGGTATCCTGTCTTGGTAGTGAATGGAAGAGGGCCTGGTCCCTGGGGCAGTGCAGAAGGCACTTTCATCATCTCACTCACTGCAAATGTCATGTGAGGTTTCATGGAAGTATTAAGAGATCCAATTAAGAAGAATAGTTCTGAGTCTAAAGCAGCCCAGAGTGGCTTCTCTAGGGGAAACTCCCTGCTCAGCTGGTACGTTTGTGTTTGTCATTAGGGACACCTTGTATCCCAGGTGCCTGCCTTGAGACATCTGCCTGTACTGGCTTCATGTTACACACAAATCCACATTTAATAACACTCCTAGTGTTATTTATAGGCATAGTTATGTTAATCAGATTTTTTCACTGAGTTCTTTCTTTATTCTAGTAGCTGGTGGTTGTGGAAAGAGGAGGGGTTAGAATGGGAAGTTAAGTCATAGTTTAAGGAAAGATTAGGTGTTATGCTATCATGCATTGCTTTTCGCCTTTGTGCAGCCCTGAATCTGTGGAGGCTAGTCCAGCAGTTAATGAGAAGAGCGTGTATTCCACTCATAATTATGGGACCACTCAGAGGCATGGGTGTCGAGGACTGCCTTATGCTGTGAGTATGCATTTGTTTCTCTCCAAAGCAGTGATCTTCCTGGAGTGTAATCCATTCTTATACATTGTGACTTTCTTGCAATGTTTATATGCAGCATGACGAAGTTGCCCCTTTTGCACTTCCCTGCCTCCAGCGGACGTCTAGCCCTGCATCATTGTTCTTGTTTTTATGTCCCAGTTGACCTTGGCATTTTGTTTTATCACTTTCCTGGTTGAAGCCAAAAAACGAAGGGTACTACTTTCTTCTTTCTTTCCATATGTACCATACTTTAGGGGAGAGAGGGGCCAGTGTTTGGACACTGTTGATTTAAAAAATCTTATTTTCAGGATCATAATTACGGAGCCCCTCCTCCTCCGACACCTCCTGCTTCTCCCCCTGTCCAGACGATCATCCCTCGTTCTGACCTGAATGGCCTGCCGTCGCCCGTAGAGGAACGCTGTGGAGACAGCCCGAACTCTGAAGGAGAGACTGTTCCTACCTGGTGTCCTTGTGGTCTTTCTCAGGATGGCTTCCTTCTCAACTGTGACAAGTGCAGGTAAGATCATGTTCCATCTAAATTCAAGCCTGGGTTGCTGGGATTAGGGTTTCTTAGTAGGGAAAAGCTCAAAGTATTCTTTCTTGTGTTTGTTAATGTAGATGATTCCTTAGTGCTCCTTGGCTCGAATTCTCTGCACTAGGTGAGAATTGCTGTCAACAAGGAATGAGAAATTGATGTTAAAGCTATTGAATTTGATATGAAATTTAATGTCCTGGAAACTTTTGGTAGGTGGGAGGAAGGGGGTAGTGTATGCAGAGACACATCTCCCATGTGTGCAATGATGTTCTGCATGGTGTTGGAAGGACTACTTTAAGTTTATTTTCCCTCTTTAGGGGAATGAGCAGGGGGAAGGTTATTAGACTTCATCGGCGGAAGCAGGACAACATATCAGGTGAGCAGAAGATGGGTTATGCCCATATTTTGACATAATATTTTGTATTTTAAATATTTGTCTCAGCTTCTTCTAAAGTTTTCATGATCCCTAGCTGTTTCTATGGAAAAGATTGAAGTCCTCTTAAGACTACCATGTAATCCTCTTAGTGTGAATTAAATGTATCCATAAATGACATTTTAGCCCTGTAGCAATCAAAATATTCCTTGTGAGCACAAAAAATCAGATCCTTTTTCTGTGTTACATATTGAGGCAGTGGAACTTTGGGACTGATTATAAGGGGACAAATATATACAATGTAAAACACAGTTTATATGTTTATTGCCAATGATACAGAAAGAGTCTTGTTTTCAAATGGAAGGTGGGTATTTATGTTGTTCTACAGATAGTTAATAGTAGAAGTAATGACTTATTGGATATGGGAAAAATCTAACAGAATAAGCTGCTTTAATGCGCTTTTGACTCTTTATACATTGTGAACTATGAAATAACACTTCCAGGTGGGGATAGCAGTGCAACAGAAAGCTGGGATGAGGAGCTTTCTCCTTCCACTGTGTTGTATACAGCAACACAGCACACACCTACAAGCATCACCTTAACTGTTAGAAGAACCAAACCCAAGAAGCGGAAAAAGAGTCCAGAAAAGGGTCGTGCAGCACCAAAGACAAAGAAAATCAAGGTATGGAGGGTAAAAGTATCTTAAATAGAAATATATCTAAAATAGCTCAAATTTTGGACCAAGAATGCACGAAAATTCTTTTAAGAAGTTTGATCCAGATGTTTGAAGGGCCACTTTTGCTCTACTTGCAAAAATCGGCTAATCTGTGTTGTGAACATGTAGACCAACCTCTCTTCTGCCACTCCATACCATCACAACTGGCACAAAGTTTCTTCTCCAAGTCCCATCCCAGGTATGAAACCCCAGCCCCACCTGGCACAAGCCCATATGTGCTACAGCCTCCAGCCTAGGCTTCCACAATCCTTACAGTATCTCCCTGCCTCCTCGGCCCAAAGCAGTCTGAGATTCTTGTCCTGGTACATGCCTACTTCATGTGATTGGGTTGATTTATTTCCTTGTTTCAAAAAAATCAGGAAATGTCTCTTGAATGGTCTAGGCTTCCTCAGTGTTGTGGTCACTTTCCTGTATTCTCAACTAAAAAGTCTCCAGGAGAAACCTCTTCTGTTTTGTGTTCTTTCTTCCCCATCACAGCAACTTTGTTGCTCCTAGGTGACTTGTCCATCCCTTGTTTAAGGGGATTGGTCTTTGTTTCCTTCTTAATTTCAAAACTGGTAAATCTGCCACCTTACTTAACATTTTAATTTACTTTTTCTTTTAGTGTCACAGGTGCATATAGGATTTAAGTGGTGCATGCTCTTCCCTGTTAATTACCTAGGTTCACAATGATAAGTACTGGAGTTAGCCACAGAGTTCACTCGCCTTGAGCTACCCCTATTCTTGATAATAGTGCGGGGAATTCAAGTGTATTTGTTACCTAGGGAAAAGGGGACAGACTAGAACACTAGTTCTTGCGTTAGTTTTAGTCTCAGATAGGTATAACTGTCATTCTTGGTACCAAGTTTTGTTTTGTTCTACTTGTTTTCCTCTTTGGGATAGGCATTTCGAGAGGGATCCCGGAAGTCCTTGCGGATGAAGGTAAGGGGTATTCTTCCCTGATGCTGTGTTTTACTTCACTGTGATCTTGCATTTTGGTCAGCTTCTTTCCTGACATTGATGGTCTGGGAATCTTGGATTCTGCTTTTTGTTAGTTTGTAATTGTTGCCATTTGGTTTTCATAGAGCCTTTCTCCAAAGTAGATTTTCTTGGCCATTTTCTGAAATATTTTCTCTTTCTGTAATTAGCCTTCATTTGTTGGTTTTTCATTAGCTGCTTTTCTGGGGGTAAGTGACATTTTGCCAAGTAAAATGAGGGTGATGTGTTCTGTTATTGTGATTGGCCTCAGCCTCAGGACTGAGGTTTTTCTGGTGATATAGGCTACATCTCTACACTAGCACCATGTGGGTTTTAATCACCAGTTGGAAGGATAATTTTCATCAGTAGGAAAGTAGTATTTATTGATAGGAATTACTCTTATTGGTATTACTTATATTTGAACCGTGTCTCCTGGCATATTTACGTGGTGTGGAAGATTCTGATGATGATCATGTGTTTTGTCTCTTCAGTTAACAAATAAAAGAGCTTGTGAGGCATAATTTTTGGATAGCAGTTGGAAAATAGAGAAATTATGTACAATGGACTTTGAGGTACTGGGTGACAAAAACAGAATTTGCCCAAAGGAGATTTGATTATACTGTCTGGTATCTTCCTTTATTTATATATATATATAGGAGAGCATCATACCTCCCAAACCATTACTTAGGACTTCAAAGCATTTAATTGTAATTAAGATCTATTTT
Organism: Miniopterus natalensis; assembly: GCF_054644295.1. NCBI lineage: Eukaryota > Metazoa > Chordata > Mammalia > Chiroptera > Miniopteridae > Miniopterus > Miniopterus natalensis. The sequence continues at coordinate 33,160,403 of NC_142095.1, read as the reverse complement.
AATTCTATAAGTATTCATATCCCTAAATGTGTAAATGACATAAAAGCAGAATCTTTCCTGTTGACTGTTATATGGGGAAAACATTAAAATCTTCTAGTAAGGATAAGCTTTTATTAGGATATGTATATGGAGCCACCAACATGACTGATGTTAACAAAGATTACAGGTGGCACTTTATCTAAAATTTGAAGGTCTTGCCTTGTATATACCTTTAAATAGACTTACACATATCTGTAAAAGAGATGAGAAGAAGACTTAGAGCCCAAGAGAATCAGAGTCGTGAGGTATCTTAGAACACCACTTAATTATTATCTCCTGCAAGGGGCCAAGTTTGCTTTAACTGCCTCTGTATTTTTGTCTCCTTTGCTTGCAGGGGACCTTAAGTAGACCTATGGAACAGACAAAGCCCTGATCCTAGCTTTCAAGCCCTTTTTTGTTTTATCAGCTATTGTAACTTGTTTTTAGAAGTTTGAAATGTTTTGAAAGCTATTGACCAACTCTCCCAGAAAACTACACATAAATCCCAAATATTGCTTGCTATTTCTAAATGTTGACAGTCCCATAAACGTGCTAAAATTTAGACAATAAAAAAATACTAGTAGGTTTATTTTAATTCTCATACCAGGATTTTAACTGGAGTTGCAAATTTTGTACTCAGAATTCATTATTAATAAGAACTTCGCCAAAGGTCTGAGTGAGAGATATAAGAATTGGAAGAATTTATCATTTGGATTTTTAATCCCAAAGTCAGATACTTCTCTACTTGGAGACGACTCAGAATTTCTCAACCTTGACACTATTGACTTTTTGAACCAAGAAATTTTGGGGCAGTTGGGGGAAGCTGTTTTTTGCATTGTAGGCTGTTTAGCAGCATTCTTGGCATCTACCCACTAGGTACCAGTAACACACAGGTGTGACAATAAAAAAAGACTTCAGATATCACCAAATGTCTCCTTATGGGCAAATTACCTTTGGTTGAGAACCACTGTTCTAAATCTACTGAGATGGAGTGTTCAGTACCCAGAAGAATGGGACAGCAGAATAAACAGAGTTGTATTCATCAATAACATACGATACTGTGGCAAAGGCTTCCAGTATACATTAAGTTTAACAAGACAAAAGTTTAGTGATCCCTACTGGGTCCTTAAACTTGGGAATACTGTTTGGGTATCCATAATCCTCAGTCTTATAAGCAAGCACCCTTAAGTCTTAGGTTTTGCACTTTTCTTTTGCTCAGCTGTTAACTGACATCTCAAGCAGATGATATTCTGTTCTCAGTGTGTTGGCCTTAGATGTTTCTTATATCCTTTGTTTGTTGTTCGGTCTTTTGGACTTTAGTATATAGAAAAAACAATGGTATTAATATTTTCCTGTTTCATGGGGAAAGGATGTTAGACAACAGTCAGTTAAAACAGTAACACAAAAATGAAAGAAAGCAATTATTACAATAGACATAAATGTTTTCTGTATCATTCATGGAAAATATATTTAATTTTCTTAAGCCTATTTTTGCAAGATTAGTTTGGACATGATTTATAAGTAACTTTGTTTACTGTCTTTTCCTTCTAGTCATCACTAATATGACATCATCACAGTCGGTGTTTGTTTTGTTTTCTGATGGCACCTTAACTCTTGAGCACCAGGGAGGAGAACATGTGTCAGACTTAAGTTCTGCCTTTAGTTCAGGCACATAAAAAACTGTTTGGTTAAAATGTTTATGTAATATAATAATCTTTTCTCAGTACTGTCACCATAGAGGGCATTGGTTTTCCTAGAGAAGTATAGCAAAGTACCTCTCAGCATTTTCCAGACTCCACCTACCCACCCCCTCTCCTCACCTCACCTCTTCAGAGTGTGGCTATTTAAACTGTCGAAAATAGAGTGTTAGAAAGATACACTCCAGAATGGTAACTTTTTCTTTGGGAGGTGAGATGATGAGTTATTTATTTATTTGGGTCACATGTATATTCCGAATGAACATGTATTAATTGTATAATGAAAATAAGTCTCACAAAAACATTCTCCTGAAGAGAAGTAAAATAGTTTGGGCTGGCACACTAATGGAGATGATCAAGAAGTATTGAAATTTAAGTGATTTAATATTTGAGGAGTCTCTTATTCATTTTCATGAAAGTTTTCTTGTTAACTTGGTATCATTCTTCTGATAACAAAATTGATTTTTATGACTTAAAAATGGTCATAAAACCAGTAATGGGATGGAACTATGATCCAGATTAATTTCTCACTTTTGAAATGAGGAAACGGAGCTTTTCTAAGTTGTTTAATGCTTCTCTGCTCATTGGTAATGAAACCGTGGTAGAAGCCAGATCCCTTGACTCCCAGGCATTATTCTTTTATGCCACACCAACTGCCAGGCGAAAACAAATTTTCTGAGACTCAACCTTTCCCCCCCCTCCCATTTTTATTCATGGACTCTGCTAACCTACCTGACCTTTGTTCTCTACAGAATTCTCCTTCTGAAGCACAGAATTTAGATGAGAATACAACTGAGGGATGGGAAAATCGGATAAGACTATGGACTGATCAGTATGAAGAAGCTTTCACTAATCAGTACAGTGCAGATGTACAGAACGCCCTTGAACAACATCTACATTCTAGCAAGGAATTTGTGGGCAAACCTGCTATTTTAGACACTATCAATAAGACTGAATTGGCCTGTAATAATACAGTAATTGGTTCCCAAATGCAGGTAAGGATCAAAGGATTAATGACTCTTAAGTAGTTGATTTTTAAGAACCCAGGAAGAGGGTATATATTGGAATTACCATATCTTTCAAATGTCCAAGGACTTAGAATAACAGATTAGCTAGCTACTGAGCTTCTTTAACAAAAAGCAGGTTCTAGTAACTGGAAACTATCCAGGTACATATTTTTAAACTATCTTTATTAATTAAAAATAGTTCGCCTGGCTGGGTGTGGCTCAGCGGTTAAGCGTCGACCTAGGATCCAGGCGATCGGGGTTCAATTCCCGGTCAGGGCACATGCCCGGGTTGCGGGCTCGATCCCCAGTCGGGGGCGTGCAAGAGGCAGCTAATCAGTGACTCTCTCATCATTGATGTTTCTATCTCTCTCTCCCTCTCTCCTCTCCTCTCTCTGAAATCAATAAAGATATGTTAAAAAAAAAAAATAGTTAAATGAAGATAGGAAATTTTATTCGGCCTCAGTAGGCATTATTAAGATTAAGAGAAAGCTAAGCTTTTTCCCCCCTCATTCTTACATTAGACATCGACCACTAAAATAATCCTATGTTTTTCTTGGATTTTTTTTTTTTTAATTGATTTCAGAGAGAGGGAGAGAGAGAAAAAAACATTAATGATGAGAAAGACACATCAGTTGGCTGCCTCCTACCCACCTCCCACTGGGGATCGAGCCCACAACCCAGGCATGTGCCCTGACCAGGAATCAAATCATGATCTCCAGGTTCATGGGTCGACACTCAACCTCTGAGCCATACTGGCTGTGCTTAGATCTTTTCTTGATGTCATTGTGCCCATACTTAGCTGTGAGGGGGGGGGGTGGTGACAGGTTCACTACCTTTTATCAAATCTAAAATTTCTGATCATTGAGCTAAATAATATATACAAATACATCCTAAAAATATTGGTGTTTTTCCCTCAATTAGAAAATATTTTTATTGTCTATTAAGCTGCTGTTGCTATTGTCTAATGTTAATACTCTGCTTTTATTCAGCTACAGTTGGGAAGAGTCACTCGTGTTCAAAAGCACCGGAAGATCCTGAGGGCTGCAAGAGATTTGGCTTTGGACACTCTTATAATAGAGTATCGAGGGAAAGTCATGTTACGACAACAATTTGAGGTCAATGGGCATTTCTTCAAAAAGTAAGAATATCATTTATTGAGCAGTGAGGGCTAAAGTGGGCCTGGCTGAGCAGTATGTCTATAAAAACAATTCTGGTTGATAGGATACTCTCTTGGGGAAAAGATTACAGCTCAAATAATGTCATGCCTGTCTGCCATTGCTAGAGAAGTGGGAATAAGTCTGCACATTGTTTAATGTATAAGTGGTAATGACTCCAAGCCAAACATTCCTTGCTTTGTACTTATTCTTTAATCAAAAGCAGACAAGCGTGTGATATTTTGCAAGTTTAAGCATTGCAAAAGACTACTGCTTCTTCTGTCAGCATGTGCTTTATATTTGAAGTCATGGGGTGGCCTTTCTATTTGTGTTGAGAATTACAGGAATTTTAATTATATTCCTAGACCATACCCCTTTGTGCTCTTCTACTCAAAATTCAATGGTGTAGAGATGTGTGTGGATGCACGTACTTTCGGTAATGATGCTCGGTTCATCAGAAGATCATGTACACCAAATGCAGAGGTAAGATTTCTGTAGCAACTTCTCTTTGAATGGAATCACCAAAGAATAAATCTACTGAAGAAACAATCTGAAAACTTCACCCAGATTAAGGTCTGTAGATAATGGTTATGATCTTTCATTGTAAGAGAGAGACAAAAAACAAAAGTAATGATGCTTTTATTCTGACAGGATGGGAGCAAGGAATGGATTTATTTTAGAGAGGAAGAAGTGAGGAAAGCATTTGCTAAAGAGAAAGAGCTAGACTGGATAAGAAGTTAAAGAGTCTATACTAAAGAAGTTGCCATATAATAAAAAATGTCATTGGCCCCAAACTAAGCCGTATGGTTGCAGTTTTTTTAGATTTTAGTTAATAGTGCTTTAAAAGAGTTTCTAGACATTTTTAGAATTGATTATTCAAGTGCAGCCATATCATAATAAAACAAGAAAATCCACAGAGCTTTTCTTACAGGCTAAGGAATTTTAATTCTCTGAAAACAGCTTTAAGATATAGAATAGTGACCCTACCTTGATTGCTAACATCTCAGGGTTTATTAAAGTATCATAACTTTTCAGTTACTTTATAATAGTTTCAAATGAAATGATGGATTTAAATAACAGACCACTGTAACTCTTAAGTGGGGAGAAATTATTTGGATAAAAAGGGTTTTTTCTTCTTTTGGAGAGTTTTTTGGTTTCTGTGATAAATCATCAACCATAAGCCTTATTCACACAGGTTCGACACATGATTGCAGATGGGATGATTCACCTGTGTATCTATGCTGTGTCTGCCATCACCAAGGATGCTGAGGTCACCATAGCATTTGATTATGAGTACAGTAACTGGTAAGACCTCTAAAATCTTTCCTAACATGAATAACCTTGTTTTATATATTAAACTATTAACTCTACTTTTGTTTCTTGCCATTTTCATCTTTTTTAACTAATCTTTTCTGCATATTGCATTTTCTGCCTAGAAATTGTGGAGAGAAAGACAGACTTAGGGTGGTTTTTTTGGGTTTCGGTTTTGTTTGTTTTGTTTTTTTATGAGACATAGGTACATAGTATAATACTGCTCAAAAGTCTGCTAACCAAATGTATTTTGGTTTACACTTTCATAGCAAGAATAGCAAAAACGGGTATGTATAACATTCCTAGAAATTGCAGTAGCATCAGTTGCTGTGCACACTGCACTTGTGCCAGGGTCATATAAAATGAGAATTTAAAGATTCACCCCATCCACTCAACTCACGTAATCTAGTTATGTATGACAGTGCAGAAAAACAGAGATGCAAATCACAGATAAATATGTGACAGATTTTTTCTTACTTGGCTCTTATAGGCAAAAAAGGTTATGGTTAATAAGTAGGGAATTAGTGGGTAAAAGTTAGTGGTGAATGTAGACAGAAGATAAGTATGGCCACTTATCAATGTGAGAGTAAAACTTTAGTCTCTGTCACTGATTCACTGCCCAATAAGTAGCATAAAGACAGTTGGGAGAATTGAATTTAGTGGAGGCTTTCTTTTCTTTCCACTGACCATATGTCAGTGGGAAGAGTTGGGTTATATAGAAGCACGGCATATTGAAAGTACTCATAGGACCCTCTAATGTCTCTGTTTAACTTATTCAAAGATAATACCAGAAGAAATTACTAATATTTTAAGAGAGTGAATGGGTAATATAACTGATTTTCAAGGGTACTGAGATAGGCATTTTTGTTTTTTTCTTTGGAGCAGTAATTATAAAGTGGACTGTGCATGTCACAAGGGGAACCGGAATTGCCCTATACAGAAAAGGAATCCCAATGCTACAGAACTGCCACTCCCACCTCCTCCAAGCCTACCCATCATTGGAGCCGAGACAAGACGGAGAAAAGCACGGCGGAAAGAACTAGAGATGGAGCAGCAGAATGAGGCTGTAGAGGAGGAAAGCAACCCACAAGCAGAACAAGTTCCTGAGAAAGTGACTGTATCCAGTGACCATGAGGTAATGTTCCTTGGCCAGAGGCTGTTGCCATGGTATTGATTATATCCAAATGAAGAGGATCCCAGGTTACCACATGTTGTTTTATGAAGGGAATCTATGGTAACATTTAATGCCCTTCATATCAAGGTGCATGCATGTTCATTCATTCCATTCTCTCTTCTTTTAAAAAAAATCTTTATTGATTTTTAGAGGGAGCGGAAGGGAGAGAAGAGAAAGAAACAATTGATGTGAGAGTGAAACATTGGCTGCCCCCTGTATGCCTCCTACTGGGAATTGAGCTCAGAACCTGGGCATGTGCCCTGACCAGGAATTGAACCGGCACCCTTTCAGGTCATGGGACTACACCCAACCAACTAAGCCACACTGGCTAGGGGCTCTTTTTTTTTTTGAAATAATGTCAAGAACATTTCAGCTACTTTCTAGGTTTTAGTCCAGAGAATGGGGCTAATCATCTTGTGTTTACCATGTGGCCTCACATGAGTAACACTGTCAAGCATTAGAAATTGTTTTTAGAGTTTTAAGCTGCCAGGGGAGAAAAAAAGATTGATTTTTCCTAGAACTTAGGAGTACAGCTGAATATTGCATCTATCTTAAAGGAAACAGACAATCCAGAAGAAAAGGCAGAAGAAGAGAAAGAAGAGGTTACAGATGACCAAGAGAACCCAGCTCATAGCAGGAGGGTGGGTACCTTATAACATCCTTTTGTTCGTGCTGACTCCTACCTACAGTGTATGAAGCCCTTCTCTTCTGAGTTTGTATCATCTCATTTCTTCCACGGCATGCTATACCAGCATCTGTAGGTTATAATTTGGGCCTTTTCTATAAAGTCAGTTCCATTAAGGATTTTTTACATTTATTTTTATACACAGACACACATAGTAGTTGTCTAATGACTATTATCTGATGATGGTCTTTAGAAGCCTCTTATTAACAATCTCATTTTCCAAAAACTGCCTGGTCAGTACAAAACGTGTCTGTTGGACTACTTACTCTGACTTAGGAATTTTCCTAAGTTTGTACAAGTTTTGACATTTAAAAATCCTTGTCAGTCATATGGATTCTAAAGTCTACTTTTTTGCTGAAACTATCCATGTTTATTTCTTTCCCTGAGAAGAAGTTCAGGAAAATCTACTTGGTTATTTTTGAACTCTGAAAATGCAGAGAAATACTGATTTTGATGGCTATTTTTCTGTTATATTAAAGTTTCAGAATAGCTGGCCTTCTTTGAAAAGTTACAGTTTGACTTTCCTTTACAACTCTTAGCACTTAGTTGAAATATTTAATTTTCGTTTTTATCTTTTGTTCTACAAGATATATATACTGCTAGTTTTTGTAAATGTCTATGACTTTTCATAATTAATATTTCTGAAAAGCTCTTCCCTCCTTTTGGTTGAGACCTCCTTCTATGCTACTGCTATTTTTTTCTAGACCCGGGAAGATAGGAAGGTTGAAGCCATCATGCATGCTTTTGAAAACTTAGAGAAAAGGAAGAAGCGACGGGATCAGTCCTTAGAACAAAGCAACTCTGACATAGAGGTTACTACCACCGCCTCAGAGACACCTGTAGGGGAAGAAACAAAAACTGAAGCCCCTGAATCTGAAGTTAGCAACTCAGCTTCGAATGTGGCCATTCAAAGCACCCCACAGAGTATTGGGGTGAACACCCGAAGGTCTTCCCAAGCTGGGGTAAGAGAAGAAAATACTCCAGGCCTTTGACATCCTTGCTTTTACTAATGTCAATTACCTGTTTTGGGGAATGGTGTTAAAATTCACATTTTCAGCTTTATCTCATATTGCAATAAATAAGGCCTTTTAATCAGCTTTGGGATGCAGGGGGACAGAATTGGAATGACTAGACACTTTAGAATGGAACATGATACTGTTTATGAATTCTTGGTGGTGAGTTCATAAAAATCATTTGGTTTTTATTTTGGCCCTTCTGTAAAGCACAGTTATGCAGCTGCCCTTTCATAGGATTCTCAGGATAAACTCATGTTTCCCTTCCCTACCCCAGCCCTGAATTCTAAGCCTTAAGCTAAAACTTCAGTGTCTGGGGAAGAAACAAAGGGAAGAATTGTATTCTTTGCTAAGAACCCTAAAATTAGGTGGCTTCAACTGATTTTTTACCTATTTTAGTTAATTGAATTTAAATGTATAAGTTTTTATAAGGATTACATTTGAAATTGGTGTTTCTAAATGCTTACTTTTTCACCAGTAAACATTCAGAATGCTTAAAGTGAATAAGAGACAAGATAGAATGTTTGCTGGTAAAAAATTTATGGTAAGCATTTACTCTGCTGCTGTTACAGGATGTTGCTGCAGAAAAACCAGTCCCCAAACCACCTCCGGCAAAGCCTTCTAGGCCCCGACCGAAGAGTCGAATTTCTCGGTACCGGACCAGTTCAGCCCAAAGACTAAAGCGTCAGAAGCAGGCCATTGCACAGCAAGCAGAGTTGTCACAAGCTGCCTTGGAAGAGGGAGGAAATAACAGCTCAGTAACTCCTACTGAAGCTGGAAGTATAGACAGTTCAGGAGAAAACAGGCAATTAACAGGATCTGACCCAACTGTGGCATCAGTAGCTGGATCCCATGTCAACCGTGCAGCATCTAAATACCCCAAAACCAAAAAGGTAAGTCACAAAAACATCTTCATAAGTCTAGTCTGGCAAGGGCTGTGTCTCAGTAAAGTTAGAGGATCTGTAGTTCTCCAGAAGAAACAAATACTTCAGTATTATTAATTGAAAGTTGTAGATAAAATGCTTTGACACAGAGGGCTAAAGCTGTCCTACTATAGTTCTTTTGTTCCTACAATTTTTAGCCAGAATTAAATGCTGATGCCTGGAATTATTCTTCCCTTTGTGCTCACAGAGAGGGTGAAGGGAAGATATCCTTGCATTTTGAATGCCCAATTCATACTCTGCAGCTGCTGTATCTACCTGTGTCCTAGTTTCTAGATGAGGTTTGTCTTTATCATCTAGCACTGCTGCCTCTGGCTTTTTCATCTGCAGCATCAACTAACAATCTCTTTTTGCCTTAGTATCTAGTTACAGAATGGTTGAATGACAAAGCAGAGAAGCAAGAATGCCCTGTTGAGTGCCCTTTACGTATCACCACGGACCCAACTGTACTGGCAACGACCCTGAACATGTTACCTGGTCTTATCCATTCCCCGTTAATTTGCACCACCCCCAAACACTACATTCGCTTTGGCTCACCCTTTGTCCCTGAGAGGCGTCGAAGGCCCCTTCTGCTTGATGGCACATTCAGCTCCTGTAAAAAGGTATGTCAATGTTTATTTTTAACCTAGGTTGCCTGCGATCATAACATACCTAACATGTTCTCCAGATAGCCACTCTGCCCATGTGAGTTCATTATGAGTTAGTTGTTCAGCCATGAATACTGATGCAGATGGGATGCATACTGCATTTTTGGTGCTCAGTTTGTGAGTATTCACTGTTGTCTTTTCAGAGAGCCCTTGAGGTTACTGAGTTGAGAGCGCACAGCATTTGATGCCTGGGTAGGGAGGGATGTTCTGTGTGTGCTCTTGTGGTATTGGTTAACATGTCCATTTGTGATTTTGAGTGAGATTGGGCCCCAGGTACTCTAGAGTACTGTTGCATAAGTTAAAAAATGATCGAATTGTGTTTTAAATTAATTCAGTCACTATTATCATTTGAATTCAAGTAGAGGAAATGTCCTGTTACAATTGGCATAATTCCTGTTCCTTGATCAAATGACAAGTTGGATTTTTTATCCCTAGCGAATATGGAACCTACTATAAAATTCATTCTCTCTCTCTCTCTCTCTCTCTCTCTCTCTTTCTCTTCCTGTCTCTACTCTCTCTAGTTACATACTGTTTTTGGATCTAGTGGCAGTAGTGTTTGAGTTGTTTTTGGAATGCTCTTTCTTAATTCCCAGAAGCCCTGAATATTTTCCAAAGGTGTCTCTCAGGAATAGATCGCTCCCTCAGACTATAATGTCGTTTTTGTGTTTCTAGAAGTATAGGACACCCTTTCATTTGGTCTTCCTTTGAGGTAGTCTGTTCCCTGGAACACCCTTTTCTCTTATCCTCAGATCTGGATTCAGGCTGCCTTCCTCAGTGTCTGCCATTGCCCTCCTCCACTGGCATCACGTACATGAGGATGCTGCATGTAGATTATTTGATGTGATGAAGTCTCCAACTCCAGGCAGGTCTTCCCTGACTCCTCCAAACTTAAAGCTTTTCTCTTTCCCCAAAGAGCAGAAATTATTTCTTGGGGGGAGGGGGGCATAAAAGATGAGCCAGAGTGGTGTGGGATATGGAGGGGAGGAGGGCAACAGGGATCTGTGCACAAAGGAAGGGCCCTACCACTGAATGAGCAACATACACTGAAGAAAGTCTTTTCCTAATCGCACATCTTACCAACTAAGTATTTGAGTCACTTACTGGTTTATTTGGGGGAAATTCCTAGAACTCCTAAAGAGCAATTTGACCATGAGATAATGCAATAACAGACTACTAGACTTGTGAGGATGTTAACTGTTGAAGCATCTTATCAAGCCAGATTGTAGAATCTCCTATTTTGGTCCTTTATGAAGGGTAGACAGTTAATTAGTACAGATTAATAGTGAAGTCTGAATTGTAAATAGTATGGACTAGATTCTTGAAATGATGCCTTGATTATTCTGATGCTGGGTTATGGTCTTTCTATTTCCATCTTGCTTTTCCAACTAGCAGTGTCCTGTGAAAACAAAAAACATGTAGAAATATGACTTAAAATTTCATAGAAAATCCACTTCTTAGAGGTCTTTTTACCTAGTTATGGTTTAGAGCTTGTATCTATGACTCATCTTTATATCTCTACTGGCAATAGATAGAAATCCCATTTAACTTATGTTCATGTTATATTCTCCAAATGTGTTTGTCCATCCTTAGTCTTGTTTTATATAGGCTCTGCTCAGGCACTTTCATCTATATGTGTTATAACCAGTCTTCGGTTCAGGCTATGTACTCTGAATTATCATAGCAGAATTACCTTACTTAAATTGGGTCTTTAAGTATAGGTCTGAATTAAGTTTCAATCACAGCTTTAGTATTTGCTGTTAACATATCAACATTATATTACAAAACCAGAATATAGCTTTCTATGGGGAAAAATAATGAAATTGGGTCTCTTATCCAGCACTCAAACTCAGCTTTACCCTAAGTGGAAATGGAGAAAAGTTATTTGTAGATTGGTTAGAAAATATTCATCTAGTGCAGGACCTGTGATTAAACAAAATTGTAATAAATTTCTGAAGATCCCTTAGAGAAGAATGTAAGTTTAAACAGTTAGATGAGAAAAACCATCCTCCATGAGATTAGTTAGAACCAGTGTATATTCTTAATAGGCCTACTGTTTTCTATCTAAGTAAAGGAGGTACAGGCCTCATAAGTAAAAAGCAGTGTAAAATTTCCTATGTGTATTTACACCTAGATTGTTAGAATATTTGGCAGAACATTTTATGATCGCCCTGGAATTTCTAAAGTAAATTGAATCATAGTTCTTCAAAAGCATGTTATGGTATGTCTATCTTTTGTTGGATCTTGCTTCACTTCTTATTTTAGAATGGAAGCATTTATAAGTGGCTAACAAATCTTTCAGTAGTATCCCTCCTTGTTCTCTCTAAATCTTCTCTAAACTTAGGACCTTGAAGGCATAATACGTGTGGGGCATTTGATCTCCCAGATTTCTTAGAAAACCATCCTGACTGAAAATGAAACACTGTGCTTTGCATTGGTATTTCATTGTATACACTGGTGGAAGGTTATTAATCTCTGTATCTCTATACATAGCATTGAAATTAAGCTGAATGAGTCCTCACTGAACAGGTATGCTAAGTACTCTGCTAGAAACTTTCTTCACATGCATTATCTCGCTTTGCCTACATGACAATGCTGTGAAGTTGGGATTATTGGCGTGAATGTACAGATCAGAAGCTTTGACTTAGAAGGGTTCAGTAACTTGCCCAGAGTTAGGCAGCTAGTAAAAGGCATGGCGAAGTTTCAAGACAGATCTTCGAACTCTAAAACCCAAATTACTTTCTTGCTCTTAATTCTTTAAAACATTTCTTTCTTCCATCTTTGAGCTTCCTAAAAAGCTCTTTTAATACATAGTTTCAGAGAAGGAAGAAATGTTCTTTTGGCCTTAATAACCATAGCTGGGACCTGGAGATGGGGGTGTCTAATTAATGTTAATTTATTATCTATAGGGGTGATTCAAACTTGTTAGATACAGATGTTCATGTTCCTTTTTTATGGACCCTAAAGTAATTGTGTAGACATATAGTAGGTCCAGGAGGAATAGGTTAGATCATGTTTGCTGTGTTTGATCTTATATCTAACCATGGCAGCATCTTATTCCTTAGAATACCCTGTCCTGGTTTTGTTTTTCCTTTTTGTAGTCGTCAGATCCAGAATATAAATTCTTTTGTGGGCTCATCTGCTTTTCTCTTGGAGGAAAGCATGGTAACCCCAAGTAAGTCCTGTCATCTGCTCTGGAAAGAAAAACCTATACTAAAGGTATCTGTAATGAAGGATTTTACACTCATTTCCTTCTGACCCAAATTTTCTTCATCTGTACACTGAGTGTTTTGGACAGCTTGACATCTAATATCTTTTCTAAGTCATACGGGGCTGTGGCTCTGACAGTTCATCTTTACATCAATATTCTGTGTTTAAGAGAGTTCATTCCTGGTCTTGTTTGGGCTTTTTAGAGACCTGGTCATATCCCACAGTGCTGGTGTGATTCAATTGATTGTTGAGATCTCTTTTATATACTTATTCACTGTTTTCTCCTCATGTTTGCAACTTTATTTTTGCTTTCATTTGGCAGTCCATAATGCCATTTACATGATGTAACATTTTTCTTGGTGAAATGTTTCCCACATTATTTCTAAGTTTCTAAGAGAGTATATCTATTAGAATTGCTCTCTTTAGTGAAGAGAATATTTACTTACCTGTAATACTTGTTCTCTAACGGTGTGAAATTATAAGCACCTTTGCTCTTCCTATTTGGGGGAGGGTCTGACTCAGAAATTGATGTTTATCAAAATTCGATCTGTCTTATGTTGGGGCAAGAGAGCCACAGAGTGGTGAGCAACCTACAACTGTGTATCTTAAGAGAACACAATTACAGGTAAGAAATTTTCTCTCTTCCACAGGATGCACAGTCTTACTATCCTGATCTTTATAGGCTTACTTTCTGACCTAAACTTACTTCTCATCATTTAGATTCCAATATTCACTACAAAAAATGTGACTTTTCCCCTTTTTGATTTCTACAGAAGATCATTTATTTTGGTGATTTGCATTATTTATGCATAATTTAACAAACTACTTGATAGGGAGAAAAAACTGACAGGATATTCCATCTGAGAGTAGACCTTTTAGAAGTATTTTGGGACCTGTAGTGAAGAGATGTTTGTTCTCATCCAAAGTCTTTCTGTGAATCTCTTCTTTTATCTCAGATGTTCCCACCATGGGATAGACAGCTCAAGATCTTTTATCTTACTTCTTGGCACTTACTTTACGTGCTAGTTTTATCCTGTGTTATTAGTCTCTCTTAAATAAGTGCTAAGGTTTCTTCCTATCTCTTTCCATTTCCCCCATTCTAAGCAGTATGAAAAGCTGAGTAATCATTTTTTATTCTTTTCAGTTTTTTAATAGGATCTCATTATGTGTAATCTAGGTTTTCTCAGTTTTGCCCAGTAGAGGAATTGATGGGTAATATTCCAGTATGCTGAAACACAAAAAAAAAATAATTGTGGAACTGAATGAGTGTGTTGGATTGCATCTCTCGCCAGTTGATATATAATGATCTGGTTAATGCATTTTAAATAGATATACTGAATAGTTTTAAATTATTATTGATAATTCCCTGGTTTTTTCCCCCATTATAGCGCTGGATAAAGCAAGCCTTGGAAGAAGGGATGACTCAAACATCATCTGTACCCCAAGAGACTAGAACTCAGCACCTATACCAAAGCAATGAGAATAGTAACTCTTCTAGTATCTGCAAAGACAATGCAGGTACGTGTCTCAAACCTTTCTGAATGTATGAGCAATGATTATTTCAGGTCCACATAAAAAAATTCAGTATGAGTACTGAAAAGGTGATTTCAAAAAAGAGAAAAAGCATTGTTCTCTAAATAGTTTACATCTGTCTTTACAACAGAGGAAGTGAGCAATGATTATTTCAGGTCCACATAAAAAAATTCAGTATGAGTACTGAAAAGGTGATTTCAAAAAAAAGAAATAGCATTGTTCTCTAAATAGTTTACATCTGTCTTTACAACAGAGAAAGAGAGCGATCTCAAGTCAGGGATCATTTTTCTAGGACGACAAAGAAGGAACTAGACAGTATACAGATAACAGCAGAAATGGTTATAAAAAGGTTAGATACATTTCAGGTAGTAAGCTTAGGAAAACTTTATTCATATTTATAAAAGGGGAAATAAAAAATATGTGGGACACTGTTCAGGAATGAATCACGATTGTAGGTAATAGAGTTGGGTGTGGCTTGGTTGAAGGGTCAGTGGATGAAAGAAGTAAACGAGAAATTATTAGGAATTGTTTGTTTTAAAAAGGGCTTGCACTGTTAGCGTAAAAGTTTTTAGAAGACACAACCTTGAATCCAATTTAAAGTATTCATTAGGTTTTAAACTATAGAGCCATGAAAAATCATACAGTTCACTGGTTTTTACAGTTACTCTTACTGGGGGTATAATTGAGTTGCAGTTGAAACCACTGGGGCATGTACTTGTGATACCAACTTATTTGGGGACAAACTTTTTACCAAAGTTTCTCCTGCCAAGATCAGCTTAATTGAAAAGTTCTCTGTGATTTCAGTAAGTTTATCTCTAAATCAGTTGTATGGATAGGATACAATCAAAACAAAATACCAAGATAAATAGATGCTAAAAGCCATCTAAGCCTACAGCTAACATGATGATATTTGAGATTTTCATAAAAATTCATTGTTTCTATTCATTAACCTGCTGAGTAAATATAAAATTGAATTAAATAAATACATTTGTCTGCTAATAATCTGCTTTGTGTTTAAATTTTGTATAGTGTATTTGGGAAAGAATAGGCTGCTAAAATTATATATTTTTTTAAATTATTGGCTTTGTTTATTCTTTTGTCTCTAGATTGGATTATGCCTTATAAATTATCATGTGTATAACCCCAGGATAATAAAATCCCAGTGTGGAAGATAAATGATACATGTGTTTAAAATATTTTACTCTCTTATCATGTATCATGAAGATTTATTCAAACCAGATTAATGTAAAAAAAATACCAGTAACCAGATTTCCATCACTATCAATTTGTGGTAGCTTTTACAGTAGAGTGAGAATATAATTTAACTGAAATCTTCTATCTGGTATACATTTCAAATCTATATAATGCCCATTTGTATTTGTGTATGGTTTGTGTGTTAAGTGTGTACATATTTGAGGCTGAGAAAAGGCAGTTGTATAGCAGTTCTTGTCCTGACTGGCAAAGACATAGGGAAAGTGCCTTTGTTACTATGTGTCTTATTTGGAATGGAATTAAAACTCTTAGTCACCAACCTTTATTGAACTTCTGATCCTGCCTCTAGCAGTGAGGAACATGCAAAAGACACACCTTGCCTTAGTAAGGAGCAACATAAACAAAAGGAAAATAATTTAATTAAAACCAAGCACTAGTCAGATGGGTTACTTTGTATATTGCTACAAGTTAGTGTAAATCCTGAGGAATTATTTTTATTTGTTGTTTTCGGATTTGTATGTTTGTTTCCCAAAAAGACCAGGGAGATATTAATCAAGAAAGGGAAACAGTTTGGTGTAGTAGAAAGACTCCCAACAGACCTGAATTTGAAGACCAGCTCTACCCTTTACTATGTGATATTGGGCACGTTACTAAACATCTCTTAGCCTCATCTATAAAATGGGAATAGTAATATCTGCTTTATAGAACTGATAGGAGATTAAATTATATGTATAAAGTACTTATTAGTGCAGTATCAGACCCTATTATTATTATGTCAGAATAATAATTACTGTCATTATTCTTCACAAAATACTTGTTCTTATGGAACATTTACAGAAATTAGATACTACAATACATTAAAAATTCTAAATTCCTAAAAGCTAAATTTGTATAGAAATGAAAGTTATTATTAGTCAGCTTAGGGGGAAGTGTAACGTTCATTATTTATGAACTAAGAAACTGCCTAGGAATATATTAGTGTAGCAGCATATGGAGCAAACTATTACTGAGACTTTTTTTTAATATGTTTTTGTTGATTTTAGAGAGAGAGAAACATCAATGCATCAACATCAGTCAGCTGCACAACCCAACCCTCCCCCCAGCTCCTACCCCCACTGGGGATTGAGCTCGAAACCTGGGCATGTGCCCTGATCAGGAATCAGGGAATCGACTGTGACCTCCTGGTGCATAGGTCGACACTCAACCACTGAGCCACACCAGCGGGGCCCATTACTGTAATTTTTGTTATTAATCCTCACCTGAGGATATTTTTTCCATTGGTTTTTAGAGAGAATGGAAGGGGGAGGAAATTGTGGGGGAGGGAGAAACATTGATGTGAGAGAGACACATTGATTGGTTGCTTCCCATGAGATACACCCACAGGGTCAGGTATAGAGCCAGCAACCCTTTGGTGTGTGGGCCAATGCTCTAACCACTTAGCTGCACTGGCCAAGGCTTGAGAAATATTTTTAAAGTCTTGAGGCAATGGAGAGAAATTTCATATTCCTTAATGGAAAGAATAAATATAATCAATATTCTTTCTTTCTCTGACTTCATAGAGTTCCTATCAAACTAGCTGGTTTGTGGAATTTGATTAAATTAAATTGATGTTTATCTAAAAAATAAACATGAAACAACCAAGAAAAAAAATCGAAAAAGAATAATGATAAGACATACTTTCCTTAGAAGCATGAAACCAGCTTCTAATATGAAGCTGGATGCTAGTAATTAAATTAGTACAGTGCTGGTCCAAGAATTAATAAAGATGATAGATAGATGATAGATGATTGATAGGTAGGTAGGTAGGTAGGTAGGTAGGTAGGTAGGTAGGTAGGTAGATAGATAGATAGATAGATAGATAGATAGATAGATAGATAGATAGATAGATAGATAGATGATGGATGGATAGATGATGGATGGATAGATAGATGATAGATGACAGAATGATAGATCTGTGTATAGATATAGAACAGAATAGTCAGAAACAGGCCTTATATAAATGAAAGATGTAAATTATTCTGGAATTTGGGGGGATTGAAAAGAATTAGATTCTTGACAAAGCAAATTTGGGCACATTGACTTTTTTTTTTAATCAAACTTGTATAAACAATGTGTCTTTCCATATTTCCTCTGAATTAACAGGGACAAATATATTGGGAGAAATGATTTGTAATAAAAATGACAGTATTATCCCTACTAGCAATTTGGTAAGATTTACCATAGGCATTAAAAATATTCATACTCCTTAACCTAGTAGTAGTTCTGTTAGGTATCTGTTCTATAGAAGTAGGTGTGGACCAAAATTTTTATACAAAGCATTAGTCATAGAATTATTAATAATTGCAAAATTTTATAGGATAAAAACAACCTGGATTTCAGTCAATAAGGAAATGTTAGAATTTTGTTTGGTTGGTTTATCAGATTAAGTTAATCTGATAAAATGAATCAAAAGCATAATACTGCTTTTTTTTTTTTTAATTATTTTATTGATTGATTTTTAGAGAGAGATGCATCGATTTGTTGTTCCACTTACTTATGCATTCATTGGTTGTTCCTTGTATGTGCCCTGACTAGGATTGAACCCGCAACATTGGCATATCAGGGTGATGCTCTAACCAACTGAGCCACCCAGCCAAAGGCCAGAATACTACTTTTGAATTAGATTTTTTTTTTTCTTAATCCTTACCCAAGCTCACCCAAGGACATGCTCGGTGAGAGAGAGAAAGGGAGGGAGGGGGGGAGGGAGAGGGAGAGGGAGAGGGAGAGGGAAAGATGGATAGGTTGCCTTCAGTTCATGCCCTGACTATGGATCAAACCCTCGCAGCCCAGGCATGTGCTGTGACCATGAATTGAACCAGCAACCATTGAACCAGCAACGCTTTGGTACACAGGACAGTGCTCAGCCAACTGAGCCATTCCAGCCGGGCTGAATTAGATGTTAGTGGTCTGAGTCTTGAATCTCTTAAGAATATTAAGAGAGTAGTATACTATGACTAAATAAAATTTCTCCTAGGAATATATGGTTAGTTCCGTATTTGGAAATTTATATATATAATTAATTTATTAGGAGACCAAATGGAGGAGGGAAAGTAATAGCACTGTAAATGAATTTAATGATAAATATAATAAAATAATATACTTAATTTTCTTACATTTATCTCAAAACAGTTGATAGTTGTGCTTCATGGTGAAAAAAATTCAACTGAAAAACTGGTTGAGATCAATATGCTAACAATACCATTTAGATAACAGAGAAATACATGCAGTTTATAGTAGTAGCAAAAAATAGAGAACACTAAAGAGTAAAGTTAATTAAAGATGTGACGGATCTGTTTGAAAAGAGATATAAGTGAAGGTATGAGTAGCTGAAAGATCATGCCATGGTGCTGAGAATTCTCCCCAAATTACTTGTGAATTTAATACAACTCCAATCAGAATTCTAACTACTTTTGGTTTTGTTTTTTTAATAGATCAACATGTTTAATAAATGGTTTCTATAGCTCATTGACATGAACAAGTATGCTAGAATAGCCAAAATATTTTGGAAAGCTGGAGAATTGCTGGTATTGCCCAAACAATTTTACTTAAAATGTTATGTCAGTATTGATGCCATTTGGACATCAAGTGTACAGAATAACATTCAGAACTAAACCCAGTATATATGTAAGACTCTAATAGGATAAATGTCATATTTCAAATCAGTGGAGAAATTATAATTATTCTATAATTACAAAAGATTTTGGAAAAACATGCTAGCCATTTGGCATGTTAAAGGATGATCACTCCCTTACACTCTATTTGAGTTAAACTTTAAAATTAAATATAGAGATAAAACATTGTATAGGCAAAAAAAGCCTATTAATAAAATTAAAAGGCGGATAGCAAACTGGGAGAATATAGCTAATTTTTTTTTTTGATTGATTTGAGTGAAAGAAAATGATTGACTCCCTCCTGTGCACCCCTTACCTGGGGCTCGAGCCTGAAAGCCAGGAATGGAACCAGCTACCTCTCAGTGCACAGAACAACACTCAACCAACTGAGCCACACCACCCAGGACACTGTAACATTTTTGTCAAAGGGTCAACATTCTTATTACTTAAAGAGCCCTTACAAATGAAGATCAAGATCAGCACCCTATAGAATGCAGTCTAAAAGACATGAATGGACAATTCACACAAGAATAAATCTAAAGCCAGTGAGCCTATAGAAATATTCTTTTGATTTAACAATTCTGTATCTAGACATTTGTCCTAAAAAGTAAACAAGTGCAGAAATATGTAAGAGCAAAATTATTGCTCATTGAGGAGGAAAAAAAAAACATGAAAAATACTTAAGTGGGTTAAATTTTGACAATATGGATGTCATACTACAGCCATTAAAATTTTAGTTTAGATTTTTTTTTTTTAAATATATCTTTATTGATTTCAGAGAGAGGAAAGGAGAGGGGGAGAGAGAGAGATAGAGATAGAAACATCAATGATGAGAGAGTCATTGATCAGCTTCCTCCTGCATTCCCCCTACTGGGGATCGAGCCTGCAACCTGGGCAAGTGCCTTGACTGAGAATCGAACCCCGATTGCCTGGATCCTAGGTCGATAACTCAACTGCTCAGCCATGCCCAGCCAGGTGCAGTGTGATTTTAGTCCAGTCAATAAGACCGTGAAAATAAACCAGTATAGCCCGGCCGGACGTGGCTCAGTGGTTAAGTGTCAACCTAGGATCCAGGCGATCAGGGTTCGATTCCCGGTCAGGGCACATGCCCGGGTTGCGGGCTGCAGCCTATCAATGACTCTCATCATTGATGTTTCTATCTCTCTCTCTCCCTCTCCTCTCCTCTCTCTGAAATCAATAAAGATATATTTTTAAAAAGAAAGAAAGAAAGAAAATACACCAGGATAGCCCAGTCGGTGTGGTTCAGTGATTGCACTTCCACCCATGAACCAAGAGGCCACAGGTTCGATTACCAATCAGGGCACTTTCTTCTCCCCCCCCCCCCCCCCCCCATGCTGGCTCAATCCCCAGTAGGGGGCGTGTAGGAGGCAACCCATCAGTATTTCTGTCTCCCTCTCCCTTCCTCTCTTCTCTAAAAAATCAGTAAAAACATATTTTTTTAAAAAAGAAAATACACCAGGATATTAGCAGTACATTAATTTGAGGTTGTGATTTTAAATTGTGTTTCCATATGTTGATATTTGTTTATATAATGTTGGGAAGTATTTGAGTAAAGGTAAAAGAAAAACATAAAAGATGGGTAGATTTAACTACATAAAACTTGAAAGCTATATACTGCAAAGGAAAAATGAAACTAGAAAAAATGCAATTGACCACTGGCCCATAAACTTCATCAGGTCTGTTTTGTTGACTGTGATATCATAGTAAGTACTCAGTAAATATGTCTTAAATGATCTGTAAATTGATTTGGGGGTGGGTTCGCCTGAACTTTCCAGCTTTCTGCAATGAACTTTATCACTTATATAATTAGTAGTTACAGGGTTGTACCTAGCTATATAGCAGTCTTTTAAAAGATTCACTCTTTGCCTTGGCTGGTGGTTAGAGCATTGGCCAGTGCACCGAAGTCTCGGGTTCAGTTCCCAGTCAAGGGCACATACCTGGGTTGCAGGTTTGCTCCCTGTCCTCAGAGAGGGTGCCTGTGGGAGGCAACCAGTCAATGTTTGTCTCTCGCCCTCTCTCCCCACTCCTTCCCTCCCTTCCACTCTCTGAAAAAGCAATGGAAAAAAATATCCTCAGGTGAGGATTAACAAAAATAAAATAAAAAATTCACTGTTTAAGACTCTTGAAATATAGAAAAGGTATTCTAAATATAAGTCACAAATCACTTGTGTTTTTATACCTAGGCACTTTTCAAAAGGAGAAAAGAGAAATAAGAAAGAAAACTTAGTATCTGGAACAAAAGGAAACTACAAATATACTTCCAATCTAGGAAAATTAATTCTCAGATATCAGAAAGGAAAATATGCATCTCCAGTATTTTTTGCACTTATTCTTCCTCTGTGTCTAAAATCTGCTCTAGTTCAGTGACTCATAATTCTTTTTATTAACTATTCCATTAATTGAAATAGTTTCCCACTTCTAATCTCATCCTAACCATTACTACTAGAATAATATTCCTGGTGCATAGCTCTGATCATGACCTTCTGTCCCAGAACTTTTTCTTAAGGGCCTGGGGTAAATGTTACTCCATTCACCAAGCCCTGGGGATATAATTTAATCTAGTGATTAAGAATGTAGATGGGGCCGTGGCCTGGTTGCTCAGTTGGTTAGAGCATCATCCTGATACACCAAGGTTGCAGTTTCTATCCTGGTCAGGGCACATACAAGAATCAGTCAAGAAATGCATAAGTAAGTGAAACGACAAGTAGATGTTTCTCTCTCCCCAAATAAAATCAATAAAATTTTTTTTTTAAATAAACAGTAAATAAATAAAATAGAATGTAGATGGAAACCAGATCACCTAGACTTTATCTCTCTACACACAGAATTCCTTATCTTTAAAATGGGGATGATGATAATAGTGCTGAATTTATAGAGTTGTTCAAATTAAATCTGATTAATTCACACAAAGCATGTAATATAGTGCCAAGTATGTAATAAGCAGTTAAAAGTATAATTATATTTTACTAACAGCAGTATGATCACCTCTGTTGATATTTTTAATTTATACTAAACATGTTTTACATGTTTTCTGTTTCTTAAAAAATTTGTAAGTACCTTTTAAATAGATTATATAATGACCATTTTCTATCCCCCCTTAAACCTAGTTCAGTGGTTTTCATATAGTAGATATTAAGTAAACAAATGCCTTTTAACTGTTGTAGATGAATAAGTAGATTTTTTCCTCAGAGAAAGTAGGATATAGGTACTTTGGCCGGTGTAGTCACTAAAATATATACAATAGTAACTTACTTTTTAAGTGGACCTAAAAGGTATAGAAAATTGGATATTCTAATGATAAAAAGTTCCAGCCTAGTTTTTTTAAATGGTTAGGGGTTTTCATAGAAGTTGTTTCACACTTTGAAGCGCTCTAAAGCTAGTGGCTAGATATGGATCAGGTATTCATGTGTACCTCATTCCTACTAAAGAAGAATGTCATAGATGCAGCTGAAAAATGGCAAAAATGTGTAAGAGAAGATAAAAGAAGTATGTAGTTCGCATTCTGGAAGCTTGAGCTGGTGACATGTTAAGTAGAGGATGATTTTAACAGAGTAACACAAATTTGGGATTCTTGGAAACTCAGTGTAAAAGTTACTTTATATTTTCCACTGGAAGAGATTAATTAGCTCCAGAAGTGTCAGATTCATCTGGAAATTCTCTGGGAGATAGTTTTGAAAATTAAGAGTGTCAATTAAAGAGTTTCTTTGGGCTTTTAGGTTGATTTCAGGAGATAACTATTGGATGAGGCAAAAGAGGAGTTGAGAGCCATTGTGGGCTACAAATTAATGGCTTTACTCCATTTAAACTGTAGTTTCAGCCTCTCATCAGAGCTTTGTATTTCACAGACTTGTTGAGCCCATTAAAGAAATGGAAGTCTCGCTATCTGATGGAGCAGAACGTCACTAAGTTACTTCGGCCTCTATCTCCAGTCACACCACCCCCTCCCAATCCAGGCTCAAAGAGCCCTCAGCTGACCACACCTGGCCCATCTCATCCAGAAGAAGAATGTCGAAATGGATACAGCCTCATGTTCTCACCAATCACGTCTCTTACTACTGCTAGTCGCTGCAATACTCCTCTGCAGTTTGAGGTGATTTGGGTTTGGTTTGGGGGAGTGCTGAATAGAGTCATCATTTGCACCTCCTCATTTCAAATATAATAGCATTCCAAATGCTTCTTTACCATGTTCCTTGCCTGTTTTAGCAAGAGAATGGGAAACCTCATGGTCAGTGTGACCTATTACCTGGTAGCCTCTCATCTTGGCAGTCCACATACTTCCCAAAATTGGAAAAGTTGTACCACAGATGACATTCATTTGCCTTTTGCATGCAGTCCATTTGTCTCTTTAACTTCAGATAATAAGCATGCTAGATCTCCATCTTTGTCTTTTCTCTCTACTTGGTTAAAACAGGCCTCTAGCTGCCTAGTAATCATTAATGACACCAGCCTGAGAGCTCTGATTATACTGTTTGTATCTTTGTTTCTAGGCCTTTAAATCAGTAAAGTATCTTTCCCTGTTTTGTATTCTCATGTATGGCCTTAGTGAAAAGGGATTGAGAAAGCATATGGTTTATGGCAAATGAGGGCTTTTTTCCTACTCCAGGTTCTTTTCCCTTTTTGTTACAATGTGTTAGGAGTGAGACAGAAACTAGCAACACATTTATAAAGACATTGATTACATTCACTCTCTGGATTAAGTTAGAATTGTATATCTCAGCTGTTTCAAAACATTAATTCTGAATCAGTTTAGTATTCAAGCTTGGGTGACAGCAGATTTGCCTAGTAGATTCCATGTGTATAAAAAATACCTCATCTATCGCATGTTGCTTTGATTTATAATTAAATTAGACATACACTATCTTTTCCTTCTCAGAAAATGTTGTTCTGATCACTAAACAAACTCAGCTCTGCCCCTAGTTTGCACTTCTCCACATGAATATCCTAACCAATGTCATCCTCTCTGTTGAGCTTTTATGAGAGCATGGGGATTAAAAATACCTGGACTTGTAAATGGCTAACTCAGAAAGAGGTAGATAGCAGCTATACCTAAGCTATTAACTTGACTTTTGGAGCAAACCTCTTTTTAGTGGGTAAAAAACTTTCCTTGTTATATCTGATTTCTAATTCCTCGTGGTGGTCTTTTTAGCCAGATAGTAAAGCAGCTAATTCAGGCCTTACAAAGTTTACCTGGTCTAATTGCAGTTGACTTCGTTAGCAACTAGAGTTTGCTAATAAAATTTTATGAGAGGACATTCTCCCTGGAGGGCAGTATATTATAGGAAAAGGGATTCATACTTTGTCTGTAGGTTTTATTATAATTAAAGGTGAAATTAGAAGGTAAGTCACCTTCCCAAACAGCTAAGTTTAGTACTCAGTGCATTTTCCTACCCCCTTGTAGCATTTTGGATAACTATGAAATACTATGAAAGTGTAAGGTGTTACATATATATATATTTTTTTTAATCAAGATCCTTTTATTGGTGCATAGTCAAAGCATATTAGAATACCAGGAGGGGGGGGGGAAATATAAAAGCTCAGTGTATGTTTCTGTTTTAATCTCATTATTTAACTGAGGAAATTTAGCCTTTCTGATCAATTAAAAGACAAACCTCACCATTCTGACCATGCTTATCATTCTCATTGCCGTACTCTTTCCTATTTCCTAGTATAAGGAGGTGTAAGGAGCCTTATTTCCACCCAAGACTGACACAGAGAAATACCAAAAGGTGTCACAAGTAAAGATCAGCTTGGTTGGGGGGGAAATGTTTTTGAAAAGAAAAATAAACATTTCAGGAGAAAAGTGAGACATTTTTCCAACTCCAAGTGAAGGAGTTGAGGAGACACTAGTGGAAGAGAACAAGATCATGAGGGG
This sequence comes from Miniopterus natalensis, assembly GCF_054644295.1. Lineage (NCBI taxonomy): Eukaryota > Metazoa > Chordata > Mammalia > Chiroptera > Miniopteridae > Miniopterus > Miniopterus natalensis. The sequence goes on along the minus strand of NC_142095.1, from coordinate 33,135,261 downwards.
AAAGCATCAAGAAAAGAGACAAAGCAAGATTGAGGAGGCACACTTAATTCGCTTCCCCTTTCCACCACAATAACTCTTCTCTCTCTGCCTTGTGATCTCTTTACTGTCCATTTCACACACACTACCTATCCCACCAAGTAAAATTAACAGCCAATCAATACCCTGCTCTGCTGAAGCAGCCTTATTTCCCCTACCACAGACTCAGTTGTGCATAGTATACAACATTAGGAACCTCCCCCCCCTTACCTTACTCGTGTCACCCTGAATTCTTGTTACCACCATCATTCTTTCCACTTTTACCATTCAGATCTTCCCATCAGAGTTCACTATCCATTTTCTGTTTGTTAGGAGAGTGATGCCTCAGGTGAAAGCCCTAAGGGTAAACCTGTTTAGGAAGCAGGGGTCAGGATATACACATCTGCTTTTTCCCCCCCTCTGTTCTCAAAAGTACAATGGATTTTAACATCAGAGGATGTTGGTAGGTGTGGTCAGAACCAATTAGCTTATGAAAAGAACTATGTAGTCTGTGAGCTAGAGAGTCCATCAGTCTTATCTTCAGAACTGATATTCAAGAGGAACTCACCATCTCCCTAGTCCTGTCATCCTCCAGCATGCTAAATGGTTTCCCCGGAAAACGATGGTTGGCCAGAGTCACATAGGAGAATGAAGAAATGTAATGTTCAGGGGCGGGTGTGGGGTGAAGGAAAAAGGTTCCCCTAAGGAGGAATAAGTGGTTGGGGTGCCCAATAACAAATACTATAGGTTGCTAAACTCTCATCTGACGTAGAAAGAAATAGACATTGACCCTTGAATAACACAGGAGTTGGAAGTACCAACTCATGCTCATTTAAAAATTCACATACAACTTTTGACACCCCCACCCAAAAAACTTTACTAATAACTAACTACTGTTGATTAGACATCTTAATGATAAGTCAATTAATACATATTTTGTATGTTATATGTATTGTATATTCTTACAATAAAATAAGCTAGAGAAAAAAATGTTAAGAAAATCATAAGAAAGAGAAAATACATTTACAGTACTATATTTATTGGGGGGAAAATCCATGTATAAGTGAACCTAAACAGTTCAAACCAGTGTTATTCAAGGGTCAACTATAATAGTGTGAAATTTCACCTCTTTCCTGATACTGCTTGAGATGTTTTCTTATAGCATGAAACATTATAACCAATTTATTCTTAAATGCTTTCAAAGGCACCAGGAAGCATTTTTAACAAGTCATTCTGTTCATTGAGATGAATTCTGCAGTTAAGCATTTCTCCTGTGCATTCTTGTCCCTCCCACCCCACCCTACCCAAAAAAGTTGTTGCTAACTATCTGTGCTTGCTTTTAATTTATTTTTTGTTTTGTTTTGCTTCTTGACTTCAAGTAGATGAATAACAAGATGCTTTTCCCTCCTCTAGAACATATCCTCCCCTGAGAGTTACCCTGCGAATAGGCCCGAGTCCCTGTCACCCGAGGTAGTTATCACACCATCTCAATCACACTTGGAGGCTGAGAGTGAGTGTGCATGAGTGTGTGGGAAGGGCTGGGGTATCCAAGTGAATGGGGTGATGGGCTGGAGGGTGGCCAGTTGGTCACTAAGGTGAATGAATCTTCCCATGTATGACTGGTTACTCAGAACTGTCAATGTAGGTGGAGGAAAATAAAGTAGCTATGGGGGGGGTTCTTTCTGTTGTTGTTTGGGGGAGGGAGTGACTAAAGAGTTACTTTAAAAGAAGGGTAGTATCTAGAAGAAAAGTTTAAAGGAGGCTGAAGATGTAGGAGCCTTGTTAAAGTCTTAACAAATAATGTGTGTTTGTTAAATAAGAAAAGTTGAATCAAAAGTTGGTAGGAGCTCTTTTGATACTATCTTAGGCTGATAAAGGAGCAACTTGTTGGAAAAGTTAAGCAGTGATATATGCCTTTTTCCTGGGTTAATATGAGAGCTCTGTTTAACTGCATGTTTGGGGTTTTGGTTGGTAGATTGAGTAGCTTCTTTAAAACGGGACAGTTAAGCCTCTTGACTTTCTGTACTTTTGTAGCTCCTCATTGGGTACACAAGGAAACTACGCAGCCCATGGTTTCTGTGGCACAGGCCTCCATTCTGCAGTGGTTGGGATATGGTTGCCATACAAGTGGTATCTCTTAGGATATCAGTTGAGTGCTTTGCTCAGAAACCTGCTGCTCTGGAGATGTAAAATTCAGATTTTAGTGCTAGCATTTCTTAACTATTAGAAAATTTGGACAGAGGTAGTAATGAATAATTCCATGAATCCACATGGAGTCTTTTTCCTCTTGAAGAGAAAATTATAGTCCCTAATGACCTTTTAGAAATTAACTAAACTGTTAATCCCCCTCCTTCTAATAAAAAATTAGTATTAAACACATTGACGGTTGACCAAACTCTCAATTAGTAGGATTTTATAGATCAGTGTGAATCTGAGAAAGGTTGTACTCCAGTGTACTAAAGGTTTTCTGGGTGGTTTTTGCTGTCTTAAGGAAAGTATAGTGTTCTCTCCTCAGGTGCTAAAGGCTCTAAGATAGCATATTTTGGAGGCTGACATGGTGTGGTATCTGGGTTTCTGGAACCATTCTTTCTAGAGTGAGTTAGTTGACCTAGTGGTGGAAAATCTTGGTGTTAGGAGGTAAAGATAACCAAACAGTAGATGGGGTTTATTTTTTATACATTTCAGCATTTCTGATACTCTGCAGTGAGGGGCGTTAGTGGCGCTGTGGTATGTTGACATAGATTAGAAGGTGAGGAAGAACTGAGTGGCCAGGAGGTTTTACGAGAAATATATCTGTTTAGTAGTGAAAGTGAATGGAGAGCTGGTTGGTTGATGTCTTTGATGCCTTTTTCCTTTACTGAACCAGTACCTTAAATACTTAACTTTCCATCTGCTTTCTACTTTCTTTCGACTTTTCCCTCCTTCCACCCTCCATCAATATTAACTTAGAAATGAATAACACCAGAAGCCAGTTATCTTAAGACACCAGCTGGTCTCACTGCTGTATCATACATGGGGCTCAGATAAATCCCAAATTATACTGCCAATCCCTTAATGTAGTGCAAGGTGATTCAGCAAACCTGATGAAAGGCTAAGCAGGCAAAGTAGTCACATTTGTCCAATTATCTAATTCTGATTTTTCCAGTATTCCCTTCCAGAAAGACTTGAAAGTAATTTGGGAAAGGTGGGGGTGGTTTAGTGATATGGCCTGTATACACTGTTGCTACATGGGACTCTTACAGATGTTAATGGCATTCTCTCTTCTGCTTCCATCCCTCTTGTCTTTGCTGTTCACTTGTGTCTCTCTTACCCCCTTCTTTTCTGCCCTTTGACTTTTTTCTTTCTTCCCTACCCCATGTCTCCATTGATTTTTATTCTTTCAGCTTTGCCACCGAAAAGACCTGGACTTGACAAAAGTAGGCTACCTTGACTCCAACACTAACAGCTGTGCTGACAGACCTTCCCTCATCAACTCGGCTCATTCTGACCTGACTCCTCATCCCTCCATCGGGCCCACCTCTGAGACTGGCTTTCCCAGCAGGAGTGGGGATGGACATCAGACCCTCATGAGAAACTCGGACCAGGCATTTCGGACAGAGTTTAACTTAATGTATGCCTATTCCCCATTGAACGCTATGCCTCGAGCAGATGGATTATATCGAGGGTCTCCCCTGGTAGGGGATAGGAAGCCTTTACATTTGGACGGGGGATATTGTTCCCCTGCAGAAGGGTTTCCCAGCAGATATGAACATGGTTTTATGAAAGATGTCTCTCGTGGATCCATGTCACCTGGTGGTGAAAGGGCTTGTGAAGGAGTCCCATCTGCCCCCCAGAACCCACCACAGAGGAAAAAGGTAAGTTTCACATGACACAGGCCCTTTTGAAGAGCACTAACAATAGATATTTATGAAGTTACTGCTATGTGTTCAGCACTGTTCTCAGTGTGAAGAAAACAAAGATAAGTAAGACGTGGTCTGCCATGTCCAATAAAAGTCAGGCTGTTTTAATACAATTTGATGAATGTTGTAAATAATTAGCATATTTAAATGCCTATCATGTATGTACAGCACACAGGCAGTTCAAAGACTAGAGCAGTGGATAAGAATATTATTGATTACTTGTATTACTTAGCACTCCCTATGTTCTAGGCACTGTTAAGCTCTTCTTATGCACTTAATCCTCAAAATAATCCTGTAGATAGGTAATTTCCCACTTTGCAGATGGCAAAATTAAGGCAAGTTGAGTGACTTGCACATGGTCACACAGCTAGTAAATGGAAGAGCCAGGACAGTACCCAGGTCTGTTTGATTCTAGATTGCGCGCTCTTATTGCCACCATGCTATATTGCCTCCTAGGTTCTGCCCTAATGGAGCTTATAGCAAGTGAAACTGAGTTTAGCAGATAATTATATTAATAAGTTATTAATTTTAATGGTGATGGATGCTCCAAAGGAGTTATTCAGATGTGGTTAGAACATCTTAACAGGAGAACCTGGCTAGTCAGATATGTGGACGGTGCTTTAAGAACAAACAAGACACCCAGCCGGCATTGCTAGTGGTTGAGCATTGACCTCTGATCCAGGAGATCGCAGTTCAGTTCCCTGTCAGGGCACTTGCCCGGGTTGTGGGCTCAGTCCCCAGTAGGGGGCATGCAGGGGGCAGCTGATCAATGATTCTCTCATCATTGATATTTCTCTCTCTTCCTCTCCCTTCCTCTCTCAAATCAATAAAGATTAAAAAAGAAAAAAAAGATTTATCAAAAGAACAAACAAGAGGCTCTTAGCCAGTTTGAGGGGTGGTGGAGTGAGAGATGACAGGTCACCGATTTAGTTAATCTTAGACAAAAAGTAGAAATCCATCAGCCAGCAAATGGGGATGTTACAGAAGAGGGAGCAGAACAAGTAATTATGTGACACTCCATTGGATGGGCAGCAGGGATGTGATGTGATTGCAAACAGTTGAGTGTTGCTGTGGTGTCAGAGGAAGGGTGGGGGGAATAAGGAGAATAAAGAGAGATGAGCAAGGCCAAGCCATACAGAGCTTGGCTAGTGGTTTGGGACTTGGCTTTTAAGCAATGCATGTTCTAGAAATTATGAAGCCAAAAGTCTGCTTTTTATACCAGTGGTTTTCAACTAGGTGCACTTGTATATGCATGGGAGTATTTGAGGGTTGGCATAGCAACTTTTATTTATTGGGCAGGGCTAGAGAAGCTAAATATTATGTGTGTGTGATTCTCACATAATTGCAAAATATCTGTAGTACTCGTGGTAAAATGTAGCCTAGTGGCTTTTTTTACATTTACATTACAATAAAATACATTACCAAAAATCATTATTATTAACTCCTTTCCCAGATTGTGTATGAAAAATGCGTATATAAAATTGTCTTATTTTGAGTTTTGTTATATTTTATATTGAGAGCCCTAACAGGATAATTTGGGATAAAACAGCAATGAATTTTGAAGACTGTTGCATGAACAGCATTGACTATCAGGAACAAAAATGGAAATAGTCTTTGGATTTCTGCTTTTATTATGTGCAAAAGTGATTGAAATCATGATTTATTTCAGAACTATTGCTGAGCACCTGCTATTGGCCAAGTTCTGTGCTGGATATTAAAGATTAAAAAAAAAACAAATAAACTTTGCCCTGTAGAACGTACAGTTTAGTGGGGAAACAAGCAAGATGTTTTAACAGGCTGCTAATGGTGTAAGCTCAATGCACTGTAACGCCACAGAGGAGGTTTGCCAAGCAGGGCAGGGAGAGGATTCTGTTGTAGCAATCAGAAAGAATGAGGCAGGTGATCGACGAGCTGGGGAGAAATTTCCAAGTATGTATAGGGTTAATAGAGCTGGCTTGCTAAAATAAGAACCGAAATTATTTCCTTTCTCCTTTTACATTAGTTTCTCTATGTGTAAGAAAGAAACACTAATGAATCTCGTGTATCTTGGAAAATTAAGCACATTTAAGAACCCTAAAGAATTGGCTTTTTCTTTTGTTTTGGGGTGTTTTACCTCTCTTTTTTTTTTAACAGCTATCTCTAGGGATTTCTAGGAAGTGAGAAAGAGCTATCAGAATCACCTGGGAGGCTTTTTCAAACTACATAAGCTCCCTTTTCTAGGAGCTACCATTGTTGCAGATAACTATGATAGCACGCTTCTGTTGTGGGGTAACTGTAATCTCACAGGTTTTTTTTTTGAAGGCAGAAAAAGGGTTGAAATCTACTGGTGAACACCAGTCTTCAAAAATGTTATCTCCTGGTGTCTTCTCTTCTCCTTCCCAATATCTGACTGATGTAAATAGGTAGCTGTGCTGAGATCTTTGTCACACCTGAAAAAAAGTCGCCAATATTGGTGTCTGCTTTGTTTGCATGGCTTGCTAATGGTGTACTAGGGTTCATCTTTCCCCATTGCTACTGATCCACTACCAGTTTCTAGAGTCCTGTTTGTTACTTCCTTTGTAGGTATCCCTGCTGGAGTACCGCAAACGGAAACAGGAAGCCAAGGAGAATTCTGCTGGTGGGGGAGGTGACTCTGCACAGAGCAAAAGCAAATCTGCAGGAGCTGGGCAAGGCAGCAGTAACTCACTTTCTGACACTGGTGCCCATGGTGTGCAGGGATCCTCAGCCCGAACCCCATCTTCCCCTCACAAAAAGTTCTCCCCATCTCATTCCTCTTTGTCCCATTTGGAGGCGGTAAGCCCATCCGATTCCAGAGGCACTTCATCTCACTGCAGACCTCAAGAGAATATCAGCAGTAGGTGGTGAGTTGATATTTGATGCTTTAATAACTAAATGGATCATTCCCAGTTTTACCTAAAACATATGTGAACATTTACCTGAGAAAGCCAGACAACAGCTCCCTCTTTCCTGTTCAGCTGATTAAATAATATCAGCCAGAACCTCCCAGCCTTACAGAAGCAAACATTTGCTACCAATCCTGTGGGACACCACTTTGGACTGCATACAATTGTGGACACAGATAAGCTATATAGTATTTGCTGGGCCCTAACACTGCCTCTTCTATTTTCCTATTTTGTATGAAAGGTAATTTAGGAGTTCAGGTCAGTTCCACTTAAATTGACAACAGATGTCTCAATTCCACACAGCCAGCATATACAGAGAGAGAAGATGTATTCTGAAAGAATTTGTCTGGCTTAAGGGAGACCACACATAATACTGGTGGCAAGTACTGAGTATCAGATGAGCGAAATAGAAGAAGACGCAGTTCAGGGATCTTGAACGGAAGAAATGAAGCCTGCGAAAGAGATGGGGCTCAAACAAATAATGTTTATTAATCTATGAAACGTATTAAGTACTATGTGCCAGGCACATGACTTCACAGAAGAGAAAACTTAGCATTTCAAAGTGGGAGTTAAGCACACGCTCCCTCTCAGGAGCATGTCCACATCTTTCCCCTCTGCCCCCAGGTGCATTACCTCTGCCTTTCTCCTAAGTTCCATGGGCCCTTCTTTTGCCTCTGTAACTTGTTCCCTGAGCCCATTTCTTCTGTGGCTCACTTTTACTACTTCTGTAACTAAACTTTCTCTTATAATTTGGGGTGGAGATGGAGGTTTAAAAAAGTAGACATCTTTAAATTTACTTTTTCCTTCATTGCTTTTTCTTTAAAAGTGTTTTTTCTTTTGTGCCTAACATAGTTTGAGGCAGAGAAAATAACCTCGTTTTAAATTGATCCTGAAGAAAATAATGTCTAAGAAGGTGTGTTTAAGAGAATATGTTGTACAATCTTTGTCAGAGATTCAGTTGTTCCACCCTCTTGATTCAGAAACCCTGTGGCATAAACTTGCACCCTGTTGCCTTCACAGGATGGTTCCCACATCAGTAGAACGACTCCGAGAAGGAGGAAGCATCCCCAAAGTCCTCCGAAGCAGTGTGAGGGTGGCCCAAAAAGGAGAGCCTTCTCCCACGTGGGAGAGTAACATCACAGAGAAAGACTCAGGTAAACCTATGGCTTTGTGCTGTCTACCAGGTTCGGGGGCATGTGACCCAGGCTCCACACATTTTACAACAGATACTAGGCTGAGGTGAGTCAGCTTCTTATGTGGTTGGGCTTCATTGTTTGCAAGGTTCCAGCTTAGTTTGCTTTTACTCTTTTGGGCTAAAGCATTCTTAAGATGTAGCATTGCTTTTTCTCTGTGTGCTTTTTTTCCCCCAAGGAATACTTTTTTGTAACTCATCTCTCCAACGGTCTGAAATCCACCTTGTTGAAGGATGAAGAGAAAGGAGACAGGAAACAGATCAGGCATTTAAGACATAGCCCATAATTAACCACTCCTTTTGCCCTTCTGGCGTGCTGCACTCACGTGATTTGTCAGAAAGAGAGCAGCATGGGTTAGTGATGGCATTAGTGATTGGAATAAACAGTGGCTATTTCTCACTTCTAAGAAGCCAAGTTGATTTTGTATTATATTCCAGACCCCGCAGATGGAGAAGGCCCAGAGACACTGAGCTTAGCACTCTCAAAAGGAGCAGCCGTTTACAGCCCTTCCCGATACAGCTACCAGGTGAGACAAGAAATTGCTCATCTATGGGCATTGGAGTGTGTTCTGGGTTCCAAATGTTTTGAGATGTCATCTTTGCATATAGTTTCAGCAGCCTTAGAAATAAGCCATCGTCTACTCACCTTCAGGTAATCAATCATGCTAGAAAAATAAAGTGATCAGAAATAGCCATTTTACTGTCTTTGGTATTCTAAAAAGAACAAATGATTAAGCAAATAAAGAAAAAGTAGGGTGTTTTAAATATTCACAAACCTAAACAGCTTAAATAGGGACTTTTTCACCACTTTATGCTTTTCTTCTCAACTCTTTCTAGCTCCTGCAGTGTGATAGTCCACGGACAGAATCACAAAGCCTCCTTCAACAAAGTTCCTCCCCCTTTCGAGGACATCCAACCCAATCTCCAGGATACAGTTACCGAACTACTGCACTGAGACCTGGAAATCCCCCCTCTCACGGTTCTTCAGAATCTTCCCTCTCTTCTACGTCCTATTCCAGCCCCGCCCACCCTGTGTCCACAGACTCATTGGCTTCATTTACGGGGACACCAGGGTATTATAGCAGCCAGCCACATTCTGGAAACAGCACGGGCAGCAATCTTCCAAGGAGGAGCTGCCCTTCTAGCGCTGCTAGCCCTACCCCGCAGGGCCCCTCAGACTCACCGACCTCAGACTCGGTTTCCCAATCCAGCACAGGAACTCTGAGTTCCACCTCCTTTCCTCAGAACTCTAGGTCGTCATTGCCATCAGACTTACGGACTATCAGTCTGCCCAGTGCTGGGCAGTCCACTGCCTACCAGGCCTCCAGGGTATCTGCGGTTTCCAATTCACAGCATTACCCGCACCGTGGAAGTGGGGGTGTGCACCAGTACCGACTCCAGCCGTTGCAAGGGTCGGGAGTCAAGACTCAGACAGGACTTTCCTAGGGCTTCTGGATTTGGGCAAACAAAACTGAATGAGCCCATAGCTGCTTCCTTCCAGCTGCCTCTGGAACCTAGGCCAAGCAGATTGCTGGGGAAGGGGGTACAAGGTGCCAGAGGATTGGGTCTGGTCGACAAGAAACAAGACTTGTGGTCACAGCTGGCTCTGGCCTTGGAGAAAGATGTAAATCTTGTCTGAAGCAGAGACTATAAAGAAGTTTCTCCCTGCTGTTAAGGGTACATTGTTGACAAGCAAATGGTGTTTCGGTTAGTAACGGTTCTAAGTGCAATGAGTTGTGTTGAAGCCTCCGTCTCCCATCCTTGCCTGTAGCCTGTAGTCACTTGTGCAGTGAGGACATCTTTTTAAAATCCAAAAAAAAAAAAAAAAAAAAAAGTTTTCAAAGGGAAAAAACAAACATGAAAACAGCCAATCTCAAAGCCCCAAGCCATCTGAGTAGTGTTAGGGTTTTATGCACTTAAGAAAAAAGGTAGGTATATAAATGTTCACCGTAAGACAACCATTCCAAAAGCAGATATCCAGCTAAGATGTGTCCACCAAGAATGTTCCCTACCTTTGTCTTTGAATCACTGAGAAATAGGCAGGGATAGTGAAGCTTGGAATGTGCTCTGACTAAGGGGTGCCTGGCTCTCTGAAGAAAAGCTTGTGGTCAACTCTTGATTATTCAGGAGCAGATTAACCTAGTAGATTGTCTGAGCCCCCATCTGTTACCATCCCACTCCCCTTCCCCAAGCTATTTCACAGCTCAGTAACCCTTGAAGTAGGTAGGTAAAGAGTGAGATGGGCCACTTGCTACTTAACAGCTGTTGGCAATAAATTTGATTAGGAAGGATCCCAGGTGGTTTGGGAATTCTTTGAATTTTATTTTTTCTACTCCCAATTAATCAGGAGTTGATGATCCCATGAGTAGGACCGCCTCCATGATTGGGGAGCATGCACTCGTGACTGCAGGGTAAGAGTGGAAAGATGTGTGGAGTGGTGCCGACAGGACTGTGATTGTGTGTGGGCGTGTTCCACATTTCTTTGGGGGATGCTTATTTGAGAGTGGCATGGGTGAGACAGTGAGAAAGCCACCCACACACCTAACACTGTTCTGGATGAGAGACAAGAGCAGACTGGCTTCTCCCCATCAGTGCATTGTGCCTGTTGTACACCCCTGGAGGAGCCCTGGAGCCAGCCCAGGTGGGGTACACAATCTTTTTAAATTCCATACGGTTGCCAGCTTATTTCTTTCACTTGTTTACTGTAATATCCGGCGTGTTTTTATTTATCTAATTTTGTATTCAGTTATAACCATGGTAGGGGTAGCAGATCTATGACAGGTGTAATCCCTGGTGCTGCAGTGGACCTTACTTCTTTTCTTTTGGACAAGATAATACTGTGAGTCTCCCTCCTTCCTTCCCTCCAGTTTTCTTTTTTCCCCCACCTCTTGCATCCCCTTCCTTCTACCTTTCCTACAACTATCATATGCACAGTCTTCTCTCTTTGTGTGTGACTGTTACAAAATTTCACTTTTTCAAAATTGAAATCAGGTGTTTGCTCAAATGAGGGGAGATTTTTTTTTCTTTTTTCTTTTTTTTAATGCTGAGACCTCAGCAGAATACTTTTCTTTTTGTTGTTTCCCCCACAAACCCATCAGTCTGGGAGAGCCTTGGGAGTGGAAATCATGTTGCCTGGGATGCTGGTTTCTTTGTATATTATATAAAACGTATGTAAATGTCTCTCCATTTGGGCTGGGGTTTGCATTCTCCCCTTGGCTGTTAACCGAGGGGAGAGGCCAGCAGGCAGGCGGCCCTCACCCTGCCTGGCACGTGCAGAGACCCCAGCCACTCTGTGTGGGCAGGGTGCTGTCAAGACCAGACCTCTGGGGGGGGATGGGGGCGGGGGGTGGGGGGAACTCTTGGAAGGGAAGAAGTATCACTTCTTTCTCAAGTGGAGTGTTTACACCTTGATGTAACATTTGAACTTTCACAAGAGATGTAATAATTTTGATAATAAAATTCTTAACCATAATAATCATAAAGTTGAGAACTTCTTTGTCCAGTTCTGTGACCTTGCCTTGCAGTGTTTTCCTAACTTTTTTTTTTTTTTTTTGTAATATATCTTTATTGATTTCAGAGAGAGGAAGGAAAAGGGAGAGAGAAAGAGAGAGAGAAACATCAGTGATGAGAGAGCCATCACTGATTGGCTGCCTCCTGCAACCCAGGCATGTGCCCTGACCGGGAATCGAACCACCATCTCCTAAATACTAGATCAGTGCTCAACCGCTGAGCCACGCCCAGCCTGGCTCCTAACTATTTCCTTACCTGAGGAGAGCAAGGTATACCCACGTTCAGGAGAATGTGCTTTTGATGTAGTTGTGCCCATAGTGGGGCCAAGAATATGGATTGATCTTCCTTCTGCCTTTTAAGGTGACTAAGGGCAGGTCAGCCTGCAGCAGTGGGACTGAACATTGCAAACTGACTTGAACCAGACTAGAGTTCCCGACCTTGACCTTAACCTTATTCATTCAGCATCTATTAATTGGCCTTTTTCTTCTCAAACAGTTCCAGGCATTGTTTTTGTTGGGTTTATGTGATTAAAATGGGGCATGAGGCAGGCAGATAAAATCTCAGCTTTCCTAGTGCTTACAATCTGAAGCAGGGTGAGAACTAAACCAGTCCATAATTTCAAGTAGCCATTACCATGTTATTGTTTCATAGCTGTTATGTAACTAGGGAGGTTAAGAGGCCACTCCAAAATGATTGATCAGGGTAAGAAGGTGACATTTAAGCTGAGGCCTCAGCAATAAGGAGGTTCTCATGGGATGATATGAATAAAGATCATTCCTGGGGAGTTAGAACAGCAGGTGCAAAGCAAGAATGGTATGGTTAGGATATAGTGAATGACCAGGGCAGGGTGTGGTAGATATCCAGTAGGACAGGAAGATAGGGGTTGGATCATGTGGCACAGGGGTCAGCAAACTGTTTATGAAGGGCCACGTAATATTTAGGCTTTGCAAGCCATATGGTCTCTGTTACAACTATTCAACTCTGCCGTTGCAATACAAAAGTAGCCGTAGGCAGTATGTGGCTGTGCTCCAGTAAAGCTATATTTACAGAAATATGTGACTAGTCAGATTTGCTGGTCCAGATTTAAGGTACAGCCTGTGGGCTTAGTTTAAAGAATCTGGATTCTAAGTACAGTGGGAAAGTCATTGCAGAATATTAAGCAGAGAAGTGACATGGTCTAATTTATGTTTTGTTGGTTGGGTAGTTTTTTAAAATTACTCTGATTGTTTTGATCCTATTGGGAGAGAAATAGATGCCGGGAAACCAGTTTGGAAGCTATAGCAGTGTTTCAGGCAAGCAGCAATACAGTGGTGACTTCTATTAAGACAATAATAATGGGTAAGGAGAAGGACTTGGAATTGGCATGTTTTGCAGCTAAACAGCAGTGCTTGCTGATGGTTTGCTATGAAAGTGTTTTGCTCTAACATTTGACAAATATTGACTGAGACCTACAATAGACTACATTTTGCTAAGCATATAAGGGATTCAAAGATGGAGAAAATGCTGCCCATTTCTTAAAGGAGCTTAGAAAATAACCAATTAGAGACATAATAAAAATGATTGTCTTTTTAGAAGACCTTTCCCAAATGCCTATAGGAATACTTAGGTAACCTTACAACAGCCACAACTGAATTCTGCCTGGGGTAAAAGGAAAATAGGTACATAGTCGTCTTTAAAAAGCATTTCCATATGTAGTGTCTTACTTGGTCTCATAATTCTGTGCTGAAAGCAAGTCAGATGCTTAAACATAAGAAATTGAGGCCTGGTGCAGTGTTCCAGCTGTACCCTAGGGCTTCTGATTATGAATAAGCTCATCTGATTATTGCCAGAATTGGAAGATGCTGTTCCATAATCATTTACTAAATACCTGCTGTGTGCTGGGCTATATGTAAGGTGCTAGGAATGTGAAGGTAAGAGCCATCTGGCTATTAGGAATTAGTATATTTGCTATTGTTATCAAGTACCTACTCTATTACTAGGTACATTTATATACTTATATTTATACTCTAAATGTAAGAAGCTGGCCTGGCCGGGCATGGCTCAGCGGTTGAGCGCCAACCTAGGATCCAGGCGATCGGGGTTCGATTCCCGGTCAGGGCACATGCCCAGGTTGTGGGCTCGATCCCCAGTCAGGTGCTGCAGGAGGCAGCTGATCAATGACTCGTTCATCACTGATGTTTCTCTCTCTCCCTCTTTCTTCCTCTCTCTGAAATCAATAAAGATACATTTTATAAATAAATAAATAAATAAATGTAAGAAGCTGAACAGTATTAAACTAGTGCGATCATGCATCTTATTTATGACTTTCCAGTTTACCAGATTCTTCCATTTATGCCATCAGCTAGCTGATTCACACTTAACAATGCATAAGGAAGGTATTATTTTTTATTTATAATTTTTCAATGAATTTTAGAGGATACAACTTACAAAGATTTCTCTCTTCTAAATGGCAGGCCCAAACTGAGTTTTGGAAATTTTGCGGTTTATCCAGGAAAAAATAGAGAAAGCTAGAGTTGCTGTGAAACTATGACTAGAAATCGCTTAACTAGCTGAAAAAAATGTCATACCTTTTTCTACCTTGTAAACAGCAGTCAGGCCTTTTTGGCCCTCGGACATCAGTGTGATGGTACAGAGTTCTCTGTTTAGCAGAAGTCACCCTGAAGAAAAAAGTGCACCATTGTCTAAATGAAGTAGGCCATTTTCTTTGAAAGTACATAGATTATCAACTCATCAACCAGAACTGGGACAACCCCTATAACCTTCTGTGAGGCTCAAAGAGATAAGAGGATTTTTTGCCAAGGTTCTCAATATATATACCCTGTGCTCAAGATTGATAAAGGCAACAGCTTGGAGAAAAGCATAGCTGTTGAAGGAGGTGGTGTTCCCCTATAACTTTTACCTGTTCTATATTCAAAACTTAACCAGGCAGAGATATTCTTTGAATATGTCTCAAATCCCTCATAAAAGTGCACAGAAGAGTGGTCATGATAGCAAAACAAAACCTTAGGCAACATTACAGGAAAACTAGGTATCCCCATGAGCACCAAAATAAGGTATGTAGAAATAAACTACCAAGAGCCACAAGACCTTCATGGTATCTCCTGTTCCAGAAGAAGCAATGGAGCATCTGATGAATCTCAACTCCAAAACAAGTTCTCACTTGAAAGTTCAATGAGCCAATTTGAGAACTATAACCAAAATTTGGGAGAGGTTTGCATTGGGTACCAAGGATGTTTGGTTAAGCCAAAGGGCTGGAGCAGTCTGCGCCCAAAAAACTTACAACCAGCAACGCCCCCAGGACAGAGCTCGATGTTGAAAAGATACTCCTAATAGAATCCAAATTTATCAGGACAATCAAAAGAGAGATGAGGTTGGGAGATCACATTCAGTGAAGTATTTTGAATAAAAGTGAAACTAGGATTGACCCATTAAATCCAAGATGTATTGTCCTTCTAGGGGCAATATATTGAACAACTTACCTTGTTAACTCCTGAGAGAAACAGTTATAAAGTCCTGGCATATTCTGTGCTGAGTTCAAACAGTGGTGGTTTGCACATTTCATATTTTAATGTTTTACATACAAAAAGTACTGCAGAAACTTGAAACTAGGAAAACTCATAAATCCTGTCTCCTTAAAATTGCAGAAAAACTAACTCAAATATGCAGAACAGAAAGGATCAAAGTGAAATGCCAATGAAAACAGGATAATATCCCCACAGAGTAAAGACATGCTAGAGGCATGCAGATAAAGTGGCATCTCCAAGAACTAGGGAGGAGGGGCACTTCCTCAACTTGATAAAGAATAGCTACAAAAACTTACAGCTAACGTCCTACTTAGTCAAGAGAGACGAGGACCTCTGACACAAAGATCAGGAATGAGACACATGTTCACTCTTACAACATTCATGCTGGAAGTCCTAGCTAATGCAATAGGGCAAGAAAGGGAAGTATGTACACAGATTGGGAAGGAAGAAATAAAACTCTTTGTTCACAAATGACATAATCATCCTGTAGAAAATCCAAAAGAATCAACAACAAAAAACTTATAGAATTAATGTGCTAATTAGCAGGGTTGCAGGATGCAAGGTTAATACACAAATGTCAATCACCTTTGTGTATACCAACAACAAAAAATTGGAATTTGAAAATTACATCATTTACGTTAACACCTGAAGGAATGAAGTCTAGCAGAACATGTACAAGAACTCTATGGGAAAAACTACAAAACTGGTGAAAGAAGAACTAAAATGAATATTCCATGGTCATGGATAGGAAAACTCATTTTCAGGATATCAGTTTTCAACTTGATCTATAGATTCATAACCCAAACAAAATTCCAGGAAATTATTTTGTAGATATCAAATAACTAATTATAAAGTTTACATGCAGAAGCAAAAGACCCAGAATAACCAACACAATATTGAAAGAGAAAAACAAAGTCAGGACTAACACTACCTGACTTTAAGAATTAATATAAAGCTACAGTAATCAAGACAGTGTACTACTGAAATAAGAACAGAGAGATCAATGGAACAGGATACAGTGCCTGAAAACAGACCCATACAAACATAGTCAACTGGCATTTCACAAGCAGAGCCAATATGATAAGTTTTCAACAAATGGCACTGGAACAACTAGACATCCACATGCAAAAAAATTAATCTAGACAAAGACCTGACATCCACAAAATTTAACTCAAAATGGATCACAGACCTAAGTGTAAAAAACGAAACAGGAGAAAATCTAGAAAACCTTGAGTTCGGCAATGACTTTTTAGTTGCAATGCCAAAGTCACCATCCATGAAAGAAATAATTGGTAAGCTGGACTTGGTTAAAATTAACTTATGCAAAAGGCACTATAAAGAAAATGACAAACCATAGACTGAAAGAAAATATTTGCAAAAGATATATCTGATAAAGGACTCTTAAAACTCAACAATAAAAAAACAGCGATCTACAGATTCAACGCAATCCTATCAAAATTTGTCTTTTTTTGTTTACAGAATTATAACAAAAGCAGGCTATATTACAAAGCTATAATCAAAACAGTATAGCATTGGCTTTAAACCAGACACACAAAACAATAGAACAGAATACAGAGCCCAGAAATAAATGCGGGCATGTATGGTCAATTAATTTTCGACAAAGCTTCCAAGAGTATACAACGGTCCTGGGGAAACTGGACCCCTAACACCAAACACAAAAATTAACTCAAAATGGATTAAAGACAAATGTAAGACTGAAACCATAAAACTCCTGAGGAAAGCTTGGATGGTAAGCTCTGGGACATCAGTGCTGGTGACCACATCGTGAATTAGCAGGTGTTGGAGAGGATGTGGTGAGAAAGGCAACCTGCTCGCTGTCGGTGGGAATGTAAATTGCTGCAACTATGGAAAACAGTATGAAGGTTCCTCAAAAAATTAAAAATAAAACTACCATATGATCCAGCAATCCCACTTCTGGGTATTAATCCAAAGGAAACAAAAACACTAACTCAAAAAAGTACCTGCACCCCCATGTTCATAGCAACATTACTTACAGTAGCCAAGATATGGGAACAATCTGAGTATTCATTGATGGATAAATGGATTAAAAACAAACAAACAAACAAAAAAAAAAACTGTGTACATATACATACACACAATGCAGTGTTACTCAACCATTAAAGAGAAAGAATCCTGGCGTTTGCCACAACATGGGTGGACCTTGAGGGCATTATTCTAAATACATAAGTCAGAGAAAGAAAAATACCATATGGTCTCAAATGTGGCACCTTCAAAACAAAAACACAATAAACTCATGACTACAGAAAATACCTTGGTTCCTGGGATGGGGGCTGGAGTGGCAAAATGGATTAATGTGATTAAAAAGTCAAACTTGCAGTTAGAAGTCCTAGTGGTGTACAGCATGGTGACTGTAGTTAATAATACTGTAATTATATTTGCAAGTTGCTAAAAGAGTACATCTTAAAGTTCTCACCACGTATTTTGTAATTATGGTGATGGATATTAGATATCTGGGTGATCATTTCACAGCATGTGCATATATTGAATCATGTTGTACACCTGAAACTAATGATATATGTCAATTATATCTCAGTTTTAAAAAATGAAGAATGCACCAGCCGGGCGTGGCTCAGCGGTTAAGCATCGACCTAGGATCCAGGCGATCAGGGTTCGATTCCCGGTCAGGGCACGTGCCTGGGTTGCGGGCTGCAGCTGATCAATGACTCTCTCATCATTGACGTTTCCAGCTCTTGCTCTCTCCTTTCCTCTCTCTGAAATCAGTAAAGATATATTTTAATAAATAAATAAATAAATAAATAAATAAATAAATAAATAAATAAATAAATAAAGAATGCAACAGCAGACATACATGGCCGTCTCACTTTAAGTCTAGCCTACACTTATTTCCTCTACTTGAATCTTTTATGTCTCCCAACGTGATTATAGTTTCCTTAAGGTCAAGCTTTTCTGTTCATTCTTCTCAGTTTTGCATACAGATCATTCTTCATTCTTTGAGAAACTGACAGAAGGGAGGTGAGAAGGAAAGGAAATATATAACCTCCTGGAGAAATAAATTGATTTTCCTAATATCTTAGAAGATCCAGTAGATAAAGTTGATATCATAAAGTACAAGTTAAGGAAAATGTCTGCCTGGAGAAGCATGAAGTGGAAACAAGGGTGAGGAGAACGATCTGTGTTTAATTTACTAACAAAATGTTCAGTAAATCAGGGGCACATTGGTTTTTAAAGGCTCTACTTCAAGATACACATAAATGTAAGCTCCAATGGTATTAATACCTACCAGTAGGTGTAAACCTACTAGAGTTCTTCAAATAAAGCCTTATTTGTGGTTAAATGCAGAATTCTGTCATATCCTTGGCAAAAAAGAAAACCTGATTTTTTTTTTTTAATGGACTAGAGAGCTAAACAGACACTTCAATTTAAAAAGATACCCCTCATATGTCGTTAGGGTGTTGCTGAGATGTCACTACATACATGTTAGAATGGCCAAAATCCAAAACACTCATACCACTAAACATGGAACAACAGGAATACAAAATGGTACAGATGCTTTGGAAGACAGCTTG
Organism: Miniopterus natalensis; assembly: GCF_054644295.1. NCBI lineage: Eukaryota > Metazoa > Chordata > Mammalia > Chiroptera > Miniopteridae > Miniopterus > Miniopterus natalensis. Next base: position 33,116,649 of record NC_142095.1, on the reverse strand, counting down.
GCGTTTCTTTTTTTTTTTTTTCAAAGTTTATTTTTATTTTTTTAAATACATCTTTATTGATTTCAGAGAGAGGAAAGGAGAGGGAGAGAGAGAGATAGAAACATCAATGATGAGAGAGTCATTGATCGGCTGCAGCCTGCAACCCGGGCATGTGCCCTGACCAGGAATCGAACCCCGATCCCCTGGGTCCTAGGTCGACGCTCAACCGCTGAGCCACGCCCGGCCGGGCAGCGTGACGTTTCTTACAAAACTAAGTATACTCTTACCATACGATCTAGGCATCGCATTTCTCAGTATTTACCCACAGAAGTTGAAAACGTATGTTCACACAAAAGCCTGCACATGGATGATTACAGTAATTTATTAATAACTGCCAAAACTGGAAAGCAACCAAGGAGTCCTTCAGTAGGTGAATGCATAAATAAACCGGTACATCCAGAAAATGGAGTATTCAGTGCTAAAACGAAATGAGGCCATCAAGCCATGAGAAAGAAAAACAAAAAAAACAAACCACGTTAGAACATCTAATGAATATTATTAGTAGTAAAAGAAGCCAGTATTTATGGTTCCAGTCACAGTCATACATCACATCACATTTTAATGATGGACCACATATACAACAGCGGTCCCAGAAGATTCTAATGAAGCTGACCTTTTTTTACTGCCTAGTGACATGGCGGCTTCCCAACATTGTAAAGCAGCGCATTACTGGTGTGCTTGTGCTGATGCTGGTGTTAACAGGCCCGCTGCGCTGCCAGTTGTGTAAAGTATAGCGCATACCACTGTATGCACAGTACCCGAGGACAATAAACGCCTGGCACTGGTCTATGTATTTACTGTACTGTATGTTTATTGTTATTTTAGTGTGTACTCTTTCCACTTTTAAAGATGAAGTTTGCTGGAAAACGTTCCTCATGCCAGCAGCACCCTCATACGTCTAGTGTTCACTGCATCTTTCGATTGTCTTTTCTCTTGTGTTTACTGTTGTGTTGTTGTTTTGTGCAGTGACTTGCAGCCTAGGAGCAGTAGGCTGTACCGTCTCGGTTTGTGCAGTCTGCGATGCTCACACAAGGACAGAATTGCTCAACTGCTGTCCTTAGGCGGTGCATGACTGTAGAGGACATTCTGGAAAAGGCAGAACTATTGGGACAGTAAAAGACTGGTTGCCAGGGGTTGGGAAAGAGAAACAAATGGGAAGAGCACAGGATTTTTCAGATGGTGAAACTGTTTTGTATGATACTGTCAAGAGGGATCATGTCATTATACATTTGTTCAAACTGGGTTTTGGGTGAAAATGATGTGGGGTTTTTAATCACCAGTTGTTCACCAGTTGTAACAAATGTGCCACTTCCCTGGGGGTTATTAATCATGTGGGAGACTGCATGTGTGAGGCAGGGAGAATATGGGAAATCTCTGTACTTTCTCCTCAATTTTGCTGTGAACCTAAAACTGCTCTATAAAGAAAGTGACAAATATAGAGACAGGCAAAAATAAAAAGACACAGCATGTGTATAAAAGACAAAAATACAAGGAAACAGAACAGATACCAAAAGTTCCAATTCAAGAAAACTTTCCTGAAATATTTTAAACTACAAATTGAAAAAGCATATTGCATGCCTAGTAAATTCTACCCAGCATGACCAATACCAAGACATCCTAGTGAAATTGTTGGAATTTAACGAAAAGGAAAAATTTTGGAGTGCCCAGGCCCCCACAAAAATTACTTATAATGGAAAGGAAAGTAAGCATTGATAGAAACACTTTATGGCCAAAGAAAATGGATTAATATAGAGACTGAGCCAAGAGCAAGCAGAGAATGCGCTTTTAGTAATCATATTGGTGATAGTATATCTCAGGGCTTTAATGTGGGGGAAAGCAAAAGAATCCGACGTCCTTGAGAAGCAGGATTCTCAGTGTAGGGGAGAAAGGGTTATACATGTTAAGATAGAAGATGTTAAGCCAAAGCCGCCTATGTATCCTGAGTAGCTCATGCAGTATGTTTTATGATAGATAGGTCACATAGATATGTAAGTTTCATGTATCTGTGTCTTAGCTCTGTCAGCTGGAAAGGCTTAGAAACGGGGCTTCTTAGAGAGATGGCTGATTTCGAGGGAGGAAGTGTACAAGATCGGCCTAGGACCTCTTGTTATACCAGAGAGCAAGGATATTATCAGATAATTATGGTTAAGTTTAAAAGATATACCAACTTAAGTGGCTTCTACTGACCAATGATGGGACATTTTAAGCATTAATTAGGAGTTAATTTCATGGAACCAAATACAGGAAATGTGCTTAAGTCTGAGGCATTTTCCAGCACCTCCAGACCTGTCTGAAGGACAGCAGCTCGGCTTCCAGTTTTTTGCACTGCCTAAGTGGGCTTGAGCGCGGTTCCAAACTAGAACTCTATTGGAAACTGTGAGTCTGGTGAATTCTACCGACTTCGTGCTCCTGTTGCCTTCAGTCACTTCCCCAAATGAGAGTTTGTCATCTGACTGCACAATGCTCTTTACTCTTAAAATGTGGTTCCCTTTCTCTGTCCCATCCTTCCTTTCTGCCATGCTCTCTGGACATCTTTTTTTTTAGGAAAGGAGACAAAGTATTTTATTACCAAAAGTTCAAGTAAAGGACACTTCAAGTCTGATGCAATCTGATGATAAGACACTAGACACAGACACCTGCTGTCACATTAGCAAAGCCTACACGCGAAATCTTGGGTCACGCTTCTTTTCATTGACAAACCTCCATGTTGCCTATTGGCCTTCTACTGAAATGTGGTCCTCTCCTTAGGACACCACCTCCTTTGCAGTCCTTTTAAGTGGAGGCTGCTCCTTCTCTCTCATCCCATTGCATGGAGGTTCTCCCCAAATGTTTCCAGATAAATACATCTTGTCCCTCAGATAAAAATCCCTGCTGCTCCTGAAGCACACAACGTCTGGTTGTTGCACTTTGAAAAGACCTCTTCATTGCTGTCATCTTTCATCCTTCCAGTTACTCTGATTCGATTCTTGGAGAACTTTAACTCCTCTTCCGTCCAATTTCTGTCATTTGGGTGGACATCCTAAGCAGGACGCTTCACATCTCAAAGTCTTAAAGAATTACCCAGAATATTCAGGTCAAACACTCAGCTTTCTAACCACAGTCTCCTGGGCCTTCCACCCCTTTCACTCAACCTCAAATCCCTTAAGTTCCTCCATCTCCTCCATCTAGCTGTCTCGTTCTGGGCTCTTCTTTTTCAATACCCAACCTAGATCTCACGGGGAATCTCTGAAACACTCTCAAGACACTCAGCTTGCCTTGCATCAACCTCTCAAACTACCTTCAACCTCTGTGCCTGCCCACATATCTGTTGGTGCCACCACAAATTCATAGTCATCCATCAGCCCTTTATCCTTTGACAGCTCCTTTAGCAACTGTTCCAAGCTTTCACCACTCTTCTCGAACCCCTTGCCCATCCCCTTCTCTCTGAGTACCCAATTTTGCCTCCTGCTTCACTGAGAAAAAAGGATGCCATCAGGCAAGGGCTCCCTAAACCTTGCACTTCCCTGTTCTCCAAAAAAGAGGCTTCCCTCCTCTTCCATTAATCATCCTCTCTTTAAACTCCTGGCCACGACCTAGGAACACTCAGAACTCTTCCACAGCCAAAGGAAGAAACTCCACATGCTTCTCTAGATGACATGCTGGTCCTTGTCCACTGCTGGTTCACTGTGTGTTCTTAATATTTCCTGAATGAATTCCAACTATTTCCCCTTCTATTCTGCACTTCTCCAAAAAGTGGTCCTCACTCTGTCACCTCCCATGGTCTCCCTGAGCAGACCTCAGTTTGCCTCTCCCCACACTCCTCTGAACATGCTCTTCGGCAGTGGTCTGCTTGTTCCCAAATCCAGTGGACGCATTTTTCAGTCCCGAATTTTGGACCTCTCTGTACCACCTGACCAGTTGACCTTCCCCTTGAACTCTAAAGCCTTGCTTTCGAAAACAGCACATTCGCACAGTTCTCATCACTCGGTCATTGTTCTCTCCCTTTGGACATCCATCCCTCTGACCTTTCAGTGCTGGTGTTTTCCAGAATCCCATAGCCCATGGTCTTTTCACACTACACAATCACCTGAGCAAGCTCATCTGTGCTTTATACTTCAACCATTACCTGCATGCTCATGTTTCTTGGAAAACTTTCTCCAAGATCTTTCTCTTGAGCTCTCAAATCCATGTAAGTCAGCTAACTACTGGAAAATGGCACCAGGTTGCCCCACATGCATCTCAAACTTAGCATGTCTCATCTTGCTCCCCTGCTCTACTGGCAAATTTTCTTTTTAAGTGTTGTCCTGATCCCACTCTCTACTCCTTACCCTCACAATCAATCTGTTCCCAAGTGTCCTCAATTCTACTTCCTAAATATTGAATTCCTTAACTCTCAGGGACACTGCCACCACTTTGCTTGAGACCAGACTTCTGATTCCCCTTTCATTAACATTGTCTCCCTCTGATCCAGCACCCCTAACACTGCGAGCAGATTGATTTTTCTGAAAAGCAAATCTAATTGTGTCCTTTTGCTGCTTAAAATCCTTCCGTGGTTCCCCATTGCTCTCAGGCCTGGAGTTTTGTCCTCATGTGGCCTTTGCCTGCCCTCCACATTAACCTCTGACCCTCCCTGCCTCACGCTTTACAGTTCAGCATTTAGTTCTCTGCGCAGACCATTCAGTTTTTTACCTCAGTCTCTCCTCAAGCCACCTTCTCTTCCTTGAACGGCTTTCCTGACCCGTGCCTGCCTGAGTCCTAGTCATCCTACGGTGAACCTCTCCCCAGCTCTACCCACGCCACCAAAAGCCGTGGAAGGCATCCCCACTCGGGGCACCCACAATACCCTGCACCTAGCACATTTTACATTTGTACATGTGACCTCCCCAACCAGATTGGCCATTAAGTCAGCTCTTGTTCCGTAAGTGCTTAGTCTACACTGAGTGCCCGCGGTTCCCAAGCGCAAAAATGATAATCGACATAGCTGCCATGTGGAGCATGTTACAATGTGGCAGACACTACAAAGCAATCCACATACATTCCCTCGTTCCTTACAGCTTCCTCAAGATCACTGTCGTCACCCACATTCATTCAATGGGGATTTAGAAAGAGGTGAAGAGGCTTGTCCAGGTCAACACAGGCAGAAAAGAGTAGAGTCTTGTCTGCTCTAGTCAGAGTCCTAAGTCCAAAGTCAAGCCTATGCCATCAGGCGTGTGCAGAGACTGCCAGCTTTCAAATCCATGTAAGTCAGCTAACTACTGGCAAACCACACCAGGCACCCACTCCGTCTATTCTCTCCTTCCCCTTGGTAACAAAACCTCAGTTTTACTTGGGGTGGCAATGCGCCCAGTTCACAGACTACATTTCAGCTAGGTGTGCTGTGTGACTCAGCCCTATGGGATTCCCAGACGTCCTCAAATGAAATGTGGACCACGTGACTAGGGGCCAAGCGGCCATTTAGGGCCTTGAGGTGTCCTTGAGGATGACAGGAGCCTGGGTTTCTGATCACACTGTGGGCCACGCTGGTCATGGTTGGGTTACTTCCAGACTTCCTGCAATGGGAAAAGCAGCTATCCTGTCAAGCCACAACAGCAGGGCTGTGTTAGTCCGCACCAAACCTGGTACAGAGTCAGGCTGACCGCCCCCCCCCCCCATCCCCGGGGGCGACTCAGAGAAGGAGAGGCCAGCGTGGGTGATACAAAGTGTCTCTTTATTTGAACGTCACTCCACCTGTACTGAAGCTCAAATCCAGCAGCAGCAGAAGGGGTCTGGACCGAAGTAAGTGTTACCAAATTGGACAAAGAACAGTGAGGACACAGTCAGACAGAACTTACTAATGGGGCGTAGACAACACCAAGCTACCCTAACATCACACAGCACAGGCCCTCTGAGGTCCGCCGGTCAGAGCTCTGGGAAGGACTGTGGCTCCCTTGTTCCTTTCTCAGGAAACCGAAATCCCACCCAAAGGCTAACCCTGAGCCTGGCAGAGGCCGGTGGAAGTTTCTTGTGCTGGGAACATCCCAGCTTCTCCAAAGAAAGGGTCTCCCTTTCTCAGTTCACACGGGAAGCTGGAGAAGGGGGAATGCCCTGGGCCCAAGCAGGAATCCCAAAAGAAGTCCAAGGAGTTTCCCCCCACAGCCTTGTCCGTAAGCTCCCCTTTTCGCTGTTCCAGGCACGACAAGAATCTTGATTCTACCCATGGTCCTCACACCCTCAGGAAAACAGTGTTTTCCTCCATGAGTACTGGTCCCCAAAGAGGAAAGTTTTCACATCCCAGGGACCCAGAAGGACTTGACCAACCGGCACTCTGAACCACGGCTAGGTTGTGGCCACGTTGGCCTATGCTGAAGGAATCCCTAAACCAGGGCAGAGAAAGCTGGGCCGTGCCAGACCCCTCTGATCCAGTCCCAGTTGGGAGGACCAACTCAGAGACCTGCTCAAAGCTCAGCTTCCAGGGACCAAGAGTACAAGGGACATCTCTGCTTCCCTCTGCTCCTGAAGGCTAAATCCCAATGCCTGGCCTAAGGGCATTCCACAAACGCCCCCCGGCCATGATGGCTTCCTTGCCCCAGGAGCCATCTGGGCCACACTTCGGCTTCCCCTGGGGCCCCTGGCTGAAGCACCTGTTCCCGCTCTGCTCCCACCTCTGCTGAAGCCTCAGGGACAGAGCTATGGTTTGGTCCCCACTCCTCCCTCTTTCCCTGTTACTCCGGTGTCCCTTCAGCCCACCCACCCCTGCTTTCCTAACCCCAAATTCTTCGGCCAGGGCGGCAGCTGGCTGAGTGGACGGTGACATGGACGCACTGTCACATGGCCCCAAAGGGAATTAACCTCTCTTCTCTACCACTCACCCACTCTAGTGACACTAACCCCCTCAGCAATCACCTGGACTGTTCCTGATGCGAGGCCACCTGGGCCCCTGTCCTTGGCCTGAGAGGGTAGGTTCTAACCTCTGCACAAGGCCACAGGTCTGATGGCCCCCTTCACACACACATTTGCTCCCTCAGTCCTCATCTTCCTGCCACCGTTATCCCCCCTTCCCCCTCCGTTTCTCCCTGCATCCCAGTCTGGTCTCCCATAACCCTCTCTCCATCTGCTTCCTTCCCAGTCCCCTCCTCTTTCCAGGCCCCTCCCCTCCCCATCCCAGGCACCCTGTCCCTCTGGGTCCCCTCTCTGTTCACTCTCCCTCTCTGTCCATTTCTGTGCCTCTCTGAATCCCCCCTTCCTCACTCTGTCTCTGCCTCTCCATGTCCCTCTCCTGTCCCACTCTCTCCCACCTGTCTTCTCCCCATTCCTAATCACTTGCTCACGGGGCCATTCCCTCTGCAGCCTTCCAACACTGGGCTTTGGTTTGGATCTGCCCCCCCTCCCTCCCTCCCACAAGGCTCCCCTCACCCTCCTCTTCCACCTGGGACCCTTGTATTCAGCCCCACCTGCAGGCAGCCTGCTGAGGAAGGTGCCAGCGGGGGGCTGCAGTGCAGGGCTTGGTAGGAGCCAGAGAGAGGGGGGCACAGTGCTGGGCAGAGCACTGGGGGAAGGTGTTTGCCCAGGAGGAGGGGGTGAGAGGGTGGGGGATCAGGACTTGGGAAGCTCCAGGTTTCAGGACCCAGCATCCGATCCCAGCTGGGTCCAGATGGGGGACTTGGGCAGAGGATTTCTAGTCTGTCTTGGAAACCCTCCCTCTCAGGTCCAAGTCCAATGGAAATGAACACGTTGGCAAATACATGGCACTCGCTGCTTTTCTCTCCTCCTTTGGCTGAGCCAAAATAACTAAGTGGTGGGGCCTCACCCTTCTCTCTAGTGGGCCTGGCAGCCAGAACCAGCAGCCAGAAGCAGGCACACTGGAGGAAGCCCACCTGCCACCTGAACTAGGGCCTGAAAGGGGCTGTCCACACCCCCCGCCAGATGGCTCTCCCACCAGGTCCATGAGGCAGCAAGGGAAGTCCAGAAACACCTGAAGTCTCCCTTATTTGCTCCTTGCCAAGCAGGAAGGAGATGCTCCCCACAGTGGGAGGAGAGGGGGAGAGAAGACTCCTCGTCTGCCCTCCCTCATACTTAGACACACACACGCGCGCACGCACACACACACACACACACACACACACTCATGCCTCAGCTCCAAGCACTGCCCATTGGGCTGCAGACCCTGGGCATATCGCAAGGCGAGAGGTGGGCAAAGAGAAGGAAGAGGTGGGGACAGGGTTACAAGGCCTGGGGATGGGGACAGGGGGTACCCTGTTCAGAGGTGACCTGCAAGTTCAAGTTATGCAGAAAAGTATCAAAGAGGCAAGACAGTCTCCGCCCTTAGCAAATGCCAGGGTCAGGCGGCATGAGAAGGGGCAGAGGGGAGATACCTCCCCTGATGCCCCACAGGTAGGCCCCCTCCCCAACCTCCAACCCTAACAACAGGGCCAAAGAGTCTGTGCTGTACAAAACCGGCCGGGGTCCAGGGTCCATCAGTGGCGAGACATCCCAGCAGACAGGCCAGGCCAGCCCCAGGCAAAGTGGCTTCCAGCCCCAGCTGCCTGGAGTCCCAGCGTCTCCTCCAGTTCCCTCAAAGCCCGTCTGTCTTTTCTCAGACTCTGGGCTGAACAGGGCGCCAGGTGACAGGAAGGCCCTGCGCTTTCTCCCTCGGTGCAGCTCAGACTCCTTTGGGAGAGCTGGGAGCAGGCTGGAGCTCTGCAAAGATGTGATGGAACCATCATCAGCCCCCCCCAAAAAAGTAGGAAAGATTTCGGTTGCCCTGGGGCCATGTCTTGAATTAGTTTCTGCGGGAGGCAGGGACCAGAGGACGCAGGGTAATGGCCAGGCAGCAGCTCCCAGACTGAGGGAGCCTGGGGCACCGGAATCACAGTGCCTCCTTCCCCTGGAGACTGCAGGGCCCCCAGGCCAGGCGGGAGAGGAGAGGAGACCCCAAGGGATGTCCGGCTCCCTTAGGTCAGTTGAGGGAAGGGCAGAATCAGGCCCTCCCAGGGTCTGCAGGGCCTCTCCCCTCCCCCAGACCATACCCAGCCCCAACCTCTCTTCAAAGACTGGAGCTGGCAGGTGGGTAGCAGATGAGAAGTCCGAGATTGGGGTCTTCCCTCAGAGCTTGAATGGCGGGTGAGAGGGCAAGAGATGGGACACGCTGAGGGCAGGTCAATTCCAGGGCTGTGATCCTGGCCTTCAGGGTCCCTGTGAGTGAGCAACGGGACAGGGGAGGACTCCCCAGCTGGCGACATCACCCCCTGGCCGCAACACGGAGCTTACTGTAGAGCTCACAAAATCTAAGAGAGAGAGAGAATTGGAGAAAGTCAGAGACCACCAGGCACCTGGGACCCCCCTCAGCCAATCCTCAGGGCAAAGCTGGGCAGAGGGGTGAGCTGCACAGGCTGTGAAATCCCACCCAGGCCTCGGACTAGCTGGATGGCATTGAGCTAGTCCCAGGCCATTGGAATTCACTGAGTCCCAACTTCCTCATCTGCAAGACGGCAGAACAGCCACATTCACAAGGCACTTCTGAAGTTCAGAAAGACATAAAGAATGCCAGCCAAGGACTCTGACAGCGTTTGGCACATACTAAATGCTGGAAATTATAGCAATTTATTTCATTTTTTACTTTCTTTCTGGAGGTATCTGGCTTAGAACTAAACTGTCAGGCTCACTCATCTTGAGGTCTTCGTGAGGGATGGAGATCCCTGGATGCTGATGTCACTTTTAACACTGAGCTATTAGGGTGGTTGGGGAGGGAGGACAGTAGGCTGAGTGAGCCCACCTCACACCAGTCCCCAGCCAAGCCCCTCAGAAAGAGCAGATGGCTTAGTCATGCACTTCTGGAAGCTGCCACCAGGGGGCATGCCCTGACTTCATACCAAGGCCACAAAAACCACAGGGTATCAGGGTCTCCAGGGGCAGGAGGCTCAGAGCTCAAGGTAGCAGCTAGCAACCCAGGAGGGGCTGAAAAGGGGGCAGGCAGTGGGGAAGAGCTTGGCCTTTGGACTTGGGCCTGGGTTCAGATTCTGACTCCATCACTAAAGAGGCTTTAGGCAAGTGACTGACCTCTTCAGATCTCTGCTCTCATTTGTAAAATGGGGGTCATGATTCCTGCCTGATGGGAAGGCGCAAGGAGCAGCCGCTTTTACTGAACACTCACCACGTGCCCCTTTACAGGCATAATCTTTCTTTTTTCCTCACGGGACAGCCCGATAAGGTGGTACATTCTCACCACGCTCATTTTATGAAATGCAGGAAACTGAGGCTGAAGGAGGTGAAGTCATGTCTTAGCACAGCCTGATTCCAACACAGACAATCTGCCTTCCCAGTCCAAGGGTTCCACCACAATACTAAACTACCTCCTGCCAAATGAAGTAATCCTCACCACCATTATCCCTATTTTATAGATGAGAAACTCCAGGAGATGAATATAATTAATGGAAAGGGCTAAACATAGACCCAACTCATGCTAATAGCTGCAGGAAGGGTGTGACTATGAAAATGACTACTATTTCTCACAGCAGAGAAGGCACACCCAGACAGACTCGGGTCTATCCACTGATGCTGGGCAGTGTCTCCCCTTGCTCAGGGGGCAGGGTGAGCCCCTGGGTCAGAAGACAGGCCCTCCAGTGGAGATGAATCTGCCATAATCATTTCAATGGGAAGTGTGCAGCTTCACTTCTGGAAAGACACCAAGAAGAATACTTGTGTATAAGAAGACACAGACAAAGACGCTCATTGTAGCACTGCCAGTAATAGTAAAAACCTGGAAACCTCACTAATAGCCCCTAAAAGGAGAATGATAAGAAAGTATAGTTCCTTTATTTTATGTAATGCTAAGCATTGGATAAAAAGGGCAAGGCGGGCCCTAGCCGGTTTGGCTCAGTGGTTAGAGCGTCGGCCCTTGGGTGGAAGGCAACCAATAAATGTTTCTCTCTCACATCAATGTTTCTCTCTCTTTCTCTCTCTCTCTCTCTCTCTCTCTCTCCTTTCCACTCTCTCTGAAAAGCAATGAAAAAAATAACATCAGGTGAGGATTTAAAAAAAAAAGGCAAGTCGGTTCTCCATGAAATGATAAAGACAGATCTTTACAACATGCTCCAGAGTGGAGCACAAAAAGTGAGCTGAGGAGGGGTTTGTTTAGGATGGTACCTGTCCTATGTCATATTAGCACTTACCACTACTATCTGTTTTATGAAGAGACAGATCAGGTTTGAAGATGCACAGATAAGCATCTGACAACAGTGGTAACCCCTGAGGCTCTAGCCTTATGTGTAAGTTGTATCTTTATTGTATTTTAATGTTACTTGATATATACAATATACAATATATGCAATATACTAGGTACAAAGCTCCATTCAAGAACTGTAGCTCTACCAATAATTTGTACATACCTACCTGTCCACCATCTGCTCTTGGCTTCCCTCATCCATCCCAAACACACATAACCACCACCCTACCATTTATATTTCTCATTTCTTTGCTTAAAAAAAAAATATTACCATAAATATATGTATGTTTAAACTATACATTGCTTAATGATGCCTGGCTTTTTAGCTCACTAAAAATCTGTGTCATCTTCTGGAACTTGATTCCCCCCACCCCCTCTCTCAACAGTACGTTTCCAGCGTGTACCCATTCTGTTACTCTAACTGAGGTTCATTCCTTTTCAGTTATGAACTACTCCGTGATGTGAGTATATCACCATTTATTTATCCCTCCTCCGGTCAATGGTCATTTAGGCTGCTTTTAGCTGTCTGCTATTTTGAAACTGCTGACGAGCATTCTTGCACATTTCTCATGGGTTTATGCCCACTGGTGGGTTTGCTGGGTCACAGGGGGCGCAGGTGTTCGGCTCTGAGGCATAAAATCAAATTGTTTTCGAGGTGGTCGTTCTGTCTGTCTCATTCATTACCAATTACTGCTTGGCTACTGACTTGGAAGTTGCCGGGTCGGCTGGAGGCGCGGCCCCGCCCCGCCCCGCCCCGCGGCCCCGCCCCGCGGCCCCGCCCACCGGAAGCGGAAGCGCGCACTCGCCTTTGTTGTCCTGCTTGAGCTCCTCCTGCAGCAGGTCTGTTTGCCGGTTGCCCAGCACGAAGGCGAGGAAGGAGAGGATGAGGGCGTTGAGGATGCCGATGATGGCCAGGATGTACGCCCAGCGCACCGAACAGTCCCCCAGGGAGTACTTCCCGGTCTTGGCCCCGCACATGTCCCGGATCGTCTCGGCGTCCCAGCCGTCGGGGAAGATCATGCAGCCCAGCACGAGGCACAGAGCTGAGGGGGCGCGAGCCCAGCCCCGCCGCGGTCAGGAAGGAAGAGAGAAGGGGATGATTACTCCTCAGAGCCCGAGGACCCCCAGGAACCCTCCTCACTCCGCTCGTCAACCCAAGAGCCTGTTAACCGAGTCCTGTGGGTTCCAGAAACTCTTGGGCCTGGGATGACCTACTGCCTCCAGTGCCCTCTTCCGCCCGCATCAAATCAGCTCCTCCTCCAGGAAGCCTTTCTGGAAATAAGAGAAAATAGCAAGCCACTGTCACCTCCTGTAGCTTCCTTTAGCCTCTTGGCCATGCTTACCCGCTCCCATCCTCGTCACTATTTATTTATTTAGGTCGTTCATTCAACAAGTATATTGAGCGCTGTTTTCCTTTCCGTCAAGGCGCTGGAAATACAATTGAGCACTGTGCTCACAGGAGACTGGGGTGAGAACAATGGGGTTTGAGCCTAGTTTTTTCACTTACTCATTGTATGACTTTGGGGGTGCCTCCCGTCTGTGTCTGTATGATGGAAATCAGAATGAGTACTTACCTCACAGGGTGGTTGTGAGGATTAAATGAAGTAATGCTTGTAAGACACTTAGCACAGTGCCAGACATTCACTCAAGTAGTATCTATTGAAGGCCTACTGTGTGCCAGGCACTGGACTAGGTGGGGGGCAAGGGTACTTGGATTCTAGCCTCAGGACGCTTGCACTGTAGGGGGGTGGGGGAGAGATCCATTAAAGGAAAACCTTAAGAGAGCTGGGGCTCAAATCCTGGCTCAGCTCTTTCCTACATGTGTGACCTAGAGCCAGTTCTGTCACCTTTGAGGCTTAGTTTCCTCATCTGTATAATGAGATAATGATGGCAATCAAGTGATTGTAAAGATCACAGGAAATGTGAAGTGCTTGGCACAGTAAGTCCTGGATAAATGTTAGCTAGTCAGAATGATAAAAATAAACTAGTCATAATGGTGAAAATAATAATCACATAAATAAGGAAATAATTGGGGAGGAGGGGGCTTGGTTTCAGATGAGGGGAGAAAGGGCAAGGCCAAAAAAAAAAGTGTTTGAATCAAAGTGGGCCCCTGATGATTCCTTCACTGGCACCCACTCCCTCTGGGTTTAGTGACCCACTTGGGTCAATCTCTCGGGCTCTCTCCAGTGTTTAGCCTAGTGGGTGGGACCCAAGTGTGAGCCAATCAGCACATTGCATTCCTCTGGTGACTGATTGGCTCAGAGAGGGGCACACGCCCCACACAACCAATCAGAGCCAACCAGGCTCATTAGGCCCAAAGGCTGTGACCTGCGCTCCTCCCCGGCGGTGCTAGTGGCCGTGGCCTGTGTGGTTCGGTGTTGCCCTTGTGGTCCTGCCAGGGACGGGTTACTGCATCTGAGGCCCAAAGGTTCCACACCAATACCCAATGAGTGCTTGCTTAACCCGAGTTTTAGATGACAGCGGTGACAAAGGGGGGGAGGGAGTCAGTTCTGTCCACGAGGCCCATCTAGTTCCCAGGGTAGGGAGGGGACCCTCAGCTTTGCCACCTTCCTCCTGAGGCCCCAGACTTCTGCCTGACAACAAGGTGGGGGCCCTCTCCCCCTCCCTTTCTCGTTTGGCCTCCTCTGGCCTCACCCGCCCTCCCTGCGACAGAGAGTGTCCCCGCTGCCCCTAGGTTATGTTTCTCAAGCTGATGCGGGGCTCCAGCACAGCACGTGAGCTCACACACATTCCAGCAGGACTGCCTCCCCTCTGCATTGCCCCTCTGCTTAGCTCGCCTCCTCCAACAGGACGCTCAGCTCCGGTGGAACACCCGGCCACCTAAGGGCTGGGAAAAGAGTTTCTGCATAGGGGAGAGCAAATGCAAAAAGCCCTGAGGCGGGAGCGACCTGGGCGAGTTAAAGAATTCAGCAAGTTTGGAGATGCCCGTTAGACACTCAAATGGAGAGGAAAGCTGGGGTGGGGGGTCGTTGCTGGAGATGTAACTGGGAGCTGTGAGCATGCAAATCCCTGGGACTGGACTTGAAGGAAACTGAAGAGAAGGCTCCGGACTGAGCCCTGGAGTGCTCCTGCATTTACGGGGCAGGAAAAGAGGAGGGGCCTATGGAGAAAGTCTGACCCATCTATCTCCTTAAATGTCCCTGACACTTCGCAAGGCCCTCCAGGTCCCCATCGTAGACGGGAGGAGAATGAAACCAGGGCGGGGAGAGGAGAGGGGAGTGGACTCGGTGCAGCCGTTCGCGGGCGCGCGCTCTCCCACCCGCCGCCCCCCGCCCCCAGCAGGGGGCAGGCGTGAGGAAAGCCCGGGGAGAGGGCGACCCAGCCAGCCCCCCGCCTCCTCTCCAGCCCTCCCCTCCGGGGTGCAGGGTTTCCTCTCCCGCCCGGAGCGTCCCCGTCTCCATGGAAACCGCTCGGGCATCCCCAGCTCCCAGCCGCGCGGCTCCAGCTCCGGCCCCGGGTCGGGGAGAACCCGCAGCCCCGCGCGCGGCGCTCAGTGAGGTTTTCTTCCTGCGGCGCGGCGCCGGCAGGTCCCCTCTGCCTCTCTCTAATCCCGCGTCTCGGTTCTTTCCTTGCTCCACCCTTTCTATCTTTCTCTCCTCGCGTATCTCTTCACACCCCCTCCTGGGCTAGCCTTCGTGCTCACCCTGCGCTCGTCCCTCCCGTTCAGGTCTCTCAGCATTTCACGTTTATTCACCACCCCTCCTCCTCTTCTCTGTATCTCTCCCTTGGGCCTTTCCTTTCTCTGGCTCTCCCTCTGCACATTCTACATATAAATTCCGAGTGCCAGGCACTGTGCAGGGTGCTGGGGCCCCTGGCGGGCATGGTTTCCGAGCTGGGAGCAGAGCTGTGTGGAGACGAATAAAGTCAAGTCCTCACGCAGGGCTCGGAGGGAAGCAGACTAGGTCCCGAGACCCTGAACAAACGGCGCTCGGAGGCTGGCGGGCCCCTCTCTCCCCACCTCTCTCTCTTTCTCTGCCTCCTGTGCTCTGCAGGGTTTTAGGTGGTGGCTGTGTGGCCCCTAAGGCAGCTCTGGGAATGGGAAACATCAGAAATCAAGCAAATGGAGGACAGCAAACCAGATGGGTTTCCCTGGACTTCTGGGAAGAGAGGAAAAGACCACTAGGGACAGCCTAAACCGGGAAATGAGGCTCAACCACCAGGAGACGGAATGACTACAGGCGAGGCAGCCTTCAGCGTCCCCACCTGCTGGATGAGGAAAGCCAGGCTGAGGCCTTCGGAGGTCAAGTTCAAGTCTCGCTGGAAAATAATCAGCTGGCTGAAGAGAAGGCTGCTTCAAGCAAGGCACAGGCGCAGGGGCAGGGTGCAGCATTTCTGACGCTTGGCCTGATAATTCTTCATGGCGGGGGGGCCATCCTGTGCATTGTGGGATGTTCAACATCATCCCTGGGCTCTACCTGAGGGACAAAACTGTCCGTGGTTGAGAGCCACTGGTATCAGGGAAGGGACACGTCTAACCAATTACCTGACAGCCCACTGACTTAATCTGCTCCAAGAAGTCAAGAGGTGTTGTGACAAAATTGAGATTAATGATATTAATATTATTAACAGGATTATAATGTTAAATAATATTGAGTGCTGAACTATGTGCCAAGGCACTAAGCTCCTGACATTCATGATTTCATTTAATCCTACAAGAAATTCTATGAAGTGGGGAAAATTACCGTCTTCATTTATAGATTTGGGTACTGAGGCTCAGGACCAAGTATCACATCCAATGCCACACAGTAAGTGGTGGGATCTATGTTCAAACCCATGCAGGTCTTAATGTTTTTCTTTGAATAGACTTTTTTTTTGGTTAATCATCACCCAAGGATATTTTTTCCAATGCTTTTTAGAGAGTGGAAGGGAGGGAAGGAGGGAGACAGAGAGAGAATAAGAGGAAAAAGAGAGAAAATGAGAGAGAGAGAGAGAGAGAGAGAGAGAGAGGAACATTGATGTGAGAGAGAAACATGCATTGGTTGCCTCCCCCACGAGCCCTGACTGGGGTTGGGGATTAAACCCAGGTATGTGCCCTTGACCGGGAATAGAACCCATGACCCTTCGGTGCTTGGGCGACGCTTAACCATTGAGCGACACCGTCCAGGGCAGAAGGCAAGAGTTTCTTGATCCAGATGCTATTTACATAGGCATGGTCACTTTGCAGAACTTCTTTGAGCTATAGACCTGATGATTTTTGCACTTTTCTATGAGTATGTTATACATACGGACTTAAAACGGCTGCATACCATTGTGTGTAATAAGTAAACACTGGAAATAACCTAAATACCCACCGATAGGTCAGTGATTAGAGTGCGCCCATGCCGAGGCACACTAGGCAGTCATAAAGGGAGGGAGGGAGCTTTTTATGTGCTGAGGTGGAATGACATCTGGATACACTACTAAGGGAAAGGCAAGTTCCAGAGCAACACATACAGTACAAAGCTAGCACTGTGTAAAGAGTGGGGAAAGAGCCCGGCCCATGGGGCTCAGTTGGCTGAACATCACCCCATGCACCAAGAGGTCCCCAGTTTGAATCCTGGTCAGGGCACAGTGCCGGGGTTGTGGGCTCCATGCCCACTAGGGGGCGTGCAGGTGGCAGCCGATGGATGTTTCTCTCCCTCTCCCTTTCTCTCTAAAATCAATAAAAACATAAAAAGAGTGGAGGAGCCCTAGCCAGTTTGGTTCAGTGGTTAGAGGGTCTGCCTGCGGACTGCAGGGTCTCAAGTTCGATTCCAACCGAGCGCAGGTACCTTGGTTGTAGGTCCGATCCCAGCGCTGGTCGGGGCGTGTGTGGGAGACAACCAATCAGTGTCTCTCTCTCACATTGATGTTTCTATCTCTGCCTTCCACTGTCTCTGAAAAGCAATGGAAAAATAACCTCGGGTGAGGATTTAAAAAAAAAAAAAAGAGTGGGGGAAGAATATGTGTATGTATTATCTTGCATGTACAGAAAATAGTATTATTTCTGGAAGGATTTATAACACACTGATAACCTGGTTAGTCCTAAGGAGGCAAACTGGCCGGCTGGAGGACAGGGGTAGGATGGAAACATTGCTCTGACAACCTGCTGCACCTTTTGAATTCAAAACCATGTGAATAAGTTAACTACTGAAACCTTCAGGTGGGAGCTGACTACCAGTACATGACTATTGCCAAAGATTGGCATTCACTTGGAAAGGAATAATTAACGTGACAAAGATGGCAATGCACAAGCCAAATGTAACTCCCAGAAATAATGGATTAATCACAGAAGTACAAAAATAAAAATCTCTAAATCCCTTCTGACTGAGCTTCCCAATTGCTGGGAATTTATCCTAAGAAAATGCTCATGGATATGCTCTGAGATTTAGCTACGAGGATGTTTATCACAATGTTACATTAGAGAGAGAAGTTGAGAAAGAAGGAAAAGAGGCGAAGGAAGGAGGAGGGGAAGACATAATAAGGAGAGAAAAGAAGCAACTTAATATTCAACAATATAGAA
The DNA here is from genome assembly GCF_054644295.1 of Miniopterus natalensis. Classification (NCBI taxonomy): domain Eukaryota; kingdom Metazoa; phylum Chordata; class Mammalia; order Chiroptera; family Miniopteridae; genus Miniopterus; species Miniopterus natalensis. Next base: position 33,098,929 of record NC_142095.1, on the reverse strand, counting down.
AAATAACTCTTTTGCCCTAGGCGACGTGGCTCAGTGGTTGGAGCATCGGCCCTCACACAGAAGGGGCGCAGATTTGATTCCTGGTCAGGGGTGCCTACCTGGGTTGCAGGCTCCATCCCTGGCCCAGAGGGCGCTTGGGGAAGGCAACCAATTGATGTGTCTCTCACATCAATGTTTCTCTCTCTCTCACTCTCACTCTCCCTTCCACTCTCTCTGAAAAGCAATGAAAAAAATATCCTCGGGTGAGAATGAACAACAACAAAAAGGAAATATAACTCTTTCATACCATGGAGTACTACCCAGCTACTAATATTATACTGAGCAAGATTTATTCAGACAGGAATACTCATAATATGGTATCAAAATAACATACAGTATAATTTCACTTTGGGAAAAATACATAATGGTTATATAGAATTTACTATGTGAGGCACCACACTAAATACTTTACACACATTACTTCAGTTACACCCCGCCCCACCCCCAGCACTCTATGAGCAGGTACTATTATCTTCTTTCTACAGATGAAGACACTAAGGCACAGAGAGCCTACCAGGTTACCCATGGTCACACAGCTGGTAAGTCGCAGAGCCAGGATTCGAACCCAAACAGTCTGGCTCAGGAGCCTACTCATAACCAGTACCCTATATTGTTAGGAGTTTGGATCAAGCTACACTGGTAAGAATGGGTGTAGAATGACTGTTTCTGAGAAAGTAAGATTATGGATATAATTTTGGTCATCTATACTCTCAAATTTTTCTACAAAGAACAATGATAATTTTACAAAGCACTACACATCTAAGATATGCAGAGAAACAGTAGAGCACAGAACACACAGGTGATGGGCTGCTTGTATCCTCTGCAAGTCCCTTCCTTGAGTTTAAGAAAGTTTTCCTGGAAAGGATCAGGCTGTTTGGGGCTGAGAGGAATTGAATGAAGGATCTGTGTCTGCACTGGGATCATAGGTCTCCAAGGGAACCTTCCCCAGGCCAGGTGCACTGTAGAGAAAACCTCTTGCCAGGGAACCCCCAGGGGAAGGAGGCTGTCCACAAGCCCCTCCCTACCAAGTCTGACCTTGGGCTTTGCTTCTCTCCACCCACCCCTAGCACAAGGGCCTATTTTACCAGGGAAAATGAGCTTCTCCCAACAGGCAACCCCGACCTACTGGATTTGAAGATCCAGGCCCAAACTTAGTGCCTCTATCAGTTGGGAATTTCAGGGAACAGTATCCCTGTGCCTAGGCTCCCCACTCCCCATCTAGCACCTTGATGCTAGGAAGCATGCTGACTCCTTTTTCCCTTACCACCCCTCCATCCAATCCATTCACAAGGCCCATTGGCTCCAAAAATATCCACTCCGCTGCCACCACCTGTTCAAGTCACCACGATCTCCCTCTTGGATGACCACAGTGGCCTCCTAACTAGCTGCTCTGCTTCCACCCCTGCCCCATCATTGTCTATTGTCAACTCAGTATCAGAGTAAACTTTCAAAGACAGATGGTGTCGCTACCCTGCTTAACACCCTCCAAAAGCTCCCAGTTGCACTCAGAATAAAACCCTGATGCCTGGCCCAGGCCTAAGAGGCCCACAGGCTTGCTCTACCTTCCTCTCGAGCCATGTGGTCTCTCACTCCCTGCACTCCGGCCACACTGGCCTCCTTTCTGTCCCCTAAAACATGTCACATTCAGTCCCACCTGGAGCCTTTGCACTGACACGCCCCCCCCCCCCCCCCCCCCCCGGGACACTCTTCCTCTAAGTCATTTAGTCCCCAGTTTGTTCCTGATCTTGAGAAGCTCACAGTCAAGTAGGGGGACTGTTAAGAACACAGATAATTATATCTGGTGTTATAGACACTGTTATGGAGAGATGACACACCCATCACTTTTGTGGTAATTATCTGGGAACAGTATTTACACTCATTCCCCACCCTCGGGCCCAGCCTGCACGGAGCCCACAGCCTCTTGCTAACTTGAATCCGCAGGCACATTCCCTCCTTGCCCAGGCTCAGCTCTGCCACACTCAGCACTAGGATGTTCTCTCCCTGCATCCTGTCTCACTCTCTCCGGTTCTGGACATGGCCCTTCCAGGTGGTTCCATCCTTCTCAGGCCCCCTGTGGCTCCCCCAGGCAGGCATCCTTTCTCAGGGCTATCCTCAGTTTCTCGGCTGCTAATTTGAGCAGATGCTCTGGCTCCTCTTTCCAAGCCTCCTTTACTGGCTCCACCTCCACCTGCCTCTTAAGGGTTGGTGTTTCTAGGCTGTCCCCTCTTCTCCCCCCCTCCACACATTCTCCCCCCGCAGTTCCAGCCCCACTCAGCCTCATACGATGATGCCCCACATCTCCATCTCCAGCTGAGACTTCTCTCCTCAGCTCCAGACCCAAATATCCAACTGCTTGTCAGAACTTTCCTCTTGCACATCCCACAGGAACCTCAGCTTCACCATACCCCAAGCTGACCTGATCTTCCTCCCATGCCCTTTGTTGTTAGTTAGTTTGATTGTTTTTAATCCTCAACTGAGGATATTTTTTCCATTGCTTTTCAGAGAATGGAAGGGGGAGAGAGAAACATCGATATGAGAGAAACACATCAATTGGTTGCCTCCCACATGCACCCCGACCAGGGCCAGGGATCGAGCCTGCAACCGAGGTACGTGCCCTTGGCAGGAATCAAACCCAAGACCCTTCAGTCCACAGGCCAACACTCTAGCCACTGAGCCAAACCGGCGAGGGCACCCATGTCCTTTGGGAATGTCACTCCAGAGGCCTGATTTTCCAAGAAGAAAACCTGGAGTCATCTGCAACACCTGCCTATCCTCACCTGTACGTCCCAGTCTTTCTCCTCCTGTCCTTCCCCCAGTCTCAGCACCTCTCAGCTTTTACACATGAAAGAGAAAAATACCATTAACTTGATAGAAAAATATATATGAACTAATGGTTTACAAGAAATAGACTTATAAAAGGGACATGACTTCATTCACAAGAATTAGGCAAATTATGACTTCACAGTATTTTTTACCCATCGAGTTGACAAAAGTGAAACATTTGATATACTCTGTTGGCAAGGATGCGGGAAAACGGACTTCCATGCATTGCTGCTGGGAGTGTAACTTCGTACAACTTCTGTGGAGGGCAGTATGGCTGGATTTGACAAAACTGCGAGTACAGAGACCATTTAATCCAGCAATTTCACTTTAGGTCTTTATTTTATTCTTATACTTACATATGTATTAAATTATTTATATACATTATCCATTGAAATATTGTTATAGCAAAATGTTGTAAACAACTTAAATATTGATTAAATAAATGACATCTATACAAAAGTATATTATGCATCTCAAGAAAAAAGTAGCTTTTTTTTTTTTTTTTTTTAAATGTGTCTTCATTGATTTCAGAAAGAGGAAGGGAGAGAGAGAGACAGAAACATCAATGATGAGAGAGTCATTGATCGGCTGCCTCCTGTACTCCCCTGACTGGGGATCGAGCACGCAGCCCGGGCATGTGCCCTGACCGGGAATCAAACAGAGATCTCCTGGATGCTAGGCCGACGCTCAACTGCTGAGCCACGCCCGGCCGGGCAAAGGTAGCTCTTTATATACTAATATGAAACCATCTCCAGAATGTATTGTTGAATGAAAAAAGCAAGATGAGCCCAGCCAGCGTGGCTCAGCGGTTGAGCATCGACCTATGATCCAGGAGATCGCGGTCAATTCCAGGTCAGGGCACGTGCCTGGGTGTGGGTTCGATCCCCAGTAGGGGGCTCCACAAGGCAGCCCATCAACGATTCTCTCATCATTGATGTTTCTGTCTCTTTCTCTCTCCCTCTCCCTTCCTCTCTCTGAAATTAATAAAAACATATTTTTTTAAAAAAATCACGTTGAAAAAAAATTTTTAAAGAAAATATGTACAAGCATATTAAAAACACAGAAAAGTTAAATATTAATCATATTTGTGTATATATTCTTTCTATATAACTTTTAAAATAAAACGGAAACATGCTTTAAAAAAAAAGATGTTCAACACCACTAATCTTTAGGAAAATGCAAATCAAAACTACAGCAAGAGACCACTTCACACCCAGTATGATGCTATAATCAAAAAGTCAGACAATAGCAAGTGTTGATGAGGACATGAGGAAACAGGAACCCTCATACAGTGCTGGTGGCAATGTACAATGGTGCGGTCACTTTGGAAAACGAGATGGCAGTGTTTCAAAATGTTAAATATAAAGCTGCCATTGAGCCACCAATTTCACTCCAGGTACCCAAGAGAAATTAAAATATGTGTCCAGCCCTGGCTGACGTTGTTCAGTGGTTAGAGCACTGGCCTGCAAACCAGGGGGTCTTGGGTTCAATTTCCGGTCAAGGGCACATACCTGAAGCAGCTTTTTTTAAAAAAATATATCTTTATTGATTTCAGAGAGAGGACGGGAGAGGGAGAGAGAGATAGAAACATCAATGATGAGAGTCATTGGTGGGCTGCCTCCTGCACGACCCTGACCGGAGATCGGGCCTGCAACCTGGGCATGTGCCCTGACAGGGAATCGAACCTCAATCCCCTGGATCCTAGGTCTATGCTCGACCACTGAGCCATGCCGGCCGGGCCCTGAGGCTTCTTCTTGAATTGATGAAAATATCCTAAAATTGACTGTAGCAATGGCTGCACAACTCTGTGAATATGCTAAAAAACAACTGAATTGTACTCTTATATGGATGAATTGTATGGCATATGAATTCTATCTCAATAAAGCTGTTATCAAAGAAAGGAAGTGGACAGTGTAATCTCTCTCTCTCTCCCTCCCTCCCCACACACTCTGAGGTCTCCTGCCAACATGAGTGCCGAGTGCCGCTGGATTCCTCCAGCTTCAGTCAACCTTTACTGAATACAGCCCCCGCTGAGGTCTTGGATGCAACTTCATAAGAGACCTTGAGTCAGAACTACTCACCTAAATTGCTCCCAAATTCCTATGACTCACAGAAACAGAAATAATAAATGCTTGTTGCTTTCAACCATTAAGTTCTGGGGTAATTTGTTATGCAGCAATAGATACCTAATTTATGTTTTAAAATATTGTTTGCATTGGCTTGTATATTTATGGGATTTCTTGGAAAGGATACTGAAGAAACTGGTAACAGTAATTGCCCCTGGGAGGATCACTGAGGGAAGAGGGCAAGAAAGAGATTTACATCTGATTGAATACATTTTTACCTTTTGAATTTTGTATCATGTGCATATATTAAATTTTTCAAAAAGGAAATAAATGTCTGGAAACTTTTTAAACAAAAAAAAAGGTCAACAGCTGTGGCCTGTGTGGCTCAGTTGGTTGGGCGTCATCCCATTAACCAAAAGGTTGCCAGTTCTATTTCCGGTCAGGGCACATGCCCGGGTTGTGGGCTCAATCCCCAGTGGGGGGCGTGCAAGAAGCAGTGGACCGATGTTTCTCTATCTCTTTCTCTCTCTCTTCCTCTCTCTAAAAAAAAAAAAAAAAAAAAAAATCTTTAAAAAAAAGTCAACAACTATCTGCTGCCTATAGGTAAAGTCTAAACTCCTTACTGTAGCTCAGAAAGCCTCCACAATCCATCTCCCAGTTTCAACTCTCACTTCTCCTTGCCCTAATTGCTTGTAGTCCCCAAAACGCAACAGGTATTTCCTACATCCATGCCTTTAATCATGCTGTCTCTTCTGCCTGGTTGCCTTTCTCCTTCCTTCCCACCCTTTAAGACTCAGTTCAAATGCAGTTATTTTTTGAAAGATCTTCTTGGCTGTCCTTAACCAGAAGTCCCCTTTGTGGCCTCAGAATACCCCGTGCGTGTTTCAATTATTTCGCGTGTCGTACATGGTCTGTTTTCTTCTCTGCATCTCCCATTAGACTGTGAGCTCCCTGGGAGTGAGGACTCTCTTTTAAAATATGTTTTTAAATTAATTTTTAGAGAGAGAGGACGGGAGAGGGAAAAAGACAAACATCGATGTGAGAGCAGAATATTGATCGGCCTCCTGAAACAAACAGCAAGAAATGGGGAGGAATGTGAATGCATGTTCCAAGCTACAATGACAAGGACTCCTGTCATTGTTGTTCCTGGCCCAGAGACCCCCACTGATTAAGGACACACATTTGGAAGGCTGGACAATCTCAACTCTGGATCACCAATAAGCTTCTGCTGCCACCTCCACCTTTAGTCTCCCCCTTCTCCCACTCCATCTCACACATTCTGTCCTCTGCTGTGACTCCAGTACCAGGCAGTGCCTGGCACACAGTAGGCACTCAGAGAGGAAAATCCATGTATCCAAGCCCACACATCTGGGAAGTGGCAGAACAGGAATTCTCAGTCTTCTGTTCTTTAACCACTACCCTACACTGCCCCTTCGGACCCTCAACCAGGCTTCCAACCTGAGTGTCTACTCCAGCCTCCCCTTGACTAACCTCAGCCAGCCCCCAGGTGGACGCTGAGTACACGGAGCGCACAGCTGTAACTCACAACCTGCGTATCCACTTCCTGGGTTCCAGCTCAGTGGTAAGAACAGGTTCTAGATTCTTTTGGATGTGTGTTATGTTTCAGCTCCACCTTTCACTAGATGTGTAGCCTCTGGCCAAGTCACTTTAACAGGTGAAGAGTAAATGACATAATGAACGTGAAAATGTCTAGCACAGAAGCTGGCACATTGTGTGTTCTCAGTAAATGGGAAAGACCAGGTCAAGAGTAGCAGAGGTGTCCCGAGAAGCCCTGAAAAGCTGACCCCTAAGTCCATAGACAGCTACCTGGGTTTTCTAACCTCTCTACTTTGCATTTGACCCTTCTGACAAATACATCCTGCCACTATCCCACCATTAGTGCTCCTTTATAAATCCTTGGGCTTTAGAGTCAGAAAGACCGAGTTACAATCCTGGCTCCACCACTTGCCACCTGTGTGACCCTGGACAAATGAATTTTGCCTCTTTGAGGCTCAGTGTTCTCATCTATAAAATATCAATAATGGCGCCTACTCCACAGGACTGCTGTGAGGATTAGATGATAGTATGCATGTAAATGTTTAGCAAATGGTCAAGCATATAGGAAAGGCTCAGAAAATGTTAACTATTTTTCCTGAATAATAATAACAGTCATAGCAACTTCAAGCTGCCTACTGATTAGAGCACAAACTCCATGACTCAGTATTGAGAGCCTTGCACATTGTGGCCCCTTGCTCCTTCCTGGCCTCTCCTCCCTCCCGCTGTTCCCCTATGTGGATGTCACACTGAATCCCGGTGTGCCCTGCCCACGGCCTTCCTCTCCATTCTCACTTCTGTGCCCTGCCCATGACCTTCCTCTCTATTCTCACCTCTGTGCCCTGCCCATGACCTTCTTCTCCATTCAGAATGCTCTCCACACCTCACGCCTGTCCATACCCTATCCCGCTCAAGCTTCACCTTCCAACTAAGCCCACAGCCTCCTCAACTGCCCTGAGTTTCCACTCTGTCTGCACTTGTCTTACCTCTTCCAGTGGCCACATTTGACTTCCCCTTGCAAGAATTGACCTTTCTCTACTATCAGTCCATGTGTTCCAGGGATGGGCATGAGGCTGAGGTCTTAGACAAAATCGCGCTGATTAATTAAGAGGTGGGCACCTGACCAAAGCTGAGCCAATGAGAATCAGCCTTGGAACTTTTGCTAGAACCACTGAGTAACAGGTGTTCTTTTTCAACAGACACTGCTAAGCTATAGCAATGCAATTTCAGAGCTGCTAGTAGCTGTATTTATCACCTTCAAGCAGACTTAAAAATAAGCCAACAGAGGAACCAAAAAATGGAGAGAGACATATTATAATGGTATTATTTGAGCATCTAAATCCACCCATGCCTTAATCCAGATACCCTTGACTTTTAAGTTACGTGAGTCAAAAACACTTCCCTCGTTATTTTTTATTTTAAAAAAATTTATTTTATTTTATTTTATTTTATTTAGAGAGGGAGGAAGGGAGAGAGGGAAAAAAAATCAATGTAAAAGAGAAACATCGATCGATTGTCTCCTGTATGAGCCCCAACCAGGGATTGAACTACTTAGGCATGGGCCCCAACAGGGAATTGAACTTGCCACCTGCTGGTGGACGGGATGATGCTCTAACCAACTGAGCCATACTGGCCAGGGCTACCCTCTTTATTTTATTTTAACTTATTTAAGCCAGATTGGGTTGGTTGCTGTCACTTGCCACTGAAAGACTGCTAACCAATATAGTCATCTAACTAGGTGGTAAGCTTGAGAGCAGGGATTGCATTTTATAGACTTAAAATCCGTAGGGACAGGAATGGTCTCAGTATTGTAGCACCTAGCATACAGGTGATCACAAAGCAGGTAAGGAATAAAGAAAAGAATAAGTATCTCTTTGTATTTTCTCACTGGTCCAGTGTTCTGCATATGGAAGACTCTAAAATACTTGAATAAAAGTTCACTTGAACAAGAAACATGCAACAAGCATTCAGGTTCTTATCTGATACAAACAAGGTCCTTTGCTTCTCTGTAGTTCCTCTGAGGACGACTGATTTCTCACTCTCTGAATGAAATGATCCTGGTGAAAGTATTTTTCTAAGAGCGCCACAAGGCAGAAAGAGATACTTTAAGTCCACTAATCCAACTGATTAGTCCCCCCATTGTAGAAGTGAAAAAACCCCTGAGATTTAAGCTAAAAACAGCTTAACACCACATGGTGAATCAAAGACAGAGTCAGCCAAAACCTCCTATCCCATGACTTGTAGTCCAGTGCTCTGGCCTCTATCCTGGTGTCATTTTATTAAGCAAAATGTATCAGTCTCTTACCCAGAGAACTCAGAAATCTCTAAGCAAAATGGAATAAATGCTCAACTCTGATAACAGCCCTAAGGGGTGGGACAGTTAACCAAGGAAAAGAGCACTGGGCTAGGAGTCAAGACTAGTGTTTACTCACTTTTTGGCTGTGTGACTTTGGGGAAGACCGTAACTTCTCTAGGCTCAGTTTCCTCTCTCTAAAATGGGGGTAGGGGAAGGTGATATTTGAAGAAGCTGATCTCTAAGATCCCTGAAATTCTATAATTGAACAGTTCATCCAGTCCCCAAGATTAAACCCACATGGATTACAGAGAATTAAAAGGCCAAGAGGTCAGCAATCCATCTGCAGACTCCAAATTAAGGCTGAGGAATTGGGGATTCCAACTGAGCATATAGTCTTTCCAGCTTGCCTTTGAAAGAAGAATAGAATGGAAATACATAAAATAATTTTCTGGGTACCACTGAGAAATATGGAGAGATATGCCCCATATCCTATAATTCTCCTTTCTCACCTGCTTCAAAGATCCTAAAAGACCCATTATCTAAGTTGAATGGAGTGAAACAAGCCCATGAGGATGTCTACATGCGAATAAACACTGTCTTCTTCAAAGTAGTTCTTTTGGGAGTTCGGGCAGTTCTTCCAATGGCACAGTAATTCCTCCTGGCATTTGTAGAAGTCCTCTTGGGAAGCAAACCAGCCTCAAGATTTTGCCCTCACACCTCGGCTTTCATCCCAAGTGACAATTGTCCATTTGACCACCCATCATATTTTCTACACTTGACCCTGAGTGACTTCCAGCCATTTCCAAAATCATATCCCTCCTTTAAAAGATGGAAGTTTTGCCCAGCAGGGTGTGGCTCAGCAGTTGAGCATCAACCTAGGATCCAGGAGATCACAGTTAGATTCCCAGTCAGGGCACATGCCCGGGTTGCCGGCTCAATCCCCAGTCAGGGGCCTGTAGGAGGCAGCCAATCAATGACTCTCTCATCATTGATGTTTCTATCTCTCTCTCCCTCTCCCTTCCTCTCTCTGAAATCAATAAAGATATATATTTTTTTAAAAAGATGGAAGTTTCCCCTCAATGATGACCTTCAAGAGCATACACCCCATACTCCAAAGATAATTCTCTGCAATGTTTTCAGCACTGGAAAAATCGACAAGTGATATAACCCTTTCTCCAAGGGACTCTTTTGAAGGGGTCAACACTTGAATGCTAGCCCAAGCCGGGTAGCTCAGGTGGTTAGAGTGTTGTCTCAATATGTCAAGGTTGCAGGTTCAATCTTTAAGCAGGGAACATATAAGAAGCAACCAATGAATGCATAAAATAAGCAAAACTATAAATTTGATGTTTCTCTCTCTTCCTTCCTCTCTCTCTCTAAAATCAATAAAAAAATAATTTTTTAAAAAGCACTTGTTATGTGCTCTGAGGTGCTTATTTTGCAAAACTATCTCTGTTACATGATCATCACATTTTCCTTTCTCCTCCTCACCCTCGAGGGCTCCAAACTTTTTCCTAGCCTTCATCAGCCCTCCTCCCCCACCCTCTGGCCCCACTTTCTCCAGCCCAACTCTCTTCCCTGCCTGCAATTAGGCAAATGCCCAAGCTGCTGAATCTTCAAAATCTGTCTTCGATCGAAAGGCAGGCAGGCGTGGGGGACTCTAATGGATCCTGGAAAACTGTCTCAGCAGTTTTTATTCCCAAAAGCCCTTCTTCGATTCTTAGGGTAAGATGTCTGTCTTAGCCAAACATTTCAGAGGGTCCCAGGGACTCATCCCCATTTGGGCACAGCACCAGAACCTTCCTCCCTGCACTGAGTGAGGGTGGGGAGTGGAGACCAGTCCTCCAGAGACCCATGTTGCCAGGTGCTATCAACCACCCACACTGCAAACGTTGAATAGACACTACGGACAGCCTCCTCCTATATCTTAGTACAGCACTTCAAAGTTTACAAGATACTCTTTCATTTGTTCTTGGAATCCTCTCCACTGTTTTATGGATGAGAAAACGGAGTCTCAGAGAAGTAAAGCGAAGCATCCAAGTTGGTGATGTCAGCAAGTTAAAGGTCAAAGTCAGATCTCCTGAATCTCCATCTCGTGCTTTTTTACAATACAACAAAAACTGTCCACACCTAGAGTAACTCCTCATTCCGATAATTATTTCCCCTAAAGTAGCCAACAGAGAGTCTCAGAGACCCTCAGAGACTGTCTGCCCATATCCAACCACACAGGCCCAAACCCCCAGTTCTAAGGCTCTGACCCATGTCCCAAGCTGTCTCTCCCATAGAATCCTCCCTTCACCACAGTGGCTGCTGAGGTACCCCCGAGGAGGTGTGTTTTTAGACAGGGGAACAGAATCTGTCTCTGACTCCTCCAAGAAAGGATCCTAGAAGGAAGGAGCCCCCGTCCCCGGCGCCTGCTCTAGGGGTCCCGCCCTCGCCCCTCCCTTACCTGCCAAAAGCTGCATCCAGGCGCAGATCTTGTAGACCGTGGCGGTGTTGCAGAAGAAGAAAAGCGCGAAGCAGGTGATGCAGCCGAGGATCAGCACCATGGAGAGCAGCACGAAGAAGGCGGCCGCCTTGAAGGCGCCGGACGGGATGGTGCTGAAGTCAGTGAACGAGCCGCGGCAGGTGAGCTCGCGGCCCGTCAGCCCGCTGCCCACACAGTAGTGGAACAGGCCGAAGTAGCCGGGCTTGGGGGTGCTCACGCTGTCGCCCACCCAGTAGGGCTGGATGAAGACCACCACGTTGATGATGGCGAAGCAGATGGTGAAGATGGCCCACAGCACGCCGATGGCCCGCGAATTCCGCATGTAGTGCTCGTGATAGAGCTTGGAGGCCTCCTGCGAGGGCAGCATGGTGCCCGGGGGCGGGGCCGGCGGCGGCGGCGGCGGCTGGCGGGGGCCGCCGGCCCGGGACCGGTCGCCGGGCCGCTGGGCGGGAGCTGGGGACGCACGCGAGAAGCCGCCCTGAGCCGAGGAAGTCGCGAGGGCCGGGCCCGGGGCGGAGCTGGGGAGACTCGGGGGGCGGGGGGGGAAGCTAGCGGGGGGTCGTGAGCGTGTTGGGTTGGCGTCTGTGGGCAAAGATCTCCGACTGGTGACTTAGGAAGGGGCCATGTGAAAGTCGGGGGGCTGGGATGAGGGGGCTGTGGTGAGGATATGGGAGCTGGAAGGGGGGGTTAGAAGCGGTCATGGGGGAGTTGGGGAAGAAGCTTGGGGTACAGAGGGGACCCGGCGGAGATGGGATGGAGGCTGGGGGCTGGCACCGGAGCATTAGCAGAGGGGCTGTATACGGGGAGCTGGTATTAGGGGTAGGAGGTCTGCTACTCGGGTGTCTAGGAAAGGGCTGTGGAGAGGGGAGTGGGAGCTTCTGCGATGGGGTAAGAAGGGGAGATAAGGGGCTGGGACTGGGGGGTTGGGAAGGTGATATGGGGGCTGGGACAAGCAGTGGGGGCTGGGACTGCAGGGTCTGGACCCGGGGTGGGGGGGTTCGAGGGGTCCTCAGAAGCCAGGGCTGGGTGTGGGCTGGGAGGGAGCCTCGGACTGGCGGGCCAGGGCTGGGGGAGAGGTTGTCCAGGCCAAGGGGAAGAGGGACCCGGGCGGGCGGGCAGCCGGGCCCGGAGGGGCGGGCGGCGGCAGGAGATGTCCCCTGGGCGCTGGAGAGCCGCTGGGCCCGGGTAGGGCTGGGGGTGGGGGGGCGGCTGCCCCGCGCCCAGGCCGGACGCCACGGAGCCTGCGGCCGCGGGGAGGGGGGGCGGGGAGACCAACCTGGGCCCGGTCCGGGGCAGCGGGTCCGGGACTGGCACAACCTAGGCGCCGCGGCTCGGCGCTCCCGGCAGCGGCGGCCTCGGCCCAGGCGGCGGCCGCGGCGCGGCCTCCATCTTGCTCCGGCTTTCCCCGGGCGCGCTCCCGCGCCAAGGCGCGCTCCTGGGCAGCGGCGCCGCGCGGCGGGGACGCGCTCCCGCCTCGGGCGTGCGGAGCGGGGCGGAACCGGGCAGGGGTGGCACGGTCCCGGGCGTGCCCCAGCCGGAGCAGTAAGTCCCCTCCACAGTAGGGCTTTCTGGTTTGGGGGGAACCCCCCCTTCTTCCAACCTAAGCTGTGGGTCCCCGCAAAGCCCATGGGAATGGGGGAGGGGCCGAACGCGGTATTATTTGATAGGGTTTGAACTGAACTCTTCCTGCCTAATTACCTTCCTACAGCCTATCACAGTGCCCCAAGTTGCACCATTATGCTTCCAGTCCTTTGGGTCTTGGAGGCGTTGAAGGTCCCCTGAGTCTCCTAGGAAACTGCCAACACTCCCCGGAGAGTGAACCCCCTAAATTGTTAGCGGCCCGTGGCTGCGGTGGGGACTCATTGGCTCCAGTACAAGGAACAGGCCCCAAGGTGAGCGTCCGGGGAGAGGAGAGGAGGCTGGAACGTGTTGGTTACCCTCCGTACGCTCTCCCCAGGGCCTGGCATGGAGTGGGTACATCATTAAGAACAAAGCAGCCATCCAGGCTCAAGGTGAGGCCGAGAACACCCCGGGGGCCACTCCAAGAACGCCAGGATGGGTCATTTCTTTCCCTGCAAGGAAATAACTTTCGCTTAGTATCTGCCGAGGCACTCAGATCTGGGTTGGCACTCACACAAACTGACTACTTGCTATGTCTGTGACCTTGGACTTGCGCTCTCTGAACCTCTGTTTCCCCATGTGTAAAGTGGGCAGATTAAGCTCTGAGTTTAAAAAGCTAAGATTAAAGTGGGCTTTGAAAAATAATCTTTATTAGTGGGTTCCAAATACTGAGCTTCACACAGGTGGACAGTCTGATGAAATTTACATCATCTACCAAAAAAAAAAGGTAAGATGGCCAACTGTCTTTTTTCCACATCTGGGTAAAGCCACATCTGGGTAAAACAGATGTGGTCTCTGTCTTCCTGGAGCTCACAGCTTCATGGGGAAATAGAAGGTTCTGGGAGGAAGAAGCAGGCAAGTGATCATCCTCAAATGGCACCTCAAAGTCTCCTTCCATTAGTACTCCTGGTTTGGGTACTGTTCTGAATACAAATTACCAGAGCCAGAAGCTCCATCTTTTCTCCTTACTCTGCCGTGAATTACTGCCTTTTTCTCTGTCCTACTGAGCGAAGCTAGGCAGTCCAGGAAAAAACCATAGAAGTCCACTTACTACTCCCGAGGCAAGAACTGAGAATTCTTGCTAAGATGGACTCCCAGTTCCTCACTGGTTGTTGTATTTTAGCTCTGCAGAGCAATGGCGCCCTGTAGAGATGTGTCCACCACCCACACCACTTCTGACATTAATGCTTTTTATTTTCTTCCGGGGAAGGTGACTTCAGGCATTCACAATGGCTCAGCGTTTGACATACTGTCAGAGGCTGTCCTATCATACAGCCTCTAACAAAACTAGGCTGTCCTGAATCCCTGGTAATAGAATTGTTTACCTTTATACCAAGAAGGTTGGGAAAGCACCAAAATCTGCATGTGGCGTGTGCCCAGGCCGGCTTCGTGGAGTTTGTGCTGTGAGACCTAAAGTTCTAATGAGGTCGTCTAAAATGAAAAAACATGTCAGCTGGGCCTGTGGTGGATCCATGTGTGCTAAATGTGTCCGTGACAGGATCAAGCTTGCGTTCCTTATTGAGGAGCAGATAATAGTTGTGAAAGTATTGAAGGCACAAGCACAGAGTCAGAAAACTAAATTAAAAAGTTAAGTTTTTTTGAGTAATAAAAGCAATTTAAAAATTAAAAAAAAACCTTTTTATTTAAAGAAACTCCTTTCTCCCTTACGCAGGCCCTGGGATTGGCGAGACTCACCCCATCACCACCACTATACTCTTCTGCAGAGGGGGGCAAATGATCAGGCCTGGACAATGAGAATGCTCTATTATAACAGATACAATGATTGGTTCAGAGTGGGGGTCACAACACAAAGGAAATAGTTGAGAATGATATCCAGGGCATTTATTGCCATTTATAAGAAAGTAGAAGTTCTCCTTCTACTGAGATTGTTGAGCTGGGGGGATTGTAAGCTGTAGCTACTGAGGCCATCTTTGATACCCCAAGCAGAGAGTTTGTCTTAGAATAAGTGAACACAGAAAGAAGCTTAGAAGTGGAGGGAGGGGTATTTGAGATCTTGCTTTCCAGCATGTCATAAGTTTGGCTCAAATAAACTCATAAAAATTCTCAAAAAAAAAAAGAGAGAGAGAGAGACAGTACTGATTACATAGTTTGAGCATAGATCCATCTCTGCTGGAAGACCTGCTTCTGGATTGTTCTGTTAGGTAAGCCAATAAATTCCTTTTTTGCTTAAGCCAGTTTGAATTGGAGTTTTGTCACTTTCAGTCAAAATAGTCCCAAATAACTTACCTACATCCCCCCACCCCAAGAGAGCAGGGCTGATATACTAGATTGTTTATACTGTACAGGAATGGCTGGATAGGTGCGCTACTCCTGTCATCTTGGAACCAAAAGACCAGAATTTGAGGTCCATCTCTGCCACTGATCAATGGTGTGACCCAGGACAATGATGCTACTTTTCGGAGTCCTATTTTCTTCATTTATAAAATAGAGAAAAACATCCTTCCTTCAGATGTTGTAAAGATTAAAAGAGCTAATGGATGGAAAGGAGCTTTGTAAATTGAAAATGGCTTTGTAAATGTAAGTGATTGTCATTAAGTTTTAATAAGTGGCTTCCTCAAGGAGTAGAACTAGCAGTAGTATTGGAAAGGCACTGTTGAGCTGGAAGTAGCTGAGAAAGAATGTCTCCTCATTTTAAACACAAACCTTGGGCCCAGCCTGCATGGCTCAGTGGTTGAGCATCTACCTAGGATCCAGAAGATCTCGTTCGATTCCCAGTTGGGGCACATGCCCAGGTTGCAGGCTCAGTCCCCAGTGGGAGGCGTGCAGGAGGCAGCTGATCAATGACTCTCATTATTGATGTTTCTATCTCTTTCTCTCCCTCGTCCTTCCTCTCCCTGAAACCAATAAAGATATAGTAAATAAATAAATAAGGACAAACCGAGGCGCACTTACAGAAAGAAAATTTAAGAGCTTCTCATTGCCCTCAGGGAGTGGCCAGACCAGAATGGAATGGTGGTGGAATCAAGATGGGGACTATCGACCATAAGGTAAAAATGATGCTGGACTGAGCACCTAGCTGAGAAGAGAAGGCCCCAGGGCACTTCCAGCCAATATCCTAGCAAAGAAAGATTTGTAACTTTCTGGATACCCACATGTCTAAGTTAAGTATTCAGTTACTTTGAACAGTTATTAAGCTCTTGAAACATTCTAGGTCCCCTGATCTTTCCTTTACATGTATTATCCCATTTAATTTTCACAGTAACCCTATGAGATTGTGTTATGGGCTGAATTGTGCCCTCCCCACCAATTCACATATGGAAGTCTTAACCTATAGTACCTCAGAATATTACTGTTTTGGAGATAGGGCCTTCAAAAAGCTAATTAAGGTAAAATGAGGTCATATAGGTTGGCCCCAATCCAATATGACTGTCCTTATAAGAAGAGATCAGGACATATAGCTCACAGACCAAGGAACAACCATGGAAGACACAGAGAAAGCAGCTGTAGGAGGGGGGACTCAGAAGAAACCAAACTTGATAACAACAAATCAATCTTGGACTCCCAGCCTCCAGAACTGTGAGAAAATTAATTTCTGTTGTTTAAACCACCCAGTATATAGGATTTTGTTATGGCAGCTCTTGAAACTAACACAGGTAGGTACTACTATATAGCCATTTTACAGAGGTTAAATGACTTGCCCAAACTCATTACACTGAGGTTAAATGATGTGCCCAAAGTCACACCTCTAGCAAGTGAAGGAGCTGAGATTTATTTACCCTCAGGTAGCCTGCTCCAGAGTGCTCATTCTTTTTTTTCTTTTCTTTTTTTTAATTGATTTGAGAGAGAGAGTTATTGTTCTACATATATATATACATTCATGGGTTGACTCTTGTATGTGCCCTGACCGGGGATCAATCCCACAACCTTGGTGTATTGGGACAATGCTCTCGTCAACTGAGCTACCCGGCCAGGGCCCAGGTTGCCCATTCTGTTTTGTTTTGTTAATCTTCACCCAAGAATATCTTTTCCATTGCTTTTCAGAGAGAGCGGGAAGGACGGAGGGGGAGAGAGGGAGAGTGACAGAGGAGCAAGAGAGAGAAACATCGATATGTGAGAGACGCATCAACTGGTTACCTCCTGCATGCGCCCCAACCAGGGCTAGGGATCCAACCTGCAGCTTAGGTATGTGCCCTTAACTAGGAATCAAACCCAAGACCCTTCCGTGAGTGGGCCAACACTCTAACAGCTGAGCCTCACTGGTCAGGGTCAGAGTGCCCATTCTTAATTATTGCATGTATAGATCATTCCATAGAGCAGATTCAATTCTTCTCAACTACTTTTGTTTCTTTTTTTTAATCCATATCATTTAGTTACAAGCACTTGCACTGGCATCAGACATCTGGGTTCAAGTCTCATTTCTGCTCATGATTGCCCTTAAGCCTGTTTCCTCATCTAGAAAGTGGGGTTGATGATAATAGTGTTATCTCGCTCCAAGTGTTCAGGAAGGTTGAATGACATATTTGTGCACATAAAGTGCTGAGCACTTGGAAAACATTCAAAGCTATTTGCTGTTATCATTGCATTGCTAGAAAGCAGAAGTTTTATGATTCAAACCTGGGGCTGGTTTGGCCAAAGCTAGTGCACATAACCCTTGCATCGAGCTGTTCAGCATTGCTGAGTCCCTACAGAGAGGCATGGGAGCTGTGGAATCAGACAAATGGGTATTTGTATTCTAACCCTAATACCCTTTAACCATGTGGGTTTAAGTAAGCTATTTAAATTCTCTGAACCTGTAAAATTGGACTAACAGCTTCTTAACCTCACATGGTTTAAATGAGGTAAAATATGTGAGATGTTGGTCACATAGTAGATGCTCAGTAAACATTAGTAAAGAGTATTTCATCTTTTGTAGAAGGTTAGATTGTAAAGACAAATGCAATTGAGAAGAAATATGGTGCAAATTACCCTTTATTATCTGAATGTGTTCCTGCAGAAATTTAGAGAAAGCTGGCAATTAATAAAGCCATGTTACAATCCTTAAAGATATTGAAGTCATTAAGTTCCCTGAAAATGGCTATAAGAAAAAAAAATACCCTTTAAAAAAATGCCTTAATTGTCTATAAAGTACAATAAGCAAGGTCTCATGTATACCACCCCATCCTGTAGTTCTTAGGTACTAAAGTTTAAGAAAACTGAGACTAAAAAAAGAAAAGGAAAGTCCATTTTCAGATGTGGAGCCATTCAAACCATTCTGCCTTTACAATATTATTAGTCCTGAAAAAGCGGGGGATAGATGGAAAATTCTAAAGGATTAATACTTACCTATATGTAAAATTTACTTTTTACTTATCTATAAGGTCTCCAAAACATTAACACAAAATTAGATTAATGTTTGTTTGTAAGGATTAAAATAGATAACATTGTCACTTCTTAAGGAATCAGTCATTAAATGTATGTATGAAGCTCTAACGAAAATCTGTGGGGTTTGTCCAGCATTACCTTTCCCTTGCTTCTGATAATAGTATCCAGCTTCCGTTAAGAAACTGCCCCTCCTCCCTCACTGGGCAGGAGTGGATCTGGGTCCCAGGGCAGCCAGCCAAGCTGCCTGTTTCGGTCCGCTCTGGCTGCTATTTCATGACACCGTAGACTTCGTGCCTTAAAAGACAAACATCTCTTCCTCACAGTTCTGGAAACTGGATATCAGGGTGTCGGTATGGTGAGAGCTCCCTTCCTGATTTATAGTTGGCTGGCTACCTTCTTGCTGTCCTCAAGTAGAAAGAGAGAAAGCTCTAGTCTTCCTCTCTTTACGAGGACACTAATCCCATTATAGAGGCTCTACCCTCATGACCTCATCGAAACCTAATTACCTCCCATTAATTTAATTTTATTTAATTTGCCTTTCCCTAATGACTAGGGATGTTAAACATCTTTTCATGGGCTTACTGATTGTATACCTCCTTTGGGAAAATGTCTATTCACATTATTTTCTCATTTTTGGGTTGGGCTGTTTGTTGTTGAGTTGTAGGAGTTTTTTATACTTTCAGAATATTAATTACTTATCACATATATGGCTTGCAAATGTTTTCTCCCATACTGTGGGTTGTCTTTCAACTATCTTGATAGTGTCCTTTGATGCACAAATGTTTTAAATTTTGATGAAGTCTATCAAATTTTCTTTTGTTGCCCATGCTTTTGGTGTCATAACCAAGAAATCACTGCCAAATCCAGTGTCATGAAGCCTTTCCCCTGTGTTTTCTAAGAATTTTGTAGTTTTAGCTCTTACACTTAGGTCTTTGATCCGTTGGAATTAGTTTTTTTGCATAATGTAAGGTAAGAGTGCAACTTCATTCTTTGCATGTGGCTATCTAGTTGTACCCGCACCATTTATTGAAAAGACTGTCCTGCCTGGCCGGGGTAGCTCAATGGTTGAGCATCGACCTAGGATCCAGGAGATCTCGGTTTGATTCCCAGTCAGGGCACATGCCTGGGTTGCAGGCTCCATCCCCAGTAGAGGGCGTGCAGGAGGCAGCTGATCAATGTCTCTCTTTCATCATTGATGTTTCTCTCTCTATATACCTCTCCCTTCCTCTCTCTTTAAAATCAATAAAAGCATATTTAAAAATAAATAGAAATAATAAAATAAAAAAAGACTGTCCTTTTTCCATTGAAAGATTTTGGCACCCTTCTTGAAAATCAATTGGCCGTATGTGTGAGGGTTTGTCTTTAGGTTCTCTATTCTATTTCATTGATCTGTATGTCTGTCCTTATGCCAGTACTACTGTTTTGAAGGAAGCAATGGTTTTAATCATATTAAATCTTAATATGATAGGTTGTTGCTTGTATGCAGATGTTTCATTGTATTTTATTTATGTTTTAGGAAATTGTTTTGGGCTTGGTGTTGACATGCCATGCATTAAAATTTTTCCCACGTAAAATAATGGGAATCAGGTTTCCTTCCTGTCTGCTTTCACACAGAATATCTGATTTCTAACACAGACTACTGATGTTAAGCAAGAAATTCCTGTTTTTTATTTCTACCCTTCATTGGTTTTATCCTACATCTTTAGACATTCATACTTAACCTAAAGTCTAAAGTAAATTAAGATCTTAGAATCAGCTTGTTGATGTCAATGAAAATCCCTGCTGGACTTTTTAAGTGGATTGGATTGAACCTATAGATCCATTGAATATTGAGTCTTCTAATCCATGAACAAAGTATGTGATTTGTCTCAGTTTTCTTTGATTTCTTTCACCAGAGTTTTGTTTTCAGCATACAAATCTTGCACAACTTTTAAAAAATTCATATCTATTTATTTTAAAAATTTGTCCCAGGAATCTCAGTCATTTTAACTAACCTCCCAGCCATCGACTCTAGCAAAAAACTCAATCTCTTTAGAAAGCTAAACTAATTTAAATGTCATTTGGTGCTACAAGAAAAAAACAAAGAAAACATTTGTTCTTGACTGTCATGTGTTGTTGGGTCTTTACAATACATTATTGCTTTTAATCCTTTCAACAACCCAATGACATAGTTGCCAATGTCCCCATTTTACAAATGAGGAAACTGAGGCTTAGAGAACAATGGTTGCCTTGCTCAAGGTCACAGAACCTGGAAACCCAGTACAGACAGTTCTACCTGTCTTCAAAATCCATGTACTTTTGTTTATGCCATTCTTCCTCCTGTCTCCTCCATCCCCATTATTTGTAAGGATCAGATCTGAGGATCAGGAATGTAATTTTCCATCTTGAAGGCAGAAAACACAGTGGGGCTTGTTATTAAGTAATCCACCAGACAGCCCTTGATTAGCAATAGAAGTGAAATTCTACCAGACTCTGGGGATGCCATTTAGTAATATTAAATTTAGGGCATAAATTAGTCTGGCTGGAGAGTTAATTCCCTTTCTGATTCAGGTAGTTGTCATGAGAGAGCTGTCTGGTGGGAATTCGGCCTCCTGGTTCAGATTGTCTGTAGACAAGATTCCAGAAGAGACAAACTTTCCCACAGCATCTCAACTACTCTGCCTTGGCACTTAGCTCACTGAGTCTGTTGTTTAGCCTCTACCTTCCCTGCAAGATTGTGAACAGCAAAGTTCAAGGATCTCCCTACCTTGCTCACCACTGAGTTCCAGTCCGTGCACAGTGCCTGGCACATAGTAGCACTCCATACAAGCTTGTTTAGTACTTGATTGATTAACAAATCACTGAAAATTAAGTTGAACTGTGTGTGCCAGGGTTTGCAAAGCTCCCAATGGTCAGGTTAGAACCAGTGAAGGAAACTGCCTTGACGGCACCTCCTGGTTTTTGAGAGTTTTCCAGGAGCAATCACTGGAAAATCACTCCTTAGGTCTTTCCTGTGCCCTGTTGTGAGGTTGTAGCCTAGCCACTGTTCCCTTCTTCTAGACTTCAGACTTTCTTCCTTCCACCTCACCTAGGTGACCACAAAAGGCTCCTAGATGGCAGAGCCTCTTTAGAACCAAGAAAGAGGGACTCTAGTCCTTGGTCCATGCTTTAGAGAATCCCATATATCACAAACACACACACATGAAATTTTGGTAAAGAACACACAGGCACTTCTTTGGTATTTGGTGCTCAGTCCTGGCACTGTTCAACCCATAACCCTAAAGGTCCACTCTTACAACTCAGAGCCATGCTTGTCCACACCTCTAAAGAAAAGACAACCGGCCCTGGCCGGTGTGCTCAGTAGTTAGAGCGTCAGCCCTTGGATCAAAGGGTCGCAGGTTCGATTCCCAGTCAAGGGCACACACCTGGGTTGCAGGTTCGATCCCTGGCCCCAGTTGGAGCATGGGTGGGAGGCAACCAATCAATGTGTCTCCCTTACATCAATATTTTTCTCTATCTCTAGCTCTCTCTCTCCCCAACCCTCCCCCCTCCCTTCAATTCTCTCTAAAAAAAAGGAAAAAATATCCTTGGGATATCCTGGGGGAAGGATTAACAAAAACAAAATACAAAAATAAATAAATAAATAAGAACACGTGTTTTTTAAAAAAAGAAAGAAAATCGTCTGGCCAGCATGGCTCAGTGGTTGATCATCGACCTAGGATCCAGGATATCTAATCCTATTCCCGGTCAGGGCACATGCCTGGGTTGCAGGCTCCATCCCCAGCAGGGGGCGTGCAGGAGGCAGCCCATCAATGACAACTCTCTCATCACTGATGTTTCTCTCTCTCTCTCTGAAATTAATAAAGATATATTTTTCCTAGGTCAATGCTTAACCACTGAGCCAGGCCCGTCTGGGCAAGATATACGAGAGAGAGAGAGAGAGAGAGAGAGAGAGAGAGAGAGAGAGAGAGAGAGAGAGAGAGAGAGAGAGAGAGAAGGAAGGAAGAAAGAGAAGGAAGGGGAGGGGAGGGGAGGGGAGGGGAGGGGAGGGGAGGGAAGGGAAGGGAAGGGAAGGGAAGGGAAGGGAAGGGAAGGGAAGGGAAGGGAAGGGAAGGGAAGGGAAGGGAAGGGAAGGGAAGGGAAGGGAAGGGAAGGGAAGGGAAGGGAAGGGAAGGGAAGGGAAGGGAAGGGAAGGGAAGGGAAGGGAAGGGAAGGGAAGGGAAGGGAAGGGAGAAAGAGAGGACAACTGCATCTACAGGGTTTTCAGTGGGTTGTGCTAATATTCAAGACAGACACTGTTTCAGAAGGTGGGGGGATATGAGTGTTAGAGCCACTTGGAAAAAAGAAAAGACAAATCAATGTATTTATCAAACCCTTCCCCCTCAGATAGCATGACTGCAATAGATTCTTACACAACAAAGCATTGCTTCCCAGTAGTGCCAAAGTGTGCACTGTCTTGCTGCTTTCCCATGGTTCCAGCAGTGCTCACAGATTAGTTCTATATTCACAAGAGTTGCACACGGTAACTGAGGAACATTTTGCAATATTGACTATTTTATTACTCAACTTTGCTTCCACATTTGCCTAGATCAGGAGTGGGGACCCTTTTTTCTGCCAAAGGCCATTTGAATATTTATAACATCACTCACTGGCCAAATAAAATTATTAACTTAAAAATTAGCTATGAAAAAAGCTCCTAGATTTATTAAATTTTGAGTCCCGCCAGCAGTTGCCTTGGCAGGGCCAGACCAAATGATTTTGCAGTCTGTATAGGGCCTGAGGGCCAGATGTTCTCCACCCCTGGCCTAGATGTAACGTGAGAGCTATGCGAAGCCAGTTCTTTACATGGACAATGAGATGGATGGACACTGGTGTTGCAAATGGACTTGCAGACGGTTTTACTTTTATCAAAATATTTAATTAGATTTTCAAAAACTAATTTCAGATCTACCTAAATAATTTTGATTTTAAAATTTAAAATTCACTTAGTATAAATACACTTTGCCTTCTAATTTTAACAATTTTTTGTACTTTAGGAGAAAAATAACTTTTGAGAAAACATACGTGAACCATTTTTAAAATTTTAACATTTTACATTTGCTAAAATTACACTTTGGATGAAAATATATTCAAATTTTATATAGTTTGAATTTAATTTTTAACCTTGCAATTATTACTGTCAATAGGACACAGATTATGTGAAAAACGACTTTAACTAAATAATTAGTGATATTTCTGAAAGGACAACCAGAAAACTGTATTTACTATATTTTATAATCTATAAAAAAAGATTGAATTCCTAACCCTCAGTACCTCAGAATGTGACCTTATTTGGAAATAGGATCTTTACTGAAATAATCAAGTTAAAATTATAAAGTAACTAAAACCATAATTATTTCTAGATCGTAAGTCTATGAATAAAACACTCATACAATTCATAATTACTTAAATTCAGTCATCTTTAATATTGCGTTACTTTCAGTCATATAAAAATGTGGCTTTCCACATTTGTCATTTTGGACATTATGTAGTGTTAAGGTGGGAGGACAGAGGTCTTATCAAGACAACTCTGTATATGTAGCCCTCTGTTTCTGCACATCCCCTTGGCTAGGGGGATGAACACCTTCCTGTCACTAGTCTCAGGCACTGCATTATCCCTCGTGTTTTCCCTACACCAGGGCCACACCTTGGTAACTAGTCCCTTTATTAGACCTTCCCCCATTTATCCAAATCAATGTGCCATCTACTTCTTGCTCGCCCCATGACTGATACAGGTGAGAAGACCATGTGTCAGGGGACTCTGGGCAACCTGCAGAGCAGACAAAGGGACTTCTTAGCCACATACTTCCTTCATCATGTAGCAGAGTGGGTGAGCTGCCACCAGAAGGACACGGCTGGCTTGGGGTATTCCACTCCCATGGGGTAGTTTCTGTAAGTTGCAAGGGGTGGGAATAAAAGCATGAAATATCCTTCAGTATTTTCCTTTTTCTCTGTTAGTAAAATATTTGTTTGATGACTTTTTCATAATATTTCTATTAGAAAACAGAGGAAGCTTCCCCCTCAGTGCCCCAAAGGAGAAAGGAAAGTGCTAAGTGGATGGTCATTCCTGTCACTCATCTTATGATATAAGAGGAAGCAGCCACTTCAAAGGGGAGAAGCAGGGAGCTGTCGCAGTGGACAATCTTTCTGTCTACACCTCCTCTTATAGGTTAAATTGTGCCTTCCCCCCAAAAAAAGATTGAATTCCTAACCCTCAGTACCTCAGAATGTGACCTTATTTGGAAATAGGATCTTTACAGAAATAATCAAGTTAAAATGATAAGGTAACTAAAACCATGAAACTCCTAGAAGAAAACATAGGTGGTAAGCTCTTGACATAGGTCTGGGCAACGATTTTTTGTTCTGACACTATAACCAAATGCATCAAAAGCAAAAATAAACACCGAACTAAATAGCTCCCACACAGCAAAGAAAACCGTCAACAAACTGAAAAGGCAATTTACCAAATGGGATACAGTATTTGCAAATCATATATTTGATAAGAGGTTAATATCCAAAATATATTTTAAAAACTCATAGAACTCAATAGCAAAAACTAGCAATCCAATTTAAAAATGGGCAGAGGTTCTGAAACAACATTTTCCAAAGAAGACCTACAGATGTCCAAAAGGTACATGAAAGGTGCTCAACATCACAAATCATCAGGAAAATGCAAATCAAAACCAGTGAGATATCACTTCACACCTGCTAGAATGGCTATTATCAGAGAGACAAGAAATAACAAGTGTTGGCGAGGGTGTGGAGAAAGGGAACCCTTGTGCACTGTTGGTAGGAATGTAAATTAATACAGCCACTATGGGAAACAGTATGGAGGTTCCCCAAAAAAATTAAAAATAGAACTACCATATGATCCAACAGTCTCCCTTCTGGGTACTGGTATTTATCTAAGGAAAACAAAAGCGACTGACTGGAAGAGATATGTGTAAACACTAATATAAATAAAGTCACCTTCAAGTGGAGACAGAGCTGCCTTGCACATCTTATGTCTCAAATACTTGGAATGTTAAAATGGTCTAAACAACCTTGTTTCCCAAAGAAGTGTTTACAAAGATAACAAGATGACTACTAGACAGAAAAATGAAAACATTTAGAATGCATATCACTATGCTGTGTTATCTCCACCAATAGAAATGCTTTCCTTGTACTGATGTAATAATTCCCCTTCTCTTTTTCATAAATACCCATTGCTTTGGTCTTCAAATAGGAATATTATTTGGGCTTCTGCCTGAATTAATGATTCCCAAGTAGCTCCTTTTTTCGTTCTTTTTTTAAAATATGTTTTTTTATTGATTTTAGAGAGAGGGAGAGAGAGATAGAAACATCAGCGATGAGAGAGTCATTGACTGGCTGCCTCCTGCACGCCCCCTGAGTCAAAGGGTATTGGGTCCATGATGGCAGCAAAAATAAACTTGGTATTGTGAAACAAGGAAGGCACATGGAAGAAGTAATTGGAGAGTCTAGGCTGGGCTGATCTGGCTTACTGAGAAGTCAGAGAGAGAGAAGGGGGCCTTGGAAACAGGTTTAGGGGGTAAGCCCCGGGCAAGCTGCCACTACCTACTGCTTCCAAGTCTGGTGGGGTCCCCTCCAAGGGAAGAAGGGGGATGGAGACGGTGCTGGCGCTCTCCCTTGGTGGGGAGTGCTCACTGAGTCCTTGGTCCTAAGTGTATTTATCTCTTTCTTGAAGGTGGGAATCTTAGGAGAGATCCAGAGGAGGGTCTTAATAGAATATTCATCAGCTTTCCGGGTGACCCATCAGCTTTCAGGGT
Organism: Miniopterus natalensis; assembly: GCF_054644295.1. Classification (NCBI taxonomy): domain Eukaryota; kingdom Metazoa; phylum Chordata; class Mammalia; order Chiroptera; family Miniopteridae; genus Miniopterus; species Miniopterus natalensis. Next base: position 33,072,919 of record NC_142095.1, on the reverse strand, counting down.
CACTGTCTCCGCTGATTGGTCAGTGCCAGAGCAGAGGTCATTAGTCTATGTAGCTGGTCCTGAGGCACCCATGGGTGCCACTTGTCTGGTTTCACTGCTTTTCTGGGCCTGGAGTTGAAATACTACTGAGGCCTAAATGTTATCTTTAGGGAGAAAACGCTCAGGGGGTCTAAACCACATGACCAGCGATATGCTAGGGGAAGATAGATTACTCTGGGGACAAGATTCTTGCCTTCCTGCCCTAGTGAGTTTCTGTACCTGGGTTTCTGTACTGGCCCATCTAACGGTCCCCTTTCCGGTAACACTATTTTCTCCACTTCTGTGAATGTTTGCAATACTCCGTTGTGCATGAAAAAGGAGTTCTGCAGAAAGAACCTCACAGGGTTATCTGATCATAAATTGCTAACTGAGCAGATCATGGTGGACATATAACTTTTAGTCAAAGATTTATCTCTGCCTTAAGCAAGCTCTTTCCATTTTTTGTGTGCATCTAGATTAACACACCTTTTCAAATAAGTTTGATCACCCTCAAGAGAGTACATAATCTTGTTAACTATCCTGTAATCCAATCCCCACCCTTCTTTTTTTAAAAATATATCTTTATTGATTTCAGAGAGCGGAAAGGAGAGGGAGAGAGAGAGAGAAATATCAATGATGAGAGAGTCATTGATCGGCTGCCTCCTGCACGCCCCCTACTGGGGATTGAGCCCTCAACCCGGGCATGTGTCCTGACCTGGAATTTAACCACCACCTCCTGTATCCTAGGTGGATGCTCCACCACTGAGCTGTGCCCAGCAGGGCTCCCCACCCTTCTTTCTCCCAACTTCAGGTAATCTTCCTTAAATTTACTCCTTAATTTCAAATGTATGAAAGAAACTGCAAAACTCAATTTTCCTGAGCTTTTGAGATTTTTTTTTTTTTAATCCTCACCTGAGGAGGTTTTTTCCATTTCTTTTTTCAGAGAGAGTAGAAATGGGAGAGAGAGAAACATCGATGTGAGAGAGACACATCGATTGGTTGCCTCCTGCACACATACCCGGCTGGTACTAGGATCGAGCCTGCAACCAAGGTACGTGCCCTTAGCCAGAATCGAACCAGGGGCCCTCCAGTCCATGGGCAGATGCTCTAACCACTAAGCCAAACCCACTAGGGTCAGAGCTTTTGAGATCTTGCATCCCAGCAATTGTTGCCTCTTTTGCTCAAATAAACTCATACTTTTTTTTTTTTTTATAGGTTTGAATGTTCTTATTAAGACCATTAAGGAAAAAAAGAATATGGGGCTTTTTAATCATAGACTTTTAAGCGAAAGTCCTGGCAGAGTTAACTCAGTTGGTTAAAGCATGACCCCATGTGCCAAGGTTGTGAGTTTGACCCCTGGTCAGGGCATGTACAAGAATCAACCAAGGGGCCCTGGCCCGTGTGTTCAGTGGTTAGAGCGCCCACCCATGCACGGAAGGGTCCTGGGTTGGATTCCTGGTCAAGGGCACTACCTGGGTTGTGGGTTCCTCCCTGCTCCCCTTTCCCCCTTCTCCTTTCCCCTCCCCCTCCTCCAGTCTCTCACATTGATGTCTCTCTCCCCCTCCCTTCCACTCTCTCTGAAAAGCCGTGGAGAGAAAAAAATACCCTCAGGTGAGAATTTAAAAAAATAAAAATGAGCCCAACCAGGCGTGGCTCAGCGGTCAAACATCGACCTGGGTCCAGGAGATTGCGGCTGGATTCCCCCTCAGGGCACATACCGCGGTTGTGGGCTCCAGCCCCAGTCCCGGGCGTGCAGGAGGCAGCCGATCAATGACGCTCTCATCACTGATGTTTCTCTCTCTCTTCCTCTCTCTGATCAATAAAGATATTTAAAAAAAAAAAAAAAAAAATATATATATATATATATATATATATATATATATATATAAAAATCAACCAATGGATGCATAAGTAAGTGGAACAACAAATGGATGTTTCTCTCTCCCTTCCTCTCTCTTTCTAAAACTCAATAAATACAAATTTAAAAAAAAGAAAAAGAATTTCAAGCCAATGATGACTGGAGTTATCTTCTTCAATAAGATAGGTAGCCCATAGGAGCACTGTCAGATCACGGAGATGTTGTACGGAGCAGTGCAAGCAGAGCGCCTTAGGAAATGCTGTCTTGTTACTATTATTACTATGGCTGCCAACGAGAGTTGCCTCCAAGAGATTCCTCCCTCTCTCCCTGTAATGGATTACTTCACTCTCACTCTGCTTCTTTCCCAGGTTCCTTCCTCCCGCTTCCCTCGCTGCCCCCCCCCCCCGCCGCCGCAGCCCCAATGGTTTAGCCCGGCTTCCCCAAGGGAAACCCAAGGGGCGGAGCACGAGGTGTCGGCGAGTGGTTCGGCGCCCTCCCCCGAGACCACTTGGATCGCTCCGCGTCTGATGGTGGGCCGGTAATCCTGGGGCGGGGCGCGAGTCCCGGGCTCCGATTGGCCAGTGCAAGGTAAACATCCGGCAGGGTGGGGCGGGGCCGGAAGTGAAAGCGGAAGGCGGTGGCTGAAGCGGTTCTGGAGGTTCCGGACTTGGAGTCGGTGCCTTCAGGTACCATGGGCCGGGCTGAGGCGCGCTGAAGAGGACGCCGGACGCTGAAGGGGCTTGGGGCTGGGCCATGGCTGGCGCTCGGGCGGCCGCCGCTGCTTCGGCCGGATCCTCGACTTCTTCGGGCAACCCGCCGCCGCAGGAGCCGGGACTCGGGGAGTTGCTGGAGGAGTTCTCCAGGACTCAGTACCGGGCCAAGGACTGCAGCGGGACGGGCGGCTCTAAGGTGAGTTCGGAGGCGTGATGAGCAGGAGAAGGTCCCTGGCTTGGGAAGTTACAGCGGAAAGGCTGAGGTTAGGGGTCAGAGGAAGAAGAGTTCCCAGGATCTGGATCCGGAGAGTAAGGGTCGGTTTAAAAACCGAAAAAGGAGGAACCGAGGTCAGATGGAGGCAAGGAAGAATATCCTTTTGGTTTGAGACAGGGGGTTTGGAGGTCAAGGATCAGCGTGAGGGGCCGGTTCAGAGATTAGAGGAGGAGCTGAGGAGGGTTACTCCCCTGCATTGGGCGGGGACAAAAGCCTAGATTAAAAAAAAAAAAAAAAAGTTTAGCCCCCAGGCTAGGTTAAAAAAAAAAAAAGTCTGGAGTATTCCTTCAGTTCAAAGGTCAGACTGAAGGGGCTGGAGTAGTAGGGCTGAATGGAGCCTAAAGATCAACTGTGTTGTCTTCTTATACTGTTTCCTATACAGCATGACACTGAATTTAGGCCCATCCCCTTCCTTCCCCTATAGAGCAAGAAGACAGCCCACACTCTCTCTGTTCCTTTATCAAAAGCAGGCTTCAGTTCTTCTTTTTTCTACCCTTGGAATTCTCTTCAGTCTCCTTATTGCCAGACCTGGAAGGCTGAAATGAAAGCTGTAATCCTCTCCTTCAAATGCTTAACAAAACAATTTCACTGCAACATAGAGGGGTTCAGAGCCCCTCCCATAGTATACCACATATTGGTTAACGAACTACATATTTAGGGCCTCTGACCCAGCAATAGGTCTTTTCCTGGCATTGAATTGTAATCAAAGAGGCACATGTCATTCCCAGTGACCTCTCCAGGTCACAAACCACCTAATTCTCACACTCAGAGCCCCCAAATCTTCTTTATGCTCAGGTCTCCTTCTCTGTGCAGGTTGAGCGCATCGAGAAGAGGTGTCTGGAGCTGTTTGGCCGAGACTACTGTTACAGTGTGATCCAAAATGTGAATGGGGATATCTGTGGCCACTACCCCCAGCACATCGTGTTCCTGGAGTATGAAAGTTCTGAGAAGGAGAAAGACACGTGAGTATCATGTGACCAGGGTGGGCCTGTATGGGGAGGCCTTGACAACTCATCCCCGGAATCAGGAAGTCTGCAGCTGAGCAGGTTGCTGGGCTGAGCAGACTCACTTTCCCCAGGTGTTAAGCCTTATCCACATCTTTGTTTTTTTTAGGGTTTGATGTGTAACACTGGCAAGGCATCATGGCGTAAAATGGTAGAATGGAGGTTGGTAGTTACAGCCCTGGACTTCAGTTTCACTCCCATCCTATAGCAGCTCATTGTCCTAAGGCTGCTGACTTCACACCTCACCTCTGAACCTCAGTGTCCTTTTTTAAGGGAATGTGGATGGGAGGTGTGCTGTGTCAACATGCTTATGAGCCTGATTGAGGTCTTCAGTCTGATTGCTTGAGTTTACATGCTGGCTGCCTTGCTTGTGTAACTAACTTGGGCAAGTTATTTTACTTCTTTGTCTGTTGGTTGTCTCATTGGTAAGTGTACCTCTTTAGAAAAGTGGCTAGTGTGATCCCTGATGATGAATGTGGCTGTTACAAGCCTGGCATGTTTGTTGTAAAAATTAGAATTAAGTGCTACTATTTATTTAGGGCCTACCAAGGTCTGAGAGCTTTCATATTAGAGGAGACATAAAACATCTGGCACAGGCTGCAGCCTGTAGGCGGTCAGTAAATGGTAGCAGTTGTTTGACACTAAAAAAATCACAGCATTGAGACTCTAGGAAATGCTTTATGTCAGTCTCAGAGTTTGTTCCCCTAATCTCCCTGCTTGCTGCTGATTTTAAGGGAATTCTAGTTGTTGTCAATAATATCTGTGAAAGCCTGGCACCATGAATGCAATGTTAGGATAAGTGCTACAGTAGAGTCATGCTCAAAGTGTAGCAGGCCATCTCTACCCATCAGTGAATCCAGGAACTGGCTAGAGACTCTGAATCTCGAGCACCAGAGCCACTGAATCAGTCAAAATCACAGCATAACAAGATGTCCCAGTGATTTGTATGCACATTAAGGTTCGAGAAGTGCTCTTGTAGGCCTACAGCAGTCTGGTCTGTGAGTGTTTGGGAAGACCCCATGGTGGAGATCCTTTTCAGCTGGAATTGGAAGGATGAGTAGGAGTGTCCCTGAAATGTCCTTTGGGACCAGCTTATACAGAGTCTTGATCATCAGGCCAAGGAGTGTAAACCTGTGGGTGTTAATGGTTTTATTTCCTAGCATCCCTGAACACTTATTACACAGATTCTAGGGCCCCTGAATAAGACTTTCCACAGTCTACAGTCTCAGAGAGCTCTTTAGATCAGTCTTACATATGCTATAATCTGAGAGCTGCTGCTGTTGGCAACCAGGAGTCACTGAAGGCTTTCAAGCAGGACAACCAGTTTGGAGGAGTTGAAAGATTAAGCCTTAGTTTTCTCATCTGTAAAATGGGATGTCTGTAAGTGTACCATCTTCTGAGCTTGTGATAGGATTCACTGAGAAAAATGAATGCATTAGAAAAACAAATTATAAATTGTATTGTATCCTCAGTTGTATAACCTAAGAACTCCAGGGATCTCCAAGCCTAAAGAATTGGACTTTCCTATGGTCCTATTATGGTTCCTCTCTCTTCCTAACTTCTTCCAAAGTTAGGTGAACTCACCTTTAGCTAAAGTTTCTGAACAAGAGCTCTTTTTCCTTGCCCTTGCCCTCATTCCAACTGTCTTCAGTGCTGAGTGGTGGTTTTATAATGGCATTATGGTACTAAGCTTAGCTGTAGTCAAGGTGGTGCTTTTCCAGCTTGATATTGTGAGTGAATCACCTGACACTCTAGTTACAGTGCAGAATCTGACTCAGTAGATCTAGAGTGGGACCTGAGCTTCTGCATTTTCTAACAAGTTCTCAGGTAATGCCTAATCACCTTGTAGTAACAGTCCTCTAGGAACTCATTCTTGGTTGCCTCACAGAAGCTCTTCTGGGAAGGAAATATGTTTAGTGCCAATTCAGCCTAGCCCTTAAGCAGAAGGAAACTAACACTCTTCAGGTGCCTAATATTTGACATGTGTTAGTGTTTTACACACTAACTCAAGTCCTGCAGCCACCTAGAGAAGAAGATAGTGTCACCATTGCACGAAGAGGAAGTTGAAACCCACAGATGTGGTTAGCAGAGTGGGGTTAAAAGCCAGGTCTTCCTCACCCTGTTCTGTCCACCTGTCTGCCTTTTTTCCCTGTCATTGCCATGGCTTTCCCATCTTGTCTAGCAGAGTCTCACTTTCCAGGCAAGGACTGCTGTGGTACATCCCCAAACCTGGAGTTGTTACTGGAGTTTACTTTTCACTCCTTGCAAGGCCTTGAAGTGATAGTGAGTGGGCAATGCCTGTTTGTTGAAGAGAAGGGAGTATATGCATGTTTAGGTAGGAAGGAGTAGAAATTTTTGCTTCTTTACATATCTGGCTTTGGTGTTAGTATGACACTAATTGGACTGAGTTACACAGGGTAGAACTGGATCGAGGAAGTGGTTAAGTCCTCTTAACACACCTCCCCAGGTTAGCCCATCATCTGGGAATAGAAGCCTGGACAGGGACCTCTGAACAGCCAAGACATAGGTTTATCAATAAATGTTTGTTGAGCTCCTGCCATGTGGCAGACCTCGGACCCATTTGGAAGTCTTACCAGATAGATGAAGTCCCTGTTCTTAGGTTTAGTGGGTAACAGAACCAATAAATAAGCAATGACAGTGTAACAAGAGCAAGAATTAGGGAAGTACAGATGAGGCTTTGGGGGATAGTGGTTAAAGTTCTGCGCCCATTTCCATTGTGGGGGTAGGGGGTTTCCAGTTGGGTGTCCTACAATTCAACTCAATTCTGACACTATCTACCCAGAGATGCATCAGATTGCATAGGATAAGGGCTCAGTCCTGCAAGACAAACATAAATACACAAGCCTACACGTATTCATTCAAATGTGAGAATTGTGCCAGACACAGTTTAGTGCTTAGCACTGTAAGAAAAAGATCCTAAGGCCAAGAGATAATAAAAATAAAAACAGGAACTTTGGATGGAAACCGAGTCGGTTCTTTGAGTAGGGGAACCAGGAAAATAAACCACCAACTAGCTTAACGAGAATAAGTGTGCCTGCCTGTACATTAAAAGGCTGCACAGAGCCCTAGGAGGGACATACTAGCATGCTCTCCACCTTGGTTTTGCGGAGAGTTTGCTCAATGGAAGGACTCAACCTGGGAGAATCAAATGTAGTTTCAAGGCATTTGTGGCACAGAGGGAACTGCTCGTGTGACCTAAGGGAAAGTCAGTTGGGGTATCTACTGATTTGATATGATTTGATGAGGTGTGACTTGCTGTAGCTCATTTCTAAACCTGACTCTTTCGTGTTCTAGAAGCTCCCTTACCAAACCAGTGCAATAACTACTATACTTCTCAAAGCCAAAAAAAGCTTCTCTTTCACCTCCTTTGTTCCAGCAAAAATGGCCCTATGATTTCCAGAGGCTCCCGAGAGCACTTGCTATCTTACTGTGGGAGGAAGAAACTAGTAATCAACAATCAGTTTGCTGTGTATGTTTCTTTATTTTATATACCATGTCTTCAGAATAGTTGGCTTTTTTTCTCATCTTAAAGGTTCTGAAATAAGGATGACTGAAATTTTAATACCTGTGATATAGCACTTTTTCCCCCTCTGAAAAACATATCTATGATCTGGAATTTAGGAATTAGAACACTTACTAAATTTCAAATGAGTATTCACACACACATGCAGACCTAGCATGGGGTCTTTGTGAAAACACTTACCACCCACACATGCTCACTTAGAAACCAGCCTGACCTGCCTCTTTTGTCCACGCGTCAGGTTTCAGAGCACCGTGCAAGTGAGCAAGTTGCAAGACCTCGTTAACCGCAGCAAGACAGCCAGGTGCAGAGGACGGTTTGTCTGCCCAGTGATCCTGTACAAGGGCAAGGTAAGACCACACCATAGCCCCACACTCCGTGAGATCCTCTTCTGGGATAACTGACTTAATGCAAAGTGTAGGATAATCTTGTTTTTGGCCTTTGCCAGCCAAGTATTACCTGGTGCTGTGGAAAGTAGGCAAGAGAAACAGACCAATTCTGATAACCACTTTCAAGGATGAGCCTAGGTTGGGAAGGGATAATCACACCAGAGTACCCCACTCTGTGTTCCAGAGCCAGACTGCCTAGGTTCAGATCCTTGCTCTGTTTCCTGCCTGTGCAAGACCTTAGTTTCCTCCTCTATAAAATGGAAATAATAATCATGCCTACATCAAAGGTTTATGGAATAGATTAGATCAAGTGAGTTATTACATTGTTGTTTGTTCATTCTTTCAATCATAATTCACCAAGTATTTATCAGATGTGTACTATGCTTTAAGTACTGTTTCAAGCCTTAAGTTACATCAGTATGTAAAATAGACAAAACTCTTTACCCTCATGGAGCTTATATTCTAGTGACTTGTTAATTTAACTCCCCAGTATGGTCTCATTTCACCTATCCTTTTATACATCTTTGGTATAATTGATATTCCCATTTTGCAGATGAGACTCAAAGAGGTTAATAATTTCCCCAAGTTTACTTTAAACAACTAGAGAGCTGGAATTTGAACCTATACCAAAACTTTAGGCTACCACACTGTAATTTAGAGTCATAGGGTGTGGTGTAAGGGGAACTCACCAAAGAGGGGCAGCAGTGTGAACTGGCAGACTGATGACCTCATGAAGTGAGCAGGACTTAGCTTGAGAGCATTGGAGAATAAGCAGAATAATAATTGGCAAGAGGGGTGGGAGGGTGTTCCAGGCAGGTGATACAGCATGCGAAGGGCATGGAGGCAGGAACAAGAAGCCATGAGACCTCCCTGACTGGAGCGGAAGGTACATGTCAGAGCTGAGGATGGAAGGGATTGAGTGCAGGAGGCTAAATGCTGACCAAGGTGTTTGCATTGGCCAGGAGAGCCACTGTGATTCTTTTTTCTAAAAAATATATTTTTATTGGTTTCAGAGAGAGGAAGGGAGAGGGGGGAGAGAGAGAGAGAGAAACATAATGATGAGAGTCATTATTGGCTGTCTCCTGCACGCCCCCTACTGGGGGATCCAACCCTCAATCTGGGCATGTGCCCCAACCAGGAATTAAACAGTGACCTCCTGGTTCATAGATCAACACTCAGCCACTGAGCCATGCCGGCCAGATGCCACTGTGATTCTTGAGCAGGCAAATACAGGATGGAAGTAGCATTTTGAGGTAAATTAGTCCAGGAAGAGTAGACTTAAAGTAAAGAGACTACAGGAGGTGAGGGGAGCAAGGATGCAGTCTCTTTAGTGATTTAGCAGGTGTCTGAGTGCTTGTGCTGTATAGCTTACACCCCAGTGGCTTACAGACTCCAGCTGCAGTTACTCAGTGTGAGTGGGTCAGAGCCAGGGCAGGGCCAGATAAGACAGTGGGGAGAAGGGATGTGAGTCTTGTTTCTGTCCCTTTGTGTCTTTCTTTTGTAAAGTGGGAGAAGGGCAAATGTGAAAGGAGAGGTAGGAAGGGAGATTTAGCCAAAGGCTTCCTTGGGCAAGTTAATTTTAGAGAAAAGTATGTATGGACGTTAAGTCCCCCAAATTGATCATCTTAAAGCTATTTATTTTCCCCTTTGAAAAGTTTTCACGTTCCTGGGAGTTACCAGAACTCTAGTTTAAAGCCCACTGCTCTGCGGAGCATAGTGCTTGTCACTAGAAGTTACACAGGAAATACTCAAACCAGTGTTTCTCAAAGTGTACTCCCTAGAACAGTAGTTTAACGATATACTTGTGAAAAGCATTCCCTGTCCAACAAGACTGAGAAATACTGCATGCTAGCTTTGACCTGACCCCCAAGTTCCAGATTCATAAGGTACATTGATACGCAAACATTGACGCAGTAAAGGCTCTGAGGAGTGCTCTAGCAGAGAGACCTGTGTATCTTTGTCAGGTCTGGTATTTCTCACTCATATGTCTGCAGACCATGAGTAAGGAACTTTCCTGGATGCATTTGGGAAATGCCACACTGAATGGCTTAGTCTAGTGGGATTGCTGAATGACAGATTGTTAGCACTTACAGACTAAGCTGGCTTGTGAGAGAAGAGCCATAAGCCAGCTGATTTCAGAGGGAGGGTGATGAGTTGGAGGGATTATTCAGAGGAGGCTTTGGTGTTCTTAAATCTTAATGAGGGTTTTTCTGCTAATCCTGCTTGCTTCCTTTGCACCTTCTTGTCCAGGCAGTGTGATACCATTTTATGCCTGTTAGCTTCCCCTGACTCAGTCTGTGTTCACTTAATACCTACTTACATATGCTTTATTTTAATTGTGTGTTTGAATGTCTGTCATTTCCTCTTCTCTGCTGTAATCCCTCTGAGGGCAGAGGCCTTGTATTACTGCTGTCCTCCCAGCACCTTGCAAAGTGCCCTCCAGCATGTACGTGTAAGCTCAGCAGGAAGTTGCTGCTCTTGGATAAAGCAGTAGTGGGCCCTGTGCTAGTTTCTAGGAGGACAGGTGAGTAAGAGTCCTTGTCCTCATGGGGCTCAGTGAGTGGGGAAGGCAGACTAGCGAACAAGCAGTTGAGAGGGAGACGGGGAAAGGAACAAGAATCTCTTCTGTTGTGAAATGGGGACGCGGTCCTCAGAGATGTGTGGCACTCAGCAGGCACTTGGTTGCCAGTGCCATGATGGTAGCCTGTTGCAACAGTACTTCAGAGGCAGCTGCCTCTGCCGGCCTGGGGAAGGGGAGTATGTTACGTGCTTGCTTCCTGCTTCCTTCAAAGCTCAGTTCAGTGTGGCTAGTGCAACTGTGGAACTAAATGTTTAATTTTACTTATTTTATTGTTGTTGTCGATCCTCACCCAAGGATATTTTTTTTCATTGATTTTTGGAGAGAGGGAGGGAGGGAGGGAGGGAGGGAGGGAGGGAGGGAGGGAGGGAGGGAGGGAGGGAAGGAGGAGAAGGAGAGGGAGAGAAAGAGAGACAATGATATGAGAGAGACACATCGATTGGTTGCCTCTCGAACAGGCCCCAACCAGGACCCCTTAGTCCTGGGGTCCGACGCTCTAACCACTGAGAAAACCAGCCAGGGCTCTTTATTATTTTTAATTGAAGTATAATTGACACATAACATTATATTAGTTTCAGGTGTTCAACATAACGACTCATTATTTGTATGTATTGCAAAGTAATCACTACCATAAGTCCAGTTAACTCACTACAGTTACAATTTTGTTTTCTTGGGATGAGAATTTTTAAGATCTCTGCTCTTAACCACTCTCAGATATGCAGTACAGTATTATTAACTCTAGTCACCATACTGTACATTACACCCCCATGACTTATTTTATAACTGGAAGTTTGTACCTTATTTTTTTTAAATAAATTTTTACTTATAATTATAGTTGATGTACAATATTATGCACAACCCAGTGATTAGCCATTGATATAACTCACAAAGTGAACACCCCAGTAAATCTAGTACCCATCTGACACCATACATAATTATTACAATATTATTGACTACATTTCCTATGCTGTACTTTAGAACCCCATGACTATTCTGTAACTACCAATTTATACTTAATCCCTTCACCTTTTTCACCCATCCCCTCAACCCCCACCCATCTGGCAACTGCCAAAATGTTTTCTGTATCTACAAGTCCATTTCTGGTCTGCTTGTTTATTTTGTTTCTTAGATTACATATATAAGTGATTTATATGGCATTTGTCTGTCTTATTTCAACACAGTACCCTCTAGATCCCTCTATGTGGTTGCCAATGACAAGATTTCATTCTTTTTAATGGCTGAGTCATAGTCCATTGTATATACTCACCACTTCTTTACCCATTCGTCTGTTGATGGACACTTAGGTTGCTTCCATATCTTGGCTATTGTAAATACTGCTGTAATGAACATATGGATGCATATGTCTTTACAATTTAGTGTTTTGGTTTTGTTCAGATAAATACCCAGAAGTGGATTGCTGGGTCCTTCTTTGTCTCTTGTTATGGCCTTTGTTTTAAGGTCTATTTTGTCTGGTATAAGTATTGCTACCCTAGCTTTCTTGTTTTTTTCCATTTTCATTAATTTTATTTTATTTCAATTAATTTACATTTTATAGGACTTTTTTTTAGCTAAACACAGCTTTATTTTGGGAGAGGACTACATTTCCCTTTACACTTGATCTTAGCCAAAAGGCCGAGAAGCAGTATATTTCCCTTTAAATGCTGAAAATAAAGCATCCTAGTTGAGATGTGCTATAATACATATCAAATTTTGAAGACTTAATAAAAGAATGTAAATATTAATAATTTAAAAATGATTATATGTTCACATATTGTGGATATAGTAGGTTAAATAAGATATATTATTAAATATTTTTTAAACCTCAGTTTAAGCATTTAAGGGTATTATGTTCTCCCATGCCATTTTTTTTCTTAACTCTTGTATCTGTTTTTTAGACAATTAAAATTAGGACAAATCATCTTTCTCTTTGCTTCCCCCCTTAAGAGATGGGGAGCAGAGGTCAGCCACTTTTATTCTGAGTGCCAGAGTTGGTTGCTAGATTAGCGAATTATACAGAGCAGTATTCCTCATTCAGAATTAGGTAAATGAAGAGCATTCAGAGTGCACCCCGCTTTTCCAGTTAAGAGCTAAGCTTCAGGCGCAGAAATGATGAGTTATGAATGGGAGCCTTGAGGCTAGGGAGCAGCCGTCAGGAGTTAGACTCTGAAGTGGGGTACAGCTCCCCGACACCAGCCCAGGACCTTCCCACAGAGGTTGGTGTCCCACTTGATGAGTAGGCCAACTTAGCTACTCTTTTCCTGACTAGTTCTCTGGCTGCCTCAGTTACCAGAGGACAAGTACAGATCAAAGGGATTGGAGAACAGGGCAGAAAGAGGTACCTGAACCTTCAGCAGTTCAAGAAACGCCTCAGAGCTCAAAGAGGGGTGTGCGTGTGCTCTGAAACTATTTTACAGAAAAATGGCAAAGACGAGTGGATTTGGTGCCAGCCGCTTAGCTGATGGGGAGGGTGGGCCTGATAACACATGCCAGTAGAGCTCAAACAAGCCACATGCCCCATTGTCTTGCTTTCAGGAATCAGACCCCTCCCCACTTATCATTAGGGTCTTGGGGTCCTCAGCCTGGGGGTTGATACTTCCCTGCTGCTGCTCTCAACTTTGCTGCTCCTAATTGTTGTCCGGTCACCTTCGCACAGGGGCTCTTAACAAGGGCTAGAGCTGGGTCCATAGATGCACTTGGGAGGAGGGTCCAGAAACCCCTGAAGTGTAGGTAAAGTGTGGTGTGTACATTTTTTTCTGGAAAAAGTTTATCGTTTTCATCAGGTTTTCAAAATGCTTTTGGACCTAGAAAAAGTTAAGCAGCTCCTGTCAGAGTTCATCCTGCTTAGGCCAGCAGAAATTCCAGCCCAAGCCCTTAGACTTTTAGGCGACCTTCCGTTCTTGCCCCCAGCACTGAAAAAGCACCCCACTCTGCCCAGATTATATTTGCTTTTCTATTCCCGGCCCCCTCCCCCAGGCTGCCACTACCTTAGAATGCCTGAAGTTCCGACTCACACAACCATTTCCATTATCTTACAGGTAGAGAAGGAGAAGGCAGTATTTTGTGGTCTTCTAGAGACCCACTTTACATTGCCAGACTGTGTGACCCCTTCAGAAATGGCTTCACCCCCTCTCTGTCAGCTTGCAGCTTCCTTTTTCTCTAGTGTAATCTCTCAGCCACCCTGACTGCACATCTCTAGCTACGACATTTCCTTGATACAGGGGAGAGAGAAGATATAATAACTTTTTAAAAACAAACAAACATATATTTCTCCCATAATTGGCCCTCCTGCTTCAAAGGTTGCTCGTCCAGCACTACACAGTTCCAGGTAACCATAAGCACACAGGCTTTGGAGGTAGGTGGTTCTAGACCAAATCTCAGCTACTCATTGTATGACCTTCCACGTCACTTCACCTCCCTGTGCCTGTGAAGCAGCCTGCCACCTGCCACATCTACCTCATGGGCTCATTGTGAAAACAGTGAAAAGATGGTGTAAATGTTTCAGTACCATGCCCAGCACATATACACGTGTGATAACCACCAAACCTTACCCAAGTACACATGTGACAACCACTAAATATGTCCATTACAGTTAGTAACACTCTGGTGCCACTCACCTGGGGAGCTACCCCCTTGAAAGAGGCTGTAGGTTAAATCTAAATCTAGGTATACTTCAGGTTGACTGCTGTGGCCGCAGTGCTGATTAAACTTCGGTGAGTGTCCCTGCACCCATTTTGCTGGCTTAGAAGAATCAGGAGTCCAAGTGTTCCTTTGACTGCGTACTTCAGAAAACCAACTGACTATTGGTCAAAGGGTATAAACCTCCAGTAATAAGACAAAGAAGTTCTGTGTGGATCTAATGTATAGCATGGTGATTATAGTTATATTTGAGAATCACAGAGAGGATTTTTTTTGAGAGAGAGAGAGAAGCATCAATTGGTTGTTCCACTTATATACATTCTTTGGTTGATTCTTGTATGTGCCTTGACCGGAGATTGAATCCACAATGTTGGTGTATCGGAACGATGCTCTAACCAACTGAGCTACCTGAACAGGGACGCAGAGAGATGATCTTAAATGTTTTTCCACAAAAAAGAAATGCTCATTATGTGACATGATGGAGGTGTTAGCTAACACTATGGTGGTAATGATTTTGCAATATATGAGTGTATCAAATCAGCATGTTGTACACCTTAAACTTACATAATGTCATATCTCAATAAAGCTGGAAAAAACAAAACCCTAAAAAACTATCTGACCCTGGAAATTCTCTTTCTCCCGCAGCACATTTGCAGGTCAGCCACACTGGCTGGATGGGGGGAGCTGTATGGACGTACTGGCTACAACTATATTTTCTCAGGTGAATGTTAAGCTGTGTCCTCTGTTACTAAGAGCAAGAGCCCAGTCCTAGAGAACCTCTACCACCGGCCACAGTGGTGTAGGTAGAGGGGTAGGAGCTGGGGAGAGACTAGGGGCCTTTTATCACCTGAGGCAATGTTTGGGATGGAAGACTGCCAGCATATGGGACGTCTGGTGCTGAAAAGACACAAGGTCTGCCGGTAGGGGTGGAGCTCTGGTGGGGAATGAGGCTGGTTGGGAAGCCCCTGGGTGGAGCCCATGCCACCACCTCAGTGCTGACAGACAGGTTTCTCTGGCAGGGGGTGCAGATGATGCCTGGGCGGATGCAGAGGACATCACGGAGGAGGACTGTGCTCTTCGGTCAGTGCCAGGTTGTTATGTGTCTGAGCTTTTGGGGTCGGGTGTCTGACCAGTGGTGGCCATTTTCATACTGATTCAAATTCATCCCTGGCCCAGGTGAGTGGATTGGCTCCCTTCTTCCCACTGTCAAGTCCATGAAATGGGGTTGTTGAAGTCCATCACATAGTTTCACACCACAGCTGACTTTATTGAATACCTGAGCAGTCTTTCTTCACTCTGGCTCTGTATCAGGATCCCAGAGATAATGTCCCAGCCCTGGGCTTCCTTGTACTACAAAGACAAGGCCCAGACACCTGTGTTTGTCTTTAAGCCCTACAGGTTCCAGGGTGTGGCCAGGGTGGTGACGGCCGGCTTGCCTGCCAGGTGTCACACAGCACACTTGGTGCTGAGACACGGAAAGGGCTTCAGTACCCATGTGAGAGATGGAGAGACGAGAAGCTCCACAGCTGTATAACTGGTGCCATAAGATTACTTGATGCAAACCAGTATCTTAGGTCCCCTTAAAGGCAGGAGATGGGCTGGTTCACTCTCTTTGTACCTTCTTTCTAAATGTTTTTAGAAAACAACACTATAGGATATTTTGGAAAAGCTCCTTTGCATGGTGTGTACCACATGGGAAGTCTTTAACTGGTATCAAGTGTCTCTGGAATGCACATGAGCACCCTAGTAAGATCAGCTGCCTCAGATCATGGCTCAGTCCCTGGAAGGCATCACACTGTGCCTGGGGTTCTGCTTGTTAGTTCCAAGAGCAGCAGTGCTGGCTTGTGCTCAGGAATGTTTGGCTCTTCCCCCGAGGTCAGACGACCTCTGCCTCAGCCAGGCCGGCTTCCACAGCCTAACACTGTTTTTGGTGAGGAGACTGCCAGGGACAACTAAGCAGTGGGCATTAAAAAAAAATAATGGTGACTGTTGACTCATTCTACTTTTGCCTTAATCTGTGTGACTGATCTGAAGGCAGTCTGGGGATTAGGAAGATTTTATCTTTCTCCTGCTTCATAGGCCTGCTAAATAGAAGGAATTCACTTGCTAGTATTTCACAATCAGTTGATACGATAGCTTTAAAAGGTCCATCTCCCATCAAGAATCTCAGTCTGTTACATTATGACCAAGCCATGGCTAAAAATGGTCATAAAGGTGGAGGGATATAAACTCTAATGGAAGCTCAAAGACTATCAGCCACCAGCTTGCTGCTTTTTAGAACTTGGAGATTACCTTGAGTCTTCTGGCTTAATGTCAAGCTGGGCCAAAAGGCCTTTTCCTGGTTCAGGGCTGAAAATTGCTGCTTTGAAATGCACCCCAGAGAAGGATGAGGGGTAATCTCTTAGAAAGTCACCTTCTCTGCACCTTTTCTAGAAACAGTTTCCCTGTCTCTCCTCCCTCTTCTGGAGAAGGGAAACAAGTTCTTGCCAATGACATCTGCTCTTGAACACGGTCCCCACCCCCCAGACTTTTCTTAATGAATGTGCAGTGCAACTTCTCCCTCTGGCTCTTTGTTTCAGAAGTTCCGACACGCATCTTTTTGATAAGGTCAGAGGCTCTGACATCAAGCTGCTTCGGTACCTGTCAGTGAAATACATCTGTGACCTGATGGTAGAGAACAAGAAGGTGAAGTTTGGCATGAAGTAAGTACAGGGCACCCACTGTGAAATGGGCAGAGGTGATGTGTCCACAGGCGTTCGGGTTAGTGGTAGCACATAGCAGTTACTGAGGGCTCACCACGTGCCAGGCCTTGTGCTGTAGGCTTTCTGTCTTCCTTTCATTGTATCTTCAAACAGGCCTGCAAGACAGGTTCTAGTGTTGCCCATCTTGCAGGCAAGAAACTAAAGCACAGAGGTTAAGTAACTTGCTCAAGGTCATCCAGATAGTAACTGAAGGAGCCAGGAGTCTCTAACCTGTGCTCTGCTGCGTCCTCTTCCTAGACACCCTTGAAGGTTTTCCTTTGGCTCCAAGTTCTACACCATATCTGGCAGATTAGAGTCTCTTTTGTAGTGGAACAAACAAACAAAAATCAGTATATATCCAATTTTTACTTTGCATATGGTCCAAATCTTCATGTGATAAGGCAAAACTTGAAAAAATGGAACCTGGGTAAGGAAGATACAATTGTAGGAGCTTTTCTGAAATTTTATTTATTTTTTATAATAGACTTTTAATTATGTTGAGGTCGTCCTAGAAAATAAGGCATACTGAGGCTAAGTTACAGTTCAGCTATCTGCAGATATCTGAATAGTCCCTTATCCCTTCCTCCTTCATCTGTCAGGACAGCCCTAAGTCTTTACCTTTCAGATGCTGTTTGTCCCCGTTTAGAAGTGTCCTTAGTGAGTATTGAGGTGAGAGTCCCCAAGTTATTTGGCTCTCATCTTAACGCCGCCCTCCAGGTCCGAGTGGCTATGCTGCCTTCACTTGTGGGGCTTAGGTGGAAGGTTGTGCTGCACATTTAGGTTCCTGTTGTGGTTGCCGCAGTATTAGAGGGAGAGGAACCTCTCTCCCTTGATGTGTTAGGGTAGGGGGCAGCTACATTTCTTAATTGTTCAAAGGAAACACTGCTGATGGAAATCATTTGTAACTCTGAGGAGTAGTTTCTTTAGCAAGAGGTTCTTTTAAGTTCTTATAATACTCACTGGGGATGGTGTGTATGTGTTGTGATGTCATAACACATTGTGTCCTGTCTTGTAGTGTAACCTCCTCCGAGAAGGTGGACAAAGCCCAGCGCTATGCCGACTTCACTCTCCTCTCCATCCCGTATCCAGGTAGGGAGCTCTTTTCAGGGTCTAGTCCAGTGACAGGCTTCCAAGGACCGGGGGCTCTCAGAGGCTGTCTGTAGGCCTTTTGCACTTAGGCACATAAGTGTCCTGGAGTTGTCTGCAAGGATCTTGTGGCAGTCAGCATTGCACACTGTGGCTCCCAGTCGTAGGCTTTCACACTCAGGGTAGGGCGCTGTCCTGAAAGAGGCTTTCCACTCGGAGGGGTCCAGGGATTGAGTCCTGGCTCAGGCACTCACTGCCACAACCTTGAGTGAGTTACTTCACCTCTCGGAGCCTGACGCTTTCTCAGGTGTCATTGGAAGCAAAAACGGCATAGCTCAGGGTTTTGTTGTGAAGGTTAGATCATGCTCATCAAAGTGCTCTGTGCAGGTAAGGGATAAAAAGGCGTTATTAGGACTCAGGGTCAGCAGCGAATCATGCTACTCTGACCTGAGTGGATGTGAAACCTGTTTGCAAGGCTGTTCTGGTGGTAGAAGGGTACAATTGCTCTGCCCCGGTTATACATAGTTGGTGGTGGCCTCGCCATGTTGCAGAGCACTTTGCTGTGCACAGAGCTAGCTGCATTTGTCTCTGGTGCACAGACATGTATGGCCCAGACAGTATTCTTTGAATACTAGAGATGTGTTGGTCCAGTTGGTGACATTTAATTATCTGGCAGTGCCTCTTTGTTCAGCAAGGGAGTCCAAGGAGCCCTAACAGCAGCGTAAAACTTTGTCAGCAAACAGCAGGAAGCATACTTTTTCTCCTTGAAACATCTCTCCTGCTTCTCAGCACCAGCATCTGCCTTCAGTCCTGTGCTGGACCTTGTCTCCTCATCCTGGAACCACATAGCCAATAGCACGGGCAGGCCAGTGACAGCAGGTTGCTGTATAGCCAGGAGGCCTTCTCGTTAGAACTGCAAGTTCATCTGGTGCCTGGTGGGGAGAGCATATCCTCATCAGGATAAGCTGGTGACCCCAGATAGCCTGGTACTCTTACAGCTGCTTCCACCACAGTGTCTCTTCACTCTTCTCTGCCAGCATAGCATTTGGTTCCATGCAGAGCTGGGCTTGAGTCCCAGCTGTAGAACTGTGCATCCTTGAACAAGTCCCTAACCCTTCTAAGCATCGGTTTCATCCTCCATAAAATGGAAATAATGGTGCTTATTTCAGGGTAAAATACCAGCCCCATTCCTAAAAGGCACTTGGCAAACACCAGGCCAGACGATGGGTACATGGGAGGAAAGGCTCAGGGAGGCTCCCCTTCCCTAAGAGCCACATTGGGCAGATGCAGACCAGAATGATTCCATGAGAATGATTGCCGACATCAGAGCTGCTCCAGGACAGGAGTGTGTCAACCAGGGTGTCCACACTGGAGCTATCAGATAGATCTGGATTTCAGACCAGGCTCTCGGCTTCCAGGAGATGCTTTGGTTCTCTGCAGAACAGGAAAGGTCTGCATTGCCTGAGGAACCAGGCGTCGTGTTCTTTGTTTATATTTAGGTTCTAAGTAGGACTTCATTACAAAAACTATTTTTGCTAGAAGCTTAAAAACCACTGCTCCAGAACAACAGCACAGTATCCTTTCTGCTATATTTTGGCAACTTGTTACAAGACTCCCAAAATGTTAACACCTTTTGTCTCAGTTATTTATTAGGCCATAATCCTGCTAAATTGGGGGGTAAAGATGTTCATCATGTCTGTTTATACCAGCAAAATGTGGGAAATGTTTTCATTTATCAGAATAATGATTATGTAAATGATGGTGGTACAACCATTGATAGAATGAAATATATAGTTGTAGAAAAATGCTTTAACTTTTTGACATGGAAAAATGCTTAAGATGCTAAGCAGGATACGAAATAATATAAAGTGGTCCCCCCTTATTTGCGATTTCATTTTCTGCAGTTTTGGTTATCCTTGGTTAACCACAGTCTGAAAATATTAAATGGAAAATGCCAGAAGTAAACAGTTCATAAGTTTTAAATTGCGTGCCATTCTGCGTAGTGTGATGAAATCTCACGCTGTCCCTCTCCGTCTGCCCCAGATGTGCATCATCTCTTTGTCCAGCTTATCCACGTTGTTTACGCTATACCCGCCCATTAGCCGTTTAGTAGCCATCTCAGCTATCAGATCAACCAACTGTCATGGTATCGCACTGCTTGTGTTCAAGTAACCCTTATTTTACTTAATAATGGCCCCAAAGCATAAGAATAGTGATGCTGGCAAGGCAGATATGCCAAAGAGAAGCTGTAAAGTGTATGTACATGTAGGAAACAGTACATATAAGGTTCGGTACTATCTGCAGTTTCAGGCATCCACTGGAGGTCTTAGAACACATCCCCCATGAATAAGGAGGGGCGCTGTAGTACAGTTTTGACTGTGTAAGGGGAAAAGTGCCTACACAGAAGGTCAAGAAGGAAATATGCTAAAATTGTAAGATGATGTGCTGTGAATTTTTGCCCTGTTCTTCCCAAAGTGTTTATAAATTACATCTGATAGTTGATGTATTGAGGGGTGGGTGGGAGGAATCGATAAAAAAAGAGCCACAGGTCCAGGAGATACTATTGCACATGCAGATAAGGGGACAGGAGATGCGCTTTTTTTTTTTTTTAAATATATCTTTATTGATTTCACAGAGAGGAATGGAGAGGGAGAGAGAGAGATAGAAACATCAATGATGAAAAAGTCATTGATCAAACCCACAACTCGGGCATGTGCCCTGACCGGGAATCGAACCCCGATCGCCTGGATCCTAGGTTAACGCTCAACCACTGAGCCACGCCCAGCCGGGCAGGAGATGCACTTTTTATTTGCTATACTTATATTCTTGAATTTCTTTGCATGCCTGTATTGCTTCATAAAAAGGAAAAGAAACAAAATTACCATTATCCAAACCAAGTAATGAAATGTCCTTTGCTGAGGTTCAGGGGTCTCAGTTGAGCCTGCTAATGACCTTGAATCCAAGATAGGAACTATGATGGTATCAGTTCTAGTTCTGTCAAACCAACTTGTGCTTAGACTGGCCCTTGAAAGTGGGAAGTGTTCTGAGAGCATTTCCCTCAGGGAACTGAAATAGATGGGACTGAAAACTCCCAGCATGAGCCTAATTTGTTTCCTCCTTGAGTGTGGCTGTTCTCACCCCACTTTTGGTCCCATTCCTCTTACCTCTCACTAGGTTCAGAAGCCTGTTCAGGTAATGAATGTTAGAAATTGCCCTGGGTACCAAGTCTATTTTAATTCTATTTGTTTCTCACAAAAAATTGCTTCTGCATCATAGGCTGGTCAGAACTCATCCTAGAGCCTGCAGTGTTGATTGGAACAGCTCGAGTTTGGGAAAACAGCACTTCACAGGAGCTCTGAGAGATAATTGTTGTCTTCTAAACCTGGGCTCATAAGCTCAGGCTCTCTGTCTGATATTTATATTTCTTCTTCCTCCCAGTGAGCAGCTAGGAATAGGCTGAGGTGTTATAGCTGAGGATTGTTTCCTGACTTTTGAGTCAGAAGTGAGGTTTGGGGGATTAGAGTGCAGAAGTGTGTAGGGATGAGAGCCAAGTCTACAAAACATGTGAGCTGTGCCTCCAGACCTTCATCTCCAAAGGAACCTTTTCTTCTTCCCCTGGGGTGACCTCAGACAGGAACTTGGTTCAAGAGTAGCTATGGGGAGTTACCTGTTAATATTTTTGGCTTGTAGCCACTTCAACAGAATTTGAACAACTGTTTTGCCTTTGGGGACTTCACCAAACTGGGACGTGTGACCAAAGTCATGTGTCCTCCAAAGTTTGTGTTGGCCCTGGTTGAGGAGCTGAGAGGAACTGCAAGAAGCTACTCTCGAATTGCCTTCTCCCATCCTGTGGCTTGAAGCCACAGCAGCACGTGGGTGCTCCCTGTGCTGTGGTGTGAGCAAGCCTCACCCTTCCAGAGCCAAACAGTTGGCTGAAAGCTGCTGCCTGGCACTGGGCTCTTGTTGCAGCAGCAGCACTGTGGTCATATGCGGCCATGTGAATGTCACTTGCACCAGAGCTGAGCGAGGCATTTTATACGCGTTATTCCATTTTATCCTTAACTGCGTTACAAACGAGAAGATCAGGGTTTAGAGAATTCAGCTTGTTCGCAGTCGCGGAGCTAAGTGAAAGCTGAGATTAGAAGCTGGGAATGTTGCCTAAGCCCTTTTCTTTCCACTTTTCCTCTCCATGTTCCTGTGGGTTTACGCTAGTGGAGTTTCTTATCATTTTTCCAGTGAGTGATACAGAAAAGTGCGTCTTGGCCAGGTTTGTTGGAGATGGAGGAGTCTCTTGAGCGCCTGTCACAGTTCAGGCACTGTGGCCCACTGTGTGTTACAATGTTCAGTCCTCACTGACGGCCTGCGAGGTTGGTATTAGGGCAGCGGGGGAGTGATCTTCAGTAACTACATAAATTGCCGAGATAGTACTGACAGGGCTCACATTGTAAGCCACGTTTTTTGTTTGCTGGCTGTTGGCACTTCCGGTGCATGTGGGACTGGGGACCTCAAATGAGGGAGAAGTCACCAATAACCAGTGAGCACAGATGGAGAGAGATACAGAGAGGCTTGCAGGCAGGTTGTGCGTCCTCGGGAAGGCATATAACTAGAAACCAGAGTGGCTTGGAGGCTTGTTCCCTGCCTCTCACCTGCCCATTCTAGTCCCCTCTCCCCACCCCATGTCAACTGTGGCTTCATCTGGGGCCTGCCAGTGTGGAGACATGAGTGAGCTGGTGGCCCCCTCGGTCCTGCAGAGCTCAGGGGCATCTCAGGAGACTGGGCTAGAAAGAGTGTGCCATAACTCTGCCCTTCTTTTCCAGGCTGTGAATTTTTCAAGGAATATAAGGATCGGGATTACATGGCTGAAGGGCTCATTTTCAACTGGAAGCAGGTATGAACAATATCATTCATCACCTTGGGCCTTCTATTTCTTCGTGAAGGGAGACCATGGAGAATAGCTAGCGATCTTTTTGGCGAAAACAACTGCCTTTTCTTCTCTTTCCTGAATGAGTCTCATTGTTTTCTCTCCCTTTTCTTGTATATACATGTTTACATTCTCATCATACATACTTCCCTTTCCCCCTTTAATTTCTCCCTTTCTTTAAAGGAGTTTTCAAGGACAAGTTAGGAGAGTCTTTCCTCTTTGCTCCACCATCTGTGTCAAGAGTGGGACCAGGATTCTGTTCCTTCCCCAGCCGGTGGGAGCAGGCCACAGGAGCCTGCTGGAGGCTGAACACAGATCCGTCACAGCTGTCTCAGCAGTAAACAGTTAGACGGCCAACTGAAAACTCCACTGGGCAGAAGTACCTGGTCCCTTTCATTTTTAAGCTCTCATTCCCAGAGTAGCACAGACATCTGGCTAGGAGAAGGCAAGCACCGTGGAGGGACATCCTGGCCGTCTGTGGTAGCCACACCTTCAGGACCACAACCTGCCCTGTTATCGCTTCTCCTGGTGGCCAGCCCGCATCTCACAGGTGTCTTTTCTGTCCCCAGGACTACGTTGATGCCCCACTGAGCATCCCCGAGTTCCTGACTTGCTCTCTAAACATTGACTGGAGCCAGTATCAGGTGAGGGGCCTGACTCGAGCAGGGCAGAATAAGGGAAGGGGCCAAGGGAACCCTTGGTGCCTGCCCCACAAGTCCCTCATGCAGATGCTTGAAGGCCTGGCTGATGCCCTCTCACCTTTCACGGCCTAGGAAAGGAGGAACTGCTTCTCTGTTTACTCTCTCTCCTGATTTGCTCTTGGCCCAGAAAATCCAAGCTTCCTAAACGTGACTCACTCAAAGATTCGTGTCCACCAGGAGGTTCTGTTTCCGGAGGACCTCATGGTGTCTGCTTTCCAGCTCTGGGCTTTAGTGACTTTTCATTTTTCCTTTTAAATGTGTGTTCTGCCAGAGGAAGTGCAGAGCTGCCTGACCTCATTTGATTATAGAAACTTCAAAATTATTTCCATTGTGCTCATCTCTGTCGCCATCTACCTGGAAGAGGCCCCAGCCTTACTGGATGGATCCATCTCTCTGCTGTGTTTAGTCCACTGCAAGTCCAAAGGTTGTCAGCAGTCTCCTTGCCACTTGCTTCAGCCAGGACAAGTGACCTTGTTCTCCCACCACCTTCTCCATGTCTGTTCCCTCTGCCTGGCTGCCACCTCCTGACCTTCTCTTGTCTGGCTGACACACTGCCTTCAGGATTTGGCTCAGGTGTCCATTCCAGGAAGACGTTCCTGATATCCCCTCTCCCCCACCCCCAGAGGGTCAGATGCCTGTATCCACATTCCCATTGACCCCTAGGCATAGCTATCATGGAAGTTTCCACTGACCTGTGGTCACTGATTTAGAGACCTGCTTCCCTGTCTCCAGTAGACAGCTCCAGGAGGACGGGGAACCATGGCCTATGCATGCCCGGCACAGAAATGCACAGAGCCTATAGCTGGGAAGGCTGAGCCAGTGAATACCTCGAAAACTGTTTCCCTCCTCTCTTTCTCCACCCCAGGTCTGGACAATTCCCATCCAGCCTGGAGGTCTCCTCTCAGAGAGGCCCGGCCCACCTGTTAGGCAGCTAGGTGCTCCTATATGACCTTTTGTTTTCCTGATAGCATGTGTTCTGTAAAGGTAGAGGCTGTGGTTGCATTGTTTTATCTTGTACACCCAGCCCCTAATCACAGAGCAGGTGCTCCATGACTGTTTGAGTGAATGAGTTAGAGTGGTGTCAGGTCTTCTCTATGCAGGTGGTTCTACAAGAGAGGGAGTGTTAGGAAGGAGAGCAGGCCAGTGTTTGTTGTGCCCCATAAACTTGGAGAAGGAATAGGTTGGGGAAACCCCTGCTGCCTGAACTCAAGCCCCAGGCTGCACCTAGATTGATTGGCCAAAGGAACCAAGAGGCTTTCTTCTTAATTTATTATATGCAGAGGTCTCAAGTAGGCCCTACCCCAAGCCACACTTATTCTCCCTCTGGCACATTCTTTCTCCTTACATAGATACAAACTAGATCTGATAAACTACTTACTCACCAAGTAAGGTGCAACTGTAGGGGTTCGATATGTTGACACTGCCAAGGACATTTGTGTCTAGAAAGGAGTCCTGTGTGTGAGAAGTAGATAGAAGCCCTCGATTTAGGCCCCAGCTTGCTCAGCCTTTCTTGCAAGGCTCTGTGGCCTTGAGTAATGACCTCCCTTCTACCTGAGAGTGGAGTTGACAACAACTATTTCAGCGTTGTGGCGAGGTTCAAATACGATCACTGTGAAAGTGTCCTCTTAACTGAAATGCCAGACCGATTTTAGTGATGATAATTAAGAACTAGGCTACTAGCTTGCTAACTCAAGGGAGTGAACACAAATAACATTTCAGGCACAAAGGTAGAAGGTCAGGGTTTCCTCCCACGATTCCAGCCTTCCCAGTTGCTCAACTGGTTGGTCTCACTGGGCCCCCTACCATCCTCTTCCTCAGCCAGCTGTAGGTCTCGCCTTTCAGCCCTTTCAGTATGGGGGTCCAGGACTCCCATTACTCCTCATCTCCCAGGTGATCTCATTCATCATTCAGTCCATTAGCTCACTGCCAGGTTGCCCAGGCCAGGCCTCTCTTGGTGATCTGCATCTCCATTGCCTTTCTCAAGTGTCCCTCTATGTAGCCACCTCAAATGCAAGCTGTCCAAAATGGAATTGGCCACAACCTACAGTGCCACCAGGCCCTCCACCATTTATCTAGGTACTCAAACTCAAAATTTGGGTGCTTTTCTCTCCCCACATCCATTGCTACTTCCCATTAATTCTTAAATCTCTGTCCCTGGTGACTCTCCAGTGTTGTTGTTTTTTAATCCTGCATATTTTGTCTATTGATCTTTAGAGAGAGTGGAAGACGGGTAGAGAGACACATCGATTGGTTGCCTCCTGCACATGTCCTGACCAAGGCCAGGGTTTGAACCCTTGACCCTGCAGTCTGTGGGCTGACTCTCTAACCACTGAGCCAAATCAGCCAGGGCTCTGCAGTTCTTCTTGTCTCCATCTCTTAGCCTAGTTCAGGCCACTGTCATCTCAGTGAATCTCATGTCTGAACGTGGGGCACATTAAGGGGTAACTGGAAACAGTGAATGTAAAGCACTTGAATGGGGCCTCACAGATAGCAATCCTCAAATCACGGAGCAAGGTCATCGTTGTCATCCCCTTCCCTAAAACCCACCACTGACTTTAGTCCAAGGACTCAGCTCCCCACATCCCAGCCTTGTTTTTGTGACTGCCCATCCTCTCCAGCCACATTGGCCTTTTAGCCCCTATGGAAAGAGTGCTTTCCAGTTTGTACATGCTATGTCTGCTTTCCCTCCCCTCTTACACACATGTCACCACCTCCAGGAAGCCTTCCCTAATGGCCCCCATGGATCAGGCTAGGCTCACCCCACCAACTACATGGTCCCACAGCATCCTAGAGGTCTCCTTTTAGTCAGCACACCTGCAGCAATTCACTTTGCCTTCCCCTTCCTACAGCCCCATGATGGCTTAGGTCATTGTTCAGCACTGCGTCCCAGGGCCAGCCCCTCAGTGATGGCCACAAGTGGGAAAGCACTTGTGGCAGTGCATGTGTGGGTCTTGCTGCCCTCCACGCGACCACATTGAATTCCATAGAGGTCTGTGTTTTCTTTCTGTGCCCGAAGACCCCTTCCAGTGTCCTCTTCTCCTCAAGCTAGCCCTTGCCCATGAATAGGCAATGAAGGAACGTTCTACAGGTGTATCCTAGTCTCTAAGCACTAAGCCTTAGAGATGCAGAGATGCCAAAATGGTCTCAGTACTTGCTGGGCTCAATGTAGAGAAAGAGGCAACAACAAAACCATCACCTGCATAGTAAAGGTATTGACCAGTGGCCACAGTAGAGAAGATAATGGGACTGGGCCTTTGCATGAGGAGTTTGCAGCCAAGCAGGAAGAGTACTCCAGTCATAGACATATAAGCAGAGGCATGGTACTTAACTCTGCACCCAGAGACCTTTTCATGGAGCATGTCAGATAAGAGAGTCGGGTGAGCCTAGATTTTAGTGCATTTCCCAGGTCTTCCTCACATTCTGCAGTCCCCTCAAACTTTTGTTTCTTTGGTATTGCAAGAAAAGTCCCTGCAGTGTAGCATGTGACTAAGAATGTGAACTTTGAAGTTTGGCACAGGTGGGTTCATGCCCCATCTCAGCTTAGCTCTGTGACCTTGGGCCTTTACCGACCAATCACTCCCCAGCCTGTGGTTCCTACCCCAGCACTGCCTCTCCCTGGTTGTCAGGGTCCCCTTCAAATAAATAACCACCATGGTTCCGCAGGTTCCAGTCCTTGTCTGGGTCCTGTCACTCCTAGCTGCTGCAGTCTTCCCCCAGCCCACCTGACTTCCCTGGGCTTTGTGCTACATAGCTCCTGCTCCTGCTTTTCCTCACGTTTCAAAAATGACAGCTCTGAGGAAATCTATTGGCTGTGGTGTGTCTGACACGTGTGAGCCAGATGAGTGGAGACCCTGTGCTCCTGTGGGTAATGACTTTATTAGTGCAGCACTGCAGCACTGTCTCTGGAGTTGCGGAAAGTGGGTCAGAACTCGCCAGGGGCCTTGGGAGGGTCAGGTAAATGAGCCTGTTTTAAATTCCTGGGAAAACCATTCCAATTACAGGTTTCGTGTTCACCCTCCCCCCGGGAAGTGCTCTCTCACTGGCATTCTCCGCCCTCTTTGCACAGCCCTAGAACACTGATACACAGTTGTGTTGAGAGGCTGCTCCTGCTAGGGGAAAAGGGGCTGCAGAACTGGGTCAAGCCCCGCCTTGGAATTCCAGATTCCGAGGGGACTGTTTCTAAGAGTATCTGGTCTAGGCCTCTTGGGCTAGAACAGAGATCCCAATCTCTTTACAGCTTTTGCCTATTTTTCATCTCCCACCTCATGGGCCTCCTGTTTTAAAAGATTCTGTCTGCCAAACAGACTGCATTTATTCATCAAAAGACAGAGTATGCAGTGACTAGGAGTAAAAAGCGAATGAAACATAGTTGGTGAGAAGGTTAATCTTTTCCTTGGTTCCTGTGATGTGATAGCAGATGAAGGAATGGCTCTCTCTGTTTGCAGCAGTGGCCACCAGCTCAAGGCTCTTTGTTTGCTTCTAACCCCTGGAGAGCCATGTGGGGAGCCCAGGGCTTAGAGGAAGCTAATGGATGACTGCTGCTGGAGGGTGTGGGGCTGTGGGTTGCCCAGGCCTCTGCATGGCTTCCCCTTCCTCACTGTCATGTTGGGATAGAGCACACTGAGTAAGGGGGAGCCGCGGGGTGAAGGTGCAGGGAGAGGTGGAGGGAGCTCTCAGAATGGGGAATGAAGTCTCTAGTTATCTGGGATTTGGAACCAAGAGCCCTGAGTATTTGTTGCTCCAGAATTACTCTTAGCATTTTATTTTTTAAATACTTCAGATTCTCAGTCTGAGTTAATCTATTCCTAGACCCCTTTTCTCTTTCTTCCCCTACAGAGTTGGGACCTGGTGCAACAAACACAAAACTACCTGAAACTGCTGCTTTCCATAATTAACAGCGATGGTGAGTATGCCTGTGCCTGAGCCCTCAGCCATTGGATCTCCTGGCTATTCCCAGGTCATGACACTGAGAATGTGTGTTTGCTGGGGCCACACAAGTCTATTTTGCTCTATGGTAGAAGGATTTGGGGATTCCTTTGTCCGTTAGCAACTTTATTCTGTGTCTTTAAAACCCTAGTAAACAAAATTATGAACTTGTTACTACCTGAACCACACACAGGATGTTTCTGCACTGGGTCACGTGACCTTTGAGCATCAGTGTTGTGTGGGGGACCGGAATGGCCTCTTAATTCAGAAAGATGAGAGAAAATCAGTCCTGGCTTCTTACTGGGCACATGCAAAAGCCCTTAGAGGCCCAGTCAGTCCACCCCAGTTGGCTGTTTTGATTGGATGGGCCTTGTGTCTCTGGGGCGAGCTGATTATTACTTATCAATATCAATCAGGAATTCCATGGGATTGCACTCACTTGAACAAGTAGAAATATATTAACTTACATAACCAACAAGGCCTAAGAGCAGAGCCATTTGCCTAACAAATACCACAAAGAATCTCCATTTCTCATACTCACTGTCTAATTAGCTTCATGACCTGCAACCATCCCAAACTTGTTTCCTTCCATCTTAACTTCCCCAGAAGAGAGAGACTGCATCTGTCCCAGAGCTCATGTTCATTGGCCCAGTTTGGGTCAGGTGCCCATCTCTGAACCTGTCACTGTGGCCAGGTTTGCAAAAAAGTCACATTCCTGTCCCTGGAGCTAGGCAGTGGTTCTCTACCTGGGGCAGTATAACCTCTGGAGGGGGCTTCTGGAGAGTTGGGAACTAGGGAAGGGCCACTAGCATTTGGCGGGTATTAACCAAGGATCCTAAATGTTCTTGGGACAGCCCTGCACAGTGAATTGTCTTTTCTGAAAAATGCTGAGTGGTGACATGCAGATCAGCCCCACCTAAGTGACCTGGGAAGAGTGACCGTCCAGGCATTACTGCTTCTCTAAAAGTACTCAACTATAGCAGAAGAAAGAGATGATGCAGACGGATGGGTGTCCACTACCCACCCCTTGTGGGACTAGATTGGAGAGTCTTGGGAAGGCCCACCAGGAAGAGGGAGACCAGGGGTGGCCTGGCTCTCTCACCAAGCCAAGGGGGTGACATATTTCCTTCTCATCAGCTATGTTTGCTTCTTTTCTGGGCCTCTGTTCTGTGGTTCCTGAGTAGATGACAGCGGGCTGCTGGTACACTGTATCTCAGGCTGGGATCGGACCCCCCTCTTCATCTCTCTTCTTCGCCTTTCCTTGTGGGCTGTGAGTATGGATGGGCTGGGCTGTGGGGTCAGGGAGCATTCAGAGGCCCCTAGCAAGATCTACCCTTTGGGAGCAGTAGGACTGTCTCCAGAAAGTAGAAGGCTTGGAGTGAGGTGTGTTTAACCCTGTTTCTGGGGCTTTTGGGTAGCCTTGTTGTCACTGGGTTTGTGGTTGTGGTTCAGCTCCTGGAACGAGGAAGGTGCTTTGTCATGGGAAGGCATCTTTCTGATCTCGGCATGACCCCCCCGTCTCTTCCAGGATGGGCTTATCCACACGTCCCTGAAGCCTGCTGAGATCCTCTACCTAACGGTGGCCTATGACTGGTTCCTCTTTGGGTAAGCCTTTTGGGAACGTCAGGTTTGGGGTGGGGGTAGTGCCTTGAGAGTTACGTTTCTGTGTGTATATGGGTGTAGTGGCTTCTGTGCCAGTGTTGGAAGTGAGGAACCTCCCACCCCCTTGAGAAAGACTGAAGGTGCTGGTCAGGCCCCACCTGAGGCTGTGGTGTCAAAGCCACAGTCCCTGTGACTTGGGTTGCCATTTGCCCTCCTGTCTCGGCGCTGCTGTCTTTGACCTCCTTGCCTTTTTGTTGCAGGCACATGTTGGTAGATCGGCTCAGCAAAGGAGAGGAGGTGGGTACTGCTCCCACTCTGCGAGCACATGCCAGGGCTCAAAGTTTGGGCTCTTTTACTCACAAGAGGGACAGGATGGCGGTCTGTTTCTATCCACACTTTAGGGCAGTTCCTTTCCTGGTGTGTACTGGGATTAGGAAGCATGGCAGGAAAAGCACCAGCACAATAGCCTCGTTCTGAGCTCAGTTCCTTTCCTGCACTGTGGAGATAATACTTGCCCACACACTACCTGTGACCTTCCCGTGTCAGTCCTTTCCCCTTCCTCTTGCTGCCGTCCTTCTCACGCATGATCTTGTTTTCTGCACTCAGCTCTGGAACCAGTGTACAAGTCCTTTCCCTGCCCCTCATCCTGCAGCTAAAACCCAGATGCTCTTCCTTGCCCCCTCCACTCTCATCACACCCACTCGGCAACTTTTAAGTCCCAGAGCCGTCCATGCAAGCAGGGTCCTTTCCTGCTCTTTCCCACCAGCCCAGCCCCAGACCAGGCATGGCCAGCTGGGCTCCAGGGCCTACTTCCTGTCTGAGGGTTGTCCCTTCTTCCTGCACTTCTCTGTCCCCTCCACACTCCATCTTTTTTGTTGTTTTTCACAGTCTTTACATCTTTAGTATCCTTGTTTTCCCTGCACACAGACCTAGAGTCTGGCCTGAGTTTGAATCTGAGTTGTCCCACTTGTTACCTGGGTGACCTTGGGTACTGTGATTAACCTTGAGTCTCCTGCTGGGAATCATGCTGTCTCACAAAGAGAATGAGTCCATGTGCCCAGCGTGGGAGCTGTCCCGCAGTGTTAGCTCTTTTTCTCCTGCCCCTCTTTCCCCCCCTTGTTTTCCTGAAGCATCTTTCTCTCTCCTGAGGCTGCCTTCTTTTCCAAGCATCTTATCTTGTGCCTCCTTCTTTTGTTCCTCCCTCATAGCTGCTCCTCACCCCTTCCAAATCTCTTTTTACAAGGACTTATCGCATCTGCCAGGGCTACAGAGCTCATAAGCCAGCTCCTCAGAGGCCTCTGTGAACTCTGTTAGAGGCATTGACTTTGGCATTGAAATCGGCACATAAAGCCCCTTTGCACTCTCATTTTGAGACTCACTGGCGCTCCAGGACATTCTGCCCTTCATGCCATCTCCTCCACCCCCAAAGCAGGCCAGATTCTGCCTTCAGAGACTCTTCACAAAAGATGAGGCTGAGCCTAGTGGGGTCTGGATTTAAACCCTGGCCGTGTTTTGGCTTATACAACCCTCAGCTGGGAGGGTTGGTCTTCAGGGTGTGGGCTTTTCTCTTACCCCCATGAGACACTCAAGACATTAATGCTTTTTGCTGCAGCAGCCCCTCAAGACAAGGAGCCCCCCATGGCCTGGAGCCTCCTCTTCATCTTGGTGTGGGGGCATGAGGGGAGATGGTCGGTGGGGATGGTGGGTGGGGGGCTGAGGGGAGGGGGCAGCTGCTATATTTGAAACAAAGATGCAGGACAGCATTTCATATGTAACCATTATAATGTTTTTGCTGTTTTTATAATTCTTAACCCTTTTGGGGGGTGCTGGGAGGTGGGGTAAGAAGAGCTTCCATTTGTCCAGTAGATTGCATGATAGGGCATGGTTGTGTTGGCAGCAGCTGCTGGCAAGTCAGCAACAGCCAGCCCACATGTGCTGCCTGGGTACTAACTCAGGGGAGCCCATACCCCTGGGTCCCTGAGGGTCATGGCTCATCCCTGGCCAGTCTCCTCTGAGGCCTCTCCTCTGCCCTTCCCCACCCCCATCCCCACCCATTCTTAACCTTACCCATCAATTATTTTAAGACACCTCTGTTTACTGTGTGGCACCCAGGCAAAAGATGCTCCACAAATCCAACTGTTATATTTGGTAGATTAGACTTGACATTATTGTAAAAAAAAAAAAAAGAGAGAGAAAGAAAGAAAGACATTGATGCCTTAAAGAATAAAAACAAAAAACTGAGGCCTATTAAACAGCACTCTGTTCCTCTCCCTTGTCTTTGAGGTTCACAGCACATTAGCTTATTAAAGACTAAAAAGTCTTTGGTGAAAACACCTGTTTAATTTTATGTAACATGTTCATACTGACCTGATGTTCATTTTTAAAAATATATATATATTGATTTCAGAGAGAGGAAGGGAGAGGGAGAGATGGAAACATCAGTGATGAGAGAGTCATTAATCGGCTGCCTCCTACACGCCCTCCACTGGGGATCAAGCCCGCAACCCAGGCATGTGCCCTGATGGGGAATCGAACCTCGATCTTCTGGATCATATATCAGTGTTCAACCGCTAAGCCATACCTGCCCTGGCTGATGCTCCCTTTTTTTTTAGGAAATCAAACAGGGCTCTTGGATACCATGAGGGGTTCATGGACTGTACCTTTCATGATTACTGGGGAGTTTAAAAACTGCAAAGACTGCCTATCCGGTGTGGCTCAGTGGTTGAGTATTGACCTATGAACCAGGAGATTGAGGTTCAATTCCTGGTCAGCACATGCCCGGGTTTTGGGCTCGACCCCAGTAGGGGGTGTGCAGGAGGCAGCCGATCAGTGACTCTCGCATCATTGATATTTCCCTCTCTCCTTCTCTCTTCCTCTCTCTGAAATCAATAAGTATATATTTTTAAAATCCCCAAAATTGCAAAGACCATGCCTTGTGTGCATTTAATGGAGGTCCACCTGACTGGGGCAATGGCTGGAAGAGAAGGGCGGTGGGCATGTGGCTGGAGGTCAGCAGCCTTCTCCTGTCTGCCCGCTTCAGGCTTAGACCTGCCCCTCACAGCTCCTGAACAGTGCAGGCTCTGGGCTAAATGGTGGCTGCCCCTCGCCCCTGGTTCTCCTGAACCACTAAATCTGGGCACCCCCCAGGTCTACAAAATCTGATTCCTCTCCCTTCTGTGTTCTTTAATTTGTGTTCATGTAATCTCCTTGCCTCAAATAATTCCTCCCAGCTGTTCTTTCTTAGCCTCTCTCCCCGGGGTTCTTAGAGGCTGAGGGGCGAAGCTTGCGTGCTGGTCATCCTTTTCAATAGCTTGAGAATGTGGGTGTTGAATCTGAAGAGTTTGAAAAATCCCTGACTTACCTTCGTGCGTTCCCAGGAAGGAAACATGATCCCTTCCTTCCTCGTCCGAGCCTAAGTGCATTTGCCGGGCCTGCTAAGCCCTCTCTACCACCTGTTCCATTTATAGACCAGAATATCCAGCAGGGCGCCCCAACAGGGCTACTGTCCAGCAGAGGTTGACCGGGGGGTCTGGCTGCCCTTTCCAGGGCATTCTGCCACTTAGTTTCCTCTCTCTAGAGAAGGCT
The DNA here is from genome assembly GCF_054644295.1 of Miniopterus natalensis. NCBI lineage: Eukaryota > Metazoa > Chordata > Mammalia > Chiroptera > Miniopteridae > Miniopterus > Miniopterus natalensis. Next base: position 33,039,346 of record NC_142095.1, on the reverse strand, counting down.
ATCTTTTCATGTGTGCTACTTTTTGTTTCTTTAGATTTTCTTCTTCTGCTTCAATTTTTTGAAGCATATCATCTCTGAGGAGTTCTCTTCTCTGAAGACTCAGAGGTAAGGAGAGGCCTGCTTTCTCACTCTGGGGCCAAGATGCTCTGGGAAGGGCCACTGTAGGGCAGGCAGGGTCTCACTTGCCATCTTATCCTGGCCCAGCTTGCCTGCATGCTTGGCAGGCTGGCCTTTTCCTGCCTTCTCTCTGAGGCCAAGGTAGGGTCCCTGGTGAAGGCAAATGGGTAAAGTGGCACTTCTGCGTGTGACGCAGGGCTGGGGTCAGCCTGCAGTCATACTATCAGAAAGGTTTGGGGCCAGATGAGTGGTCTTGTAGCTAGAAGGACAGGTACTTCGCTGTAGGAAAAGCCGGCCCAAGGACAGGAGGACTTCTGATTGCCCACAACCCAGCCAAAGAAACCAATTCCTCTGCCTGAGTGGTTTGTTGCCCTCCCTGGACTACTGCAAGGTGTTTATGCACCACTCACTGTGCAGCCCATCACTACCAGCAGAGTCTTCTCCCAGTCTGGGAAATGCAGGAGTCTTGCCCACAATTGCCCTGTGAGAGCTGGTGTCTTTCCTGAGTTCCCTTGTCTTTTCCCTTGTCTTTCAAATTCAAGCTCCTAGTGTGTTTGGCCAGACTTGAACTCTTAGGGGCCAAGCTGACAGGGAGGAGGCAGGCTTTGCCTGCAGTGGGTCTGGCATTTTGCAACACTTTAGGTAGGACCTATCTCTATGAATTGCTAAGTGAGTTGGAGCTTCTTTCCCAAGTAGGCAGCATGAGGGTGGGAAGGGTCAAAGGAGACCCCAGCCCAATCTCGAATTCACCATTCTGGGTTCTGTTTACAGAAGGAAGAGTTTGCCAGCCCGGGATGCAGGCTTCACCCTGGAAGATATCTGCATGCTGAGTGAGTCATAGGCCCCAACAGATCTCCCTTCCTCTGCGCATCTTTCTGAGTATAAACCGCACAGGAATTGTTTGTTCTAGAAACTTTTTTCTCCGGTTATATGGTATGGAAGAGGTGGGGGACCAGTACTGGGAGAAGATAATGTGCTGAACTGATGGCATTGGCGTCTTTCAGGACGAAAGGACCGTGGCAGCACCACCAGCCTTGGCAGTGACTTCTCTCTGGTCATGGAGAGCTCCCCAGGAGCCGCTGGGAGCTTCACCTATGAGGCCATAGAGCTGGTCCCTGCAGGAGCGCAGACTCAAGCAGCTTGGTGAGGAGCCAGGCTGGAACTAAGCTTGCTCACAGCTGTGGCCTAGGGTCACCAGCCCCAGGGAGTCTCAGGAACAAAGGGGCCCCTGACAGTAGGGCTGAGAGCACAGCTCCATGCCCTGCTGTCTCTTCTGGGCCTTGGAGGCCAGCCATCTGGTTGGTGAGGGGCACTGCCTGTGGTGGCCCAGGAGCATAAAGGGCTGGGGCTGCCTGTGGGATCAAGGGAGAAGTGACAGTGCTGGGTGAGGGAAAGCTGAGTGTTAAAGGAACTCCCTGGGGAAGCTCCCGTGTATTATTTGCCTAGGAAATGGGGGGCCAGTTTAGAAAAAAAAGAAAACGAGGTGAGTACAAAATGATGATTGGGAATTGGGGACTTGTTTGAGTCAACTCTTTTGAGAATCAAGAAATCTGAGAACCTGATGTCTTTCTCCCTATACAAATGGCTCAAGATTTTGTATAACATTTGGAAGGAGGGGCCATTACTGATCTGTTAGTTAAGGATATGTTTTCTAGCATGTGCTCTGAGGCCAGTATCCGTTTTTTGGATGCCACAGTCCTTCGATGAAGACCCAGCTCTTGCTGCCCATGGCCAACAGCCCTACTCTTTCCACTGCAGGAGGAAGAGCCACTCATCCTCTCCACAGAGTGTGCTCTGGAACCGTCCGCAGCCCTCAGAGGACCGCCTGCTTTCCCATCAGGGGCTGGTAGAAGCCAAGTCTTCCAGCTCCTCCTCCTCGAACCATTCTGACAACTTTTTCAGGATAGGTAGCAGTCCTCTGGAGGTCCCCAAAGCCAGGTGAGGAGCTCCAAAGCCTTTAATGGTGGAGGTGGCTAGCCCTCCCCTCTTAATAAGGCTGGAGAGTTGGGTTCCAGCACATGAGGTGGTGCCTCAGGTGCAGCCTTAGGACAGGGTTCCTGGCATGCGGCCTGGTGGGCAGTGTACCCAGGAGGTTAGGGGAAATTGACAAGCTTGCGAACCAACTCACTATTATGAGGATGGGTTAATGATTGGGTACAGAGCAAGAGCTGGTTTGTAGAGTGGTTTGAGACTCCTTCCCAGAACCCTAGCAGGTGAGGAATTCAGAAGGTGTAGTGGTTGTGATGAGATGGGTAGAGAGTCAGGGCTGCCTTCACCCATTGCCTTTGGCAGATCTCAGCCCACCATCCACCCCCTTCCCTGTGGACCTCACATTCTCATTAAAGAGATGGATCTAGATATTTTGAGTCTCTTCTGGCTCTCACATTCTATGTCTGAATTGGTGGAGCAGTGAGGAGAACAGATAATAGGGAGCAGGCTACATGTGTGAGGCAGGGCAAACCTCAGGAGACTGCATACCTGGAATGAGAGCAGCTCAGCCATGATGGACAGGTGTGGCTGGATATGCTGCAGGAATGACATTTCCTAAATGAGATTGAAGCTGAGCATGGGCAGGGGCTTAGGTTTGAGGGATTGCTTTGCTTCCTAAGTCCTTTGAATTGCTTTGTTTTCTAAGTCCTTAGAAATGTCTGACCCTTCTGGAGAGAACAAAGCAGTGCAGGACTTAAGAGGACCCTAATAAATTCTAGAGAGAAACGGGCATTTAGCAGAAAGAGCATAAGCATTGAAGTCCATCCTGGATATGAGCCCAGCTTTGCCAGAGTTTTAGGCCTTTATTGTAATAGGCCTATACCAAGGAGCCCCAAAGTCACAAGCATATTAACAAGGAAAAACCCAAAACTTCTGGAACTCTCCTCTCATCACCAGCCTCTGGTTTTTCTCTATGGGCAGAAGCAGGCAATGAAAGAAGATGGGGAAGATCCCCTCCCCATGTAGGCAGAGCAGATCAGATGTAGAGCTCCAGACTGCACTGTCCAGATGGGTCTTAATGCACTTACCCCTGAAGGTGAGCCCTTCAACTTAGAGCACTAATGTGTCTGCCAGTGCTGTAGCTGAGTCTATTAAACAGAGACCACAACCCCTCTGAACCCACAGGAGGTTGGTTGGGGGCACTGAGCAGAGATGGTGTTGGGCAGCAAGCCTGCATACCTGTGCTTGTTCACAACTTCTGTGTATGCCAACTGCTGTGCCACCTTTGCATGCCCAGCTTTCCTGGGGCAGGTCCAGGGCTGCTGCAGCACTGTGTGACTCACCTTCTGGGCTGTAGCTCTTCCTCATCACTTCTGCCTCCTTTTCTGCCTGTGCAGTTTTGCTGGACAACTGGGAAGGAAACAGGAAGATTCCTGTTGACCTCTGAGGCCCTGTCCTGGTCTTCTCTCCAGTTGCTGGGGGCTCCCCTGCTGAGGCAGCAGTCTATCACCTCTTGCCATGCTCCAACTTTTTATTATTCCCTTCTTCCTGCCCAAAGAGCCTGCCTTCAAATCTTGTGATAGTTTCCCTGAGTCTTACCGGTGATTGTCCACCTGACTGGGTGGCTCAGACTCTTATGGCCAGCCCAAGATAGCAACCAAGGCCCCTCCCTCAGACTGAGAAGAGTCGGGGTATCCTCTGGCTTCTCAGCCCTGTGTGCCAGAGCCTGGCTGAGGCTGGGACAGCTGGACCAAAGTGGGACACAAAGCCTTGGAAAGGCGTGAGGTGGGCTGCTGGGAGGTGTTTGATGACTCTGCTGGGCTATTCTGGGAATGCCCACTTGGAGCCTGGCTGGGCTGGCCAGGCGACGAGGTTCTGGATTTTATGTTTATTTGCCAGAAGTTTTGAACGACTAGATTATTCAGATTTGGAGCATTCTAATTATGTATTTCCATTAACATTAAAATTAATTTAGTCTTTTTTATCTTAAAGTGCCTGAGGGATCCCATCATTAGCTTCCCTTCTTCTCTTAGGTAACAACAGCCAATCAGCTTTTTAATGCAATAGGGGGAACTATATGGAAAAAACCTTAGTAAAGCTATCTGTGGCAGCGAAAATTCCTCTCATAATGTGAATTCTCTGGGTTTCATGTGCTCCAAATTCCACAGCATATCTCTTAAAGCAGGACTTCCCTATAAAAGGAATTGGTAAAGCTTTGTTCAAAGAGAAGTAGATGTTGGGTTGGGAAGAAACTTCTGTAGGGGTACTACTTCTTACCCAGCCCTAACCCATACCCCTCACCAGGAAGACGTGGCCTATTTGCATTACTAGCTGCCACTGCAGCAGCTTCTAATTGAACTACATTTCTGGACCATTGTTAAATCTCTCATCAGCTACGGGGCTGGGGGTTGGGAAGAGGCAGGATCAGTGCTCCAAGCTCATATGCCTCCCCAAGCCATGGTTAATAAGTAGCCCAGCTCCTTGTCACCTTGGTCTCTGCTCCAGAGTCAGACATCTTTAGGCGTGTGGGGTTGCTAGCACAGCACTATCCATGCCTGAGGATGAAAGGTGCCATCACTGTGCCCAGCATGAAGCCAAGCTGCCTGAAGAGCATATCAACTTGGCTGAGGGTCACCCAGCAGCCTGGTTAAATAGCTAAGTAGCAGCGTAGGAACCAGCTCTGCTGCCCAGCTGGCTGCTCTTCCCCCATCTTCCATCACCTTCTAACTGCTTGTTATAAGCAGTGAGCTCTGTCCCAGGCTGTGTTGAATGAAGCAGAGAAGCCAGATTGCTTTCTGCAGTACATACGGTTCCTGTCCCATGTTTGATGTGTTCTGGCATGGGACCACAGCTCCAAACCAGGGATGAGTGTGAGAAGCCTAAAGGCATTGCCAGCTCGAGACCCTGAAGAGAAAACTTGGAGCACCAAAAGACCTCTTTGGACTGTTGCTGAAATTTAGAGGTCCCTGGTTGGGTCACATGCATGCCTGCTTGCATGTGCCAATGCTTAAATGCCAGGCTGGGAGAAAGTGATGTTCCTTTTTTCAAATGTGATAAATCCCGTTTTAGCCGTCTCTGAAGACAGTTGCTTTGTGAATTCAGGACCTTGTTGAACTGAAGCAGTCTTCCCTTAAGGCCCCATTCTTGGAGGCGTTCACTTGGGTAGAGGCTGTGAGATCATCTGGAGGCTTAGAGGTTGGTGGGGGTTTGGTGTGTAGATGAGGTGACACCCAGCCCCCTCAAAGTCTAGGATTCTAGATCTTGGCTCCAATATTCATTCCCTGCCTGACTTCAGGCATGTCAATTGATAGCTTTGAGACTCTAACTTCTTATCAGAGACTTAGGCAACTCCTAGGTCCTTCCTAGCTATGTACATTCTTCATCAGCCATCAACTCAGGTGCAAGTATCAGAAAACCCATCACAAATGGGCTTAAACAGTAAAGGAAAATATTGGTTCATATGGAGAAATACAGTGGAAAAGGCAGCCTTTGTTTTTTTTCCCTTGCCTTCTTCTACATGCTCTCTTTGTCTTCTGTCCAACTCTGCTAATGGTGGCCAGTCACTCCTGGGATACCCTGCTTCCTTCCTGACGTCCAAGGATCACATGCTGACCTCTTTTCCAACCATAGATCAGAAGCTCTGTGCTTAATTTCAGTTGGAAGTTATGTGTCCGTCCCTGAAGCAATCCCTGAGGTCCCTACCACCCGTTCGTCGTCAGGAAGAAAGAACAGTGTGTTACGGGGCTAGCGCTGCCTTTGGTCAGACCAGGTTTCTCTCCCAACGTTGTCACTTCCAGCTTTTTGACTTGGAAAAACCACTTTCCTTCTGAGCTCAGGTGTTTTGTTTGTTTGCCAGGCCTTGGTTTACATGTCTTGGTTTATGTGGCTTTAGAGGAGAATGGGGAGTTTTTACATAAGTGAATTTTAGAAATAAATGAAAATTTTTCCATATTGCCAAACCTTAGCCTATTTCGATGTATTTTTGACCAGCAGGGTTCTAAATGCATTACTGACTGCCCTGTTTTCCTTTGTTTTTTATTTTTCAGGTGTACAACCCAGTGGTTATACATTTATATAAATTGCAAAGTGATCATCCCACTAAATCTAGTACCCATCTAACACCATATGTAGTTATTACAATATTATTATCTTCCCTGTGCTGTACTTTACATCCCCATGACTATTCTGTAATTGCCAATTTGTACCTCTCAATCCCTTCACCTTTTTCACCTAGCCCCTCAACCCCCCTCGCATCTGGCAACTGTCAAAATGTTCCCTGTATCTATGAGTCTGTTTCTGGTCTACTTGTTCATTTATTTAGGTTATTAGATACCACATATAATTGAAATCATATGGCATTTGTTTTTCTCTGTCTGACTTATTTCCCTCAGCACAATACCCTCTAAGTCCACCCATGTTGTTGCTGATGGCTACATTTCATTCTCTTTTTTTATGGCTGAGTCATAGCCCATTGTATATAAGCACCATTTCTTCTTTATCCATTCATCTGTTGATGGACATTTAGGTTGCTTCTATATCTTGGCTGTTGTAAATAATGCTGCAGTGAACATATGGTTGTATATGTCTTTTCAATGTTGTGTTTTGGGTTTCTTTGGATAAATACCCAGAAATGGAATTGCTGGATCCTTCCTTGTCTCTTGTTATAGCCTTTGTTTTAAAGTCTATTTTGTCTGGTATAAGCATTGCTGCCCTAGCTTTTTGTTTGTTTGCTTCCATTTTCATGAAATATCTTTTTTCATCCCTTTACTTTAAGTTGTATGTATCTTTTGATCTGAAATGAGTCTGTTATAGACAGCATATATAAGGATCTTGTTTTGTTATCCATTCAGCCACTGTATGTGTTTTGACTGGAGTATTTAATCTATTTGCATTTAAAATAATTATTGATATGTATTTATTGCCATTTTTATTCATATTTTTTCTTTTTTTTCTTTTTCTTAAAGAAAACCCTTTAGCATTTCTTAGAATACTGATTTGGTGCTGATGAAGTCCTTTAGCTTATCTTGTCTGGGAAGCTCTTTATCTGTCTTTCTAAATGATAATCTTGGTTGTAGGTCCTTGCTTTTCATCACTTTGAATATTTCATGCCAGTCCCTTCTGGCCTGCAAAGTTTTTGTTGGAAATCAGCTGACAGTCTTTTATGGGTGCTCCCTTTTAGGTAACTAACTTTTTCTCTTCTTTTAAGATTCTCTTTGTCTTTAACCTTTTGCATTTTAATTATGAGCCTTGGTGTGGGCCTCCTTGGGTTCATCTTGTTTGGGGCTCTCTGTGCTTCCTGGACGTTTGTATCTTTTTTCTTCACCAGGTTAGGGAACTTTTCCATCATTACTTCTTCAAATAGGTTCTCAATTTCTTGTTCTCTGTCTTCTCTTTCCGGCACCGCCAAGATGTGAATGTTGGTACACTTGAAGTTGTCCCAGAGACTCCTTAAACTCTCCTCATTTTTTGGATTCCTTTTTCTTTTTGCTGTTCTGATTGGGTGTTTTCTGCTTCCTTATCTTCCAAATTGCTGGTTCGATCCTCTGCTTCATCTACTGTTGATTCCCTGTAATGTATTTTTCATTTCAGTTACTGTATTCATTTCTGACTGGTTCTTCTTTATGTTTTCTATCCCTATTTTTGTTTCCTATCTTTGTTGAAGTTCTTGCTAAGTTCATCTGCTCTTCCACTAAGTTCATTGAGCATCCTTATAACCCGAGTTTTGAACGGTGCATCTGGTAGACCGCTTGCCTCCATTTCATTTAGTTCTTTTTCTGGAGTTTTGTTTTGTTCTTTCATTTAGGACATATTTCTTTGTCTCCTCATTTTGGCTGCCTCCCCATGTTTTTTGCTGTGTATAGGTAGAGCTGCTTCATCTCCCAGTCTTAGTAGAATGGCCTTACATAGAAGGTGTCTTGTAGGGCTCAGTGGCGCAGCCTCCCCACTCACCCACGCTGGGCTCTCCAAGTGCATCCCCTGTGTGGGCTGTGTGCACCCTCCTGTTGTAGTTGTGAGCTCACTATCATTTTTTTTTCCTCATTTTTTTTAAAGAACATATTCTTTTTTTTTTTTTTTTTTACTATATCTTTATTGATTTCAGAGAGAGAAAGGGAGAAGGAGAGAGAGAAATAGAAACATCAGTGATGAGAGCATCGTCATTATTCAGCTACATCTTGCACGGCCCCAACTGGGGGGATGGAGCCTGCAACCCGGACACGTGCCCTGACCGGGAATCAAACCTCGATCCCTGCATCCTAGGTCGATGCTCAACCACTGAGCCAAGCCCGGCCAGGCGTGAGCTCACTATCTTGAATCCCGTCTTTGAAGTGGGAATAATGATCCTGGATTCTGTGTGTGTTTAAATGAGATAATGGAGTGAAATACCTGGCACATAGTAACTACTCATCTTTTCCATAAATGCTCAGTAAACTGTAGCTGTGATTAAGGATCTGTTCTTCTCAGTCATGTATCTGAGGGCCAATGGGACATGTCAGGGCACTGCCTGGTAGGTAAAAGGCCAGGCCAGATGTGTTTTTTCTTGCTTCAGCTGTGTGGGTTGGGCCAGTTCTGCTTGTATGGGTATATTTCTACCTCCTAAAAAGGACTATCTTAAAGACTCCTGCCTGGCCCTGCCCAGTGTGGCTAAGTTGGTTGGAGCATTGTCCCGTGCACTGAAAGGTCGTGGGTTTTATTCCCAGTTAGGGCACATACTCAGGTTGCTGGGTTTGATCCCTGGTCAGAGTGCGTACAGAGGGCAGCCAATCAATGTTTCTCTCTCTCTCCCATCCTCTCTCTCTAAAACCAATAAAAACATATCCTTGGGTGAGAATTAAAAAAACAAAAATAAAAAATATATAAAAGACAATTCTCTGAGTTGGACCACAGCAAGTATCTGGTAGGAGGTGGGGGAAAGTTGGGAGTTGCAGCTTTCTTGGTACTGTGAAGAGGGCCTAGGCCATATCCATGTAAGGGAGTGAAATGTTACCAGGAAGCCAACCTCTTAGACCCTCTGAGCCACAGGGATGTGAACAGATGACCTTAGAAGCAACATTGGCTCCAGTTCTGCAGTTTGAGGGTAGCTTGGCCTCATGTTTCCTCCAGCTCTGTAGATAGATGAGGAGGAGCTCAGGCTTCTCTTTTTTTGCTGCAGTGTTTATGCTTGAGAAAGGGCATGGGGCAGAAGAGTATGGGGTCTTATTAAAGATGGTTGAGTTACTTGTATACTGAGATTGACTTGAAGTTTTTCCTTTCACTGGGTAGGTATAGGTGCTCCCTTCTGGTGACCATTTCCTTTCATCTTTAGGTGTCCCTTTTAGCCAGCTAATCCAAACTGGCACTTATGAGCACCTCTCTGCTTAGCACGGTCCTTTGCTCTCAAACCCAGGAGCTGAATGGTGGTTTTGCAACCCTTTCTTTGACCAAAATCTCAAGTAGGAAGACTCATTTGGAGCCTGTATGCTCACTCTTGAAAAAGATGGCTGCTTGCTGAGATGGCTTCATGTCCCCTGGGATCATGTACCCTGTTGCTGTCTGTGCTACCTCCTCCATCCCACAGCTGTCACCTGGCTGCTCCAGGTGTGGTTCTTGCCTGGTAGTGCTACCTGCTGGACACTGGGGAAGTAAAGGGAAGTGACTAGCCTATGGAACCAGGAATCCTTACAGGGAACTTCACTAACTACATTCCATCTGTCCGCTATTTTCCCATTGGTGGTCTGAGCCTCTGAGAACCTTGGGGGAGTAAAGTTGGGGCATAAGAAACCCCGGTGGTCCTTTCTCCAGGAGTGCCTCATTCTGCCAGCCTCTTCTACTCAGCATCCCTTTCAGTCCCTCAACACTCTGGTGTTTAGGAATTATTATCCCACAAACCTCTAAAATGAAAAGAAACTACCCTAAAGTTTGAACAGTAGATGAGATTTGTGGATTAGATAGGCTTATCTTAGAGGGGTTGTGCTGACTGAAGGCCCCAGTATGACCTGGAGGAAGCAGAGGGCAGGCGCCAGACTATAGCATGTGACTTGTCCTCTCCTGTCTCTTTGATTTACAGACCTCCTCAGTCCTACCAGGTTTCTCCATTTAGAAACAAGGACACCCTGCTTTCTTGGGCACTAGGGGCTTCCACCAGGTAGCAGACCGCATCCTGTTCTCATCTCTAATGCTGCTGTCACATACTTTCCGGAGTTTAGCAGGAATGATGAATGTGGCAAGTCTCTGTGTTACAGGAGGTTCCGATTCATGGTGACTTTAATGTAGAAAGCCATCTGTTTTCCCTGGTCTCAAGGTGGTTCTGTTGTAGGACAAATCTGTAATCAAACTTGCTTTAAAAATCTTTTCTTGCACTCACTAGCTGTGGGACCTTGGGCAAGTGTCTTCACCTGTCTGGGCTGACGTTTCCCTCTCTAAAATGGGGATGGTTAAGGATCACTGGAGATGCAGCGCCTGCCTAAAGCTGTACTCAGGTGGCAGCTGCTTGAGGATAAGGTTGGCTTGGTGTGACTGATGTGGGGGACTGTTGCCCTTTACGTCAGCCAACTGGGTGGGCCAAGGTCAATGAATGTTTTTCTCTATTCCCCACCCCCTACACCACACTATTCATGCTTCTGCTCTGTTTCTGGATCCCTACAGGAGCACCTTCTGCTATTCTTGAATTAAAGAATAAAGGGTCAGTCATCAAAGATGATGCATCCCTGGGGACTGGGACATGGGGTAGCTGATGGAAGGGCTTTGTTTGATGGATCCCTGTCTCCTCCCCTCCCCGTCTTTTGGCTGTGTTGCTGCCCAGCAGAGAGGGGTTGGCTCTGAGTGAAGAGGAGGTGGCAGCAGTAGATTCCCAATACAATTTTCCTTTCCCTGCGCCCCACAAACTTCCATCTGAAACAGGCCTGATGAAGCTGTCACGTTGCCTGCCTGATTCATCCCTTCCCTCTAGGCATAGCCAGTGAGTTTGCTGGGTGTGTTTGTGAATGCAAACTAGAGCTCCTGGAAGGCACTGCAGAGTGGGGCTAGGGCTCCCAGCACCTCACTCTTAATCTAGGTCACCACCCTTATCTCTCCCCGAGAGGCTTGTTCTCTCACCTCTCTGCCAGGACCTCAGGGGCTCCTGGGTTCTGTGTTGCTTCCCTGGTTCCTGGGGCATCCAGCCTTACTCCCCTCCTTTTGGTGCTGTTGAGATTGTACTTGCTCTGTCAGCCACCAGGGCAGGTATACCCTGATCCCAGGCTTTGGTTGCTGGCTCACCTCTTGTCACCATGCTTTGCTCTTGTCCTTTCACTTCTGAAAGTCTTTGCACTAAGCATTGTCCTCACAGCTGAGCCTGCCTTATGGTCTATATTCTTCTTTTCTTGGTCACAACCTATCCAGCTGTCTTTGCACTTTTGGAGAAAGTGGTTGACTTTACAGATGCTCCACCAACAGAACTTTGAGGTCATGGCCCAGGCCCACCATAGCCCCCAACCCCTACCCTTCCAGTGCTTCCTCTGTCAGGCATATGACTGACTGTGCATCATTCCCCTCTCTCTCCTCTCTGCCCCAGATCAGTGGACCATTCCCTGCCCGGATCCTCTCTCTCCACAGACTTTGGCAGCTGGCAGATGGTAACAGGCTGTGGCAGTATTCAGGAACGGGCTGTCCTGCACACAGACTCCTCTCTCCCTTTCAGCTTCCCGGAGGAGCTCCCTAACAGTTGTCTGTAAGTGTCTTGCTTGAGAAGGCAGGATGCTCCCCTGCCCATATCAAAAGCTGGTTAGCAAACGAGTGCTGGTTAGGAATGAGGCAGCAGCTGGCTCCAGGGAGCTGGCCTGAGATCCCTGCCCCACCCTAGTGTCTTAACTAAGTATACCTTGCTGCTCATGGACCCAAGGTATGAAGGAGGCCTTATGGGCTGCTCAGAAAGTGCGCTGGAATGTATTTCTCCCCAGCCTCCAAACCCATCCACATGTGTCTCGGGGCACACCCTGAGGGAGAGCTGGCTGGACTGTAACTATAGAAGATTCTATTTCTGTCCAAGGCTTTGCCTGACAGGAGAATCCTTTGAAAGCAGAACAGTGGGGAAGTGAAGGTAGGTGTATGGTGGAGACTAGAGCCAGAATGTTGCTGGGTTAGCCCTAGGGCTGTGCTCCTCCCCATTAGAACAAAGGATTCCTAGCCAACCCCACCTCATTTTTGTCTTCTGCTTTTGCCTCTGGTTAGGAAAAAATTGGATGATGATACTAAAGCCCAAGCTTATAAAATCCTCTCCCTCCAAATTTCAATACTGGGCTTCCAACTTGATCAGCTGCCTCTGTGGCAATCACCTGCCCCTTGCCTGCTCTGCTGCATCATAGATGTCAGGAGTGAGGAGAGCCTCTGGTGGCCTGGCGAGCTTCTGCCAGCCTGCTCCTTGGCTGTGGCTGCCTGAGGGCCTTCACCTCCCTACCATGGGTGAATGAATTTCAGGGGCTGGGGATGAATCCCTACCACCAGAATCCAGCTCATACCCACCAATGCTGACAGATTGGAGGCAAGTTGCCCTAGGGAGTTAAGATCCCTACTGAGGGCAGGCAGCAGCTGGACCTTGGGATTCCAGGATGGCACTCACAGGCCCTGCAGATAGAAAGTAGCCCAGGGACTTCAGAAGCCACTAGTGCCTGGTACAGCCTCTGTAGCCAAGCCCTTAAGCCAGAAACCAGGTCCCTATCTTCGATTTTTGAAGGATTAAAAAAGATAGTTGTCTGTACCTTTTTGAAGGGACTTTCTGTTTCAGCCACACTGGCCTAAGAGTTATCTCTGGAGTAAGTAGACATCTCTGCCCGTGCTTGATAGCATCCCTCACTTACCTGGCATTAGCTACTGAAATAGGCAATTCCAGTCCCAGATCCTACAATTTATACCTCAGGCAGCTCTCTGAGGTCCTAGCTTAGAATTCTGGTTGGTTCTGGTGGTTCCCAGAGGAGAGGACTAGGTTCTATGTGACTTCATGGCTTCCAGTAAATCTCATGGCCTCCAAGACTACAGGGAGGGGTTAGGGTTAGGATTGATTCCTGGTGAAGTCACAGTATGTGACTTCAGTGCTTGGGCTTTATTAGGGAAATTTAGTCCAAATCCTAGCTGCTCTGCTCACCAGCTGTGTCTTGGAGTGTCAGCCTTGACTTCTCTGAGCCTATTAGCTCATCTCTTGAGAGAAGCTAATGGCATTGTATTAGCTGTATTCCCTGCCTATCCACTGCCTACTGTGTGTCCACAAGTGGATCACATACCCTCTCTGGACTCCAGTTTGTTGTCTCTAAACAGGTTGTGACCTTTCCCCCTCTGCCTCCCAGAAATGCTCTCATATGGACCTTTGGATGTTCCCTGTGAATACAAACTACTAGTTGGACTTTCTCCTGGTCTTATGCTCTAAGAAAAAGATGAAGATGTACACATGGCCTCTAGCCTGTGTGAAACCTGAGAAAGTAAAGAAGATCTAGGGCCATGCATCTCCCCCAAGTGCCAAGAGATACTTTGGAGTTATTCATGGTATTGCAGGAATCCAGTATCGGCTCCATTTTCTTAGTGCTGCTGCGAGAGTTATTTGACTTCTTTCTCCCTAGAACAACCCCCCCCCCCCCCCCCCCCACATACACACACAACACTTCACTGCCACCAGCCTACTTTCCCGAGGTTGGCTCTCCCCATACTTACCCAGGACTGTCACTTGTTATCATACCTGCATCTGTTCCCCAGGCCCTGGAGTGCAAGTCATTTGGGCTTGGGAATTGCGGGCATTTCTGACAAATTCCTGCGAGGGATTATGCAGGGATTGGTCTCTTTCGGAAAATTTTGGAGAAAGTTAGTAATCGGGGCTAGTCTTTGTACTTAGGTGGATGGGAACATGAGGCTTCATTTTATGTAGGTGTGTTACCTGTCTCCCTCCATTTGATTTTCTGACCTTTCCTCTGATTCCATATCCCTCCCACCTCTAGACTGCTTGCCTTTTAGTCCAGGGGTTGGGTCTGGCTGGTACCTTAGGCCTTTTCTATTAAAGAACCCTTCAAAGTGTCAAACAGCCTCATGTGGAATTCACGCATTGATGAGCCTCTTCTTGACTTGTATTTCCAGGCCAGGGAGAGAAGAGGGGCTTATCTTCCATGATCAGTGCCTGTAGAAGCCAGAGAAGGAAAGTACATGGAATCAAAACAGGAATACTGCTGGAAGTCAGCACTCTCCCAGTTGTTTACCTGGGGCCACAGTGACTGAAAGTGTAGCTAGAATTTTGGGGGTTTCCAGTGAGGACCGTGGCCTCTCCAGGGCACTGCCAAGAGTTTTCCCCAGGATGCTCCAGGTCCTGGCCTCAAGAAAGCTGAGGTCCTTGCTTGATGCCTGATGTTAGGGTCTCTCCCTACAATTAGATGTAAGACTTGTACCTCAGCTTGTTTTTACTAAGGAATGAAAGCCAACAGCTGTTGGAGCAGACTCCCTCCTGCTTGGTTTCTCTCTCCCTAATTATCACAGAGATGGTTGTTCCCCATAGAAAGTCAGCCAGTGCCCCAATAAAAGGTGCTGCTTCTAGGTAGGAACAGTAACCTGAAAACTGAGAGGAATGGTTTAAGAGGGGAACAGGATCAGATATTTGGGGCCTGAGCCATAGGGCAGTGTGACCAACAGGACAGATGTGGGTCGTGTGCTGTGAAGACAGAAGGATAAGCACTGTGGCATGAGGATGGGGGTGTTGGGTCCTGCCCCATGGTAATGCCTGCATTCTTTCTCCCTCTCCACAGGCTTGCAGCCCTGAGTGAACGGGAGACTCGGCTGCAGGAGGTGCGCTCAGCCTTTTTGGCTGCATACAGCAGCACAGTGGGGCTTCGGGCAGTAGCCCCCAGTCCCTCTGGTGCCATTGGGGGCCTACTGGAGCAGTTTGTCCGTGGTGTTGGACTCCGGGGCACCAGCAGCAGCACCTTATGAAGCAGCCAACCCACAACAGTTTTCTGCTCCTTTCTCACCTGAGCCCTGAGTGGAATCAAAGCCATGTCTGGCCAAGGGGTGCTTCAAAGTTGGGGGAAATGTCCTCACTCCCCCATCTGCATCATGCATATGGCAGCCCCAAAGCCGAGGAGGGCCAAGGACAGGGTTCTCCAACCCCTGGCTTCCTGACTGGTGACCACCACTCCTCTCCGTCACTGCCTCCCACCCACCCTACTCTTCGCCAGGATTCCCACCAACTCAGAACTGTGTGGGGTTTCCCTGGGACCTTGTGGAGGACAAGACTTCTCGAAAGGCACCTCCCGTCCATCTTGTTTCCTGGGGAGGAGGGGGTCACCTGCACTGAGAATAGGCAATTTGACACATAAAATAAAATCAAAGTCTTTTTGAACAGCAGCTCTCTGTCATTTTCATTTGGCTGCTGTCTTGGTGAAGATATTTGGAAGGTCTCACTGTCCTTTCTTGTGCAGGAAGAAGGGGTTTGGGGGGTGTAACTCAACTCTTGAGCCATGATAGTCTCCTCAGTGAGATGGGAACTTCTAGTCACAGGCCTTTAAGGGGTGAAAGCAGTTGTCCTCAGGCCTGAGTAGGCCTGAGTCACCCAGGGAGTCTGTTTATCCACGCAGATTCTTAGGGCTGCCTGAAATTTAGACTTGAGGTTACTGAGATCTTCATTTAGCTGGAAATGGGGGGGGAGGGGGGCTTCATTTTTAACAAGTTATGCAGGCAACACAGTCCTGCTATAGATGACCTGCAGCCCCTGCCTATGGTGGAAGGACTGGCTTCTGGGGCTTTGGAGGCAGTAGTTGGTGTGAGGAGGATGGATCTATGTGACCACCCCCCCCATCTACAGCATGACCTAGAGTGGGTTGCATCCTCACAGAGTGTCTGCAATTGCAACACGGTGAAGTCATGAGGGTTCAAAGACCTGGGTAAAGGGCTTTGCACAGTGCTGTTAGCCACCACTTACTGAGCTCTGGCTCTCAATACAAAAGAGGTCATTGGTGTGAGTGCTTAGAGGAAGGAAATAATACCAGCAAACATTTCTTGAGAACTTACTATGTATAATCCCCTGTGCTAAATCCTTCCCATGGATTATCTCGATAAAATTTTACAACATCCTAAGTAGGTGCTGTAATGGCCTTTCTACCAATGAGGAGACTGAGCCACAGAGATGTTGAGTAACTTGCCCAAGGTTGCACAGCCAATGAGAACAAATGTGTAACTCTTCCCATTCGGATACCTAGGCAGGGCTGTAGTGGGAAGGGGCAGAAGCAGATTGTTGAGGGAGAACTCAGAAGAAAGTTCCCAGTCGCCCACCAGGTGCCCCAAACCCTTCAGCACCGTGGACAGGTCTTCAGGAGGCTCGGGTTTTGCCTCAGAGAAAAGCACTGGAAGGACTCTCCCAGGGTGTGGGTTGGAGTTGGGGTCTGGGTAAGGCTCCCGGCTGGCCCGAGGCTGCTCCAATGAGGCGGGGGCCACCCGCAGGGCTGGGCGGGGCCGTGTTGCCTTCTGGAGTCGGTGCCGCGGGCGGCCACAGTCCAGCCGCGAGCGGCGGGAGAGCGCGCGGTGCTGGAGGGAGTGCAGCCACCACCACGGCTGCCCCTGAGCCGGCCCCGCCGCTGCCGCTACCCCTAGCTTTCCGCCACGCCGGCCACCCGACCAGCCATGTCTCTCAGCGGAGCCTCTGAGCGCAGTGTCCCGGCCACCAAGATTGAAATTACCGTGTCCTGCCGGTGAGCTGGCCAGCTGGAGAGGGCTTAGGCACTGCCCCAGCCCCAACCGGTTCCGGGGCTCGGCGCGGACGGGGGCTAGACCCCGGGGGGGGGGGCGGGGAGAAGCATCTGGGGCAGGAAAATCGTAGATGCAGACTCCGGGTTCGGGAGGGGATTTCCTTGAGCAGCCACATCCGCAAAAATGGGCTCACTCAGCCTGCGGGATCAAGAGATGGGTTGCGGGGATCAGTAGATTCTGGGCCCCAGGAGGACAAAGTTCTGGGGCTAACCCTCATTCCTGGGCCCCTGGAGACAGTGTGGACGTGTTAGCGTCCAGCCTGCAGGGACGCGGTCCTGGGGCTGAGATTTCCGGTGCTGTCCAGGGTGCTAACAACGCAGACTCCGGCGGCATGTAGTAATGAGGACCGGGAGGTGCGATTTGAGCCTCATGCCTCCACCGGGTGCCCAACTCAGGGCAGAGTCGAGGCGGCGGGCTTCAGAATGACCCGCCCTCTGTCCGTCTGTCTGTCGCTTTCTCTAGGAACCTGCTGGACCTCGACACCTTCTCCAAGTCCGACCCCAGTAGGCGGCACGAGGACGGGGTGGTGGGGAACTTGGTGTGCGGGTGCGACGGAGGAGCAGGGAGGGGTGCGAACTGACCTGGCGTCCTTCCCTCCCCGCCCCCACTCCCGCCCGCAGTGGTGGTGCTTCACACGCAGAGCCGGGCGAGCCAGGAGTGGAGGGAGGTGAGTCCAAGAGTCCTCCTCCAGCCCAGAGGTGCCCCCGGGAATCAAACACCCCCTTGCAGGCCCCAAGCTGACTCTCGGCACCCCCCTTCCCATCCCCCGATCCAGTTTGGACGGACGGAGGTGATCGACAACACGCTGAACCCAGACTTCGTGCGCAAATTCGTCCTTGACTATTTTTTTGAGGAAAAGCAAAATCTGCGCTTTGATGTGTGAGCCCCGCCCAGAATTCTGCTTGGACCGCCCCCCCGACCTGGATCCACCCGAAATTCTGGCTGGCCACACCCCCACCTGGCATCCCGACTGGTTCCTCCCCCAGGCCCAGTTCGGTCCCACCCTGAAGTGCCCCACTCTAGTCTTAGCTCCGCCCCCAAGTCTAGCTTGGCCCTACCCTCAGGTCACATCCAATCCAGTTCACTCCCCGAGCCTGGTCCTGCCCACAGCTCTGCTCCCCAATCTAGCTCCACTTCGGTCTAGGTCCCCTACTCCCCCACCCCACCCCCACCCCTGCCCCCAGCAGGCCCCGATTTGGCCTCGCCCTGGCCTGACCCTCTCTGAATTTGGCTCCTACCCTAAAGGAGATCCAGGTTTAATTCGGGTCCACCCACAGTTTTAACCGGCACTCAAAACTCGACCCCTTTACCAGCCTCTCTCCCACGAGCCCCACCCCACCCTGGTTCCACTCTCTTTCCAGGTACAACGTGGACTCCAAAACCAACATCTCCAAACCGGTGAGCTCGCGTCCCCTCGCGGTCTGGGCACACAGGCGGCGCTCAGTGTGTTAAACGGCCCTCGTTAGAACCCTCGTACACCTCAACCCCGTCTCGACTTTCTTTGGTCCCAACCCACCTTTCCCGGCCCTCCTTTCCTGCTCCTGCCTCGGTTTCCCACCTGTGCCTCTTACTCACTGCTCCTCTGCCTTGTCGCCGCTGCTGGGTCCTGCAGAAGGTGAGGCTGCCCCCCTGCACGGGGTGGGGAGGGTGGAGGCGAGGGGTGGGTTAGCAACCTGGAGAGCAGCTTAAAATAATGGCAGGACCAAGAAGGGCAACTTGCCAAGGACCCCCTCCCCCTTCCCCCCCTATTGTTGAAAGCACCGGTAGGGTGGTGGTCCTTGCTATGTCCCACCTTCTCCAAACAGCTGGGCGTTCCAGCTGGGCTGGGCTGGGCTTTTCTCCAGGGCTGGGCTGGGCTGGGCTTCTGCGCCCCCGTCCCTCCAGGCCTTGCTGACTGCACATCCCGATGCAGGATTTCCTGGGACAAGCGTTCCTGGCCCTGGGAGAGGTGATTGGAGGCCAGGGTAGCCGCGTAGAGCGACCGCTCACGTAAGCTGAACTGGAAGGGGTGAGGGGGGAAGGGTGGGTGCCTCCAAATTCTCCTCCCAAAGACCGCGCTGATTCGGCAGCAGTGGAAGCTGGGCTTCACCCCTGGTCAGGAGCCTTCAATGGTTCCCATCACCCCCCGCAGGGAAACTCTAATCTCTAGGATTTTGCTAAAGTCAGTCTCAGGCCTGACATGTCTTCTCTCTCCTCACTCTTTTTCTAAGTCTTTCAACCTTTAAGGTTCACTTCCAAGCCCTTCTCCTCCCGGAGGCTTCCACTCACTAAGTCAAGTCCTCTGGAATTTCCATTACGCACTAAATATTTATTAGGACATTTCATATGCCATCCCCTGTGCTAGGCACCAGGGATATATCAATTCCATAAATATTACTGGGCATATACTCTATGCCAGCCACTGTTTAAGGGGCTTAGGTTGTAATGGTGAACGAAACAAAGATTTCTGCCGTAGGGGAGCTTATACTATAGAAGGAGTGAGGGTGAGACTTACAAAATAGACATAATAAATAAGTAAATTACATAATATATTAGAAGACAGTAAGTGCCGTTGGAAAAAGGCTAAGTAAAGCAGAATTAGGGGGATTGAAACTAGATGGTTAAGTAGGCCTCTTGGAGAGGTAACTTTGGAGCAATGGCCTGAAGGAAGTAAGGGAGTGAGCCATGCAGATATCTGGAGGAGGAGTGTTCCAGGCAGAGGAAACCGCCAGTGCAAAAGCCTGATATGTTCAAAAGCTGCAAGAAGCCAGTGTGGCTGGAGCCAAGGGAGCAAGGGGGAAGAAAGGAGGAAGTGATGCTGGAGAGTTAACAGTGAGGGCCTTATAGCCACTGTGAGGATCTGAGTTGGGAGACACTGGAGGGTTCTGAGCAGAGAAGTGACATGATCTGACAGTGCTTTCAAAGGACCATGCTGGCTGCTGGATTTAGAATAAATCTTGAGAGGGCAAAGGTAGAAGCAGGGAGCCAACTGGGAGGCTGTTACAGTAATCCAGGGTGGTAGCAGCGAAGGGCGGGGGAGGGGAGAAGTGGCCAGATTCTGGATATATCTTGAAGGTGGAGCTAACAAATTCCTGACGGATTAAATATGGATGTCAGAGGAAAAGAGGAGTCAAGGATGACACCAAGGCCTTTTGCTTGAACAACAGGAATGATTGAGTTGCCATAAACTGAGATGGTTTTTTTTTGTTGTTGTTGTTGTTTATTATATCTTTATTGATTTCAGAGAGAGGAAAGGAGAGGGAGAGAGAGAGAGAAACATCAATGATGAGAGAGTCACTGATTGGCTGCCTCCTGCACGCCCCCGACCGGGGATCGAGCCCACAACCTGGGCATGTGCCCCGACCAGGAATCGAACCCCAGTCACCTGGATCCTAGGTCGATGTTCAGCCGCTGAGCCACACCTGGCTGGGCTGAGTGGTTTAAAAAATTTAAAAAGTAAGGGAGAAGTAAGTTGGTGGAGAATTCAATCAGGAGTTCAGTCTGACTTACTGAATTTCATAATTTTTTTTTAAACATTTTTTAAAAATATATCTTTATTGATTTCAGAGAGAGGAAGGGAGAGGGAGAGAGAGAGACAGAAACATCAATGATGAGAGAGTCACTGGTCGAGCCCGCAACCCAAGCATGTGCCCTGACTGGGAATCGAACCCTGATCGCCTGGATCCTAGGTCGATGCTCAACCTCTGAGCCATGCCCAGCTGGGCAGAATTTCATAATTTTTATTAGACATCTCAGTGGACAAGTCAAATAGGCAAAAAGATACCTGAGTCTTAGATGCTCTTTAAGGTCATAAGACTAGGTGAGCTCACAAAGGGAGTGAGGAGAGAGAGAGAGAAGACCAAAGACTGAGACTCCAGGAACTGGGATTAGAAAAGGAGGCTAAAGAGGCATTGATGAAGTAGGGGGAGAACCAAGAGAAGGTGGCGGTGTCCTGGAAGCGAAGGGAGGGGCGTGGATCAAGGAGGAGGGAGTGGCCACCATGTCAAATGCCTCTGCAGGCCACACACGGTGAAAATTAGGAATTGGCCATTGGACTTAGCAAGATGGAGGTCACTGTGACTCCGGCAGGCATAGTTTTGAAGGAGAGGACAGGCATAGTTTTGAAGAAGAGGACAGATGGAGAGATTTAGAAAAGAGTGAAGAGAGGAATGGCAGTCAGGGGACTGCTTGATGGGTCTTTGCTGAACAGTAGAGGAGAAAAGGAGGGGTGAGGAAAGCGAGGTTAAGAATAGGTTTGCAATTTTTTAACATGAGAAAAATTATACCATATTTGTATGTTAACGGGAATGACCCAATAGAAACTGAAAAACTGACATAAGAAAATGAGGAGGAATTGCTGGAGCGATGTCCTCGTGTAGGTAGGCAAGGGGATGTGGAATGTAGCACACAGCGGAGGGATAAATAGACACGGACAGTCATTTATAGCGATGGTAGGAAGACAGTTGTGTGGGTGAAGATACTGGAGGCAGGGAGGCGTGGTGGTGGGTCTGTGGACAGTATCTTCTGGTTGCTTCAGCCTTGTCAGAAACAAGGTCATTGGCTGAGAGCGAGGGTGGGGGAGGAGGTTTTTCGGGTTTGAGGAGGGTGAAGGAGCGAAACTTCCATCTAGCAGAACTGAAGAGTGAAGGATCTTGGGATGTATAGTATGATTAAGGAAGGACCCTCTTGAGGTTTGTGGTCATGCGTTTAAAATAAGACCAGTTAGAGCTCTGGCTGGGTAGTCCAGTTGATTAGAGCATCGTCCCCATACACCAAGGTTGCGGGTTTGATCCCAGGTCAGGGCACATGCAAGAATCAACCAGTGAATGCAGAAATAAGTGGACAAGTTGATGTTTCTCTCTCTCCCTCTCCCTCTCCCTCTCCCTCTCCCTCTCCCTCTCCCTCTCCCTCTCCCTCTCCCTCTCCCTCTCCCTCTCCCTCTCCCTCTCCCTCTCCCTCTCCCTCTCCCTCTCCCTCTCCCTCTCCCTCTCCCTCTCTCTCTCAAATCAGTAAGTAAGAAGTTTTTAAATGAGACCAGTTAGCATGATTATATGTTTTCCTCTGGCCATATTCAGTTGCATAGGTGTAGTATAGGTTAGGCAGAGAATTGGATTTAACTAGGGCTGTGGGTCTGCCAAATAAGTATATTGAAGTGAGAGAAGGGCAAGAGAAAAGGGTAGGATGCAAGTTGGCGATTATTATAATCATTGACTGGAATTCACATTGGGTGAGGTGGTAAGAGAGAACATCAAGGACGCGAAAAACAGTGAGAAGGCAGTAGGATTGGTGACTGTCCTGGATGTGCAGGTGAAGAATCCCTGTACTCATTACACTTATCTTTTTAAAGCACAAAAAGTCAGAGATTGAAGAGGCCAAAGAATCGGTTCAACATTCTCATTTTAAAGATGGGGAAAATCACATAGCTAGTTAGAGCCAGGACTTGAACCCAGAACACACGTGACCTAGTTTTCTCTCTCCCATACTTGGGATAGATCAGGGTTCACAGGTCCATATCAACAAGGTTCCTGACTGCTTGGAAACCCAAGGCAAGTTGGGGATGGGTGTCCTGGTATGCACCCTTCATGCACATGCGTCAGGAGAGGTTAAAGCTTCCCTTGACTTTTTTATTTCACTCTTCACAGACTTTGGAAAGCACAGCATCTTTGACTTAACAAACCAGCCCTTTGCTCCAGGTCTGGATAGAAATTCCTCTACCTCATTCAGGACTGCTACATCACACTCTACTTGCCTGTTGGCTTTGACATCCTGCCTACCCCTGGAAGCTTCCTGAGGGTAGGGTCTAGCAGGGCTGGAGCATGCCAGCTGACAAATTCATACCTAGCACAGTGTCTGGCATATAGTAGATACCAGGGTCTGCTTTGAGAAATATAACCACCTTCGTGTCTGCGCTCATTCAGATCTCTTCACAGCCCTGAGAGGTGGGCATGATTCTCCTCGTGGTCTGGGCACACAGGCATCACTCAGTGTGTTAAATGACCCTCTTTAAAACCCCCGTACACCTCATTTCATAGAAGAAAGAGCTAGGGCCCAAACAAAGGAGGAATAACTTGCCCAGAACTCTAAATCCTATGTCTTTCCCATGCTACCATTATGAGGTGTCCACAAAGGGTATATCAACCCCATACTTCCAGACTATAGACCCCTCCCCAGTCAAAGTTAAGCCCTTCCCCACTAGGAGCCACTCAGGACAGAAGGGTACACACTTGGGACTGTCAGTAAATGACAAATTGAATCCCTTAACCCACCAACCCAATCCCAGATTGGCCACCCCAATCCATGTTGCCTACTCTCCCCCTCACAAAGAGGCTTTTTCTGCTTCCAGGGGTGTACCAGGCAAGAAGTGTGGGACCATATTGCTGACTGCAGAGGAGCTTAGCAATTGTCGGGTTAGTAAGGGCCACATGCTAGACCCAGGAGGCTTGCTTCTCTCCCCAAACTCCCTTTAGTGGGCTGTCTGAGGCTATGGGAAATATGAGGTCATTAGCCCCTTCATTCCTAGGACATTGCTACTATGCAGATGTGTGCAAACAAGCTGGACAAGAAGGACTTCTTTGGGAAATCAGACCCCTTCCTTGTGTTCTACAGGAGCAATGAGGATGGCACGTGAGTCATTACCATCTCCAGTGGCACCCGCCTCCCCCGCTGTGACCATGAGCCCATTAGGGCTCTTAGGCTGGGCATCTTAGACTCCACCAGAACCTGAGTCCAGCACACAATATGTGCTTAACAAGTGGGAGAATCCCAGAAATCTCCAAGAGTAAGAGGCACTCTCTTTGGGCTCAGTTCCTACCCAAAGTTTTAATCCTCTTGCTCCTCTCCAGGTTCACCATCTGCCACAAGACAGAAGTTGTTAAAAATACACTGAACCCTGTGTGGCAGCCCTTCAGCATCCCTGTGCGGGCACTATGCAATGGAGACTATGACAGGTCTGCTTCAGCATAAGTTAGGGACTAAGAAGACAAGGGCATGAGAGTGGGGCCCCAGAATGATGGTAGAAGGGTCATAATAGTGTTGGAAGATCCTGCTCAGTGAGACACTGTTTTGGACATGGAGATGAGTGGATGGGGAAGCAGATGGATAGCCACATGGATGGGTAGGTAGATGGATGGACGGACGGACGGATGGAAGGGCAAATGAACAAATGAATGAAAAGGTACATGGATGAACTGTTAGATGGATGTATAAACTGGCGAATGGATGGATGGGTGTTATAAGAGGATGATTGGTGGACAGAGTGGGGAGACAGATAAATGGATAAGTGAACTGATGGCTGGATTAATGGATGGATGAGTGAATGGATGAATGGATGGCTAGCCAGATGAGAGACTGGTGGGGTGGATGGCTAGAGAGGGGTGACTGGAAAAGCAGGAGGATAAGTAGGTGGAGTGACAGGTAGATTGATAGGTGAACAGATGAATGGATGGTAGATGGATGGCTGGATTAGTTGATGGATGAGTATAAAGTAGATGAATAGGCTGACCATATGAACTAATAAATGGGCAATATGAAGATAGGTGGGTGGGTGGAAGGATAAATGGGCATATAAATGGTTATAGATGAATGGAATATCAGATGGACAGATACCAGATGGTCCGGTGTTTGGTTGGGTAGATGAATGGACAGACAGATGGATGCTTCTATGCATTAATGAGTCAGTGAATGGCTGAATATATAGTTAGATGGATGGACAAAGATAGGAATTAATATGTAATTGGACTGGCAAATGTATGGGTAAATGGGTGGCTATATGTATAGATAGATGGTTGAATAGACTGCCACATAGATAGATGGACATATGGGGATGACTCAGGCATAGTAGTTAAGAACAAGGTCTTTGGAACCAGGATGTCTGAGTTTAATCTCAGCTCAGTTATGATCCTTAGTCAAGTTACTGCTTTTTTTGTACCTCAGTTTCCTTATCCAAAACGTAAGAATAGCCCGGCCAGCTTGGCTCAGCGGTTGAGCATCGACCAGGAGATCAAGGTTTGATTCCCAGTCAGGCCACATGCCTGAGTTGTGGGCTTGATCCCCAGCAGGGGGCATGCAGGCAGCAGCGAATCAGTGACTCTCTCATCACCGATGTTTCTATCTCTCTCTCTCCCTCTCCCTTCCTCTCTCTGAAATCAATAAAGACATTTTTTTAAAAAAAAGTAAGAATAATAGTACTTTATAAGGTGGTTGATAAATGAGACAATCTGTGAAAGTGCTGGGAACAATGCTTGGAATATAGTAAGACTCAGTAAGTGGTAAAGAATAGCAACAGTGGTACAAATAGCAGTAGTAATAGCAGTGGTGGTGGTGGCAGCAGATAGTTGGGTATTACGCATGGACTGATGAATGAATAGATAGGATGGGTGGACGAATGGGAGGAACATTGATGGAAGGACTTACGGGTGGATGGGAAGATAATTTGTGTACGGTAAGGAAGTGGGAGTGTCTCTAAGATGTATCGTACACACCCAGCCTATCTTTATCTTTTGCATTTCAGAACAGTGAAGATTGATGTGTATGACTGGGACCGGGATGGAAGGTAGAACTGCCCTCTCCTGTCCTGAATCCAAACAGTTCTCTATAATATGTAACGCATTCACTGGCACCCTCACCGCGGCTTTGGGAATCAGGAAGGGTGATGATAGATACCAGGACCTTGGGTACAACCAATTCTCTCAGTTGTCTCTCTAGTACAGTCTCTTCCCTTCTCTTTTTCTTAGCTTGGCCACTCTTCTGGCCCCAGCCCCAATGCCCTGCAGCCCAAGTAGAGGCAGGGGATAGTGAGAATAAAAGGCTGTTTTTAGGGCTGGCTCCAATACAGCAGCAGCTGCTGCTCACCCACCCCTGGCTTCATTGCAGCCATGACTTCATTGGTGAGTTCACCACCAGCTACCGGGAGCTGAGCAAGGCCCAGAACCAGTTTACAGTGTATGAGGTGAGAGATCCAGCCTTGCCCAGGTTGCCCAGGTCCTCCCTCCATCCCAGTGTGCTCTGTCTGTAGTTCCCTCCCTCTGTTCCCACCATCACTATTATCTTCCTCACTTAGGTACTTAACCCTCGGAAGAAATGTAAGAAGAAGAAATATGTCAACTCAGGAACTGTGAGTGCTCCCTGGAGCTCTGACCCTCCCTGAATCCTTCTGTGTCTATCTCCATTGATACAGCATGACAAATGTTGGGGGTACTGGAAGGCTGTGGGCACAGATTACTTGGATTAGTACTGTTGGGCACAAAGTGGCACCATTAAGTTTTTCTCTTTTTCCCTCAACTGTGGAATTTTTTTTATCTCTACTCTTTTGTAGAATTTTTTTAAAAAACCTAAACTGTATTTCCCAATTTAATATACTTTTAGAAATCCAAATATGTTTCTGACAGCTTTCCCTTTTTGCCCTTTCTGAAACTGAACAAGGTGAGACAGGGTATGGCAGGGGGTGGCATCATGTGTCCCTTCTGCTACCCAACTGTCCTTTCCAAAGTAGCAGGGCTGCCTCTTCTGCCCCACAGGTGACGCTCCTCTCTTTCTCTGTGGACTCTGAATTCACTTTCGTTGACTACATCAAAGGAGGGTGAGTCACAGGCCAAGCTCTGGGCTAAAACAACCAGTTCCCCCCAGTTCTGTGCCTTAGTTTTCTTATTCATGAATTGTCAGGGTCCAATGAGATCATGAAGATAAACTTTAAAACACTTGGCAAACTATAAAGTGCTCTGTAAAATGCATGGTGTTGCCAGTTTTAGTTCTCTCCCTGAGACTTCATCAGGAGTTGATGAGGATTGGCCTGGATTCCAAGATAGAGATAAGAGTTCACCTCCCCAGGAAGCTTCCAGACCCCCCTGAAGTTATGGCTGCAATGAGGCCATGGATGGATGAGCAGCAGCTGCTGCTAGCTTGGAACCAGTCCTAAGATTCCAGACCAGTGGTCTTCAAAGGTCGCCCCAGTACTGTCAGTGGGACCCATACAAAAGTTATGGCCAGGCAAGAGGGAGAGGTCACAAAAGTGGGAAAAACCAAGCAGACTATAGGGACATTCTGCTTGGTTCAGTGGAGGCAGGCAGACCTGGGAAAGATGCTTTGCTTCTCTGATCCTCACTTTTCTCCTATGTAAAGTGGAGATGTTACTTACTACTTCAGGGCTATAGTAAAGGTTAAGTTAAATTACATGTAATACACTGTCACACAGTAGGCATTTAATTCTGCTACCTGAAGTGTGTTCCATGGACCAGCAGCATCTCCGTCACTTGGCAGTTTGTTAGAAATGTAGAATCTCAGGTTCCATCTAGACATCCAGATCAGAATCTATATTTTAACATGATCCCCAGGTGGTTTGTATGCACACTAGTGTTTGAGAAATCCTAGAATAAAAAGTATTAGTCCCTCACTTCTCAATCCATCTACTTCCCTGACAGGACCCAGCTGAACTTCACAGTAGCCATTGACTTCACAGCTTCTAATGGTGAGGCTTGGTTCGGGCAATGGGATATGGAGGAAGTCCTTAGGATTGGCCTGGATTCCAAGATAGGGATAAGAGTTCACCTCCCCAATAAGCCCAGGCTTGAAGCAAAGCCCAGCCAGGCTGGTCCTGGGCAGGAGTGTTGGGGGGAGATTACTGGGTATAAGGGAGGGCAGAAGGCACAGGAAAATAGGTGCGTAAATGGATCAAGAAAATTGAAAGGATAGATAGCTCAAGAAGTGGGTAAGTAAATGAATGAATGGGAGAGAATAGGGGTGTAAGGAGAGATGGATAGATGAATGGGTGGTGAGTGATGACTGGACTGGTATACAGATGAACAGAGAGGGTAGACGGGTTGGTGAGTGAGGACAGTAGGATGCATGGATGAGCATGTGGGTGGACAAATGGACAGATGTTTAAATTGGGGGCAAAAATGGGTAAGTAGATGAGGAATGAATGAGTGGACAGGTGGATGGATCCATATGAGGATAGACAGGCAGGTGAATAAATGGAATGGGTAGGGATGAATGGGTGGGTGGGCAAAAGAATATGGCTGGATGGATGGAAGGAAAAGGAAGAGAAATGGCAGGTGGACAAGTAGATGGATGGATGGATGGATGGATGGATGGATGGATGGATGGATGGATGGATAAGAGAAAGGAAAGGCAGATGGATATAGGTGGACAGGTCGACTGATATATGGATTTATGCCAGCGGATGGGTGAATGTGTGGGTAGATGGATAAATATAAGGGTTGGTGAGCAGACAGATGGATAATTGAATATATGGATGATTGGGTAAAGTAATAAGGGAGTACACGGGTAAAGAGTGGATGAATGGATAGATGAACGGATGCATACAAGGATAGGCAGATGAATAGATGGATGAGCAAGGTGGCCACAAGGCTGAGGCTCCTGTGTCCCTACAGGGAATCCCCTGCAGCCCACCTCCCTGCACTACATGAGTCCCTACCAGCTCAGCGCCTATGCCATGGCCCTCAAGGCAGTGGGAGAAATCATCCAGGACTATGACAGTGACAAGCTCTTCCCAGCCTACGGCTTTGGGGCCAAGCTGCCCCCAGAGGGACGGATCTCCCATCAGTTTCCCCTGGTATAGTATGGGCCAGAGTCTACACTCCATGCCCTGGCACCCAAGTTGACAAATTTCTTCTATTTACATTTCTTCTAAGGGTCATGGACCTGCAGAGGAGCAGGAAGCTGTGATAGGGTAGAAGAGCATGGAGGGGGAGCAGTGCTGGAGTTTGGAGGGGAGCATGAAAGAGTGTGATGGAAAAAAGAAGAAGTGAGCTGGGATCAGAGCACTACTGGGTATACCCTGCATGGGCTCAGCCCAGCAGGGCATCTTTCCTGACAGAACAACAATGATGAGGACCCCAACTGCGTGGGCATTGAGGGCGTGCTGGAGAGCTACTTCCAGAGCCTGCGCACAGTGCAGCTTTACGGGCCCACCTATTTTGCTCCAGTCATCAACCAGGTGGCCAGGTAAGGTAACCAGATGGGGTTTAAGGAGAATGAGGGGACCCAGACAGGGAACCGACTTCCCAAGGATAGTTAGGACCACTCTTAGTGAACTTGGGCTGTGGGGAGAGGGTGAAAGTTTGTGTTAGCCAGCCTTTGGTATAAAGAGGTTATAAAATGCCTAATCCGGGGTCAGAGACAGTATCAGCAAACTACCCCAGCTCCATTCCCTGGGAAAAACTGAAGCTTCAAGTTTGGGGAAAAGAGAGCAAGGCCTATAGCACAACAGTTAAGTCACAAGCTTTGGCATCAGATCTGGGAGTGACCCTGTTTCCACCACTCACTAACCATGTGATTTATGCAATTTAGCCTCTCCAAACCTCCATTTCATCTTGTAAATGGGTGTAGTAATGGATGTAACAATAGCTCTTTCTTTATAGGGTTATTGGGAAGTTACAATTAAACAACAATGTAAGAATTATTAGCACAAAGCCCTGGCTGGGTAGCTAAATTGGTTAGAGAGGTTGTGCCAATATGCCAAGGTTGCAGGTTTAGTCCCCGGTCAGAGTACATACAAGAAGCAGCCAATGAATGCATAAATAAGTGGGACAATAAATTGATGTTTCTCTTGCTCTCTCTAAAATCAATAAACACACACATACATATCGACAGCCTTTTCCTTATGCATCCATAACTGCAGTCAAATTACATGTAATATTCCACTACTGATTTTTTCATTTCATATTGGAGCCTGACATATTCTTTAGTTGTTATTCAACAGACTTCTTAAATATTATCTTGGGCAAGTTCACTGATCCATTCATTCATTCATTCATTCATTCATTCATTCATTCATTCATTCGA
The DNA here is from genome assembly GCF_054644295.1 of Miniopterus natalensis. NCBI lineage: Eukaryota > Metazoa > Chordata > Mammalia > Chiroptera > Miniopteridae > Miniopterus > Miniopterus natalensis. The sequence continues at coordinate 33,009,793 of NC_142095.1, read as the reverse complement.
TAAACATTAAGAACAGGGGCAATGTAACAGGAATGTAGGATGTGGAGTCAGGGTAGCTCACACACCTGCTCTACCACTCACTCACTCTAAGACTTTGGGCGAGGCTCTTAACCTCCCTGTGCCTGTTTCCTCAGTTGTACAATGGGGATAATAATATCCACATCACAGGGTTGTGAAGACTAACTAAATACTAAATTAATATCTGTCGAGCACTTAGAACAGTTACTGTCACATCATAAGTGCTGTAGGTGTTAGCTATTACTGTTACTATTATTATAGTTATTACTATTCAAAGGGCATCTGCTGTGTGCTCAGTTCTCTGCTGGGGCACTGGAGACTCACAGATGAATCAGATCTAGTCTCTGCCCTTGGGAGCTCCCGCCTTGGTGCAAGAGACAGAAATATAAATAAATCATCACCTTCTGTAGGCCAGAGCTTCCCAGACTTTTCCAGCAAGTCGCCTGTCAGCAAAGGCAAGCGACTGCTTCCCCCAGGGGAATCTGGGGGCACAGCTGAAGGCAGCCAGACTGAAAATGTCTTTGAAGTCCCTATATTTCATTTTAAAAATTCATACAAGTTTTATATTCTTCTCACACTGTGTCCATGTTTGCTTTAATTTAGGGGGAAAAAAGTGTTTTAAGTGTACATAGAGCGATCTAGCTTTATCCACAGGATCAACACACTAGAACGGATGCTCCAGGCATTCTGTTACCTTTGCACAGAAGCTGCCCCTCTAGGCACACAGGCTGGTACCCAAATGGGTGTGAGAGCCTGTTAGCAAGGGCACGTAGCCCACCTCAGTGGGCAGTATCCTAGAGGACAGAGGGAGAGAAGGGGAGGATATGACCTAGTCTGAGAAGCCCAAGGCAGCCTACTCGGGAAGGGCACTGCCAGGCTGCGTCTAGAGGGCAAGCTGACCTTTATCAGAGAAGAGAGTAGAGTAGGCCTGACAGAAGGACCACATGTGGAAAGCACGGAGGCGTGAAGGGGCAAGCTCAGGGAAGAGCGAACAGTATACTAGGATCAGAATGTGCCTTGTATGTGGAATGGAGGAGTATCCAAAGAACAGCCTGGGAATGGAGAGAGGACATCAAGAGCTCAGGCTTTAGGCTCAGTTAGTCAAGCATGGGATTGGACCATGACTTCACCATCCCTTGGGGATGCTACTTAATGTCTCTGAACTTCAGTTCTCTCATTTTTTTTTTTTTAAATCTGTCTTTAGTGATTTCAGAGAGGAAGGGAGAGGGAGAGAGACAGACAAACATCAATGATGAGAGAGTCGTTGGTCAGTTGCCTCCTGCACGCCCCCTACTGGGGATGGAGCCCACAACCTGGGCTTGTGCCCTGACCAGGAATAGAGCTGCAATCTCCTGGATCATAGGTTGGTGCTCAACCACTGGGCCACACTGGCCGGGCCAGTTCTCTCATTTTAAAAATAGGAATAAAAATGTGCCTACCTCACAGAATGGTGGTAAGGGTTAAATTAGATTATGTATGTCAAGAGTGCATCTGGGATCACAGATGACTTCATTTTTTTCTACCCAGTAGCCAAGTGGGGCACAGACTGGCTTCCCCCAGCCAGTCACCCATCTCAGAGGTCTAAATGGCCTTGGTAATGCGAAGTATCTACAGGGAGCCACAAGTGTACCTCTCATGCCCCCAAACCCTTCCATGCCTCCCACTGCCCCTGGCTCACAAATCCCTTCATGTGTGGGCCCTCACCCACTGCGCCAGCATCATCTCTCTTCTGTAGTCCTACATATACCACCTAGAACATACATCTTGGTTTGCACATGCAAACCTCTCTCTGGAACACTTTCTCCTTTACCTCCCCCCCCCCCCCCACACACACACACCTTCATCTGGCTAACTTGTACTCATTTTTCAGGACTTAGGTTAGATGTCATGTCCTCAAAGCCCTAACCTCAGTGCATCATAATGATCTAAGCATTCATCTCCCCAGGACAATACCCTATTCTCTATTGCATGCTCAGCATCACGCTTGGTGCCTGCCACATAGCAGGTGTGCAATGGTACTTGTAAAACAAGTGATAGGAAATGGGACCGGTCCAGGCCTATGAAGAGGCTGTGGCTAGAATTCAGAAAGGGAGCAGGGGCTGCTAAGAAAAATTCTAACCTAATCCTACCCTAGGCGCTGGGTAAACTGAGCCATAGCTACCTGAATTCTCCACCATGCTTTCCTCTGATTTTTTAAAAATTAGGCTTAAATGCCAGCACAGTCCAATAGAACTTGCTGCAATGATAAAAATGTTCTATATCTGTGATGTCCAATATGGTGGCTACCAGCCACATATGGACACTGAACACTTGAAACGTAGCTAGGGTGAACAAGGAACTAAATGTTTAATTTTATTTAACTTAATTCATTTAAATTTCAATAACTACTTGTGGCTAGGAACTACTTTATTGATAGTGTAGTTCCATCCTTTCCAACCCACACAGGGACTGAGACTGGATATCAAGAGACCTGGGTCTGCCATGACCTTTGTGCTCTCTCAAGGTCTTGTTTTTCTTATATGTAAAATAAGGGGACTGGACTCAATTACTTCTGAAGTCCTTTTCAGATGGAAAAATCTTGGATTCAAAGATTGATGGGCTCAGCTGGTGTGGCTCAGTGGTTGAGCATCAACCTATGAACTAGGAGGTCATGGTTTGATTCCTGGTCAGGGCACATGCCCAGGTTGCAGGCTTGATCCCCAGTGGGGGGCGTGCAGAAGGCAGTTGATCAATGACTCTCTCATCATTGATGTTTCTATCTCTCCCTTTCCCTCTCTTTGAAATCAATTTTTAAAAAGAGGTTATCTCTAATAATCTCTTATATATATTAAAAAAAAAAATGATGGAAAGAGAAGGAAAAGGAGTTCTGGGAGCAGCAATTACACTGGCTGATGACCCAGCAGCTCAGGAAATGGGATATGTTCAGCCAAGGGAGAAGGGAGTAAGGCGAAATAGGTGAGAAGAGAGAAGAATGGAGGCCTTCAGCCTTTGGTCATGCTCTCGTATAAATACCAAAATCTTTCCACCTCAGCCACATGGTTCATTCTGCTTTCCTCACTTTCTGGGCTCCAGACAGGGTGGGCTTCCTTCAGTTGCATCACAGGACTTTTGTCCATGCTGTTCCTTCTGCCTAGAATGATCCCCCCTTCATTTAGCCTCTCCTTTATCCTCAAACACTGTTTCCTTAAATAAGCCTCAATGACCTGGACTATGTCAGGATCCCCTACTAAACACTGTCACAGCAGTGTCCCTTTCTATCACAGCGCTCGTCACAAGTGTAATTTTATACATATTTCAGTGATACTTGAATCAATGTCTGCCTCCCATTGAGAGGACTGGGATAGATTTGCTTTTTCTCATGATGTACCTTTAGTGCCTAACACGGAACCTACCATAGTAAGTGATCCACAAATGTTACTGTAAGGATGGCAGGCAGGGGGAGGCAGCCAGGTCTGGGGAGGGAGTATGAGCTCCAGAAGCCCCAGTCCTTGCCTGCTAATTACACACTGGCTGTGGAAGCTCTAGGAGTGGGGTGTTCCCGTTGGCCTCTCTGGGCTTTCAGCTGGATTCTGTTCTTCGCCTCTCACCCAGGGCTGCAGCCAAGATCTCTGATGGTTCCCAGTACTATGTTCTGCTCATCATCACCGATGGAGTCATCTCTGACATGACACAGACCAAGGAGGCTATTGTCAGTGTGAGTCTGAGGAGGGGGGCTTGGCAGGGAAGGGCCACTATTAATAACTGTGAAGTAGTTGAGATTTTAATTTAATATTAATTTAAATTAAATTTAGCCTAAATTAATTAAATAATAATTGTGAAGGGGTTTAAAGCTAACAATTTAGTGTGCCAGTTTCGTGGATGCTGGCAGAAGACACAATATTCATGAATCAGGGACAAAGAACTTTGTTCTTCCCAGCAATAGCAGTAGCTTGAGTATCAGCATTTTCTCTTATTCTCTAAGCCCCAATTCCCACAAGATGATGTTAAGAGGGCCAAGTGACACCTGCATCCAGTCAGTTGCATTATAGGAGAGAAACCCTGAGCTTAGGGGACCCCTATCTTTTATAATGGGCAGTAAGCATGCCTGCCCTTTGTTCCAGTGTGAGACTTTATTATACTGGACATTAAACAAATGTGCCCTTTGCTCTAAAGAAAGACACTATATCTTTCAAGGCTGTATGATATGCAGACATCCTTGCAAAAATAGTCGGGAACAAAAGAAATCAGTGCCTCTGCTTGCAAGATGTGCAGAAATGTAACACATGCACAGAGAACTGCTCTCAACAGTCACCTCCCTTATTATGGCTACTCACCCCGGCCACTCACCTTCTTTCCTTCACAGGCCTCCTCACTGCCCATGTCTATTATTATTGTTGGTGTGGGACCAGCTATGTTTGAGGGTGAGTAGGATGGGGGTGTCCATGAGTAGAACCAAGAGTTGGGGAAAACAGGGGAGAATCTGGGCACCCAGGCCTAACTCCCAAAAAAGAGGATGGATGCCTATGTTAGACCTTGGCCAAGTCACAGACCTTTTCTGGACCTGTTTCCTCATCATAACCAAGACTGTTAATCTGAATACTTCCCTCTTGGGATTCCTGGGAGGGTGGAATTTGTGGGAAGGCATAACAATAATGCCATAACAATGCCCAGTATTTGTAGGACTTTGACAGCCATTAGACGTTCTCATATTCACTCCAAAGGGGATCTAAGAGGGAGGTGGGCAGCATGGGTTGGTGTGGGAAAGGTCAATCAGTTGAGGGGTGTCTTTTTTGCAGCAATGGAAGAGTTGGATGGTGATGATGTGCGCGTGTCCTCTAGGGGACGCTATGCTGAGCGGGACATCGTTCAGGTAGACTTGACCAGGGAAAGGAAGTCATGGTGGGAAGGAGAAGCTAAGGTGGCAGATACTCTACCTTCTGCCTTCTTAATCATCCACCTTTCACCCCTCACTCTTTCAGCCTTCCTGCTTTCATTGAACAAACTCTTTGTGAGAAACAGGCAGGTTGATGTAGCCATTGTGGATCCATAGTATACAAGACCCCCAAGGCCCCTGCCATCTAATGGAGGCAACCAATAATAATCACATAGCTAAATATCTCATTAGATTGTGATAAGTGCTCCAGAGGAACAGCAAATGCCACTATGAGCGCCTATAACAGGGACCTGTCTTAGGTAGGATAGTCAGGGAAGGCTTCTATGACGAAATGACATTTGGGCTGAAACCTAAACCTGTAAGTATTACAGGCAGAGGAGCAGCATGAAGGAAGGCCCTGAGGCTGAGAAGAATTGGCCCAATCATGGAAAAGGCAAGATGCCAGGGTAGCAGGATCACAGTGAGTAAGAGAAAGGGGAAGTCAAGGCTTTGCTGATCATGGTGAAGAGTTGGGGTTTTGTTCTTTAAAAGTTGGAAAGCTCTTGACCGATTTTACCAGGGAAGTGAGATGGTCAGACTTCCATTTTAAAAGGATCTCTGCTTCATGGAGGGTAGACTGCAGCAGGGTGAGAAAGAAGGGAGGTAGAGCCATTAGTGAAGAAGCCTTTAAGTAGCAGTGATAAGAGGATAGGGATCTGGAGGGAATAGAAGCAGTGAGGATAGAGAGAAGCAGCAGGTTCAAAAGGTTATTTAAGAGAAATTTTACAACTGACTATCTGATTAAATGGTGATGGAGAGTGAGGGGGGATGATTCTGTTTTCTAGCTTGATCAACTAGGTGAGTAATAGTCCCATTAACTGGGAAGGGGAAAGCTGAAGGAGGAACAGATTTGGCAGAAAGGGTTAGAATTCAGTTGTGAACACATTGGATTTGAGGTATCTAACACAACTCAATGGAGATGTGATACAGGCAACTAAATATGTGCTTCTGGACCTTTAAGAAGAGGCTAGGAATGAATATATAAATTTGGGAGTCACCAGGGAACAGTTATTAAAGTGATGAAAATGTACAAAATCACCCAGGAAGAGAACTGAGAGAGAAGAACCATGTTTAGAGATAAGATAGAACCCAGAGGAATGAGGGGAGGGGAGCTTATCCAGAAAGGTAGGAGAAATCCAGCAGTGTGGTGTGTCAAGAGTGGGATGTGTCCAGGAAGATTATCATCAAATGTAACGGAAAGAGAAGCAAGACAAGGACTTACAGTTACTACCCATTGGACCAAGTTAGGAACATGGGGCTGTTGACAACGATACCAAAAGCCCAAAAGCAGTTTCAGTAGACTGCGTGAAGCCAAACTGGAGTGAATTGAGAGTGAATAGAGGTGGAAAAAAAAATAAATGGGTGGAGAAAAAGCAAAAGTAGAAAGCCTTCCAGGATAGGGGGATATTTGGAAAGAGATGTTAGGGGTCAAAGAGGAAGCCTCTCTACTGCCCCTCTTCCCCACTCCCCTCTCCTGGCCACCACTCACACCTGATTATCTGTGCCTGTCCTAGTTTGTCCCATTCCGAGACTATGTCGACCGATCAGGGAACCAGGTGCTGAGCATGGCCCGACTAGCCAAGGATGTGCTGGCGGAGATCCCAGAGCAGCTGCTGTCCTATATGCGCACCAGGGACATCCAGCCTCGCCCCCCACCCCCTGCCAACCCCAGCCCAAGCCCAGCTCCAGAGCAACCCTAAGGAGCCTACTTATCCAATGCCTACAATTTGTCCACCTGCTTACCCACTGCTTCTGCTGAAAGCCAGAGGCACCTGGAACCCGGAACTCACTGGGAGGCCAACTTGGAGGAGCAGTGCTGGATGGTCAAGTCCTCTACCCCCTCACCCACAGAAAGGCCTGGCACTGTCACCACCTCCCTGCCTTCATGCCAATAATAAAGCTGATAATAATAATTACTCCACCTCTGTCTCATGGGTCTTGGAGAGGGAGACTAGGGGACCCAGGGCCTGGCACCACACGAAGAGGAGGGAGCAGAGACTGCTTCAGCTTGGGTTTATCCCCATCCTAATATACAATCATCCAATAATTTCTTCAGACACTCTACAAACACTTTCAGAAGTGATAAATAAAACTGTGTGTATGTTTTTGCTGAGAGCAGAGAGAGGCCATAACTTTCATCAGACTCTTAAAGCGGTTCCTGACCTCAAAAAGGGTCAGCTTTAAGATGACTGTATTTGAGTATTCACTACATATCACATACTATGCTAGGTGATTTATAAGCATCATCTATTTAATCCTCACAATACTGTGAGGTAGGCACTATATTTTATCTCCATTTTACAAACGAGGAAACTGAGGCTCAGAGAGATTAAGTCACTTATTGAAAATAATTTATCAGTCTGACTCCAGATCCCAAGATCTTAACAACCAAACATCTTCCGGAAGTGTTGATTTTATTAAGATGGGTTTTGTTTTTTGTGGTTTGTTTGTTTGTTTGTTTGTTTATTTAATTTCAGAGAGAGGAAGGGAGAGAGATAGAAACATCAATGAGTCATTGATTGGCTGCCTCCTGAACGCCCCCTGCTGGAGATCCAACCAGGGCATGTGCCCTGAACCACCATCTCCTGGATCATAAGTTGATAGTCAACCGCTGAGCCTCACAGACTGAGCAAGATGGGGTTTTTTTTGGAAGACACTGTATACAAAAACATACATTACAGTGGGTCAAATGCAAGGTTTGCATTAACATAAAATAGAAGTTTTCAGATCCTTTGGGCTTTTCCCCAGAATCCTGAAAGACCCTTTCTCACTCCTCTTTGATGGCAAAACTGGAAAGGCTCAACGACAAGCATGTTTAATAAGTGGACACTCCCTGGCACCAAAATTCTCCAAAGCCCCCAAGAACTGCTCATAAAGCTTTGGAGCTGCGTTTTACAAATAAGAAATTTGAGGTAGGAAGAATTTTAACAACTTGCTCTAGTTCATGTAGCTACTAAGCGTCCAGCCACATTAAAACCAGTTTTTGCTTTTTTAAAAAATTTATTTATTTGAGAGAGAACAAAACATCGACCTGTTGTTCCCACTACCTATGCATTCATTGGTTGATTCCTGCATATACCCTGGCGCAGACCGAACCCACAACCCCGGTGCATCGGGAGGACCCTCCAACCCAGTTACCCGGGCAGGGCCCAGCTTCCGTTTTGAGGCCATCTTCTAGCCCGCAAACCATACCCCTGATACATTTCTCCGCCAACCTACAGGGTTCCAGGCCTCTGAATTCCATTTTACCGTAGACAAGCCCTTTCACACGCCAACAGCCCTCTGAACCTCCCCAAACCCAGTCCCTTCTTTCGGACCCACACCTTCCATCCAGTCCCGCTCCTTTACCTTTCCCAAGCTCCTTCCCTTTCCTTCAGCCACGCCCCGCTATTCCTAACCCGGTCCCGCCCTTCCGTCCAGTCCCGCCCCTTTACTTTCCCAAGCCCCGCCCCTCGCCTTGAAGCCTCGTTTCGTTTTTCCCAGGTCTATCCTCTCTTCCAGTCCCAGCTCCACCTTCCAGGCCCATCCACAGCCCCGCCCTTTCTTTCCTGAGGCCCACTCTTAGGGTTAGCCCCAGTCCTTGCCCCGGTTCAGTCCCCGTTCTCCTTGCTAGGACTCACTTTATATATGACCCCGCCCACTCCGCAAAACCCCGCCCCATAGACTGATTTATTCTCTTCCAGCCCCGCCCCTACCCATAAATCTAGGCCTTTCTTAGGCTCAAGCCCGCGTCCCTCTTGCTCCCGGCCCTGCCCCCAGCCCCGCCCCATGGCTCCGGCACCGCCTCGTTGCCTTCCTCCGAGACCAAGGCCAGGTCTCTGCCGCAGCCGCGGCGCCAGCAGCCGGGAGGGAGAAGGGAGGGAGGAGACAGAGGGGGAAGGGAGAAGGGCGGGCTCCTTATGCCCAGCCCCGCGCTAATGTTCGTGGCCGCAGATTCGCCACATACGGCCTGACCACTCCGGATCCCGGGTATCGCGATTTCAGTCTCCATAAACTCAACTCTAAGATGGAGGTGCCAGATAAACTCTATAGGGTGTTCAGGGGCCCTTACGAGTCCCAGAGAATGGTCTCTCGAGCCTCGGCTGGCGGGCGGGGATCTGTGGCGAAAGTGCAGCTAGGCAGCGCCGCGGCACCACGTTTACCCTGCGCAGACGCCGTCGCTGCCGCTGCTGCCGCCGCCGCTGTCCCTGCCTTTGCCGCCACCGTCTCTGCCGCCGCCGTCCCAGCGCTGCCTCCGGGAGCCTCCATTGTTCCGGCGGCGCCGGGTCCTGAGGCCGGGCAACTTAGGGGCTCTCGAAACAGGAGGCAGCCGACAGAGTTGAGATACCGGGACGCCGGCGGGACCTGGAGCGGCGGGGGTCAGCGCGGGAATCCCGGGGAGCCGAGGCCAGAGCGTGGGGCGACAGGGGGCCGGGGTGGCGAGGTCTGAGGTCTCCAGAGTTGGGGCTCTCCCTCCCCGGCCCGTCTTTCCCCGCCAGGTGGGGTCGGAGCCCCGGCGGGCGGCCCCGGCAATGAGCCCGGACTCGAGGTGGCCGGTGAGTGCGGGCCAGGGACCAGGGCGGGAGTGGCTAACGGGGAAGGGGTTGAGTACTTTTGTGGGGCGCGCACTAAGCTGCCCTGCCCAGGTGCCCCTCGGGCCCCTCTAGCCAGGAGAACTGACAGTGCCTTCGCTCCCAGCAGGAATCCCAGGGCAACATTGTATCCTTCGGGGCTACTAGGGTCAGCTGCAGGAGGGGAGCCTTGATTAACTTGTTACACTTCGACAAAAGGGAAACGTCGCCGCATCCGGGAGACGGCTGCGGGCACCGCCTGGGCCCGGCTTGATCCCTTCGGCTCCCGCCCCCTACTTCCTCCAGCCCCCTGAGCTCCGCCGCCATACCCCTGGGCCTGGAGCCATACCCACGGGCTTTCAGATCTAAGTTTTCGACTCCCTTCTCTGTGCCTCTCTGCCACTGAGTCCCAGCGGGACATCTGCCCGGGGTTCTGTGCTACTTCTGAAGCGTGGGAGCCAGGGCAGCAGAGCTGCAGCGTTCACTAGGGACCTATCATTGAAAGAGGAGAGCTTATTTGTGCTTCCGATTGGTCTGTGTTTAAAGACACAGAAGCAGGTAGGAAGTAGAAGGGAGCTGGAGTTGAACTAGTAGTTTTACTGATGTGGAAGTTGGGTGCTTTGACAGAGAAAGGCTGAAGCAGACTCCTTCTTGGTTAAGCTGCAGGAGGATAGATGCCTAGAGGGGTCCCTGTTTGTCAGAGAGCTCAGGGTGGCACTGCCTGGAATGGTGCCAAGCCCCTAGCTGAATTGTTAAACTCAACTAAGCCTGGAGAAACTGGGGTGGTCTCTAAGCTGGGCTTCCTGGGGGCTGGTGCCATCTGCTGTCTCCATCCACCTAGGAACACGAGAGGAGAAAGGGAGGGCCCTGAGGACCAGCATGGAGTTGAGTGTGCCTGGATTGTCTTGTTCCTGTTTGTACCCTTAGGGCTTGGTATCACTGTTAGGGCCAGGACATAGACTTCCCCTAAAAGACCTCAGAAATTAACTAATTCTTTCTATAATCCCCTGATTTCTCCTGGATACCAGGACTAAATCATTGCTACCCATTCAAGCTTCTACATGGGCTTATACTAGCCTTCATCCATTTCTCTCAGCTCCAGATTTGGTGATCCCTAATTCAGCTATTCATTCAACAAGTTATTCATTCATTTGCCAAAAACAGTGTTCACTACATTCCAAGTACTGGGGATATCGAGGTGGGTAGGCTCTGGTGTCTGCATTGCACAGCTCCCAGTATAGTGGGAGGAGACAAAGAGGTGAAAATGGAATGCTATGAAAACACATTTCCCCATAGAAGAGACAAAGAAATAACAGAAGTGACATTTGATCTGGGTTTTGAAGAATGAGTAGGAGCTCACCAATCAGAGAGGATGGAAGGCATCCCAAATAGAGATCATCTTGCAGGAATGAGAGGCTATAACTTTCAGGAAATGGCAAGTTGCCTTGAATAGACAGAAGCACAGTTGTAACTGGTGAAAAGAAGAGTCTGGAAAGGAGGACTACAGCTGTACAATGAAAGAAGCATTTGAATGTCAACACAGGGGATTTGGATATTATCCTGAAGTAAGTAGGGAGCATCAGAAAGCTTTTAATCATAGATTGAAATGGCTGTTGCTACTTGGTAAAAAGATCATTCTGGCCACGTTAGGCGACATTGGGCTAGAAGAGTTGAAGCATAGGGCAGGATAACCAGGCAAGAGATGGTGAGGCCCAGACTATGGCCATGGTGTAGAGGAGATGGCATTTGCAGATACTGTAGAGGGGGGCTGACCAGGATCCTTGAAGAGAGGGAGGTTTGGAGGGAGTAGAGTGGGTGGCCAAGAACTCTTCCTAGGCCTATCCTAACTTATCTGTACATTCTAGATGTGACAGCATGGGGGTGGACTTTGATGTGAAGACTTTCTGCCACAACTTGCGGGCGACTAAGCCACCATATGAATGCCCCGTGGAGACTTGCCGCAAGGTCTACAAGAGCTACAGTGGTATCGAGTACCACCTGTACCATTATGACCACGACAACCCACCACCCCCGCAGCAGACTCCACTCCGTAAGCACAAGAAGAAGGGGCGCCAGTCACGCCCAACCAACAAGCAGTCACCCAGCCCCTCAGAGGTATCACAGTCACCAGGCCGTGAGGTGATGAGCTACGCACAGGCCCAGCGCATGGTGGAGGTGGACCTGCACGGCCGCGTCCATCGCATCAGCATCTTTGACAACCTGGATGTGGTGTCAGAGGATGAGGAGGCCCCTGAGGAGGCCCCTGAGAATGGCAGCAACAAAGAGAACACCGAGACCCCGGCTGCAACTCCCAAGTCAGGCAAGCATAAGAACAAGGAGAAGCGCAAGGATTCCAACCATCACCACCACCATAATGCTTCTGCCAGCACCACTCCCAAGCTGCCAGAGGTTGTATACCGGGAGTTGGAGCAGGACACCCCTGATGCCCCACCTCGGCCAACTTCCTATTACCGGTAAGGCCACCTCTGCCTCCCAGCTCTGGAACACTGTTCAAGCAGGGCTCAGGAGCCGGAGAGGAGTGACAGGCAGCAGATAGCAAAGTGGCAGGGATAAAGGATAGCAGGAGCACACTGGTCCTATCAGGGCAGTGAGAGGAACGGTACCTCAGCTAAAGATGGTGGCACTTACTATAACTATTCCTTCATATTACTCTCACAGCCCACTCAGGTAGGTATTGTCCTTATTCCACTGATGAGGAAACCACAGTTCAGAAAGGGGGCCAGACTTACTGAAAGTCACATGCCAATAGGTAGCTGAAACATTTATTCAAACCCAGTTTCTTCTGACTCCGAAGCTGCACTATTTCCACTATATCAGAGGATTCCCTTCTGTGGTTCCTGACCCTCTCCATTCCCTGTGTGACGCTGGGAAAGGCATATGGCTTCTGGTGTTCTAGTGACCCCATCTGTAGAGCAGGCTTAATATTCCTCTACTGGTCTAAAGGTAGAAGATGGGACAATGATTTCATAAGGTCCTATAAGCAATTTGTAAATCCTCAGAGGTAATTTTCCTGTTATTTGTTCCGTTATTGTCACCCATCCTTTAGCAGGCTTAAGCAGTATTTCCATCAACTGTATTTTGTGCTTCTCCAATGGCCCTTTTATTTATTTCACTTAACTGTTTCTTGGGACCCCACTTCCTTCTAGAAATTAGTCACAGTGACTTCTAATAAAGTGACAGCACAGGCTAAATTCCTTTAACATGTGTGGTCATAAAATTATATACAGAAAGCCTAGCTGAAGGATGGTACAAAAACCAAGTGTAAAACTTACCTCAGAGTGTTAGTATCCAAGGCAAAGAGGGCATTCTGATGAGTTAGTTAAGGAGCAGTCTTTGGTGTCAACTAATCAGAAGGCTTGATCTCTCAGAAGAACTTAAAAAGGTTTTTATATGAAAGGTTTTTACCAAAAGTGCAGTCCATGTGATGATATACTAAATCTCAAAAAGGCAAATCTCATAAAAGCAAATCTGTGGGAACCCAAGTAATTTGGTTCATTATGTCACTTTCTTTCTCTCCTGTTCACATGTTAGCCAGTCTCCTTCCTCTCTCCCATTCTTTCATCTCTCTAACCCAGCTCCACCTCCTTCTGGCTTTCCACTGTCTCTTTTTCTTTAGCACTGACTATCATGTCCACCACCCCCAACACAGAGACCCATTTGGAGCCTTCCTTCCCTTCTAATGACTCCCTCCTAATGGTGCTCTTTCCTCTGATAGGCAGCTCAGCCCAGCTCATTCTGCTCCTTTTCTTCCTCCCTCCACTCAGATTCACTCTTTCCTCCTGGAGATCAGGTCTGTTCTCCAGGGCAGCAGTTCTCAGCTGGTGCATTGCCATCAGTTGGGAGGTATGACACGTGTAATTTATTACTATTGTTAGCAAAACTGCCCAAGTTTTGGAAGTTATTTGCTTTTTATATAAATTTGAGAAGATTTGAGATCATCGAATAACACCACTTTCTCTTGCTTGCATCTGATATGCTTTCTTGATGGGGAGGGGGAGGATGAAGTGTCAGCTGGTGTGCCAGGAATTGTACATGGCATGCAGCCTACCTTATCTGTACTGTAGCCTGTAATCTGGGTGCACTGTTGAAGTGTGTTATGCATCATAATGTCATGGCAGAGAAAGTTTTAGAGCTGTTTTCAAGGTCTGGAAGGGGCCATGTGATTCACACTAGTCTTCATCAGCCACACTCTTTTTCACGGATGAAGATGGTGTAGTCACCTTAGGAAAGAGATAAGGGGCTAAGGAATAAGCTGCTTCCTATAGACATAGCATTTTAGTCTCTCTTCCTTTCCACCCTGAAAATACCTTTCCAATTAACAACACTGAGAACCTATTTCTGTGTGGTAAGTTAGACATGGTTCTTGTCTCTATCCTATAGTGGAGGAGTTCAACACATAAACAGCTATAATACGAGGCAAGGTAGTTGGTCAGGGCTATACAAAAGCTAGTAATAAAGCTAACATTTATTGAGTACTGGTACTGGTATTGCCAGGTACTGTTCCTAAGTATTTATTTCTGTTAACTCATTCAATGCTACGATAGCTATATGAAATAGGTTCATGTTAGCATCACCATTTTAAGATGAGGAAATGTAGTCCCAGGGAGGTTAGCTCACTTGCCTGCTATCAGATTTTTATTTTGATTTCTTTCAGAACCAGGGTTTAAATTTAGGTTAGTTAGAAGCCAAAACCTCGTTCTTTCTATTGTAGCTCCCTGTAGCTTTACAATACTAGAGTCCAGGTGATCAAGAGCATGGTAAGGGTGTGGGGAACCCAGTGAGTGCCTTAGGAGTCTGAATCTTAGCTTTGCTACTTCCTGGTTGTGTGACCTTTCTGTGTTGGGCAATGAATTAACTTCTCAAAGCTTGTGTTTCCTCATCTGCAAAATGAGGGCAATAAGAACATTGACTCTATGGCTGTGGTGAAAATAAATGTAATTTAGCACAATGGCTGGCTCATAGTAAATGCTTAGTAAATCTTAGCTATTCTGATTGTCATCTCCCAGCATTATCCAGAGAACAAAAACAGTATCTATAGTTTGAAGGAGTCCTGAGCTGGTGCTGGTAACAGTTGAGAAGACCCATAGCAGCTCCATTCAGGACACTGCCAGCTGGTGCTAAAACAACTTACATATAATTTGCAAGTGACACTCCCTTCCCCTGACTCTTTGCACCATCATCCAGACCATCCCAGTGGGTCCTAGCTGCCCCATCCTCCTCCCATTAGGAGTCTGGCTGAGTCTGCACCCCAGGGGAGGCAGTGTAGCAGCTAGCACACCAGGTTTGGAGTCAGCAGACCTAATTTACATCCCAGCTCTACCACTTTCTCACAAACCTATATTTCCTTTTCTGCAAAACAGGAATGATTACAGGATCTATAGTACCTGGTGTTAAGGTAAGGATAGAATGAGACAACATATGTCAAAGTATAGGCCTGGCGTAGAGTAAGTGCTTGGCAAATGTAACACATTGTCTTTAAGGGAGGGAAATCTCAACCATGTGATGCTGAGCTGCCTGTGTGCACTGCAGGTACATTGAGAAGTCAGCAGAGGAGCTGGATGAGGAGGTAGAGTATGACATGGATGAAGAAGACTACATCTGGCTTGATATCATGAACGAGCGACGGAAGACAGAGGGTGTGAGTCCTATCCCACAGGAGATCTTTGAGTACTTAATGGACCGGCTAGAGAAGGAGTCCTACTTTGAGAGCCACAATAAAGGTGACCCCAATGCATTAGTGGATGAGGATGCCGTGTGCTGTATCTGCAATGATGGCGAATGCCAGAACAGCAATGTCATCCTCTTCTGTGACATGTGTAACCTGGCTGTGCACCAGGAGTGCTATGGCGTCCCCTATATCCCTGAGGGCCAGTGGCTGTGCCGCCGCTGCCTACAATCACCCTCTCGTGCTGTGGACTGTGCCCTGTGCCCCAATAAGGGTGGTGCCTTTAAGCAGACAGATGATGGACGCTGGGCCCATGTAGTGTGTGCCCTGTGGATCCCTGAAGTCTGCTTCGCCAACACAGTCTTCCTGGAGCCAATTGACAGCATCGAGCACATCCCGCCAGCTCGCTGGAAGCTAACCTGCTACATTTGCAAACAGCGGGGCTCAGGAGCCTGCATCCAGTGCCACAAGGCCAACTGCTACACAGCCTTCCACGTGACATGTGCCCAGCAGGCCGGCCTTTACATGAAGATGGAGCCTGTGCGGGAGACAGGTGCCAATGGCACCTCCTTCAGTGTCCGCAAAACAGCCTACTGTGACATCCATACACCCCCAGGTTCGGCCCGCCGCCTGCCTGCCCTGTCCCACAGTGAGGGGGAGGAGGAGGAGGAGGAGGAGGAGGATGAGGGTAAGAGTTGGAGTTCAGAGAAGGTCAAGAAGGCCAAGGCCAAGTCCCGGATCAAGATGAAGAAGGCACGGAAGATCTTGGCAGAGAAGAGGGCAGCAGCACCTGTGGTGTCAGTGCCCTGCATCCCGCCACACAGGTATGCAAGGAGCAGTGGGCAGGCTGGTGAAGAAAGAACAAACCTTCCTGGAGACTGACAGCCCCTTGAGTGAAGTGACAGGGTTGGGTTATCTTCTTCCTGTCAGGAGCTGTGTAGAAGTTTTTAAAAAATCCAAAAGAGATTAGCTATGGCAGATCACATGACTTTTACATTAGGAGCCAGAAACTTCAAATTTTATCTGGCAGACCTAACAAATTTTAAACTGCCCTTCACTTTGATGGTGTGGTTTAAGTTAGGAAGAAAGAGCATGTAATAGCTACCAGCTGCAATAGAAGACATAGTCTGACTCTGAATGGAGAAATGGAATGAAAAAGGGGGAAAGAAATGCTTCAGGAGTCGCAAAGTAGTTACTGCTACCATTGAGTCCAAATGAGGACTGTGATCAGTTATTTTTAACTCTCTTATGTTACCTAGTCAGTTTTCTGTAGTTACTGCTATACTTTATCTTAGAACCTTACAAGGCTCAGTCTGAATTGGGTATCCCAGGGTCAAATAGTACTCTGGGCTGTAGTGACAAGAGCAGTCTTAGGAGCCAAACTCCCTAACCCCCTGGCGAACACGGTTAGGGATCTGGATTAGTGCTGGGAGCTTGGCTTCCTGTCTGCTGAGTTGCCATTGATGGCACTGTTTGTTCTTTGCCTTAAGCCCAGTATCATAAGCTTTTTTGACAGTAGACTTATTCCCTATTCAACTCCATTCAGGAACTCTCACTAGCCAGAGACCCTTGTTTTACTTAAGAAAATTTGTTCTCCTGCTTCCCAGGCTCAGTAAAATCACCAACCGCCTCACCATCCAGAGGAAGAGCCAGTTCATGCAGAGGCTGCACAGCTACTGGACACTGAAGCGGCAGTCACGGAATGGGGTCCCGTTGTTACGTCGCCTGCAGACACACTTGCAGTCTCAGAGGAACTGTGAACAAGTTGGGGTACCGTGTCATATTCCCTATGGGCTCTGGGACCTAGGGCCAGGGGATAAGGATAGAAGTCTGTAACTATAGCATCTAGTGTGTGAGGGCTTAGGCTGTTTCATTTTTTTAAGCTAGCCCTCAAACCAGGCTCAGAAATAAATCCTTACAAATTATCCACTTGTAGAAGGGTACTATTCCTATGTGTTTATTCTTTTACTCAACAAGTGTATACCAAGCATTGGCACAAGGGACACCTAGGTTGAGGAGCTCCCACTTGAGCTGGCGAACCTGCCAGTAAGTTCCTTTGCCCCCTCCTTTGGCTTTACCTACCTTTAACCCGAGTTTCCTGGGCTATCCTACACTCTGGCCTTTCCTCTGGCTCCCTCATCATCTTCTGACCACCTTTTTGCTTTTACAGAGAGATTCTGAGGATAAGAACTGGGCCCTCAAAGAACAGCTCAAGTCCTGGCAGCGGCTCCGGCATGACCTAGAGCGAGCTCGGCTGCTGGTGGAGCTGATCCGCAAGCGGGAGAAACTCAAAAGGGAGACGGTGAGTGCTCCTGGGCCAGCTCTGTTTTATAGAGGAGAAAACATATCTGGAAAAAGGAAAGCATGTGTTGTCTAGCCAGCAAGCAACAGGGCTGATGTTGCAGTCAGGTCTCCTGATGCTTAGTGTGCTCTCTGGCCCACTGGAAACAGAATATCACAAGAGAGTGTGAATGGAACTCTTAAGGTGATACAGGTAGCTAGTGCTATAAGTTCAATCAAGGAAGGGAAAGGCCAGAGTAGTTGGGGAGTTTCACTGGGTGTGGCCTTATAGAAGATAGACCCGAGTGAGTACACCCAGCTGTTGGGGGTGGGAAGAAAGGCAAATTCCCACACCAGCTTCAACCATTTCCTCAGACCTCTCTGCCAAGGGACAGGCTTGGGCCTGACTGATTGGGCCTTTATGTGTGTCAGATCAAGGTCCAGCAGATCGCCATGGAGATGCAGCTGACCCCTTTCCTCATCCTCCTTCGCAAAACCTTAGAGCAGCTCCAAGAGAAGGACACAGGCAACATCTTCAGCGAGCCGGTCCCTCTGTCTGAGGTAACCGAATTGGACGAAGTAAGAATCCCTTCCCCTCACTCCACCTTCTTTCTGTTCCTCTCCTAGTTGGACCCCTGCTGCAGGTCTGGGCCAGGGACTAGGAGGGGACCTTGAAGAGGGGCTGGTGGCTCTGGGGCTCCAGGATGAACTGGAGCCACATGCATCACCTGGACTCTGTCTTGTCCCTGTCATACCCCAAGGGCCCAGAATGGGAGGCAATCTGCACTCCCTCCCCAGAGGCAGGGACTGAGTCTGCCAAATGAATAATCCCAGGGCAGGAAGACACTTTCGGGGTGCTGAACCCTAAAACGGAGACTTTAGAAGGCTCAGCACCTAAAGAACCAGCTCTGAAGTCCTAGGTCCTGACTGGCAGACTCTTCTCTCTAAAAGGTATAAAATGAGAGTCCTGAGGCAGCAGCCTCCTTATAAGTCTTAATGATAAGCAAAAAGAGCTATAGGAATGCAAGGTGGTATTATTTCCAGAGGACACCCCTAGCTATTTTCTTATTGAAGCCTCATATGGCTCTAGGAGGTGGATTTGGCAGTAATTTTATCACTGTTTTCCAGGCCAGGAAAAGAAGGCCCAGAGAGGTTAAGAGACTTGCCAAGGTCACACAGCTTGTGACTGGTAAAGTCAAGACTGAATCCAGCTCTCCTTTCCCCTGTGCTATATGCCTACCTCTAACTGTGGTGGGAGGAGGTTGCTGGATGCATTTCAGGGGGTGGTGTTAGGAGCAGGGGTTCAGGGGGAATAAGAAGCATATCTCCACTTAGCCACACCTACCCTGTTCTCTCAGGTACCTGACTACCTAGACCACATCAAAAAGCCCATGGACTTTTTCACCATGAAGCAGAACTTGGAAGCTTACCGCTACCTGAACTTTGATGATTTTGAAGAGGACTTCAACCTCATCGTCAGCAACTGCCTCAAGTATAACGCCAAGGACACCATCTTCTACCGGGCAGCGGTGCGGCTCCGTGAGCAGGGTGGTGCTGTGCTCCGCCAGGCCCGGCGCCAGGCAGAAAAAATGGGCATCGACTTTGAGACGGGCATGCATATTCCCCACAGCCTGGCTGGAGACGAGGCCCCACACCACACTGAAGATGGTGGGTGATGAGTCACACACACGTAGAGACCAATGCTAGGGATGAACACTTTCCAAAAGTCCCCTCCTCGGAACAGGCAGTGTAGGCAGGAAGCAGTTAGGCTGAGTAGTAGCAAGCTATCCCTGGGAAGCCAGACTGGGTGAATGGATAGCAATGTCAGTTCACATCTTGGTGCTGCTATTTTATGGCTGTTCCTGGTGAGCAGCTGAGGGGAAGAGTGGGTTTCTTACTGCCTGTCCAGATTTAAGGGGCCCAGAGAGCTGCCCTGAGTCTGACCTTTATCCCCCACCCCCACCCCTAGCAGCAGAGGAAGAGCGGCTGGTCCTGCTGGAGAACCAGAAGCACCTGCCAGTGGAAGAGCAGCTGAAGTTGTTGCTGGAAAGGCTGGATGAAGTGAATGCCAGCAAGCAGAGCGTGGGCCGCTCACGGCGTGCAAAGATGATCAAGAAAGAGATGACAGCATTGCGGCGGAAACTTGCCCACCAGCGGGAAACTGGAAGGGATGGGCCTGAGCGCCATGGCCCTTCCAGCCGGGGCAGCCTGACACCCCACCCAGCAGCTTGTGACAAGGATGGGCAGACGGACAGTGCCGCTGAGGAGAGCAGCAGCCAGGAGACAAGCAAAGGTCTGAACCCCAAAGCAAGGTGGACCCCAAAGCAAATCAGACTTTGACTCTGCAGCACACACTCAGCCCCTGCCATCCCCAAGGCAGAGGTCTTTCCTGCAGTTAGCTGTACTTTCTCCCTCATTCCCCAATCAGGGGCCTTTTAGCTGCCTTTCTGGCTATTTGTGTAAGAGACACTGTTCCCAATTCCATGACCTCCAATCATCTCCTCAACAATAGCTGGAGTAATGCCCAGGGTACACACAGGGCGTACCCTGGACATCTACCCTTCCCACATCAGGCCCCTCACCAACTCTCCTTCTTTCTTTCTCTGCTCCAGG
This sequence comes from Miniopterus natalensis, assembly GCF_054644295.1. Lineage (NCBI taxonomy): Eukaryota > Metazoa > Chordata > Mammalia > Chiroptera > Miniopteridae > Miniopterus > Miniopterus natalensis. The sequence continues at coordinate 32,989,734 of NC_142095.1, read as the reverse complement.
CCTGGGTCCCAACATGTCCTCAACCCCCGCACATGAGGTGGGCAGGAGAACCTCAGTTCTGTTCTCCAAAAAGAACCCGAAGACAGCTGGACCGCCCAAGAGGCCGGGCCGGCCCCCCAAAAACCGGGAGAGCCAGATGACCCCCAGCCACGGAGGCAGTCCTGTGGGGCCCCCCCAGCTTAACATCATGGGCTCCCTGCGTCAGCGCAAGCGGGGTAGGAGCCCCCGGCCCAGTTCGAGCTCAGACAGCGACAGTGATAAATCCACAGAAGACCCCCCATTGGGTGAGCCTCACCATCACCCAGTCCCCCAAGAGAGTGAGCAAAGCTGCCATCCTTCCCAACATAACATCCACCTATCCCTTCATTTGCCCATAATATCTCAGAACTAGAAGGGCCCTTAGGAATCATTTAAATCAACCCCTTCATTTTCAGATAGGGAAACTGAAACCCAAAGACACTGATCCAGCTAGATTCCCATCCAGACCCCACTCCATTGTATCACTTCACCTTTTCTTTTCTCATCCTCCTTGGTGATTGCCTGCCCTTTAAGCCATTTGTGTCCTAAGGTCTGTAACTGCCAAGGGAAGTATAAGGGGTGGGGCAGGGCTGTGGCCAACTGTGGTGGACACCGCCCAGAGCTAACTCTGCTGGCCAAAGTTGGAGGAATTTTCCAGCACAGAAGGGGAAGCCAGGCTCTAAGTACCTCTTACCCCCATGCCATCTCTGATCTATATCTTCCTAACCGATTCCTTCCTTCCTCCCCCTCCCCCAACCAAGACTTACCAGCCAATGGCTTCAGCAGTGGAAACCAGCCAGTGAAGAAGAGTTTCTTGGTATATCGTAATGACTGCAGCCTTCCCCGGAGCAGCTCAGACTCTGAGTCCAGCAGCAGTAGCAGCAGCAGTGCTGCCTCAGACCGGACCAGGTACTGGGCCTCCAGATCAAGGCCTGCCTCTGGGATGCCCTTCTGGGTTTCCCTAGGGGAAGTGGGGTGGCAGCCATCTCAGCCTAGATTAAGATGGCTCAAATCCAAGGTTCTCTGCAAAATAAATGGAATAGATGAGAATATCACCATAGTGGAACGGAAGGAAACATACTGGGTTCGGCTGGTGTTTTAGAGCAGAGGGTGTAAGCTGATGCCTTGTGGCTTGGATTTGGCCTACAGACATATTTTGTTTGGCTAGCATGGTGTTTTTTTAAAAAATGAATCCAGAAATACCACATAAAATTCCCAGTTTCTGTATTTTTAAAAATTAGATCTGGCACATCTGGCCAGTATTGCTTTTAGACAGGGCATATGCTCATCACCACCACTGCTAAATCCAGCCCACATCAGTCCAATCACTGCCAAGCCACTGAGAGCATTTGGATTTGAAAATCTTTAAGTAGCTTCTGCTTTCCAAAAGATGCTGGGCATTTAAAGAAGGACACCCACCATGCCATTCTCCACTCTTCTCCTTTGAGCTGAGCTCCCCTTGTCTTATCTACAGCACAACACCCTCAAAACAAGGCAGAGGCAAGCCCTCCTTCTCTCGGGGCACATTCCCAGAGGACAGCAGTGAAGATACCTCAGGCACTGAGAACGAGGCCTACTCCGTGGGCACTGGCCGCGGCGTGGGCCACAGCAGTAAGTACCCTCCCCCAAGGCCAGGGATGCTGGGGGCCCAGTATCTGGGCCTTGCCAGCCCCCTGTCTGCTGATCTCCCCCCTCTCTCCCATTCCTGTGAAGTGGTAAGGAAGAGTCTGGGCCGGGGAGCTGCCTGGCTGTCAGAGGATGAGGACTCCCCGCTGGATGCTCTGGACCTGGTGTGGGCCAAATGCCGAGGGTATCCATCGTACCCAGCTCTGGTAGGCCTTCTGCCTTTCTTGTCATATCCCTGGTGTGTCCACTCCAGAATGCAGACTCACAATTAGATTTTTCCTACTCTCTGCTAAGCTGCAGAGTACGTGGGTCTTTGGCAGGTAGAGGTCCCCGATTAGTTTTTCCATATCTCGCTTTTCCCGCCCTTTACTCCTTGGGCTCTGAAATAGTTCAGCATAGGTAGAAGGTCAGCATTGCAGCCCTAGTTAGCATGATAACCTTTCCATGTCCCTACTTCAAAGGAGTCTCCAAGTTTTTGGATAGAGTTAGCCTTGGAGAAGAAGGGGACTGAACCAAACCAAGGTCTTATTATTCCTTCAGATCATTGATCCAAAGATGCCCCGGGAAGGCATGTTCCACCATGGAGTTCCCATTCCTGTGCCCCCACTAGAGGTGCTGAAACTTGGGGAGCAGATGACCCAGGAAGCCCGAGAGCATCTCTACCTCGTCCTCTTCTTTGACAACAAGCGAACCTGGTAAGGGAGGAGGGGAGCATGTGGTGACTCACAGCCACAAATGCAACCCTGGAAATGGGGGCAGGCTGCCAGGAAATTCTAGCAACAAACAGTCTGGGCTGTCACAAATCAGTGGGGGAGGGACTTAGGTTTTTAAGGAAAAGGTTGTGTTGACCATGAGTCTGAGCAGCTGAGTGGGCAGCAGCTGACAAACAACTGTGGCTAGAAAACAAAGGACCTTCAGTAACTGACAAATATGAGAGTGGCTCCCCACCCAGACTCAGGTGATTTCTAGACTTAGTTTTCCCACCTCTGCCTCCATGGTGACAAGATGAGGGTAAAGCAAACATAAAGTCAGACTCTGAATCCCTCTCCTGTCTTGTTTACATATGTAATCTTTTTGTTAATTTTCTGCAGAGGATTTTTAATGTCAGTAAAGTCTTCCTGGAGCCTATGGGTAAGGGTGCCTATTTCAGGTTAGGTCATGGCTCCTCCTTTTTACACGCATAACAACCCTGCGGTTACCCCTCAGTATGACAGTTGACTGGGTTCTTTCATCACTGTGAGCTGTTATTTGAGAGCAGGGACTATGTCCCTTGGTCTCTGTAACCCCATTGCCCACTAGAGCCTGGTTCTCCAACGTGTTTTTCAATGAATAGAGTGAGGAAGACTGGTGCTTATTGCTCTCCCAGAGATGACTTATTTGATCTTCGTTTGTCTTGTAGGCAGTGGCTGCCTAGGACTAAGCTGGTTCCTCTAGGTGTGAACCAGGACCTTGACAAGGAGAAGATGCTGGAGGGCCGCAAGTCTAACATCCGCAAGTCAGTGCAGATTGCCTACCATAGGGCTCTGCAGCACCGCAGCAAGGTCCAGGGCGAGCAGAGCAGCGAGACCAGTGATAGTGACTGATACTGCCCAGCACAGCTCAACCTACAGTGCCCTGCCACCTCTCTCCCCTTTGCTCACTGTCCTGGAGTGGCACCGGCCTCTGCACTGACTCATTCCTGGTCTTGGGGCCAGTCTCAGGGGAAGCTGGGTGGGGGAGGTCCCTCCTGCCCTGAGTGCAGCTGGACTGTACAGAACACTCCAGGGGCCCATGGTAACTCTGTGCAAAGAGAGGGGAGGTCCCATTGGCCAGAAAGCTCCAGAGACCTCACAGCACTGTAGTGCATGGTGGTGGGCCAAGGTTAGGACACTGCATAAAACAGGCCATCCCACCACCTCTGCCTGCTCGTGCCAGGAAAATCCATAACTGCCTGGTGGCCTGAGGCCCATGCAGGTGATGAGGTGAATGGGCATCTGCCCAGCCTAACAGTGGGGTTGATGTCTGTCCAGCCTGGAAGAGGGGCACTAGGTGACCCCCTCCCCTGCTGTTGTAAATACTGTAATTAGTGGAGAATTTAAATTATTCTCATTTGTAACTGCGTTTCCGGGTCGCGCCAGAGTCATTTGGTACTAAAAAGACTGGGGCCTGTCCCCTCTTCCCTTCTTCCCATAGATTCCCCCACCTTTCAAACTGGTTTGTATTTATTTCAAAAGAAGAAAATATATTGATTCTTAGAAAATAAATTCTGTTTGGAATTCTTGGTTCTTGGCTTCTGCCAGAGCAAAGGGAGGTTCTGTCCCCCAGGGATGGCAAGTAATTGGGCCCAAGTGGTTGCTGGCTGCTCTGCATATTGCATTTGTAAGACGACAGCAAAGATAATATGACAGCTCTCATCTCCCATGCACTTACTGAGTGGCAGTACCTGTGCTGAGCTCCTTTAGATACAATTTCATGTAATCTTTGCATTAACAATAGGGAAGGTTAATAATAAGGTGGTTATCTCCACAAAGACACAGGTTTAGAAAAATTAAGTAACTTGCCTAAGTTCTTACAACTAGGAAGATGCAGAGCTAGGATCTGAATTCAGGTGTTTATCTGCAATTTGACCAGTATGCTGAACTGCTGGAGGAAGTCTACCGTCCATTCTTTCATGAACTTGAGATGTTTCAAATTCTTCACCAGTAGGATAGTCCAAGTGCTTGAGTCACTAGAGTTGTGACCTTCTCCTTAATTGGGGACAGAGCAGGAATGCAGATGGTTTCTATTGCTCTTCAGTCATTCCCAACACTGGCACCTTTTTTTCCAATTCAAACATTCATTGATGGAATGCCTTCCAAGTGGTAGGCACCTGTGGGGTGGTGTGCCAATGGATGACACGATCACAGGAACTAGTAGGAGGGTTTTGGAGCTACTGAGGAGTGGAACAGAGACAACAGCATGCCTGATGATACCAAATTCCTGGTACTCCCTGCTAGATAATGTGAGTGGGGCACAAAGATAAATCAGTTGCAAATCTTGCCCTTAAGGAATCTGTAGTGTAATCATACAGCAACCAAAAATCACTGCTAGAATGTAAAAATGTTGCCTGGATTGCCCAGCCAGGCGTGGCTCAGCAGTTGAGCCTCGACCTAGTTTCCAGGATACCGGGGACTCCATCCCCAGTCAGGCGCATGCGGGAGGCCGCCGACCAATGACAACTCTCATCATTGATGTCTCTCTCTCCCTTCCAATCTCTGAAATCAATAAAGATATATTTAAAAAATTTTTTAAGTCGCCCAGATAAAAGAGCAGGTCTCCTAAATTTTTGTGACTTTCTCCAAGAGAATAAATTACATCTTTCCTGGGCTAAGGCAGCCGGCCCTGGCAACCAGGCTAGGCACACTGGCTGCCTCGGCCACACACTTGTGCTTGCACTCTGAGTTGCCTCTCCCAGTTCCAGAGAAAGCCCCTACACAGGCCGCATTTGGCTCGGCAGTGTGAGATGGTGGAGCGCTGAAGGAAAGGAGAGACGAGGGAGCAGCGATGGCAGGCTACAGGAGAGGCGGGGCGATCTGAGGAGTCAGGCCTCCAAGCGAAGTCTGTGAGGAGGCCTAAGACCCGCGGGCGCGAAGACAGAATCCTCAGGAGACAGACGCTGTGGAGACTCTTCCCAGGGGCTCGGTGGGCTGGAGCTGTGTTCGGATCCGGATCCTATTCTCAGTGAGGAGGGGTTCATCGGAGGAGGATTGAGGTGAGCAAATAGCAGACTGGAGAGGCTCGGTGCAGAAAGGCTCTCTGAAGATGGCGGGGGATAGGATTTGGTTGTACGGGTCTGCAAGTCTGAGGACATCAGGCAGCGAGGACAGGAGCCTGAGGGCGCACTGTGCGCCCGGTCGGTGGGGACACGCTGCCATGCGGAAGAAAGGCCCAGAGCGAGCCGGCAGCGCGCCCAGCGCGCGCTAACCGCTGAGGCGCGTCGGGAAGGCCCACCTTTTCGCCGCCACACCAGTTCTCATTGGCGCCTCTTATTTCCCCACGGATTGGCTACCTCTGGATCCAATAAACCGGACATGAGCCCTACTTCCGGTAAGAGCGACGTCAGCCCCCGGAAAAGCCGGAAGAGTGCGCTTGCGCGCGTTTCGCAAACTAGCTGCAGCTTATGGGTAGAGGGGTGAGCAAGGTGGGGACTTGGGAGGGTGGGAGGTTTAGGACGGAAGAAGGTGGGACAGAGTGGAAGGGGCAGGGCTTTGTTGGGTTGTAGGGGGCGGGGCCTGCAGGGAGTGGAGGAATTAAAACAGGCGGACCTTAGATAAACATTCAGAGGCGAGGATTTGGTGGGCGGGGCCTTCGTGTTCCTGGACTCTTGGTGGGCGTGGTCTGTTGCCAGTAGATCTGGTTCTGAGTGGGCGGGGCCACTTTGGGGCGGAGCCTGATGTGGAAATATTAGCCTGCTCCCTTTTGCCCGGTAGCATGGGGCATCGAACTCTATCCTCCGTCCCGGCCCTATGGGCCTCCATCCCCTGTCCACGCTCTGAGCTGCGCCTGGACTTGGTTCTGGCTTCCGGACAATCCTTCCGGTGAGTGACCCTGGCCTGGAGTGCAAAGGACTGTTGGATGTGATGGAAGAAACCTCAGGGTACGAAAGAGGAAACCGAGGCACGGTGGAGAACCTGTTACCTTTTTTTTTTTTTTGATAGCCGGGTGATTGTTGGAAGGGTGGAAAAATAGTTACTTTTGTAAAGAAGCCTGTGCAGTGTTGTTGTGAGGATCAAATGATGTAAAAGAAAGCACTTTTCAATTCATAAATAAGTTTTGTATATGGAGAGGTTGTAGGATGGGAGGGCCCCAAAGGGTGCAGGATGGGAAACTGAGTACTAGGGCTGCCCTGTGCCTGGGGTCTCAGGTGGAGGGAGCAAAACCCTGCGCATTGGAGTGGCGTGCTGGCCGACCAGGTATGGACACTGACCCAGACTGAGGAGCAGCTCTACTGCACTGTGTACCGAGGAGAAAAGGGCCAGATTGGCAGGCCCACACCAGAAGAGCTAAAGGCCCTGCGCCAGTACTTCCAGCTGGATGTCAGCCTGGCGCAATTGTATCGCCATTGGAGTTCCGTGGACCCGCACTTCCAAAAGGTAGCTCAGAAATTCCAAGGTGAGTACAGGGCCTGGGACAGGGGTTTGGTTAGGGTTCTTGTAGTTTGGTTAGGTGACTGAGTTTCACCATCTGTAAAATGGGGATTATATCTACCTCATAGGATTTTATGAGGATTAAATGAACTAATACATGTAAATTGTTTAGAATAGTGCCTAACACATAGTAGTTATTATTACTATTATGATTGTCTTGCTGATCACCATCGTGGAGTGACAAGGATACTGACCCAAATTCTGGATGTGTGACCTGGGGCAGGTCACATCATGCTGTAAATATTACAGAGGATCTACTATGTGACTGGGAATATAGCAGTGAGCAAAATGGACACAAATCCCCACCCTTATAGTGCTTATATTGTGGCTTCTTTATCTGTGGGATGGGATAATGACCCAGATCTCACAAGATGCTGTGAGGAATGAGAACTCTGGTGTTGCTTTCTTTAACAATGTTGTCTCTCATTCCCCTGGGAGCCTAGGTGCCTAGGAACTGAGGGTTGAGAGGAGGCCACACCCTACAGCAGGTGCTTCTCCTACTCCCTGCCTTTCTGATCCTCAGGTGTTCGGCTCCTACAACAGGACCCCATTGAGTGCCTTTTCTCCTTCATCTGTTCCTCCAACAACAACATTGCCCGCATAACTGGCATGGTGGAGAGGCTCTGCCAGGCCTTCGGACCTCAGCTCATCCAGCTCGATGATGTCACCTACCATGGCTTCCCCAGCCTGCAGGCACTGGCTGGTGAGTAGGTGGGTGCCTGCCCCAAGGCCCAGCAACAGCTTTTAGGGTCTGTTTAGTTGTCCCCTGGCTCCCATCTCCCATTTCAAAGTTTCCTGCCTTCCCAAAGACTTCCCTCATCCAGAATCACCCTACCTGTTTCTATCAGCGCCAGTCACACCTCACCCTCCCCATCTGTCCCTGAAATGTCAGCACCTCACTACTCTGCTTTTTGCCCCTTGGGTTCAATGCTTCGTCAGGAAAACATCCATATGCAGCGTACAGTAGTTTGGGGTTAAATGCACATACGTTCTTTTTTTTAAGAGAAAGCTTATTTAGAAAGTCACAAAGGTAGAAGTGAGCTGTAGAAGAAATGGGTTCAGGAAACAAGTTACAGAGGCAAAAGAATGGCCCTTGGAACTTAGACTAAGGGGGTGAGGAAAGGCACTGGTGTGCTCCATAGAGAGAGCCACTACACACGCTTTCTAGAAACAGACTGCCTGAGTCTGAATCCCAACTTTGGCACTTATTTAGCCTCCCTGCGCCTCTGTTTCTGTATCTGCCAGATGGGATAATAACCTATCGGAGTTGTCACAAGGGTTGAGTAAAGGAATACACATACTGTACCTAGCACTTTGTTTGGCATATTGGGGAAATATGGAGAAAATTCAAGTTGCTGTCTCTATATTGAATACAACAATTTTGTATCCAAGAACACATGTATTCTTCACAGCAGCCTTGTGAGGCAAGTTTTTACTGAGACAGGTATCTCAGTTGGCAGTTGGTGAGGACCAAGCTAGGGAAAGTGCTTAGGGAATGCATAGTAAGGAGACAGCCTGCCTGGAGGAAAGAGATGTTTGTGGTGCTTAGAAACCCAGTCTTGGGCCTTAGCTCCCAGCTTAGCAGTCATAAGACCTCAAGAAATTCATTCACCTCTTCAGGCTTCTCTTAACTTGTTTGTAGGATGGTAAAAACAATTCCTATCTAGAAGGGTGTGAGGGATGAGTGAAGCAATTGTGAAGCAGGTTTAGAGCACAGGAGCTGGTGTCCCAGACCCAGGTGCAGATTCCATCTCCACCGTGTCCTTTCTTGAGCAAGTCACTTTACCTCTTCTAAGCCCTCATTTTCTCCATCTGTGAAATAGGAAAACAACAGTACTATCATCAGGGTCCTTGAGAAAAGTAAGTGTGATAATGTAGTTAAAGCACTTTGCCTGTATTTGAGACCCAGCCCTTGATCATAGAAGCTATTGCTATTATGACTATTATTTTAGATCATGGGTGTGAACAACCCTTTGGAAAGGTTAAGAAACTCAATTGGGGAGTTCCTCCAGGGCAGCAAGTTCTTTTGAGTCCCTGCTCTAGTGCCCAACGCATAGTAGGTGCTCGGAAAACATTTGTAGAGGGGTAGAACCCAGGCCTTAACCCTGTCCTTTGCACATGCAAGTGTCCTGGGGTCTCCCAGAGGGTGGTGAGGTGGGAGAAGGGTGCTTAGGGAAAGCATTCCTGTGGGTTGGAGGGCTCACACTAGCATGAGGACATAAAGGATTTGAGTATGTCTGACTCGTGTCTCCCCCCCACCCACCCCCAGGGCCAGAGGTGGAGGCTAAGCTCAGGAAGCTGGGCCTTGGGTACCGTGCCCGCTACGTGAATGCCAGTGCCCGAGCCATCCTTGAAGAACAGGGCGGGCTGCCCTGGCTGCAGCAGCTGCGTAAGGTCCCCTATGAAGAGGCCCACAAGGCCCTCTGCACCCTGCCTGGGGTGGGCACCAAGGTGAGGCTCCAGGGGGATAGGAGCTACCCTCACTACCCATGTAGAGAGAAACAGAGTAGGAGACAAGACAGACCTGAGAGCTGGGTGCAGGCTCAGCTTCTGGAGGCAGAGCAGGAAGGAGAAAGGATACAAGCAGATATTTTATTAGAGAAAATGCAAAAAGGGTACAAAGGACATTGCCCTTTGAATGCATTTGTTACAAAGGCCATTTGTTCAGGTGCATATATACACTGCTATATATATACACAGAAATTTCTGGAAGGAATCACAGGAAACTTAGTAGTGGTTACCTTTGGGAAGACACATAGATATTTCTACTTTTCATTTTATTCTTCTCTTGAAATTATATGTACTTATAAAACTTTTTGTTTAATTTCAACAAGATAATTGAGAATCTGGCATTTATTGTTTTCGTCTGTATACTTCTCTGTAGTTTTTGTTTAAAGAACTTTTTTTTTAATGGGCTCTGAACTGCACTCTAACATTAAACCTTTGTTCTGCCTCTTCTTAGCCAGGTAACTTGGGCCAAGCCACTTCACCTTTCAGAACCTCAGTTTTCTTATCTGCAAAGTGAATAGAGTACCAGCTTCTTCCCAGGTTATGAGAACTTGGCCTACATAATGTTCATGCAGTAGCACTCTCATCACAGCTATATTTAAAATTATTAATAGATGGTATTGATTGAGAATATAGAATAATAGTAACCTCAGAGTGGAGGAGAAAGTATACCTGGCTTTTGGGCTAGAAACAGGATGCTGCCTGGATCCTACCATTCCTCCTCTGAGGCTCGCTCACTCTGTCTCTGTCAAAGGTGGCCGACTGTATCTGTTTGATGGCCCTAGACAAGCCCCAGGCCGTTCCCGTGGATGTCCATGTGTGGCAGATCGCTCAACGTGACTACAGCTGGCACCCCACAACAACCCAGGCCAAGGGTCCAAGCCCCCAGGCCAACAAGGAACTAGGTAAGGAGAGAGGGAGATGCCAGGGCAGGTGGTAGAAACTTCTCACACCTCTCTGTAATACCCTGTCCCTGTGGATGGGGAATGCGAGGGGCCAATTTGTTTTGCCTCATTGCGTCTGACTTAGGAAACTTTTTCCGGAGCCTTTGGGGACCTTATGCTGGCTGGGCCCAAGCAGTGAGTATACCTAGGCTTCCTCTCCTCCTCCAGCCCAGACCCCATAGGACTTCTCCCCAAGCCCTGACCCAGGGGACTCTTCTACTGTTGATGCCCCAGGTGACTCTAAAGGATTCTCTACCCTCCATCTCCAGCCCCGACTCTAGTGGACTTGTGTTGCTCTGGCCCTGCTCCCCAGGAGTTCTATGTCTCCCCACAGTACCACCAGCCCCACCGGCGCTGAACCCAGTGTACCCTGTCCCCACACAGACTCTTCCCCCTGCCCCCAGGTGCTGTTCAGTGCTGACCTGCGTCAACCCCACCAAGAAGCATCAGCAAAGCGCAGAAAGAGATCCACAGGGCCCGAAGTCTAGGTGGAGGGCACAGGACAAAGGGATTCTCCCAGTACCTTTCACCTCCATTCCCTGTGCTCTCCGCCATCCAGCCTCATGTTGGGAAGGGGGCTCCTTGCAACTACCTCAGGGGCGAGGCGCCCTCAAATCAAGCAGTTTGCACAACAGTGTGGGGTGGGGGTTGTATGGGGAGACAAAGCTACCTATGGTTTCACCCTCTTCCCTTTATTACAAGAAGGAACAATAAAATAGAAACATTTGTATGGAAAACGCAGTGGAGGGGTGGTAGGGAAGGGGTCGGGGGTGAAGCCAGGTAGCCCCAGTTTAAGGAGAGAAGGGGAGCGAGCTGCCCCCAGTCTCTCCCACACAGGAGATCCAGGGACCTAGAGCTGGGGGGACAGTCTGGGGGACAGTTCCGGGCCCTGCTCCACACAGCAGTCTCGACAGCAGCAGCCAGCCGCTGGCCCTACATGGGAAGAGAGAACAGAGTTGGCAGTAGAAGCAGACCCTCCACTCCAGCCTGGGTGCCTCTTCATAGACCACCCGTGCCCTTCCACAGAGTCCTGGTCCTTACCCCCAGTTGCTGGTGTCAGCAGCTCCCCGTGGCTCGCCGCCGGTCCCTGCCCCTCCTGGCTGGTGCCCAGCTGCAGCTTCCTCATGTGCCGTACCACAGCTGTGGCATTGAAGGCTTGCTGTGGGGCGAGGGGGGAGAAGGGACTTTTGAGAGAGTGGGAGATCATGGGGCAGGGTCTGGTGGGGGGATTCTTGTAGGGGTTCTGCTCTTTTCAAGTGTTAGTGATTGATCCTCTAAAACCACCTGAAATATCTGCAAGGCTTTATTAAATTATATTCAGCCATATTACATATTTACCCACATATATAAAAAGTATATATATAAACAGATATATAACTTTTTATATATGATTAATTCATATTCACATAATAGCAAACAAGAATTATGTGTCAGGCATCGTTCTAAGCACTTTACATAGTAATTCGTTTAATCCTCACAAAAGCCTTTGAGGTGAGCACATTGTCAGAGGAGGAAACTGAGGCACAGAGAGGTTAAGTAACTTGCCCAGGTATGTATATATCATTATTCAACGTATCCACCTAGATGTCCCCATATACCTCTCAAATTCACCATGTCCAAAACCAAAGTCATCCCCCCAAGACAAGTTCCTGGCCAGCCCTTGACATTTCTTCTCACCGCAACATCCATTCTGCCACCACTTCTTGTCAGTTCCACCTCCTAATCGACTCCTGGACCAACCACTGTTCTCTGTTCCTGTTGCCTCTGCTCTGGTCCAGCCCACACTGTCTCCTGCCTGCATCTCTGCCACATCCTCCTAAGGGGTCTCCCAGCCTTCACTCCATGCCCCTCTGCATCCTGAGAGCCCTTTCTAAAGGGCAAATTCCTGCTGAAAATCCTTCCAGGGCTCCTCAGCATTGTCAGGATCAAGTCAGAGCTCCACTGTGGCACTTGAGACCCTGAGCAGCCTGGCCCCCACAGCCCCTCCAGTCCAGCCATGCTTAGCACCGGCACTTCCTTGAATGGCCACACTCTTGCCCTTGGCCCTTTGTACATTGGTTCCTTCTGCCTTAGACATTATTCTACTGTGCCTGGCTAATTCCTACTCAGCTGTCAGGCCATCACCACCTTTATGCCCTTTCCAGGACCCTGTAGGTTGGATGTCTCCTTAAGAATTATATACTGTGGTCCCTCTAAACTTGGAGGTCAGGGACCCTCACTGGAATAGGTATCAGGGAGCACTGAGCGAATGAAAGGTTCTTCGGTAAGCCCTTGAGCAGTTACTGTGTGCCCATCTTGATGTTAGGTGTTGTGTAAGCTAAGGCATGGTTCAGGGTGGGGAGGAGTCCTGGGGAGGCTGGGACCCAGGACGAAGAATGTAGCTCACCTTCCACTTGCTCTTGGCAAAGTTCTTCTTGATCTGCTCACTCACTGACTGGTGAATATTCTTATCTAAAGCCGTATCTCCTGCAATCCTAGGGTAGGAATATGTGGAGGGTTGTCTGTGAAGGCAGAGGCAGGCCTGGGGGCCCAAGGCCCCACCCCAGTTCACAGCTCATGGGAGTTCTCACCATGGGTGCTGCAAGGCCTGCTCACAGGTGAACCTCTTCTCTGGGTCCTTCTCCATCAAGTGCCGGATGAAGTCTTTGGCTGAACCCCCAAGACAAAAGCAAAGACAGAAAGAACATGGCAGTGTCTGTTGACACCCCCAAAACAGAACCCACTCCCTCAGGTCTGGCCTGACATCCAAGCAAGACAAGAGGCCAGGTCTGTCCATGCACCACCCCGCCCCCCCGTTCTTTCTTTAAGCCCTCCAAGCACCCCAGCCTCCCAGCTCTCTCCTTTTTCCCTTAAGAAAAACTTGTTCTTATAAAAGATTCTATTCAGTGTATTCACACTGATGTATAAATGAGTGATAATGATTTCACAGGTTTGCCCCCTCCTAGGAGGCACAAAAGGACAGACGAAAACTTTTATGTGGTGTTTTAGGCATTAGGATGTCAGTGGGGGAGGTATTTTCAAAAATACTATGTTTGAAGACTGAATGAATGAATGCCTATAGGTTTCTCAAAGCAGGGCCAGGCAGAGGGAAGAACCCGGGGTGGGTGTCTCAAAGACAGCTTTTAGTCTGGGGCCGGGGAATTGACTGAAGGAAGGCAGTGAGGAAACCCCCAAAGCAGATGAGGAAGGCACCAGAGGTAGGGCCCAGGGGAAGAAGGCAAAGCCCCAAATACCAGAGTCAGAGATGTCGTCCCAGTAAGGAGAGTCAAACTCGTACTCGGCCTTCAAAATCTGTTCAAAGAGTTTGGCATCATTCTCGTCATAGAAGGGGGGGTAACCGCAGAGCCTGGGCAGGGAGAAACTCATCCTCATTTCCATTTTCAGTGTACCCATTGGCTCCGGGATGGAGCTTTGGGGCAGTCCCAGGGGTCAGGCAAGACCCACAGGAAGGAGTGCCCCCTTTTACAAAGGGGGCTGAGGGAATCTACCCCTCTCTGCCTTGTTCTCTTCTGTCCACCTCCACTTTCTGTTTTTTAACATGCCACTATCTTCCCTTCCTCAGGGCCTTTGCACTTGCTGTTCATGTCTGGCTCATTCACTTCATTCAGGATGCCACTCAAATGTCACCTAAGAGAGGCCTTCCCTGACCTTTTCATCTAAAATGGCTTCCACCCCCCCTCTCCCTACCCTGCTTCATTTTTCTTTATAGCACTTTTTACCACCTGACATTTTAGGGATTTATTTACTTGTTTACTTGTTTATTTACTTGTCTCTCCCCTACTAGCGTGTCTGCTCCCTGAGGGCAGGCACTTCGTTCTGTTCTGTGCTAAATCCCCAGTGCTTGGTGCAATGCCTGAAACATAGTATCTTTTGAATGAAGTAATATTAGTCATTAATTGGTAAACAAAAATGTGGATGGCAGGAAAGAAGAAGGAACAGAGGGGAGGAAGAGAGCAAAGTAGGGGAGAAGAGAACTCTGGAGCATACACCCCAATGGCCAAGCCCCCACTCACAGGATATAGGCGATGACTCCAATGGACCAGCAATCCACTGCCTTGCTGTAAGGCTTCTGGGCCAGGACCTCAGGAGCTATGGAGGGAAAAGGACATGGTGGTGACAAATCTCTGCCCTGCAGCTCCTGGTTCCTCCCCTGCCCATGGCCCCAGCCCAGGGCCCTCCGCACCCACGTATCCCGGGGTCCCGCAGGCTGTGGAGAGTACACTGCTGGGGTCCTCCATCTTGGAGAGGCCAAAGTCGGAGATCATGATCTTGGAGTCTTCATCCAGGCTGTAGTACAGCAGGTTCTCTGGCTTAGAGGGCAGGAGGGAGGGGAAGGGGCAGTCAGAGATGGCCAGAGGCTGGCAGAACCTCCTGTCCTCCCAAGTACCCCCTGCGAAACAGTGGGCCCCCAAAAGCCACTGTGGCTTCACAGCTGCTATCTTGGTTGGAGGTGCAAAAAACTAAAGGAAGTTATCAAGAAGATGAAAAATTCTAGTAAGGACGAGGGCCATGAAGATGTGGGAGGGAATTTCCTGGAAACCTCAGATACTTACTGTGAAACACTAAATAAATAATTTTTGAGCACCTACTGTGTGCTAGATCTTGTGGTAATGCTTGATTTCATGTCATCCTTATCACACCCCTACCAGCCCAGCCCAAATAATCCCACTTTACAGATGAGGACACTGATGCCTTGAGAGGAAAAGTGACTTGCCTGAGAACCTACAGTTAGGGAGTAACAGGGCCAGGATTCAAACTCAGATCTGTCTCACCCCAGATCTGGCCCTCTCTAGACTGGAACGAGAGGTACTACACAAGGTGAACCCCATCACAATCTCTGAGAAGTAGGATTTCAGATGTTTCTAGCTTTTTTCATTATGTTTTGCTCTCCCAAGTTTTCCACAAAGAGCAAGTGGAAATTTTATCAGAAAAAGACACAAGACATTATTTGGATAAAATGACAGAGTTCACCTTTGTGTCCTTTTGAGTGTCTGAACTGGAATGGGAGGAAGCAGTTTAGGGCTTAAAAGGTCCATTTTGCAGATGGGAAGCCAAGGCTCAGCAAAGGGGTGAAAGTTACCCAAGTGAGAAGTATGCAGAGCCCCACCCCTGGGTGCTCAAGCTCACCACACCCTCACACCTCACCTTGAGGTCCCGGTGTACAATGCCCAGATCGTGCAGATACTTGACAGCATCCAGCACCTGGAATATAAGGCGGCTGGCGTCCCGCTCTGTGTAGAAGCCTTTTTCCACAATGCGGTCAAACAGCTCTCCTCCTGACACCCTGCAGCAGAGAGCAGAGCAGTCTGACCAAGAGAGAAGCAGGGGGGCTCGGGAGGGGCAGCAGAGAGAGATGTGAGGAAGGGTTAGAGGCTGGGTTACTCACAGCTGCATAATGAGGTAGAGGTGACCCCCACTCTCATAGATGTCATCCAGGGCAACAATGTTGGGGTGCTTGATCCTGAATGGAGAAATGAGGTGGTTCAGAGCTGAGGACAGCTCAGCCACCTTCCCACCCTCACCTTGAAGGATCACCAGCTGAAAACCAAGGATCTGGATCCCAAAGGGAAAAGCTGACTTACCACAGTTGATTATAATGTGTTAGAAGGCAGGAGAGCACAAAGGTAAACACTAGACTCTGGCATCGGACAGACTTGGGTCCAAACTTGCCTATACTACGTGCTATTTGGGGACAAGTCTTTTCACCTCACAGTGCTGGATCAATACATGATTTTTAAATCTTTCTGTCTTGATAAGTCTGTCAGCCTGCATGAGACCAGGGGCTTTATCCTGCTCACCACTGTTCCTCCAGCACCTGGTACAGACTAGGTGCTCATGAATATTCATTGAATTGAGTGTAATGTCTCTGAGCCTCAGTTTCTTCATCTATAATATGAAGCCAATGATAGTACTTCCTTCAAAGAGTTGGGGTAAGGATCACATGAGATAATGCAGGCAAGGTAAGATGCTTGGCATAGTGCCCGGCACATAGTAAATGTTCAAAAATTCACCAATGATGGTGATTGAGCTTGATGGAAGATGGCTCTGCTGCACACTTACTTTGACCTTGGACAAGTCCTTTGCCTTCTCTGGGCTTCAATTCCCTCACCCCTACCACCAATAGTGGAAATGATCATTTTGTCCCTTCACAGGGTGGTTGGAAAGCTCAGGGAAGAGAATGAAGATTCTCTATAAGCTTTCTAGTGAGGCAGGAAGTTTCATGCCACGTGAGCAATTCTTAGACCAGGTGTTGATTTAGTCAGAAGGTCAGCACAGAGGCATTTCTGAACTTGCTGAGTGACTTATCATGTGGGAGAACCGGGGGTGGGTCTAGCGATAACACCAGCTGAGATATATAGGTTCAAGCCCTGTTCAAGGATTGACCTTTAGACCTGATTGATCAGATTAAACTTCTGTAAATAAGCAATGACATCTCAATCACATCTGTCATGTTAGCTATTGTGCCAGACACTTGAAATAAAGGGCCTCTGCTGCTCTCCACAACCTTGACAAGTGGAGATCATTACCCCATTTTATAAATGAGTAATTTGAGGCTCAGGTTAAATGATTTGCCCAAAGAAGGGGTCGGATGAGGATGGGAAGGGCCAGGGCAGGGTCAGCCTGGGCAGGGACAGGCTATGGCTCACGCACTTGTGCAGCACAGCAATCTCATTTTCCATGCTGCCCTCCTTGCCCTCCAGAGCCTTCTTGGCAATGCATTTGATGGCCACCAGCTTCTGAGTCCTTTTATCTTCTGCCAGGATTACCTCTGAGAAGGCCCCCCTGCAGGGAGAAGTATTCATGAGACAGGGAACTGGAACCCCAGTTTCCCTCCATCCCCTATGGGTTCTGTGACCACCTCTGGACCAAGGAGGTAGGATGAGACTCTCCGCATCATTCATTCATCCTCTAGCGCCAATCAGAGTAGTCTGTGCCCTGGCCCCAGTGATTAGGTCATGTGATGCAAGCCAGGTTATTGCACTTTGCAAATGTGGTGCTCTTTCCTGCTAAGCTGGTAGAATGTAAGCCTCAGGGTAATTAATGGTAGTCATCTTCTTACCACTTGGGGAGAACCTGTTTGAAAATGAAGCCAGCACAAAAGAAATCAGACCTGAGAAGTGGTCCAAGACAATTTCCTGATAACATCATGTGAGCCCCTGGATCCAGCCATGCCTGAAGTTTATACCCTGGACTTTTTCATTATGTGCATGATTGATTCCTTTTTCTGCTAAAGAAATTTGAGTCCTGGCTAATTTAATACCCTTTAGAACCTTAAAATACCAAAAGCATCACCTAGAAACTATTTATAAATGCAGAATCTCAGGTCCCACCTCAGACCTACTATGTTAGAATCTGCATTTTAACAAGATCCTTGAGTGATTTGTATGCTCACTGAAGTTTGAAAAGCAGTGCTTTACAATAGGCTCTTAGAAAGGAACAAATAAACTCAGTTGCACTGAAGTTCACTGATTAAGGACGGTTTACGTAAGTATTTTTTCTACAACTTTTTGGATAATAGGTCATAAGTCAAAGAAAAGCATCTCCCATGGTGAAATCTCAATCATCAGAATAACTAGTGACTGTGGTAGTCTCATTGCAGGTTTCCAGTCCTGTCCCTCTCCAATTGACCCTCCATACTGTGGTCAGAGTGACCATCTTGAATTGCAAACCTGCCAAAAAGTCTTAAATGTCTTCTTATGGCCTGCGGGGTAAAGTCCAGCCTCCATAGCTTGGCTTTCAAGGCCATGCATGACCTGTTCCCCTCTCTTCTCCAGCCTCTTCCACTCTTCCCCAGCTTCTGATTTTAAGCTCCACCTGACTCTACCCCTTTCCACATGTTTTGCATAGCCTTTGCTTATGCTATTCCTTCTGCCTGGGATGTCCTTTATCTCTGACAAGTACATTTCTACCCATCTTCCAGTACCCAGCTCTAATGCTCCCTACTCCAGAAAGTATTCCCCCAGGCAGAAGCCACTGCTCTCTCTGGGCTCTACAGAGTCCTCATTCCCTTCTTTAATTGGAGCCCAGCATGCACCTCGTTGGCATTTTCCATGTGTCTGTCTCCCTCACATGTTTGGGATCAACTTGAGGGCAGAGACCAGGTTTGAGTTATTTCTGGATTCCCAGCACCGAAAACAGAGCCATGCCCAGCTGTAGTTGCCAGACGTAGGCCAGAACTCCCAGCTCTTGGCAGCAAGTTGAATAAACTGATTCCTTCATTCTCCCCTACTTCCTTCTCTTCATGGGAACCCAGAGCTGTGGCAAGAGCAGCTCCTGTTCTATCCACTGTCAGCCAGAAGGGAAAAGCCAGTATCCGCCATGGCAAGGCTGCCATAGGGCTGGGCTATGGGAAACAGGAAGTAGTGAGCAACTGGCCAGAGGAAGCACCACCCTGGACTTAGCACCCCCAACCAGCCAGGCCCAAGAGTGAGGCCCTTCCCAGCCCCATCCCTCAGCTCAGGGACAACCCCCATTTTCTCCAGCCCTGAGACTCACGTTCCCAGAACATCACGGAAGTCGTAAATGTCCCTAATGTCCTCCGCTTGCTTCCAGCTGGGGCCTTCCACTGCCCCCGGCATGGCCCACTGCCCCCCGGCCACAGCCAGGGCTCCTGGAAAGGGAGGTGGAGGGAAAAGACTCAGTGGGGCCCAGACTTCCATGTGGGAACTTACTGGGAGCCCCATTCAATCATTCATCCTGCATCTATTCATCCTTTCATTCTTTTATGTAACAAAATCATTCAACAAACATTCATTCATTCACCAGTCATTTATTCATTTAGCAAATCCTTATGCCAGAGAAAAATCCTCCTTGGTGGCAGCAAAATCCTTTATTCAGCAAAGTCATTCACTCATTCATTCATTTATTCAGCTCACCTCCCAGTATCTCCCTCTCCAAATCCAAATATCCCTGGGGACCTTGGCCTCCAAGAGGACAGCAGAGAAGACCCCAGAACATAAAGCCCAGAAGGATGCCCCTGTCTGGAGAACCCCAATGTCCCAGCCCCACCCTGGGAATTGCTTGGGTGTCTCCGCTCCCTCCTCCTTCTCTCCCCCACCCCACCCACCCAGTCTCTAGGAAATTGGGCTTCCGGCTGCCTGGGCTTCCAGCAATATCTCAGCCAGGGTTTTAAATAGCTCCTTCTGCACTGTTGCCACGGCAACAGCAGCCACAGCTGGAACTCGCCAGGACTCCTATTTCCCCCCTCCCACCTGACTCCCTCTCTGGGTCTCAGCAGCCTGAGAAATGGTCCCACCCAGCCTGTCCCCTCCTAACTTCACCTGACCCTGATCCAGCCTATACCTTATTCTGGTGAGACCTCTGTCTTCAGGAGAGGGTGGGAGTTCTTTCTCCATTTATCAGATGGTGAATGCCGAAACAGAGGTCCAGAGTTTCCCAAATGACCCCTCCCTGGGGCCCCCAACTAAATTTTGCTGAGGGCAAAGATATTACAGGGTTCCTTCCTCTATTGGAAGGCTGTCCTCAGCTGCTCCTTCCAATACGCAGCCAGACTGGGTATTCAGAGAACACAGCCCCTCAATCCCATCCCAGGCCCCCACAAAAGGTGAGGCGGAAACAGCCCAGCACGCTGTGTGACCTCAGGGTGGGCACTTTCCTTCTCTCTTTCCTTTGCAGGACAATGTGGGGAAGGTGCCCTGACTAGAGTCCCTGGTGTGAGATCCTACTCCTTTGCTTGAACCTCCTTCCCACAGGGGCTTGGCCAGGTACACAGGGACTGTGGACGGTGGCAGGAGCTCAGTGCCAGCCACCTCTTCAGGAAATGAGACTTGATGATTAGCTCTAGAGGCAGAGTTTTGAAAACCATCTGGAGGCCTTGTACATACAACCCTCACAGTTCCATGCACATCCCTGCACGCAGACACACCACACCAAGCCCCACCCACACCCCTGAACCCAAACACCTGCCCACAGATCCAGCACAGTCCATACCCAGATACCCTGACACCTAATAATATATGTACACCCAGACGTTGGTACATATGTCCAAATACATGATCCCCCAGTCATCCTCACACCTAAACATCCCTCCCATAGGTCCCTCTCACACCTTGAAACACACATCTGTATATACCTAGACCAGATGATGCCCAGAAACAAAACACACACACATGCGACATCCAGGATTCACTCATGCCCTTCACCCTCCAGTCCCTATATACCCTAGAAGCTCCTGTACTGGAAACCAAACCCCAACAACTTACACACCTAACTGCAAACATCCTCAGTACACAATCATATACCCCATCCCCCACTCTTACAACCTTTTGAGATACCAGCCTGCACAACACCTGGGCACATATCTGCAACTAAAACAGATTCCCAGGCATCCCCACCCAAGAAGGATACACTTACACACCAGCACACGGCAACCCCGCATCTGATCCACAGGCTCCTACTAAGACATTAGCGCACCCCACCCAACACGGCCCCCACACATCTCTGCCTCCAAATGCCCATTCCTTCCACATTCAGGCCCAGCTGCTTGCACACACACACACACACACACACACACACACACACACACATCCCTGCCTTCCCCCATTATCCACTCAGTTCCCCACCTGCCCGCCTGGCACCTGCTGGGCCTGGGGCAGTGTGGTCGGGGGAAAGGGCCCACCCAGCCCTGCCCACCAGCCCTGCCCATCCAGAGTCCAGCCAGTCCCGACACCCCCTCAGCCTTGGGGGAGGGCATCCAGCGGCTGCGGGGTCCGGCCGCCCCTCCTAGGCGCCCAGGGGCGAAGGCGGGACGCCCCCCGGGCTGTACCTGCGGCTGCCCCGCCGCGGGGCTGGCTGCGAGGCCCGAGGTGGCTGCGGCTGAGCTCCCGCCGCCGAGCTCCAGTCCCGCCCGCGGTTCTCTCGCCCGGGCTCGGCTCGGGCTCAGCTGGCTCCCTCCGCCCGCCTGCGGCTCTGATGTCAGCGGAGGAGGAGCCTGCGGCGGAGGGACAAGGGACTCGGCTCCCGGCCTGGGGAAGGGGCGCGCGGGGGCCGAGGGGGGCCGAGGGGGGCCGAGGGGGGCCGAGGGGGGCCCTTCATAGGGGTCAAGTCCTCTGCGGGGCTCTTCCTGCCCCTCGTCTCTGGTAGGACTCCCATTTCACAGAAGGAACACCTGAGGCCCAAAGGGTTCTAAATCAGCAGGGGGTCGGCAGCAAAGCCGGATTCGAATCCAGGTCTGTCCGAGGCCAGGGGCTGGCCAGTTTCTCCCTGTCGCTCCGCGGAGTTTGCTTCAGACCCGCGTGGGAGCTCCCGCGGGCCGCGGCGGCTGCGTTGCCCCTCCCCTCTCTACCACTCCCACCCCCGGTGCCCAGAAGGCCATTAGACCCCTCCCAAGGGCTCAGGAGGTTGTTGAGGGTGGGGATGGGGGACTAGGGAAAGATTAGGTATTGAAGGGGATCGAGACAGCGGCAGGGTGGGGACCCCATTTGATGGGTGGAAAAAATAAGGCACGAGGTCCCTCGGCGGGGCAGAGCTGATGCCCCAGTTCCCTACTCCGGGGTGTGGTGCCCAGAGGGCCGGGGGCTAGGGAGGAAAGGGGGAGGAGAGGGAGTTAAATCGGGATGGTGGAGGAAGCCGGCCAAAGGGGACCAAAGCCCCACGTGACTGGGCCGGCGCCAGAGGCTGACCGCCGGCGGGAGGCGCGGCAGGCAGGCGGCCAAGGGACCTGGCCCAGGTCCTCTTGCGCAAGGCCTTCCTTGGGAAGAAATTCAGTGCGGAGTGAAGAAGGGGGAGCAACTCACGAGAAGTGGGAGTGGGGCTGGACTGTGACCAGCCAGGGGAGGCACTTTGCTTGGACCCCCACTGCTCCTGAATCACCCCTGGGCCTCTCCCCCTCCCTGGATTGCTGCATTGTCCAGCTGGAGATGGGGAGAAGACAACGCTTACCCCAACTCCGTTTCGACTGGCCTTTCCCCTCTTTATTTTCAGGACTGTGTCAGAGGGTGGTCA
This sequence comes from Miniopterus natalensis, assembly GCF_054644295.1. Classification (NCBI taxonomy): domain Eukaryota; kingdom Metazoa; phylum Chordata; class Mammalia; order Chiroptera; family Miniopteridae; genus Miniopterus; species Miniopterus natalensis. The sequence goes on along the minus strand of NC_142095.1, from coordinate 32,967,509 downwards.
GTTTATTATGTCCAGGGTACAGATGAGAGAGGAAGATGGTTAAAGTTCCTAAAAAGTCTTTAGAGATACACTTTTCTGAGTCACACATAACCTGCCCGAGCCTCACGTTCTTCGTCTGGAATATGGTAATAGTGACGACTGACTCAGTTCTCCTGAGAATTCTGAGATAATGGATGTGAAGTGCCTGTAGGGATTCAAACTATGAGAGCTAGACTTAGTGTAAACTGGGGCTCAGAGAAGGGACCTGATTTGTCTAAGGACAGGGGGCTAAGGGACAATTTCCCTCCCCCAAATCTCAGTATCGCACACTGTCTAGTCCATGGAAAAACACACTTCATGCCCAGAGCTGAGCTCATGTCCCATCCCTACACCCACCCAATACGCCCGCTGAGCTGAGGTGGTCTCACCACAAATTCCTGTTTATCTTTTTAACATTCCCAAGATGATAAGGTGGACTCTGTCCTTCTGAGGACTTGTATAATTTCTATGCTCTGTTACACATTTTGTCTACTTTTAAGCATGTCTGAGGGCACTTATGCTTTCTTTTTTTCTAGCAAATTGTCTTTTTAAATTTTATTTTATTTTAATTTTTTTGTCACTGCCTTTGGTCACTTTTTTATTCAAAATTAGCTGTCCAAAGTGATTTGACTTTTATGGAATAAACAAATTTAAGTTTATGCCACAGGCTTCTTTTCTTCTGTGGTAGGTTTCTTTTCTGCAGGTTTCTTCTCAGCTGCTGGTTTCTTGGTAGCTGCAGCCTTTTTTCCCCCCACCAAAGGCTTCTTCTGCTTCTTAATGCCAACAGCCTTCTTTCCTTTCTTCCCTACCACAGGCTTCTTGCCTGGAGCCCCCTTCTCATCTGATTTGGCTTCTAGCACTGCTGCTGCTTTATCCACCTGGAGCTTGTGGTTCTTGGACTGGCGAAGAATGGTGTTCAGGCTCATGGTCTTTGCATATGGGTTTAGCTTCAACATGATTCTCAGGTTTTTCAGTGGATTCTTCTTCAGGACTCTGCAATGAATCTTCTTGTATGGTGCTCTGGGCTTTTCAAGATTCTGCTAAGGTCTGTATTGAGCATCTTGTGCATGGGAGTGTTGTAGTTACTCTTGAGGGAGGCAGCTTTACACCATGTGCCATACAGCTCATCTAACTTGCGGAAAGCACTTTCAGTCCAAATGCAGAAGGGGCCCACATGCCCACCAGGAGCAAGTTTCAAAATGTTCAGTTTGCTTACATTAAGCAGAGTAATTCCAGGGATGTTCCTGAAGGCTTTGATGATACTGTGTCCTCATTATAGATGATGCAAGGACCCCTGCGCTGGATACGATGACGGTTTCTCATTTTGCCCTTGCCAGCTCTCATTGGCTGTGAGGCATAGACCTTTTTAATGTAATTCCAGGCCTTAAGTTTCTTAAGAAGCAAAACAGCCTCCTTGATTTTCCTGTAGCCTTCGACTTTATTTTCAACCACCAAAGGAAGTTCAGGAACTTCCTCAATACGATGACCTTTAGACATGACCAGTGCTGGTAAGGCCGAAGCAGCCAAGGCAGAGCAGATGGCATATTGTTTCTGTGTTGTGTTCATCCTGTGGTGCCAACGGGGCCAGGTTTTGGTTGGTGCAAACATGCGGCCCCCACGACACGTATTTCCAAAAGCACCCCGGCCAGAACGATGAGTTCCACCACCTCAGATGCTGGGAATTCAAGCCACAGCTGTGCCAGTACCCCAAGACTCGGCACTGGTCTGATGACCTGCCAGTTCACTGACAGCATAGGGCTGTCTATTGTTTTTGCGCAAGTTCGTGTGAACGAAGTTCACAATATCTGGTCGAATGGGAGCCTTGAACACAGCAGGTAAAGTAACATTTTTGCCAGATGTTTCCCCCTTTCGGAGTACACAGATATCAGTAGATGAGCACGCGCCATGGCAGGGAGAGGAAAAGATCACACTCCTCTCTACCTGGCGGCTCCCACAGGAAAAGCCAAATTGTCTTTTTTTTAAAGATTTTTTAAAAATTGATTTTAGAGAGGCAGCTTGGCTCCATGGTTGAGCATCCACCTATGATCCAGGAGACGGAGGTTCGATTCCTGATCAGGGCACATGCCCAGGTTTCAGGCTTGATCCCCAGTAGGGGCATGCAGGAGGTAAGCTGATCAATGACTCTCTCTTATCTGTGATGTTTCTTTCCCTCTCCCTTCCTCTCTCTCAAATCAATAAATACATGTCAGGACCCAGCCTGAAAAACGAACAAACCTGAGTTCGAGCGGTGGGAATGAAAGAGACAAACAAAGTTATGGGATCAGGAGGACTGCCCTCTAATGAGGAGCAGCACCAAATGGCTTCAATGCCTTTATTATATAGTAAGTAACAAACAAGTGATAATGCGGTGAGGGTGATACAAACTAGTTCCTTCAAAGCTGCATAAACACTCTTTCAGAATAAACATTCTGCCTCCTCCGTGAGCCCAGACCTTGGTGATATCTTTGTCTCGGCTCCTCATGGGAACTTGTGGGGAGGGTCTAGTCCTTGACTTCAGACCCTCAGATGATGTGGACCATGTCCAGACACATCACTGGCTCCCAACAAAGACATATTAAAAAAAAAAATTTATTTTACAGAGAGAGGAACAGGGAGAGAGAATCAATGTGAGAGAGAAATATCAACTGGCTGTCTTTCATATGCACTCCAACTGGGGATCAAACCCCCAACCTGGATATGTGCGCTGACTGGGAATCAAACTTGCCATCTTTTGGTGCACAGGACTACATTTTTGAGCCACACTGCCTAGGGCTGTCTTTTTTTTTTTTTTCATTTTTAAAATTTATTTGACCTTCAATTCTAAATGATAGCTTTGCTGGGTAGAGTGATCTTGGTTGTAGTTCCATCTTTATTGTTGAGAGTATTACAGGTGTCCCATTTTTCCCCCCGATTGACCCCCTCTACTTCACTCCCAGGCCTTCACCCCGTTAACTGTGTCCATGGGTTATGCATATATGCATATAACTTCTTTGGTTAATCTCTTCCCACCCTCCACCCCCCTTCCCTCTTTTATCTGAAATATGATCGTCTGTTGCATGCGTCAATGTCGCTGGATCTATTTAGTTCATCAGATTCTTTTGTTCATTAGCTTCTTAAAGAAGACCCTTCAACTTTTCCTGTAGTGCTGTTCTGGTGGTGATGAACTCCTTCAGCTTTTTCTTATCTGTGAAGCTCTTTATTTGACCTTCAATTCTAAATGATAGTTTTGCTGGGTAGAGCAATCTTGGTTGTAGTTCCATGTTTTTCATCACTTTGAATATTTCTTGCCACTCCCTTCTGGCCTGCAAGGTTTCTGTTGAGAAATCAGCTGACAGTCGTATGGGTGCTCCCTCGTAGGTAACTAATTGCTTTTCTCTTGCTGCTTTTAAGATTCTCTCTTTGTCTTTAACCTTTGGCATTTTAATTATGATGTGTCTTGCTGTGGGCCTCTTTGGGTTCCTCTTGTTTGGGACCCTCCGTGCTTCCTGGACTTGTAAGTCGATTTCTTTCCCCACATAGGGGACGTTTTCTGTAATTATTTTTTCAAATAGGTTTTCAATTTTTTGCTCTCTTTCTTCCCCTTCTGGCACCCCAATAATATGAATGTGGGGCCTCTTGAAGTTGTCCCAGAGGCTCCTTATACTATTTTTATATTTCTGGATTCTTTTTTCTTTTTGCTCTTTTGGTTGGGTGTTTTTTGTTTCCTCATGTTTCAAATTGCTGATTTGATTCTCAGCATCCTCTACTCTACTGTTGATTCCCTATAAATTATTCTTCATTTCAGTTCGTGTAGCCTTCATTTCAAATTGGTACTTTATTTTGTTATTGGTTTTCTCAGTTATTTTCCTAATAGCCTGGTTAAACATGCTTATAAACAAAATTCTGAATTCTGTATCTGTTAGCTTGCTTGGATCTATTTCATTTAGTTCCTCTTCTAGAGATTTCTTCTGCTCTTTCCTTTGTGACATGTTTCTTTGCCTCCCCATTTTGGCTGCTTCCAGGTGTTTGTTTCTATGTATTAGGTAGAGTTGCTATGTGTCCTGGAATTGGTAGAGTGGCTTTGTGTATTAGGTGTCCTATAGGGCCTAGTGGCTCAGCCTCTCCAGTGACCTGAGCTGGGCCTTCTAGGTGCTCCCCTGTGTGGGCTGTGTGCACTGTCCTGTTGTAGTTGAGCCTTGGTTGCTGTTGGCATCACTGGGAGGAACTGACCCTGCAGCCAATCAGCTGTGAGGACCAAAGAGCTGCTGTGCTGGAGACACCCCTATGGATCAGGATTTACTTCAGTGGAGCTTTGGTGTTCACCAAGTGTGCCCCTTGAGTGTGCCACTCGTGGATGTGGTAGGGCTGTAATCCAGCGTGGTCGAGTCTAACCACCAGATACACTGTCTCTGGGGCCTCCCAGGAGGTGCAAAGTCAGCCTCTGCCAGTGCCTTGCCCAGGGCCACCCAGCCTGAGCTACACAGCAAACTGTAGTTGGCTGCTACTTGTGCTGGGCTTGGTGTTGTCCAGGAGAGGCCCAGCTATGAGCCAATGCAGGCTGCTGCTAGTGCCAGGCCTGGGGCCCCTTATCAAGCCATATGGGGTCCCCTGCTGCTTGTTTGAGAGATTTTAGGAAAGTCCTAAGCATGAGGCTTGAGAGGCCACTGCATAGAAAAGCCCCTGGAAATGGCCTGGATGAGCTGCAGGTGGGGAGGGGCGGGGCCTCCGGGAATCACGGGGCGGGGCCAAAGGTGTGAGTCAGGTGCTGGCGATTCAAACATGGCGCCTGCCTGCTGGCTGTGTGCAGGGAGGACTCGCCAAAGGAGCCATGGCCTCTGCCAGCCCTTCTGCCTGGGAGAAAGCTGCCCTGCCAGCTCTCGCCCCGATTCCAGGCAGGTTAGTTCCTCCCCGAGTGTCCCAGGTTCCCTTCAAGCTGCTGCCCGGTGCTGGGCTCAGAGGCAGCGGGTCTGAATGAGTCTGTGCCGGGCCCTTTAAGAGGAGCTGCTGGGGCTCCCACAGCCTCCGAGACCCTCAGCCACAGTCCCTGCTGGTTTCACAGCCCGGAGTTGTGGGGACGTCTCTTCCTGGCCTGGAGCCCTGGGCTGGGCCCTGCTGTGGGGCTGGGACCCCTCACTCCTCTGGGAAACCTCTGCCACCGAGATGTCCCTCCCGGGTTTAGCCTGTGGCACCGGCACCGGGTGTGGGCCTGAGGCTGCGCCTCCAGGATTCAGCCCCGATCCGCCCGAGTCTCTGCCCCTCCTCCCGGTCTCGGTGCTTCTTCAGTTCCCTGGTTGTAGGGCTTCTGTGCAGCCAGGTTTCAGGAGGTTCTGAGTGATGGTTGTTCTGTATTTTAGTTGTAATTTTGATGTGGTTGTGGAGGTGGCGGGTTTAGCTGTTCCCTATGCTGCCATCTTGTTTCTCCTCTTTTTTGCGTTTTAAAAATATTTCTACTAAATAAGTTGAAAGGTTAAGGTTGGTGCAGGCAGGCTAAATAGCCATCTCAGATAGTGGATAAAGAATAATTGAATTTATTTAAGGAAAGGGGGATAGGAGATGGGGGACATCCAAAGGGAAAATCTATGCAGCACAGAGTCAAAGGGTATTGGGTCCATGATGGCAGCAAGAATAAACTTGGGACCGTGAAACAAGGAAGGTGCATGGAAGAAGTAACTGGAGAGCCTAGGCTGGGCTGCTTTGGCTCACAGAGAGGTCAAAGAGCAAGAAGGGGCCTCGGAGGCAGGTTCAGGGGGTAAGCCTGGGACAAGCTGCTGCTGCCCATTGCTCCCCTGGTTGCAAGTCTCATGGGGTCCCCTCTCCTCTGAGGAAAGAAAGGATGTGAAGATGGCAGTGGTGTGTTGGAGGAGTGTCTCAATAGAATATTCATCACCTTTCCAGGTGTGCTCTTTCAGGATCAAGGTCTGCACTGATTGGTTGGTGCCAGGGCAGGAGATCATTAGTCAATGTAGCTGGTCCTGAGGCAGCCAAGGGTGCCACTTGTCTGGTTTTGCCCCTTTTCTGGGCCTGGAGCTGAAGTATCACTGAGGCCTAGATGTTATCTTTAGGGAGGAAACACTCAGGGGGTCTAAACCGCTCAGGGGGTCTAAACCGCATGACCAGTGATATGCTGGGGGAGGATAGGTTACCCTGGGGACAAGAATCTTGTTTTCCCAGTTTTGCCCTTTGCTAGGCATCTGGGGCTTCCTGCCTTGGTGAGTTTCTGTACTCCAATTTCTGTACCTGGGTTTCTGTACATGGCCCATCTAACACAAGTAATAAATTCAAGAAAATTACATAAAATACTAAAAACACACACAAGACCATTTTTGCCACTGATTAGATGCCTTCACTTGCCAAGTAACAGAATCTCAATCTAAGCCAGTTTCATCAAAGAGGAACCTATGGTTCACAATAGCTGACGCAAGATGGAAGGAAAAACACCAGGGATCAAGGTCTTGGAGACTGGAACTGGAGACACAGTACTCATAGGATTTGCTTTCTCTCATCTCTACTTGTCTCCACATCTCCTTGCACATTGGCTTCCTTTCTTCTGCAGAATGATCTCTACCTGGCAGGAAACATGTGAGGCAGCCCCAGCTTTCCAAATGAACCAGCAGAAGGAGAGCAATATACTCAGGGGAGAACTCTCTGATGGGTTCTGCTGGAGTGACATGCCTACCCCTTGGCCCTAAAAACTGTTGCCAGAGGAACGAGGTACTATATTGGACAAATGTACTGTCATGGGCAGCCACACTAGTGTCACAAGGAATGAAGAGGGATAACCTGCCCAAAGGAAATAGGGGTGCTGGGCAGGCATGAGTAACAAATTGATCCCAGCCCTGTTCAAGTCAATCAGAAATATCCAGCGTTAATATTTTGGGGTGCTTATTCTTTTGGACTTTTGGGGATGCATATACACATACACATTACTTCCTACAGCCTCCCTCCTCCCAACAAGCATATTTCAAAAGCATATTTCAAAAAGTGAGTCAAGGAAAGTCAAATTTATGAAAAGAAAATGGAAATACTCCTCTTCTCTCCTTTGCTATTAAAAAGATGGCAAAGCAACTCAGGCATCTCCATCAATTCTTGTACCTGACAGAAAATCAGCCTTTGGAGGAGTGAAAATGGAAGAAATCACAAAGAAAAGATGGACAGGTTTATAAAACATTAAAACATTCTTTTAATTTCTGTTGCTGGAAACAAACCAAAAAACCCATACACTACTCCAAAATCGTGGCCAACAAACAGTAAAAGGCAAACTTCAGACTGGGAAATGTTTTACAGGCAATGGGTTAATATTTCTATTTAGTAAAGAACATGTAAAATTGGTAACGAACAAACTAAGAAGCCAATAAATGGTCAAAGGAAATAGATGAAACAATAAACAGGGAACAATTTATATCTCACAAGTAATCAAAGTACAAACTAAAAGAGCTCATTTATAGCCTTTCAAACCTGAAGTTTGAAAAACTGGTAACACCAAAGTCTGGTGTTAGTGTGAATAATGAATACTTCTACATTTCTGGTGAGAAAATTACTTGCTGAAAATCTTTTAAAAAGCAATTTGGCGGGGGTGGTGGTTGGGGGAAGCTGGGTGGGGAGGGTGGAGAGATTGAGAAAAAAAGAAAAAACCTCATGGGCACAGATAACAGTGTGGTGGTTGCAGGTGGTGTGGAGGGGAAGTAGGTGGAGGAGGGTATAAATGGTGATGGATGGAGACTTGACTTGGGGTGGTGAACACACAATACAGAGTACAGATGATGTGTTGTAGAATTGTGCATCTGAAACCTGTATAATTTTGTTAACTAGTATCACCCCAATAAATTCAATAAAAAGGGGAAAAAAAGCAATTTGGCAATATTCATCAAAGGCTTAAATAATGTCCAGGCCTTTTTGACCCAGGAATTCCTCTTCTGGGAATCAGTTTCAAGAAAATAAACCTGAATTAGGACAAAGCTTTCTGCTCCAAGATGTTTGAAGAAATATTTTTGGTGGGTGTGTATTGCAATATGGTGTTCAATTATTTAAATTATATTTAAACAACAAGAAGAAAGAAATAAAATGGATTTGAATGTCATATCCATCACATCTTTTTTCTCCTACTGTTGAAACAGTCATAGCACATTAAAAGACATTTGGAGCCAGGCCAGTGTGGCTTAGTTGGTTGAGCATCAACCCATGAACCAAGAGGTCACTGATTCGATTCCCAGTCAGGGTGCATGCCCGGGTTGTGGGCTCTATCCCCAGTAGGGAGCATGCAGGAGGCAGCCAATCTATAATGCTTCTCATCAGTGTTTCTCTCTCTCTCTTCCTCTCTCTCTCAAAATCAGTAAAAAAAAAGACATTTGGAGTCAAACATACCTGGACTCAAACTCTACTTCCACCCCTTACCAGCTGTGGGATCTTGGGTAAATCATTTCACTGTTCTGAGCCTGCTTTTTTGTCTTTAACATGGCATAATCATACTGATAAACATACCTACTTTGTAGAACAATTTTGAAAATGAGACAGTGCCTCATTTTCAAAGTGCCTTTCACCCAGTAGGCTAGTTCCCTTCCTGTCATTTGGGTTCCCAGGAAGTCCCTGGTACATAGTAGATGCTTAATAAGAAATGAGACAGAAGAGTTCTCTACTCCTTTCTAGGCATCAGCTGTCCTAGGACAATTGCTTGTAATCTAATTTCTTCTTCCATTCTTGAAGCCCCACATGTTGTAGTCAAGCTCTGAATTTTGGGTTTTCCTCCTGCCTTCATGGTGTCTACCCCTACTTCTTACCTTATCAGGAGCAGCCCATCTTAAGAGGCTCAGAGATCCTTCCAATATTTACCAGATCTCACTGATCTCTCTTGGCTAATACAAGCCTATTTTGGAGGAATGATTCATGTGCTTTTCTCTGATTCTCAACCCATAGTACCTTTAATTTTGTATGTGGTAGTGCTGGCAGGCCCAGAGAGGGACAGTTAGAAGAGGGCCTCTAGAGTCTAAGACTCAGCTTACAAAACTGGCTCACCACCAGTTATCTGATCTGATCCTTCCTCTTTCTGTATCCTAGTTTCCTCATCTGTAAAATAAGGGTAATAGTATTACCTGCTCTTACATAGGGTTGTTGAGGGGACCAAATGAGAGAATTCATATAAAGGGCTTGGTACCATTCTAGCTTGGTCCCTTGCAGAATCATCCCCCAGAGCTATGTTTTAACAACATGCTCTGAGTTTTCATCAAAAGTTGTGAAAAGAAGTCACACGTGAAACTCACTTTCCATTTGCTGTCAAACTTATGGAGAATATTATCAATATGTGACTTCAGTTGAGAAATTTCTCTGGCATAAAAAATTATTGGAATTTTTGCCAGGAAAACTGGGAGATGCCATCGCCTTTGATATCAGACCTTCCGAGACTAATTCATCTTATTTCTATTTTGGCTTGGCTTCCAGGAAGCTTAGAGCTAAATCTGATGTTTAATAATCCCTATGGGCTTAACTTTGTATTTGTATTTTATGAAATTTATTGTACACATCCTTAATTTTAAGCTTTCTCAAGTTCTTTTGAGAGAGAGGAGGGAGAGGGAGAAGGAGAGGGAAAGGGAGGGGGAGGGGAGAGCAAGGGAGAAAGAAAGGGAAAGAACAAAAGAAGGGAAGGAAGTAGGTATAGTTTGAAAAGTGTGCTTGGCCTGCCAAATGCTCACTGTATCAGCTAGACTATAGGTTTGGTTTCCCTAACAGACACCCAAAATAATTGTGACTTAAATAAAATGAAAGTGTATAACAATCAGGCCACAAGCAGTCCCAGGCTGGTATGAAGACTCCAAGGTAAGAGGGATCCTGGCTTCTTATCTTGTTGCTCCCCTGGTCCTAGGGTGTTTGTTGTCTTTGACCACATGTTTCAAGGTGGTTACCCACCATGCTTCATTCCAGCCAGGGGCAAATGGGGACATGGAGGGCACACTCCTTGGGACTCATAATCTCATAGTTACACACATCTCTTTCTCTTACATCACATGATTACACCCAAGTGCAAGGGAAGCTGGGATATTTAGTTTTTCAGAGGCATATGTCCAACTAAAAATCAGATTTTGGAGGACATATACCAGTTTCTGCCACATCCCCTGTCTAGATGTATTTCTTTGCACATGATTGTACTCCCATCTGCCCCAATTTCACCCTCAATCCCTCTAATCAGTCCAGCCTCCATGCTGCTATCAGAAGTGTTTTCTGATTCAGAGAGCTATTATGGCATTCCCCTGCTCACAAATCACCCCGGCTCTCTACTACCTAGAAAAGTGATTCTCTCACCCGGCTGGGCATGGCTCAGTGGTTGAGCATCGGCCTAGGGTCCAGAAGATTGAGGTTCGATATGTGGTCAGGGCACATGCCAGGGTTGTGGCTTGATCCCCAGTTAGGGGCGTGCAGGAGGCAGCTGATCAATGACTCTCATCATTGATGTTTCTATCTCTCCCTCTCCCTTCCTCTCTCTGAAATCAATAAAGATATATTAAAAAAAAAGAAAAGTGATTCTCAAACATTAATATGTGTCAGGAATCACCTGAAGGGCATATTAAAACAGAGAGGGCTGGGCCCCACCCACAGAATTTCTGATTCAATAGGTCTGGGACCTAAGAATTTGTGTCTTTATTAGGTTCCCAGGTGATGCTACTGGTCCAGAGATCACATTTATTTTTTTTAAAAATATATCTTTATTGATTTCAGAGAGAGGAAAGGAGAGGGAGAGAGAGATAGAAACATCAATGATGAGAGAGTCATTGATGGAGCCCACAACCCGGGCATGTGCCCTGACCGGGATTCGAGCCCTGATCGCCTGGATCCCAGGTCGTCGCTCAACTGCTGAGCCACGCCCTGGCTAGGCCAGAGATCACATTTTGAGAACCACTGACCTAAAAAATAAAGCCCATGCTTCTCGCCTTGGCCCGTGTGGCTCATTTGGTTGGTTGAGCGTCATCCCACACACCAAAGGTCACCAGTTTGATTCCTGGTCAGGGCACATGCCTGGGTTGTGGGCTCGGTCCCCAGTGGGGGGTGTGCAGGAAGCAGCCCATGGATGTTTCTCTCTCACATCGATGTTTTTTTTCCTCTCTCTCCCTTCCTCTCTTTCTGAAAATCAATAAAAACACATATTTTTAAAAAACTGCCCATGCTTCTTAATCTGCCATTCACAACCTGTCCCAGCCTGGTCTCAACCTACTTTCCAGCTTCATCTCTTATCCTTCCCCTCCCCCTCCCCTCAGGGCTCCAATCACACTGAAGCTTTCATCTCTCTCTAAGCAGACCAGCCGTTCACACCTCTGTGCCTTGCTGTTCCTTTTGTCTGGAATGTCTGCTGCCCTGACACCTTCCTTTCCACATCCTCCCTGACGCCTTTGATGTCCCTGCAGATTTTGTACATTCTTCTGTTATTGCTCTTATTGCCTTGTGTTTTTGTCTCCCCAGCTGTCCTCCCATATCTGGAGCCTTAGTCACCTACCTAGCTCTCGGCCATAGCAACAGGGTCACTGAGTGAGGAAACAAAAGTGTGAATGTGGAAATGAAGGCAAGTAGATGGAGTGACTAAATGAACTAGAGAATGAAGAGATGAAATGAAGAGTTAATACACAAAGAGTGAGTCATGGTCCATTTGTGCCTGGTTATCTCCATTGAGTCCTGAGCCCCAGATAAGGAATTTACTCTCTGACCAGGTTTCCACAAAATTCCAAGTTCTAGCCATCTCTCCCCCTCCCCCCCTTTTTAAAAAATATATCTTTATTGACTTCAGAGAGAGGAAGGGAGAGGGAGAGAGAGAGAGAAACATCAATGATGAGAGAGTCACTGATTGGCTGCCTCCTGCAGGCCCCTGAATGGGGATCGAGTCCGAAACCCAGTCATGTGCCCTGACCAGGAATCAAACCACCATCTCCTGGATCCTAGGTCAATGCTCAGCTGCTGAGCGACGCACGGCTGGGCTCTCCCTTCTTAGCAGGAGCCACCTGGGACCCAAAATCCACTGAGTTGGTCCTCCCTAGTGTTCAGGAGTTGCCTGGGGCCGGGGACCCACACTGGGTGATGTTTCAGCTCAGGGCTTAACCTCCATTCAGAGAACCACCCTTGTTCTCTGTCACCTGGTGTTTCTGAAAGTCTGTAATACATTTGGGACTCTGGAGAAGCAATGACAGGTGGATGCCTTTCAGGGCCAAGGCTTTTTGTCCAATCTAGTGATAAGGTGTCAGGATTGTTTCAAATTAAAATTGGAGCCTTGAGATGCTGGAACTAATCTCCCCCCTCCTCCCAGGGAACCTAGCTTCCTCCAAACCCATAAAGGCTCCAGCGGACATGAATATGGCCATAAGAAGGAACTTCTTGTCCCACTGTGGTTGTCAACTCTGTCAGGGATGGTGCAACCTGGGGCTGGTAACTGTTACTGCGCTAAGGCTGTATAGCCCCAGAAGGCAGTGCACCTCTTTGAGCCTTAGTCTCCTCTTCTGTAGGGTGGGATAAACTCACCTATAGGTGTGTGGTGAGCATCAAATAGAACATGGGAGTAAATTTTATTAACCAATGTCACCCCAATAAATTTAATTTAAAAAAAGATATGGGAGTAAAGGGCCCAGCACAGTACCAGGCAAGTAGTAGGTGTGCAACATACATAACTACAGTTCTCACAATTGATACTTAAAAGTGACTTTTCCCTAATGAATCTGGCCCAGTCAGTCTTCTAGGGTTCTTCCTTCTACAATAATGTGTTCAGTGATAGGGATATGCTCTGAGAAATGTGTCGTAGGGTGATTTTGTTGTTGTGTGAACATCATATAGTGCTCTTACACATACCTAGGTGGTATAGCCTACTACACACCTAGGCTAGATGGTCTGGCCTGTTGCTCCTAGGCTACAAACCTATATAGCATGTTACTGAATTCTGTAGGCAATCTTAACACAATGGTAAGTGTATATACACAAAGAAATGGTACAGTAAGAATCTGATATAAAAGATTTTTTAAATGGTATACATGTATAAGGCACTTACCATGAATGGAGCTTGCAGGACTGGAAGTTGCTCTGGGTGAGTCAGTGAGTGAGTAGTAAGTGAATGTGAAGGCCTAGGACACTACTATACACTACTGTAACTTTCTAAACACTGTACAATTAGGCTACACTGAATTTATAAAAAAATGCTCCTCTTTCTTCAATAATAAATTAACCTTAGCTTACTGTAACTTTTCTATTTTACAAACTTTTTAATTTTTTTAACTTGACATGTAATAATGCTTAGCTTAAAACACAAACACATTGTATAGCTGTACAAAAGTATTTTTTCTTTCTAATTTTATGAGATTTTTCTAGTTAAAAATATTTTTAAACTTTTTAGTTTTATTTTTATAATTTAAAAAAATTGATTTTAGAGACAGAGGAAAGGAGAGGGGGAGAGAGATAGAGAGAAACATTAATGTAAAAGTGAAACCAATGGTTGCCTCCAAGCTGCACAAGTCCCCACCGGGGACTGAACTGGAAACCCTGGCATGTGCCCTGAGAATCAAACCTATGACCTTTTGGTGCACAGGATGATGCCCCAACCAACTGAACCACACTAGCCAGGGCTATTTTTAAACTCTTTTAACTTTTTTATTAAGAACTAGGACACTAACACACACATTAGCCTAGGCCTACAGAGAGTCAGGATCACCAATATCACTGTTTTCCACTTCCACATCTTGTCCCACTGGAAAGTCTTCAGAAGCAATAATATGCATGGAGTTGTCATCTCCTATGATCACAATGTCTTCTTTCATAATACCTCCCGAAGGACCTGCCTGAGGCTCTTGAAGAGGTATCACTCCTTTCAGAAATATGTTCATGGTAGTTTACTTGGTTTCTTTTTTTAAAATTTTATTTATTGATTTTAGAGAGAGGAAGAGAGAAACATCTATTTCTTGTTCCACTTATTTATGCATTCATTTGTTGATTCTTGTATGTATCCTGACCAGAGATCAAACCTCCAATCTTGGTGTATTGGGACAATACACTAACCAACTGAGCTACCTGGCCAGGGCCTGCCTGCTTGCCTCCCTCCCTACCTTTTTAAAACATAGATTTTCTTGTAAGCAAATAGTGCATCATGAACATTCCTCTCTATTAATGGAAACCTTTTGGTTTTGGGGTCCATGTTTTCAAGGTTTTTAATGAGCTTGTTGAGGTCTGCAAACGCTTCTGCTAAACCTTCCACTGTGAATTTTCTTGGGGGTTCTTCTTATGGGACTGTCATATATGCAGTACATTGTTGGTCAAAATGCAGTGTATGACTATATTTATAATATCTACTTCCCCTTTCTTACAATTCTACCTAATTTGGAGGCCTCAGGTCCCATCCTACCTCCTCTGTAAAACTGTCAGTGTTCCTGGAACTCTACCAATGATGCCTACCATTCTAATGATATGGCCTAATGAACATGGAAGTGAGTGGTTAATTAAGAACAGAGGGTCTGCAAGCAGGACTGCCATGTATGGCTGCACAGATTGTGTACTGCCCAAGCCTAGGAGTACCATTCACATAGGCTATAGGAAAGTGGGGCCCCAATGTGCTGTGTAATAAAGAGCCTCTGTCTGCAAGTCAGATGAATTAAGTTTGAATTGTGGCCCCACCACTTATCAATTTGACCAAACAAGGTCCGTGACCTCCCAAAACTCAGTTTCCTCATCTGTGAATGGATGTTGTGAGCACCTACCATATGGGGTAGTTGAAAAGATTCAGTAGTTTTAATGAGTTTAGAATAGTGTCTGGTACAGAGCCAACGTTTTCTGAGAAGGCTATAAACAACATGGGGAAAATGAGTCATACCTAGTGGAAGGCTGGGCCGAATGCTGTCCTCTCTTTTAGTATCCTACTCCATCCTTCTTTTTGCCAAAATTCACTTTATCAGTCAGGTCTTTTTTAGTTGACAAATGACAAAACTCCAAAGCAAATGAGCTTGAGTTAAAAGAAGCATCTGTGGGCTGATGTAATTGGAGGAGCCAATGGAGGATGACCTAGGGCTCTAGCTACATCACGAGGACCCTGTCTCCTCCATCTCCTGGCTCTGCTAGTCTGAGTTGGCTTTATTCTCAGGCAGGTTCTTCCATGTGACAGGAAAGTGCATGACCAGGTGGTCCAACCTTACATTCTATGCCTTTAGATACAAGAGAAACCCTTTTCTCTCAACATCCATAGAGCAATCTTATGGAAGGCCTTTGATGGGGCCAGCTTGGGTCACATAGCCATTCTTTGCACCAATCATTGTGGCTAAAGGGATGGGGTACTGTGATTGACCAGCTGGGGTCATGTGTCCACCCTAATTTGACAGTCCCACAGGAGCCACATGAAATGGCTGAGTATGTATGAGGTGCTAGCCTTGCCATCCTTATCTTTTTCATATATATATATATAAAATTATATATATAATTACATAATTATATATATATATATATATATATATATATATATATATATATATATATATATATATATATAATTTTTTATAGGTTTGTAGAGAGAGGAAGGGAGAGGGAGAGAAACAGCAATGTGAGAGTGGGACATCAGCTGCCTCCTGCACACCGCCTACCAGGGATTGA
Organism: Miniopterus natalensis; assembly: GCF_054644295.1. NCBI lineage: Eukaryota > Metazoa > Chordata > Mammalia > Chiroptera > Miniopteridae > Miniopterus > Miniopterus natalensis. The sequence continues at coordinate 32,951,924 of NC_142095.1, read as the reverse complement.
GCCAGTAACCTGGGCATGTGCCCTGACCAGGAATCAAACCATCAATCTTTCTGTGCACAGGATAACACCCAACCAACTGACCCACACTGGCGAGGGCTCATCATCCTTATCTTTATGGCTCAGTTCATAGGTCATTTCCTCAGGGAACCTTCCCTTCCCCCATGTGGACCTTAACCTTCCCACAGTAAACTGCAAGTTATTCTCAATTTGAGGCTGAGACAACAGGCTATTTATTCATCTGCATTCCCCAGGCCTAGCTTCCTGCCTGGGCTGTGGATGAGACACTGTCGGTGGCCTATGCAACATCCATTTCCCCTTCCTACTCAGATCTTTGATGGATTCCACCCTCTCTCCCTATTGCCTTGGGCTTAGAGGGAAAGCAGATACTCAGTGGTTTAAACCCACTGGAATCTTCCCTTGCCACAGTGGTTGGTTCAGGAATCGGTATGTGAGACAGTTTGGGCAAGACATAGGGTGTCTGGGAAAGGCTTCTTGCTCTTTTGGATGGGCTATGGAAGCCAGCCTGCTCCTTCCTGCCCACTCTTGTGCTGACTGTAAACGAGGAAGCATTTGGCTTCCGTCCACTGCTACTGGCTGCCACCAAACAGCTGGAGGGGAACATACTTTAGGTGAAAGTTGACACCGGGGAGGACAGTGTGGAGATACCTGGATGCTTGATGGCCCTGATCAATTGCTGAATTGGCGAAACCTGGAGTCCACCCAGCCTCAGGACCATCAAGCCCCCAGGCAACATATTTCCTTGTTGCTAATCCACTTTGAGCTGGGGGTGTTGTTACCTGCAGCCACAAGTATCCTCAGAATGTACTTCCTGAATGCAATCATGGTTGAGTGGCCCATGGGCAAGAGCATGCCCTCCTAAATCTTTGCCACCCACACCAGTAGCTTTCTACCCCACAGTAAGACATTCAAAGGTTCTGGATGCTTTTTTAAAAACCACAGCAGTCACTTTACTCTTAAGTTTGCACTTTACAAAACCACAAAGGAGAAGTCCTTAAGGGAGAGAGGGGTGGGGGAGTGGGGGATGGTAAAGAGGGGGAATAGGAAGGCCCAGAAATGCTGTCACCCTCATCTTGGGATAAAGCGGAGACTGGGCCCCTGGTCAGCCCAGCAGGACCTTGCTGTGTCCTGGCTATACACAGCGAGGCCAAAAGACTTCAGGAAAAGGCCATAGTCTTCTAGAAACTGTTGCCATATGACATCTGACAGTCAGCCATAGGCTGAGGCTTCCAGCAGCCAAAGAAGGAAGTAGGCCTCCCTCCCCCAGGCCAGGGGAGGCAGCCTGAGGCAGGGGTGAGGGCTACCCGTCCAGTAGCTTTAGGATGCTCTCCCGTTCTTTCAGAGTCTTCCAGGCCTGGTCCTTCTCCTTCTTGGTGGGGGTCCGCTTCTTTTGCCGGGCAGCCATGATCTTGCGGAAGGCATCCATGACCTCATTGTCTGCCATGCGGACCCGCTGTCTCAGCTCCTGCCGGCTCACCTCCTCCTTTGCTAGCCTGTGGGGACCAGCCAGTCAAGTGTCATGGGAAGCCCACCTCCCGAGTGGGACCCCACCCCCTCCCTCTTCCAGACTGAGTCCACCCACCACCCTAGGCTGGCACTTTTATTGACTGTTTCAGACAAAAAGCAAAGTTACTGAACCACACTTATATGGTGTTATGTGCTAGAGACTACCTTAAGCTCTTCAAAAATATTAGCTCAGTTAATCCTTATAACAACCCTGTGAGGTAGGTACCATTATTCCCATGTCACCAGTAATGAAATTGAGGCTCAAGAAGGGTAAGAAATGCCCCAAGATTCCACAACTAGTGAGTAGGAGATGTGAATCAAGGCAGGAAGGCTCCAAACAATCTTTTAAAGGTGTTTTGGTGCCAGCAGAAGACCTGATTACTTTAGCATCCAAATTCCAGAGCAACCTAAGGATCTAGGCAGCCTAAGGTCTATAGGAGGCAGGTGAGATGCCAAACCAACCCCTCTAAATGGAATTCACCTTATGAATCCCATTATTGGTGAAACAGCAAAGTTTTTTAGAGATTTGATCTACTCCAACCTGGTAATTTTCAAGAAGGGGAGCTGCTGCTCAGGGCAGCAGATGCCTTAAGGCCCTGCAGCTGGTCCAAGGCAGGGCTAAGGACTGCACTCTGGCCTTCTGACAGCCCCAAGCTAGTTCCTTCACTGCCCATTACTTTGGTATCTGCACATCTCTGTTTCTCTCTCCTCTCCCCCTCCCTTCCTCAGTCCTCAGTATCTCTTTCATCTATATTTTCCTCTTGTCCTTGAGAGGGAACTAGAAAGAGGCTTTGGATTTAGCCTTGGGCTCAAGTCACAGCCTGGCTGTTTATGGGCTGGGTGACCTTCAGCAGGATACTCTGTTTCATGAGGCCTTTATTTCCTCATTTGGTAAACAGGGAAAATACCACCTGCCCCTGGGCTATAGTTGAGATTAAATAGGAGGCTGTACATAAAACCCCTGGTACACAGTTGGCACTAATGACATCCTATCTTTTTTTTTTTAAATATATCTTTATTGATTTCAGAGAGAGGAAGGGAGAGAAAGAGAGAAATAGCAACATCAATGGTGACAGAGTCATCATTGATTGGCTGCCTCCTGCATGCCCCCTGCTGGGGATCAAGCCCAAAACCCCCGCCTGTGCCCTGACCAGGAATCAACTGTAATTTCCTGGGTCCTAGGCCAATGCTCAACTGCTGAGCCACACCCGGCTGGGCTTGACACCCTATCCTTAAACACCCTAGTAGCTTGTCAGCAACTACCTCTCCTTTTAATGGTGCACATCTTTACCAATCATCCACTTGGAGCCTGCAAGCCCTTTGCTCTGCCTCTCTTGCTAGCCCCAGTACATTGTTTGAGAGGCAGAGTTGGCCAAATGAATGAGTGTGCCCTGCCCTATTGGGGCTTTGTGAGGCAAAGAGATAGCACCTGCCTGTGAGAAGCAAGGAGACTTAGTTAAGGTGCTTCTCAACTAAGGGCAATAAAAGGGCAGTGACTACTATGATACCCTTTCAGATGTCACCTATACCTTTGTTGTGACCAATGCAGGGCAAAGGATGAAAGTCAATATAAAATGAATAACATTGTGACCAATTCCTTAAAGAACTGGTCCTAAACATTGGGGAATTTCAGGTGAAGGACCAATAATAATCACAAATGTTGAATAAAATGTTACCAGTTGATAAACCTAGGTGAAGAGTATATTGGTGTTCATTGTACTATTCTTCCAGATTTTCTGTATGAAATTTTTCACAAAAAACTTTGGGGGAGAAAGAAAATAAGCATAAATGGATTAAAAAATAAGTCACACAACAATGTGAATACAGTTAACACCACTGAACTGTACAGTTAAAAATGGTTTAGAGCGTCAATGGTTTAGAGGGAAAATATTACATATTTTCCACCACAATTATAAGTAAGTAAATGAATAAATCACAGCAAGACTGAGCCCATGTCTGAGGAATTAGAATCTATTTGAGACATAATCTGTCGGCTGGAGCCTGGCATTGACAATTTTTTCAAGGCTCTCCAGATGATATAGAGGCCCTGCCAGGTTTGGAAGCCTGTCATAAGGCCCCCATAAGATGACAAGCAGTAGCCAAGGCCTTGTTGGCAAAGCCCTGGTCCGTGCATCCTGTCCATACTCACCTCAGTAGGTCATGCTTCTTGGTGCGGTTGTGGGCACTGAGTGCCTTCAGCTCTGCCTGCCGTTTGCGCAGTTCCGCAAGGACCTCGTCCTCTGAGTCCTCTGCAGGGCGGTCCTCAGACTCCAGCAGGCCCTGGGCGATCAGCTCCTCCTTGATGCGGCTCTCCAAGGACTTGGTATGTGGCACACTGCAGGGAAAGGCAGCCCTCAGCTCAAGGGACAGCTTGGAGGGGGGACTCCTCAGAGGTTCCCAAGGTTAGTGAACACCTTCCTTCTCTTTGGTCACCCCCTCTATGTCTATACAGATATAAAAGTACAGAGACAAGGAAATCTGGTCTTGTTTCAAACACAAGCAACATAAATCCATTGCCAGAAAAGTATAGAAAATCTTATAATGCCAACAACCCAAAAAGAACCACTATTATTTTGTTGTATTAACATTATTTTGCTGTATGTTATTAATACATCATATATAATATACATATATTTTACACACACACACGTCCTCCCTTATTAGTGAGGGATATGTTCTAAGACCCCCAGTGGCTGCCTAAAACCATGGATAGTATAGAACCCTGTATATACTGTTTTTTGTATACATACATACTGATAATAATGTTTAATTTATAAACTTGGCACAGTAAGAGATTAACAACTGATAATAAAATAGATTAATTATAACAATATACTGTCATAAAATTTATGTGAATGTGGTCTCTCTCTAATTAATAACTGAGATGGCTACTAAGTGACTAATGGGTGGGTAGAAGATACAGTGTGGAAACACTGGACAAAGGGATGCCTCACACCCCAGGTGGGGTGAAGTGGATGGCATGAGATTTCATCATGCTAGTCAGGGCAGTACACAATTTAACACTTACAAATTGTTATTTCTGGAATTTTCCAATTATTATTTCTGGGCCACAGTTGACAGCGGGTAACTGAAACTGTGGAAAGCAAAACTGCGGATAAGGGGGGGACTGCTGTGCTATATGTATATTCCAGTCTTTTATTATAGATCATTTGTGTTTTCCCCTATGTATACATACATTTTTCCCACTTAACACTATATTAAGTCTTTTCATGTCAATTAACTACATTTCTCTAATATGGTTAATAGTTGCAAATTATCTTATCATATAGAGTTATGACAATTTAGCCAACCACTAACCTTCAGTTGGACATTTAGGTTGTTTACAGTATGAATGGTGCTCTGATGAATAACCCTGTACTAAGTCTGTGCATGCAGAAATGCTGGGCCAGCATGCATATTTGAAACTTTCTCAAACTGCCCTCAGGCCTCTCTATTAATGAAGACCTCTCCATTTCAGGATGAACGGAAGTCAACAGAAGCAGGGGCCAGACTGTGGGGTGTGGATAGGATGCCACTCACCTGAAAGGCTTGTTCTGATTTCGGGGAGAGGTGCTTGCCCCGTCGGCCCCCGATTCTTTCCCAGACATGTCAGGAATAGGAGAGTCCTCCATAGGGGAAATAATATTTTCCTAGAGAACACACAAATGGGGTGGAAGGAGAAAGAACTGTAATATTTCCATTTTCCTGCTCCCCTCTGACCTACATGGATAGTCTTCGAAGACCAGAAATATCTTTTTATTTTTCCCATCCCACCCAATCTGGGAAGCCTTTCCAGCCTCCAAAAAGCTTTGATCATTTTAGAAATCCCCTTTCTTGCACTGATTGCAAAAAAAGGAAGCACAGAAGAACAAACATGGTCCTCAATGACAGTAATGAGAATATCTAAGGTTTATTAAATATCTGCAGTGCACCAGGCACTGTGCTAAGCACGTTGTGGCAGAGGCTGCTAGCTATCTAAAAGCCTTTCTTCCATAGCAGCTGGGCTTACTGCTACCCATATATACTACACTAACCAGCCTCCTTTCCAGTCAGGTATAGTCATGTGACAAATTCCCACCAGTGGAAAGTGATCATAAGAGACAAAAGCCATAGCCAGTCATTGCGCATTAGTCTTCCTTCATACACTCCTCCTAGCTCTTTTTCTGTGGACTTCGAGTGGCAATCACACCCAGAGTGACCCTGTGCAGAGTGCATGTTTAAGATGGCAAAGCCACCATAGCTGGCATCCCTGTCTGATGGTGTGGGGCAGAGACCCCACCCTCACCTCAGCTAATCTGGAAGCACGTGCCCCAGACTGTTACATGAGAGAGAAATACACTATTGTGTTTGGGCCAGAGAGGAAACTGAGGCTCAATGAAGCGATGTGCCTAAGATCAGACAGAGCATAAAGTAAAGGGTCCCTGAACCTGGAGTTTAGAGTCCTGCCTCTAGGTATTAGCTGTGTGATCTCAAGCAAACACTTCCCTTTTGTTGAGCCTCAATCTTCTTGTAGGTAACATGAGGCTAACCACTCTCCTTGCCTCCAACAAGAAGGTATGTGGAAAGGTCAGCTCTTAGCCAACACACAGCAAAAGTAACTGTGAAGTAGTGGCTACCTTTGGGGGAGGTTAAAGACTGGGAGAGACTTCTAGGATACTGGTAATGTTTTATTACACAAGTGTGCTCATTTGTGAAAAGTTATCAAGCTATACACTTATTATCTATGTACTTTTCCTTTTTTTTTTTAATCCTTGTCCAAGAAAGGGGGGGGAAGAGAGAAAGGAGGGAGGGAAAGAGTAACATCAATGTGAGGGAGACACACTGACTGGCCGCTTTATATAGGAGCCCCGACTGGGACTGGGGATTGAACTTGCAACCGAGGTATGTGTCCTTGGCCAGAATCAAACCCAGGACCCTTCAGTCTGCAGGCTGATGCTCTAACCACTGAGCCAAACCAGTAGGGCTCCTTTTTTCTTTTTGTCACCCAAGGATATTTTTTCCATTAAGTTTGAGAGAGAGTGGAAGGGAAGGAGGGAGAGGGAGACAGAGAGAAACAAGGTGAGAAATACTGATTGGTTGCCTTCCGCATGCGCGCAGACCTGGACAAGGATGGAACCTGCAACCCATGTACATGCCCTTAACCAGGAATTTCAAACCTGAGACCCTGTGGTATGTAGGACGACACTCTAACCACTGAGCACATTGGCGAGGGCAATCTATGTACTTTTCTAAATGCATAAAATACTTCAATAAAAAAATGAAATAGCCCGGCCGGGTGTGGCTCAGCGGTTGAGCGTTGGCCTAGGATGCAGGCGATCGCGGTTCGATTCCTGGTCAGGGCACATGCCTGGGTTGTGGGCTCAATGACGACTCTCTTATCATTGATGTTTCTGTCTCTCTCCCTCCCTCTCCCTTTCTCTCTGTCAAATCGATAAAGATATACTTAAAAGTAAATTAAAAAAAGAAAAAAGAAAAAAAGAAATAAGCCCTGGCTGGTGTGGCTCAGTTGGTTGGAGCACTGTCCCATATACCAGGAGGTGGTGGGTTTGATTCTTGGTCAGGGCACATACCCAGAATGCGGGTTCGGTTCCTAGTTGGGGTGTGTGGAAGGCAACCAACTGATGTTTCTCTCTTTTTTCTCTTTCTCCCTTCCTCTCTCTGAAATAAAACAAAACAAAAACAAAAAACAAAACAACGACGAAAGTAAATGTGGTTGCTGTTTTGGGGTGCGGTGCTCACCTCCACCAAGGCTTGCAGGAGGCGCTGTGTCAGGGCACCAAATGGGCACCCATCTTCTGGCTGCTCATGCTGAGCCTCAGACTTCTTCAGCAGGGCATCCACATCTGAAGCAGGCAGAGAAGTGGTGGGCAACTAGACTGAAGTTCTGGGAACTCAAGTCCTGGCCTGGGGTAGACAGTGAGGTGAGCGACCTACCTTTAGTGTCCAGTTCGGTCAGTGGCCCCATGAGGCCTTTCTTCTTATCAGCCACAGCTGCTGCTCGAGCTCCATCCTTTTGCTCCTCCAGCAGGTCCTCCTGTGCCCAGCGCTGGGAGTAGTGCTTTCCCAGGGGTGGGATCTGTAGGAGAGATCCCACAGGCTCAAGGGGATAAACACAGGCTCTTTATTCCTTCACTCATCTCCTTCCCAAGGACTTAGCTCAGGGTGAAGGCCTGTGCCTGGTTTAGGTGAGAAGAGACAAAGGAGGTAAAATCTCTACATTTAGCCTAGTAAGGGAGATGGGTATATAAAGAACTAAAACACACACAGAAGCTAATATGGAGCAATTTTCAAGATACAAGTTACAGAATGATGTGTGTACATGGACCATCTCAGGTCATAGCTCATCTCCAGAGGCCTTAAAGTCAGGAGAGGAAATTCTCTTTTGTACTGCTTAAATTTATTACTGCCGATATGGATTACTTTTTCAAATAAATTTTTTAAAAATTCAGACAAGTGACAGAGGTAGATCAGGTCTTGTGGCAGCCCAAAAAGAGATCAACTTTCTGCTGGTGAATCTGCAAAGGCATTTTGGTGAAGCTTACACGAGGTCAGGGTTTGAAGGGTAAGTCAGTATGCCAAGGGGAGGAGAGCATGTGTAAAGGCCCAGAGCCCAACAAGGATCCTGTGTGGGTCTGGAGTAAAGATAAGGTGCCTGGTGGGGCTGGTAAATGTACCAGTGAAGAGAGGGCGTGGCCAATGAAACTGGAGAGGGGCACTGGAGCTGTGCCACCAAAGACTGAGACACTTGGACTGGATCCTGTGGGTAATGGGAGCCAGGAAGACTGGGAGCAGGGCCGTGTCACATCTGAGCATGACAGTGGACCTATGGGAGAGTTCCCCCTAACACTTTTCTCTATTTTCTACACTTTTTTTAATGGAACCTGTTTTATTTTCATCATTAAAAAAATAAACTTTTAAATATTAAAGAAAGAAAGCTCCTTCTGGAGGAAGGAAGAATTAAGAGCCTGTTTGGATGAAAGCTGATGGAAGTCTTAAACCGAAGCTGAGGGGACAGAGATGTGGGGACAAGGGAGAGCCTCACTGAAGTTGATGCCTTAGGATGTGGTAACCACATGAATGGGACAGAAGGGAGACAATGCAAGGAGAAAGCTGAGACTGGGTTTCTGGGTGGGTTAAAGGGATAGACAGAAGACTGGGCAGGGTAAGGGAAGGAAGATGACATATGGTTTTGGGAGCTTTGATTCTGAGGCACTTCTGAGCCCTCTTGTTCTCTACCGTGTCTGTTAAGGCTCAGGGTTTCTACCTTGTAATGTTCAGCTTCATCTTCTGGGGGTTTCAGTAGCTCCTCTAGCGTGCGCACCTCCTCACTAGTGATATCAGCACAGTAGGGCTCCACCGAAGCCCAGAACCTGCAGGGAGAAGCAGATCCTAAGTGGGTACCCCATGCCCCACCAGCCTCAGCCCAGGGCCTCTCCACAGTCTCCACTTCCCGAATCCCAATGCCTCTCTATGTTCTCTAGCCCAGAACCTGTTGGGGGCATCATTCTTGGGGATCCGCGGCACGTCAATTGGGTCATCAGTGAATTCATATTCCTGGATCTTGGGCTGAAGGTTTTTGGATTTGGGTCGCCCGGGGCCAGGGCCTGGTCCATGTCCTGTCTTCCCTTCCAGTTTCTGCTTCTTGGGCTTCCCATGTTTGGGGGGAGCCCCAAGTTCATGTTCTCGACCCAGTTTCAGGAGTCGTCGGTCACCTTTCTTATCCTGCCAGTCAGTGAGGATCTGAAATTCAGAGACTGTCACTGAGGGGGGAGAAGGGAAGACATAGGACAACTCTTTCCCCCGTAAAGAATTAGGATCTAGAACTTGAGGAGGAGCCAAGGTCTTTCTCCATCCCCTTTTTACTTAGCAAACTCCTACTCATCCTTCAAATTCAGCTCCTTTTCTGTGCCCATCTCACAGGACTTTATTCATATACTTCTCATCATTCCATTCATTTGTCTGTACTCTGATGCTGCTCTGTAGAAGGTGAAACAAATGACCCCAGTACATTCTAGCTCTAGGAAAATATGCTGGTGTAACTTTTTGGTGAAGACAAACAAGTCTCCTAACAAACCTTCACTTTACTGGGAAGCCTTCTCTGCATGTTACCCAGCTTCTTACATGCTAAAATGCAATTGGTTGTGCCATGGCCCTACTTGAAAAGCTTCAGTGAATTCCCAGAGCCCACAAGTTGACTCTATTCATCCTTTGAGATCCAACTGAAATGGCATCTTCTTCCTCTACGAGATTCTGACACTTTGCACCTACACTGTAGGTCCAATTGTGTTGTATGGTCATACTAAAATGAACAGTGTTAGTGTTACTTTTTCTTTTTTTTTTCTTTTTAAATATATCTTTATTGATTTCATAGAAAGGAAAGGAGAGGGATAGAGATAGAAACATCAGTGATGACAGAGTCATTGATTGGCTGCCTCCAGCACGCCCCCAACTGGGGATCGAGCCCACAACCCAGGCATGTGCCCTGACGGGGAATCGAACCGATAGCCTGGATCCTGGGTCGACACTCAACCGCTGAGCCACGCCCGGCTGGGCTATTTTTTCTTTTCAACTAGATTATAAGCTACTGGAGACCAGGAAGCTCATCTTAACCAGCCCTGTTCCCCAGGATCTGGCATAGGACCTGGCACACAGGCCTCAGGGGATTTTATGCTGTGAACAGAAATGATCAGAGTAATACCAATAATTAACACTCGAAATGCTGACTTAGTGTCAGACATTGGGCTGAGCTTTTGCAAAAAAAAAATCTCTCTTAACCCTCACAAAAGCTCTGAGGTAGGTTCTATTTTTCAGCCCAGTTTGCAGATAGAAAACTGATGCTCAGAAACAGAATATAACTTTCCCAAAGTCACACAGCTAGGAAACAGCCAACTAGCAAGTGCTTGGGCCAGGATTCAAAAGCAGGTTTCCTCACTCCATTCCCCTAGTACCTCTAACCATAACACATCACCTGGTACTTGGCTGACCTCCCCCTCCTTTCGGTTGGCTAACTCCCTGAAAGCCAGAATTGTCCTAATTACCTCTCTCTGATTTGCACAGTACCCACAACATAATGGAGGGTGGGGATGGTCAATAAATGCTTAGTGAATTAGAAATCTTGCAATTTATGAAGATTACACACATGCTCAATTTGGGTCTTTCTCTCCCCCTCTAACCTCTTGTACTCCAGGCCTTAGCAGATGGGGCTAACTCAATGATCCATCCATAACTTGTCATAGTCCATCCCTGGTGATGTCCCCTCTGTAGGTTATCACCTGGGTTTCAGCCTCCAACACTCGCAGGCGCCGGCTGGCAGAAGAAAGCAGAGTCTCAAGTTCCAGCTGCAGAGTGTCCAGCTCTTCGATGCCGATGCCATCATCCTCAGAGCGGGCTAGCACTGCCGTGTAGCGTGGACAAACTTTCAGGTGGTCTACAGACTTGAAGTCGTGGAACTGCAAGGGGCAGTCCTTCAGCTCACTCATGGCCAAGGATAGAGGACCCTGTGGAGCTGGAGAGGAGAGGGACATTAATGATAGATAAAACGGCACAAGAAAAGCCCAAGGGCTCCCTCCATCTTGGGAGAACATCAAGGAGAGCACTAGGCTTAAGTACCCTACTGACAGGTTGATGGCACAGCGTCTCCTCACAGAACACATATTGTGCACCAAACACAGTGCAGACATTTTATCAGCTTCTCATTGAATTCCTCATCCAACCCCTTGAGCAGGAACCATGGTGATCTCCATTTTACAAATAAGGAAACTGAGACTCTGTAAGGGTGGGTACATGCCCAAGCTTACCAAAACGCAAGTTGAATGCAGGTAGTTGTGAGTCTGTGCGCCTCACCACCATGATATACTATGTCCTATCTTCCTGACCCTGTTCCTTTTTGTTCTGCTCCTTCTCGGCTCTGCCGAGCCTCTGAGTTCCAAGCATCCCATTCTTACAACATTAATGTTCGTTTTGCCTCCCAGCCTCATCTTGTCTCACCCCTTCCCATTTTTGCGCCAGATAACGGTTAAGAATGTGGCTGGTAAGCCAGACAGACCTGGGTCCAAGCCCAGGCTTTATCATTCTCTATGTGATTCTGATCATGTTATTTAACCTTCCTGAGTCTCGGTTTTTCCATCTGTAAAATGGGGACGAAAGAAGTCCTGGGTCCGTTTCCTCAAAAGAAGTCTGAATCTGTAAAATGGGGATAACAATAGTACCTACCTCCCCGGGATGTTGAGGATTAAGAGATGATGCTCGTCAAGAGCCCAGTTCAGTGACTGGCACAGAAGTGGGACTGCTTAGTGGCTGGTCCCACCCGTGGGTCACCCCAATGCCCCGCTTTCAGGGTCCCTGTCCTCTCGGGACTCCCTAACGCGGCCCCCGCCCCCTCTACCTCCTCACTCCGGCCATCTACGACCACCGGGCCGCGAGAGGGGGCGGGGAGTTCCGGTTGGTGTATCAACCACCCGGAACTGGCTAAGAGCAGGGCCCCTGCAGTTGATGCGGGGGCGGAGAAACGAAAGGGCGAGCCCTCAGCGGCTTGCGGGGGAGGGTTTGCTGGCCGCCAGTTAGCTCGCTGCAGGTGGGGTGAGGGGTATGCCGCGGGTGTACCCTAGGGAACAGCCGGGGAAGGCGGGCGGGGCTCGGCTGCCGGGTTATCGGTCAAGCGCTTAGTCCCGCCGAGCCCCAGGGGCTGGCGGTAGGAGGGGCCCGGAGAAAGGATGGGGGCGCAGAACCGGAAGAAACGAACGACTTCTCCACCTCGCCCTGTCCAAATATGGTGCCCAACCTGCCGTCGGGCTGCACCATTGCTTAACTATGGGGAAAGAAAGCGGCGAAGAGGACAAGAAGGTCAAAGTCAAAAGCGAGAGCTGCATGGATAACGGAAGAAGCTTGAGTACCGATATGAACCTTCTAGAGTCTTAAAAAATCAAGACAGGACCAGCGGGAAAACTTCCAAAGGACCAAGTGTTCCGAGGCTCCCTACCCCCGCTGGGAGAAGAGATGGTACCGTCCGGAAGTCTGGGCGGAGACTGCGGCTGCGCTTCCTGTGAAAGGGCAGGCGTCTCGGGCCTGGCCACTTCCGTACTTCCGCTTTCCGGTCCAGCCAGCGCCCGCGATGGTGAGAGTGCCGGGCCTCGGGTCGGGGACCCCCGCACCCCCTTGCCTCGCCCCTGTTCTGCCTCAGTGCTGTGGGTCTGGGGGAGATATGAATTTGCAGCGGAGAGGCCGGAGGCCGAGGGATGCTGGAGGGTTGGGGGCACGATGAGGCTGGGAGAAAGAGGGCGGAATAGGGGCCGAAGAGAGGAAGGGGCAAATGGGCGATGCCCTGGTTAGAAGCAGGTCTGGTGGCTTCATGACTCTCGGAACAGGTAGGGAATACTCCTGATGCTTGGAGGGAGCCGGAAGTAGTACTCCCTAGGCTCGTGGTAGCGACTCCCGGGCACATAGTAGGTCTCAGAGCTTATAGGGTCCGAGGCATGTAGTAGGGCCACCTCCCCACCCAGGCTCTGTTCTCTCCTGCCTGCTTGACCCCACAGTTTCCCAAGGGAAGCGTTCGCACTTCTGTATCCCACTCTTTTCCTTACTCCTCTGAAAGGATCTTAGGCTGTCTCCACCCAGGCCCCTTCCTGGTCAGAACTCAGTTGCGTTAGCCTTACTGTAGTATGTAAGATCTGATACTGCTGATCCCTTCCTTCCTGAGATCCTCCCAGTTGATAAATGTTGGTGTTTCTGGAGTTAAGTGATAAATATCTAGTCTCCTGGCTTTGATGACTTTTATTCTGGTGGCACCTGAATCTGCCTTCTAGCTCTCTTAAGGTTTACCTGGTTATCTTGAAGACACCTTGACATTAGGCCTCCAGAGCAAAACTCCACTTTTCTCCTAAAATTGCTTATCCTCCTTTGTTCCTTATACTGGCCGTACTTTTCGATTTAAAACAAAAAATCGAGTTTTTTGAGGTATATGAGACTATGTCTCTTTTAATTGTGAAAGGGCAGGCATCACGGGGCTGGTCACCTCAAATTCAGCCTTTTTAGGTTTACCGTCTTTGAATTTTGACAAACACAATCTTATGACCACTACCACAATTAAGATGCAAAGCATTTTTGTCACCTCAAGTCCCTTTGTAATCAGTCCTCTCCCCCTACCCCAGGCAACCACTGATTCTTCCCCTCCCCCCTTATAGTTTTGCCTTTTCTAGATTTTCATATAAATGGAATTGTTCAGTATGTAGGCTTTTTAATGTGGCTTCTTACCATAATACATATGAGATTCATCCAAGTTTTATCAGTTATTTCTTTTTATTGCTGAATAGTACTTCACTGTGTTGATGGGCCATAGTTTGTTGGAAGGTGTTTTTATTCCACGACATTTACATCCTATGTCACTCTAACCCCTGTGACACTCTCTGCTTGTCCTCTTCCACAGCTCCGGTCCAGGCTCTCATCAGTGCTCTTTAAATAACCCTCTCTGCCTTATGTTTCACTTCCCTCTCCAACCCATTCTCCACAGAACCTCCATGCAGCTGTAGTTGTATAACTTCCCCCTCAGAATTCCCCGGCAGATACTTACCACTATAAAGCTAAACTCAGTAGCCTGGTATATGACATTCTCCATGAATCTGCAGGCTACCACTGCAACCTCATTTACTGAATCTAAAATATTTTCTATATACAGCAACACTGTACTACTCATTACTATTTCTGGAACTCCTAATGCCCTGTTGTGTTATCTTAACTTTAAGTTATTACATTCATTCATTCATTCATTCTACAGTAAATGAATAAGGCACTATATACAGGGTAGAGCAAAAGTAGGTTTACAGATGTTCGTATGGAAAGTAATGCAATAATTAATAATGATACAAGAACAAGCTGTTTTACATAATCACAACTGTAAATATACTTTTGCCCCGCCCTGTATGTTAGGTACTAACAGCTAGGTGTAGGGTATGTAAATTTGAATAAAATAAACGTGGTTTATTGATCATGAGCCTTATAGTCTAGTGAAGGAGAGATCACTTTACTAAAGGTGTATGAAGAATATGCCATTGTAAATTATAAGAAATGCTATGAAGGGGGAGTCAAGAAAGACGACTCTGAGGAAAGAAAAGGCCTTCCCTGAGTAAACCAACATCTGAAGGAAAAGAGAGGTTAGAAAAACCTACAGATTGGTGGTTCAGCATGTGTGAAACCCTGAGGTGAGAAATCAACTTGGCTAATATAAGGAAATGAAGATAAGCCAATGTAGCTAGAAGCTGATCCTTCTAGTAGGAATGCCCTTAACCTTCTTTTTCATTGTAAAATTCTAATCCTTTTCCATCTTCAAATCAAAGCCAATTTCTTTTACAAATATAACTTGTAAATTTAGTTATGTCTCAGTTAACCTTTATATCATAGTTTTCCCTCCCCATTGATCTTTTTAAGGGTAGAGGTGGTCATAATCATCTTTGAGTGTCCAGCACCTAGCTGGAACGTAGTAGACTTACTCATTTGTTGTTCAAAAAATAGATTGAGGACCATCATTCACCTGCATGCCTCTACACAGGTGTTTCTCAGCCTTAGCACTATATGGGGCTGAATAATTCTTTGTTGTGCATTGTAGAATGTTTAGTGGTATGCCAGTAGCACTCCCATCCCAAATAGTGTCAGTGAAAGATGTCTCAACATTGCTGAGTGCCCCCTGGCAGGCAAAATAGTCCCCTGTTGAGGACCACTGCTCAGGAACTTAGAATGGAAGGCACCTTGAAGGCCTAGTCTGTTCTGTTTACTTTGGTGTCTGATGCCAGGCACCCTCAGTACTGTCTGGCTCCCGAGTAGCTAGAGCAGGGGGCCAGTGGGTTTGGTGAGAGATTCTGATCCTCCTGTGGTGTTTTTCCTATAGACTGCCACTCTCCGCCCCTACTTGAGTGCCGTGCGGGCCACACTGCAGGCTGCTCTCTGCCTGGAGAATTTCTCCTCCCAGGTTGTGGAACGACACAACAAGCCGGAAGTGGAAGTCAGGTAGGGAAGGAAAAGGCGATGGTGGGGGTGATGGGTACAGCCTCAGAGATGGCTGTTGTCTAGAATGCGCCATGAACTTTCATTCTGGAGTTGTCAGGACAACAACACTTCACATATTTTGTCTTGCTGCCAGATGAACAATGGTTCCTCATTTGGAGTTCAGAAAACAGGGTCAGTGGGTTGGCAGGACAAAACCCAGGGGAGAAGCCAGTCTGAGCAAAGATTTCTTGATACAAAGTATGAGTTCTCAGAGTAGAACTGTTCCAGAAGTATCTGTTGGGGTATTATTAACTTACTGGCAGTTTAAGGAGAGGGTGGAGAATTTAGTTATTGAGATACTATCTTTATTCTTTTCTAATTTAAACATCAAAGATGATTTCCCCCCCCAATCGACCTGGACTCTTTCATCTCCTACTCCAAATATTCTGCATTTTGGATTATATTCTCTTATCTAATTTATGTTTTGTAAACAATTTGTTCTTTTTACCCTTTAAAGTTTAATCTGGGACACATGTATAACTGAGATACATTATGTTGATATGATTTGAATTTTAAAAAATTGACAAGCTGTTAGCATGTGCCATGTTATGTTACTTAACATGGTTTCTAATAGGCATTTTAATGTGACAACAGCTTTACTACCACAGCTGATTACCATTACATAGATCTAGGGATACAGAGGCATCAAAATGGGAACTGAACTGAGAGGGGTCTTAATGTTGAATAAGTAAATCATTAGGGATTGATAATTAAAAGATGCCAAACTGTGTTAGCTTGTCCTTTTCTCTAAGGCATCCTTTCTGTTCTCATTCCTTAAATGGTATGTGGGTTTGCCTATATTAAAATAAGAGCTGTGGCTCAGCCGGCATGGCTCAGTGGCTGATCCTCCACCTATGAACTGGGAGGTCAGGACTGATGCTTGGGTTTCAGGCTCAATCCCCAGTAGGGGGTCTGCAGGAGGCAGCCAATCAGTGGCTGTCTCTCATTGCTGTTTCTGTCTTTCCCCTCTCCCCTCTCCCCTACTCCCCTCCTCCCCTCCTCCCCTCTCCTTTCCTCTCTCTTTGAGATCAATAAAAAGATATTAAAATAAGAGCTGTCATTTGTAAAGCTCCTACCTACCATGTGCCAGGCATGCTATTGGACACTTGACCCTTTTTATCTCTCTCAGTCCTCGCAAGTGAAATAGGAATCAGTCATTCTACAGATGAGAAAATTGAGATTCTATAAGGGTAACTTGCCCAAAGAAAATAACAGAGGAGCCCAGCTGGGCGTGGCTCAGTGGTTGAGCGTTGACCTGTGATCCAGGCAATCGGGGTTCGATTCCTGGTCAGGGCACATGCCTGGGTTGCGGGCTGGAGCCGATCAATGACTTTCTCATCATTGATGTTTCTATCTCTCTCTTTCTCCTTTCCTCTCTCTGAAATCAATAAAGATATATTTAAAGAAAGAAAATAACAGAGGAGGCTGAATTTCAAAACCTTTTCACCCTGACTCCAGAGCCTGTGCTCTTTCCATTGGAAAATATGCTCACAGTCCCCCATCTTGGAGCACCCCTCTTCCTTGGACTCTGGTCTCAGATAGTGATTCTAGGACCTGCTGTGGGATCTCCCTGAGCAATCTGTTCCTCTCTAGTACAGAGGCCTTTGTGACATTGTGTTTTCAGGAGTAGCAAAGAGCTCCTGTTACAACCTGTGACCATCAGCAGGAATGAGAAGGAAAAGGTTCTGATTGAGGGCTCCATCAACTCTGTCCGGGTCAGCATTGCTGTGAAACAGGTGAGCTCACCATGGAGCCCCTGCCTTTCCAGGAGGCCAGGGATTCCCATCCGAGAGATCTGGGTGCACGGAAACTCAGGCTCTATTTCCTTGATTGTACCCAGGAAACGATTTGCCAAACTCAGCAGGTCGGTAGAATAAAGAGCGAGCAACTCTATCTTCTAGGCCTTGCTCTGGATTAGAAGTCAGGAAGTGTAGGCAGCCAAGGCCATAGGCCAGTTTGGTGTTAGCTCATAGAGCCACTCCTAAGGAATGAAGAGTAAGTCCAGTTAGGAAAAAGAAATAGCACCAGTACCAATTTGATGGTCTTAAACTCTGAAAGTAAGATTTAGAGTTAAAAAGTGTAATTTCTTATGTTTCCTCAGGTGTTTTACAAATGTCTGACCTTCCCGTCACCCCCATAATTTTTGTCATATCTGTGTACCATCTGGACAGTTATTTACTTAATAGATTTCTTTAAATCGACTTAGTTTCTTTTTTAAAAAACAACTATGTCATAAGAGGAAAAACAGTATCACTTGCCAAATGGAGGGAACTCTTAAAAAATAAACATAATGAAAACTGATTCTATTGCCTATAGGAAGCGCTACCTCTGGGGCCTGCTCTCTGTATTAATAGAGGAGATTACCGAGTGTTGGGGAACTGTTCAGGGCATACTATTACCCAGCTGCAAAATTCTTCCTTTAGAAATATTGAGAGTTCAGCAGGGAGAAACTGGAGATTGATGTTCAGTGTTATTAAAGCAGAGACTACATAAGGTTTTCTCTGATAACTCCGGGTGAGGTATATCATAGACTCTGGAAGATGTTACACTAGTGAAATGAGAAAGAGAAAGGCATCTTTGAATATAGGTGAGGAGTCTGGAAGGAGTGGATAGAAGACTCCAGTTCGCCAGAATTACCTCTCTGGAATGGGCAAAGATAAGATCATGATAATGCCCTTTTGGAGAAGCTCTAATGTTGTTGACCCTCTTTTCAATTCACAACCAAGTGTCCCATGATTCAGAGTTTAGGCAGTGATTGCTACCAGTAGCAAACCCCTCTGGCTTCAGTGAACCTGGGGGAAATTGGGTCAGAAGCCCAGGCTACAGGTTTCTGTTGGTCTATCGTATCAGCTTTAGGGAAACATTTCTGCTTTGCTTTCAATAGGCCGATGAGATTGAGAAGATTTTATGCCACAAGTTCATGCGCTTCATGATGATGCGAGCAGAGAATTTTTTTATCCTTCGAAGAAAACCAGTGGAGGTGAGACCGTGTGCTTCACATGTTCGTAATACCCAGGATTCTATCACTGAGTCCACTGTCACTAGCATGGGATTGTTTCTAGAGCCAGGATTGCTACTTCTCTAGCTGTAGGGCATCCAATCACTGCTTGAGTTGAGAGTTGGCCTTCATCTCAACTGGAGGGGGGGTGGGTAAGGAGGGTCAGCTTAGGAGAAGTTGGGTCTGCCTCAACCATGGAAAAGGCAAAATAGAGCAGACACATTCCTCATCTTCCCAGAGCCTGTGGACAGAGCGAGTCAAATCCTTTCTAAGCTCTGCCACCAGCTGATATCATAATCTCTCAAGGATACAGTTGAGATACAGTTGATATTGGGTCAGTTGTTGCTGACTTTGTACTTGAGTCCTCTCCACAGACTCCCTGTCAAATTGACTTAAAATATCCGCAGTGACCGAGCAACAGCCACACAGAGCAGCACGCAGCAGCATCAGATTCATTAGACATGTTGGACAAACTCATCCTCATTCTGAGTTAAAATCTCCTGGTTCTAGATCTGACCTCCGAGACCACCCAGAATAAGTAAAATTGCTCTCCCACACACAACCTATCTGATAGTTAGACTCCATTTCATCCGTCTCCCACAGCATCTCTTCTCTCTAGTCTAAGTGTTCCCTGTTTGATTAGATTCTTCTATAACAAGATTTCGGGTCTCTTCACTCTCCCTTGACTCATTTTGAATGCAACTATTTGTGCCACAGATAGTCTTCCTGAGACGTCTGATATACACAAAATCCTCAACTGGGTTCAGTTCCATGGATCCAACATAGACACCCCACCAGGGCAGGTGGGCTGCTGACTGAAAGGTGTGTAGCTTGAGAGAAGATTACAACCAGCTGGAAGCATGTGACTGAGTGAACGCAGAGGACATGGCCAGCTAAGTTCCCCCTGGGATGCTAATCTCCTGTTTTTTTCTCATTTCTCCCTGCTCTCTTCTCTAGGGTTATGACATCAGTTTTCTGATCACCAACTTCCACACAGAGCAGATGTATAAACACAAGTTGGTGGACTTTGTGATCCACTTCATGGAGGAGATCGACAAAGAGATCAGTGAGATGAAGCTGTCGGTCAATGCCCGTGCCCGCATCGTGGCTGAGGAGTTCCTCAAGAATGTAAGTAGGGGGCTTACCTGGTTTCCTTCCAGAGGTAGGAGGAGCCTTGGGTCCTGTTGAATACTTAGCATCTGGCAGGAAAGTGGTGCCACTGTGTGAATATTTCCTGAGGCCTCTAGGATCTTTGGTGGGTGTCATGGGGATGGAGGGTCTGAGGTTCATCTTTGAGAGCTGCAGAGCATTTTCCCTAGCTGGGTGTCTGGGGGATGCCTCTCAGCCTTTAATTGGGGCTTAGATGCTAATTTCTACCTCTCAAAATGCATGGCGTCCTTCCCTATATCTAGTTCAAACCCCAAGTGAGGCAAGTTAAATCCACATGTGGATTTTCTAGGAATATAGGACAGTTAATCATAGTGTAATTCCACTTCTCAAACAGACTTAAATATTGTCCTTCAGCATCTGTTTCTCAGGCTTCAAGCCAGGATTTCTTCAACCTGTTTTACATCACTTGCCTGGCCTAAGTCCCCTGGATCCTTCAATTGTTGGTGCCTTCTTAACTGAAAGGACTGCAATCCTCTGAAGAGGAGGAATTATAAACATCAATGAACTGATGACACAGTTGTTCTTGTTTAGATATTCAGGACATGCCTTCTTCTTTTTGTTTTTCTTCTTCTAAACAATCTTTGGTTTGTTGACATGTTCTACTCAGAGTAGACTGTGATCCCTAGATGGTAGATCTAGTGTTTATTCCTACCAGTTCATACAGACCCAGCCCAGAAGGAGCTCAGATTCCTAAAAATGGAAATCACACTCGCTTCCCCTGGGCTTTAGTTATACTGAAGGCAGCCAGCATACGAAGTAGCTGTACTGTGTGCGCAGGGTAGCATGCTTGTTCAGATCACACAGGCTTTGGAGTCAGAGCACCTGGGTGTGAGCCGAGGCTCTATTGGCTGGGACCGAACCTCTCAACTAAGCCTGCTTCCTTAGTGGTGAAATGAGGAAACTGAGTAATTAATATGAACCTTTCAGTGTGGTTGAACAATGAGGAAATGTATGTAAAACATATCATTTGGCAGATAGTAAGTGTTCTATGTATTATAGCACCCAAGTTTTATGGCCAGGGCACTAGGAGGCCTTTGGATTCAACTCTGAAGAAAAATAGCTCTTGTCCCAATTTAATATTTAACTCATTCATTCATCAATCACTTTTATGATAATTGTGTTTTTATAGTTATACAGCTAAAAACCAATTCTCATTTAATACCTTAAACAATCTGTGCCTGGCCATAGTGGCTTAGTTGTTTGAGGGTCGTCCTGTGCACTGGAAGGTTGCTGGTTCAATTCCCAGTCAGGACACATGCCCAGGTTGTGGGTTCAATCCCCAGTAAGGGGCATGCAGGAGGCAGCTGATCAGTGTCTCTCTCACATCAACCTCTCTCTCTCTGCCTTTCCCTCCCTCCCTCCCTCCCTCCTTCCCTCCCTCTCTCCCTCTCTCCCTCTCTCCCTCCCAGCAAGTTAAAAAACAATAATCTTTGAGGCAGGTGTTAACCCCCATTTTACAGATGAGTAAACTGGGGCTCTGGAAGTTAAATCACTTCCCCAAGGTCCTTCAGCCAGTAAGTGGGAGAACCAGGACTCGGAGATAGGTTTCAGACTCAAAGATCTAGAATGGTACTTCAGCATCTGAGGGGTCACACACTCAGGTGCATGCAGGGATTGGGCAGGTAATGTATATGAGTGAAATGGGTTGTGTGGGACCTAGTGAGCCCATGCCTCACCTGAAGAGGATCACCACCACACAGTTTCATCTTACAGCTTTTCAAAAGAATCCCAAAGTTTGGATTTGTATCGAGAGTCCCCCATATTTTCAAGGTTTGCAACTAATTCATATTCTTTTAAACGCTATGTGGGCTTATTTTGGGGCTGGGCCATTCATTGGTCTACAACCTCTGGACTGTAAAATGTCCAGGGCTGTTACTGGCACCATGGGGAATACTTGATGAGAGAAAGCATTTCAAGGGCCTGTCCTGATTGGAGGGCCACACAGAGCTTGGCACAAGTACTCAGTCCTTTGAGTCCCCAAGCCCTTGCATCTCTAAAGAAGGCACCCTCCCTTCACAAAGCAAGTCTCTGTGACAGTGCTTTATAGCAGCCTCTGTGACATGGCCAAGGGGAGCTATGGAAAAGCCCATACCACCTTTAATTTCTCTGCCTTGTCTGGTGCTAGGTTTAGGGCCAGAAGATCACTGCTGAATTAGAAAGATCATGCCTACAGGAATGTCCTGGGACCCAATCCTGCCCCTCAGAGGTCTGAGCACAGTGGCAGCTCTCAGATCAGCCCCCCTCCTCTCTCCCTCCCAGCAGGCCTACCTGGATACAACAGTAACCGTCATTCACCGCCTCTTGGTTCTCTTGACAGTTTTAAACATCTGGCTGGATCTCGTGGCCTTCCCCCTCAGAATCTCCTGTGTCTCTGCGAAGGCGTCCTGGAGTCACTTCTTGGAGCAGCAGCGGAAGCAGAGGAGGGGAACTGGGTTGGGGTGGGCATTAGATGAGGGAGGGGGGGTGGTGCGCTTGCTAGCTGGAGACAAAGCAGCAGTGGACTTGCCCCAAGGCCACATGTGCCTGGTCAGGCTGGCTTCTGATGTTCAGTCCCCTGGGCCGGGACAGATTTTTTTTAACGTCTTGAAACTTAAACTCTGTGCTTGTAGGAGACTGTAACCTTTTTGTCTTTTGTTTTTTTTTAAACAAACAACCTCCACCTCCTGTGGCTGTGACTGGTCCCAGTGATTGTACCTTATTGGTCGCTGTGGGTCTGGGCGGGCCTGGAGCCAGATGGCGACTACTGTTCCTCCCCCAAGCCACCCCATGTGGGGAGGGAGGGAGGTTTCAGACTCCAGTTCCTCTCCCTTGCCCTCTTATTCTCAAGCCTCGGGCCCAGTAGAAGTGGTGGCCAGCTTCCTGAGCTCTGCCTAAAAATGGCCACCCAGCACTGGTTGGGGACAAGGGCTGAACCAGTGGCCACCAGCCATGCCTAGGAGCTGAAGCCAGAAAGCCAGGCAACCTATGGCCACAGGGACCGCTTCAAGCCCTCCCAGCTGAGAGGGGCCACTGTTTCGCCTTGTCTGTCAGTGCAGTGCCTGTGCTAGAGGTGGAGAGGTGAGTCCTATCAGATTCCTGGCTGGGGCCTTCCCACCCACTCTGGCTCCTCTGCTCCCATGCTCGCTGTACCTTTTCTTATTCCGGTGGATCCTCCCTCCCCTGATTAAACTCTCTTCTTGCCCCTTTGGGGCTGCATGAGGTCTGTGCTCTGTGTGCATATGTGAAAAGAGGGGAGGTGGGGCTTTTTCTTCCCTAAGACCATGTTGCTATTACTTGGGCCTGCGGTCACCACCAGAGGTTCCTGACATCCCTGCCAAGGGCCCCAATCCAGAGACTTCCATTCCAGTCTAGGTAACACCCGTTTTTAAAACTGTTGTCTCTACCTATATAGAGCTTTGTTCCTTTTTACCTGATGAGCTCATTTGGGCTAAAAGCCAAACTCGGAGAGATAATGATCCCATTTTATGGTTAAGGAAACAGGTTCCATGAGGTGCAGCAGCATGCCCTGAATCTAGCTGGTGAGCAAGAGGGTAGACTTCAAATCTAAGACTCTGCCTCTACCAGTGCTGGGACAGTAATTAGTAGCCATGTGTGGCTATTTACATTTAAATTCAAACTAAATAAGGTTTAAAATTCACTTTCTCATTCCCACCAGCAACATTTCAAGTGTGCTCAATAGCTACCAGTGACTAATGCCTGTGGTGTCAGACAGTACATATATAGAACATTTCCATCATCACAGAAAGCTCTGTTGGACAGTGATAGACTTGGTGAAACCTCGAAGTAAAAACACTTCTATTTGAGTCCCAACTCTTGATGCTGAATATGAGCAAGTTATACTCTGTACCTTAGTTTCTATATGTAACATGGAGATAATGAATGTAAACAATCTTAGTACTATACAGGTACTAAATAATAGCTGATTTTCCACCAGCCCGCTATCCAAGCTGGTAACTTGCATCATGCTAGACACAAGAGATGACATTATCCCTATGTTGGTGAGATTTGGGGGACTGGCAAAAGCAAGGTGTGTAAATAGGTGTGCTGAAGTGTTTCATATTCACTAATGTAAGCCTGGGGGCCCACAGGGCATATATTTGATGCCTGAGCTTTCAAAAGTTTCTTCCAGAATGCCAAAGGGTCTCTTGAAGTTGACAAGGTGATGTTAAAGGGAGGAGGGGCTGAGGCTGGAGGCAACTTGAACTGCTATCATCCCCTTTGTGACTTACCTCTGTGACCTCTCCCTCCTGCCTTGCAGAACAAAGGGTGCCCTCCTCTGGGGCACATGGCTGTTCTAGCTTTGCAGTGAATGTTAAAGGTGCTCACGGTGAAGTTGATGTCCCTCACTCAGTTGAGGTGCTCACTCAGCCCTCACAGGATGGCATTGCCTGGGTGAGCCAGCCAAACTTGTCATGGATCCATCTCCCCATATCTGGAGTTCCTAAAACCAACTTTGTTCCCTGATGAGAACACACTGGATGGTTTCCAATCAGCTGGCTTCCTGGGGGCATTCCTTTTGGGAAGCCCAGCCACCAGCCAATGGGGCTTTGGGGAGGGTGATCTGAGTGGTTGGGGTTGGCTGGCCAGCTAGGTGGAGGACCCATCTTCACTGAATGGGCAGATCTAGCCAGTGACAACACAAAGCTGGCTTTTTGGGCCAGGATACTCGTCCCTGGTCACTGCTACAGTGTGCCTCTCAAACTGCCCATATTTCCATGACCAGTAGACAACCCTTAGAGCAATAACATGGACTTATGTTTAACAGTGTTTATGTTTAAGAGTGGGGCGTTGGAGTCAGACCTGAGATCCAGTACTGGCTCTGCTGTGTGATGAGGCAAATTATTTAACATCTTTGAGCCTTATTTATCTCACCTGTGACTCTTGAGGATACCGCTATGCCACTACCTCCAAAAAGCTTGCTTAGTCTTGTCTTGAGGGCTGTGCATAACTTCAATTACATTTTTTTCTGCAGTTGACTCAAACGATCTGTTTCTGTATTTACAAATTATTGAATGGGGTAGGGAGAAGTGTGTCCTGTGAGTGATCATTGTTTCCTGCATATACTGTCGTTCAAATGCTCCTAGTCCCATCTGCCAGGCCTTGCAGGTGCAAAGTATGGTAAAGTATGCCTTTACCATACTTAAAGCTGTTTTATACCTTTGTTGCTTACTTTTTGGTTCCTTTCCACTGGGCTGTAAACTCCATGAGGTCAGGGACCACCTAGCCCATTGCCTAGCAGTGGCCCTCTATAAACACTGGAATGACTGAAGGCCTAGGAAGTGCTCCGTGAGGAACCATGGCACTGATAGTAACTGGCAACCTGTTGCTGTGCGCTTCTACCATCAGTGCTCTGCTCATTAAGGGTCTGGGGCAGGTGAAACTCAGGGTTTGCCTGATGGAGAGCCTCAGAACCAACCGCGGCCTGACTGGCTAGGAATGGTTTCCAAGGCGACAATAAACAGAGGGCGGAGCCTCAGAACGGAGGGCCCATCTCGCGCACCCTGCGAGAGGTAGCCGTGCGCGGCGCAGGGACGAGCGCGCGGCGGGGGGCGCATGCAGGGCCCCCGCGCGGCGCTGATCTTGAGTGCGGGGGAGCTGAGGGTCACACAGCGGTGCTCCGGCACCTGGTACGGCCAGGAGGGCGGCCGGGTATGCACCTGGCCGCGGAAGCCGCAGCCGCTCGAACCACGCACCAGTTACCCTGTCCCATGGTCCTGGGCACGCCGCTCGGAGTATCGGCCTCCAGAGACGCTGCCATGGCCCGGGCCCGCCTCCGCCCGGCCCTTCGGGGCTCGTGCAGACGGCCAGAGCCTGGGCGGCAGCCAGGCCTCAGCGCGCCGCCTTTGCCGGGCCTTGGAGTCGCTATCGCTCTACACGCACAGCCAGGGCGCCAGGGATCTGCGCCACCTCGGGTCCCGGCACACCGCGGCCCTTGACGATGCCCCGCTGCTGGACGGTGAGGCCCTTTGTGATTGGCCCATCCTGGCCCAATGCGGTAGTGGCGAGGACGAGAAGACTTGGGGTGGAGGGACTGGGGGTCGGGAGAAGAGCAGTAGACATCCGGATGAAGGGTAGGGAAAGAGAAGAAGCGTGGGCGTTGGGACCAGGAGAAACGCTAGGCGGAGCCCCTACTACTCAATCTTTCCGCAGGTTCCCTGGCCCTCTGGCCAGGATTGTCCAAGGCGTCTCATCACATGGGCCGGCTCAGAAACGCCAAGATCCATGTGGAGAGAGCTGTCAAGGTCAGAGGGGGTTGGGGGAGGAGGGGGTGGGTTCTAGAGTGGCTCAACCTGCTTCCCTGGAGTAATTTATTCCACCCTTAAAAAACAAACAAAACCCCCTTGATCCCACACCCATCTTCAAATACCTATTTTTTTTTTAAATCCTCACCCAAGGATATTTTTCCATTGCTTTTCAGAGAGAGTGGAAGGGAGAGAGGGACACACACACACACACACACAACTGGTTGCCTCTTCCATGAGCCCCAACCAGGGCCGGGGATCGAACCTGCAACCGAGGTGCGTGCCCTTGGCTGGGATCAAACCTGGGACTCTTCAGTCTGCAGGTTGACACTCTAACCACTGAGTCAAACCAACTAGGGCAATGTTTGTTTGTTTGTTTATTGATTTCAGAAAGAGGAAGAGAGAGAGAGAGAGAAACATCAATGATGAGAGAGAGCCATTGATTAGCTGCCTCCTGCATGCCCCTTACTGAGAGACCTCCCTATTTTTGATACCCCTTCACTTAGCAGACTTGTCTACTTACTTGGGATTCACTTCTCAGCTCCCACCACTCTGCTTCTGTACCCTTCCCCACTTCCTTTGGGGAACCCTCTTGTCAAGGTCACTAGGGACCTCCCAGGAGCAGCCCCTTTTTTGTCCTAATCTTGGTTGGTCACCCTGTGTCATTCTGCACCGCTGCCCCACACACCCTTTCCTCT
Source organism: Miniopterus natalensis (assembly GCF_054644295.1). Lineage (NCBI taxonomy): Eukaryota > Metazoa > Chordata > Mammalia > Chiroptera > Miniopteridae > Miniopterus > Miniopterus natalensis. Next base: position 32,925,258 of record NC_142095.1, on the reverse strand, counting down.
TGGCTGTCTGCTCACCCCTTGTTTTCCTTTTTTTTTTTTTTTTAAATATATCTTTATTGATTTCAGAGAGGAAAGGAGAGGGAGAGAGAGAGATAGAAACATCAATGATGAGGGAGTCATTGATCGAGCCCGCAACCCGGGCATGTGCCCTGACCGGGAATCAAACCCCCATCGCCTGAATCCTAGGTTGACACTTAACCACTGAGCCACACCCGGCCGGGCACCCCTTGTTTTCCTTTCTCCCTCCCTGACTGCTGCTTTTCGGTTGTCTTTGAAGGTGCCTGAGACTTTAGTGGTTCCCTGGATCCCTCCCTACACCTGTCTCCTTGGCTTTGAGTCCAGACAGTGTGCTCTGCCCCCTACATGCCCTTTCCTGCCCCGCCTGTGCTCTAACTGTACATTTGGCAGGTCCAGCCGCCTACTTGACATCTTTATCCAGAGAATTTACAATCATTTCCATGTCCCAAACCATACTCTTGACTTTCCTGACTAAACCAGTCATCACTAGTCTCTGGTCTTCCCTATCTCCTAGTTGCTCAAGCCAGAAATCTGATATTTCTGTTCACTCACCCACACATTTACTCCCATCAGCAAAACCAGTCATCTCTATTTCCAGAGTAAGTCCCAACTATATTACCTTCTCCTCTTCTCCATTGTAGCCACCCTCATACTAGCTGTCATGATTTCCCTCCTGCACAAACCACAGTAGCCTTCTAATTGGCCTCCCTACTTCCATCCATGTCTCTTCCATCTAGTCCCCAGACAGCAGCAAGCCAAACTTACAAAGCCTCCAGTCATGGCACTCCCTCACTCCACCTTTAGTGCTTTACACTGCTGTTGATATGAAATTCAAGACTCTTTCCAAGGCCTGCAGGGCCTTCCAAAGTCTAGCTATGACCTACCTCCTCAGGAGCTCTCCCCTCATTTCCACCCTCACCCTGGCCTCCTTCCAATTCCTTCAGACCTCTCTCCAGACTCAACACCTTTTCACATGCTTTTCCCTTTTCCGTTTGCCCTGCTCTGTCAATTCATGGCTCCTTCTCCACTTTCCCTGACTGTGTGTGTACTTTTAGTTTCTCTGGATCCCCATTAAGTATCCATTTTTGGAGCCAGCCAGCCTGGATTTAAATCCCTGCTTTTTGACTTAACCACTATGTGGCCAAACTACTCAACCTTTCTATGCCTCTATTTCATAACCAGTTAAATGGGGATAATAGCATCTGTTTAAAAACATGTTATTTCCCCACCGGGCGTGGCTCAGCTGTTGAGCATCGACCTAGGATCCAGGAGATTGAGGTTCGATTCCCGGTCAGAGCACATGCCCAGGTTGTGGGCTCCATCCCCAGTTGGGGGCGTGCAGGAAGCAGCCAATCAATGAGTCTCTCATCATTGATGTTTCTCTCTCTCTTTCTCCCTTCCTCTCTCTGAAATCAATTTCCTGAAGGCAGAGCCCCTAACTGTCTGGTTCACCATCCCCTATGTCTGGCACTTGGGTGGTACTTACTGAACAAGTATTCTCTCACTTACAGCAGAAGAAGATCTTTATGATCCAAGGCCACTACCCGGTAATCCGGTGCCTCTTGCGCCAGAGGGGCTGGGTGGAGAAGAAGATGGTCCATTCCTCGGGCACCACCCTGCTGCCGCCCCAGAAGCATCTGGATAGCTCAGTAATGGGTGATAGCGACACTACTGAGGATGGTGAGCAGTTCCCTTCATTTCCACAAGCTGCCTCTCTTGAGTCCCTTTCCTTTGGTTTCCACTGCCCCAGGGCTGAGACTTTGGCATGGGCCTCTGGGGCAGGGACAGGGAGCTCACCAGGCCTGGGCTCTGCATTTGCAGAGGGTCAAGATGAGGACGAGGCGTTCCAGCCACCGCAACTGTTCAACGATGATGTATTGGAATTTGATGACCTAGATGGAACACATGCTCTGATGGTGAGGGCCCAAGGGGCTGGCAGGGAGAGCACTAAAGTCCAGCTGGATGACTCCAGACAAGTCCTTTCCTTCTCTGAGCCTCAATTTCCCCATCTGCAGTAAAACTAATTGCTTCTCTAAAGCCTGGATGGGCCAGCAGAGTGGTGAGGGACACAGTGGTGTTCAGACAAGGCTGGCCCGGGATCAGAACTCAGCTAGCTTGTATCAAAAGCTGGCACAAGCTCCATGCCTAGGAATCCCCCCTTCTAAATAAAAACCACATAGCTCATCTCCTTCCTCTGCCCTTGGCAAGCAAAGGCTGGAAGGAAGGGCTTAAAAAGCTCTGAAAGAGGCTGATACGATGGTGTGGAGCGTATGTGTGTTGAGGTGAGGACACTTGGCTTTGAGTCTTTCCACCATGACTTACGAAATTGAACTATACCAAATTGCCATTTTTGTATGTCAGGAAAGGTTGAGTATTGGCAATTTCATATGGCTCAACGTTGTCAGCTCTTAGACAAGTCACTTACCTTCCCTGTACCTCAGTTTCCTCACTTGTGAAATGGGGATAACATTAGCATCTGCCTCATAGGGGTGTGGTGAGAATAAAATGAGTTGACATGGAAAGCAATGAGAGCATGGTCTAGCATGTGGTGGTATTGCTTACTAATAATCTTACCTCCCAGAGATGTGGGAAAGAGAGGGAGATGTAGAGCCTTTGTCACATGCTATGTGCCCATCAGCTTAGAGTTACTGTCCTGCCGCTGAGCAAGTCATTGATGGTCATAGGCCAGAACAAGGTATTTTCAGCTGTATGGCTTAGTCACTGCCTTGGGGCACTTGGCCACAGGAGGCTGCAAGCCCACCCGCTCCCTGCTTATCAAGTGTGTGCCCTGGAGGAAGAACTGTCCTTTTTTATTTTACACAAAGATAATGTGTGGGCTAGAGGCCACCTCGGAAGTATCCTTTTTCCATTCACTCTGCTCAGCAGGGCAGGAAGAAGCCTCCTCCAGCCTTGTGCTGCCCACACCAGACTGCCCTGTTTCCTCTCCCCAGTCCCGCATGGTTCGGAATGAGATCCCCTACTTCATCTGGACCACTCGGAGGGATGTGCTGGACTGTCGCTTCCTCTCCAAGGAACAAATGATAAACCACTATGCCCGGGCTGGCTCCTTTACCACAAAGGTGGGCTCCCCAGGGGAGTGGTCATTGCAGCTTCCAACCTCTCGGCCCTTGGACCAGCAACCCAGTTCCCTGCTCTCCTTGTTAGTAAGAGAGAGTTCTCAGGACAGTTTTGGTATATAATTCAGTGGGATTTAGAGTCGGACAGTCCTGGGTTCAAATCCAACCCCTGCAGCACGTCTGGGGTTGAAATGTCGTGTAGACACTCATTAAAATAGAGGATCCAAATGGGATCTGGAGCCAGAATAAACACCAAGTCCAATGACTATGCAAGAGGGTCTTTACCTCCTAAGCAGAGGCTATCTGGCCGATGGATCCATTTGATCTTACCTGGGTTTATTAACAGGGACTTCACCTCTCTGAGCCCTATTTTCCTTACCTTTAAATAAGAACACCAGTAAAACTCTCTTCTGGGATTGTGGCAAGAATGAAATCCTTATCATTGGGACCTGCTAGTGTATCTTTTGGTGTGGACTGGGAAGGATTCCCAGAGGAAGCAGGTTTTTAAGAATGTGAGAGGGTGGGTAGGAGGGATGTGGGGTGTTCTTAGCAGAGGGGCTTCGTGGGCAAACATACAGAGATGGATATGAGCGAGTCAAGCCTAGCAAGTGTGCAAGAGGCTCTAAGAATGTCCACGCAGTCTCCCTGAGCTGCCTGAGCTTGTGCCGAGAGTGGGGATCTCCTGGAAGGTTCTCTGGGCAAGTCCCACCCTGCCCCCTCAGCAGCTAACTCCATAGGTGGGTCTGTGTCTCAATCTCCGGAATTTGCCCTGGTTTGATGAGGCCGATGCTGACTCATTCTTCCCACGCTGCTACCACCTTGGAGCTGAGGACGACAAAAAGGCCTTCATAGGTAAGGAGCTGCCCAGACCTGCGCCTGGACCCTTCCGGCTGAAGGATGAAGGCTAAAGCCCTCACTCACTTTGGGGAGCAAAGGGCTTCTCTCCTCATTCTCTCCATCCCAGCAGAATTCCTTCTCCATCCCTAATCCTTATTTTCTCCTAATGTGTCTCCTCTTCATGAGCCTCCTAGCTTGGTCATTACAGACCACCAGAAGATCTTAGGTAGCTTAGCTTATATTCTAGAGCAGGTTCTAGAAGTTGGTCAGTGGGCTGAGTTTGGAATCCAGAACAGGTAGATTGGGTTCCTAATCTAGAAAAGGCTCCAGGCTTTGGACTTCCAAGGCAGAATAGTTTCCAACTCCAGAACATGTTCTAAATTCAGGTCAGAATTTGGGTTCAGAGTAGATGCCAGATTTAAATTAGTCTCCAAATCTGAAATAGGTTTTTGGCCAAATTTTTGTTCTCAGGCTAGAATAAGTATCAAAAGTCTATTAGGAACTGAAGAGAAAAATCAGACAGTGGGTCTAGGTGAGATACAGAAGGCAGACTATGAGCCAAGTCAGGTCAGACTCTGGGTCTGGTTCTACAGTTGAAATCAAAGCCAGGTTCTAACCCAGGTTCTAGAGTCAGAAGGTAGTCAGGTTCTGGATCCAAAGTGGGGCAGGTCATGATCAGGTTCCGGAACCAGAACAGGTCAGGAGCCTAGGGACTGAGCAGAGTATCCCCTGCCCTGGGAGCAGAGGACTTCTGGTTGACAGCCGCCCGCAGCGTTCTCAAGCTGGTGGTAAAGCCCGAATGGAAGTCATATTCAGTGCAGGCAGAAGAGAAAGAGGCCCCAGGTGAGTACTGTGTGGTTCCCTCCACTCCCTACCCGCTTATCCTTCCACGTGTCTACCCACCCGCACATTTATCTATGTATTAGCCACATCCATCTGCCCACCCACCACCCCTTCCCACCATCCCATCCTTACACCTGCCCATCCATCTGTCCTTCCATCCATCTACTCATCTACCCATTTACCTACCTACTCACCCACACACCCACCGATTTCACATTCGCCTGCCCACGCATCTATTCATCCATCTCTCTCTCCACCTACCCCTGCACGCACTCACCTGTCTTCTCAGCAGGACATTTCCTGTCCATCTGTCCACACCTCCACCTTCCTACCTATGCTTCCACAGACCCATATGCCCGCCTACCCACCCGCTTTTCCATCTTCCTAACCACCACCTGTCTGTTGTCCTGTCCACCACTCATTCGTTCTTCTGTCCCAACCACCTGTCTACCTATCTTCCTGTTTGTTAATTGATCCACTGCCTTATGCAGGCCTCCCATGGGCCTGGCATGTGGCCAAGCTCTCTAGGGAGGGCAGACTAAGAGGACAGACTAAGTCCTGTCTGGGGGGAGCTCAGGTCTCTGTGGAGGAGGGAGCAGTGAAACCGTGTAGTTTCATGTGGTCTGAGAACCCCTTGTGCCTTGTGGAGGAAAACACGGAGAATGTCACATTCCATGTTGGCCCAGCCCATTGCTTGCCCTTTCCCTCTCTGGACTTAGCTCCTATCTCAAAGCCCCAGTACTATAACCCAGAACCTATCAGTCTGGTATTCAGGGACATAAGGGGCAGCTCCATTGGGAGGTGGGAAATCCCTGTCTCTTCCAGAGGGGACCTCCCTATTGCTGTTCTCTGGGCGTGTCAGGTACAAAGAAGACTGTTATATGCCAGGATCAGGGGCACAAGGGCCACAGGTGTGTCAGAGGTCCCAGGAGCAGAAAGGCTGCAGCTGTGTTTGGGGCTACAGGTGCTGAAAGGCCCTGAGGACAGTTAGGGTGGACCCTCAAGTGAGTGACAGGTACTGAGACAGTGGGGGCCAAGGGTGAGCACTAAGGTCTCAGGTGAATTTAGAATAAAACCTCAGGTAAGTGACAGGCCCAGGGCAGTAAGAGATGTAGGTATGCACTGGGCCTCAGGTGTATTTAGGATGAGTTCTCAGGTAAGTGACAAGCCTTGGAGCCGTGGGTGCCATGGCATGTGTCAGATTGCCTGTGAGATAGTTACAGGCCCCTCCTCTGCAGGAGACAAGCAGCCCAAGAAACAGGAGAAAAAGCCTCTGATGGTATCCTCAGAGTTTGTGGACGAGGCTCTGTGTGCCTGTGAGGAGCACCTTAGCAGCTTGGCCCACCAGGACATTGACCGGGACTTGAAGGCCCCGCTGTCCCTCAGCCCTGAGGGCTGGTCCGTCTTTCTCCAGCGTTACTACCAAGTGGTCCAGTGAGTACTTCTGCAGCCATGGCATGGGGGCATGGGCAGGTGCTCAGTCAAAGACAAACCCTCTCTACTATAGTCCCCTACCTCCCTAAGCCTCCCACATTTGTTCGCCCTGTTGCTCTCCTGCTCAAGAACTCTCAAGGGCTCCCAGTGCCTTCATGATATGGGGTTCAAACCATTCTTCCTGGATCTTGGCATAGCATCGTCACAAAGATCATGGTTTGTGCTGTAGACCTCAATTTAAGTCCTGGCTTTGTAACTCTCAAGCTCTATGACCTTGGGAATGTCATTAATCTTTTTGAGCTTTACTTTTCGCAGATGTAAAATAGATTTTAAGATAATGTTTTCCTCAAAGGTAGGATTAGCAGGACAATTTGTATTATGTGCTCAGCATAGACTCAGCATTCACTCACAAAATAAGACTCTATTAAGTCATTTAGATTTCATCCTAGAGGTCAGTGTTTTCCAAAGTGTGTTACTTAGGATAATAATTCTACAGGATGTAAATCGATTTTGTGGGGGAGGAAAGGGGGAGGGCTTTTGTGGTTAATTATATTTAGAAAACACTGGGTTAAACAAAGTTATTTAAAACAGGTTTCCTTGCCCTAGCTGGTTTCTCAGTGGTTAGAGTGTCAGGCTGTGGACTGAAGGGTTCTGGCTTTGGTTCTGGCTAAGGGCACATACCTCGATTGCAGGCTTGATCCCCAGCCCAGGTCGGGGTGTGTGCGGGAGGGAACCAATGTGTCTCTCTCACATTGATGTTTCTCTCTCCCCCCTCCCTCCCCCCTCTCCCTCTCCCTTCCACTCTCTCTGAAAAGCAATGGAAAAGTATCCTTGGGTGAGGATTTTAAAAATTAAAATAAATAAATAAATAAATAAATAAATAAATAAATAAATAAATAATAAATAAATAAATAAATAAATAAATAAATAAATAAATAAAACAGGTTTCCTTGGTGAAGGGCTTTTCAGATCCTATTGGAGGTATATACCTCGGAGAGAGAGAGAATATGCAATACAGCAGGTCTTCAAATAACGTTTTGTTATAACGATGAGATGCTGTGGGAACTTAACTTTTGTTTATATCAATTAGCCTATGGTAAAATTGGTTCTGTTATATGTCATTTCACTTAGTTGCAGAATTTATTGACATTATAGGCTTACTGTATATTCTGTACTTTCATGACCCTAGCACCCCCAAAGCATCCTGAGGGTTGTGTTTTCAGAACCCACTTTGAGAAAGGGTTCTTTTGTTACTGTTAACCCTCACCCAAGGATGTTTTTTCCGTTGATTTTCTTTTTAGAGGGAGTGGAAGGGAGGAAGAGAGGGAGAAAGAGAGAGAGAGAAAGAAAGAGAGAGAAACATTAATGTAAGAGAGACACATCGATTGGTTGCCTCCTGCACTGGCCTGACTGGGGCTGGGGATTGAACCTGCAACCCATGTACATGCCCTTGACCGGGAATCGGACCCTTGACCCTTGGATCCGTGGGCTGACACTCTAACCATTGAGTCACACTGGCCAGGGTTCTAGAGCAGAGGAAAGGAGCATCAAGATGAGACTGGAGCTGTTGCAGGGAGATTCCATTCAGCAGAGGTATGCAGGAGAGACTGGAAGGAGAAGGGCCCTAAAGGCAGGAGAACACTCAGCTTGTGTACCAAGCATTGTGCCAGGCTCCAGAAATGACATATGTTCCTGCCCTCAAGGGACACACAGCGCAAGTGGGGAGACTTGCAGCAAGCTAGGTAGGAGTGATGAGGGCCTCAGCTGGGATGGGGTGATAGAAAAGGATGGTACAGATTCAGTGATTTGAGAGAGGGGACTGAAGAACTAGTAAATGAACTTTGAATGATTGGCATACTGAGCAAACCCACCTCATTGATAATTCATTTATATATTTTTTAAATGTCAGAAAATGAAAATGACCCTTTTACCTTAGCTACTGGAACATGTAAAGTCACCTTTTTTTTTTTTTTTTAATAAATATATCTTTATTGATTTGAGAGAGAGGAAGGGAGAGGGGGAGAGAGATACAGAAACATCAATGATGAGAGAGTCGTCATTTATCAGCTGCCTCCTGCACACCCCCTGCTGGGGATGGAGCCCGCAGCCCGGGCATGTGCCCTGATCTGGAATCGAACTTCGATCTCCTGGATCCTAGGTCGATGCTCAGCTGCTGAGCCAAGGGCTAAAGTCACCCTTCTTAAACTAAGAATTATTGAGACTGAGTTAGAACATTACGTAAAAAGAATAAATCCTATTTATTTCCAGGTGTAAGACAACTTTCAGAGGGCTATAGGAACCTCTCAAAAGTCAGAATTTCATAAAATATTGCATCATATAACATAGTGTTGAGTTCAGTACAGATAGCATTCATAAATTCATTCAGTATTAACTGCTTTGTTTCTCAACTCCACCCCCTGCAATGTCCTCTTCTGTCTCCCCATTACTCCCCTTCCCCTCTAGTAATCACCTTGCTGTTGTCTGTTTCTAAACTTCATAAAACAAATCCATGACTCAGCAGCCAGGCTTTTATAAAGGTTGACTTTCCACTAAGTCACTGGTTGTTTTTTCTTTTTGCTAAATATAAAGTCATACTGTCATGTTGAACATACTTTTTCAAATTACACATGCCCCTGCCACCCTCATGTAACACTTTTCCAGGCCAAATCACAGATTTACTGAGCAGATTCTTTGTGCTCTGGCCCATGGAAAAGTTTCCAGTAAATGGGGAAAAGAAAGGGTCAGGATTCAGGCGTGAGTAAGAGGCCCTGCTACGCCTCTTCCATCTGGCCGTCCCTGTTCCTGGCACTGCCCCTGTGGTTGCCGCTGCCTCCCTATTAAAAGAGAGATAAGTTCTCCATTGCTGGAGGCATTCGAGAGGCTAAGATGTTAAAGGGAGGTTAACATCTAGTGGAGGCTTCCTTCCTACTCAGTCAGAAGAGAAGAAATGGGAGAATTCGGGTGAGGCAGCCATCTGAGGTATTTTGTGACTTGGTTTAGTTCAGGACATTTTGTGTCCTGTAGAGAACAGGGTCTCTTTGTCCATGAACCCTAATCTGTGCAGACCAGTTACAGAGGCAAGGTCCTGCCAAAGTACTTGCTTATCCAACCATTCGTTTAGCAAACTTTTAGGGCATGCCAAATAAGTGCCAGATGCACTGCTTGGGGGTGGGAACACAACAGAAAATAACAGCTACAAAAATGTTCCTGCTCTTACGGAGCTTACATTCCAGTGGAGAGAGAGAGACGTAACCAAATCAGCGTAGATGTCAGGTGGTAGGTGATAGGAAGAGAAGCGAAATCCAGCAAGGAGATGCATGATGAAATTCTGCCAAAGGCTATTTTAATGTAATGGAAAGGGAGGTGGCAGAAAATGGAGTTTTTGGAGGCGGTGTGGGGGGTAATAAGTGAAATTTCCCCATCCTTTCCTATTCCAACAGTATGGGATGGTGCCCTGGGCAGATTAGAATTTGGGGGGCAGCTTGAGGGTGGGCACAGAGGTTTGGAAGAGACCTATCCAGATCTTTAGGGGAGGGGAGGGCATAACCAAGGCTGGTAGGACCATGGCCAGGGGGGCTTGTGTCTCCCTTTGCCTTGTCCACCAGGCTGCCCCCAGGCCCAGCCCTGCCCAAGACCCATCATCTCCCCACAGTGAGGGGGCAGAACTCAGGCACCTCAAAGCTCAGGTCCAGCGTTGTGAGGACATCTTGCAGCAGCTTCAGGCTGTGGTGCCCCAGATGGACATGGAAGGAAACCGCAACGTCTGGATCGTGAAGCCAGGAGCCAAGTCCCGTGGTCGAGGTGGGTGTCAGCCCCTGCTTCCTGCACCAGCCTACCTGTCCACCTAGAGGCCAGGGCTGTCATAGTGCAGGCTCTATTGGAGTCAGACTGCCTATATTTGATTCCCAGCTCTGCTATTAATATGCTATGTGACCTTGAGCGAGTTATATCACCTCTCTAAACCTCAGTTCCCTCACCTATGAGAGATGATAATACTTCCTATGAGGTGAGGATTGCAAGGCATGGTGTGTCTAAAGCTCAGCATGGTGCCTGGCACAGAGTAATCATCCCATGAACGTTGGCTGCTGTGACGATGCCAGCTTCTCCTCTCCTGCCCTCACAGTTGGGTTGATGCCTTAGGTAGGTCTGGTGATACGCATGTGCAGGTGCTTGTCATCTGAGGCTTCTTGGATTTGACCAGTCCATCCTTGAGAGGTATATAGCATAGTGGTTAAGCGTATGGATTCTGGGAGCCAGACTCCCTGGGTTTAAACCCAAGCTCTGCCTCCAACTATTTGTAAAACTTTGGGCAAGTTAGTTAAGCTCTCGTGCCTCATTTTCATCATTGGTAAAATGAAGTCAATAATACCTACACAACAGGATTAGATGAGTACAATATATGTAAAGTACTTAGATCCTGTGCTTTTACATAGTAACTGCTTATAAACGCTATTATTTTTAGCTATTACTCTGGCTGTTCAGCCCAATGTAAATGGAATCTGAACAGGAGAGCCAGCAAGCTGGAGTGGTGCCTTAGCCCAGCCTTTAAAAACTGGTTAAGGACTTCTGAGATGTAGAAAACAGACTTTCGACAGATCCCTCCAAATACTGCCCTTGAATGAATTTGTTCATGTCCAAGTGAAGCTGTTACAGCTCCAGACACTGTGGGACACTCTCTTGGGAATGTCACTTCAAAAACCAACATTTTGGTCTTTCTTTTTATATACCTTGGGAATAGTTTTGTTGGTTTTATTCAAGTATGAAAATATGTGTTTATTATATTAACAAAATTAGACAATACAGAAAAGTAGAAAGACAAACGCAAAAGCCACCCTTGATCACACTGAGATAACTACTGTTAACCTTTGGTGGGTTTCTTTCGATACTCCCTTCTACACATTTGGAGAGAGAGAGATTTATTTTATTTTAAACAAATGTGTACTATTCTATAGCCTCATTTTTCCATATTTTTCAATATGAATTAATATTACTTATTCTTTGCATATTTCTTTTTTCTTAGATCTTGGAGATCATCCTATTTCAGTACATCTAAATCTGCTTTTTTACTTTTTTTTTTATCTTTTAAAAAAATTTTTTACCTAGGCACTTTTAAAATACACAAACTGCCAAGAATAACACAATGAATCCCCATGTACCTAGCACCAAATTTAAAAATTATCTCTCCATTTTTAGAAAAACTTAATTGAAATGTATATATAACATACCTCATTGAAAAGGGTTCACATTGTGAGTATACAAGTCAATGAATTGTCACAGTTGAGGAAACAGCACCCAGATCATGAAATAAAACATTACTTGGCCCTGGCCAGGTAGCTCAGCTGGTTAGAGCACCATCCCTCTAGGCCAAGGTTGTGGGTTCAATGCCCTGGTCAGGACACATACAGGAATCAACCAATGATGCATAAATCAGTGGAGCAACAAATCGATGTTTCTCTCTTCTGTCCTCCCTCTCTAAAAGAAAGAAAGAAAGAAAGAAGGGGAGGAAAAAGCTTATGGTGAGCTGTCTGTGGTCTCCAGCTCTTCTCCCAACCTGAGCCTGCCTCGGTCCCTGACCACTCCATTTCCCCCTTAGGCATCATGTGCATGGACCACCTAGAGGAGATTCTGAAACTGGTGGATGGCAACCCCATGATGATGAAGGATGGCAAGTGGGTTGTGCAGAAGTATATTGAGCGGCCTCTGCTCATCTTTGGCACCAAGTTTGACCTGAGACAGTGGTTCCTGGTGACCGACTGGAACCCACTAACTGTGTGGTTCTATCGTGACAGCTACATCCGCTTTTCCACGCAGCCTTTCTCTCTGAAGAACCTGGACAAGTGAGCCCCACCACTCACCTCCCATGAGTTCCCGGTCTAGTTGGGAAGCTGGCAAGGAACAGGCGATTCCAGTGCAACGCTGGGCTCCAAACAGATTCTGCAGGCAGGCAGACCTCCATCCATCCCAGCATCCTTCCACCCATCGGATGTCTACTGAGTGTGTACCCTGTGCCATTCTCTGTTCTAGACACTTGGGACACAGCGGTAAACAAAACAAGAGTCCAGTTCTCATGAGTTCACAGTCTAGCAGGGAGAAACAGACAAGCAATGGACATAAGTAAAATCATCTAATAGGTTAAGAGGTGATATGAAAAATAAAAAAGAATGGAGAGAATGGTAAGGGGGGGTCAGGAGAAATTTGAGAGGAAAAAGGCAAGTTGCATCATTAACTTGTGGGATGAGTGGAAACCTGGTTGAGTCCTGGGTTCAAATTCCATCTGCAGCTTCTGAGCTGTGTGACTTTCGTCAAGTGAAAACCTACTTAAGCTTGTTTCCACATCTGAAGAATGGAAACAGTAATATGAAACTCATAATTATAGCTGTCAACTATTGAGTGCTTTGTACGTGACAGGTGCTAAACATATCATGCATATTAGTCATTTATGAAAACCCAGTGGAGTGAAAGGAGCACTCAGGTTAAATGACTTGTCTAAGATCTCACGACTAGTCGGTGGTAAAGATAGGACTTGAGCACATGTCTTAGTACTATAGGGCCCATACTCTTACCCACCTTATCTTCCAGGCATTGGGAGGGTTAAGCGACACTATGCCCAAAGCACTTAACACTGTGTTCTCCATAGTTAGTGCCCTCAGAAGAGGTCCTGAGATAAGACTGGTTCTGGCCCTAGAAAAATGTCATGGGCCCAGGCCTTCGCCCTTGTCTTCCTCAGCAGGACCCCATCTCAAGTTGAATGGTCCATGGTGGCCCATTGCTGGCTCCAGGGTTTGCCTGCCCTCCCCAGGTTTGGGTGGGAGGGCCAAAGGGGCCCAGACCTCAGCTTTCTGTTCTCTGCCCCAGCTCAGTGCACCTGTGCAACAACTCCATCCAGAAGCACCTGGAGAATTCGTGTCATAGGCATCCGCTGCTGCCCTCAGACAACATGTGGTCGAGCCAGAAGTTCCAGGCCCACCTGCATGACATGGGGGCCCCAAATGCTTGGGCCAATGTCATTGTGCCTGGCATGAAGGCCGCAGTGATCCATGCTCTGCAGACCTCCCAGGACACCGTGCAGAGCCGGAAGGCTAGCTTTGAGCTTTATGGTGCTGACTTTGTGTTTGGTGAAAACTTCCAGCCCTGGTTGATCGAGATCAATGCCAGCCCCACCATGGCGCCCTCCACGTCTGTCACCGCCCGGCTCTGTGCTGGCGTGCAATCCGACACACTGCGCGTGGTCATTGACCGGCGGCTGGACCGAAACTGTGACACGGGAGCCTTTGAGCTCATCTACAAGCAGGTGAGGAGAGTGGGCCCAGGCAGGACCCCAGGGAGTCTTCACCCCTTCCAGGCACCCCATAGTGAAGCACAGGACACTGCAATCAGGCAGACCCAGTTCAAGTCCTGGTCCTGCCACAGTGACTTAGTACATCTGTTTCCTCATCTGTAAGATGGAGATGCTACTACCATCTTTCTCATGGGGCTTGAGTGGATGAAATGAGTTAATTCGTGTGGGTAATATTTCTAGAGAGGTGTTAGCATAGTATTCCCGAACCTCCCTGGGTCAAGTCTCTGCTCAGTAACAACAAGCTGCGTGACTTTGAACAACTTTCTAATCTCTAGGGGGTAAGGGAGTCTCAGTTTCCTCATCTGTAAAGCACGAATGAAAACTACCTACCTCATAAAGTTGTGAGAATTAAATAAGTTGAAAGCATGTTACAGTATTGCTTGGCACACAGTAAATGCTACAGATGTATTAGCTATTGTTGTTATTACCTACTAAGGTTGGTAGGCAGTTCATGATAAATGGCATCACCTGTAAAGTGCCAGGATGTACAGTGAGAGTCAGTGGGAGCTGCTGCTATTGTTATTTTATACACTCCTACCCAAAAAGGAGAGGCAGGGTAGGAAGTACACAGCAATCACTGGTCCCTAGAAATTCCAAAATCCAGCCTTAGCATATGTTTCTAGTTTTGCTATTAGGACCCACTCTTACCTCCTAGGAGTTATCCATGGCTCTTGCTTCCATCCATTGGGACCTCAGTTCAACCCTGAATCATCCTTCCACTTCCATGAACAGTCTCAATAGTTCTTAGTCTGTTACTTGCTCATAGAAATTTGGAGGTACAAAAGCCTCTTTCATTTCATATTACATTTGTTCCTTCCAGTTCAAGTTGATATTTTTAAAAGCTTTGTGTGTTTTTTTTTCTTCTTCTTAATTTTTATTTATTGATTTGAGAGAGAGAGAGGAAGGGGTGGGGAGAGAGAGAGAAACATCAATTTGTTGTTCCACTTATTTATGCATTCGTTGGTCGAGTCTTGTATGTGCCTTGACTGGGGATCAAACCCGAAACATTGGCCTATCAGGACGATGCTCTAACCAACTGAGCTACCGTACCGTGGCCATGTGTTTCTTATGTATCAATTTCTAATCCATTCTATTACACAAAATCCATGTCCACGCATTTAAGAGCTCTTCTCTCTTCTGTGAGACCGCTGTAGCACAACAACCCTCAAAATTATAGAAGCCCTGCTGTTAGCAGACCTCTCTGCTAACTCAAAATGGTTTAGAGACTGAACGTAAGACCTACAGATATGCCCTTGGGATGTTTAAAAGATTTGTAGCTACTTTAAAGGACCCATCTGGCCCTAGCCAGCTTGGCTCAGTGGTTAGAGCATCAGCCTGCAGGCTGAAGGGTCCCAGGTTCAAATCCAGCCAAGGGCACATACCTCGGTTGCAGGCTTGATCCCTGGCCCTGGTCGGTGGGCAAGCCGGAGGTAACCAATCAGTGTGTCTCTCTCACATTGATGTTTCTATCTCTTTCTCTCTCTCTCTCCCCCTTCCACTCTCTCTGAAAAGCAATAGAAAGAAAAATCCTCAAGTGAGGATTAAAAAAATATATAAGGGCCTATCAGGCATGACTTAGATCTCTCTGAAATTTTGTTGTGGTTTTTAAAAATTGAGATGTAATTGACATATACCATTACATTAATTTCAGGTGTACAACATAATGGTTTGATAATTGTATATGTTGTGAAATGATCACCACAGTAAGTCTACATCATCACATGTAGTTAAATTTTTTCTTGCAATGAGAACTTTTAAGATCTGTTGTTCTAGCAACTTTCAAATAAATAGCTCAGTATTATTAACTATAGTCACCATGCTGTACATTACATCCCCATGACTTATTTATTTTATAACTGGAAATTTAAACCTTTTGACCACATTCACCCATTTCACTCACCCCTCATCCTCCCACCTCTGGTAACCACTAATCTGTTCTCTGAATGAGTTAAGTTGTTTTGTTTGATATTAGTTTAGTGTTGTTTTTTAAGATTCCATATATAAGTGAGATCATATGGTATTTGTCTTTCTCTGTCTGACTAATTTACTTAGTATAATGCCCTCAAGGTCCATCCATGTTGTTGCAAGTGGCAAGATTTCCCTCTTTTTGTGGCTAATATGCATATATATATATATCACATTTTTATTCTCCATTTATCTGTCAGTGGACGCTTAGCTTGTTTCCATGTCTTGGTTTTGTAAATAATCCCGCCATGAACAAGAGGATATTTTTTTCGAGTTAGCATTTTTGATTCTTTTGAATAAATACCCATAAGTGAAATTTACTAGATCATATAGTCGTCCTATGTTTAATTTTTTGAGGCACCTCCATACTGTTTTCCACAGTGGCTGCACCAATTTACATTCCCACCAACAGTGCACAAGGGTTTCCTTTCTCCGTGTCTTTTTTTGAAAAATGTCTACTTAGACCCTCTTCCCATTTCTTAATCAGATTGTTTTTATTAATGAATTGTATGAGTTCTTCATATATTTTGGATACTAACATCAGATACATGATTTGCAAATATCTTCTGCCATTTGGTTGGCCTTTTCATTTTGTTGATGGTTTCCTTTGCTGTGCAGAAGCTTTTTATTTTTATTTATTTATTTATTTTTACTTTTTAAATTTATCTTTATTGTTGAGAGTATTACAGGTATACCATTTCCCCCCGCAAATGACCCCCTCCACTTTGCTCCCGGGCCTTCACCCTGTTATTGACTGTCTCCATAGGTTATGCATATATGCATATAACTTCTTTGGTTAATCTCTTCCCACCCTCCACCCCCCTTCCCTCTTTCCTCTGAAATATGATCATCTGTTGCATGCATCAATGTCTCTGGATCTATTTAGTTCATCAGATTCTTCTGTTCATTAGCTTCTTCTTAAAGAAGACCCTTCAACTTTTCCTGTAGTGCTGTTCTGGTGGTGATGAACTCCTTCAGCTTTTTCTTATCTGTGAAGCTCTTTATTTGACCTTCAATTCTAAATGATAGCTTTGCTGGGTAGAGCAATCTTGGTTGTAGTTCCATGTTTTTCATCACTTTGAATATTTCTTGCCACTCCCTTCTGGCCTGCGAGGTTTCTGTTGAGAAATCAGCTGACAGTCGTATGGGTGCTCCCTTGTAGGTAACTAACTGCTTTTCTCTTGCTGCTTTTAAGATTCTCTCTTTGTTTTTAACCTTTGGCATTTTAATTATGATGTGTCTTGCTGTGGGCCTCTTTGGGTTCCTCTTGTTTGGGACCCTCCGTGCTTCCTGGACTTGAAAGTCGATTTCTTTCCCCAGGTAGGGGAAGTTTTCTGTATTTATTTTTTCAAATAGGTTTTCAATTCCTTGGTCTCTTTCTGCCTCTTCTGGCACCCCAATAATACGAATGTGGGGCCTCTTGAAGTTGTCCCAGAGGCTCCTTATACTATTTTCATATTTCTGGATTCTTTTTTCTTTTTGCTCTTCTGGTTGGGTGTTTTTTGTTTCCTCATGTTCCAAATTGCTCATTTGATTCTCAGTGTCCCCTACTCTACTGTTGATTCCCTATAAATTATTCTTCATTTCAGTTCCTGTAGCCTTCATTTCAAATGGGTACTTTATTATGTTATTGATTTTCTCAGTTATTTCCCTAACCATCTGCTTAAACATCCTTATAACCAAAATTCTGAACTTTCTGTTAGCTTACTTGGATCTATTTCATTTAGTTCCTCTTCTAGAGATTTCTTCTGTTCTTTCCTTTGTGACATGTTTCTTTGCCTCCCCATTTTGGCTGCTTCCAGGTGTTTGTTTCTATGTATTAGGTAGAGCTGCTATGTGTCCTGGAATTGGTAGAATGGCTTTGTGTAGTAGGTGTCCCGTAGGGTCCAGTAGCTCAGCCTCCCCAGTCACCTGAGCTGGGCCTTCTAGGTGCTCCCCTGCATGGGCTGTGTGCACTGTCCTGTTGTAGTTGAGCCTTGGTTGCTGTTGGCATCACTGGGAGGAACTGACCCCGCAGCCAATCAGCTGTGAGGACCAGCTGCAGCTACAGCCAAAGAGCTGGAGACACCCCTATGGAGCAGGATTTACTTCAGTGGAGCTTTGGTTCACCAAGTGCGCCCCTTGAGTGTGCCACTCGTGGCTGTGGTAGGGTTGTAACCCAGCGTGGTCGAGTCTGAGCACCAGGTGCACTGTCTCTGGGGCCTCCCGGGAGGTGCAAAGGCAGCCTGTGCCAGTGCCTTGCCCAGGGCCCCCCAGCATGAGCTACACAGCAAACTGTAGTTGGCTGCTACTTGTGCTGGGCTTGGTGTTGTCCAGGAGAGGCCCAGCTATGAGCCAGTGCAGGCTGCTGCTAGTGCCAGGCCTGGGGCCCCTTATCAAGCTGTATGGGGTCGCTGCTGATTGTTTGAGAGATTTTAGGAAAGTCCTAAGCATGAGGCCGGAGAGGGCACTTGCATGAAAAGCCCCTGGAAATGGCCTGGATGAGCTGCAGGTGGGGAGGGGCGGGGCCTCCGGGAATCATGGGGCGGGGCCAAAGGTGTGAGTCAGGTGCTGGCGATCCAAATATGGCGCCTGCCCGAGGGCTGTGTGCGGGGAGGACTCGCCACAGGAGCCATGGCCTCTGCCAGCCCTCCTGCCTGGGAGGAAGCCGCCCCTCCGCCTCTCTCCCGGTTTTCAGGCAGGTTAGTTCCTCCCCGAGTGTCCCAGGTCCTTTCCGGCTGCTGCCCGGCGCTGGGCTCAGAGGGAGCGTCCGAGTGAGTCGGTGCGCAGGTCCTTTAGGAGGAGCTGCTGGGGCTCCCGCCGCCTCCGCGACCCTCAGGGACAGTCCCCGCTGGTTTCATAGCCCGGAGTTGTGGGGACCTCTCTTTCTGGCCTGGAGCCCTGGGCTGGGGCTTGCTGTGGGGCTGGGACCCCTCCCTCCTCCCTCCTCCGGGAAAACTCTGCTGCTGAGATTCCCTCCCAGGTTTCAACCTCGGCACCGGGTGTGGCCCGAGGCCGCGCCTCTGCAATTCAGCCCCGATCCGCCCGCATCTGTGCCCCTACCAGTCTCGATGCTTCTTCAGCTCCCTGGTTGTGGGGCTTCTGTACAGTCAGATCTCAGGAGGTTCTGAGTGATGGTGGTTCTGTATTTTAGCTGTAATTTTGATGTGGTTGTGGGAGGCGGCGGGTGCAGCTGTAACCTATGCGCCATCTTGTTTTTTCCAGAAGCTTTTTAGTTTGATGTAGTCCCACTTATTTAATTTTGCTTCCATTGCCTTTGCTTTTAGGGTCAAATCTAAAAAATCATCACCAAGACTGATGTCAAGGAGCATAATGCATGTTTTCTTCCAGGAATTTATTCTTATAGGAATTCTAGGGTTCAGGTCTTACATTGAAATCTTTAATCCATTTTGAGTTGATTTTTCTGTATGGTGTAAGATAGGGGTCCAGTTTTCCCAAATCCATTTATTGAAGAGACTGTCCTTTCCCCATTGTGTATTCGTGTCATAAATTCATTCCGCGGGGTTATTTCTGGGCTTTCTGTTCTGTTCCATTGAGCTATGTGTCTATTTTTATGCCAGTAACATACTGTTTTGATTACTATAGCTCTGTAGTAAGTGTGAAATTGGGAAGCATGCCTGCAGCTATGTGCTTCTTTATCAAGATTGCTTTGGCTAATTGGGGTCTTTTGTGGTTCCATACAAATTTTAGAATTTTTTTTCCTATTTCTGTGAAAGATGCCATTGGTATTTTGATAGGGATTGCACTGAATCTGTAGATTGCTTTGGGTAGTATGGACACTTTAACAATATTAATTCTTCCAATCCATAAACATCTTTCCATTTATTTGTGTCTTCAATTTCATCAGTTTTCAGTGTACATATCTTTAACCTTCTTGGTTGAATTTATTGCTAGGTATTCTTTTTGATGCTCTTTAATCTCTTTTCATCTAGAACAGCCCCACTGCTCCCCCCCTCCCCACAGTTTGGATCTTTTGAAGGGACCAGGCTGTTTGTTTTGTAGAACTGTCCCACATTCTGGGTTTATCTGATTGTTTCTTTGGGGTGGTTTTTAACTGTTGTTCTGTTATCTGAATGTCCTGTAAGCTAGAAGTTAGGTCATACAGCTTGATGAGGTTCAGGTTAACATTTTTGGCAAGACCACTTGGGAGGTGATGCTGGGTACCTCATACAGTGTCACAAGGCATACAGTGTCACAAGGCACACACTGTCAGAGTGTCTCGTGATTAGTGATGCTAAGTCTGACCATGGGGTTAAGGTGGTGGCTACCAGATCTCTCCATTGTAAGCCGTATCCTCCCCTTTGCAATGATCAGTTACTTTGTAAGGTGATACTTTGGCCCAGCGCAAACGACACATTTTCCTGTCATCCTTTCACATACTTGTTTTTATATCCAGTTTTAATTCTTGCCTTTTGTATTAGTTACAAAATGGTAAGTTTCTAATTCTCTCTTTCCTCTTTAAAGATGAGCTTTTCCTCATCAACTGGGCTTTCTGGGAACTCTGATGCCTGGATTTTTAACCAGCTTCAAATGACCCTGTTTAGATAGATTCTAATCAGGATCCTTTGATGACACAGAAAACACCTCAAACTATCTCTGGGTTAAAAAGAAGCGTTCTTTGCAAGATACAGGGAGCTCTCCTGGAGCCAGCTGCAGGAAGTACAGCTTGGCTTTATAGCAACTGAAACTGCACAGGAGCAATTTCTCTGCCTCCCTCTGCATATCTGCTACTCATCTGCTCCACAGAATGCCTTCTTTAAAGCTCTTAATTTCTGCTTCCATATGACCTGGGTTCATGTGAGGCTCTGGGCAGGTTTAAGCCTCTTATCTGTCTGGACGTCATAATTCAAGTTCTCTCTGCAGAGAATCGAGCCTCACTCAGGAAGCTTTCCATTGGCAGTGGCCTGTGGAGTGGAGCCACACATACTCTAGCAGGAGCCAGGGCAGCTTAGGAGGGCAAGGAGATGGAAGAGAGGCATGGCCGAGACTCCCCCACTCCTCTGGGTTACTAATCCCAGGGGCTCAGTGACTCTCTAGGGACTGATTCAGGCCTCCAGGGCCAGACCCCTTAGAGGACAGAGGTAGGCTTCCCGCCTCTCAGCCCAAAAATGTCTCCTGACTAGGTGGCCCAGAAACTATTTCCATCTGTCTCCACCCTGAGTCCTTCTGGGCCTAGGATTCCAGCAGCACTTTCTGAGCAGGCCTTGTCTCCTCTTCTCCTCACAGCCTGCTGTGGAGGTGCCCCAGTATGTGGGTATCCGGCTCCTAGTAGAGGGCTCCACCATCAAGAAGCCCATGGCGATGTGTCACAGGCGGACAGGGGTCCACACAGCGCTCCCTTACCTGCCGACCCATCGAGGCTCTGGGGAAGGCAAGAACGCAGGAACCCTTACCCACATGTCAGCTCCTAGGAAGGTTTCTGGGGCCAGGAGCCTGGTGCACGTCGAGAAGCCAGACTCCACTACCACCACATCGGTTGCTGGAAAGGGGAAGAAAGGCAAGGCAAAAAGTGCTACAGCTCTGGTCCACCCCAATATCCAGAAGTGGGACCCCCCAGCACAAGGATGCTGCATTTTCACCATGACCTTTGCTAGTGGAGATAGGCAACCCCACTCTTTGAACAGATTGCTATTGAGTCTGAAGAACCCCCAGGTCCTGGGGAAGACCATTCCCCCAAAACACGCCAGGGTCCCAAGGCAATTTCTTCCTGCTCTTCAAGCCCCTCCTGAATTTGCCCCCTACTCCGAGACCCACCAAAGAGCCACCAATATCAAGTAAAAGCCACTACTTACAAAGTATTTTTTAAAAATACACAACCAAGGGAGTGCTGTTCCCTCCAAAAGTCTCCCTATGAGGCAGTTATTTCAGTGATGCCAGGACTCAGTTCCAAGTAGATCTCTCTCCAGAGCCCAAGTTTTTGCTGCCACAGTATTTTGCCTTTGCCTCTGCAAAGTTTCCTCTGGGGAAAAGGAACTAATATTTGCACAGCACTTAACAGTTTACCCTGTGTTGCTACCTAACCAGCTCCTTTAGTCCTCACAACCTAGCGAGGTAGGTGCTATTATCCCCATTTTCCAGCCGAGGTATCAGGAAGTTTAAGGAAGTTTCCAGAGATTGCACAGCTCAGAAGGGGCAGAGATGGGATGCAGACCCAGGTCTGTTGGACTCCAAACCTTGTGTCCTTCCCATGGCCTCTGGAGGAGGAACTGGGAGGGCTCCATCTGCCTTCATGTGCCCCAGCCTTCATCTCCCCCCACCTCCTACCCTACACACACACCTTGAGGGGGAGCTGGTCAGCCTTGGGTCCTCCCCAGGCCTTCACAGCACCTCTTGCTCCCACAGCCCCTTACCACTTCCCCAGCCTCCACACCAAGGTCCGGCTGCCTTCTCTCCATGTGCTCCGACCCCAGGGGCGCGTCCCCAGACTGCAGCACAGCAAGCTGGTGGGCTCTAAGGCCCTGTTGACCACGGGCAAACCCTTGATGATTCTACCTACCGCCAAGGTTTTAATTTCTCTCCTACCTAACCCTGAACTCAAGCAGACACCCACCATCCTGAAACCAAGAAAGGTGGGCCTCAAACTATGACTCGTACCCTGGTGGGCAATGCTGAGTGCTGGGGTCAGGGCTGGAGGGCACAGGCAGAGGGCAGCTCCCAGGCTGGCTGGAGCCCCAAGGGGAGGGCTTATTTCCCTCAGAATTTCCTTCCTGGACAAATTCCTGATCATCTCTTCCCCTTCTCCCCTCCTTTCACACCGAGGCTGTGGCTCCCAAGCGCCTTCGTGGTTCCCATCCTGGAGGTGCCTTGCGGCCTCTACCCTTTGAAGTCGGAAATCTTCCTAGCACACATAGGAAGATCAAGGCCAGAGGCGAGTTCAAGGCCAGACTCTGTGACAGATCCAAGGCTGAAGCATGCCCCATGAAGACGCTGAGCCTTCTGGAACCCCTGCCCCTAATCAGTGCACACCAGGGTTTAGGGCGTATGGGGGATATGAGGCTAGAGAAGCCCTTGCTTCAAACCTCATTGCCCCCATGCCAGATGCAGTGCCAAATAAAAATGAGCAAGTAAAGTATTCTTGGCTTGGCTCAGTTTCTGTTGGAGGGTGAAGAGAGGGTACAGTGGGGCTCTGTACCCCAAAGTCCAGAACAAGAGTTAGAGGCCATCAGCAACTTCTGCAGGAAGTAAGGTCCAGAATTCCCACATAGTGGCAGACATGGGGATTCTTGTTCAGGAACTTTCTGATCTTTGGGTGGGGGGATAAGCCTTACTTTACAGAAGAGGAAACAGTCTGAATGAGGAGACATGGCTTGCCCAATGGGGCAGTGGGCAAATGTCTGGGACACATTGCCAGAATGGCTGACCACTGGGAATCCCCCAAATCCCCAAGACCAGAGGAGGCGCTGGGCTGACATCTAATGGGCACAAGATTTACAACATGACACAGGGGGAAGGATGGACCTTGCCTGAACCCCAGCCCTTCTCCAGAGGGAGTGTGTCTATCCCTTCCTCAGCAAGGGGCCAAGGTCACCTAAAAATAAAATATCCAACAAGCTATTACCAATCTGAAAAGTTAGGTATTTCTTAGTGGTAATGGGTGGGTTGAATGGTACCCACCCAAAGATAGGTCTACCTAGAACCTGTTAATATGATTTTATTTGGTAAAAGGGTCTTTGTAGATGTAGTATGTTGTAAAGATCTTTTTTGTTGTTTTTTTGTTAATCCTCACTTGAGGATATTTTTTTCCATTGATTTTTTTAGAGAGTGGGAGGGAGGGAGGGAAGGGGCAGAGAGAGAGAGAGAGAGAGAGAAACTGATGTGACAGAGACACATTAATTGGTTGCCTCCTGCACACACCCCTACCGGAGCTGGGGATCAAACCTGCAATACAGGCATGTGCCCTTGACCAGGAATGGAACCTGAGACCTTTCAGTTCATGGGCTGACAGTCTAATCACTGAGCCACACTGGCCAATGCTCTTGTAAAGATCTTAAGATGAGATCATCCTGGAAATCCAATGATAAGTGTCCTTTTAAGAGTCAGAAGAAAACACACAAACACGAGAAGGCAATGTAAAGATGGAGGCAGAGACTGGTGTGATGCAGCCACAAGCCAAGGAACACTTGGAGCCACTAAAAGCTGAAAGAGGCCAGGAAGGATTCTCCCCTAGAACCTTCAGAGAGAGCACAGCCTTGTCAATACCTTGATATCAAACTTTTGGCCTCCAGAACCGTGAGAGAATTAATTACTGTTGTTTTAAGTCACTCAGGTTGTGATTTGCTATGGCAGCCCTAGGAAACTAATACATTAACACAAATGAAGATACATATACTCTGAGCCAGACATTCTTGTATAACCACCAGGAAATGCTTAGAAGCAGGTTCACAGCAACATTGCGGTAACAGTCAAATGACCCAAATGTCCATTAACAGAATGGATAAACTGGTATATTCAAGCACTGGAATTCAAATTCCAAACCATACAACACAGATGCATTTTTCAGTATTTAGTGAGAGTAAATCACAAAATACGTACTGTAAGAGACCCACCTCGAAACAAAAGACTCACACAGGATGAGAGTGAAGGGATGGAAAAAAATTTCCCATGCAAATGGAAATGAAAAAAAAAAAAAAGCTGGGGTAGCAATACTCATATCGGACAAAATAGACTTCAAAATGAAGACCATAATGAGAGACAAGAAAGGTCACTACATAATACTAAAGGGATCGCTCCAACAAGAACAAGAGCATGTAACCCTGATAAACATATATGCACCCAATATAGGAGCACCTAAATTTTTTAAAAAAACTTATAGAGGACTTTAGGGGAGAGATTGACAGCAAGACAGTCATAGTAGGGGACTTTAACACCCTACTGATTTCACTGGATAGGTCTTTCAGACAAAAAAATCAATAAGGAAACAGTGACCCTAAATGTCACACTAGATCAGATAGATTTAATTGACATTTACAGAACATTCCACCCCAAGGCTGCAGAATATACACTCTTCTCAAGTGCCATCAGTAGATGAGTGGATAAAAAGCTGTGGGAAAATTACACCATGGAATACTATGCAGCTGTAAAAAAGGGATCACTTATCCTTTGGGACAGCATGGAGAGTATTATGCTTAGCCAAATAAACCAGCCACAGAAAGACAAGTACCACATGATCTCACTCATATGTGGAATGTAACAAAATAAACTGATGAACAAAATAGATACAGAAACATAGAAGCATGGAACAGACTGAAGGATCTCAGAGGGAAAGTGGGGGTGGAGGAGTGGGTTAGGAGAGATTAATCAAAGAACATGTCTATAAGCATAACCCATGGACACAGACATTGTTATGGGGAAGGCCTGGGAGTGGGGTGGATGTGGGGTGGAGGGGATTAATGGGGGAAAAAGGGAACATCTGTAATACTTTCAACAATAAAGATAAATTTAAAATTTTTTAAAATAAATTTTTAAAAAACCAAAAGAATATATACAACATGATTCCACTTACAGAAATTTGGGAACTAGGCAAAATAAAATACAGTGGTACCTTGGTTTTTGAATGTGTCTGTTCACGAATGTTTGGGTTTAGGAACGCTGTAAACCTGGAAGGAAATGCTTCGGTTCTCGAACACACCTCCAAAGTCGAACATGCCACACGGCTCCCGCTGAGGGCAAGATCCTGAGGCCTCACTGTCGAATGTTTCAGAACTCGAACAGTCTTCCGGAACGGTTTACATTCGAAAACCAAGGTACCACTGTAAATCATTTTAAGAATGTATACATATGTGGTAAAACTTAAAAGACAAGCAAGGGAAGAATTCTCCTGTCAGGGCAGTGGTTCCAACCTATACTGAACCTCTTAGGGAGCTTTTAAGAGAGATTGATGCTAGGGGGCTCCACCCCAAACTGATCAAACCAGTATCTTTGGGGTATATAATCATGGGGATTTCTAAAAGCTTCCTGAGGGGGCTACATAAGGGGTTTCTAATGTGGGTTAGGGTTGAGAACTGCTGCTGTACAAGAGAGGATGTTTCTATTTCATGCCCCGAGTCATGGTTATATGGCTGTCACCTTATAATTATTATTTAAATCAGAGATGTTTTATACACTCTGTATGTTTAAAAACATTTCACAATTTAAAGAAAATATGTCTTTATTGACTTCAGAGAGAGGAAGGGAGAGGGAGAGAGAAGCATCAATGATGAGAGAGAATCATCAGTTGGCTGCCTCCTGCACACCCCTACTGGGGATCGAGCCCACAACCTGGGCCTGGGCCCTGACTGCGAAATCAGATGGTGACCTCCAGTTTCATGGGTCGATACTCAACCACTGAGACACACTGGCTGGGCTATTTCACAATTTTTTAAAGTAAAAAAATATCACATCTCCGCTTATATGAGGTTTGCTAGAGTAGTCAAATTCATAGAGACAAAAGAGAATGGTGGCTACTAGGGGCTGGGAGGGGGAATGAGTTTCAGTTCTGCAAAATGAGAGTTCTGGAGATGGATGATGGTGATGGTTGCAAAACATTGTGAATGTGCTTAATGCCGCTGAACAATGGCTAAGATGGTAAATCTTCTTAGGTGTGTTTTACCACAATTAAAAAATCTAACATTTTTTCCCAGCTAGAAAGTGAGGCAGAAACAGCCAAATAAAAGGCCACACATTGAACTCAACAGAGAGCATGGTCCATGATAAACATTTACTTTCTTGGCAAATCCTCAAAACCATACTACGAGTTAGGTACATTTATTATCTCAAATCCAGAGAGGTGAAGTTATTTGTCCGGCACCACACAGCAAGTGCCTAGCCAGGATTTGATCTTAGGTTAGTCCAACTACAGAGCTCAGGGTCTTAAACCATGACCTTACCGCATGTTGTGCACCGAACTCATTGTCCTCGGGCGTGCAGTCCCCCCACACCCACCACTTTCCAGTAGGAGCAGCAGGAACAGGAGGAGGATTATTGTTGGCGGAGCCCCAGGCACTGTAGGGTCCTAGAGAAATAAGGGGGCAAAGGGGCCAAAAGCTCTATGGGGGCATCCCTAGGCTTGGTGCCTGGGAGGTGGAGACAATGCAGGTGGAGGTGCAAGGGCAGCTGGGCAGCCTGGGAAGGTGTCAGGTGGAGGCGTCTGAGGAGGGCTTCATCCAGGACCTGGGGTGGGAGAGGCATGTCGGCATTCAGCCAGGTCAGTTCCAACCAGCTCTAACCATAATGGGAGTGAGGCAAGTACTTCCTCTTTCCCTCCATGTGCGCATTCATTTGTTTCTACAAGTACACGTTCATACACTCACACACACTCACTATGGCAGACACTGGCTAGGGGTCCACCAAGTCAGTTTCTGCCTGGGCATAGAGCTAAACTACATTTCCCAGCCCCTCTTGCAGTTTGGTGAGGATATGTGTTTGAGTTCTAGCCAATGAAATGGGAGTGGGAGTAGGTATGCTGCTTCCAGACCTAGCCCGTGAAAATCGCCCACATGAACCTACACTGATCCCACTTATCTGCTGGCTAGATAGCATCAGCCTGGGTCCCTGAGTGACTCCTTGGAGCAAAGCCCACCTCTATCCCACCCCCATTAATCATACTTACCATGGAGGGAAATTAATGTGTTAAGACTAATACTTTGGGGCTACTCTGTTAGAACTGATAGTTACCTTAATTAACACAACCTCTTTTACCCCTTATACCAAAGAGACTCAAAGAACAGCAGACTTAGACGGGCCTTTGGAAATCTGCTAGTTCAACTCCCTTATTGAACAGATTGGCAGAGTGAGGCCCAAGAGAGCAGGTGTCACTTGCTTAGAGCCATACAGCAAGACAGGGCTACAGATAGCTTTGGAAGCCAAGAGGACTGCCTCCCAGTCCCAAGCTGCATAGGTAATGTTGAGATGCTGCCCACCCTTGTCCCCCAACCCATCCCCAGAAGGCAGAAGACAGGTCAGCTTGTGTACCTGTCTTTGAGGTTTGGTGCTCTCAGCTGGCAGTAAAAAGCGCTGGCCCAGGACAGTGCCCACACGGGCAGAATACCTGTGGTCCCCAAGCACAGGGCAGAGTTGTAGTACCATGTGTACCTGTAACTGACTGGGGAACACTGGGAGACAGGAGAGAGAGAAGAGATGGTTGGTTAGCAGCTGCTCTCTGTCCTGTCCAGTTTGGTCTCTTCCCATTCCCTCTGGGGAAACACCACCCCCATTCTCAGATCAGGTGGTTTTAGTGAGGTCAATGCTACTGCCCTGGCCTCCAGAGCAGCACGTGACCAGGTCAGGATAGTCATAGCTGTCAATCAACTTGGCCTGTGAGATTCACCCATGAAGAGGGGCAACTTTGAATTTATTGTTGAAGCTACTAGGTATAAAGCATGCTCTTTCCTGCTGGGGTGCTAGACTGGCGGGGTATAAGCCTGGAGCTGCTGGAGCCCCTGGCCATCTCTGCCTTCACCGGGGAGAGCCTGTGGGAGAAAGAAGCCAGCGTACAGGAGGCAAGAAAAAATGGAGAAACAGCTTCCTGATGACATCCTCGGAGCCTCTGGTCCAGCCAAATTATGTGAGCCAATAAATTCTTTCTTTTTTGGCTTATACCAATTTGAACTAGCTTCTGGGGATCTTACAACCAAAAATACCTTGACAAATACAGAAATGGGGGCTATGTGCTAGACATGGCACAAAATGTTTCATATATATAAACTTATTTAATCGTCATGACAACCCTGTAAGGTGAGTCATACCATCATCAAAAAAAAGTGACTTGCCTACCACCATAAACTGGGATTTAAGCTGTACTCTGCTTCCACGACTGGTAATAATTTAAAAACCCTCTTGCTATAAACCACCTAGAAACACTGGGAAAATATAACAATTATCCTTTTAAATACACAGCTGGGCACATAGGAAAATAAGATCCCCAAGAACAAAAGACAAAAAGGAAAACAAATCCAGAACACACACAAGTCAACATTTCACCTATTCTAGGAGTGCTGCCAATCTTGATATCCAGGGGGTTTGGGTTTAAGTAGCAACCCTAGGGGCTAGGGATAAGGCCTTGCTGCCCCGATGGAAACCCTAGAGGGGCTACATCTTCAGTGAAACAATGGACCAAGAGAAAAAGCCAGTCATCAAGGAAGGCAGATGATTACCTTAGGATCGGATAAGAGGAATGAACATGTTTCCCCCCGAGAATTCACAGCCATGAGTCTGCTCTCACACAGGTTTGGGGCTCTGATACTTCTTGAATGATCTATGAACTTCCAACTGAAACTAATATTTAGGGAGGTCCTGAAGTAGTGATAGCCCTAAGGCATTCAGCAGAAGCAAAGGAGAAACCTCTCCCAAAAGTTCCACCTCCAATAAGGCAATAAAGGATTTCCACAGATAGACGCCCAGCTGAACCTAAATTCACAATCCTGAATCACAGAGCAATAAGGAAACAATCCACCAAGCGTGAAAGTCAATGGGAAAGACAATAAAATTAGACCCTCAATAATTTCAGACAATGGAATTATAGAAATACAATTGTTTAAAATGATTAAAGATAATAAAAAAAGAAGAAGACATAATATGGGGGAAAGCATGCTATGTTTTTTTGAGGGCCTAGAAGTGAAAAATATAGTCAATAGATAGGTTAAATTGGCAGATTAGATCCAGTTAAAGGAAAACTACTCAACTGGAAGACAGATCTAAAGAAATTACCCAGGCCCTGGCCAGGTAGCTCAGTTGGTTAGAGCATCGATATTCTAAGGGTGAGGGTTCGATCCCACTCAGGGCACATACAGGAATCAGGTAATGAATGCATAAGTAAGTGGAGCAAAAGATCTGTGTTTCACTCTCTCTAAGATCAATTAAAAATAAAGAAATTACTCAGAATGCAGCAGAGATGAAGAAATGAAAAAAATATGAAAGAAAAGTTAATATTATTGACAGCGAGTAGAATGAGAAGGTCAGATGTGTCTATTAGGCATTGAAAAAGAAGAGCATAGAGAGAATGGAAGAGGCACAACATTTGAAAAGAGAACTATCCAGGATTGATGAAATATATTAATCTTCAGATTCAGGAAGCATAGTGAATCCCAAGCAAGATAAATAAAACTAAACCCCCGGACCTAGATTCATCATAGGGAAACTACAGAACACCAAAGGAAAGAGAAGACTCGGCTCATAACTAAGAGAAAAAGCTGATGAGCTACAAAGGAATGACCATTAGAATGACAAGAGCTGTCTCCTCCAGCTGAGCCTGGTCACATACACCTTTGGGGTCCATTAAATGCTCCCCAGGCTGCTCCTACCACCACCACCTTCCTCTACTCCCCAGCCAAATGCACTTCTAAAGTCTGGCTGGGGCTCTAGACCCACCTGTTAGTGGCTGCAGCTGGACCAGGGCACAGCCAGAGCCTGTGGCCACCACACGGAAGTGGCTTAGGGTCCTCTTGACACCTTCCAGGATGTCCTTTCGGGATGGGGACTTCACTGGAACTACCTGTGGTTTCAGCCCCTCAGAATGAACAAGCTTCACACAAACCTGGGAGTTATACCCAGCTCCTCACTGCTCCAGACTCAGGATGGGCAGTGTAGGCAGTGGTCACTTCCCTGTTACAGGGGATAGGACAGCCAGCCACCCCAAGTCTATACCCTTAACTCCTCTGTAAGGGTAATATGTCTGGAGAGTCCCCTCCTGTTCCGCACCCAGACCCTGACTCACGAGATCAGTGCCATCAACATGTTCCAGTTTCAGAGCTGCTTGGATCTTCCCCTCAGAAGTAGCTGGGATCCCATCAGTGATGGCCCTGAGAAAGAGGCAGGAGGAGGTCACAGAGTGGCTTGCTGGGACCTCCCCACTGCCATGGGAGCCTCCCAGCACCTCTCACCAGTAGGTGGCTGTGGGTCTCTGGGCCCTTCGGGAGTGGGTGAAGAACTTCTGGAGGCGGCTTGCTGTCTGGGGACAACTGGAGAGGAGTACAAGCCCAGAAGTCTCCCTGAAAGAAGGGGACAAATCATGAAAGTTAAAATTCCTTGGGCTCACTCACAAAAAAGGGAGAAACACTGATCTTTTTAAGGCCAAACAGTAATACCAGACTATAACCCAGACCTCCTCCTGAGAAACAGGGCTTCCTCGTGTTTGATAAGGCCATGTAGCTCAATGTGTCTCTCATTTTGCCTTGGCCCCCAGGGAGTTCAGAGTCCAGTGTCAAACAATTACCACCAATTGCTGACTGTCTACCGTGTGCCAGGCACCATACTAGTAATCTTATATATATTAGCTCTGAAATAATTAAATTCCTCACAGACAAGCCAAAGGGTTTGTGAAACTGCAAAAATATTTCTTCTCAAGTACCATCTCTAATTGATGGCAGTTAGAGGAAAGAATATCAATGATCAATCCATGGCCAATGCCTGCCATAAGTATGGACTTGGAGAAGTGACTGCATCCTGAGTATTGGTATTATTAGCTCTCTTACAATTAAGGAAGCTGAGGCTCAGTGAGGTTTCATGCTTTGCCTAAGATCACAATTTGGGCATGAGGATTTGAACCCGTATCTGTCAGCTACCTCCTGTACCCTGTATTCTATATCTATGATCCCAAATGAGCCATGGAAATGTCTTGGCTTATTTCTAAGCAACTGTTCCCCAACCCTAGATGGGTGCCTGACCTCCTACCTTCCCATCACTCCCACCACTTACTTTCCAGATGCTCGGACAACCTGGAGCTCCTGCTCCCCAAGTCCCAGGGATTGGCTCAGCTCTGGCAGCACCGAGAGCAATGTCAGTTCTCCTGGTTTTCCTGGAAAAAAAGAAGAAAAAATACAAGTTGCTCCCAGAGGCAACTCTATCCCACCTTCCCCTTCTCTTCACTATTCCCTCCCTCAGAGACATCAAACCCTCTTTCAGGGCAACTCCTTCCCCAGCTCATACCTGTCACTGGAAGACCCTGTGGCTTGTTCAATGTCACTAGTGGTCCTGAAATATACATTACAGGAATATCATTGACAACAAAAGCAGCAGTTAGAGTTTACAAAGCACTTTATCAATTTATCTTTTTTTTAAATTTTTATTGTTGACACTATTACAGATGTCTCCATTTCCCTCCCTTTGCCCGCTCCACCAAGCCCCTGACCCCCCTCCCTTCCCTCTAGCTCAATTCATCTTACCATGAGGCCCCACCACAACTCTCAGACATCGGTTATCAACCACACCCTAAACTGAACTTCCTGTCCCTCACATATGCTAAGCTCCCTGCTACCTCAGGGCCTTTGCATTTGCTGTTTCCTCTGTCCCAGATTTTCATATATCTGGCTCCTTCATATCATCCTGGCTCACATGTCACCACCAGAGAGGCCTAATTCTGCAATCTAATGTCTGTCCCGCTCCTACAGTCCCTCACCATCCTACCATTGTTTTATTCATAGCACTCATCACTAGTAAGTACCTTGTTCATTTATTTCCTGTTTAATCCATTTCTCCCCACTAAAATGTGGGGAGAAATGGATTCCCTGAGAGCAGGAACCATATTTATCTTGTATAGCTATGCCTGGTGCCTGGAACATAGCCTATGCTCAATAAATAGTTGAGAAAATTATTAAATCGCTGAACGAAGACTGAAGCTCAAATTGTTACTTTCCTAAAGTCACAAAGCAAGCTGATTACAGAGCCTAGATCTGACTCCAAAGCCTGTGTTTTGTCCATCAATAAGCAAGTTATTATAGCTATTCCCATTCCGAAGTGTCTACTGCGTTCAACACTCTCTAGTTCTTTACTCCCTCCCACCCCACACCCCATTCCTATAATGCTGAGGCTCAGGGAAATTATGTGGCTTCTCCCTGTTCATGCCTCTAATAGGAGGCAGACCAGGATTTGACCCCAAAGGCTTGGAACAGCAGGCTCCCCTCCTGGTCTCTGGGCAGCTGTCCCTCTCGCCCTCACCTTTCTGGTCCACCACAGATGCCTTCAGCACATCAACCAGCTCCTCCCGACTTAAGTTCTTTGGCTGCAGCAGCCCTGGGAAGGGCTGGTTTCCCAGGGACCCTGATCGTTTGCTGGCGCCTCGAGGTTGCAGCTGACGCCTGGAAAAGGTGGGGTAAACCAACAGGGGAATCATTCGTTTACAGAGGTGCTGCCCGTTCTTAGCTCCACACCTCCTCCCAAATCCTAACAAATGCCTCAGAATGCCTGGGATCAGACCTCCGAAAATTCAGGTTCGACTGGCCCCATTTTACAGAGAAAACAGGCTCAGAGAGGGCTAGAGACTAATGTGCCATCACACAGCAGAACTGGCATTAGAACCCGTATCTTCCTAACTCCAGATCCCGCACACGCCGTCTCCCAGCCCCACCCTCCCTCCGGCTGGCAGTTGGGGGGGGGGGGGGCAATCACCCGGCCTCGGAGCCAAAGCCTGCGACCTTGCGAGCTGAGCGTACCCCTGGCCCCCGCCACCAGCCACCCCAGATCTGGCCCAAAACACTGTAGCCACCCATATCCCGGGCGAAATCAGTGCGCATGTGTGCAGAGGGCGTCCCCACGCCGGGCTCGCTCACAGCGCGTTGATTGGTCAGATTCACTGTCAATCGGAATAGCAAGAAGGTGGGGCTTTGCCTTAGCCCTGGAAGGAGGAGCGTCAGTGCGCTCGTGGGCTTTGGGGGAACCTGAGGCACGGAGCAGAGCAGGAACTTATCAGGGTCAGAGAAGCTGTCTTAGGACAAAACTGTACCGAAAGGTTAAGGTTGTTGTGCCTGCACTCTGACCTCCTCTGAGAGTTTGCCTCAGGAATGCCGACCATTCTCCAGTCCCCGGAACAGGCTGAACTGGTTTTTAACATCATAGAAAATTAACTATCTTGTTATAGGACTTCAAGATCCTGGAAGGGGGACACACAGGCCACAGAGCCTGCAGCCCTTATCCTGCCCCGTCCCGGTGCACGTAGCCCCCTTCCTTATCCGTGTACGATCAGCCGGCTAGTAGGAGACGGTAGAGCAAAGTTATCAGGACGAGCTGCTGCTCTCTCCCTACTGCCGCCATTATTGGAATAAATGCTCATATATGATGCAAACTTGTCTCTGCTTAATTTGGCTCATGGAGTGACAGGTGGCCCCAGACCGGTTTTGTGTCCAGTTTCAAAAAGGCACACAAAAACAAGGTGGTGGTTGCTTCTGGAGAAGGAATCAGAGTTGACAAGATGAATAAATATTTTTTCCCTTTGGAACTGCTTAAGCAATTTTTTTTCATCTCTTTGAGATATTTCTTCTATACATATTCACACCCCTAGTTTAAAAATCTAAATCAAGTATAAAAGATTGTAAGATTTGTCAAAATTTTTAAACAGTAAAAAATTTTAAAACTAAAAATAGGTAAAACTAAAATTTTTAAAAACTATGATTCTATTTACATGACATTTTATTTTTATTTTATTTTTTAATCCTTACCCGAGGAGATATATTTTTCCATTGCTTTTCAGAGAGAGTGGAAGGGAGGGGGGTGGGGGAACACTGACGTGAGAGGGACACATCAACTGGTTGCCTCCGGTACGGGCCAGGGATCAAGCCTGCAACCGAGGCATGTGCCTTGGCTGGAATCGAACCTGGGACCCTTCAGTCTGCGGGCTGACACTCTAACCACTGAGCCAAACTGGCCAGGGCTGTTTAGATGACATTTTAGAAAATGCAGACTATATTGGCAGAAAACCAACTGGATGCCAGGGGCTTGGAGTGGATGGGGAGGATGGGGATTGACTAGAAAGGGGCATAAGGGAGCTTTTTGGCTTGCTGGAAATGGTGGTTACATACTGTATAAATTTGCCCAAATTTAAATGAACTGTATACCTTAAAAGGGTAAATTTTATTGTATGTAAGTTATACCTCAAGAAACTCTTTTTCTAATTCAAAGATTTAAATAATCAATTTTTAAGTAGATATGCACAAATACAGACAGGACTAGCAAGAACTTTGCCAAAAATGCAAGTGGTTTTATCTTGTTTGCAGCTTGGACATTAGCATGCTTTGTCATAAGGCCCCACGCTATTTTAAATTTTTATTTATTGATTTTAGAGAGAGGGGGGAAAAGAGAGAGAGAGAGAAACATTGATTTGTTGTTCCACTTATTTATGCATTCATAGGTTGATTCTTCTA
The DNA here is from genome assembly GCF_054644295.1 of Miniopterus natalensis. Taxonomy (NCBI): domain Eukaryota; kingdom Metazoa; phylum Chordata; class Mammalia; order Chiroptera; family Miniopteridae; genus Miniopterus; species Miniopterus natalensis. Next base: position 32,890,639 of record NC_142095.1, on the reverse strand, counting down.
TGTGCCTTGACCGGGAATCAAACCGACAACCATGGAGTATGGGGACAATGCTCTAAGCAACTCGACCAGGGCAGGCCCTGTGGTATTTAACAATCTTTCTTCTGCAAGGTCTACTTTGCATTCATAAATACCAGCTTGAGCAAGATGGAAAGACTAAGGCTGTGTGGCTGGGACACAGCCTCCCTAACTGCAGCAGACCTCTCCTCCACTGGCCCCGGTTAGCCCCAGGAGGGCTGTTCCCCTACTTGGACTGGCTGCTGGCCCCTTGAGGCTTGAGCTCCCATGCTCTTTGAAATTTTCCCTCCACACACCCCAGCCTCTTCAAAGTCTGCTGTCTCCTGTTTACTGACCACTGCTGGTGTGACTCCTTTAGTCTCCAAGCTCCTTGAAGAAAAGGAAGAACCTAAGTTTTCCTGGGCTGAGAGGGTGCAGAGCCAAGAGTCAGTCACTCAAGACTCATTTGTGAAGCTCTGAGTCTCAGGAGGATGGGGAGTGGGGACAAATTCCAAGCTTCTGCCACCCCAGCCCAACTCAGTGTATGACTAACTTTACAGGAGGAACAGGTAGGCCATAGCCTCAGCGAAGGGTGACCAGGAACAGCTTCTGTGCTGATATAAACATTGTGCTTCCACGTGAGAAGGCCCACCGCATGGAGCCAGGATGGCACTGAGCCGGGCCCCCAGCCATAACTGCAAGAGCAGGAAAGCCCAGAATAAAAAGTGTTCTTTCTGCTGGCTCTGGCAGCTCCTCCCACATATGGCTGCAGGGTATGGGTCAGCTGCCAGCATTAACTCTCCACCTCTAGCTTTGGTAAACCAGGCCTTTGTCTTTGTTCTTAACAAACCCAAATAAACTTTTAAGTAAAGGGCAGAAGTGACACATTGTTCAATCTGAGAGTTACAGACTTAAGTACAGTCACTTACAAACCTAGCCTTTCTTGCTTTGTTTTGTTTGATTTGCCCTATATTGAAAAATGCCAGCTCACACTAGTGAGAAATATTCTTTGTGCCTACCTCCAGCTCATTTGGAAACCCTAAGGCTGAAAGTTCTGAACTGTCTGGCAAGCTAGGGAAGGCATTGATTAAGAGCTGTGTTACAGCTTGGTTAGTGCTTTACCACCTAAACACTTAAAAGGTGGTAATAAAATGCAACAATGAGAAGTTAGCCGAGTGTCTTAATCCTACCTTGCCAATCAAAGCCCTTCCAATAGGCAAATTTATTTTGTAAATTGTTATTTAGTGTATGGATTATATGGTTTGTTCAACTGCAAAATTATTTTTGGAAGAAAAAGTGCTGTTCTCTGTAACCCCACATTTTGGAGAATGATTTGACAATAGATTCCTCTTTTCCCTTAGACCTTTCCAACCTTCCAGAAAGAAACCCACCCTCATCCCAAAGAACACAGGCAATGATGTATCAGCATAAATCATTTATTGCGAACTCTCTAATATCACACACTAATGGGCCTGACAACTCACTCAGGAGTATTATGGATGGGGGCCAGGAGGTAGGGAGTGTGATGGAAGTATAGCAAGTGAAGACAGGTAGCTGCGGGGCAGACTTCGTGCCTTGCCTGCTGGTGACCAGTCTTGGTCAGCTAAGCTACCTTGGACAGGAAAGAGCTGGGTCGGGCCAAAACCCCTCAGTTCTCCTTTGGCCAGCCCACCCCAGGTTTCCAGCCCTTCCCCGCTTCCACATTCATAGTTTTGTGGGGATGAGGGAGGTGTAGGGAGGTAAGAAGCTCTCTAACTGCCAGGCTTGTGGGTGCTACCAGCTGAGCATGGGGTTCCCAGTCTAATCCTTGGCCGGGGAAGGACTCCAAGGACTTGGGTCTTCATTGCAGTATCTTCAGACAGGTCGGGATGAGGGATGGGGCCTTGCCCTTGGGGGACTGCCCTTCCTCTGTGGCATCCAGAAGCTGCTGCATGTAACAGGAAGTGCCGAGCAACATGTGGCCTGTGGCCTGCATGCTGAAGAGGGCCCAGCGAAGAGCTTCCCTGGGTGGAATGAGAAGGTAGTAGAGTCAAAACACAAAGAAAACCCCTGTCTGCATCTCCTAAATGTTCCTCCCTCATGGTCCCTTAATAATTTTATAACTTGTAGAGTTAGATGCAAACAGGAACAGATGTTGCCTTCCCCCAGCAAATGGGAAAGGGTCTATGGACATTACCTGCAAATTGTACCTTAATTGAGGTGTCCAAAATTAAGCTCATTTTAAAAAAAAAAGTCTTTATTGATTTAAGGGAGAAGGAGAGAGATAGAAACATCAATGATGAGAGAGTTGTTGATTGGCTGCCTCCTGCACATCCCTTACTGGGGATCGAACTTGCAACCGGGGCATGTGCCCCGACCGAGAATCAAACCACAATCTCCTGGATCATAGGTCGATGCTCAACCACTGAGCCACACCAGCTGGGCAAAATTTAAGCTCATTTAACAAGGCCTTTTATTTTTGTAATACTACTTGGACCAGTCAAGTAGTATTCATATTGATAACATGAAGATCATAACTCTGTCCTTCACAACATCTGTTCTAGACTCTGAGGCCTTTCCAAGTCATTTGTAGTAGTACTGGACATAAAGATACCATTTGATCCCACACAGGGTTAGGAGGTTGAAATGACACAAATTACTTAACATGGGGCCTGATGTGTAGAACAGTGGGGAAACATGGGGTTAAGAGTAGCTTGTTGAATGTTTGACTACTTTAACCAAATTCTTAGCCAAATCTGTTTAAAAGATAGGTCAGAGTCACTAGGGGTGTCAGTCCCAGGGGGGATTAGGGAGGGGAAAACAAAAGGAAAATAAATACTTTCTGGCTGATATTAAAACTTGTCTTCTATTAACCTTCATTCAATAAATTCTGGAGGAGGCCCTGGCCAGGTAGCTCAGTTGGTTAGAGCATCATCCGGATATGCCAAGATTGTGGGTTTGATCCCCAGTCAGGGCACATACAAGAAGCAACTAATGAATGCATAAATAAGTGGAACAACAAATCGATGTTTCTCTCTCTCCCCCTCCCTCTCTCTAAAAAAATAGATTAAATTAAATTAGAAATAAATAAATTGGGGGGGGGGCAGAAAGACAATTAGAACCATAAACATCTACACATAAAAATAGTTTTTAAATGTCATGGTTATATCTGAGATGTTTACTCATTTCTTATATTAGATAACTGAGGCTTAAAACCAGTTAAATAGGAATGAAATTCTGACACATTACAACATGGATGAACCTTGAAAACATTATGCTAAATAAAATAAGACAGACACAAAAGGACAGTCTTTTATGATTCCACTTGTATAGGCAAATTAACAGAGATAGAAAGTAGAACAGAGGTTACTAGGGGTTGGGGGGAGGGGAGTGGAGAGTTAGTGTTTAATGGGCACAGAGTTTCAGTTTGGGATGATGAAAATGTTCTGGAGATGAATGTTGCACAACACTGTAAATACCACAGAATTGTATACCTAATTGTACACCAGGGCTTGATCAGGATTTTCAAAAGTAAAATAGTTCTGGCCAGATAGCTCAGTTGGTTAGAGCATCATCCCAATATGCCAAGGTTGTGGGTTTGATCCCCTGTCTGGGCACATACAAGAAGCAACCAATGACTGCATAAATAAGTGGAACAACAAATCGATGTCTCTGTCTCTGTCTCTCTCTCCCTCTCTACCTTCTTCTCTCTCTTAAAATCATTAAATAAAAATAAGAAAAACTTTTTTGAAAAGTAAAGTAAAAAGTTAAAGTTCATTAGACAATACAAATGGCTATTGTCCATAGATATCCAAATTAATCCTGTCCTATGGAGTGACAATTATTTGAGTGCTCCCACCCCCATGGAAAAATCCAATTTTGTATCTATAAGTTTATTTCAGCATTCTTGGTGAATCTGTATATAGATGGGGTTTTGAGTTCTCCTTTGAACTGATTGTAACTTCTTGCTGGTTCTCTTATTAATTAATGAGTTCAATAAAACCTCTGACACATGTTCATTTTTAAACAGTTGATTAGAAGACTATTTAGGAAAACTTACTATTTTAAATGAAAAAAATAATTGTTATAGCGGAAGATAATTAGAAAACTAAATATATCCCGGTTCTACCTGGAGGAGTATGTGGACCCTTTGGCATACACTAGTGGAATCTAAAGCACTAGTTCAGCCATAAGATCTAGCAAATGCTGTCATGCTTCGCCAGCACCAATACAAGTTCCAGGCCTAAAAGGCTGAGGTCCACGTGAGCAGACAGGGGCTCTCCCGCTGCTGCATACCCACCCTGCCCCCAGCTAATACCAATTCACTCACTTCATGACACGCTTGGCCCCATAGCAGTGAAGATTGTAGGAAAGGGAGTATGTGCCATAGAGAGTCGCCTTTATATTCAGGCAGCCAAGGAAGTCCTGTGGGTTCAACTTGTATAGGTCGAAAGTTACACGGGCCACGTCGATCTTCTTGGCAGGCTTACGGGAGAGGGAGAGTTGGTATCTCGAGCCCTGTATCAAGACAATCATGTGGTTGGCACCCCTCAAGGACTTCTGACTCCCACTGTTCCCCCCCCACAGGGGGCACCTCACCTGCTCTGATGCGGGCTGCCATTTCTGCCCCTTCCGGAGGGCCATGAACACTGTGTCGTCTGCCAGGGTTTGGAAATACTCTTCTGTCTCTACCACTGTGCCATCTTCCTCCAGCACCAGGAAGAAGGGCTTGTCTGCCAGCATCAGGGCGTCCCGGACCTAGGGAATAAGGGTAGTGATGCTTATGCCATCCCCATGCGGCCATAGAGCTGGTATGGGGAAGATCCACATCATATCACCTTAGCTGTCAGGGAAAGAACAAGTGGGCTGGGGTCTATGAGTGAATTGGTATCAGGCTCTTACTGTGAGATCACTGTCCAAACATTCTGTATTATGGTATCTCTTGGTACCTGGCATCATAGTTAATATTCTAGAAGAGTGCTGTCCAGTAAAAGTATAATGGAAGTCACATATGTAATTTTCGATTGAGCTATAATTCATATGCTCTAAAATTCACCCTTTTAAAGTATAGAACTTAGTGTTTGTGGTACATTCACAAAGTTAGGCAACCACCACTATTTAATTTCAGAACCAAAAAAACCCAGTACCATTAGTAGTCATTCCCCATTCCCCAACCCATGGCAACCTCTACTCTACAGGATTTGCCTGTTCTGGACATTTCATATAAATAGAATCATGCATTATGTGGTCTTTTTAGACTGGCTTCTTAGTATGTTTCAAGATTCATCCATATTGCAACATGATTCACCCCTTTTTATGGCTGAATAATATTCTACTATAAAGATATACCACGTTTTTAATTGATTCATCAATTGATAGACATGTGGTTGTTTCTTTTTTTGAGTATCATGAATATGACAGTTATGATCATTCATGTACAAGTTTTTGAGTGAATGTATGTTTCCTATTTTCCTGTGTGTATGCCTAGAAGTGACATTGCTGAGTCATACAATCAACCCCATGTTTAACTTTTTGAGGAACTACCAAACTGTTTTCAAAAGCAGCCGCATCATTTTATATTTCCCCCAACAATGTATGAGGATTCCAATTCCTACCCAACCTCATCAACACTTGTTATTGTCTGTCTTCTTTTAGTCAGGTTAGTAGGTATGAAGTGATTCTGATTTATATTTCCCTAATGACAAAGATGTTGAATACATTTTCATGTGTTGTTACCCATTTGCATATCTTTACAGAAACGTCCCACTCAAATCCTTTGCCCATTTTTAATTAGGTTGTCTTTTCATTGTTGAGTTATGAGTTCTTTATATAGTCTTGATACTTGACTCTTATATGTGATTTGCAAATATTTTCTCCAATTCTGTGGGTTGTATTTTCATTTTTTTCATAGTGTCTATTGATTCACAAAAGTTTTTAATGTTTATTTTTTTTCTCCTTTGGTTGGTTGTGCTTTGGTGTCATATCTAAGAGACCAAGATCATGAAGTCTTATACCTATGAGTTTTATGGTTTTAGCTCTACATTCAGCTCTTTAATCTATTTTGACTTAATTTTGTACATAGTGTGAGGTAAGGATCCAATTTTATTCTTTTGCTTGTGGTTATCCCATTGTCCCACCACCATTTGTTGAAAAGAGTATTCTTTCGCTATTGAATAGTCTTGGCAGCCTGCCAAAAATCAATTGACCATAGATACATGGGTTCATTTCTGGACTTTCAATTCTAGTCCATTGATTTGTATGTATTATGGGCTGAACTGTACCCCCATCCCCCAAATTTACATGTCAAAGACCTAATTCTTAGTACCTCAGAATGTGACTGTATTGGGAAGTAGGGTCTTTAAAGAGGTAAATAATTTAAAATTAGGTCATTAGGGCAGGGCCCTAATCCAATATTACTAGTATCCTTATAAGAAAGGAAGATTAGGACAAGAAACGTACAGAGAGGGAAGATCATGTGCACATGAAAATGGCCATCTATAAGCCAAGGAGAGAGGCCTCAGAAGAAACCAACCTGAAAATACCTTTATCTAGCCTCCTGATTTGAGAGAAAATAAATTTCTGTTGTTTAAGTACCAGTCTGTAATATTGCAGCCCTAGCAAACTAAGAGCGTGTCTATCCTTATGTCGAAACCACCAAGTCTTGATTACTGACTTTACCTTTGTAGTAAGATTTGAAAGCAGGAAGGGTGAGTCCTCCAGCTTTGTATTTTTTCAAGGTTGTTTGGCTATTCTGAGTCCACTGTATTTCCATATAAATTTTAGATTCAGCTTGTCAATATCTGCGAAAAGAGTAGCTGGGATTTTGATGGGGATTGTATGGAATCTGCAGATCAAGTTGGGGACCATTGCCATCTAAACAATATTAAATCTTCCAATCTCTGAGCACATTTGTCTTTTCATTATTTAGATTATTTTTAGTTCTTCAATTTAATTTATCTCAACAATGTTAATATTCAATCTGTAAGCTTATACTTCTTTTAAATTTATTCTTAAATATTTTATTCTTATTTATACTATTATAAATTGCTCTCTTAATTTTATTTTCAGATTATTTATTGCCAGTGTATGGAATTACAACTGATTTTTATCTATTGATCTTATATCTTGCAACCTTGCCGAGCTCATTTATTAGCTCTAATTGTGTGTGTGTGTTCCTTAGGGTTTTCAATATATAAGATCGTCGTCTGCAAATAGAGATAGTTTCACTTCTTCTTTCCAATTAGGATGGCTTTTTTTTGTTTTTAATGATCTTGCCAAGTTACCCTGGCTAGAACCTCCAGTACAACGTTGAATAAAAGTGGCAAGAGCAGATGGCCTTATCTTCTTCCTGACCTTAGGGGAAGGTTTTCAGAATTCCACCATTAAGTATAATGTTAGCTGTCCATTTTTCATAGGTGCTTTTCATCACAGGTATGTAATTTTAAACTTTCTAATCACATGCCCTGGCCAGTGTGGCTCGGTGGATAGAGCGTAGGCCCTGTGCACCGAAGGGCACATACCTGGGATGCAGGGTTGATCCCTGGCCTGGTCAGGGCATGTGAGGGAAGCAACCAATTGATGGTCACACGTGGATGTGTGTGTCTCCCTCTCCCCCTCCCTCCCTTCCACTCTATCTAAAAATCAATGGAAAAAATATCCTTGGGTCAGGATTAACAAAATAAATGAATAAATAAATAAATTTTCTAATAGCCACATTAAAATAAAAACAGGTAAAATTACTTATATTTAATTCAATCTAAAAAATATATAATTAAGATAAAAATTTATAAGATTTTACATTTTTTTCATATTAAGTCTTCAAAATCCTATATGTACTTTATATGAAAATACATCTCAATTTTAACTAGATAAATTTCAAGAATTCAGTAACCACATGTAACTATTAGCTACTGCATTGGATAGTGAAACTCTAGAGATAAACAGACCTAGGTTTGAATTCTAGCTTCCCTATTATCATTGTCCTGAACTTAATGAAGTCACCTCATCTCTCTAAACTAGTTTCATCATCTAAAACGCTGAGGCAAGTACAGTCTTAGGACCCTCACAATGATCAAATGCGAAAGTATATGAGATGACAGCCTAGGTTTAAATCCCAGTGAATAAACTTGACCTCTGCCCCTAGAAAACGGGAATAATTGTAACTACCTCAAGGTTATGATTATAAGAAATGCGATATATGTCATTTGACAGGGTATGTAGTCCATAATGTGCATTTACTAAATTTTACACTACACTAATTAAAATGGAAAGAGACCCATGACATGTTATAGGATGAACTGTCAGCTCCATACTACATAACCCCACTTAAGTAAGTTATATATAAGGATAAACTTCAGGACATACACAGTCACACCATTAGTTATCTTGGAATAGTAGAATTTTCACTTTACTTTTCTTACTTGAATTCATTAGAGAACATATTTTTCTGCTTAAAGTCCTTTAATATAGGCCTGGGATGAGCAACAGACCAACAGCAATGAACACAGCTAGCTCCCAGATCTTGGTTTCTGAATACCACTCTTCACTAAAATGAAGCAGACCTCCTTAGAAGAAGGGGTGAACTCAAGGGCTAGGGCAGGGGGAGTACAAGATGAGCCTATAATACCTTCTTGTGCCAGAAAGTCAGAAAGCACAGCACAGAAATAGGGCTGAAGGGTGTTCCACTGGCCAAGTCTGGGATAATTTGAGCATCAATAAATAATCTATTGCCATCCTTATATCCCATTTAAATGGGGATACCTGAGTCCTTTTTGATATAAGTAAATGAATAAATTGAAATTTAGATGCAGAATGAGATTTTACTTATTACAAAGTACTTCCCTAGAAAATAAACACAAAGGAAAAATAACAACTTTATATAGGGAAGCCTGACTGTATCTTTAAATTTTGTTGTTGTTTTGGGTTTTTTGTTTGTTTGTTTTAAATATATCTGTATTGATTTCAGAGAGAGGAAGGAAGAGGAAGAGAGAGAGAGAATTATCAGTGATGAGAGAGTCATCATTGATCAGCTGCCTCCTGCACGCTGCCTCGAGACCACAACCTGGGCATGTGCCCTGACCAGGAATTGAACCACGATCTCCTGGATCCTAAGTTGATGCTCAACCACTGAGCCACGCCTGGCTGGGCTAAATTTTTTCTTTAATTATTGATTTGAGAGAGAGAGAGAGAAACATCGATTTGTTGTTCCACTTATTGATGCATTCATTGGTTGATTCTTGTATGTGCCCTTACCAGGGATTGAACTCACAACCTTGGTATATCAGGACAACACTCTAACCAACTGAGCTATCTGTCCAGGGCCCTGACTATACCTTTTTATTCAAATATTCAAAGTTAAACAGTAATGTAACAAATTAAAATTGTATGCAATTAAATAATTCTAAACTAAAGGAGAGTAAACAAAACAACTGGCTTATAATCTTCAAAACAGTCAAAGCCATGAAAGTCAAAGAAATTGAGGAACTCTTTCAGATTGAAGGAGACTAAAGAGATGCACAGTCCTGGCCGGTGTTGCTCAGTGGTAGAGTGCTGGCCAGCACACTGAAGGGTCGCAGGTTCAATTGCAGTCAAGGGCACGTACCTGGCTTGCAGGTTTGTGTCCCTCTTCCCAGGTCTCTCTCACATCGATATTTCTCTCTCTCTCTCTCCCCCCCTCCTCCCCCTCCCTCCTACTCTCTCTAATAATCAATGGAAAAAATATCCTTGGGTGAGGTTTAACCTAAAAAAAAAAGTGAGAGATGCACAGTTCCCTGGCATAGTAGCTCAGTTGCTTAGAGAATCGTCCAATACACCAAGGTTGTGGGTTCAGTCTCTGGTCAGGGCACATATAAGAATCAACCAATGAATGCATAAGTAAGTGGAACAATAAATCAATGTCTCTGTCTCTGTCTCTCTCTCCCTTCCCCTTCATCATTCTCTCTAAAATCAATCAATCAATAAAAAAAGAGATTCACAATTAAATAGAACACTTGATTTCGACCTGGGTCCTTTCGCTACAAAGCACATTAGTGGAATAATTGAATGTAGTCTCAAGATCAAGTGTTAGTTATATAATATTATATTTTCCATGATTTTGAAGGTTGTATTGTGATTATATAGGAGAATATCCTTGTTTGGAGAAAACACACATTGAATGATAGGTATCAAGAATGATAGGCATCAGGTCAGCAGCTTACTCTCAAGTACTTCAGGAAGTCTCATATTGTTCTTGCAACTTATGTTAGTTTAAGATTGTTTCAAAATTAGTTTTTATAAAAAAATCCTTCAATGGCTTACTGTTATCTTTTAACATGAAACCCAACTGTTCTCTGCCATAGCCAATAAGGGACTTCATACCCTGGTCTCTGCCAACCATATCTCCTTACCCTTTCTCCCCTCACTCTCTCTGCCCCTTTCTTTCTTTGCCAAATTTGGAAAGGCAGTCTGGATAGAAGGATGTCCTGCTAGCTCTGTTGGTAAGATTCACTTCTGACCTGTGGTCCATCTTAGAAAGCTGGACCTTCACTGCTGTTCCTCCCTGGATCCTCTGTTAGGGCTCTGACAAGGAATTCCCAAACTCAGTGACTATAAGAATCCCCCAAAGAACCTGTTAAAAATCACAATTCCTGTGCCTCGCTCATGACCTAATCAGTCTCAGGGGGAGAAGTCTGGGAAGCCATGTGTTAACAAGGCCATTTTAATGCATAAGGTGGTCCCCGAACCTCAGGGTGGAAAATAGTGCAGAGTCTAGACTCAAGTGTGAAGGAGCCCTTTAGATTCAAGCCACAAGAAATGTAGTCTGGCACAATCAGAAGCCTCACAAGGAGGGGAAACTGGCTTCCAGGAAGAATGGGCCTAATTTAGAGAAATGAGAGAGAGAACCTAGAATAGAGAGTTAGATCGGCTATGATTTCTACACAGACTAGTAATTGGAAGCCTAATTCAAACATTTGACCTGTGTTGGGCACCTGGACTTGTAGATGAGCAGGGTCCCAACCCCTGGAGCTGATAAGTTAGTGGGGCAGTGAAGCACATGACTAACATGGAGCCAGAATAGACGAGGCTGTGGGCTGGGCAGTGGGAGAAGATACCCTCAACCAGTGGAGAGAGAGCCTGGAAACAGGGAGGGGTGTCATTCTTGCCTGTTGCTACCACCATCCACTAGCTCTGTATATCCTTCGTTTCCTCCTCTGGAAGCTTACCTGATTAACAGTTTGAAGAAAGTCTTCCCCAGCTACCAAAAAAACCTTCCATGGAAGGCTAATGTAGGAGACAGGCTGAGGACAACTGCCCTGGCTGAAGGGAGGAGATGGCGAAGGGAATGTCTACAATCTAGCCCATTTCCCCAACTTCCAGGCACTTCTACAAGTTTAAGAACCAGTGGAAAAGGCAACCTAAGGATCCTTCCAGGAAGAAAATATGCTCTGAAAATAACCACTGATCGTTGGTGTAGGAAGGCAACATACTGCCCTCCCCGTGTGAACAGACAGACATCACTAAGCAATTGGACAGCCCTCCAGGGAGACACTACCAGCCCATCTGACCTGGCAGGAGAAAGGAAATCTTTTGACCATGTAAGCCATGAACTTCATCCTTATTGCACTCCCAACTCATGACCAGGAGGACAGAGGCCGCAGACAGGGCCAACTCTGAGCCAAGGTCCCAGTGGCTGGCTGCGCGGAGGTCAGGCCCACCTCTCACCTTGTGGAGGAGGTCCTCCAGGCTGTGCGCCGTGACACCCTTCCGCACACTCCGGTCCTGGGTGCTCACTCGGCAGGGCCGGGCTCTGAGGGCCTCGGGGCTGGGCTCCGACAGCAGCTGCTGGGTCACCACCGAGGTGCTCACTGCCACATACCTAGGAGTGGTTTGGGGCATCAGAATACACTGTCTGCTGCTTCCCAGCTCTCACCCTATAGCAGGATAACTCACTTCCCAATTCCTAGGCTGAGCTCACCATATTCCTCCTCCAGTACCACCTAATTTAGATAGCCTTACTCAAAAGTCAGCTACATCAGTGCGTCTCAGACTTTAATGGGCATATATAAATTCTCTGGGGATCTTGCTGAAATGCAGATTCTGATTCAGTAGGTCTAGGTGGGGTCTGAGATGCTATGTGTCTAATAAGTTCCCAAATGATATTGACTCTGCTAGTTCTCAGGCCATGAGGAGGAACAAAGTGACAGAAGACCCACCCCACATTCCCCCAATTCCACTGTCCTCTCTTGGCCTCACTCTTCTCACCTGTAAAGTGAGATGAAGTGGAGAAGCTGACGTCAGTGTAAGGTATTTTTGAACTCTGACATACATAATGTAGAACCAAAGGAGTGGAGGAAACCTGGGTTTTGGAGTCAGGCAAGCCAAAGTTCAAATCCTGGCCCCACTACCCATTTGCTAGGTGATTGAGAGCATCAGTTCGGTGTCCCAGATTCCTCATCTATTATTTGGTATAATAATCCCCGCTTCCCAAAGTCATGGTGAGGTTTAAATGAGATCAAGAATGAAAGCACCAAGCACAGTGTGGTGGTAATCTTGGGTCCCACTCCAGGCCTCCTGGATGAGAATCTGCATTTTATCAAGATATCTGTGTGACTATGTGCCACTGAAATTTGAGAAGCTCTGCCCTACAGCTCATAGGTAGCTTCCCTTCCCTTCCACCCTTGGCTCTCCTCACCTGGAGAGGGACTTGGGGTTGAGAAGGCTGAGAGACTTCATGGCATATTCCATCCTTGTCAGCTGGACTGCATTGGACCTGGGAATGAAGCAGAAACAGCTCATTACTGTGGGCTGGGAGGGTTTCCTCTCTCTGATCATTTGACACAGTACAACCCCACCCCCATCCAGCAAGCTTCCACTCTGGTCTCCCCTCTCAACTCATAGACACTTTCCCCAGCCCTTCTCCTGTCCAACCCCATGCACACCAACTATGACCAAGCTGGAGACCCCCTCAGTTCCCATGCTCAGCCCCACTCAGCAGCTGCTCCACACTCCGTAGTACCACTCACTCCATGTTTCTCTGACTCTGGCTCTGATCACACTGATCAGGGATTCCAAGTTGGAGCTAAAGAGGCCCGGCCTGGTTAATTCCTGTCCCTGGGGGCAGAGTCCACTTTATGCTGGCAGGAGGTGAGTCACACCACCTCACACTGCTGGGGACTATTCCCTCAGCTATAGTCCAGAGACATCACAGGTCAGGCCCTCACAGGCCAGGCAGCCCAGTGTAAGCCTTCTCTCTCCCATAGGTCCTTGAGCAATCCAAACCCTCCTGAGGCTTCCCACTGACTAAAGGGACTTTCTGCGATGATGGACATGTTCTATATCTATTCTCTCTGTTTCCGGAGCTACTAGCCCAATGTGGCTATTGAGCCCTTGAAATGTTGCTAGTATGCCTAAGGAGCTGGATTTTTAATTTTACTTAATGCAAACTAATTTAAATTTAAGTAGCCATGGTGTCTTATGGCTACTGGCAACCATACTGGACAGCACAGCTCCTGCTGACAGCCTTGGGCTCGCCTGCCACCACTTTATCTCCTAAACCTTCTCCTGCAGCTTTTGCATGCTCCATGCTTTGCACAGGCAGTTCCCTGGCCCTGCTATGCCTTCCTCTGGCCCAGGGCTAAATGTTTGTAGCTTTGAAGCCCCAGTTGCCTTGCTCTCCACTCCTTGGAAAGCCTTACATGACTCACAGAGTCTCCCCTTCAACCTGCCCTTCCTACTTCTTAGCCAAGTGTCTATTTCTGTCTTAGCCCAGAGGGCCCTGGGTGCCTGGCCCTGGGCTGTTCTCCCTAATCCTGGTCCCCAGCACAGAGAGGGCCTGGCACTGAGCAAGGGACTCAAAGAGTGGTCATGGAAGAAAAGCCCTCTCCCCAGTCAGGTACAATCACTCTTTCCCTCTAACAGCGTGGGGAGGGGCTCCTCAGACCTGCCTTGCAGTGAAAGCCGCCTCCCTCCCTTCGCACTACCCCAGCCGCAGGGTCTGGCCTCACTGCTCACTCCCACTCCCCATCCACAGCAAAACCCTGCCAAGCCCCACCTCACCTGCTCGCCCAGAGCCAAAACACAAAACACCCCAAACCAAAACACTCCTTACCTCCCCCTCACAGCCTCCCAACCTCCTCCTAGCACTGCCCTGTTCAGCTCAGCCATCCTTCCATTTTATTTCCAGCTCCCCGGGGAAGCCCCTCCCCTGGCCTTCGGCGCCAGCTGGGGCCGAGAGCACGGCCAGTGAGCCTACTGCTTTCACCCGAGGGGCTTCTGGCCGGCCTAACTTCCAGAAAACGTCCCAAAGGAGGGGAGAGGGCATGTTACAACAGCTCACAGGGTCTGGCCCAGGACGCGACAGCAGACACAGAGGGCACAAAAACAGGCCCACGTGGGCTGTGGCCCCAGCCCCGCCCATGCCAGCCTTTTGCGTGCAGACAAGCTGCCTTATGTCCGTGAGCTCGAGTTTCTCTCCCTGTACAACACGGAATAACGATTCCTGTGTCGAAGGGTTCAGCGAGGATTTGTGATCATAAAAGTAAAGGGCTTTGCACCAAAGACACTTAATAGACAGGAGAGAATAGTGATGTCATTAATAATAATATAATTATTTAATAATAGCAGAGACTAAGACTAGCTGAAATGCATAGTGGTTTAGAGGGTAAGATCTATGACCCAACAATTCTACTCCTAGATAGATAGATAGACGATAGATGATGATGATAGATGATTGATGATAGATAGATAGATAGATAGATAGATAGATAGATAGATAGATAGATAGATGATAGATAGATAGACAGAAAAGTAGTTGCATAGATATCTACTCATATATCTATGTATATATATGAGACATAAAAACATATGTCCATACAAAAACTTATACATGAGTGTTCATAGCATTATTCGTAATAGCCAAAAGTTAGAAACAACCCAAATGTTCATCAATTGATGAATGGATTAAAAGATGTGGTATATCCATAAATAAAATATTATTTGTCCATAAAAAGGATGAACTTTGAAAACATATACAAGGTGAAAGAAGCCATTCACAGCAGATCACATATATATTTTTATGCTTCCACTTGTATGAAATATCTAGAATAGGCAAAACTATAAAGGCAGAAAATATATTAGTGGTTGCTTAGGGCTGGGGCTGGGGAATGGAAGGTGACTGTTAATGGTTACGGGGTTTCTTTCAGGCGAGACAAGAATGTTCTAATTCATTAATCTAATCACAATTTTGTTTTGGCGATGGCTGCACAACCCTATAAGTACACTAAAAATCATTGAATTGCATACTTGAGTGGGAGAATTGTATGGTATATAAATTATATCCAATAATACTTTTTTTTTTTTTTTAAAGAGTCCAAGCTCATCTTTCACACTAGTGCAACAGAATCACCTGGAGGGTCTGTTAAAATTCAGATTGCTGGGCTCCACCTGAGTTTCTGACTCAGTATGTCTGGGGTGGGACCTAAGAAAGTATATTTCTAACAGATTCCTAGGCGATACTGAAGCTGTGGCTCCTTAGGTACAACACTTTGAAAATCAGCAGTCTTGCCCTAGCCAGTTTGGCTCAGTGGTTAGAGAGTTGGCCTGCGGACTTGAAGAGCCCAGTTCGATTCTGGCCAAGGGCACGTACCTCTGTTGCAGGCTTGATCCCTGGCCCTAGCCTGCGGATGTGCAGGAGACAACCAACTGACATGTCTTTCTCACATCGATGTTTCTCTCTCTCTCCCCCTTCCTCTCTCTCTGAAAAAGCAATGGAAAAAATATCCTCGGTGAAGATTAAAAAAAAAGAAAAGAAAAAAAATCAGCCGTGTGATGAAACTCCTCTAAGCTTCATTTGGATCTGACAAATGGGGATTAAAAATAACTCCTACCCTACTGGGTTACTGTGAAGATTAAGTGAGATAATCATGAAATGTACTTGGTGTGGAGCTTAGTACACTTGTCAGGCTCAATAAATAGCTATTATAACTACTACTACTGCTACTAATATTATTACTTAGATCTAAATCCTTTCCTGGAGGAGCTCCCAGGCAACCATTCACTCATTCAACAACTATTTATTAGTCACGTACTATGTGCCACCCTTCCTAGGGGCTAAGAATATACCAAGAAACAAGGCAGCCTTGTCTCACACTTCAAGGAGCTGACATTACTGGAGGAGGGGGAGAACTGTGACCATGAACAAATATGCAAATAAACAAAATAATTCCAGGTAATGATGTTCTGGGAAGAAAACAAAACAAGGTGATATGATAACAAATGGCTGGAGAGCTAGACTGGCCTTGGGTTTAGGAAATTCCGAGGGGAGGGAAGCTTTCAGCTAAATCCTGACTGGTGAGAAGTCAGTCTTTTGAAGCCCTGGAGTGTCTTAATCCATGTGGGCTGCTGTAAAAGAATACCATATCCTAGTGGTTTATAAACAACAGAAATTTATTTCTCACAATTCTGGAGTGTGGCAAATCCAAGATCAAGGCACCAGTAGATTGAGGGTCTGGTGAGGGCTGGCTTCCTGGTTCACAGACAGCCCTCTTCTCTCTTGTGTCCTGTGGTGAAGCAAAGGAGTCACTTTTATAAGAACACTAATCCCACCTCCCAAAAACCCCACCTCCAAATTCCATCACATTGGGGATTAGGTTTCAACAGAAGAACTGGGGGTGGGGGAGGCACAAACATTCAGTCTAGGGCATTCTGCCTGGGCCTGGAAGCCAGTCTTTTGAAGTCCTGGAGGGGGACACTACTCCCTCTCCCCAGACATAGGAAACATCAGTGCAAAGAATTTAAGAAGGAAATGAGCAGGATGAGGAAAGAGGAACACGAATCGCTAAACTTTAAGGTGAATCACTAAACTTTAAGGTAGACCAAGAGCCAGAAGAAAAATATAAACAAATACTTCAGGGGGAGAGATCTGGGGAAAGGGTTGCAGCCCCTCCCTTGGACAGTCACACCTCAAACATTTATTGAACGTTCACCATTCACTTGTGCTTGGTGTCCCATGATAGGCTGATAGACAAATGGATGACTCAGAAGCAGTCTGGCCCTGACGAATACCAGGTGCACCGTGGACCCTGTACACAGTAAAGACAAAAATAACCACAAGCCAAACACAGAGAATATCTGCCAGAGGAGTAGGGGTAGAGGGAAGAAATGGGAGAATGAACCTGAGGATTCTTTACAGTGCTTAGAAGAGGATGGTTTTGGCTCAGTTGGAATTTATTTATTCAACAGCACTTTTCTTGAGCTTTTACACTATGCCAGGCATAGTGGGCTGCTGGGGATACAGATGATTCAGTTCTTATCCCTCTCTTTGAGGAGGTCACATTCTAATGGGTAAGGCAGATGTCTGAGCATGGTTCTCAAACTCTGAAGAGCATAAAATCATTTGAGACACCTTGGAGTTGAGAAGGTCTAGCTGAGTCAAAATTGAGAAACCAAAAAAAAGAAAAAATTACACATTCCCCCTGGTTGGTGTGTCTCACTTGGTTGGGCCTCATCCTGAGCACAAAGGTTGCCACTCTGATTCCCAATCAGGACTCATGCCCAGGTAGGGGGTGTGCAGGGAGGCAGCCAATTGATGTTTTGCTGTCACATCAAAGTTTCTCAATTTCTCCCTCTCCCTTCTTCCTCTCTCTAAACAAACAAACAAAAACAAAACAAAACTAAAAATAAAAAATCTTTTAAAAAATTATACATTTAACTACATTAAATATATTCTACATGTTAAACTTGTAATACCATGAGTAAAGTCAAATACAATGAGTAGGAAAAACTCATTTCCTACTCATTCAATACAATGAGTAGGAAAAACATTGCAACTAATACTGTAAACAAAAGGTCAGCCTCTCTTTCCCCCTCCCCTTCTATCTATTATATAAATTAAGATAAACAACATAGTAGGAAAATGGGCAAAGAATATGAACACAGTTCAGGGAAATGAAATACAAATGACCCTTAAACATATAAAAAGATGCTTAATTTTTTTTGGATAACACAACTAAATTTTTCTTATTTAATGTATTTATTTTGCGTTGGGATAAAATGTAAGTAACATAAAATTAACCACCTTAAGTGTACAGTTAGTGAAATTAAGTGCTTTCACATTATTGTGCAAGCACCACCACAGTCATCTCGGGAACTTTTTCCTGTCTTCCTTTTCATTTCTATACCCTTCAGAAAACACATTCCCTCCTCCCTGAGCCCCTGGCAATCACCACTCAACTGTTTTCCTCTACATAATTTATTTTCCTTTCACAGCCTGGATAATTTTGAAAAGTACAGTCCAGTTATCTTGTAGAATGTCCCACATTTTGAGTTTATCTGTCATCTTTTCACGATTCCATCCAGGTTAAGTATCTTGGGCAGGAATATCACAGAACTGATGCTGCGTGGTACAAGGTGTCAAATTAATTTTGATTACTTGGTTAAGGGGATGCGCACAAGTTTTCCCCAAAGTTACCGTTTTCTCTTTTTGCAATGATTATGTAATCCAGGGAGATACTTCGAGATTGTAACCTGTGCTCTTGGGAAAGTCACAGAACCCTTCCAAGCATCAGCTTCCCCATCTGTGGAGTGGGGACAGCGGCCTCTTAAACTCAGAGTTTAAGAAACTGAAAGTGCTCCCCCGGCTGGGCGTGGCTCAGCGGTTGAGCATTGACCTAGGGTCCAGGCGATGGGGGTTCCATTCCGGTCAGGGCACCTGCCGGGGCTACAGCGGATCAATGACTGTCATCATTGATGTTTCTCTCTCTCTCTCCCTCCCTCTTCTTTCCTCTCTCTGAAATCAATAAAGATATATTTTAAAAAAAGGAAGAAACTGAAAGTGCTCAAAAGTGCTTTGCTCCACGCAGAAGGCAAAAAATATGGCAGTGAGAGGTGGGGTGCGGGTAGGAGGGGACCAGGTTCATTCCTTGCTCTCCAGCTGGACAGGCGGCGGGGGCGGGGCGGGAGAACCCGCGTGCGCCTGCGCCGGAGGAGAGTGACCACAGAGTCGGTCCTCCAGAGACAGAGAGGCCGGAAGTTGTTCTCACAGAACCGTGTGATTGCGGGGATTCTGGAGCTGAGGCGGCGCGAACAGGGTCTGCGGGCTGTAGGGGATCTGCGGGCTGTAGGGGATCTGCGTGAAGGACTCCGGGGTTCAGGGCAGCGCCAATGGCGTCTCGGGCAGGCCCGCGGGCCGCCGGCACCGACGGCAGCGACTTTCAGCACCGGGAGCGCGTCGCCATGCACTACCAGATGAGGTATGAAGTGAGGCCAGGAGCAGTGCGGCCTTCTCCCCGGCCGGAACCTGCGGGCCTGGGAAGCGACGCCCCCCGGCCTCAGGCTCTTACTCCCCAGCCACTCCACGCTCACCTGCCAAGTCCCCTCCTCCCGAGACGGCCCAGGGCCTGTCTCCAATCCTGGAAAGCCCAGGCACTCCCTTGGGTCCATCCCTCGGTCGCCCTGTGCCTTGAGGGGCTCCAGTCATGGTTATGCTGGCCCTGCTGTGTGACCTTGGGACCCTAATTTATAATTGAGTCTCAGTTTTTTTCATCGACCTTTTAGGGTTGGGTGAAGAATTAGTGAGCTAATGATTCGTTGCATAAGATCTAACACAGAATCGAGTCTGCCCAATACATGGTAGCTGTTATATTAGGGGCCCTTTTGGGGAATGTGGACCATAAAGCTAGCTTTCCGTGCCTAAAGTGAATTTTATAAACACCCCCACCTAAACGGTATTTCTACATTGCCCCTTCAACAAACACGTATTGAGCTTATACCCATCAGGCATTTTGTGCTGGGCACTGAGGATATAATAGAGAGCAAAAGCAGACCTGGTCTTTGTATGCGTATTATACCTTCAATAAAAAAGCTTATTATCAAAACAAACAAAAAACCTGGTTCCTGTCTTCATGAATCTTGAAGCCTAGAGATGACTGATTTTCCTACCTTTTCACACTTTCTGTAATGAATATTTTTAAAATAAAAATTTCAAAAAGATTGTTCCCCCTTAAACCCATTTATCCAGAATGCTTTTTGCATCTTTGTCTCCAGAGTTTTAAATAATGGTAAGCTCTTTGGACCCTCACTTCAGTCTTATCCTTAAGACCCCTGCCTAAGGGCACCTCACAATCCAAGCAAGTATTTTTATGCTTACCTAGGGCAGAAACTGTCCTCCAGGATGTGAAGAGGATATATTTAGGACCCTAGAGAGTTAGAAGAATAAAAAATAATGTACTTCCTTTAGATGAAACAGTCTACTCTAGCTGGAGAAGTATGAGCAGCTTGAGCTGGTTTCCTCACTGCCAGTACCTCCTTCCTCTGTGCTATATACTCCTAGGGTGCAAAGTCATTTTTCTAAACAGCGCTGAGTTACTCTTTTGCCTTTAAACTGACTATTCATAGTCATTGCAACTTCATATCCTGCTGCTCCCCCCCTATGGTGTATTCATGCCATACCCAACCACTGACTTTCCTGGAACACAAATGCCTGTTTTTTTGCCTGCATATGATTACCTATGCTTGGAATGCCCATCTCCTTTCGCCCCTCAGAGCCTAGCTTAAATATCATCCTCCTCTAAATAGCCTTCTCAGATGTCCCATCCCAAGCAGAATTGATTACTGCTTCCTGTGATCCCATGTATCTTGCAAAATATATTTACTAGAGCTCTTCCATTTCATTTTCTATTAATTTTTCTTCCACTGTTCCTTGTGCCCAGCCTCTAGGCAGGAACTAGATCTTACTCACATTTGTACCCCATTGTCCAGTATACTTGCCTGGCATATAGTTGGTTAGAAAATTTTGAATGAAAGGAACTTCTCCCTCTGCTCTGCCCCACAGTGTGACCCTCAAGTATGAAATCAAGAAGCTGATCTACGTGCATCTGGTCATGTGGCTGCTGCTGGTTGCCAAGATGAGTGTGGGACACCTGAGGCTCTTGTCACATGATCAGGTGGCCATGCCCTATCAGTGGGAGTACCCGTATTTGCTGAGCATTGTGCCCTCTCTCTTGGGCCTCCTCTCCTTCCCCCGCAACAACATTAGTTACCTGGTGCTCTCTATGATCAGCATGGGACTCTTTTCCATCGCTCCCCTCATTTATGGCAGCATGGAGATGTTCCCTGCTGCACAGCAGCTCTATCGCCATGGCAAGGCCTACCGCTTCCTCTTTGGTTTTTCTGCTGTCTCCGTCATGTACCTGGTGTTGGTGCTGGCGGTTCAAGTGCATGCCTGGCAGTTATACTACAGCAAGAAGCTCCTAGACTCTTGGTTCACCAGCACACAGGAGAAGAAGCGTAAATGAAGCCTTTCTGATGGACTGATCTCTGGGGTGAAGCCTAGCCCTCCTATTGAGAGGAATGAGAGGGTAGAGGAGCTGTTCTAAAATCTCCTTCGGTAATTTGGCAGCTGTGATGTTGGCAACTAGTACAAACTAGGCCCAAGTTCCAGAAAGCTGCTACTATTATCAGCTGAGGTGGGAAAACTATAACTTATTCCTGGTTGGCTGGAACTGGGTGAAGAATAGCTGTAAAACAAGCTTCAGCTAGTTTAAGTTGAAGCCCTTCAGGATTTTTCTTTTAAGACTGAGCCTCCTTTCCTCTTAGTCATTCTCTCCATTTCCATCCATTACCCCTTAGCCACCGAGACTGGAGGAGATGGAGAATCAACCAAATTTTATTTCAATCTATGAGTCATTGGGAGGAAACATTTAGGAGACTGCTTTCCCTGCAGGCTATGGTCTCTACTCCAAAGCGTTTTAATTAAAAAGAGCCTCAATAAAGTTATAACTGCCCTGTCCACCCTGTGCCTTGTGTTTGGGATTTAACAGTGTGAATGGTGCATTGCATGAGTGGCTTTAGACACCAAGAGATAGGTGGAAGCTCCCTGAGAAACCTGGCAGTGGCCATAGAGAAGTGAATTGGGTGTAAGGAACGTAAGTCATAGTTCCCACCCTGTAGCTGATTAGCAGGAACTGTCATGGGCCATATATTTAATCTCTCCACCTATAAAATGTCCATTCTCATTTATCCAGCTTGGGTTATAGAGTCTTCTTTTGGTTGTGTATTCATGTTCATCATTCAGTGTTACCAGTGTCAGTTATGTGTCTGATACAGTAGACCCCCTCTTATCTGTGGGGGATATTCTAAGATCATCCCCAGTGGATGCCTGAAGCTGCAGATAGTGCCAAACCCTATGTATATACTATGGTTTTTCTATACATACATACCTATGATAAAGCTTAATTTATAAATTGGGCATAGTAAGATACTAGCAACGATAATAAAATGATTATAACATTGTAATAAAAGTTATGTGAATGTGGTCTCACTGTGAGATTTCGTCATGCTACTCAAAATGGTGCACAATTTAAACTTCTAAATTATTTCTGGAATTTTTCTTCTAATATTTTTGAACTGGTTGACTGTAGGTAACAAACCACAGAAAGTGAAATTGCAGATAACGGGGGGGACTATATTATGGTATCCAAAAGAATTTTAAAGTATCCCTGCAGGCAGGGAATGTGCAGTCTAGGTGAAACATGATAGAAATGTGAAACAACTAATGAACACAATATTTAATGGTGTGGAGCAGATAAGTTAAAAATGGAAGTGAAAAGAGATCTGTGAACTAAAGGCCCTTTCACATCTAAAAGTGACACTCAGTAAATACTGCATGAAAGATGTGTATCCCTTTACTCTTACATATATTAATCCTCACCTGAGGATATGTTTATTGATTTTTAGAGAGAGGGAGAGAGAAACATTGATTGGTTGCCTCTCATATGCACCCCAACTGGCAACTAAACCTGCAATCTAGATATGTGCCCTGACCGGAATCAAACCTGCGATCTTTTGGTGTACAGGAGGGTGCTCCAACCAACTGAGCCACACTGGCTAGGATCCCTTTACTCTTATCCACTTGACTTTATTGTCTCTGAGTGGATGATACCAAATCTTTAACTGCAGATCTCTGCCCTCTACAGAGTTATAGTCATTCTTTTGTTCTATGAACACTGGGTATGTACTCAGTCACTATTAGGTACTGGCAGTACTTTCTTTCTAATTGCAAAATCTCTTCCTCTAGATGTCCTGATTATCAAATCAAACTCATCATGTCTCAAACTTAACTCTTTACCTTCTACCTCATATTCGTTCTTCCTGCATCCCTACGTGCAAGTGAATATACCAAGAGCATAGCTCTGGATCATCATCATAAGTCCCTACTATGTGCCGTTATTTTTTGAACAACCAAAATTCCTTAATCTCTTTCAGAGATTTCCAAAGTGTGGTCTTAATGCAGCAGTCCTGCATCATCTCCCAATACTCTCACCACACAGTAAGCAGAACCTCTTATGAATCCCCATGTTGGTTCCATGTTTTCCCAGTATTCTTTGCTTAATGATTTCCCCTTTCTACGCCTTTATTACTTATCCTTCAAGACCCAGTTTATATGGTAATTCTGGAGCCTTCTGTTCCCTTCAAGGAGTGGGAGTTCTTTCTTTGGATTTACATGACATTTTAATTTTTACCTCTTGTTGACAGAATTATTAGTTTATATATATGTCTTTTCCTCACCCCTTGCTCAGTACCTAACAGTATGCACTCTGAACTTATTGAATGAAGTAACTTGTCTTGCTGTAGACTAAAGTCTGAATGTATTTCACAGAGGAAAGAACTAGACCAGTGATTTGCAACCAGTGTGCCGCAAGAACTTTTAAAACATGCAACACCTGACTATTTAGTCAGGGGCACTGATCTCTATTCCCTTAGATTGTCAAATAAAAAAATGACAACAGCCAACACAATAGCGGTCTGGTGTGAGTGCCCCGTCTCAAACGATAAACAGTTGCATCTGATTGGCCATGTTTCATAATAAGGTTGCGTATGATTGGTTAATTCTTGTTACCAGAAATCCTTAGATACAAGTACAGGCACCTGATTTGGTTTTGAGTTTAATTTTCACCCAAGGACATGTTTAGAGAGAGGAAAAGAGAGAGAGACATCAATGTGAGAGAGAAACATTGATCAGTGGCCTCCTGCATGCACCCCTGACTGGGGATTGAACCCACAACCCACAACCTGTGTGCCCTAACCAGGAACAGAACCTGAAACCTTTTTTGGTGTACAGGATAGACACTCCAACCAACTGAGCTGCCCAGCCAGGGTGGCACCTGATTTTTTAAAATGTCACTTTAGAGCAAAAAGGGTAGGTTTTTAAAAATTATTTTTTTGTAAATCAATAATACCTATTGTTTTTGTCAGATTGGCAAAAAATATATTTTTTGGTGTGCTGCAGAATTTTGCTAATTAGTTTATATGTGCCATGAGATGAGAAAGGTTGAAAATCGCTGTTCTAGACTAAAAGAGGTGTAGAATTTGGAGAGCAGAGAGGAGCAGATGGAAATGTGTGGATAATGGGGCTAGGTGCACCAGGGACAGATTGCTAATTTTCAAATTGGAATGCAAATAATATTAGTTTTTAAAGAGTAAAAATTTCTTTGGTTATTAGAATGGCACTTTGCAGTTTTGGAGTGCTTTTGAAGACCATTATGAAAATTACCATCAATGCCCAAAAAAGCACCACTTGGTTTATTTTCCTACTTGTTAGGTTGTGGGATTCTGCTCTTCTGGGCTTTTCCAATCATTTTTTCCTGCCCCAGGGTTATAGTGTTCCCTGAAGCATTTAGTGGGAAGAGCTCTGCATTTAGAACAGAAGACTGGGGTTAAAGTACCAATGCACCTACTAATCACAGCTAGATCAACCCTCCATATTTCCCAGGATTATTTTGAGGATCAAATAAGGTGAAGTATTGTGAAAGTGCTTTGTGAACTATGTAACACTATATAAATGTGAGGAGTGGTTATTATTCCCTGATATTTACAGAACTAGAGAGTAGGCATTGGAAGGACCCTTAGAAGCATCTAGTCCATGAGAAAGGCAGTGTGGTGTAGTGAAACGAACAGTTTCTGCTATTAGACTGACTTCTGTTGGAATTCTAGCCACACATTTTACTACCTTTTGCCTTAAGCAAGATACTTCAGCCTCTTTTTTTTTTTTTTTGACCTGACATATGTGGATCATAGTAGTCACCTCCCAGGGTTGTTGTGAGGATTAAGTAAAATAATGTATATGGACAGTTACATAGTAAGTGCTTACTAAATATTACAATCCCTTCCCTTGATTGGCCTTCCCCTCCCAGATTGGGACTTTCTACCTCTTGTCTTAGGCATAATGTCTTGCATCAGAATTCTGGAGGCTGATCCCTTCTGGAAGAGCAGAACTGAGGAAGAGATACTTGTCCACTTTGGTGTGCATTGGTCTAATTGATTGGGTCTTCCTGCCCAGGGAGCCCCAAAAGTAAGCACAGTCCCAATAAACTGTAGCAATTGGCCATTACAGGAAGAGCCTGGAGATGCTACTGCATGGTCTGACTAGAGTCCATGCATAGGTAAAGTGCTGTCAAGAGAAATGGCTGCTCAGGGTCACCACAGTGTACTCTGTACCTGAGCATGCATAGGTGCCTCCTGAGCCCTTGGCTTGGTCCCCAGGTAAGGATTAGTTGAGTGTGAAATCTAGGTCAACTCAAACCGCAGGTGAGACGGGCCTCAGCCACCTTCCATCCGGACAGGCCTCTGTGCTGCAGGCCTGCCACACACCTGTGTTGCCTTTACTCCAGTTGGCTACCTCCTTCCTACTCAAGCCACAGAGTTAATCCTCCCTTGTTGACACTTGCTAAATACTCTTCTCTCCTAGAACTCTGACAACTGATAATAAACTATCATAAAGACCTACTTTCCTTTGTCCAACTACTCCAGTTTCTTCCTCCACATTGTTAACCCAACTGCATCACATGCTAAACCTAGTACTTCTTGTGGAACACAGTGCCCAGAAACCCTCTGACATGCCACAGCTCTCAAGCAGTGTGTTTTGGTAGAAAGAGCCTAAAAGACATGGTGGTCACTCCCAGCTCTTCATTGTTGTGTGTGGACAAGTTACTTAATCTTCCTAGTGTTTCCTAGTCTGCAGAATGGTTTAATAAACTGACCTCAAAGGTAGTTGTACTAATAAAACGAGATAACATGGGCAAAGCACAGGGCCCAGAGCCCGCTAGGAGGAATTTAGCAAATGTTGACCTGATCCCCTCCTCTTCCCCAGGGTGTGCTGGATTTTGCCCACTGTGCTCTTTATCTTAAATCCTTTTTAAAACAAGCTCCACAATAAGTAAGTAAACCAGCAGCCCTGGCCAGGTAGCTCAGTTGATTAGAGCATTGTCCCAATACTCCAAGGTTATGGGTTTGATCCCTGGTCAGGGCACATACAAGAATCAACCAATGAATACAGAAATAAGTGGGACAACAACTTGATATTTCTCTCTCTTCCTTCCTCTCCCTCTCTAAAATCAATCAGTAAAATTTTTTAAAGTACATTTAAAAAATAAAGAAATAGAGAAATAAGTAAACCAGCAAGACAATAAATAAAAGCAGACCTTTTCTCACCTCTTTTCTCTTTCTGTCTTCCTTTCTCTCTCATCTTTATTCCTTTCTACATGTTCCTTTCCTTTCCCTTTTCCTTTCTTTTTTGTTCTTGTGTATGTGTGTCTTCATTTATTTATTTTCTGCTTCTCCTACCATATCTTAGCCAGGATCAGGGAGCAATTAATAAAATATTTTTATTATGAGAATTAGATCAGAAGATATAAGGGGTCAAGAAAAGAGAAGTATTGTCCTGGCTGGTTTGGCTCAGTGGTTAAAGCATCAGCCTGCAGACTGAAGGGTGCCAGGTTTGATTCCAGCCAAGGGCATGTACCTCAGTTGCATGCTTGATCCCTGGGTGGGGCCTGTGTGGGGCCCCTGTAGGAGGCAACCAACCCACATGTCTCTTTCACATTGATGTTTCTTTCTCTCCCTCTCCCTCCTTCCCTTCTTCTTTCAACTCTCTGAAGCAATGGGAAAAATATCCTTGGGTAAGGATTAAAATTTTTTTAAAAAGAGTGTATTAAAGAACAGAACCAAGTTTCTCACTTCATGCACCCATGCACCCACCCAACATTGAAAAATGCAATTTCCGGAATCAGATGGAGGTCGGTGGACCCCGTGACTGTGGAGGGTGAGGTGACCCCAGCTCCTCCGCTGCCACCATGGGCCATGAGTTTGGGAAGCTGTCACGGGTGCAGCATGTGATCACCTACAGCTCGTCACCCTTCAAGCAGTGCACCTTCTTGCACTACTTCAGCAAGGACATCCCCAACATATTGAGCAGCATTCAGGCATTTATCTTGTCTACACATGAGGGACCCAGGAGTTTGAGAAATCCAAGAGGAAAAATCCAGCTGCCTATGAAAATGACAAATGAGCAACTCACCTGGAAGATGATTCCATGTCTCTGAAAAAACATTCTCTGGGAGAGGAGTCTACATTGTATAGTGTCTTTTTTTTAAAAAACTTTAAATATATATATATATCTTTATTGATTTCAGAGAGAGGAAGGGAGAGGGAGAGAGAGAAACATCAATGATGAGAGAGTCGTCATTGATCAGCTGCTTCCTGCACGCCCCCAACTGGGGATCGAGCCCTCAACCCAGGTATGTGCCCTGACAGGGAATCGAACTGTGATCTCCTGGATCCTAGGTCGATGCTCAATCACTTAGCCACACTCAGCTGGGCTGTATAGTGTCTTGAAGACACACTAAACTTCTTATGAGCTGCAATGTTGTGATTCTGCATTTTTTTTAGCAGAGTCCTTGATGTGACTTGCTAATATTCAAGTTAGTGAACTCTCTTTCCCAGATGAGCCCTGAACAGTTTTGGCTAGTCTGGTAATTTGGTGAAGGAGTGAGGCTCACCCCTTGTTCCACAGTATAATCTACAAGAAAGTAGCTGCAGCTACTCTTGCAAGCTGGCCAATTGTGGGTAGCATGGACTGTGTGGAGGTTCCCGTTCCTCTGCTCCCATAATAGAGATAATAAAAATCTAACTATATTGTAAAAAATAAAAATAAGATATAAAAAAATGCACAATCTATATAGATCTAAACCACTGTGGATTAGGTAACAATTTAGGGGGAAGACTCCCTAATTAATCCTTAGTATGGCCAGACCACTCTTCCCTCCCCTCATATCTTACTGACTTGTTTGCAGTGATGGGCTCCAAGGCCAAAAGACAGAGCTGTGTCAGGCAGACCCTGTGGAGTTCCCAGAAGCAGAGGGAGATGAGACAGTGGAAGGAGAGACCATAAGAGAATTGAACTGTGAGAGGCTGGCAGCAGTGGAGCTCCCTAAGCTAGAGACCTTGACTTTGACTAAATAACGTTCCTTTCAGCTTATTTATCTTTATGGAATGAAAACAATAATTACCACCTGTCTTGTAATGTAATTACAAGGATCAAATATGAAAGTGTTTTGTGAAATGTGAAACAGATAAACTGCTATTATAATTGACATTTATTCAATTACAGAGCACCTATTTCATGACATCCACCCCTAGGCATTGGAGAAGCATAAAGAATAAGAAAAAAAAATAAGAAAAGGTCTTGCCTGGCCAGTGTGGGGTCACCGGTTCGATTCCCCATCAGGGCACATGCTCAGGTTTCAGGCTCCATCCCCAGTAGGGGGCATGCAGAAGGCAGCTATCATTGATGTTTCTATCTCTCTATTCTTCTCCCTTCCGCCCTCTCTAAAATCAATTAAACAATATTAAGAAAGCGTCTTTATCTTCTAAGGAACTCAAAAGCTAGAGGGTATTTTTAGGATAATGGGTAGGATGGGATCTTCAGCAGTGGACTTAAAAACTTAGAAACTACAATTGGCCTAAAAATGACTATGGTCAGTCTACCGAAAGGTGCAGAGCGACAGTAACAATTTTAAGATGCCTTAACCCAGTAGGTGTGCCCCCAAACTTTCTTTCCACTGTGTGTGTCACCAAGGTGAGGGCTGAAGCAGCTCAAATGCTCCATGAGCAGGAGGAAGCTGTGGGATGATGGGGAGGGTCACAACAAAGAGTGGAGCCTCGTCAGCATCATCAGAAACCACAGGAAACCAGGTCAGTGTGTGGGGCCCGCTCCCTTTGCTCCAGGCCTCTGCTATGAGATCTGTGACTTCCTGAGCAGACTGTACTGATTAGTGGATCCTTGAAGGTGGAGGCCCCTTTGGCATGAAGCCCTTTGTCCAGAAAACCTGGAACTGGCCAATGGGTAGAGAAAGCTGAGCAGCAGTCCTGAGAGTTGGTCAGGTGGGGAATAGGGATGCGTATGGGGTCATGTGAGGCTTATGTGCATCTTTTAGTGTTTTCTTGCTGTTCTGCCCAATTTCAAGTGGTGCGTCAGTCACCTCTGTCATCCAATGTGGAGTAGTGCTTAATAGCTCTGTTAATTCTCTAAGTGAGGGGATTAAGCATGTGTCCAGAGGAGATCCAAGTCCAAGAGCCAGTTAACAGGTGGGGCATGATCTAGAGAGTGTTGCAGGAGTAGGAGGGGTTAAGAAATGGGTGTAGCCGACCACTTACCTAACCCTGTGCTGGTCTCTTTCCTGCTATTTCTCTGCCAGAGCAGGAGCCCCTTGCCCTCCAGTTGGAGACAGCAGGGTTTTCTGGGGGGCAAGCATCCCTCAGTCCCTCTGCTTGGAGGAGAAGGAATGCGGCCTGGCCTGCTCGTTAGGATCAAGGAGGAGCTTTGGGGCTGGGCGGGGCAAGGGCAGGCTGAGGCGAGGGTTCCTGCTGGCATTGTGCTCCGTGCTGCTCTACTGCAAAGTCCTGCCACCCACCTTCAGGCCGTGCAGCCATGTTCTGGGTGCCCTGACCCAACGGAAGTCCATGGGGCGCCCCAGACTGGCAGCCCTGCTCCTGCCTCTCTACCTGCTGCTCATTGGCTTCTCGGCCTCTGCTGGGATTGGCTGTCCCTGTCGGCCCCACTGGAATAGCCGCCGTCTGCTGGCCTCCCACGTGGTAAGGTGCCTTTGCTGGGTGGAACACCTGCTTGGCACACGCTGGCAAAGCTCTCCACTCTCCTGTCTTTCCTTTTCCACCTCCCCAAGTTACTGTGCTCTGGTGGTAGCCTCAGTGTGTCCTCCACACAGTTTCAGAGGAGTACCAGGTCCTGGTGGCCTGAGGGCCTGGGCAGGGTGGAGCTGGGAAGAAAAAAGCCACAGTGGATGGGCTGTTAGCTTCTGGGCCTCAGAATTTGGTGATCTGAGACAAAAACCCCAAGGAGAGTGCTCCTTATGAGAATCCCTACTAACTATACTTCTCTCCTTTCTCCCCCCTCCCCCCCAATTGGGCCCTGTGCCTTCAGGATAACAGTCTGACTGGTAAGTCTCATTCCCTGCCCTGTTCTTCTTCCCCACACCCTTTTCCCCTGCCCCCCATTGATTTTTAGAGAGAGTGGGAGGGAGGGAGTGGGAGAGAGAAAAACATCAATGTGAGAGAGACACATCGATTGGTTGCCTCCAGCAGGCTCCTGGACCGGGCCAGGGTTCGAACCTGCAACCCAGGTTGACCTGTGACTGGTCGGTGTGCAGGCCCATGCTCTATCCACTGAGCCACACTGGCCAGGGCCCCCACATCCGTTTTGCTCCGGATCCCCAGTGAGGCATGCATTTTAATTTTTGGTTCCCAGCCTGGGAAGCAGCACAGCATCAAGGAGAGAGCGAGGGTTTCGAATCTAGACGAGCCTGGGTCTGCGTTATCATTATCACTCTGCCACATACTCCGTGTGTGCTGCAGGCAGTGCACTGAACCCCTCCGACCCTCCGTTTCTGAGGGGTCTGTCAGGACAGTAGAAATGATGGTGCGATGAAGACTGTTGCCCCCGAGCTGTGCAGAGGATTAAATGAGAGACATGTGCAAACCTCCAGACGCCGCACCCCGTAACTGTCAGTACTAAAATGACTTTCATATTTTCCCACACCTTATCTTACTTACTCTTGACAACAGCCCCACTTTATGAATGGTAAAGTTGAGGCTTGGAGGGGTCCATAACTTCCCCAAGGCCACTCAGCCAGGATATAAGTGGCAGAGTTCAGCCTCAAGTCTAACTTATCTGAGGCAGGAGAGATGTCCTTGGACCCTAACACTTGATTTTTTTTCCATCTTTTGCAGAAAGATCTGCCCCTATTCCTTGCCATACCCTGTTGGCCCTCCCCATCTCCCCAAAGCCTTGGGGTGCTTGGCTCTCGTACTGTCCCTGCTGTTTGTGCCTGCACCTGGTGTCAACTCCTTCGGGTATGAGGGATAGCCCTCGGGCCATTCTCAGTGAAGATGTGAATTAGGGGCATTTGGGTTGGGGGGAATGAGAAGAGGCTGAGGCAAATGGAACTTATACTAGAACACATATTTGTGGTGTTGTCAACCTCAGCAGAGCCTTAGGTCATCCTAAAATAGCACAGCACGACTGATATTAATGAGGTCATTTGTATCATTTTGTGAAGGTGTTTCTCCTGTCAGCTAGTACCAATTGTTGGAATCAAAATGTTAGTTCTATACATTTACTATTATTACCTTCTATTTGTACAGTAAGATTGTTCTTATTCAACTCTGTATTTTTATTGCCCAGCTCAGTGCCTGATCTATACTAAATGCCCATACACTGTTTAAGAACTGCTAGTTTGTAGTTTTTCACTGTTATAAATAATGCTACAATGGACATCTTTAAGATGTTCTCTATTTTTCTCTACTTAAGAAATTAATCCTTTAAAATATTTATTATTATTATTATTTTTTAATCCTCGCTGAAGGATATTTTTTCTTTTCTTTCTTTTTTTAAAAAAATATATGTATCTTTATTGATTTCAGAGAGAGGGAGAGAGAGAGTTGAAACATCAATGATGAGAGAGTCGTCATTGATTGGCTGCCTCCTGCATGCCCCCAACTGGGGATTGAGCCCGAAACCTGGGCATGTGCCCTGACCAGGAATCGAACTGCTGAGCCACCCCAGCTGGGCCAAGGATATTTTTTCCATTGCTTTCAGAGAGAGTGGAAAGGAAAGAGTGAGAGCGAGCGAGAGAGAGAGAGAGAAACATCAATGTTAGAGAGACACATCAATTGGTTGCCTCCCGCACACTCTCTCACTGGGGTCAGGGATCAGGCCTGCAACCAAGGTACATACCCTTGGCCAGGATTGATCCCAGGAACCTTCAGTCTGCGGGCCTATGCTCTAACCACTGAGCAAAACCAGCTAGGGCTATTTATTGATTTTTTAAAAATATATGTCTTTACTGATTTCAGAGAGAAAGGGAGAAAGGCCTGGCCAGGCGTGGCTCTGCGGTTGAGCATCGACCTAGGATCCAGGCGATTGGAGTTCGATTCCCGGTCAGGGCACATGCCCAGGTTGTGGGCTCGATCAATGACTCTCTCATCATTGATGTTTCTCTCTCTCTCCCTCTCCTTTCCTCTCTCTGAAATCAATAAAGATATATTTTTAAAAAAAGAAAGAAAGAAAGAGAAAGGAAAAAGGGAAGAGGAGAGAAACATCAATGATGAGAGAGTCGTCATTGATTGGCTGCCTCCTGCATGCCCCCCACTGGGGACAGAGCTGGCAACTCAGGCACGTGCCCTGACCAGGAATCGAACCTCAACCTCCTGGATCATAGGTCGGTGCTCAACCGCTGAGCCATGCTGGCTGGGCTATTTATTGATTTTAAAGAGAAAGAAAGGGGGAGAGAGACAGAGATAGAGAGAAACATCGATTTGTTGTTCCACTTACTTATGCGTTTATTGGTTGCTTCTTGTATGTGTCTTGACTGGGGACTGAACTGGCAACCTTGGCATATTGGGACGACGCTCTAACCAACTGACCTACCTGGGCAGGGCAAGAAATTAATACACTTTTTATTGCATCATAACTTTCGGGGCTAAAGAGGTTTGATGTCATTACCTTCCCTGATCTAAAATGACTTACTATCCAACACTGGGCCACCATCTCCAGGTAGGGAAGGGGCAGTGAAGGGCTGGATATTAAATATGCCCTTTCCTGTGCAGACCTTCAGCGGGGCTGGTTCCACCGCCTGGTGCAGAAATCCAAAAAGTCTTACATGTTCCAGTTCTGTAGGAGACACAGGATGCCAGCATCTGCTCAGGTACTCTCCCTGCCTATTCCAGCCCTGCCCTGTGCCTCACAACCCTTTTCTTTCTGGCTGCTCATTCTGTTCTCCAGCTGTGTGAGAGATGGAACGTGTGGAGATGAAGTAGATTATTCGTCCATTACACAGTTAGGGAAACTGAGGCCTAAATGTTGAGCAACTTGCCTGTGGTACTGCAGGCTCCAGAGGGAGAAATAGAAGCCAAAGATCCTTATTCCTGGCTTAAGGGCAACCTTGCTCTCTACCTACAGAGGAAGCTGCTGAGTTGCCGTTGCCTGTCTGAGAAGGGCCATCACATCTTTGTCCCCTCCCCAGACATCTCCCAGAAGGGGCTGCGCTTCAAAAGGACCCAACTTTCCGATCCAGGGGCAGTAGAAGATCTCCCAAGACAGGACTCACAAAGGCATAAAGGTAGACATGGGATGTGACCGGAGATGGGCACAGTCAAGTAGTGGTGCATTTGCTAAGGGCAAGAGACAAGGCCACCAACTGCCTCTTCTCCCCAGGGCCTGAGTTCTCCTTTGACTTGCTGCCTGAGGCACGGGCTATTCGAGTGAGCATTCCCCCGGGCCCTGAGGTCAATGTGCGACTTTGTCACCAGTGGGCACTAGAGTGCGAAGAGTTGAGCAGTCCCTTTGATGCCCAGGTATGGAGTGCCATCTTCCTGTAAAAAGCCAGATCACACAGTGCTGGAGCAAAAATGGCCTACCCATTGTACATACAGGGAGACTGAGGTCCAGGGAGGGAAAATAATTCTCCAAGACCCACAAGTCCAAAGTGCCTAGCATTAAGACTTCTTTGGACTAGATAGAAAATGCAGGAGGCCTTGTCACCTGAGAGGAAAGGAAAGGAAAGGACATGCAGAGACCTGGGGCAACCACGAATGACTAGCAGAGAAATGAATATGGTATTTACCCCCAATGAGAGGAGCCTCAGTGAGATTCAGGTTGCACTAAGAAACCTTTCAATTCCTTCAAGAAGTGGTTCTCCCTGAAAAAATAACAAAGTGGTCACATCTGTCCTGGTACCCGTCCATTTCCTTTCCTTTGTTGCTTTCCTCAGAAAATGAGATGACCCTCATTCTCCCAGCCCGGATCCTAACACCCTGCCTCAATCTCCAGTTGTCACCGAGGCCCTTGTGTATGTACAGCTGGTACCATTTACAGGGACTGATGCTGCACCCCTGAAGCCCTCAGCCCTCTATTTAGAAAAGGGTGATGACACCTTCCAAGATCACAGCGATGCTAGCATTTACTTGAGTTACTACTTTAGCACCTAGCACCCTACCTGGCGTACCTTAAATATATAGTCCTTTCCCTGTCTCCTCCCTCCCCCAGCTCCATGTGAGGATGGTGCAAAAGTAGTTTTCAGTAATGAGTATATAAAACACAGAGTTTATTCTTGTGTTATTTATCAATTATTGTGCTATTTTCCATACAAACAACTGTAAACCTACTTTAACCCCACCCTATATTGAGACACCTAGGGAAAATTGTCAGAGTACAGAACAGAGACCCTTTGGGAGGAAATTTTTTGATGAAATAATTAAGTTTCATGTAAGAGGAAAAATAAGGTGTTGGTGAAGTTCCCAGCTTCCTCCTGCCCTCGTCCAGGGTGCCTATGCTCTGTCTCAGGCATCTCTTCTCTCCCTTTACTGCTTCGTCAACAGAAAACCGTGTCTTGGGGCCACACTATAGACCTGCCTTATGAATTCCTTCTGCCCTGTCTGTGCATAGAGGTGAGTAGAGAAAAAAGTGTGGATTGTCCATGGCCCCACTCCTAGGCCCCCTGATAGTGCAGTTGTTCAAACATATCTCCAGTAAGTCAGGTTTTAAAACAACTGGGTGTTACCCGGCCGGGCGTGGCTCAGCGGTTGAGCGGCCACCTCGGATCCAGGTGATCAGGGTTCAATTCCCGATCAGGGCACATGCCTGGGTTTCGGGCTCGATTCCCAGTTGGGAGCGTGCAGGAGGCAGCTGATCAATGACTCTCTCATCATTGATGTTTCTATCTCTCTCTCTCCCTCTCCTTCCTTCTCTATGAATCAATAAAGATATATTTAAAAAACAAACAAACAAAAAAACACACCACTGGGTGTTAACGAGGTGCTTGGGAAGACAGGTGCCAGCTTAACTGTGAGCCACACACTGGGTCAGAGATGGAAGTGTCCTGCTGAATGTGAGACATCCTTGGGGGTGATTCTAACCTTAGCCCCACCCAAGCCCAGCTTTTCTTGGTCTAGACTTGGCCTCAGCCCACAGAGGCAGAATAGACAGCTGCCTTCACTGTGTGTACTGATCAGTCACAGTGGGGACATGTGACCATTGCAAGGTTCCATATGGCCTCAAAAGTTTTGTCCCCCCTAGCCCTTATGGCAGTCCTCCTCCTCTCCATAATTCTGAAGTGCTTAACATCAAGACTTCTTTGGATTAGACAGAAAGGCAGGGGCCTTGTCACACAGGAGGAAACTAAAGGGAGGGTGCAGGCAGAGACTTGGAGCGCTGAGCATCTGCCAGGGTGGGCAACCATCGGGCGTTTGGGCAGCCCAGACAAAGGGGCCCACACAGGGCACGAGGCACCTTGGGAACCACTGAGAGTGGAGGTGTGGACTGAGATGTGGTCCTCACGATCTGCCTCTTTCTGGGGCTAGGTTCTCCTCTCCAGG
Source organism: Miniopterus natalensis (assembly GCF_054644295.1). Lineage (NCBI taxonomy): Eukaryota > Metazoa > Chordata > Mammalia > Chiroptera > Miniopteridae > Miniopterus > Miniopterus natalensis. Next base: position 32,854,966 of record NC_142095.1, on the reverse strand, counting down.
TACAAGAGGACTCAATCCCTCACTAACTGATCTCACTCCCATATTCTGGAGTTCCTCCGCCAGTGTCAGGCACCACTTACCCTGGCCTGCACCCTGCACTGCCCCCCTCCTCAGAGCCCTGCCAGCTCAGGCAGCTTGCACCACAGCAAGGCAAGCCAGAATGAGTTTCAGGCCTGAGTGATAGAGGAAAAGCCCTTCCTCTGACCTTCCCTGCTTGCTCCCCTGTTCCCCCAGGCATCCTACCTGCAAGAGGACACCGTGAGGCGCAAAAAATGTCCCTTCCAGAACTGGCCTGAAGCCTGTGAGTGCTGCTTATATGCACACTTGTGCACACAGATCCTCTCTGTCTCTCTTCCATACACATACACATACACATACACATACACATACACATACACATACACATACACATACACATACACATACACATACTTCCTACCTGTGTTGGAGGAAGCCCCTAGAAGGCATGCAGGCATTTTCCCCAGAGTCAGTCGGAGGAACGACTACCATGTCTACTGATCAGCCTGCCAATAAATCAGTGTTGAACATTGTACGAAGCACTGTGGGAGGTTCAAAAATAGGAGACGCTGAAAGTGGTGTTCTGGGGATGGACCAGAAGAGCCGGGCTCACTCACGTCCCACCTCTGCCACTTATTCTTCTCTGAGCCTCTGTTTCCTCATCTGTAGAATAATGACACTTGTCCTGCCTTACTTGCCAACTGTTTATGAGGCTTGACTTCAATATGATATGTGAAAGTGGTTGGTGACATCTAAAGTGCTGTCCACACATTCTTGTCCCCAAGCTGAAGAGACAGGATGCTCAAATATGATAAATGGACAGCACAAAGCAGCCTACAGTCCAGGGCAGGGATGCATGTAAGGACTAGCCTGTGGGACATGAACTCAGGAAAGGGAGAAGCCAGTGAAGCCTGTCATCAGCAAGTGGTCTCTCAGGGGAGGTGACACCTGAGCTGTGCTCAGAAAACGAGTGGGATTTAGAAATGAGAAAAGGGAGGGGAAGGAATTCCTGTTTTTGAGAGGAACCTTAGCAAAGATATAAAGATTTCAAGTTTGGGGAGCAGCAAATAGCTAGCCAGAATGGAGGTACAGGAAGGAGAGGAGACAGCTAAATAGAAAAGGTAATAAAAGGGGGCTGGAAAGGCAAGCTCATTTTTTGAGTTCCTAGACAGACCAGGAACTGTGCTGGGCACCTTCACAAACATCACCTCCTTATGCCCTGTGGATGGGGGTGGCAAAATGAGGCCAAAGCAGGGCTCAGGCTTCCCCAGGCCTCACTCTCTGCCCCTGCTGTCTGCCCAGATGGCTCGGACTTTTGGAAGTCAGTGAACTTCACTGACTACAGCCAGCACAATCAGATGATCATGGCCCCGACACTCCGCTGCCCACTGAAGCTGGAGGCCTCCCTCTGCGAGAGGCAGGGCTGGCACGCCCTCTGCAAAGACCTCCCCAATGCCACAGCTCAAGAGTCAGAGGGGGTGAGACAGGTCTCCCCAGGACCTGGGTGGACAGGGCTGGGGCCCAGGGCCCTGCTCCCTGACTAACCCCCTTTTCCCACCACAGTGGTATGTTTTGGAGAAGGTGGACTTGCACCCTCAACTCTGCTTCAAGGTATAAGTGTGAGTGAGAGTGGATAGGTAGGGGTATGGATGGTGCCTGGGGCTTACTGACCTGCCATTCTTGGATTTTCAGTTCTCTTTTGGAAACAGCAGCCACGTTGAATGTCCCCACCGGACTGGTGAGCCAATAAATGACCCGGGCTGGGAACGCCTCCCACCATTTCACCCTCACCCAAATGTGACCAAGCCAAACTCTAGCCCTGTCCTGGCTTCTCTGTCAACTAGCCCAGCTCCTATCACCTCCCACAAACAGGGTTTCTCACATGATACCCTTTTCCTCACTCCCTGGCAGCCCCATCCTGGAATGTGAGCATGGACACCCAGGCCCAGCAGCTGATCCTTCACTTCTCCACAAGGATGCATGCCACCTTCAGTGCTGCCTGGAGCCATCCAGTCTTGGGGCAGGACAGCCTGGTCCCCCCTGTGTACAGCATCAGCCAGGTACGACCTAGCCAGACCTCGGCCCCCACCAGGTCCTGTTACCCAGAGCACAGCAGGTGGAGGCAAGCAGATTCTTGACTTACATCACCTAGTGATTTATTTAGTTGGTCAGGCTTTGTTCAGCTGCTTCCTCTACTAGTCAGCGGGGTCTTCCATGGGGCAGTTCCTAATCCTTCCAGCTCCTGAACTTACAGGGATAAACAGAGGCAAAAGACTGGCCCTCTCACGTCCAGCTGTTCTCGGGCCCACTCAGGCTGCTGCCACATTTTATACGGATGCCCTCTCGCACTCAGCTGTCCTCTGCCACCACGCTCCTGCCTCCACGGCACCTGGCAGGAGTTCTCTGACTATCCTGGGAGACAGAGCCTCTGGAAAACTGTAAACTACTGACAGAGTTAACTCTATTGTATGAACTACTGACAGATTTAACTCTATTGTATGAACTAAGAACAGTTTGACTAGTAGACTTTCTTCTGTGTATCTGATATAAAAACCACAATCAAATCTATCTTCAAAACCACAGCCCCAAGCTGACTAAGCATGAGTAGCTCTTCCCAGTTCTTTCTTAAATACTCATCTGCAGCTTGCTTATTTGTTGGGTATTGTCTGAGGATGCCCAAGCAAACAGGTGGCAGCAAATGCTCAAGACTTAAGACAAGGCCATGTGGGAAAACCTAAAATTGAGAGCTAAATCCATGGACTCATTTGTTCCTGTGAGCTGGGAAAAGACCACCTTCCCTGAGTTCAGCTGTGCTTTGAGAGCTCTTGCATCAGCCCTTACTCACAGATGACTGGACAATGGGACCTGGGACAGGGTCGGGTAGTGTGTAGGGGGTGGAGTGTGTTCCCAAAGGATGGAGATTCTGATCAGCTCCCTACCCAGCACCCAGAACACAGGGCAGAGCCACATCCTGCTTGTGGACAGATGGCAATCAATTCTGTCCAATTCAGCATGCATTTATTGAGTGCCTACTCTGTCTTAGGCCCTGGAAGATACAAGAAAAGAATATAACAGAATCTCTGTCCCTAGGAGTCCATGGTGTAATAATAGCTACTACTACTAAATGCATACACACTGCACTGTGTATTATAAAGAGTGTTCATATGCATATTTTCACGTGATCTTCAATAACATGGTAAACCAAGGATCATTACTCTTCACAAGCAAGTGAAGAAACTGAGGCTGAGGGATCAATATACCAAATATCACACAGCTAGGAACCACGAGGCAATAGTTAAGCCTGACTTTATTAGCTGTGGTCTCCTGACTCCACAACTTACATTCTTGTCAATGGATAAGCTACCCACCCCTTCAGGTGTGCAGGACAGGAGTAGGGGAGCATATAATTAGCCTCCTTGTTTTGTGAGCTGCTAGAGGAAAGAGACAACATCTGCACTGCCTTCTTTCCTCAGGGCTTGGCACAGAGTTGGCACCCAGAGTATGTCTGTCGACGAGTACCTTATTTCCTGATTAATGTGTATCTGTGTAGCAGTTCCAATCTGGGAATGATCAGTGGGATCTAGGAATGAAGCCAGGGAAGGCTTCTTGTCGGGGGTGGCACTTGGCCTTAAGCCTGGGGAGGATTTGGGTGGTGGGTAGAAAGGAGGAACAGCATAGGCAAAGGCTCAGAGGCTAGACAGAGCCAGATTTGCTGCCATGAGAACAGTCATTTTGTTCTTTATTCCAACAGACTCAGGGCTCAAGCCCAGTGACACTAGACCTCATCATTCCCTTCCTGAGGCCAGGGGCCTGTGTCCTGGTAAGGAATCCTGCTTTCCCTCTACACACACTCCCCTAGCATCTACTCCACAGGTGGCACATGGGGCAAATCCAGTCTGCAAAAGTGTTTGGTTTGTACAGCATGGTGTTTGAAATTGGAATTTGTTGTTACCATTTAAACATTGGGAGACATCATATTTTAAAAAACCTGATTTCTGGCTTCTCTTGAAAAATCAGAAAACCTAGTGCTCTGTGTCCACATTCTGGCCTAGTGACAACAGGCTGGAGCTCAGTGGTGTCTGATTACTTCAGACAGGGCCTGTGCCCTCCAGGTCCTCATGGATACCCTGGCCAACTTGGAGTTTACTTTTTGAGTTTGTCACTCTTGCCCTGTTCTGTGCTGGGTGAATTCCCTATCCAGGGAGTCTCCCCTTCACCACCCCCATGCCTCATTGAATTTCCCCTGCAGGAGGCACTATACCCTGGCTCACGGGTGGGGGGTGGGGGGCTCTGTGTCTTCAGGTCTGGAGGTCAGATGTCCAGTTTGCCTGGAAGCACCTCTTGTGTCCAGATGGTGAGTTCTTTGAGGGGAGGAGTAAGAGGAAGGTTGGGCACTGAGGAGCCCAGCTTGGCCTCACCCTGCTGCACTCAGTTTCTAACAGACACCTGGGACTACTGATCCTGGCACTGCTGGCCCTCGCCACCCTATTGGGGGTTGTTCTGGCTCTCATCCTCCGGCGCCCACTGTCAGGTAAGCTCACTCAGGCGTAATTTGGGGATTTAGACCTGCCCAGCTCCTAGGCTAGTTGCCCACACCTGTCCCCTGCCCAGGCTCCCTTCCCCAAGAGCCACAGTACCTGCAGCTACACCCAGCTGTCTGCTACCCAAGGGGCTGCGCCTCAGGCCCTCTAGTGAGCAGAGATGGTTAAGGCAGGGCAAAGTTTCCTCTGTGCGGGCGGTTCAGGGCAGTCTCTGGGCTACAGGCCAGTGCAGTGGACATCCAGCCTGCGCTGCACCTGCCAATTCTGGCACCCTGGCCCTCCCCCCTCCCCCCTCCCCGGGTGCCTTTATCTAAATAGCCCCCAAAGCATCCTATTGACTAAAGGTACCTTGGGTACCCACCCCCAGCGCAGATTAGGAACTGGGGAGGGGGCACCGTAGGATGTGGCCCTGAGGCCGAGGAAGACAGAGCTGGGCTGCCCCTTAACTCCCACCCTGTTCATCGCTCGCTCACGCCCTAGGCCCCGGCCAACCGCAACCGGTGCTGCTTCTGCACGTGGCGGACTCGGAGGCACAGCGGCGCCTGGTGGGAGCGCTGGCTGAACTGCTGCGGGCCACGTTGGGCGGCGGGCGCGACGTGATCGTGGACCTGTGGGAGGGGACGCGCGTCGCACGCGTGGGCCCGCTGCCGTGGCTGTGGGCGGCGCGGGCGCAGGTGATGCGGGAGCGGGGCACCGTGCTGCTGCTGTGGAGCAGCGCGGGTTCCGGCCCCGCCTGCGGCCCGGACACCCGCAGCGCGCCCCTACGCAGCCTGCTCCGCGCGGCCCCGCGCCCGCTCCTGCTGCTCGCTTACTTCAGTCGCCTCTGTGCCAAGGGCGACATCCCCCCGCCGCTGCGCGCCCTGCCGCGCTACCGCCTGCTGCGCGACCTGCCCCGCCTGCTGCGCGCGCTGGACGCCGGCCCTTCCCCCCAGGCCCTCGGCTGGGGCCGCCTGGGCGCCCGCTCGTGTCTGCGGAGTCGCCTGGAGCTGTGCCGCCGGCTGGAACGCGAGGCGGCCAAGCTTGCCCACCAAGGCTGAGGAGAGCTCCCGGGCAATCCAGACGTCTTGGCCGCCGGCGTAGGGGCACTGGCTGGCACCCCAGAAAGAGGCTTCTACGCTGGAATTCTTGGGGGTGCCTCCCGAGGACTACTGCCCGAAAGTCGAGTTCGCTGCCTTCCAGCCCAGGAGCACAGCGCCCGACTCACTCCTGGCCCGTGCGCACCTGTGTCCAGCCTCCTCCGCACGCTTCCCGGCCTCTCAGAACCCCCAGGGAGAGAGTCTCTCTTTACTGGGGGCTCCTCTGACTCCAGTCCTGATGGGGGAAGGAGATCTTCCCACTTCCTCTCTCCAAAATTCCAGAGAGTAGTCTGCACACGCTCCTCTGCAGGCTGGAGGGGTTGGGGCAGGGTTAGGGGAGGGAGGAGCTATGGCAGCTCCGAAGGGGGTTGATTCCAGAGAATGGGAGACAACTCCCTTAGGGGCCAGGGATCCCCCATTCCCAAACCCAGGCCTTGCCCAGATGGAGAGGGAGGGAGAACAGGACCAAGGGAAAAAGGCTTTGGGTGGCCAGGGCAAAGATGGGACAGTGGACGCCATGATGGAGAAAGATGAATAAAGGCAAATATGATGGATAAACTAAGAAACACAATGCGTTTCTCTGGTGTGCCCAGGATCCTCAACTGGGGGGGAGGGCAGCAACACCCTGCCCGGGGGTTATTATCCATCCATTTGTGGCCTATATCCTTCATGTCCACACCCACACCACCGTCCATCTCGCAGTGCCACTGGAAAGACAAAGGAGGACCTGGAAATCTTGATCCTCACTGTGATTCTTTCATGAGAAGAGAGGAAAAAACAGTTCAGAAAAGTGTTGTGTGTCCATCAGCACACAGCCAGCCCATGGCAAAAGCACAAATGGGACCCCTGTTTGCCTGGCTCCGGATCCTGGGTTCCTTCTCCCACCACTACCACACTTGAGCGTAGTTGGGAAGTGGTGAAACGCCCACTTTCTGGTGCCCCTTGTCTCTGCCATTAGAGCTCCTGACCCACAAAGGGTCACCGAGGCCCAGCGAGACTGTGTGAAGGGACCCTGAGTGCCCAGTAAGAGGGGATCCAGTGGGCACCAAGATCTCAGAATCATGTGGGAAGCAAAAATGCCCCAGGATTGCCCAGGCCCCGGAATGCACTCAGCCCTCCTCTTTAGGGACTCTTGGTGTGAGTAAGAGCTTCCTTACTCAGCCAAGAGGCCAGTCCGCTACGCCCTTTCCAGGGGCCCTCCCAGCTAGTTGTCAACCAAGGAGAGGGAGGAGGAAAGAAGGGGAAGGAGATGAGGCCACCGCTCCAGTCTAAGGCTGCTGGCTCCCAGGCCTGGCGTTGGTGGGAGGGACAGGGTGGGGCGGGAACAGTCAGCTAGCTGTCTGCCAGGAGCCAAAAACGAAAGCACTTCCGCTGGGACTGAGACTGGAGTCGGGACTCCCAGGAGTATGCCAGCTAGCCAACTCTGGGTCCCTGGAAGCTGGGGAAAGATTCTGGCCCTTCCTGCCCAACCGCTGGGGACTGAGTGGGAGCAGAGGTGAGGTGTCTGCCCCCCCTTTGGGGGGGGCAGGACAGGGCCTGGAGCCTGGGTGCCGCCTGGCACCTGGAAGATGCCTGTGCCCTGGTTCCTGCTGTCTTTGGCACTGGGCCCAAGCCCCGTGGTCCTCTCTCTAGAGAGGCTTGTGGGACCTCAGGACTCTGCTCACTGCTCTCCGGTGAGTCTGGGGCCCTGGGAAGGTTGGGGAAGGCTCAGCGTTCAGTCTGAGGCCCGTCAAGGCCCTAGCCTGGCTCCTGTCACTGCCGCTGCCACCAGAACTGCCCTAGCTGGTCTAGCTGGTACTGATGGAGTAAGAGGAGAGTGGGGAGGGAGCAAGAGCTGGGTCTGTCTTCTGGGAGGGGCTTGGAATAGGGAGCCCCAGAAAGAGGTAGCAGGGCTTTCAGGCAGGGAAAGAGGGTTCGATTTAGGACCATAAACCCTGACTCTCCTTTACCTCCTTCCCAGGGCCTCTCCTGCCACCTGTGGGGTGAGTAGCCCTACTTTTAGAAAGAAAAGGACTTCCTAGGTTGGTGGAAGGGAGGGGAGCTGTCCCAGTCCCATGCCCTCGTGGCCCGCCCTCAGCCCCAGAAGAGCCCAAGCTCCTTGGCCCTCTGGGGGTGTCAAGTGCAACCAAACTCTGAGTTCAGAACAGTTTCAGCTCCCACTCTGCCCTTCATGCACAGGTGGTGACGTGCTCTGCCTGCCTGGGAGCATCGAGCCTGCCCGAGGACCCGTGCTGGTGCCCACACGCCTACAGACAGAGCTGGTACTAAGGTGCCATCAGGAGACTGACTGTGACCTCTGTGTGCGTGTGGTGGTCCACTTGGCTGTGCATGGTAAGCATGTCATCCATGTGCACACGTGAAAGTATCTGGGATTGGCATGAGGATTAGGCAGACTGTCAGTCAGCACTGGATATCCTCTGTGTTCTCTTGGAGGACACTGACCAAAGGACCCCAGGCCAGTCTGGTCTCCCTATCCACCCCCCCACCCCCACCTTGTGCCTCAGGGCCGTCCCCTGCTTCCCCACATGCGCTTTCTGGAAGAAAACCAAACCCAAAGCCAGTCTAGAGTGGGAGGCCTGACCTGGGCCTTGTTCTTGGGTCGTTCCAGGACACTGGGAAGAGCGTAAAGATGAGGAACAATTTGGAAGAGCAGCTGACCCAGAGCTTGGAGGGCCTAAGAATGGTGAGGAGAGCCCTGCTTGCCTAACTGCCCCTTGCCAAGGCCTTGGCTATGGCCCCTGGGCCTGACCAACCCCACCCTGTTGCTCACAGCCTCTCTCCAGGCCCAAGTCGTGCTCTCCTTCCAGGCCTACCCTATCGCTCGCTGTGTCCTGCTGGAGGTGGAAGTGCCTGCTGCCCTGGTGCAGCCTGGTCAGTCTGTGGTATGTGAAATAATAATAAACACCTTTTGAATAGAAATTTTATAAAGTGCTTCCATATGCATTATCTCTTTAAGTCCTGACTCTGATCAGGGCTGTGGGCAAATCCTTTCAGCCCTTTATGCCCCAGTTTCCCTGTCTGCAAAGTGGGGATAAGAATAGTCCTACTTCATATGGATGCTGTGAGATTTAAATGAGGTACAATGCCATGAAGTAGGCATTATTATTACCCTCATTTTCCAGAGAGAGAAAGTGAGAATTGAAGAGGGAAAGCCTGTGGGCTGGCTTCACTCCTCTGGACTTCCTGCCATACCATGTCTGCCCCATGTATACACGGTGGTGCAGGGTGTTGGGGCTACTCCAGGAGGTGCCTCCTCACTTGGGACAAATCACTCAAACCCTTTGACTTTCCCTCCAGCCCCCAGCCAATATCCTCTGGTCTGGAAAATTGTTGAGCGGGAGAACATCTGCTGGTCCACCTCACAGGGCAATCGTGAGGACCACTGAGCACTGGGCATGAGAACCACTTCTGTGGGGAGGGGTGTCTGATCACCTTAGCTTTGCCCATGTGGTCCAGAACAGCTGGAGGTGGGGCAGGGACTCTAGTAGCTAGACCCTTCTCCTTGCCCTGCTGACACCCCTATTGAGGGTGTGTGCTTTAGAATTGGGAGCTCTTGAAGGAAACTTCAGTGGCAGAATTTCAGGCCCTACAGTATGAGTATGGTTCATTGGTTGGGGAAAAGGGGAGGGAGTGGTTCACACAGAGGATCCCATAGCTCTTGGCGTGGATTCTGAGCCCTATACCACCAGCCTTCTGCCACCCTTCTCCTCACAGGGCTCTGTAGTATTTGACTGCTTCGACGCTGCTGTAGGAGCTGAGGTGAGAATCTGGTCCTACACTCAGCCCAGGTACCAGAAAGAACTCAATTTCACACAGCAGCTGCCTGGTAAGTGGCTCCAGAGCCCCAGGGGCCCCAAATCCTAGCCTCCCTAGTCTCTCCCCCTTTTGGCCACTCCCCTCTGCTTTCCTCCCCTTTCTAGTCCTATTGACTCTCAGGCAACAGTGTGAGCTCCCTCCTCCCAGAGTCAGTTCCTCATGCCTCCTCTCCCCAAGGACATGGCTTTCCCATCCCTGGGGAAGGTGCTTTGGGCACTGGATAGATGTGGGTGGTATTTAGGGCACAGGGAGCCCCTCCAAGAGCTCCCCATGAGTCAGGTTGCCCCCCTCCCCCCTGTTCTTTCCTTGGTCCCCAGCCCTACCGGAGGCTTTTCTGTGATCTCTCCCCAGACTGCAGGGGGCTCGAAGTCCAGGACAGCATCCAGAGCTGCTGGGGTAGGGGCTAGGGCCAGCGGGGCTGGGAGGAGGGAGGGCCAGGGTCTGCAGCGTGAGAAACCCTTGGAGTTGGCTTCAGATCTGGGCTGCCACATCCCAGAAACTTGCTGAGTTCATGAATATTCATTCATTCATTCATTCATTCATCACACATGAACTGCAATAGCTCCTACTTTGTGCCAGGCGCTGGGAACATAAAGGTGGATCTCTCACTCCCTGTAACAAATATTTATTAATAGCAGGGACATCTAGAGGCCCAAAGCATTGTCAAGATTATGGTGCACCCTCCCCCATATATCAAATAAAAATAATATTAAACTATAAAATAAAGGCTAAGAAAGTCAAGGTTCTGATGGTTTTTCCCATGCACTCTTTAGATATTTTTGTTTTGTATTTTCTTTTTAACTGTAGTATAACATACATACAGAAAAATGTGCAAAGTGTTCTAATTTTAATGTCCAGTTCCATTCATTTTTATATATGTATACACTTGCATAACTACCACCCAGATCAAGACATACATACTGTAAGTTTTTTAACTCTTAAATTATTTCAACTTCATTTTCTTTTTGGTTCCTTTAACCTTAAGCTTGGCCTGCCTGCTTCTGGTAATCCATTAAAGACTGCTCAGCACCAGAGCTTTGCATTTACACACACGCCTACACATCATACATTTCATGCCATCATTCATCCAGTTACACACTGATTTGCTTGCTCTACAGATATCTATTGGGTGTTTACTCTGCCCAAGGCATAGCACTAGGCACTAGAGATAAATCAATTAACAAAACTGAAAAAAATCCCTGTCCTCACAGAGCTGATAGTCTAGCTGGGAGTCAGGGTTAGGGTCAAGGTGAGGGTGAGGGAGGGCACAGTGAACACACGGAGATGTGAAATAGGCAGTAGTTAGATGGTGATTAGTGTTAGGGAGAAAATGCAGCTGTCAGGGACAGCCTCACTCTAGAGGGTTCCATGCAGAGGGAACGTCAGTGCAAAGGGCCTGAGGCAGGAGTGTGTCTGGTGTGTTACAGCATAGTAAGGTGGCAAGTATATCTGCAGCAGATTAATTAGTGCTAGTAGATGAGTTTAGAGTAGTCACAGCAGCCAGATTGGATAGGGCCTTGCAAGCCTTTGTAAGGACTCTCTCTTTTACTCTGGGAGTAATATGGGGGACTATCAGAGGGTACTGAGCACAGGAGAATGATTTATTTTACAGTAGTTACAGATCCTTCTGGCTGCAGAGGGAGAAACAAGGAGAGGGTGGTCTCAAGACCACATATTGAGTCCTACAAGAGCTTGGTCCCTGACTACTGAGAGAAAGCCTGGTCTGAGATGGGGACACTGGCTCTGTCCTCTAGGAGACTCCCAGTCTAAGGGATTTGAAGGGAACTCCAAAGGGTCAGTTGGTGGGTATGGCCCAGGCTTGGGTGTGCAGAAGATGTGAAGGAAATCTCTCTTTGGCTCCCCCAACAGCCCTGCCCTGGCTCAACGTGTCTGCAAATGGTGAGGACGTGCACCTGGTGCTGGATGTCCCTGAGGAGCAGCGCTTTGGCCTCTCCCTGTACTGGAACCAGGTCCAGGGCCCTACAAAACCCTGGTGGCACAGAAACCTGGTGAGACCTCCCCCTCCCAGGTCCATTCTCACTCTAGGCTGATGCCCATGCTAACGATGCAAGGGAACCCTTGAAGAGGAAACAGCAACAGACACCCAAAGCCAGGAACATTGGCGGGGGAACTGCTGCAGGCCTGGTTTCCTCAACTCTGACCTCCAGCATTCCCCTCTTCCTTCTCTTCTCCAACTTCCCCTCTTTTTTTATCCCACAGACTGGGCCGCAGACAATTACCTTGAACCACACAGATCTGGTTCCCTGTCTCTGTATTCAGGTAGGAGCAGAGCCTAGCCAGGGAAGCTGGTGAGGGGGTGGTCCTAACCGTCTTGGTCTCACTATCCTCCACCCACCTCTTTGAGTTCAAAACTATGGCTCCCTAGGGTGACTGGCCCTCCCTTGACCTTTGCTGTCCTATGCCTTCTCCTTGTTGCATGCCCGAAATGCTCTTCCTGATCCTCTATTCACAAGACTCCTAGTTATGTTTCATGGCCCATTCAGATGCCACTTCCTCCTTGAAGTCTTCCTCTACTCCTGCAGCTCCCTCTTTGTGCTCCCCTGGAGGGCAGAACATGTGCTATGGACTCAGACTGGCCTGAATTCTGACTCTTATCATTTGCTAGCTGTGTGACCTTGGGCCTGTTTCCTATCTGAAATGGCAAGAATAATAGCACCAGCTTCATAGAGCTGTCATAAGGAAGTAGGCCACATCTAGGCTTATATTTGCTGGCTGTTTCTTCTCCCTCTGATTGCACATTTAATTGGTCATCAGATTCCATCTATTTGATCTCTGACATTAATGCCTTTCATTCTCTTTCCCTCTCCCTTTTAGCCCAGTTTGAACTTCTATCATCTCTCCTCTAGACTGTTTTAATAACTTCCCATCCTACCTCCTTTCCCTGAACACCCTAACATTCTGGGTCCCATATTCTGACCCCCAACTGAACCTTTTCTGCTGTCTTTCCCATGATTCCCCTTGATGGAAATTGTTTTCCATCCAGATGGAGCTACTTATCAAGATACACCCACCTCTGTGCTCTTGCTCAGGTGGTTCCCACTACCTGAAATGTCCCCTCTTCCTTTCCATACAACCAAATTCTTCCAGCTCACATGTCACCTCTTTTCCAAATCTTTCCCCCAATCTCCTGCCCTCTCCTATCTACACATCTCCTTGTACTTCTGTCCTTCCTTGTCCATTTATCATTTCCTTTTTTATTTAGGGACTTGTCTCATTTCTTCTTGCATACAACAGATGCACAATAAATGAATGATCAATTTATTAATTTACATACATTTTACCCTTACTGCAACCGTGAATTTGTCATTTCTTTGAAAGCAAAGAAATAATAGCTAATTCAAATTTAGTAAATCCCCCAGAGCCTTGCACAATGCCAGACATATAGTAGGTGTTCTTAATTAAAGGTTTGCTGAATAAATTGATATATTATCTCTAATGCTTAGCACTGGGCTAAGCACATAATAGGTGCATTTAAAAAGTCGATCAAAAGAATAAACGAGTCTTTTTAAAAAAATTTTATCTTTATTGTCAAAAGTATTACAGATATCCCCCATTTTTCCCTACTGATCCCCTCCACCCCACATCTGCCCCCCTGGGCCTTCACCACACTATTGTCTGTGTCCATGGGTTATGCATATATGCATACAAGTTTTGATTAATCTCTCCCCATCCACTCCCCCACCCTCACCTTCCCACTGAGATTCATCAGTCTGTTCCATGCCTCTATGTCTCTGGATCTGTTTTGTTCCTCAGTCTATTTTGTTTATTAGATTCCACATATGAGTGAGATCATGTAAAACTAAATCAGGAAGAATCAGGAAACCTGGATAGTTTAATAACAACTGATGAAATCGAAGCAGTAATAAAAAAAACTCCCAGCAAACAAAAGCCCTGGTCTGGATAGCTTCACTGGGGAGCTTTCTAGTTCTTTAAGGTGTAGGGTTAGATAGTTTACTAAAAATTTTTCTTGCTTTTTGAGGTAGGCCTGTGAACTTCCCTCTTAGGACTGCTTTTGCTGTGTCCCATAGATTTTGGGTTGTTGTGTGTTCATTTTCATTTGTTTCCAGGAAGTTTTTGATTTCTTTCTTGATCTTACTGATAACCTATTCATTGTTCAATAACATGTCATTTAGCCTCCTGACTATGTCTTTAACACCTAGGACAGTGAGTGCCTGGCACAAAGCAGGTTTGATTCCCCAGTCAGGTCACATACAATCAATCAATCAATCAATCAATCAATCAATAAATGTACAAATAAATGGAACAACAAATAAATGGAACAACAAATCGGTGTTTCTCTCTCTCTCTCCCTCTCCCCTTACCCTTCTCTCTAAAGTCAGTTTTTTAAAACAAGCTTGTTAAATAAAGATGTTGACATAGAGTTTGCTGGAAGAATAAATGTGTGCATCTCTAGGGCCTTGCAAAGGGTGACCAGGCGAGTGTTTGTGAAAAATCAGCCAAATAACTGTTCTCAGTGCCTACCAGCCGGCCTGGCATGTGCTCCTGGAGGGTTGGTTGGAGTGACCCAACCGTGGAGCCCTGTTTCCTTTCCAGGTGTGGCCTCTGGAGCTCGACTCCGTTAGGACGAGCATCTGCCCGTTGAAGAACGGTGAGAGGACGCGCCGGGGACCGGGGCGGGAGCGGGGCCGGCGGACGCGTGCGGGGCGCGCGGTGACCACGCCCTCTCCCTGCAGATCCCCGCGCACACCGCAACCTCTGGCGCGTCGCCCGGCTGCAGCTGCTGCCCCCAAGGGGCTGGCGGCTGGACGCGCCGTGCTCGCTGCCCGCCGAGGCCGCTCTGTGCTGGCAGGCACCGGGCGGGGGCCCCTGCCAGCCGCTGGTGCCACCGCTGTCCCGAGAAAATGTCACTGTGAACGTAAGCGAGGCGGTGGGCGGCGCCCGGGGTCCGGGGAAGAAGGCAAGCCCAGGGGGCCACCTTTCGTGACCCCACCCATTCCCCTGTTTCCACAGACGAACCTGGAGTTCCCGTTGCTGAAAGGCCACCCCAACCTCTGTGTCCAGGTAAGAAGGGGGCGGCAGAGCGCCGCGTTGGAGGCAGAACCTTCCCCCGCACCCCGCGGGGACCCTCCAGAAGGCACTGCCTTCTGGACCCGCTTTATCCTTGGGTCCCTGGAGCAAAGTGGTTATGGAATTCCTCTTTAGGAGTTCCACTATTTACCTTAGCAGTGCCAGGGACCCTGAGCCAGTCACTTCGCCTCTCTGAAGGTCAGTCTCATCTATTTATGGGGATAATAGTAACTACTTTACAGAGTAGTTATGAAGATTAAATAAGACAAGCACTTCACATTAGGGACTGGCACAGATTAAATGCTCAACAAATGTTAGCTGCTTTATTATTGCTATCATTATGCTATTTCCCTATCTGTATAATGGGTTGTTCTACAGTTTCACAGGGTGGTTATAAACACATTCATTCAAGATTTATTGAGCATCTACTATGTGCCAGGCACTGTTTTAGGCACTTGGGATAGATGTCAGTGAATAAAATCAATAAATGTTTTCATCTTTAGAGAGCTTATGTTCTAATGGAGAAAGGCAGACAATAGATATAATAAGTAAATTATTATAGTAAGTTAAAATTGTATATAAAGCCCTGGCCAGGTGGCTCAGTCGGTTGGAACATCCTCCTGTGCACAAAAAGTTTGTGGGTTCCATTCTAGGTCAGGGCATATACCTAGTCAGGGGCATTAGGGAGGCAACCGATCAATCGATGTTTCTCACATCGATGTTTCTCTCAAAAAAAGAAAGAAAGAAAGAAAACATATCCTCAGGTGAGGATTTAAAAAAATTGTATATAAATACTATAGGAAAATGTGGGGAAGGATAGGGAGGATTTCAATTTCAAGTGGGGCGGTCGGTGAGGCCTCTTTGGGAAGGTAGTTAGATGGGAGTGTATAAAGTGTCTTGTCAGATGTGAAAAGAGCTAATTTGGGATCCTAAGGGCTGTTAGCACAGATGACCTCACAAGGCTGAAGGTGAGAAAGATGGAGTGACTCTTAATCAGATCTAAGGTCAGGTCCAGAGTACAGAACCCCCAACCCAACAGGCCTCTCCTTTCTGGCCTTGGCTCTTGCTTTTCTTTGTGCTCCTAACCCTGGGCCCTTCTAAGCAGGTGAGCAGTTGGGAGAAGCTACAGCTGCAAGAGTGCTTGTGGTCTGGTGAGTGGGGCCTGGAGAAGGCTGGGGCAGGGCCATTGCAAAAGGGGTGAACTCTGGAAGTGCCAGCTCCTGGGGGTGAAGGTCAGGCATGAGGGGGCCATGGCAGTCCCCAGCAAGGTTGGGTCTCAGAGTGGACTCTCATCCCCTTCAGACTACCTGGGGCCCCTCAAGGATGATATGCTGCTGGTGGAGACACGAGGCCCCCAGGACAACAGATCAGTCTGTGCCTTGGAACCCAGTGGCTGCACTCCACTGCTCAGCAGGGCTTCCACGGTGAGGGCTGGGGGACCCTCCTCCATATACCTCTCCAGCTCCATCTCAAACTTGGCCTCAAACTTTCTCTCTATTCAGTTTTTTTCCTCTCTGTGCCAGGCTCTATGCTGGTAGCTGGGAACATGGGGGTGATTCAGACTTGGGCCCTGTTCTCAGTGGCCTCTCAGAAATCTCCTAGCTCCCAGTGCCATCACCTCATTCGGCCCAGCTGCAGCCTGGTGGTCTCCTAGGTGTGATGCCCCTAGGTGACAGCTCTCTACCCCTTGGCTTGGCAGAGGGCAGCTCGCCTTGGAGAGCAGTTACTACAAGATCTGCAGTCAGGCCAGTGTCTGCAGGTGAGTAGGTGGCAGGAGAGCCCTGCCCCAATGCCCAAGGGCAATAGTCCTAACACTTTACCTTTGGCATCTTCCACCCCTTCCGGTGCCTAGCAGAGGACACCAGGGAGACTCTCACTCTTCCTAGGCAGAGGCCTCCTCACTGTCCTTCTAGCACCCACCCATCATCTATTTGTTCTTTTTTGGTGTCCAGTCCTGGGGAAGCTAAGAGTTGAAGAAGCATAGTTTCTGTCCCCAAGTTGCTCACTGCTGGCTAAAGTCTCATAAACAGATAACGACATTCACATGTGCCAAGCACTGGTTTCCAGGGAGAACTTCAAGGAAGGGTCTCTTCATGTGGCCCAGATCTGGCATGGAGGAAGGCACAGTCCAAGCAGTAGGCACAGCATAAGCAAAAGCAGAGCAGCTTGCAGGGGGAGCAACCTGCTGTGTGTGGGGGGAAATATGCATAGTTGAAGCTGGCTAGAACTTGGTGAGTGCTGAACAATAAGCTGAGGCTTTGTGTCTTACAGCTATGGGATGGTGACCTGGGAGCACTATGGGCCTGCCCCATGGACAAGTGTGAGTATTACAAGAATTGCCTTTCCTCTTCACAGCTCTCCAGGAGCTGGAATCTTGACAGGGACCACTCCTGGAGGCAGCACACACAATGGCCTTGTCCTTCCCTGGCTCAGATAAATCGGAGGGCCATTCTTCATTCATTTAGAAACCATAATGAGAGCTTGTAGGGCATCCCAGCATCACCAAGACACAATACCTTCCCCACGCCAGCCATAGAAGTCTAGAAAGGCATTAGCCCCGAATCACTTACATTTGGTAGGTGTGAGCTATTGAAGCACTCTCTATAAAGTAAGTGTCCAAAGCCATGAATGCATATAATGGGGACCTGACCTCACTGGGGTGAGGAGTTCAGGGGAAAGGTTCAAGCTGAATTCTGAAAGCTGATCTCGGTGAAGGAGGTAGAGATGCATTTTTGTGAAGACTGTGGGGCGCTTTTTTGAGGAACTCCACAGTGGTCAGTGTGACTGGAACGTTGGGAGGCAGGCCCTGTCATGAGGTGAGGATGCAAGGGCTGTATAGGGCCTTGGGAGCCAATGTAAGGAATTTGGAATTTACCTTAAGAACAGCAGGAACTTTCTGAAAGGCTGTAATCAGATGTGTATTTTTAAAAGATTTCTGGGGCTGCCATGTGGTGAATAAATTGGAGACAAAACAGAGGTCAGAGATATCAGTTAGAAGGCTGTTGCATTCATCCGAAAGAGTGAAGTCAAGGACCCAGCCACCCTAGGCTTAGGGGGCAATAATGTTGCTGACATTTGAGCACTTACCATGACCCTGAGTTGTAAGTGCTTTATGTGTACAGTGGTACCTTGGTTTTTGAATGTCTCCGTTGACAAACATTTCGGTTTATGAACGCCATAAATCCGAAAGTGAATGCTTTGGTTTTTGAACACGCCTCAGAAGTCGAACGGGCCACATGGCTTCCGCTGAGGCCTCGCTGTCGGCTGATGAACCCTCCATTTTTGAACGTTTCAGAACTCGATTGGTCTTCCGGAACGGATGACATTAGAAAAACGAGGTACCACTGTATTAGCATATGTAGTTCTCACAACAACCCTGCAGTAGGTACTATTGTTATCCCAATCTTAAAGGTGAAAAACTGAGGCAGAAAGTGAAGTCACTTATCCAAGGTCACCCAAGTAGGTGGATCTGTGTTCATATACTGGCTCTGACGCTATGTGCTGTGGATTTGGGGCAAGTCACTTCATATCTCTGAGCTTCAGTTTTTCTCTTTCATGAAGTGGGGCGAAAGTGTAAGGCCTCTAACTAGCCCATCTCCTCCCCTGGGTCTCCCAGATATCCACCAGCGCTGGGCCCTGGTGTGGCTGGCCTGCCTGCTCTTTGCTGCAGTACTTTTCCTTCTCCTCCTTCTCAAAAAGGGCCACGTGAAAGGTGAGTCATTTCCTGCTCCTCATTCCCCAGGGGCAGGGCTGGATGGGGCCTGGGAGTTCCCCGAGAGGAAGCAGCCGCTGAGCGCACCCTCTGCCTGCACCCCTCTCCCCTAACAGGGTGGCTGAGGCTCTTGAAGGAGGATGTCTGCTCGGGGGGTGAGTGTGAGCCAGCTCCAGGCGGGGGGCCGCCCCCAGCGGGCCGGGCCTCGGGCCATCTCACATCTTCCCTCCCGCTCTGTTCTCTCCGGCAGCGGCCGCCAGGGGCCGCACGGCTCTGCTGCTGTACTCGGCCGACGACGCGGGCTTCGAGCGCCTAGTAGGCACCCTGGCATCGGCGCTGCGCCAGCTGCCGCTGCGCGTGGCCGTGGACCTGTGGAGTCGTCGTGAACTGAGCGCACAGGGGTCCCTGGCCTGGTTCCACGCGCAGAGGCTCCAGACCCTGCAGGAGGGCGGCATGGTGGTCTTGCTCTTCTCGCCCGGGGCCGTGGCTCTGTGCCACGAGTGGCTGCCCGACGGAACCTCGGCGCCCGGGGCGCACCGCCCTCACGACGCCTTTGCCGCCTCCCTCAACTGCGTGTTGCCCGACTTTTTGCAGGGCCGGGCGCCCGGCCGCTACATCGGGGCATACTTCGACGGTCTGCTCCACCCGGATGCCGTGCCCGCCCTGTTCCGCGCCGTCCCAGTCCTCGCCCTGCCGTCCCAGCTGCCTGACTTCCTTCGGACTCTGCAGGGGCCTGGCGCCACCCGCCCCGGGTGGCTCTGCGACAGGGCGGAGCAAGTGTCCCGGGCCCTTCAGCCTGCCCTGGACAGCTGCCTTCGCCCCCCGGGGACCCAAGAGACAGGACTCGAGATGGGACCTGAGGCAGGGGACAGAACTTGAATAAAGGCACCGCTATTTTTCTATCCACATCTCTCTAATGTGTGTCTCTGACCGCCGCTAGCCTGGCACGCAGCCAGTCTCCGCGGCCCTTTAACAACCGGACAGGTGCAGCCCGGCGCCGCCGCTGGTTGGCTGGTGCTGGGTGACGCAATGGCACATGGCTCGCCACCATTGGCTGCGGCGTGGGCTCCGCCCTCGGGACTGCGGAGCTGGCGGAGGTTGCACGTCCTTACGCAGGCGGCGGCGGCGGTGGCGCCGAGGACACTGAGCGGTCTACGCCGGAGGCGGGCTGGGTGCGTCGTCTCTTCCTCCCCGCCATCTACGCGGACCTGGATCCTCCCCTGCCGCCTGCGGGCCCTGAACCTGACCCCTTCTCTTCATATCCGGATCTGGGCTTCTCCACACAAAACCGTTCATCCGGCTTCTTCTCCCCCAATACTTGGAATCTGACCCATTCTACCTAATTCACTGATCCTGCCCCTAATAACCCATATTCAAACCCTAAAATAATAGGCTGACTTCTGCCCCCTTGCCAAGGGTGCAGGCTACCTCCCAAACGGTAACAAGGACAGTTTATTCCCGCTCATTTCTACACCATACCTTTTCTCCCAGCCGTATCCCAGTCCACTCTCCTTTTTCTATAACAGGTCTGAGCTCCCAGACCCGTGGCATATCAGAACCGACACTTTATTTTCTCACCTGGCTCCTCCAGCGCACCCTACCCATGCCCTCCATCTATAGGTCCCCAGCCTGGGAAAAAATGGCCCCACGACCCCCAAGGGGCCTGGTACCAGCTCTGCTCTGGGGCCTGAGCCTCTTCTTCAGTCTCCCAGGCCCCGTTTGGCTCCAGCCCTCTCCGCCTCCCCAGTCATCGCCCCCAACTGAGCCCCATCCCTGTCATACATGCCGGGGACTGGTCAACAGCTTCAACAAGGTGGGTGCACCAGCAGCGGGGCCCAGCTACTACAGTAAGTGGTTGAGAGTGGGGAGATCTGGGATGCAAGTCTGTATGGGTTCAAGTCCCAACTTGATTACTTACTAGTTGTATGGCCTTGGGCTGGTTGCCTATCTGTGCCTGTTTCCTGGTCAGTGAAATACTGAAGTGGTAGAATGTGCCAGGCACTGTACTCCTTTACTTAGGTATGAACTAATTTTCTCCATTTCCAGGGCCTGGAGAGAACCATCCGGGACAACTTTGGAGGTGGAAATACTGCCTGGGAGGAAGAGAAGTTGTCCAAATACAAAGACAGGTAAGGGGCTAGAAAGTTGGGTTTGTATAGCTCTCCTCCCAATCTCTGCTCTACTAGAGGGGCCTAGAGCCTCTTGGGGAGTACTTATTCATTCAACAAATATCCCTGAATATCTATAGTATAGCAGTAAACAAGGCAAGCAAAATCCCATCTTGAAGTAGGTTACATTCTTGTAGAGGAGATAGGTGGTGAATTAGGAAATACATAATATCATATCAGGTAAATAGCAGTAAAGCAGGGTGGACTACACAATAGTGAGAGGCATGGTGTTCAGGGTGTGACATTTGAACAGAGACCTGAAGTAAAGAAGCAAGCTGTGTGACAATCAGAGAAGAGAAGTGGTCAGAGTGAGACTGAGCTTGGCTGGAATGGAGTGGTAGAAGGTGAAGGCAGAGGCCCAGGCCTTGAAGACCACTGAAAGGAGTTCAGATTTCATTCTGAGTGTAGAGGGAAGCCATTGGGAGGTTTTGAGCTGGGAAGTGCTGTGGTCTTATTTATACCTTTAAAAAACTACTCACAGACTTCAGAGGGCCAGGGTGAAGGAAGCGGGGAGACTAGCTGAGAAGCTAATGCATAGTTTAGGCATGAAGGTAGCATGAGCTAGTGTGCTATCTAGTGGTGAACATGGTGAGAAAGGGTCAAATTCTGGGTCTATTTTGCAAATAGACTGATAGGACTTGATGATGGATTTGTTACGTGGTATGAGAGAAAAAGAATAAAAGATGCCTACTAGGTTTTAAGCCTGAGCAACTAGGTGAATTGTGGGGCTGTTTTCTGAGATGGGTAAAACTGGGGAAGGAGAACGTTTGGGGGTGGGGTGGAATCGGGTGTTCTCTTTGAACGTATTGGGCTGAAATGTCCATTAAACAGCCAAGTTGAGTTAGATTTAGGATGAGATGAGCTTATATTGAGAGGAAAGGTATGAATCCTAGGCCATCTCGCTTTTCAAAGTCAAACTGAGGAGGAGTCAGCAAAAACTTGGAGTTAGGAAGACATGGTTGTCAGTTCTGACCCTTGGTACCCTTAGGAAGGTCTCAACATCTCTAGGCCTCAGTTTCTTCATCTGTAAAATGGGGATATTAATACCTGCTTTGCCTATTTCATAGGATTGTGGTAAGGATTAAACTGTGATGGTCACTGGAAATAAAAAGTTTTATTATGTAACATTGGACATTTTCCTTTCCCTCAGTAGGCCTCGGTTTCTTTATTTGGGAATGAGGGGATTGGCCAAGATAACCCTAAGGGCATTTCCAGCTCTATAAAGACTCCCGTTTTTTTTGTTTTTGATTTTGTTGTTAATCATCATCCAAGGATATTTTTTCCATTGAATTTTAGAGAGAGTGGAAGGGAGGGAGGGGGAATGAGAGAGAGAGAGAGAGAAACATTGATTTAAGAGACACACATCAATTGATTGCCTCCCACATGTGCCCTGACTGGGGCCAGGGATCGAACCTGGAACCCAGGTACATACCCTTGACCAGGAATTGAACCCAAGACCCTTTGGTGTGCAGGCTGATGCTCTATCCACTGAGCCAAACTGGCTAGGGCAGAGACTCTTTAAAGACAATACATTACATGTGTGTGTGTGTTTATACATATATTTAATTATTTATTGAGGTAGAAGACACAGCACATAAAATTTACCATTAGAGACATTTTGTACACTCAGTGTCATGCAAGCATTACCACTAGTTCCAAAACATTTTCATCATCCCAAGAAGAAATTCTATATCCATTAAGCAGTCACTCCTCATTCTCCCCTCCCCTCAGCCCTTGACAACCACTAATTTGCTTTCTGTCTCTATGGATTTGCTAATTCTATTGGAATCCTACAGTATGTGGCCTTTTATGTCTGGCTTCTCTCACTTATAATGTTTTCAAGGTTCATCCATATTGTAGCATATATTAGTACTTCATTCCTTTTTAAGGTTTAATATTCTATTGTATGAATATACCACATTTTGTTTATCCATTCATCATTTGATGAACATTTGGGTTGTTTCTACCTTTTGGTTATTGTGAATAGTATTGCTATGAACATTTGTGTACAAGCTTTTGTTTGAACACCTATCTTCCATTCTTTTGGGTGTAAATCCAGGAGTTCATTTACTGAGTCCTATTGTGATTCCATGTTTAACTTATCGAGGAATTGCCAAACTGCTTTCCACAGTATCTGCACCATTTTTCATTCTTGCCAGTAATGTAGGAGGGTTCTGATTTCTCTACATCCTCACCAACACTTGTTATATGTTATATTTTTAATTACATCTACCCAGCAAGGGTATATATTCCATTGTGCAGGTGCAGAAACTGAGGTATCATACAACGAACCTGTAGGGGAGGTGGTGGTCTCATTTTACAGATGAGAAAACAGGTTCAAGAGAGGTTGACTTGCCCAAGGTCACACAACTATATTCAAACCCAGGTCTCTCTGACTCTCAAAACCAGTATCCCTTCCATTATGCCCTATGCCCTTTCCTTTGACACTGTCGTGGCACGAGGAGTGGTAGGACAGGATACCTTAAGGAGGGTGGTGGGTGCGGTGGAACATGTTCCCACCACCTTGCCCTGTCTGGCCAGTGAGACCCGCCTGGTAGAGGTACTTGAGAATGTGTGCAGCAAGTCGGACTTTGAGTGCCACCGCCTGCTGGAGCTGAGCGAGGAGCTGGTGGAGAGCTGGTGGTTTCACAAGTGAGTGGTGTGGGGGCTTTCCCAGGGAGGGGCCATAGGCAGGGCCTGGTAATAAAGCAGGGGATTGCATGCTAGGGGCTGTGTCCTTTTTTGGCTCTTTCTTCCAAACTCAGATCTGCTAAGGACTTGCTGAGGGACCCAAGCTCTCACTCTGAGCTTTAGTTTACCCCTCTGTCAAATGAGGAAACGGCATTTGGTCTGGTGGCCTTAGGGGTCTTATGCCCACAATGGGTTGTGGAATGGATTCAGTGGGAGGTTGGGGGTGGGCAGCACTCTGACACTGTCTGAGGCCCCCCGCTGTCACACCACCTCCCCGCCTCAGGCAGCAGGAAGCCCCAGACCTCTTCCAGTGGCTCTGCTCGGATTCCCTGAAGCTCTGCTGCCCCTCAGGCACCTTTGGGCCTTCCTGCCTGGGTGAGTTGAATTCAAGTTCCTCTTGAGGGATGGGAGGGGACTGCTGAGGCCAGGACTCTAGTCCTGGCTCTGCCCCTAGCTGGCTGTGTGTGCTTAGGCTGCTCAGACATCTTCTCTAGACCTCAGTTCTTATATACCTCACATGGCTGGCGTGATGAGCAAATCAATGGGGAATGGCTCTGAAAAAAGATATGGGCTAGACTGAGTCAGATGCTGCTGTGGTTTTATCTTGTGTTTGAGAAATGCCTCCGCCTCCACCCTTCATTTCCCATGCCTGGATCAGACCAAGCTCCACCTCTTGGACTATGGGGACCTTCCTCGGGTTGGCAGGTGCTGTCCTGAAGCCTCCATTATCACCACCTTTTTTTACACACAGTTCTAGTCAGGAGCTAAACTTACTACCAGCCCCTTTTAGAAAAATCTTTCCAGAAGCTGCAGATAAAGAGTAGTGACAAAGATAGTCAATTCAGTCTTTATAAAAGATTTATAAATAACCTAATTGTTCCACAGTGGGGTACTGGATAAGTAAATTTCATAGTTTTACGACAAAGTATTATGCCATTAAAGTTAAGTTTTCTCTCCAAAAATGTTTTCTATATACAAGATTGTTTTTACAATCTCATCCGGTTTGGTGTCTGCCCACAGCCTGTCCTGGGGGCACAGAGAAGCCCTGTGGTGGCTACGGGCGTTGTGAAGGGGAAGGGACTCGAGGGGGCAGCGGGCACTGTGACTGCCAGGCCGGCTATGGAGGTGAGGCCTGTGGCCAATGCAGCCTCGGCTACTTTGAGGCGGAGCGCAACACCAGCCATCTGGTATGTTCGGGTAGGTAGCCAACAGGTGAGGTGCTGGGCAGGGGCTGATGGGGTGCCTGCCTTCTCATCCTCTTACTTCCGCCATTCCACCCAGCTTGTTTTGGCCCCTGTGCCCGCTGCTCAGGACCTGAGGAATCACACTGTTTACAGTGCAAGAAGGGCTGGGCCCTGCATCACCTCAAGTGTGTAGGTGAGTGGGGCTGTATCCTAGGTCTGGGAGGTGGGCAGGGGCCTGGGCTTGGTTCTCCATCAATACCTGCGTCTCTGGGCTAGACCAACACAGTTCCCATCTTTATGGAGATCTCAGCCTGGTTGGGAAAGCAGAGCAGTAACCAGGCACTTATGGTACAGACTGATCTTTGTACAGTGAGACATGTCCCTCATCTAGCTTGGTAGTGGTAGGGAATCAGGAAAGGCTTCTTACCTTAGAGGAGGTGTCATTTAGACCAAGTCTGAGATGTTGAGAAAGGGTTAGCCAGAGGAATGAGGATACTGGACTTAGGTCAGGAAACCGGGGTAAGAGACTTGGCTGGTCTCAAACCTAGCCACTTACATAGGTGAGAGTAATGACTAAGCTTCTGTGACAAAAAGATCCCCAAAGATTGTGGCTTAAAGAATATAGAAGTTTATTTTTATCTTAAATCACAGCCTCAAAGCAAGTGGTCCAGGCTGGTAGGGAAGCTCTACTTGTCACAATCATTCAAGGACCCAGATTCCTTCTTTCTTACTGTGCAGTCATCCCGTTGGATGTTGTCTTTGTGGTTGAGGCTAGTTTATGGACACTTCTGTGTTCCATGGCCTGGCACTCAGGAGTAAGAAAGAGAAGAAAGTGCATGGATGAGTCCAACCCTATTGTTTTAAAGCCAAGCTAAAAGTGGAGCACTTCACTTCTGTTTACATCCTGTTGGCCAGAACTCAACCATAAGGCCATACTGAGCTGCAAGGCAGATTGGAAAATGTCGACTCTGCCTTGGCAGCCTGGAGTCCAGCTGCACCTGTACTTCTGTGTTGGTGGACAGCCTGCAGTTGCTGCCACACCATATGAGCCTGGCAAGTCCATTCTCCAACAATTCTGGCCTCAGCTTCCATGTTAGTGGACTAGGGATTGAAATTGCCCACCTTGCCCGCCTCTCTATAGATATCGACGAGTGTGGCACAGAGCGAGCCAACTGTGGAGCTCATCAATTCTGTGTGAACACGGAGGGCTCCTATGAGTGCCGAGGTGAGTGTCTACTCCTGCAGAGGAAGGAATGTGGGAAGGGTAGGAGGAGCTGCTCCACACCTGTTCCCCTCCAACTTCTGCCTTCTCAGCCACCAGAATCTCCTTGGGCCTAGGGACAGCTCTCAACCTTCTCTCTTCTCTCTCTTCTCCAGACTGTGCCAAGGCCTGCCTGGGCTGCATGGGGGCAGGGCCAGGCCGCTGTAAGAAGTGTAGCCCTGGCTACCAGCAGGTGGGCTCCAAGTGTCTCGGTGAGTCTCCGGTCATTGGGGCACAGGTACTTTGGAGTGCCTTACCACCATGAATTGAGAGGGGCTGGAATATGAACAGCATAGGGGAAGGGTGGAATGTTGCCTGGGCAAGGGCAGGAGGGAGTGTCAAGATGTGAACAAGATGGAGTCAGGGGTGCTGCATGTGGGACCCTGGCAATCAGGGTTCTGATCCCTCCTTGCCCTCCCTCAAGATGTGGACGAATGTGAGACAGAGGTGTGTCCAGGAGAGAACGAGCAATGTAAGAACACCGAGGGCAGTTACCGTTGTGTCTGTGCCAAGGGCTACAAACAAATTGAGGGCATCTGTGTGAAGGAGGAGATTCCAGGTGAGCTCCAACTTGGCCCCAGCAAACTTGTTCTCCAGGCACTTACAGGCTCTGTCCCCCCACCCAGCCCCTCACCTCCCATGAGGCTGCATTGAGACTAGAAGTCCACATCTGATTTTGAGTGAGTTTGGGTGGCCTCCCACCTTCTGGGGTAGAAAGAAAATTGGACTTGGCATCAAATTACTCTCCTCCCCTAACCTCTTTCCTCATCTGTCCAATGGGACCACTCCTAGCCCTGGCCCGCTGAGAGCTATTATAGGCCATGGTGTGGTGAGATGGACAGTCACAATGATGACAACAGTGATCACTTCCACAGCTCTTACCATGTGTCAGACACAGTTCCAAGCATGTTGCATGTATTAACTTGTTTTACCCCTAAAAGAAATCCAGTGCTGTAAGTATCTTTCTGATTCCCATTTTACATAGTGGAAATTAGGATGCAGAGAAGTGAAGCAATGTGCCCAGGGCCACATGGCAAGCAGGTTGCAGAGCTGGGAGTTGAAGCCAGGCAGTCTGGCTCTGGAGCTGGGCTAGTATGCATGACAGTGCTCTGTCTAAACACACTCACCTCATGGCCTTGGGTAATCCTCTTCACCAGCCTGAGCCTCAGTTTCCCATTTAATGATACAGAGATAATAACTGCCCCTCAGAGTTGTTCTCAGCAGTAAATGACATCATGTGCTTGCATGCCCAGTAGGCACGTGGCAGGAATGACTGGCTGTGTGAGAGACTCAAGGAATGGGAGAGGAATGACAGGTGCTTCTCTTATTCTTCGTAGAGTCAGCAGGCTTTTTCTCAGAGATGACAGAGGATGAGCTGGTGGTGCTGCAGCAGATGTTCTTTGGTGTCATCATCTGTGCACTGGCCACGCTGGCTGCCAAGGGTGACTTGGTCTTTACTGCCATCTTCATTGGGGCTGTGGCAGCCATGACTGGCTACTGGTTGTCAGAGCGCAGTGACCGTGTGCTGGAAGGCTTCATCAAGGGCAGATAATCTCTGCCACACCAGCAGGATCTCCTCCCACCAAACTGCCCCCAGAAGTCAGGCCTCTTTCCTGCCTAGACACTCAAGGCAGCTTGCTTTATTTTTGAGAGTGGGACAAGTACCCCCTACCCACCCATGGAGCAGCCCAGGCACCCAGGCTTGGGCAGGTGAGGCCCCTGGGATGAGGAAGTAGCCCTAAAGGTGGATGCCATAGGATCTTGGCCTTGGGGAGACTGGCCAGGCTTCACAATGTGTGTGGATTTTTAAAAGTGTCTCCTTATGGTGGCTGCTAGTGAGCTTTGGCCCCTGCCCAGGATGGGGAATGGGGTCCCTGCAGGGGTGATCCCATCATAGCCTCCTCCTGCCAGCTGCATGCTGCCAGCTCCTGTTCCATATTCACACCCCTATCCCTCAGCCACTGATTTATTTATTCATCTCAGGAAATAAAGAACAGTCTTGGAAACTGGAGAAGCTTCAGTCTTACTGCCTGCCCCCTACCCCACCATGGGTTGCCTAAGCTCCTGAGAGCCCCCCGACCCTGGGGAATTTTTCTAAAGCCCTGGGAAATTGAGTGCTACCCTGGTGGAGGAGTAGAGGGATGAGAAGCTTGTCCCTGAAGTTGTGTTAGGATAAGGGGGATGGAGGACTCAGCCTTAGGGGTGGAACTTTCTGGGTTCAGTATCAGCTATTACTTGGGTCAGAGGACTCTGGACAAATGACTTTCATTTCTGAACCTTACTCTTCTCATCTATAAAATGGGCATAATGCTTTCCATTCAGGCTTATTATGAGAATTAAATAAGGTGATGGGTGAGAAGAGCTGAAGACAGTGTACAACAAATAGATGTCAAATAAAATATTGGTAGCCTTATTTCTAAAGCTGCAAGGGTCCAGTGCCCTTTCCTTGGAAGTCCCCTTGTTCCTAACAGTACTAGGCTTGGAATTACCTCTCCTCTGAGCAGGATCCTGGCATGGTCAGAGGGAGGCATGAGCCAAGTCCTAAGGGTTTATTTCTTTGGCACAAAGAGGACAGTCAATCTAGACAAGCGAGCCTCATCACTCCACAATGGGGAGTCTAGACCCCGTTTGTTTGGGCCCCTGAAACCCGTTCCCCAGACCTAAATCCGTGCATATCCACCCTGTATTCCGCGTAAGTCACACCTCTGTGCAAATACCTGCTGGAAAAAAATAGATATTTAAAAAACAAAAAACGGGGGTGGGGTTCACTCCTGTCTGTCTCCGGGAGCAGCAATCAGGTTCAGGCCCCGGGATGCCAGTTTTTCAAGTGCTCAACTGTCCCAGTCAGCCCTACCACATGGTCACTGAAGGCTGGGCCCTGGTGCTGCAGCAGCTGGGGTTGGCTCAGAGCTCTATGGTGTCACTGGAGGCGCTGCGCGAGTCCCCTGGCTTGCAGCGAGGCTGGACCTCACTCGGGGCTTCCCCGGGCCGGGTGGGAGCAGGGGCTGGGGCAGGTAGCAGTTGCACCGTGCTGGGCAGCTCATCTAGGGGCAGACTGTCCACGGACGACAGCCCGTGGCGCCACGGGTTCCAGCTGATCTTGAGCGAGCCCCGGGAGAAGCTGTCCATGGAGCTGCCAGAAGCCCCCTGTTCAGGCTCGTCCGCTATGTGTGGTGGGACCGGCCCGCGCACGCGCACGTCGCTGAGCGACCGGCAGCGGCCACGAAGGAGCGAAGAGCCCACTCCATCGAGCTCGGCGTCGGAGTGGCTGCCCCTGCGCGGCCGCAGCGCGCCCCCAGGCGGCGGGGAGGCCAGGCCACGCAGGCCGCATCGTCGGAACACGCTGTCTCGCACCAAGTGCTCTCGGAAGAGTGCGGCGTCGATGCTGCGGCTCAGGTTGATGGGTGAAGGTGGCCGCAGGTCCAGCTCGCTCATCGAAGGCGCGGGCCCCACGCTGTTACGGGAGAGTCCGGGGCCACCCTGAGGGCCACGGCCCAGGGACGCAGCAGAGCCCCAGGCTCCTGAACTGGGTGTGGCAGGCGCCCCCCCCTCCGCAGAGTTGCGGATGAGGCTCTTGCTGATGTCCAAGCTGCCTGCGCCAACGCCACTGGGCCCTGCATAGCAATTGTTGGGCCGCTCTGGCACCTCGCTTTTGCCGGAGGGCGCAGGACACGCCAGGCGCAGCAGCTTAGCCCAGCACGCATGCTCTGTGGGCGGCCTGGGCCGCACGGCGACCATAGCAGCCACGGCCAAGGCGAGCGCCCAGGTGAGCTCCAGCAGGCGCAGCCAAAAATGGACTCCCCACCAGGCCCACGAGAAGCGGCCCACGCGGCCTGGGCCTGGGTACAGCCAGAGGGCGGCCGCCAGCTGTAAGCCACTGGTCAGCAGCCCCAGCGCTCCCGCCACTGCCAGCAGCCGCGGTCCCGGGCTAGCATTCCAGCCCCGCGGCCCATCCAGCAAGCGGCGACGGCACAGGCAAAGCGTGCCCAGAGCCACGGCTGCGCCCCAGGCGCAGGAGAAGCCCTGAGCCAGGAGGTTGAGCGTTGGCTTCGACGACAGCAGGTCTGTAGCGAGTAACTCCACACCGTGAATCAACGCCATTACTCCTAGCAGAAGCGGGTTCTGCAGCTGCTGGGGCAGCCCGGCACCCAGGCCGAGCAGGGTCAGGGCTGCCAACGCAGTGAGCAGCAAGGGGAAGGGTAGGTTGTAGAGCACCAGGCCGGCGCGTAAACCCAGCCGCGCCTGCGAGCCGTAAGGGTCCGCGAGCATGTAGGCAGATCGCATTCCCGATGCTAGGAGCACCAGCACTGCAGCCCCCAGTGCCAGCCAGGGCCCCGCAGGGGCGGCTGCCAGACAGGCCACTGCCAGCAACGCCGGCAGCAGAAAGAGCACCCCCACCCCGTAGACGTGCAGCTCCCAGGAAAAGCTCAGCACCCGCCGAAGGGGACCCCAGCGCAGGGGGGGTGCAGTGGCGTTGGCGGGAGGGCTAGAGGCTGGGGCTGATGCTGTGGAGCTGGCTGATGGCTCCGGAGGGGGTGGCTGTCCCAGGGCGCGCTGCGTGGTGACCCGAATGAGGCCCCGGCGTGAAGTAGAGGGCGCCTGGACTGGGGGTGCTGGGGGATGGCTTTGGGGACGCCCCGGCCACTCCTCGGCTTCGTCTGCAATAATAACAATATTAAAATAGCCCTTTGTAAAGTATTTTGATTTTCTATTAATCCCTAATGTGATGAGCAAGTTATTTAACTTTTCCAAGCACATCTGTAAAATGGGGGTGTCGCAGCATCTACCTCACTGGATTGTGGTGAGGACTGAATGTTTAGCATAGTGCCCAGCACCCAATAAGTGTTAAATAGATGTGAGCTATCATTTTTATTAATAATATACCAGCAGTTCTCAATATGGGCTGCATATTAGAATCACCTGGAGACCAACTGAATCAGAGTTCGTGGGAATTTTTTAAACGCTCCTTGGGTGATTTGCCAGAGTTGGAGAATCATTGCACTAAATACATCCATGTTACATTTAAGAACATTCTAGCTCCAAAAGGTCAAGTGACTTCTTCCAGAGTATCCAGTGAGAATTAGTTTATTATCCCAAGTTGTTTGAAGGAGATCCTAACCAATTCCTTTAAGGAGGTGTTTGATCTCACTTACTTCCCACCCTCCCGTATGGACTTCACACAGGTTCTTAATTATTAAACAGAGTACCGGCTCTCCCCAAATCCCCAGCCATGCCCTCACCTGGCTGCAGGGCCTTCCCAGGGCTCTCTGTTTGGTTTGTAGCTGGGCCAGGGTCCGAGGGGGCAGGGATGAGGGACTTGGGGGTACCTGGGGCCTCCATCGCTCCTCTCACTCGCTGGGGAGAGATGGGGTCTGCTCCATTCATTGCCGCTATCTCTGAAATGACAAAAGTAGTCATCACTTTGCCTGACCCTCCAGGGGTCCCCAAAGTCTAATCCTCCCAGGAGGGAGGCACAATCACCCTTATTTGCCAGAATGAGGAACATGGGACCCAGAGGGACCAGAGGGCACAAAGAGACTGGGGCATCCAGCTGCCATGGAACACTGCCCCTCCCAGCCCTGCTTGGCACCCTCATTTTGGTACCCACCTGGCTTGGGCTGCTCATCAGGAGTCTCTGAGGCTGGAGGACCTGAAGGTTGGGGTCCTGGTGACCCCTGAACATCAGGGAAGTCAGCCTGCTTCAGTGAGGGACTTGGAAAACTGACTGCCCAGATCTCCCCACCTCCAGCCTTCTTGGGGGGCTTATCTGGCAGCTCCTCAGCATGAGGAAGGCTTCTGGCCAATGCCAGATCTGGCTGGGACCCAGGCTCCTGAGTGGATGCCACCTCAACTGGGGATACCACGCCAACTTCAGAGGCTGCTGGATCCTGTTGGGTGAAGAGGGGGCCTTGAGCTGCCTCCTGTAAGTCTTCCTCACCCCCACCCTGTTCTTCCAGCACTGGCCTCCTGATAGTGCCAGAGTGAGGTGCAGAAGTGTGGGGAGGACCCTGGTGGGCTGAGGTGGATGTCTCTGAGACCCTGGTCTTGGCTTCAGCAACCAGACCCTCATCTCTAAGTGGTAGCTGTCCCACTTGGCCTCCAGGCTCCCCTGGGGAGGGAGGAACTGTGGCTACCCTGAGTTGGAGTCTGGGAGTTGTGAGGATAAAAGTGAGATGGGGGGAACCCACTGGATGGGGTGCTGGTGCATCTTGCTCCAGAGGCTCCTGTGAGTCAGGAGGTCCTGTCCAGCCCTGAGAACTTGGCCCTTGAGCCACCTGGAAGTCATCAGTTACTGGGAGCCCTTCTCTCAGAGCTCCCTGAGCTGCTTTAGGTCCATGCAGGGCTGGGCCAAGAGGAGAGTCTTCAATCCTCTCAGGCACCTCTTCTGTAGGGACCTGGAGGACACTGGAGTTCCAAAGGCTCTCATCTCTGGACTTCTCCCAGAGGAAGGCTTTGGGCTCTGTGCCAACAGGGCCCTTGGGGTGGGCTCCTGGGATCAGGTGTGGTTCCGAGTCCTCTTGTGGCCTGGGAAGGCCCCTGCCCAGGGCAGGACCAGCCCCCAGGGACAGCAGCAGCAATAGCAGCAGGAGGCCACGTACATGGCCCCATGGGCCCGTGGCCATGGTCCACTCTAATGCCTGGGCCTAGAACCCTCAACTTCCAGTCCTCATTGGATAAGCCTAAAAAAAAGGAGGGAGGGATGACATGTGAGGGTTAGGGGCCCCTGTGGCTGACCCAAGGGGGCTGGTGGAAAGAATGAAGAGCAACATGAGGCTGGTCCCCGTCCCCCACCCCCACCTTTCCCCCCTTCCTGGTCAATCTCTTTGTGCTGCCCAGAGTAACCTTTTAAAACTTCATTTCTGGTCATGCCACTTGCCCTGCTTCAAAACCTTCAGTGGCTTTGCCCTCAGGAGAGAACTAAGACTGTTTCCTGGCCTTCCAAGGCCACACCAGGCTGCTCATCTATCTTTCAACCCCTATTGGACTGCCTGACACCCATGCCTTTGCTCCTGTCATTCCCTCTGCCTGGAATGCCCTCTCCCCTCTCCTTTACTTGCTGAAATCCTGTTCTTGAAGTCCCAGCTCAAATATCAGAGAGGTGGGGAGAAATAGGCCCCTGCCTTTGAGGAGAGACCTGGGTTTGAATCTCAGCTTTGCCAGTTCCTGGGTGAGTTACTTTACCTTTTTGCATCAGAGTTTTCCCATCAGTAAAATGGTTATAAAAAAAAGTAACCTAATTCTAAAGGCCTCTTATAAGACTTACATAACAAAACACATAATGGGTCAGGGCTATGATAGGAGCCTAAGTATTAGAGCCCTTGTACTTTTCCCTTTGTCCAGGACGCTTTCTTTCCCACCAGCTTCCTTAACTATTTCAACAAATAACAGGAGCATATACTATGTGCCAAGCTCTGGGGATAAAGCAGTGAACAGGACTGGCAAGATTCCTGCCCTCATGGAGCTGGCATTCTAGGTAAGGGACAGACAATGAATGATGTTAAATAAGGTGAGCTATGGAGCAAAGAAAACAGGATTAAGAGATAGAGGGATGGGGGGCTACTTTACACAAGGAGTGTCGGGAAAGCCTTTCTGAAGTGACATTTAAGCTAAATGCTGAATGAGAAAAAGGAGCCAGCCATTTGAAGATATGGGGGGAAAGCATTTGGCAAAGGGAACAGAAAGTGCAAAGGCGAGTTCAAGAAATAAGGAGGTTAGTGTGGCTGGAGCTCAGCAAATGAAGGAGAAAGTGCCAGAGGGAGATGAAATCAAAAGAGCAGGGCTAGATCATAAGAGGACTGGTAAACCATGGTAAGGCTCTTGGATTTTATTGTGTCATAGGAAGCCAATGGAGATGTTAACCATGGGAGTTCCATGATCTGATAAATGTTTTAAAAGAGGGAGAGAAGCCAGCATAGAAAGCCAGGTAAGATATGACAGTGGCTTGTTTCAACATAGATATTTTTCTCCTCGACACTCCAGCTCTTCCCATCACCCTGGTCACAGAGTGTGGGAATCTCCTGTCTCCTACACTGGCCCGAGGCTTCTCAAGGGCTGTATCTGCATCTTCCATTTCTTGTCTCCAGCCCCCCCGCATATGACTAGCCCCAGATATATATTCCCTAAAGGTTCCTCTTCCTGAGAGTCCCTAGCTGAGCCAGGGAGGCAGGAAGGACCCCACAGCCAGAAGAGGGGAGGACATCCTAGGCCTGGGTGTGTTTAGGGGCAGAGGCTCTGCTCCTTTCCTCTGGGAAATAGCTGTGCCCAAATCTCCCTGACTCCTAACCCCTGATGGCCTACAGACACCTTGAGAAGCCAATGGAAATTCCAGACTCTCCCCAGGAAAATGCCCAGGCTCACCAAAAGTTGTGGACAATTTCAGGGGGTTCAAAGACCCCTTAAACGCATCCCCCAAACTGAATTTAGAGTCTGCCTTAAATCCTTGTTGGCTTATTTCTCAGACATTCACCAAGCCCCATGCTCTGCTCCTGGCCCAGGCTAGGTGCTAGGGACCCAAAGAGAAGCCTCAGTTTCAGCATCGAGTGGAGATGACCTGAGGGGGAGTGACTGAAGGGCCCCTAACAGGAGTAGTCATTAATAACAGTACTCCTGTGTTGAGCTCTTACCCAGTTAGGCTCCTGTGCTAAGCTTAGCTGCATGTCCTCCATCTCATCCAACCCTTCCGACACAAGCAGGTGTGGGAATACCCATTTCACAGGGGGAGAAACCGAGGTTCAGAGAAGTTGAGCAACTCACCCAAGGTCACACAGTCATACTAAGGGTTGTGAAACCCGCCGTGGCTCATTTTGCACAGGGAGTCCAAAAAGCTTTGCAGAGGAGACAGCTGAGTTGGGCCTTCAGTGATAAGCATATGCCATCTGCTCACCACCCCCATTCCAAGAGATGTGGGCATCTGCGGACAAGGAGGGGGTTGCCCAGCACTGGGTTCCAGCTGCTGGAGAAATTTTTTTTGGGGGGGGTGGTTATCTCCTTGCCTCAGGGAGTGGAGAGAGGGCAGCGCAGGGCAGCCTCCGGGAGCTGGAACATCTCAGGTTACCTCTCCTCCTCCTCTCCCCTGGCTGCGCGCCTTCCCGCAGTGTCCCGGGTGGGGGTGGGCTCTGGTGCAGGCCCTTCTACTGATGCCCGAGACCGGGGCTGCAGGCCACGCTCCCTGCCTGCGCCCGGCCATCGCCCCCTCCCTCTGCCAGCTCCTCACCTGGGCGTCGCGCAGGCAGCCCCCGCGTTCACCTTGCGCGTGTCCCAGCGCCGCTCGCAGCACCGCTCGCTCACCGCATCCTCCGCGATGCTCAGACTTGGCTAACAGAGCCCGGCGCTGCCGATCGGAGCCCGCCCACAGCAACGCCGGCCCCCTTAACCCTTTCCCCTTAGGGGTGGATTCTTCTCCTAGTCCGAACCTCCCAATTCTCCGAGATTCTCAGGGCTGAGCGGGGACCGAGGTCACCTCCAAGGGATGTGGAAAGCCCTTCCATGACACCGCTGGAAATGAGGCAGCTGATTGATCTCCGTTTGCACACCTCAGGGGATGGAGAGCTCACTTCCTTTATGCTCTATACTTATATCCTTATAAGGATACATACATACCTATAGGTAAATCCTATCTATGTATATCCTTCAGATATTTTACCATGTGCAGCCACATATATATTTTAAAGAGAAATGAGGTCATACTGTACATATTGTTCTGTAACTTGCCTCTTCCCTTTCCCTTTGCAATAATATATCCTGGCACATTTTCCATGTAAATTTCTACAGATGCATCTCATTTCTTGTATCTGCTGTTGAGAACTGCAGCATATCGTCAGCCTGTAATTTTTTTTTTAATCGTCACCCAAGGATATTTTTTTCCATTGCTTTTTAGAGAGAGTGGGAGAGAGAGAGAGAAACATCGATGTGAGATAGACACATTGATTGGTTGCCTCTGTCGATGTATCTTATCCCTAAATATCGGAAAGTAAATAGGGGTTAATGTGACTTTTATCTAATTTTGCTTTTCTATTTACCAATATTCTATACAACCATGTATTTCTTTTGTGATCAGAGATAAGAATGGCAAATGTCACTTAAAAAAGAAAGAAAGCCCCACCCAGCGTGGCTCAGCGGTTGAGCATCGGCCTAGGATCCAGGAGATCCAGGTTCGGTTCCCAGTCATGGCACATGCCCGGGTTGCAGGCTAGGCTGCTGATCAGTGACTCTCTCATCATTGATGTTTCTGTCTCTCTCTCTCTCCCCCTCCTTTCTTCTCTCTGAAGTCAATAAAGATACATTTAAAAAAAAAAAAAAATGAAAGAAAAACTTTTCTAGGATTGAGCTGAACTCTCCCTCCCAGTGTTTTCCTACCTCTGACTCTCACAGAAAAGCAGCTGAGGGCTCAGTTGTGTCTGACATGCTGTGTGATTTGAAGAGTGTTCAGTCTCTAATAGCTGGTAAATAGTGGGCCAGAATCCAGCTTTTCTGATTCTGGGAGAGTGTTTGGGCTTTTCCCATTTTAGCATATCATCTGATCAGTTCTATTGTTTTCCTTGTGGAAAGCTCTTCAGAATTGTAAAGCGATCTCTCGTTTCCCTAGAATTTCTCTCTCCAAGCCAAACATTCCCTGTTCTTTCAGCCTTTCCTCAAGGACAGGATTCTGGGCTTTCACCATTATGACATCTCTCCTCTTTTTGCTTCTTACCAGGTCAATAATGTCCCCTTTAAAGCATGACTCTTGGAATTGAACTCAGTTGGGAATAAAGCTGAACTTTCACCTTCCCTTTCTTAGATTCTCTTCCTCTGTTAATATGGCCTCACACTGAGTTAATGTTTCTGGCAGCCACATCATTTTGTTGCCCATGATTGACCTTGTAGGCTTTCCACATCTCTCTGTGTGCAGTTGGTTTCTTGACCCTCAGCGTAGCAGTCTACCTTTTTTAAATGTTTATTTTATCTTGTTGGATCTAGCCCGTTCTGATCTTGTGGGAGGTTATTCGGATCCTGGTTCTGTATATAATAGATAATTAGCATTTTAGGGCATTGTCCAATATCTGTTTTTCTTCCTGACAGCATCCTAATTTCTTTGGGGAAACTATGTATTTTTCCCGTGTGGGCAATCCTGATGGGAGGACATTTCTGGGGGCCTATTAACAGAAGCTGAGGGGTATAGATCCCTTCTCTTAGTGCCTCCTGTGAACTCTCTGGTGAGTCTCCTTTGGGGATGTCAAGATTCCCTCAGCAGGCTCAGAGTTGGCCTGGTGCTCTTCCTCAGTGTCACCGCATTCATGCCCCTGCAAAGTCTCGCTGGCCTAACAGTGCCCAACCCCCCAACCCAGGCAGCATCATCCAGCTGCTCCCTGGCTCCCTCTTTGGAGCCAGGAGCCTCAATCCCATTGTTTTTCCAAACCATCAGTTGGTTGGGGTTTTAAGAGTCCAGACAAAAGCAAGAGAGATTATGATCCCTTTGGCCAGAAGCCAAGAAGAAAGTTGATCTTATGGAAAGAGGAGACTGGCTGGGGGTGGAAGTAAATGTTAGCAGGGAACATGGAGTGTTAGGTATAGGTGAGGAGAATCCTGGCTCCAAAAGGAGCTCCCAGCGTCATCCTGGAGACTCAGGGCAGGGGATGGCTGGGAGATGATTCCAAGTATATGGGAGATGGTCAATAGCTCCATTTACCAAGCACTCAGTCAGCCAGGAGCTTTGCTACCCACCTTACACACATTATTCTTTTTGAGTCATCACAACAACCCTATATATTATTATGCTCTCCTTTTTACAGCTAACAAGGTGAAGCTCAGAGAAGTTAAGTAATTTGTTCAAGGTCACACAGCAAACAAGAGGCCAAGCTATAAGTCTGACTTAAAGAGCCAGTGCCTTTAATGGTGATGACACCATCCTGCACCTCTGAAAGAGCCTCAGAAAGAGGAGAGGGGAGATGAAAACCTCAGGCCTCCCAGGTGATCCCTGCTGTGTTAGGAGTTTGAGTCTATGAAAACAGGCCTCCAACTTGGAACTCTGTTGAAGGAACTTAAACAGTGTTGAGAGTTGTTGGGAGCTCCCTCCCAAAAGTACCTTGGGAGCTCCCAAAGAAAGGTGATGAAGCTGGCTGTGATGAAGTCTCCTGCTTAAACAATGCCCAGGACAGTTGGCTGACATTTTCTTTCTGGCTGGTTGCTCTGGTGTAAGCAAAGAAACAAAAGGCAGAACAGGTAGGAGATGGTGCAGCCTGGAGAACCTTCTCTATGCTGTGCCCGCTGTCCTGAACTTGGAGGGCTTGGAGAGTCACATTCTTTCACTAAACTGGCCAAATTAAACCTCAAGGGTTCCCGGAGTCTTAACTCATTCTTTCTCAGATTTTAGCCTCCTCAGATACCAGCTAAATGAAATTAAACTTTTAAAAAAGATTTTTTTGTTAACAAATCTGATCGTCTGATACACACTTAAAAATTAGCTGTTCCCTGTTCCGTTCCCTCTCACTTCCAATTCCTTTCAACTTTTTGGTATTTCTGATTATTTCTCCTGGTTTTATATCTTTTTTCTAAGCATCAGACTTACACTGCTAATGTTAAGCGTTGTTTGTTTTTTCAGTTTTAAATTTTATCTGTTGACTACTACTAAGAAATACAAAGATTGAGCTCTTATATCACTTTCTACATTTTCCTCTACCTCTCTTGTTTATATGATTATTCTGCATTTACAATACTAGAACTGCAAAACAATTATTCAAGCTGATTAAACAAATATTCAATTAGTATTCAAGAGGTATACTGTAATTATAATTCCTTTGATAGGTGGTCTGTTTTTCCTGGGGTAAGTATTACTTTTGTGCGTATGTGTGTGTAATTGTTTTTATTCCCATCCTCCCACCACTCTCCCCTTTGGCAACCATCAGCTTGTTCTTTATGCGTCTGTTTCTATTTTTTTGTTGTTATATTTTGTTCCACATGTAAGTGAAATCATATGGTGTTTGTCTTTCTCTGCCTGACTTATTTCACTTAGCGTAATACCCTGCAGATCCATCCATGTTGTCAAAAATGACAAAATTTCATTCTTTTTTATTGCTGAGTAATATTCTATTACAATATATATAATTATATATTCTATTCTATTATTATATATATAATTTGCAAATATCTTCTCCCATTCAGTAGATTGTCTTCGTTTTGTTGATGGTTTTTTGCTGTGCAAAAACTTCTTAGTTTGATACAGTCCCATTTGTTTATTTTTTTGTTTCCCTTGCCCGAGGAGACATATCCAAAAAAATATTGCTAAGAGCAATGCCAAAGAGTTTACTGTCTATATTTTCTTCTAATTTTATAGTTTCAGGTCTTACATTTAAGTCTTTAATCCATTTTGAGTCTTTAATATGATGTAATAAAGTGGTCCAATTTAATTTTTTTGCATGTTTTTCTAACACCACTTATTGAAGATATGGTCTTTACCTCGTTGTATATCCTTGCCTCCTTTGTCATAGAGTAAATGACAGTATAAGTGAGGATTTATTTCTGGAGTCTCTATTCTATTGATCGATATCTCTGTTTTTATGATAGTACCATACTGTTTTGATTATTGTAGTTTTGTACTGTAGTTTAATATCAGGGAGCATGATACCTCCCACTTTGTTCTTTCTCAAAATTTCTTTCACCATTTGGGGTCTTTTGTGGTTCCATATAAATTTTAGGATTAGTTCTAATTCTGAGAAGAATGGCATTGGTGTTTTAATAGGAACTGCATTGTATCTGTTGCTTTAGGTAGTAAAGACATTTTAACAATATTAATTCTTCCAACCCATGAGCAAGGTATAGCCTTCCAGTTATTTGTATCTTCTTCAGTTTCTTTCTTCAGTGTCTTTTAGTTTTCAGAGTATAGGTCTTTCACCTCTTTGGTTAAATTTATTCCTGAGTATTTTATGTTTTATAATGCAATTGTAAATGGGATTGTTTTCTTAATTTCTCCTTCTGATCATTCATTATTGATGTATAGGAACAGAACAAATTTCTGTATATTGATTCTGTATCCTTTGCTGAATTTATTTATTAGTTCTAATAGTTTTTTTGGTGGAGTCTTTAGGGTTTTTGCTGTATAGTATTATGTCATCTGCAAATAATGGGAGTTTTACTTCTTCCTTTCCAATTTGAATGCCTTTTATTTCTTTTTCTTCTCTGATTGCTGTGGCTAGGACTTCCAATACTATGTTGAATGGAACTGGTGATAGTAGGCAACTTTGTCTTGTTCCTTGTCATAGAGGAAAAGTTTTCAGCTTTTCAGCATTAGGTGTAGGTTTGTCATAGATAGCCACTATTATGTTGAGATATGTTCCTTCTGTACCCATATTGTTGAGAGTTTTTAGTATAAAAAGATGTTGGATTTTGTCAAATGTTTTTTTCTGCACCTATTGAGATAATCTTATAGTTTTTTTCCTTTATTTTGTTAATGCTATGTATCACATTTATTGATTTATGAAAGTTGGACTGTCCTTGCATTCCTGGGATGAACCCACTTTGTCATGGTGTATAATCCTTTTAATGTATTGATATCTGGTTTAATATTTTGTTGAGAATTTTTGCATGTAATTCATTAAAGATATTGGCCGATAATTTTGTTTTTTGTAATATCTTTCTCTGGTTTTGGTATCAGCATAATTCTGACTTCCTAGAATGAGTTTGGAAGCATTTTTTCCTTTTCAATTTTTGAAATAGCTTAAGAAGGATATGTGTTAATTCTTCTTTGAGTGTTTGGGATAATTTACCTGGGAAGCCATCTGGTCCTGGACTTTTATTTGTTGGGAGTTTTTTTTTTATTACTGCTTTAATTTCATTGCTAGTAATCGGTCTGTTTAGATTTTAGATATTATTTTTCTACCTGGTTCAGCCTTGAAAAGTTATATACTTCTAGAAATGTATTCATTTCCTCTAGATTGTCAAATTTGTTGACAAATAATTGTTCATAGTATTCTTTAATGATTTTTTGTATTTTTGTGGTGTCGGCTGTAACTTCTCTTCCATTTATGATTTTATTTATTTGGGTGTCCTCTCTCTTTTTATTCATGGGTTTGGCTAAAGGTTTGTTAATTTTGTTTATCTTTTCAAAAAACTGGCTCTTAGTTTTATTGATCTTTTCTATAGTTTTTTTTTAAACTTCTATTTTGTTTATTTCTGCTCTGGTCTTAACTATTTCCTTCTTTCTGTCTTCTTTGGGTTTTGTTTGTTCTTCTTTTTCTAGTTCCTTTAGGTGTAGAGTTAGATTGTTTATTTAGGATATTTCTTTTTCTTGAGGTAGGCCTATATAGCTATGAAATTCCCTCCGGGAACTGCTTTTGCTGCATCCCATACATTTTGAAAAGCTGTGTTTTCATTTTCATTTGTTTCAAGATAGTTTTTGATTTCATGTTTGATTTCTTCTTTGATCCATTGGTTGTTTAGTAGCATGTTGCTTAGTCCAGTTGTATAGTATTATGTGGTTTTTCTAGTTGTTGTTTTTTCTATAGTTGATCTAGTTTCATGCCATTGTAATTGGAAAGAAGGCTTGATATGATTTCAATCTTCTTGAATTTATTGAGGCTTATTTTTTTACCTAATACATA
This sequence comes from Miniopterus natalensis, assembly GCF_054644295.1. Taxonomy (NCBI): domain Eukaryota; kingdom Metazoa; phylum Chordata; class Mammalia; order Chiroptera; family Miniopteridae; genus Miniopterus; species Miniopterus natalensis. The sequence continues at coordinate 32,813,878 of NC_142095.1, read as the reverse complement.
ATCTATTCTGGAAAATATTCCATATAAACTTGAAAAAATTTGCATTCTGCAGTTTTGGTATGAAATTTTCTATAAATGTCTATTAATTCAACCTCGTCTAATGTGATATTTAAGGCCATTATTATCTTATTAACTTTCTGTCTGGATGATCTATCCATTGGTGTGAGTTGGGTATTAAAATCCCCTACTATTATTGTTTTACTGTGGATTTCTCCCTTTGTGTTCATTAATAATTGCTTTACATATTTAGGTGCCCCTATGTTGGGTACATAGATATTTATGATTGTTATATCCTCCTCTTAGATCGACCTCTTATTAATGGTGTAATGTCCTTCTTTGTCTTTTTTTACATTTTTTTGTTTTAAAGTCTACTGTGCCTTACATGACTATTGCTACCCCAACTTTCTTTGTATTTCTATTTGCATGAAATATCTTTTTCCTTCCCTTCACTTTCAGTCTGTACATGTCATTCAGTTTGAAGTGAGTCTCTTGTAAGCAGCATATAAATGGGTCATGTTTTTTAACCCATTCAGACTTTTTATTGGCATGTTTAATCCATTTACATTTAACTAATTATTGGTAAGTATGTACTTATTACCATTTTGTAAATTGTTTTTCAGTTGAAACAGTTCTCTGTTTCTTTCTTCTCTGGATGTCTTCCCTTGTGGTTTGCTGGTTCTCTTTAGTGCTTTGAGTCCCTTTCTCTTAATTCTCTCTCTCTTTTTTTTTTTAATATGTCTTTATTGATTTCAGAGAGAGGAAAGGAGAGAGGGAGAGAGAGAAACATCAATGTGAGAGAGAGAGTCATTGATCAACTGCCTCCTGCACGCCCCCAACTGGGGATCGAGCCCGAATCCCAGGCATGTGCCCTGACCAGGAATTGAACCGTGATCTCCTGGATCCTAGGTTGATGCTCAACTGCTGAGCCATGCCAGCCAGGCTCTCTTAATTTTTTGTATATCTTTTGTAGGTTTTTGGTTTGTGGATACTGTAAGGTTTTATATACCAGTAGCAGTCTATTTTAAGGTGATAGTCATTAAAGTTTGAATATATTCTATAAGGACTACATTTTTACTTCCTGCTCCATGCTTTATGTTACTGATGTCATGTTTTAGATCTTTTTGTGTTGAGTTTGAAAATATGCTGTAGCACTCTAGCAGGTAGACCAGACCACCTGGATAGAGCCCCCTGCCCACCCTATGGAGTTGGAGGGGGACATATACAATGGCACTCACTGGCAGTCCCTGGAGAGGTCCCATGGCTCCCAGCCTTCTCTATACTGTCTCTCTCTTGTTTGTTGTAGAGAAAGTGGTCTGATGTAGAAGAGACCTTTCTGTAGGCTCTATGTGCTGGTTAGACCAGGTGCTCACGGTGCCTGGGGCAGTAGCTTGCTGAGCTGGAGTAGCTCTTGGCAGGGAAGCCAGGGGTGAGCAGTGACACCCTGTTGTTCCTGCTTGCCCCCTTTGTTTAGGGGCCAAGGGCTCTGAGCAATGTAACTGAGAAGCCCTGCTCTGAGAGATCTTGCAGGTAGGGCAGAGCACCTGAATAGAGCTACAACTGCCCTGTCAAAGCGGAGGGAGATGTAAACAATGGCGCTCACCTGCCCCTCAGCCCAGAGTTCCCTCAGCGTCTGAGAGCTCCCACAGCCGCCCAGCCTTCTCTATTCAGTGTCCTTCTCTCGTTTGTTGTTCAGAAGCTGTTCATTCAGCCCCCAACTCTTTTGCAGGAGTAATTGTTCTCTATATACGTGTATATTTGAGTTTGTTCATGGGAGGAGGTGAGTTCAGCATCCACTTATGCTCCACCATGTTGTAACTCCTATTGGTCTTTATTATTTGCTTAATTTTCTATATATTTATCACTAATTCATTCCCCTTAATCTTTCCTTGAAGTGAAAAACAATATGAAAATTTGATTTCCCATCCAGATAAGAATACTTCTAAAAAGACTCACAGAATTCTACAGAACAAGCACATGGTTTTCCAACAAATAAATGGCTCAGAAAAAAGGGATGCAAAGGAGAAATTGTTATAAAAGAGACTAAGACATAGCAGTCAAATGCCACGTGGGGGTCTTTGTTGGGATTGTAATTCAAACCAACCAACTGTGCAAAGGTATCTGAAGATAATGGGGGAAATTCGAACATGAATTGGGCCTTAGAACATTCTAAAGAATGTCTAATTAGGTGAGATAATGACATTGTGGATTATGTTTTTAAAAATCCCTATCTGTTAGAGATACTTACTAAAATATTTTTGTGTGAAATGACATATTTGGGATTTACTTTAAAACATTCAGGAAAAAAAAGGGTTTGGGAGATACATGAAAGATTGGCAAATATTGATAATTATTAAAGCAGGGTAATGGGTACATCATCATAATGTTTTCTCCACTCTTGTGTATGTTTGAAGTTTTCCATAATAAAAAATGAAAGAGAAATTCACAAAGAAATGGGAGAAAGGAAAAGGTTGCTGGGGCTGGCTGTGCATTTTGCGAGCTGATTGCAGAAACAAAGCATTTTATTTATTAGGTACTAGCCCATTGTGGAGGGGCACAGGTAGAGAACTCTGGTTTCTGAAACTTGCTGCCTTTCTCAGGCTGTCTGCAGTGAGGCAGAGCCAAAAGACCTGGAAGGGAGGTGGGGCGGTGGGGCCAGGATGAGAGCAGGGTCAGCAGGAGTGGTGGCAGGGCCCTGAGGGTTAAAGAACGTGAGAGGCTCAGGAATATGCTGGCCGACCCCAGAGACCCCTTTGCACCCATCTGTCTCCTTGATGCTCTTAATGCCATCCATCTTCAGTCTGGCTAGCTTCCAAGAGCCTCTCAGAGCCATGATCATGAGAGATCTTTTTTTTAATTTTTTTAATCCTTGAAGATACGTTTTTATTTATTTGAGAGAGAGAGAGCAAGAGAGAAACATCAATGTGAGAAAGAAACTTCCATCAGTTGCTTCCCATACCAGGGATGGAACCCGCAACCTGGGCATGTGCCCCGACCGGGAATCAAACCAGAAACCTTTCAGTGTCCAGGACAATGCTCTACCAACTTAGCCACACTGGCCAGGGTGATCATGAGAGATCTTGATGTCAGCTGCCAAGGGCTTATGATCCCTCCTCACCCTTAACAGCTTTAATGAGATATAATTCACATATATAAAATGCACCTACTTAAGGTGTATTATTCAGCTTTCAAAATATTCACAAAGTTGTGCAACTATCACCACGTTAAATTTTAGAACATTTTTATTACCTCCAAAAGAAACCTGTACCCATGAGTGATCACTCCCTCTTCTCCACCCCCAAGCCCTGGCAACCACTAATCTACCTCTCTGTCTCTATGGATTTGCCTATTCTGAACATTTTATAAAAAATAGGATCACATATACCATCTTTTGTGATTAGTTTTCATTTAGTGTTTCCAGGTTCATCCACATCATAGGCTAAGTCAGCACTTCATTATTGCTGAATAATATTGCATTGTTTGGGTGAACCATATTTTATTATTTAGCAGCTGATGGACATTGGGGTTGTATCTACTTTGGCTATTATAAATAATGCTTGATGAACATTTGTATATAAGTTTTTGCTTGGAATATATGTTTTCATTTCTCATGGGTATGTATCTAGGAATGGAATTGCTAGATCATAAGGAAACTGTTTAACTTTTTGAGGAACTGCCAGGCTGTTTTTCAAAGTGGCTGCAACATATGATCTCCAGGCCCAGAGAGGGGAAGTGTGCAAAGCGACACACTCAGAGAGCAGGAGCTAATCATGTAAATGGTCTCAACTCCACCCACACTCTCCTGATCTCACCACCACCTGTCTTACTGTCACCCTCGCACTCCCCACACCCACTTTACCCCTCCATTCTTTTCCCCACCCAGCAGCAAATCCTTTCACACTAGTCCTTCCCAAAGGCTTCCACTGCCAGGTGAGGATCAGGTTCCCCTCTGAGGGATGATTTACAAGCTCTCTGCCATCTGGCCCTGCTCATGGCGTTGTTTTTGTGTGTGTGTGTTTTTAAGCAGCTTTACTGAGATATAAGGAACTATTCACCCATTTAAAGTGTACAACCCAATGCTCATCACGACTTTTTATTCTCTACATTTCAGGGTCACGCAGGTCTTATTTCAGTTGCATGAAAACACCCACCACCTTTGCTCTGGGGACCTTGCATACACTGTCGCCTCTGCTTGTATACTTCCCGTATGTGTTTCCCTGGCTCTGTGTATATTTCCTTGTGATCCTTCACATCTTAAGATGGCACTTCTGCTTCTAAAGCCTTCCTTGACCACCTAGGCTGGTTGGATAGTCATCGGACACGGGCAATACCTCCTTTTGGGAACATTCAAGACAATTTGCTATTTCTTATTTTTTAATTGCCTGCTACCCATGCCATTCTCTTCTGGCAACTGTACCCATTGTCCTTTAGGGAATCACCCCTATTCCACCTTCCATCCTTGTAGTTTAGATGGGGCTAAGCAGTTCCTAGAATTTGCACATGACCCAGATCAGGTAAACTACCCTTTTACTGAAATTTTTCAAAAAGGGGTGCTTTCTCTTCACTGGGGTTACTAAGCTGGTGTCTCCATGATAAGATAGATTGCCTGAGAGCAGAAAAAAGCACACTTGAGAAACTAACCCCGATAACATTTGAGGCTCTGGATCCAGCTGTACCTGAAGGCAACAGACCATTAGTCAAGGCAATTTACATTCCTTTTTTTAAAAATTGCTTAAGCCAGGTTGTTTCTGTCGCTTGCAACTGCAAGTTTCCTCACATAATTAGTAATCTTACATGTCTTTCACATACGCACATGTCCAAAACACTCCTTTATAGAACAGGGGAACCATACTTACTTGCCCTTAAGCACAAATTTACCTACTGTCCTCAAATCTGTCATCATTTTTCTGGGTTGTGTTGTGCAGTTGACTGTCAATATTTAGCTTTTCATGCAAGTTTCCTTCCATACTGTAATCAGTAAGTTAACATTTCAGATTGTCCTAAATGGTTTCAGGTGATAAGTCCAGGTTGATGGAAATGATAAACGCTCATTTAATAGTTTGGCCCAAATTGAACTCCAAGAAACACACATGATAAGCATCACTCCCCGAACTTGTGTGCTGGCTCTGGGAAGAGCCTGCTAAAACAAACTTGGCTTTTAGTCAGCACCACCATGATCGGTCAGAAGTCTCACATTTTACCCACCCAACTTTGCTACAGGAAAAAAGACAAACTGGAAGGCAGGGGAGAAAAGGCAAAGTGAAATGCTCTGATGTCTTGTGGGAACTAGGGTGACATCAGTCAATCACCACTTACTGCATTCCACCCCAACCTTGATCTTTCTGTATATACCACACCACTCCGCACTTCCCTGGGGTGCAATAAACTGTGGATATTTTAATCTGTGGGCCTTTGTTGGTTCTGTTCCCTTTGCTTGGGATGCTCTTCTGCATTGAACTCTTTCAAGGCCCAGGTCAAAGGTTAGCTCTCCTGTGAACCCTTGGTCCTTTACTATTTTGTTTAAGCAGCTATTTTAAATATCTGCGTTTCTTACCTTGTGTCCATGGGCCACTATGAATAGGCTTTGGAGGGTCTATCAATACCCCTAGGATTACCTGAGTAATCTGTGTCTGTGTATTACTCTGGAGGAGAGGGTTAGAGCTTCCATCAGATTCTCAAAAAGGTTCTGTGACCCAAAGATTAAGAATTTCTCATTTCTTATGTGTCTCTTATGAGTTCATTGAGGGCAAGGCTCACACTTTTTCACTTTAGACTCTCCAGCACGGATACACAACAGACACTCCTAACTACTGTCAAAGGCTGTTAATAACCCACAGAGGCAACATTTTTACAGGCAAAGAAGAGAAAACAGGATGGTTTAATTTGTAGAGTCAAGAGTTGTTTGTTCTTGATTACAGCGTTCAACATGCAAATTACATTCACTTCTTGGTACAGAAATGGCACCCTGCCACTTCCTTAGGAGTTAATCCAGACAGAATTATTCCTGGCAACCCTTGACTATGTGTCTGCCAACAATCACCCTCTCTCCCTTCTGACAGTGATACGTAAACTTTTATGCAGAATAACTGGGAAACGCGGTCTTTCGTTTAACTGAGTAGCCACATACAGCGTAGCACCATTGACTTGCCAATGGATTTGGTATATTCTGAACTCCAGATCAAGACCTCGCATTGTCGAGCCTGTCTTTAATGATCCCAAAGGCACTTGAGAATCCGGCAGTGTCTCACGGTCACTGATTTTCACTGGACAGTGTTAGAGATGGCGAAGGTCTGCTAAGTCTGTCCTGGCCCTGGGCATTCACTCTGAAAAGTTTACTGAATAAGGTCCTGACACATTTACTCTTTCTGTCATTCTCTAGGCTCAAATGAACACAGGGGTCTTCACTTTTTGCTTACCCATAGTTCTTAAATTTTCCGTAATGAAAATGTATTATTTGTGTAAAGAAAGGTATAAAAATACTAACATAAAATTAAAGGTAAAATGCAGGGTGTTTGGATCCCAGGAAAACAGGAGTCTACTGTGGTTAGAAGTCAGGCTGACTACACATAATAATTAGGTATAATTGACAACGCCTTTTCCAAAGACTGTATTTTTGCCAAGTTTTATATATTATCACTAGCTTGAGTTTTTCCCCCTTTCTCTGACTTTCATTACTAGAGTCACCAGATGGAAAATTTAAAACATTTAAAAAATAGCTGTTTCTGGGTAAGTCACCCAGCACACACTCCTTGTATTTCCTCTAGTCTCAAACATAAGGGGAACCGGCTCAGACAAGAATGATCCTTGCTGCACACCCGCCAGCTCAGGCATCCTCCTTTTTATTCCGAGAGGCTCCTGCTCAAACGAAAGTTATAAGGTAAGCGCTACTCTGAGTTCCTGACACAGCTCATTCCCGCTTGGTCTTCAAAAAATAGAGGTCTGTAATTCCTTTTTGAACATGCCTTCGAAGTGGAGGTCTTTGGCCATGAGTTCCTCTTCGACATCATCTAGAGCCCACTGGTGATCTGTCAGCTCCAAGGCTTCCCACTCTGTCTGCAAAGGAAGAGAACACCAGGGCAGGGAGAGAGGGACAGAAGGGCTGTTACTGAGAGTAGTGCTGACCTTTGTGAGCACCTGCTCTGGGCTGGGAGCTGGGGCAGGCTATTTACATGTATAAGCTCATGCAATCCTGAGGCAGGTGCTGCCATCCACCCCATCCACCCCTATCCCCAATTTACAGACGAGGCGACTAAAGTAAGAAAGGTAAAATATTTAAGGTCGTCGTAGCTTGTAACTAATTACATTTCTCAAATAGTCTATTAATGCTGAATACTTTGCCTTTAGTTAGTGGGCTTTAAAAATATGCTTTATGAAGTTTAACATGCAATACAAATGTTAGTTCATGGGTGTGTTCTTTTAAAAAATAGTAATTCACATGGCATAAAATTCACCCTTTTAATATATGCAATTAGTGGTTTTTAGCATATTCACAAAGACATGCAACCATCACCACTACCTAATTCCAGAATACTTTCATTGCCCGCAAAAGAAACTGCGCATCAAGTAGCAGGCACTCCTCTCCATCCCTCTCCCCAAGCCCTGCAACTACTTTACTTTCTGTATCTTTGGATTCATCTATTCTGGACATAACACATGGCCTTTTGTTACTGGTTTCTTTCACTTAGCATGTTATCAAGGTTCCTCCCTGTTGTACCATGACTCAGTACTCATCCCTTTTTATGGCTGTGTAATATTCCACTGTATACATTCCAGTCCAGAGATTGTACATGTATACCAAAATGCTCTTTTGTATTTCTGTTCATCAGATGATTGACATTTGGCTTGCTTATACTTTTTTACTATTATGAATAGTACTCTCAACATTCTTGTATAAGTTTTTGTGTGGACATACGTTTTCAATTTTCTTGGGTATTTACCTAAGCATAGAATTGCTAGGTCATATGGTACTATTTTAACTTCTTGAAGAAGGACTAAAAGCTGCTTTCCAAAGTGGCTTCACCATTACCACCATACGTGAGGGCTCCAATTTCTCCACATCCTTGTCAACACTTGTTACTATCCATCTTCTTTTACTATCCAGGTGCGTGTGAAGTGGTATATTAGTGTGGTTTTGATTTGCATCTTCCTGATGGCTAATGATGTTGAGCATCTTTCCATAAGCTTATTGGGTTGTCTTTTTATTGTTGAGTTCTAAGAGTTTTTTATTTTGAATACTAGACCTTTCTCAGGTACAATATTTGCAAATATTTTTTCCGATTCTGTGGGGTGTCATTTCACTGTATTTTTTTTTTTTATTGAATTTATCAGGGTGACACTGGTTAACAAAATTCTACAGGTTTCAGGTATACAATTCTACAATACATCATCTATACACTGTACTGTGTGTTCACCACCCCCAGTCAAGTCTCCTTCCATCACCATTTATCCCCCCATACCGTCTTCCACCTCCCCCCCAACCCCAGCAATCACCACACATCTTTTCACTTTCTTGAGGGTGTCCTTTGAAGTTCAAAAGTTTTCATTTTGACAAAGTCCCATTTATATATTTCTCCTTTTGTTGCTTGTACTTTTAATGTGATGCATAAGAAGTCAGTGCCTGATCCAAGGTCACACACATCTACACCTATGTGTTCTAAGAGTTTCACAGTTTAGCTCTTATATTTAGGTCTTTGTCCCATTAAAAAATTTTTACTGTGGTAAAATATACATAACAAAACTTGCCACTTTTAACCAGTGGCATTACTTACATTCACAACAGCTGTGAGTTAATAATGTTTCCTAGCATATGAGCTTTGCTGATGGTGAACAAACAGGCACTGAGTGCCCTGGTGTGCTTGTCAATGGTAATCTCACCTCCCAACAGGCACAACTCAAAGGCACAAGGCGCGTTCATCCCGGAGCCTCAGCTGCCTCGCCTCCACAGTCTCCCGGTCTTGTACTTTTTTTGTTAAATTTATTCTGTAATGTTTTCTTCTTTTCGATACCATTGTAAATAGAACTGTTTTCTTAATTTCAGCGTCAGGTTCCTTTATCATCAGTGTGTAGAAATACAACTGATTTTTTATATTGGCCTTGTATCCTAAGACCTTGCTAAACCTGTTTATTAGCTCTAACAGGTTTTTGGGGGGGTTGGGGGGAGAGGATTCCTTACACTATTCTATATACAAGACAGGCCATGTCATCTACAAACAAAGATAGCTTTATTTCTTCCTTTTTAATCTGAATGCCTTTTTAGTTCTTTTTCTTGACTAACTTTCCTGGCTAGAACCTCCAGTACAATGCTGAATAGTAGTGGCAAGAGTGGACATCCTTGTCTTGTTCCTGATCTTAGAGAAAAACCTGTCAGTATGAGTATGGTATCAGTTGTGGGGTTTTCATAGATGTCTTTCAGCAAGATGAGCAAATTCCCTTCTATTCCTCGTTCTTATGATGAAAAATTAGTGAGGTTTTCCTGTACAAAAATCATACTGGATTTTATAAATTACAAAATCATTTCATGAAAAGGCTCTATTATGTACTGATTTTTTTAAATGAAATTTTTATCTCACGTCTACAGGGTCCAAAAGTTAAGTATTCCAAATGTTTTCCTGGTGCCTCTGATTGGACTGTTTTTACAGCTTCTTTTACAGTATAGACTGAATTTGGTGAGCATTAAAAAAACAGAAAAAGTACCAAGAATCTCAAATTTACTTAACACATGATTCCCTCAAGAGAAAGAGATATGCAAACTAAAATACATCTTTTGCTAAATTTAAATTTAAACGATGGAATAATACACACTACACTTGCTTCAGGGAACCCATCTTTAAGGTAACTCTGATGCCTTTTGGAGCTTCAGTGAGGCTGGAAGAAGGGATGTACCTTGAAAGCTTTGTTGGTGTCTGCGGGCATAGCCATGGCTGCTCCAGTCATCTGCTCCTGCATCATCCGTGATTGGTCAGCGGCTGCAGAGTAAGATGCACCTACATGAGTGCCAGGGCTCAGCAGCACCCAGTACCTCGGGAAGAAAGGTCCTTCCACAAAACTTACAGATGCTCGGTAGTAGGTTATGACATATGACAGAGTCACTGACTGGCCCTACATTACACTGGCTATGTGACCCCGGAAAAGTCACTTTACCTCTCCTGAAGAATGGAGATGATAATAGTAGCAGCAGCAGGTTAACTGAAGAAAGTGCTAAACCTTATTTCAAATTTAAACAACAGTCACCAGTTACTGAACAACTACTATATACCAAGAACTTTACTAAGCGCTTTACGTATTCTACATCACCTACTCCTAACAAGAAGCCCTGAAGTTAATTATTAAGGTCCCTATTTTACAACAGAGTATTAGAGTGGTTAAATAACTTCCCTGAGATCCCAGCCATTAAGTGAGACAACCAGGACAGGTACTGGCAAGAACTCTCGTCAGTGAGCTAACTGATCAAACCAGGCCTTCTTTCAGCTTCAGGTTTACAGGCTTACACTGCTGGAGTGGATCCCTCACTGAGGGCATCAGACTGTGGGGGACTACATATTATCCCTGTTATTGCCACGGAGAACTCAGATCTTCAGTTTGACTCTGGAATTTTTTTTAAAAAATATATCTTTATTGATTTCAGAGACAGGAAGGGAGAGGGAGAGAGACAGAAACATCAATGATGAGAGAGTCGTCATTGATTGGCTGCCTCCTGTATGCCCCTGACTGGGGATCGAGCCTGCATGTGCTCTGACCAGGAATCAAACTGTGATCTCCTGGATCGTAGGTTGATGCTCAACCACTGAGTCACACCCAACTGGGCGACCCTGGAATTTTTAACTGTTCCAGAATACCTCAGAAACTTAAGAATAAGTTTAAAGAATGAAGCACTGTATTTGACTATGCTAACAAATAGCATAGCCTACATGATTTTTCTGACTCTGGCATGGATGATTCATCTATCAGAGTATTCGCTTATTAAACCTGATGTACTCCTTACCATTATCTTGACCCAAAATCAGAGAGTAAATGCTCCGAAGCCCAAAGACATTGAGGAAGTACCAGGATGCAGAACTCACCCTAAAGCAAAATTGAAACAGTGTAGGTAGTTATGTCAGAATTAATATATTTCACACTTTTCTACCACCCAAGTTGTCCAGAGTATGTAAAGAAATCACCAGAGGTGAGCTACATTCATTCAAAGCATAACCAAAGAAGAAATACAAATTGTAAAGGCAGTCTTACCAAAAGTTATAGCTTACTGCAGGCAAACTGCACTTATAACTATGTAATAAATTCTGTCTTCAGTAGCAGGAACTGAACTCACAACTGGTGCGCTTCCATTTAATCAGGGAATGTAAGCTTTGCTTAATTTTCCTTTCTACATAACAGGCTTTCCAACCACTTATTCTTTTTAATTATGAAAGCAATACACACTTGCTATAAATAATGAAGGCAAACAATACAGAAGTACATAAAATAAAAAGTTCTGAATCCCATTCTCTAGAGGAAATCACAAGTGTTGGTGGGCTTGATATTTACAGGAAAGGATTAGAGGTGGCTTTCAGGAAATACCTGCAATACTGAAACTGTAGCTACCAGGAGAGCCATTCCAAGTTTTGAACTTTATCACCAAAGCTTTCCTTAGCTTAGATTTCCCACTTTGCCCTCATAAAATAAATATGCTCCAATATAATAAAACCTAAAAAAAGTATGAGAAATGATACAGAAACAGAATTCACACTTCATTCCAATACTCAGGTCATGCAACAGCAGAGGTCTATTTTGGTTACTCCACCAGGATGCAGGTAAATAAATGACCAATCTGTACATAATGTTGTGGATCTACATCTAACAGTAAGCTAGTTGTATACCGAGCTCCAGTCTCCTTTGTCCACACAAGCATGTCAGTAAAAGATGCTGAGAAAAGATAAAGTTTTTCTTGTACACAAAGTTTTTCTTAGCCCAAGTGAGTCTGGAAGGTCAAGGTTTAATAGTGTCATTCTACTCATAATAACTACAGCTTGTCTTCTCTAGTGGAACTGTGCACAGCCAAGGCACCTGATCTGTCCTGCCCCTCCCATACACCCAGGGACCGCTTTGCTTCGTTCAGGGAAGTTACCACTGATGACCCCACTGTCCATTCTCCCCCTCCTCGTCTGGCTTCCTTTTTATGCAAGTCTCTGGGAAGCCATAGACAAAATAGTCTGCAGAGACCATATAAAGAAGCACTACTGGGTTCCACATGCTGTAGCAGTGTTCTAGAAGCTTTTCAGAGTTTGGGTTTTATTACTCTGCTATAAAAAACAGAGTGGTAAATAAGACTTGAGTGCTGGATTTGGACAGACTTTGTGGTCACATCTCAGTTTCTCCACTTATTTCATAGGGTTGCTATGAGGATAAAAATAAGTTAATATATGAAAAACATCTAGCACAGTGACTGGTACCAATGAAAATGATTAATGTATCAGCAGTAATGTATTTTGGAAAAAATAATACAAACATCCACTCCCATATGCTCCAGGGCATTGCTAAAAGGTTTGCCTGGCTTTATCTTTTAACTTTTTTGGGATGCATACATCTCCCCTTGCACTCCTAAGACCCAAGCACCTAGAGAAAAGAGGCTGACACATTCTCTCATTTTGTAAGACTCAAAAGAAAGTTCTTACCAGGATGCATCTAATGTGAGTAGTTCAATTCCTTGCTGTAGCATAGGCTTAAAACGGAGGGTCAGTGGAAATGGGACCTTGGCTGTAAAGAAAGAAAAAGTTCACAATCACTCCTAGTTTCTTTATTTTTAGAATAGCTTAACTGTGAATGTATATATTCTTTCCCTGAAGAGGTGTGAACTCTGGACCACACAGAGTTTGGTAAAAGATTCCCACAAGGAAATTTCTGTCACTTTCTGAAGAAATATGTCAAATGTCACTCTTCCTTGAACACCAGCTTCTCTATTGCTTAAGGAGAAGGGACTCAAACTGAGCTGTGTCCTAAAATCTCAAAAGAAACTTGCACTAATCTGTTAAACCTAAAGTGGAATATATATACACAGAGCACTACATCACTAAGAAACCTAATTAATTCAAATTAAATCAAAACAACTTATAAATATTCAAAAGACTCACCCGACGCCTAGAAAATAAAGTCAAAATAGAAATGGGCTTCCCTTTATTCTACTCAACTAGAACACTAAATTAGTTTCGGATACAAATTAGCAAGCCACTTATTTGAATTTCTATTAGTAAAACACCAGCATTATGAATTTACAATCAGCCTGCAATAAGAGCCATAAAATCATATTAACTTTTTTATTGTTCAAAAGATGTTATCAGTTTATAATACAGAACATAGGACCCATGATGTTAGCACTGATTTCTCTGAATAGGGAGAAGGGAAAGGAGCACAGAAGAAATAAACTTCAAGTCTTCTCGGTGGTAACTTACTTGTGACAAAGCCTGAAAATGTCATGTTGATCCATCCACCAATAAGAATCATAGGGAGAACATTTGTTACATTGCCTTTCATCATGTCTGTGAGCATAGTGGGATCTAAGACAAAAACACAGGAGACCACTACATTTTACCACTGTTGGCAGGGACTTCTGATTTTCTGTAAATTTTAAATTTATTTGTTAATTAAAGTAATACAAATTCACTGTAAAACATTCAAATGACATACAAACAGGATGTAGATGGTTTCTCTGAGCCTACTCTCTAAACACTTTTAACTGCTGCATATCCTTCCACCTTTTTATTTATATACACACAGTAGTTTCTATATATACACAATAGAGGGATACTATGCTCACTATTCTGCTTCTTCTTATTTTAGCCTCACCTGAGGAAATGTTTACTGATTTTAAAGAGGAAGGGAGGGAGGGAGGGAAGGAGGGGAAGAGAGAGAGAGGGAGAGAAACATCGGTCTGTTGCCTCCCATAAGCACCCCAACTGAGGATCAATCTGGCAACTTAGTTAGGTGCCTTGACTGGGAATCAAACCACAACCTTTTGGTGTACAGGATGACGCTCCAACCAACTGAGCCACCCAGTCAAGACACTATTCTACTTCTTAATTAAAAAAAATACAATATACTGTGAATGCTATTTCCACATTAGTATAATATCTCTCTAATTATTGTTATTCTTTGTTAATCCTCACCAGAAGATATTTTTCCATTGATTTTTAGAGAGTGGAAGGGGGGAAGGGAAGGGGAGGGAGAGGGAGAGAGAGAGAGAGAGAAAAACATTGATATAAGAGAGACATACCAATTGGTTGCCTCCTGCATGCACCCTGACCGGGGCCAGGGATCGAACCTACAACCCAGGTACATGCCCTTGACCAGTAATCAAACCTGAAACCCTTCAGTGCGCTAGCTGAGGCTCTAACCAATGAGCAACACTGGCCAGGGCACTCTCATTATTTTTAATGTCTGCATAGGAATCCATAATGTAGTCACAGTCATCACTATTGGGTAGACCTATAGATTGTTTCCGATTTTTATTTTTGCCAATAAACAGTGCTGCCAACGACTACCTTGTACATAAGTCTGCATGTTTTTGCAAGTGTTTCTGTAAGAGAAACTCATAGACTTTTTAAGTCAAGGGGTTTGAACACTGAAAATTGGACAGATACTGTCAAACTGTCCTTCATTAACAGTGAGAGAGCCTGACTTCTCATGGCCTTGACAGTAGCAGCTTTGATCAAGCTTTTCAATCTCTGCCAATTTAATGGGCTAAAAAGGACATCTTGGGTTTTTTTGTGTTTTTTTTAAAAATATATCTTTATTGATTTCAGAGAGAGGAAAGGAGAGGGAGAGAGAGAGACAGAAACATCAATGATGAGAGAGTCATTGATCAAGCCCGCAACCCGGGCATGTGCCCTGACCGGGAATTGAACCCCGACGCTCAACCACTGAGCCACGCCCGGCTGGGCAGGACATCTTGTTTTTAATTTGCATTTCATAGATTTTAGTAGGTCAAGTATCTTTGCATAAATTTATTGGTCTTTTGTTTCTTGTAGGTTTTCTAAAAGACTTATTAAAATAAATTCTGGTAACTTCTGTCTGGATTTAAAATAGTTGGTTATCTCACCTAAAGAAATGGATACTAAAATGAGAGGACAGTCAATATGGAATAATACATTTTGTTTTAAAGATGTATTTTTCACACAACAGGGATCAGTGGAAGTAAGAAATCTGTTAAGAGTAAAAATTGTGGGGTGAGCCAAGCAGTCATGTCTGACAAAGAAATAGCTGGTCTAGGGGAGTAGTGATTGTTCTCCCTCATTCAAGCAGAAGCTGGGTGGCCATCTGTCAGCAGTAGGAGCCAGGCACTGGGTGAGAGTCCCAGCTTTTCCAACTGTACTCAGTAGGGCCCTGGGTCCTGAGGAACAGCAAAGGGGAGAAGCCCAGAGACAACGGCTCTAGCCTCTCCAACCCCTTAGCTGAGAGCTCTATTTTTCTTTTATTTTGTTTTTTAAAAATTTATTTTAGAGAGAGGAAGGGAAAGAGAGAGAGAAACATCAGTTTATTGTTCCACCCATTTATGCATTTATTCACTGGTTGACACTTGTAGGTGCCCTCACGAGGGATCTAACCCATAGCCTCAGTGTATCAGGAAGACGCTCTAACCAACTGAGCTACCCGACGACAGCCTGAGAGCTCTTTTTTAAATCTACTTTATATACTGGGGTTCCCAGATTTATTTGAAAGAGAGAACTCTACTTCTTAGATCCCTGTACTAGATATCTAAGGTCCCTTATATTACTATCTTCTATATTTAAACATTGAAATCAAATAACACCCTTCCAACCCCCCTGCCTCCCCCACTCATGTTAAAAATTTTCCTTAAAGATGAGAGAAGGGAATAAACATACCAGTCATAGGAGAAGGAGGCACTACCTTCCTTTTAGTTTTTTTGAAAAATCCATCCTCTGGATTGTTGAAGTAATATTTTCGTGTCAGGAAAGACTAGTAGAAAAAAAGAGCTTTTGAAATCTTAAAACTGTGACATAGCAAATTGTCAAATTATTCCCCAGAGGTTCAGAAGGCCCTTGGAATATGCTATTACACTAAGAGCTGGCAGCCTACTTGGCAGCTGAGCTGACACTTTAGCTGAGTCACATTTAAAAACAATTTCCTAAGAAGGGTGAGGTCACAATGACAGCAAACACCACCAGGCCACAGCTTAATTCCTAACTTGCCAGCCTTCAGTTTTCCCCAAAGAGTCCCCTTATAAAACATTCAGATATCTACTGCCCTCAACAGTGAATCGTGAGACTTTTAATAAAAGATAAATGAGTACCTGTTTGGGAATGTATTTTCCATTTTCCCTGAGGACTCTGCTTCGAATTAGGACTTGACTGAAAAATACAACAAAGACAATGAGATTTTTATAAAAGCGAAACACTAGAAGAAAAGGAGAGAATAAAGTAGAAGACCTATTTAAACACAAGAGAGGGCCTACTTGGCAACAGTTCTGTGCGGAAACTTTTCAAACTACAAGTATCCTTAAAACCAATCTAACATACTTAACCCCCAAATCAGGTTTTCAAAAGAGCATTTTTCAGAAGTGACTGTGTTTCCGAACAAAGATTTCTGAAGAAGGCACATTTAGAACACTTAGCTGTCTCTTACTTTATGAGCTAAGAAGGAACTTTCTCTGAGTGAAAAGAGTAGCAGTTGGATGCTACTCAGATGATTTGGGGACAGGAGGACAGAGGAAGGGTGAGGACTGAAGGAACTTTTTAAGCCCCCCAGAGAAATGAGTACAGGACTTGACAGGGTTGTTATCTGAGTGACAACAAAGAGAAATTCCACCCAGTATTCAGACTGTTAGTAAGCTCTCAATAAACATTTATTAAATTAATAAATGAAATTATTTGGTGATATTTGAACATAATTGACCATAAAAGATAATAAGAGTGCAATACCACAAGGGAGTGCTAAGACACAAATAGCAAACAGAACAGTGATCAAAATACTAATTTCTTCTAGGTTTTCAAAAGTTTTATTTTTAATTTATTGATTTTAGAGAGAGTGAGGGAGGGGGAAGGAGGAACATCGATTTGTTGTCCCACTTATTTATGCATTCATTGGTTGCTTCTTGTATGTGCCCTGACAGAGGATGGAACTAGCAACCTTGGCCTAGCGGGATGACACTCTAACCAACTGAGCTACCCAGCCAGGGCATTTGAAAGTTGTTTTAATGGGGAATAAAAGCCTCCTTAGGTTAACAGAAATCCTTCTTGAAAAAAGGAGGAAAAAATCCTAACAGAAATGAACACAAGAGAACTGTGCTTGGTTTTTCTCTACTCCTCAGTATAAACTACCTGCTCTAGGCAGTAGGTCAGTATCCTTAGGGTCTCCTTGTCATATTCTAGCTTTCTCCATATGCTGGGAATTCTCCAGTGCCCCTCTCCTTCACCTTTTTCAAGTTCCACCTTTTCTATGAAACTCTTCCAGATACCTGGAGCCCTTGTGGAATTCTCTCTGGTCTACCTCCTCCTGGCCTCATTGTACTGTATAGCTGACTGCTCCATACACAGGCTTACAGAGGTGATGTGTAATATGTTCTGTTCCCTGGAAGCTAGTCTAAAGTACTCAAAGTGTGGTCTATGTACCAATACTGATCTAAGTACAGACACTGAGCATAAGGGTTTAGAAACATTTGTAGTAACTTAACATTACAACATCCAAATACATGATCGAAATATTTTATAAAAGCATCAGTCTGTGATAGATTGGAAATTAAAAAATGAAAAAGCTGGCCCTTCACCACAGTTTAAACAGCATTGGGTCTAGAATAATGGGTAAAAATTTAAGCTCTGGAGTTGGGCAGATCGGTTCAAATCCTGGCTCTGCCACATATTAGCTATGTAATCTTGGGTGAGTCATTTAACTTCCTATGGCTCCATTCATATTCTGTACAATAACATATTTATCCTCATTGAATGAATACTTCTTGAGCTTCTGAGTGCCATGTACTATGTTAGGTGATATAAACAAGTGATCAAAAAGTAAATATCTTATGAAGGTTAAAATCTAGTGGGGGAGAATTACAGTAATCAAATAATCACAGGACTAAATGTGAAATTCACCTGTTACATCCTATGAAGGAGCAATGGATGGTATGATGGGAATGTACAACTGGAGGATTTGACAGAGTCTGAGAAGGTAAGGGCTTAGAGAAAGCTTTTCTGAGGATGTATGATTAAGTTGGAATCTTAAGGATAAGCAGACATATTACCTTGGCAAAGTGCTGGAGGGAAGAGCATGGGAAAAAGCCCTGTGGCAGTAAAAAGCACTATGTCTCTGAGGATCGACCTGAGTAAAGGCCATATGGCTGGAAGAAAGAGAACTACAGAAAATGTGGTGAAAATGAGGTTTGACAGGTAAGCAAGAACCACATTATACAAAGCGATGTGGGGACCATTGTATTTCTTTTAAATTGTGGCAAAAAATACATAACACACCATGTCAGAGATGGCATGATCCAACCACCTCACTTAGGAGATAGAACAATTAAGACCCGAAATGTTGAGGGTTTTTTCAAGTAGTGGTTCTTCATGTAGGTGGTACTGCCCTCTAGAGGGCCTTATGGAAATCTGTGGAACTTTTTTGAGTGTCAAAATTTTGGGAAGGAGAAAAACAGCACACAACTAAGTATATCCCTCAGTGCTGGGGACAGATGTGCAATACAGTGGTACCTTGGCTTTCGAATGTAATCTGTTCCTGAAGACCGTTCGGGTTCTGAAACGTTCGAAAACCAAGGGATCAACAGCCAACAGTAAGGCCTCAGGATCTCGCCCTCAGCGGAAGCTGTGCGGCATGTTCAGACTTCCGAAGTGTGTTCGAAAACCGAAGTGTTTCCTTCTGGGTTTATGGCATTCGTAAACCCAAATGTTCGCCAACGGAGACGTTCAAAAACCGAGCACCACTGTACAAAGAACTGTCCCATGTCTCACACTACTTCTGACATCTTACCAAATTGGTTTTAATTATCTAAGCCTCAAACCTAATTCCATTTTTTGCAGTTGTTGGGAGGGATGATTTTTATATGTACTGAATTTCCAGATATGCAACCAGCAAGTAAATAAAGGGAAAACTGCACTTTGTTTTGTTCAGAACTTCAAGAGTAGTTCACCATTTAGTAAAATCACATCCAAACACCGCCTTTCATTATATCTAAGTAGCTAACACACTGTATCAGCCTACAATTCGCGCTGTCCCAATTCTTAGGGATTTTATAGCTATGTGATAGCACCTGGCTTTTCCATTACATCTTCTAGGACTGCTGTGCACAAGCACTTATGAAATAGAAATGAAATTATTTTCCTTTTATTTCTCCTGATTGTTACACTAAAGCATTATGCTGCCCTTTTTTTTAATGTTCTTGTGTAGAGTACATCAACTGTGAATTTCATTTTGGTTATAAAAAGGAGCTTTGGGTCTGTTATCATTCAGAACCATCACTCTAATATCACATAGTGAACCAGGAGCAAAAACTGTGGCAGAGAATCTATGACATCAGGAATTGTAGTCAAGAGAATTTAACTTGGTAGTGAAACTGACCTGGGTTCAAGTACAGGCACAATATCTTACTATTTGGTTATTTTGGGAAGGCTACTTAACTTTGCCAGGCTCCCTTTTCTTCAAATGTAAATATGGGTTCAGGATTATCTATCTCAGTGTTAATTTGTGGGTAAAATGAAACAATTTATTGTTATCAATACATAAATAAATGCTGACTGCCTGAGCTCTCTCCACTTTACATCTTTCTATAGCCTTCCTTTCTGTGGTGAACTGACTTCGTAAGAAGGTTGGTTCTGATCAGTTCTGAAACTGATGCCACAGAAAAGTAATTTAGTGGCTTTTGTGGTACAGTGGAAAGAGATCCAGACTTGGGAAACAGAAGTTTTAGTGTTAAGTCCTGAATGTCACCATGTGTGACAAGGGAACCCCTTAACACTTAGTTTCTATAAAATGGGAAAGCATCTGCCTCACAGAGTTGCTTTGAATTTTAAATAAGTAACAGTGCCTGGCATAGAATAAGTTCGTAATAAATGTTGGTTTATCATGATTATTCTCAGCATAATTGGGAAGCACAACTGAAAATGACAGCAGTCCTTCCCAAACTTCAGTATTTTCATTCCATGGTTATTATTTTTATCTTATTCACCTAGCACTTGTACTATTAAAAACTTAGTATTTTTTATGTCAGTTTTTCTATTTATAGAAGTTTTAAAAGAAATCTTTAAATTACCAGCAAACGTAAAACCAGTATTACTTGCTACAAATAGAAAGTGTTAAATACAATAAAAACAAAACAAAATTATTAAATTTTAACTTGATACTGCTGCCTGTGGAAAGTTCTGAGCCTGAGGCTTGCTCTATGTTAAAATGGAGATTAGTAAATGCTAGGGATGTATTAAAAACATAAAAACATTTACCTGAGATAATCCCTGAAAATAATCATAACGATTGACTGACAATGTTTTTTATTTTAATATGGAGGGGGCACACATCTAGATACCACCTAAAATAATCTCAAATTACCTCTCTTCACAGATAAATACTGTAATGAAGCACATGGGGAAGAATTTGCCTCCACTCCAGTAGGGGAAATTATAATAACCACCACTCAGATCTCTGTGGCAGTTTTATGTTGCCAAGCACTTGGTTATCTCAGCTAATCAACACTGTAGTTTGGTAAAACGAGTATAATTACATCCACCTTATCTATATAGTTCATAGATAAGCCCAACGAGGGTTGGCGACTAGCCTAACAATATTAACAGCAACATCTTTTTGAGCACTTAATCTGTCCCAGCTAAAGGCTTTATAGGCATCACCTAAAATTTAATCCCACCCCTGCTCTATGAGGCATATCCTGTTATCATGCACATTTGACAGACGACGAAAGTGAAACAGGTAACTCAGCCCAGGTAACCCAGCCAGTGGGAGCGCGATGTAGAACCAGAGTGAATTGACAGAACCCCGGCACTTTCTTGCTCAAGGTCACAGGGGAGTGAGGTCGGTAGATCCCGGAGAGCGCTGACCTGTCAGAGACTTGTTCCTGGGTGAGCTTCTTGTCGCTCTGTAGCAGGATGGACACGTAGTGGCGGATCATGCCCACGAAGAAGGTGATGATAACGATAGGCAGGACCACCCAGAGGCGGATGTTGGAGTCCAGCAGCAGCTCCGGCCCCGCCATCTTCACAAAGCGCCGGCCCCCGACCAGGTGTAGCTGGGTTTCTCGTCCCACGGATGCCGGGCCTCCCACTCGAGTTTGCCTCCGAGCCTTTTCACGCCCTCAGCCAGGTTGGCCCGGGACCCTACAGCCGACTCAATCCTGGCGAACTGCCCCTCTCCGGGCCACCCGGCCGCCCACTTCCGGCGCGGAAATTTGGAGTCGCGGCGCGGCGCGCCTCGGTGACGTCAGGTGGTGTCGCGCCGGGCGGGAAAGTCTTAAACGAGGGGCGGCTACGGCTTGGCGGCGGAGGAGGGGAGCTGCCGTCGTCATCTGCCGAGGCCTCGCTCTTCTACTGCTTGGCCTGTAGGCCCCTGCCGAGCTCGGCCTTTGCCTCCGGTGTTTCGCGTCCTAAACCTCGGCTTCTTCATCAGTCCTATCGTGGGGTAGACCTTCAGGTACCTCCCTGCGTCGTTAAAATGACGAGTTGAGAAGGGCTTTTATCCCCAACCTCTCTACCCGAACGGCCTAGGCCGCGTAGCCGGCCCCATCTTCCCGTCTTTTAGGCTCCTCTGTAAACCAGAAAGTAGAATACTGTTAAGGGCTTGCCCAGAAGTCAGCGGGCCCTGACTTGCCTAAGATTTTCCGCCTGCAAAATGTCTGATAATGGTTGTAATTATTAAACGAGGAAACGGATCGAGAAAACTCTTAGCATGGTGCCTGGTGCATAGTAAATATTAACTCTTATCGGTAGCCATTATTATAATCAAGAGTAGGTATAGGTGGTAGTTAAGACGGCAGATTCTGGATCCTGAGTTAGAATCCCAGCTCTGCCACTGATTATGAGAATAATGGTACCAACGCAAAACGTTTTGTGAGGAATAACTTAAGTAAAATAGTTCTTGTTAGCTATTAGTATTTACCTGCGTGCCAGCCATTCTCATTAACCAAGTAGTGTTAGAATCTTTTTATATACCAGATCCTGTGCTGGGCACTAGGGATACTGAAATAAATGACACTGGGTTCCTGCTTTCAAGGAGCTCCACAGCCTAGTGTGATGTGGTGAGGGCTCCTAGATAGCTTAGTGGATCAGGGAAGCTGGAGTAGCAAACTTTCTTGGGGATAGGAGGAACATTTTTCTTTAAATTCTCACCCGAGGATATGTTTTCATTGATTTTTAGAGAGAGAGAGGAAGAGATAGAAACACCGATTGGTTGCCTATCGTATGCACCCCCACCAGAGACTGAACCACAACCTATGTATGTGCCCTGACTGGGAATCGAACCTGTTGGTGTATAGGAGGGTACTCCAACCAACTGAGCCACCCAGCCGGAGGAACATTTTTCTAGGAAGATGACATTTAATTGAGTCTTTTAAGGATGAGTAGTAGTTTCCAGGTGGATAAGAGTATTTGGGGTGAAAACAACACTTTTCTGGTTTACAGGATAGGCTAGAAGGCCCTGTGGTTCAGGCCTTCCCCTACCTCTGCAGTCTCATTTCTAATTCTACAACCTCCTTCCTGTTCCAGTGTTGAGTTTTTCTCTGCTCATACTACTCTTTTCATACCTTCTTCTACTAACTCCTATTTCAACCCTCAGGTCCCTGCTTAAAATCACATTCTCAAAGAGATCATCCCTGAGAAATTATCGCTACTTTTTTCATCATCACCACCCTAACTAGACTAAATTTCCTTGTAAGCCCTCATAGCAGTCTGTGCTTTTCTTTTATAGCACATAACTATATGGTCATGTGTTGATTAATCATGGGGATACATTCTAAGAATTGCATCCATATACAATTTCATTATTGTGCAAACATCGTAAAGTACACTTACACAAATCTAGATGGTATAGCCTACTACTGCACACCTAGGCTGTATGTTATAGTCTTTTGTTTCTAGGCTACAAGCTTGTATAGCATATTACTGTGCAACACAAGATTAAATCAAGCACAAGAGAAAGCAATGTAATCAAGCAGTAAACACCAGATGTATGAGGCTGTTTTATAGCAAACCTTTTTTTAATAAATATAAATAGTATAAGTAACGATAAAAAATGTTGTATAGTAAATACATAAACCAATAACATAGTCGCTTATTATTATCAAGTATTACGTACTGTACATAATTGTATGCACTATACTTTTATATGACTGGTAGCACAGTAGGTTTGTTTACACCAGTTATTTACAAATGCGTGAATAATGTGTTGTTGCTGTGACATTGCAACAGCTTTTATGTCACCAGGTGATAAGAATTTTTCAGCTCCATTATAATCTTATGGGACCACTGTGGTATATGTGGTTTGTCATCTGAAACATCCTTATGCAAAGCATGGCTGTAGTTAACTACATTAAGGCTACTTATTACTATACCGTAAACTCCCTGAGGTCAGGCATCATGTCTGGTTCATTATTGTAAACCCAGCACCTAGCACAGTCTGTAATGTGTAGTATTAGATTATTAAATTAAAGGAGAGGTATAGTTTGGGGCTAGAAGATGAAGGATCTTAAATGTCAAGTAGAGAATTGGGGTTTTTATCTTTCAGCAAGAGGAAAGTGGTGTGGCCCTGGCCAGGTGGCTCAGTTAATTGAAGCATTATCTTGTACACCAAAAGGTTGTGGGTTCAATTCCCAATCAGGGCATATACCTAGGTTTTGGAATCAATCCCTGGTCTGGGTGCGTATGGGAGGCAACCGATCGATCTTTCTCTCTCATATCAATATTTCACTCTTTCCCTTCATTTCTCTAAAAAACAATAAAAACATGTCCGGTAAGGATTTAAAAAGAGGAAGTGGTCTGGCT
The DNA here is from genome assembly GCF_054644295.1 of Miniopterus natalensis. Classification (NCBI taxonomy): domain Eukaryota; kingdom Metazoa; phylum Chordata; class Mammalia; order Chiroptera; family Miniopteridae; genus Miniopterus; species Miniopterus natalensis. The sequence continues at coordinate 32,789,909 of NC_142095.1, read as the reverse complement.
AAAAAGGCAAGTAGGTAAACAAGTCTTGAAAGCAAGGGAGTATTGACCAGATATAGGGGTTGAAATTTTCTCAACACCTGGATTTAGATAGCATAAGTAAACATGAGAACCAGTTCAGTTTCGAATACAGTAGTTTTCTTTGAGCTGTAGCTTTAACTTCTCAGAATTTATCAAGCTCTGAGAGGGTAACTTCTCTGATTTTGCTGTAGAAAGTAATTTAACTGCAGAAAACTGGTCAAAATGGTTTCCAAAAGAAGACTATCAAAATCTGAGGATAAAGAAGCCCTGACAGAAGATGCCTCTAGTAAGTATCTACTCATTTGTTGCTTTATTTCCTATAACAAATGTGTGCAGCAGTATTTAATCTTTTCTTATGGCTGAATACTATTACTTTATATATATGTACCACATCTTCTTTATCCAGTCATAAAAGAAAACTACTCAGCCATAAGAAAAGATAAAGTACTGCATTTTCAACAATGTGGGTGAATTTTGAGAGTATCATGCTAAGCGAAATAAGTCAGATGGAGAAGCACAAGAACCTTATGATTTCACTCATATGTGGGATATAAAATAGAAAGCAACAAACAGAAACTCATAGACATCAGTATGTTGGCTATTAAAGGGGAATGGAGATGAGGGTGAGTTGAAGAGGGTAAAGGGGGTCAAATATATGGTGATGGAAGTAGACTTGACTTTGGGTGGTAAGCACACAATGCAATATACAGAGGATGTTTTATAGAATTGTACACTTGAAACATATACTTTTATTAACCAATGTCACCCCAATAAATTGAGTAAAATAAAAAAACATGTGAGGCACTTACAGAGATATGATGTTCCTACCTTCAAATGCTAGGAGTCATTAAGGCTCAATGGATAGAGCACACAGAATCTATATCAGGAGATTTGAGATTGAGTTTCTGCCTCTGATTCCGTGTATGACTTCAGGCATGGCATGCCTACAGTCTCTGAGTGTCAGTCTCCACATCCATAAGAGGAGTTAGTATTACAGAGCTTATCTATTGTGCTGGGATACAGAAATACATTATATTCCCTACCCTTTAAAAAAATAATGGTCCCCTTTCTTAAAAATATGGTCTAGATAAATGCTATGATAGTGATTTAAAGGAAAGGCATCATATCAAAGCAAGCATATCAAAGGCAAAGAGACAGACTCTGTTCATATGAGAATGTGGTTGACAGAGGCCCTAAGAGTTCTGACAAGAAGTTGATAGACTTTTTCATTTATTATACTCATCTACTCTATTAAGGCGATTCTAACTTGTATCATTAAGGTAGAAGAGCAGGTAATCGTTTAACTTCAAGCACCTATTTGTTTTTGTTTGTTAATTATGTTTTATTCTCATGGGTTGAAAGCTTTGGAATGAAACCAGTCTGGGCTTTATACTCAAAGATATGATGCAGGAGAACCTGCCCTACTCTTGTACATCTAGGTCAAGGGTGGGGAATCTCCCGCACCTGTGGACTGTATATGGCCTGTGAAATAATTTGGTCTGGCCCTGCCAAGGTAAGTGCAGGCGGGACTCGAAATTCAGTAAATCTAGGAGCTTTTTTCATAACTGATTTTTAAGTTGATAATTTTCTATGGCCCGCAAATGATGTTATAAATATCCAAATGACCTTTGACAGAAAAAAGTTTCCCCACCCCTGATCTAGATAATTGGTTCTCAAACTTTGGTGTGCATCAGGATTATTATCTGGAAAGCTTGTTAAAAATTCGGACTCCCAAGCCCCATCCCTGAAATACTGATTGCATAAGCTCTGGAAGTGACCTAAGAATATACTTTTAATAAGCTTTCCAGTGGTTCTGAGCAATGGTTTGTAGATATCAGCTTGAGAGACCGACTGCTTTAGAATTTGGGTGGAAACGTTTCCATGGTTATTCTTGTTAGAAGTGGCACATTTTGAATTATTAAATGAAAACTCAATAGATGAAAACAATTCTATTTATTATTTTGTTTGTTTGTTTGGAAGCCACTATTGAACCATTGTTAGAAATAAAATTTTACTACATTATCAATTCCAGTATAATTCTTCAGGAACCTATCAACTTTCCTCTTAAGATTCTTATTCTAGGGTTTACATTTTTATCTTTGCTCTACTATTTGTCACATTCCTAAAAATTTTGTCTATTTTCAGATGCCAGGAAGCAACCACTCTCCAAAAAGACAAAGAAATCTCATGTTTATAATGAAGTTGAAGAAAATGACAGTACCTTTGTAAAGCTTCTTAAGACATCAGGAGTTATTCTTAAAACAGGAGAGAGTCAGAATCAGCTAGGTGATATTTCAGTCTAATACTTTTCTCTGGGTATAGTGAATCATGGGTTTTCTAAATAGAAAGGAATGAAGATTAGAAATGGGAGGACCATTCGTCTTGAGACAAGGATAAAATTGAAATTGCTTTTTAGAGAATATTGTTATAGTCTTTGGTCCTGATAAATGCATGTTAAGTAAAGTACTTCTGATTCTTCCCTTTTTTAGAAGAATGTTATATGGTAGTATTGCTTTGTGTTTTCTTGGGAAAAACAAATTAATATCCTGAGAGCAGTGAGATCTGTATCAGAATAATTTTAGAAGAAAATTTATATATCCATATAAGGCATATAAGGGCTTGCTTTGGGGGCATAGATTATTTCATCCTGCTAAGGTTATGGCATGTCTTTTTTAGAACACTTAGTAGCTATCCTCTGTCAAAGCTGAGTTTGTTATTCTGTGGGTTTAGAAGATTTGTGTCTGAATTAGGTTGTAAATATCTTTTTTTTTTTTTTTACTCCCTGAGGATATGTTTTTATTGATTTTAGAGAGAGAGAAACATCTATTGGTTGCCTCCTGTACATGCCCTGACTGACGATTGAACCGGTAACCTAGGTATGTGCCCTGACCAGGAATGGAACCTGCAACCTTTATGGTGTACGGGAGGATGCTCCAACCAACTGAGCCACCTGGCCAGGACTACTAGGTTGTAAATATCTTCATTCATTTCATCAGATAGGAAACTTAATTCTTAAGGAAAGTAAACTATGGTGGGAGATGTTAAAGACTCTGGTGACCAGGTATTCTTTTCTCATAGCTGTGGATCAAATTGTTTTCCAAAAGAAACTCTTTCAGACTCTGAGGAAACATCCGTCTTATCCCAAAGTATGTATTTTCTCCCTGGCACTTTTACTTTTGCTAGCAGTACTCTGGAATTGGAAATTTAAAGGCATTGGCATAAAGTTGAATGTGCTAGAAGATTTTTAGTTAACCCACAGCAAATGTTAAACTAAAAATCTTACTCTTAACCTGTCTTTTTTTTTTTTCCATTAAGATAATAGAAGAATTTGTTAGTGGCCTGGAGTCTTACATTGAGGACCAAGACATTTTCAGGAACTGTCTTTTGCCTTGTGAACGTCAGCAGGATGAGGAAACCAGGTATGGAGAGTAGGCATGGAGCATTGCTGAAATTTAGTCTGTTACACTAACTGGTGAGGAAGGGCAGGGGTGTATGTGTGTGCAGAATACAGTATTTTGGAATTTCACGTTTGATTTATAGTTCTCTTTTCCTCAGAGTTTTATCCTAACTTGTAAATTATTAAGTTTACAATTATAAGGCTAAGAACCAGAGAGTTTTCCAGAACATTTCTCACCTGTATTGATAGAATTTCAATTTTCTACTTTTCCCTGGCTTAAAAGCCATCTTCTAATGTTCTGTATTTCTTATCTACCAGATTAGTTTCTCTTTAAAGGTTATATATTTAACCAATTTTATGGAGAAAGAATAAGAGAAACATTAAAACAAGGAAAACAAATTTCTTTTTTTTACAGCATGGGCACATCTTACCCTAAGAGCCTCATTAAATTGCTTCTGGGAATTGACATATTACAGGTGAGACTGTGCCACTTATTCTGTGAACATTTGTTGGTTGTGATTTGTGGTGTATGCCCAAGCATAAGTGGCTGGAGCATAGGGTAGAGTAGGCTTAATGGGAGGGTTTCAGTTTGCAACAGTTTACAATATCCCGGTTGCTGAAATGCATCTGGTAGGGCAGTGTCTTTGTCTTTGGACTGAGCTGATTAGCCCAATACATCTTGAAGTCTCACTTATTTCTTTGGCTTCCGTTTTCTGTTGCAAAAAGTTTCATCCTGTGTGCCCTGAGTACTTTGTATATCTCTGCCATGTTCACATCTGTGTCATCTCCTATTTAGCTCTTTATTTGCTTATTGAATTGTTTTTGCCCTTTCCCTCTCCTTTATTTTTTAATTTATTGAGTAGACAATACATTGACATGGTTTAAACATCTCAAATTATAAAACTGTATACAATGAAGTCTCCCACCCCATCCTCCATTTTTTCTCTTTTCTTCTCTCCCACTGTTAATCTCCCCGTATTCTTATCTCTTCCTTTTCATTGGAAATCTTTTATTTATTATTATTTTTCAATATGTTTTTGTATCTTTATTGATTTCAGAGAGAGGAAGAGAGAGGGAGAGAGAGAGAAAAACATCAATGATGAGAGTCGTCATTGATCGGCTGCCTCCTGCACGTCCCTGACTGGGGATCTTGCCAGCAAGCTGGGCATGTGCCCTGACCGGGAATCGAACTGTGATCTCCTGGGTCCTAGGTTGATGCTCGGTCACTGAGCCATGCCCGGCCAGGTGGAAATCTTTTTTTAAATTGATATTAGAGAAAGAGAGAGAAACATAGATTTTTGTTCCACTTATTTATGCATTCGTTGGTTGATACTTTTTTTTTTATATGTTTTTATTTTAGAGAGGAAGGGAGAGGGGGAGTCATTGGTTGGTTGCTTCCTGCATGCCCCCCACTAGGGACCGCACCCACAACCCAGGCATGTGCCCTGACTGGGAATCAAACCATGACTTCTTGGTTCCTAGGTTGACACCCAACCACTGAGCCACACCAGCTAGGGCGAACCCTCAACCTTTTGGTGTACAAGACAGTGTTCCAACCAAGTGAGCCTCCTGGCCAGGGCTTTTTTTTGTTTGTTTTTTGTTTTGTTTTTTTGTTAATCCTCACCCAAGGACATTTTTTTCCATTGCTTTATAGAGAAAGTGGAAAGGAGGAAGGGGTAGGGAGGGGGAGAGAGAGAGACATCAATGTGAGAGAGACATCGTGGTTGCCGGGATCAAACCTGCAACCCAAGTACATGCCCTTGACCGGTAATTGAACCCGAGACCTTTCGGTGCAAGGGGTGAAGCTCTAACCACTGAGCCACATTGGCCAGGGCCTTGGGCTGATAATTTTGATTATCTGATTATTTTTTTATTTTTTAAATATATCTTTATTGATTTCAGAGAGAGGAAAGGGGAGAGAGAGGGAGAGAGAGAGAGAGAGAGAGAAGCATCAATGATGAGAGAGTCATTGATCAGCTGCCTCCTGCACGCCCCCTACTGGGGATCGAGCCTGCAACCTGGGCATGTGCCCTGACTGGGAATTGAACCCTGATAGCCTGGATCCTAGGCTGATGCTCAACCGCTGAGCCACGCCCAGCCGGGCTGATTATCTGATTATTTTAATATTGCTTTGATACACATTTTGCAGTTTTTCAGAAGATAAATTGTTGATAAACCTTTGTGTTCCAGTAGCTTCTATTCAAAATATAGGCAGTATTCCTGTGAACATTTTTATAATAAGAGAATTTCAATTATAGCAGGGTTTTTTCCTCTAAGAGCACTTGTTGGAATTATAGCTAATTATACATTTCTTTTGTGTATTTTGAGACCATCCCCTAACTCCCTATGTTTTCTTTTTCAGCCTGCCATTATCAAAACCTTATTTGAAAAGTTGCCAGAATTTCTTTTTGAAAGGTAAGTGGAGTTATCCTGGAATGCTTAAATTACCCTGATGTACGTAAGTTTCTCTCTGAAAAGATTACTCCGAAACATGATTCGTTTCTTTGAAGGTCATATTTATCATGATGCCATATTCTTAAATGACTACTAAGATTTTACTGGGTATCTTTCTTTGACATGTCATCTATGTAGCCCTGGCCAGTGTGGTTCAGTGGTTAGACTGTCGTCCCAAGCACCACAGGGTTTTGGGTTTGATTCCAAGCAAGGCTTATACCCACGTTTCTGGTTTGATCCACGGGAAGCAACCAGTTGACGTCTCTCTCTCTCTCTCTCTCTCCCTCTCGTTTCCTCTCTCTCGAATCAATGAAAAACATATCCTCGAAAGAGAATTAAAAAAAATTATTAAAAAATTTTTTTCACCTGTTTATATGAATACATAGTGCCAGAAGAATACACAATAAGCTGGCAATAGTAGTTATCTCCAAGGAAGGGAGCCAATTGACTGCAGTCAGATATTCCCTGAATACTGTTCTTTACCTTTTCAATTTTATAGGATACCATTTTTTTTTTAAATTTACTCACCACTTTTTTAAAAATTTACTTTAAAAAAATAACTTAGAAAAATGAACAGCCTAATAGACAAGTAGATAAAGGTCATGAACAGACAGTTCACAAAGAAGAAGCACAAGAGCATCAGACATTTTAAAAATACTTAATTTCTTTAATAATCAAAGACATACATTTAAAACAGTAAATACATTTTTTTCATTCTCAAAGGACCTTTCCTATTGAGTGTAATGAACAGGCATGCTTATACATTGCTGGTGAACATATAAATCAGTTCAGTCATCCTCAAGGACAGTAGGTTGTATGTATCAAAACCTTAGATTTTGCATACTCTTTAATGCTCAACCATTTCTTCTAATTTATCTTAAAGTAATAACTGTGAATGAAAGTAGTGATAAGATTACTGTTCAAAGAAACAAAAAATTGCCCGGCCGGGCGTGGCTCAGAGGTTGAGCGTCGACCTAGGATTCAGGCGATCGGGGTTCGATTCCCGGTCAGGGCACATGCCCGGGTTGTGGGCTCGATCAGTGACTCTCTCATCATTGATGTTTCTATCTCTCTCTCTCCCTTTCCTTTCCTCTCTCTGAAATCAATAAAGATATAAAAAAAAATTAAAAAAATAACAAAGTAACAAAAAATTGTAAATAATTGAGATGTTCAACTATAGGAGATTGGTTAAGTAAATTAGGTACATCTGCACAATGGAATATCATGAAGACATTAAAAATTCTAAAGAGGACTATTTGATACCATGCATTAATTAGGGGAAAAAAATCAGGTTACAAATCAGTATTTACAGTTCAGCCTAGTATTTTTTAAAAATTATCTTTATTGTTGAAAGTATTATAGATGTCCCCTTTTTTTAACCCTCATTGATCCCCTCCAGGAGCCTAGTATTTTTTTAATGTATTTATTGATTTTAGAGGGAGAAGGGGAGAGGGAGAGAAAAACGTCGATATGAGAAACATTGATCAGTTGGCTCCCACACACACACCCCCCACTGGGGATCGACACTCAACCAACTAAGCCACACCAGCCAGGGCTGTTTTTTTGTTTGTTTGTTTTTTAAAGATAACATCCACACATACATACACATAGATTCGTATACATATGCGTATCAATAATGGACGTCTGTGGATGACAGGATTATATGTCATTTTAATTTTCTCCTTCATATGTGTTTTTACAGAGTTTTGTATATAATAATAATAAACTTGAAGATTTACCATTAAAAACTCATGCTTTTCTTGTATCACGTGGTGTCTAGCACAGTGCACAAGGCATAGTAAATGTTCAGTAAATGTTAATTGAATGGCTGAAATGCATGCTATTGTATAAGTCAGAAAGGCTAAGTTCCTTGTCTTCTCATCCTAACATTTCAGTGTGAACAGTGATGGAATCAACATGCCCCGACTCATCATCAGTCAACTGAAATGGCTTGATAGAGTTGTGGATGGCAAGGTAGGCTTTGGGACTTTTTCTATTTTAGATTTAGAGAGTGCATTTTCCACACTTAACCAAACTTTGAGAATTTGCAGGGGTTTCTTTTTCCCCCATTCTAAACAGAAAAAAAATCACATTTTAAAATTCATTAAGTAACTTTTTTCAGCTTTGATAATTTGAGGATCATGGGTATTTCACTCTTTAAGTTTCTCCAAAAAAAAGAGAAATTTACCTACTTATGATGGCTGGGTATCATTTATTAAATAAATATTTGGGAAGAAATTTAGTTTTTCAACTGTGTTTTATTTCTCAAAAGTGATATGATCCCAAACCACGATATTTCACTGCAGATGTTTTAATTTGACTATATACAGTAGTCTCCACTTATCTGCAGTTTTGCTTTTTGTGGTTTCAGTTACCCATAGCCAAGTATAGTAGGAAAAGGTTAAATTTTCCCAACTATTGACATTTCTGTTCCTGACATCCAGCTGTCAACACTTTTATGACTTGATAGTCCAGGATCAGCTGAAGTAGATAGATCCTCCTTCTAACGTATTGCCAAAAGGTCAATAGTAGCCTAATGTTACATCATAACATCTGCATCATTCACCTCACTACATCTCATCATGTAGGCATTTTATCGTCTCACATCATCATAAGAAGGGTGAGTACAGTACAATAAGATATTTTGAGAGAGACCATACTCACATAACTTTTTTTATTATAGTACATTGTTATAATTGTTCTATCTTATTATTAGTTATTGTTAATCTCTTACTGTGCCTAATTTATAAATTAAATTTTATCATAGGTGGGTATGTATTGCAAAAACCATAGTATACATAGAGTTTGTTACTATCCGTGATTTTAGGCATCCACCAGAGATGAAGGAGGATTATACTATTGAGGAGAATTTCAGGAAGCTTTTGCAATTATGTTATTTGTTATCAAGCACCTTGGTAAAGTTGACTCTTTTTATTTTTTTTAAGAAAAATTTGTTTTCCATTTTATTAAATTTTAAAAATTTGGATAGAAAAATACAGAAAGTAAATTTTGCATGCATCATGTGATCTTTAGATATAAATGAAGAGATTATAAATAAAATCACAAAGTAAAGAGCAGTTGAATTAAGCCCATAAAAAGTAGAAATTTCTGCCCTAGCCAGTTTCGCTCAGTGGTAGAACATTGGCTCACAGACTGAATGGTCCCAGGTTCGATTCTGGCCAAGGGCACATACCTCAGTTGCAGGCTCAATCCGTTGCCCCAGTCGGGGCACATGCAGAAGGCAACCAGTCAATGTGTCTCTTTCACATTAATGTCTCTCTCTCTCTCTGTCTCTCCCTCTACTCTCTCTGAAAAGCAATGGAAAAAATATATCCGCTGGTGAGGATTAAAAAAAGTAGAAATTTCTGTGTGTCACAAATATATTACATGAATTAAAAGACAATGACAGACTTGAGAAAAATATTTGCAGTGATTATGAGAAAAAAGAGAACCATAAGGATAAATATAAAAAAGTTCAATTGAAAACTAAGTAAGGGTTCTAAAAGGTTATTCCCAAGAAAGCTAATACAAATGTTTAATAAATGTAAGAAAAAATTATTCAGCATCATTAATCAAATAAATTGTAGTTAATCCGATAGTACTTTTTTTTTTTTTTACTTTTTATTGAATTTATTGGGGTGGTGACATTGATTAATAAAATTATATAGGTTTCAGTGTACAGTTCTATAATCATTTGTATATTGTATTGTGTGTTCATCACCCCAAGTCAAGTCTCTTTCCATTACCATTTATCCATCCTATACCCTCTTCTACCTCCCCTACCCCCCTTTCCTTCTGGTAATTTTGCAATTATTGTGATTACCAGAGGGAAAGGGGGGCAGGAGGAGAAAGAATCTCCCCAGAAGTTGAATCTGTTTTGAGCCTAGTGCTTAAAGCCCTTTCTTTTCAGAGATCCTAAAATCATCCTGTTAATTTTTGTCAGATATTCCAAAGTTTAATCTTTACTTGGAAGAACATGAGTCTTCGAGTTTCATCTGGGCTGGAATTTTGTCTGTCATTTATTGTGTATCATTGAGCAACACATAGCCGCACATTTTAAAAATGAGAGTTGTTACAGAAACCCTATAAAGTTGTGAGGATTAAATGAAATAAAATATATAACAGACCAATTAGGTCATATACCATCCAGGTTACTTTTTTTTCTCCTTACCATCCCATGTATGTAAATTTCTGGGTCATTTACCTCTGAATTTTGGCTTCAAGCTTGAATGTGTGTGTAGTTGTCATGCTGTACATAAAATAATTCCAGCTCTACATTTCATGAGTAGGAAGTCTTTGGGTAATATGCTCCAATCCAAATAGTCTCCTCCACTGTAGGATCTCACCACCAAGATCATGCAGCTGATCAGTATTGCTCCAGTGTACCTTCAGCATGACTTTATCACCAGCCTACCTGAGATCCTAGGGGATTCCCAGCATGCTGATGTGGGGAAAGAACTCAGGTGGGTAAGCTTCTCTTAGAAGTTACCACTGTTGCCATCCTAAGCAAGGCTCCACTCTGGGAGCCTTATCACTGCAGTATGAAAAAAGTAGTAGTAATTTGTTCTTTTTTATAGAAAAGGGGATGATTCTTACCTACAATGAGTAGGGTGTGGGATTTGACTTGGTTTTCTAATAATGAGTCTATATTTAGTAGATCCATCTACTTTCTTTTAAAGGTTTATTTGTTGTAAATATGCAGCCTGGCTTAGGATTAGGTATATAAATTTGGTCTGTGGAGACTTAAATATGATCCCTTTGTTCTGTTAGCATTTCCTCCACCCAAGGGGTCCTCAGTCATGACTGCATATCCAAATCATTTGTGGCACGTATTAAACATCTACGTTCTTTGGTTCCTAAATGATTCATTCTAATGCACATTGCTGCACCAGAGCCATTGCCAAAACTCACTGCTTACTATCATTTACGTGAAAAATAGTAATTGGTAGGGCAGTAATGAAGAAGGGGAGAACAATATCGCTTTGTAATAGTGTGTCTGTTTTAAGGCAGCTTCTTATCTTGGTAGTAGTAGTTTTAAAAAATTTGGTTTGTAATACGTCCTTTTCTGTAGCTGTCTGCAAAGCTACCTCCAAAAATTTTTGCTTGTCCTTATACTTTTGGGCAGGATGCTCCCTATGGGTATAACACTGTACCATCCACTTTGCCTGCTTAATTCCAGCTGTCCTTTTGTGTAGCCTTCTCTTAGAAGTTACCACTGTTGTTCTCTACCCTGTGCTCCTATAACACCCTGCACATATATCTGTCATATTTATCACATCATTTTAATTGAAGCATTTTTTTTTCTTTTCTCAGGAAAGATATGTACTAAACTCAGTAGTGGGTTACCTTTGTTTTGGGTAGTGGAGATGATGAGGGAGGGTGTCTTCTCGCTACTCTGTTGTTTGAATTTCTTATAATGAGCATGTATTTTTAATCAAAACAATTTTAATGAAACACACTATAAACAGATTTAATGGGAAGTAAGTATATCCTTTTTTCCCATACTCTAAGGGATTTTCCCAAGTTCTTACCTGCCCAGCTCTGTTAAAAGTTGTACACCTTTTCTTTTTCCACCACTCACAGTGACCTTCTAACAGAGAATACTTCACTCACTGTCCCTATCCTCGATGTCCTTTCCAGCCTCCGACTTGACCCACAGCTCCTGTCTAAGGTAGGAAAGATTCTGCTTTCCAGAAGCAGAACTAGCTCTCTTACCTTCCACAATCAGTGTCAGTCAGTCATTGCCTTGGAGCAATTGTATGTAATGGAAATTTCCTTTTGAAACAATATTGAATGACATTTGATCTCTTGTTCTTTTCGATGAATTTCATGTTCCATACTATGACAGATTCACTGCTCTGTTTTAAGCAGTAAGTTTTAGTGGTAATCTATTTTGCCTGACTATTTACAGCTGCTCTAATAATAATTTTTTATACCTTCCTCTAGCCAGTGGAAAATTTAGGCTCCAAATTGTAAGATGATAACACACATTTATCACAAGAAGCTGTGGTGTTAACAATTGAAAGCTTGTAATTTGGGAAAAAATAAAACAAGGTGCTTTTTTCTTCCTAAATTATATGTGAGAAAACTTAGAGAAGTGATTTTTCTTATTTTACCTACCAAGTCAGTACTAGGTTGAAGTATTAACATGAAAATGTTTAAGGTTTTCATGCTTTTTATGTTTAGGTCCGCCAGTTGGTAATGGGTAAGCTGTCATCTGTCCAATTGAACGACTTACCTGTGATAATCAAGTTCATTCTTCATTCCGTAACAGCCACGGATGCACTTGAGGTACCTTATTACTTCCCAACAAACACTAATAGTGTGCTAGATCCTAGAGAATACAGTGAAGAGCAGTGGTACCTTTGTGAAACTCAGCAACCAAAAAAGACTAGCCTAGATGAAGGTAAATTATTTAAATTAATAGGTTCTAATTGCTCTTCTCTGTCCCCAAACTAGTTTATAATGCTCACTAATCCAGATGGTACTCAGGGGAGAGAATGGAGCTACTGACCAGATTTATTGTTCTAGATAAGCTGCTACAGGTTACATTTGCTATTTCATTGTAATACCTCAAGTTCTGCAATTTTGAAGGGCATGACATACTATACTTGCATTAGCTATTTTCATCAACTCTTTTTCAAAATACTTTGTCTAACATTTAATAATTCTACTTCCTCAGTCCTTCAGGAGATTGTTATGGTTCTGTTGAGAGAGTGGACTGTGCCTATCTCCTATGCACAAGCAGAACACATAGCTAATATTTGTTTTCCACAGGTAATTTCTGAACTTCGGGAGAGGTTGGATCTGCAGCATTGTATTTTGCCATCATTGTTTCAGGCTTCCCAAAGCAAGTTGAAAAATAAAGGCCGAACACGGTATAAGCTTATTGACTGTTACCATTCTTTTTCTCACATAGGCAAGGAATGTTTTTTGACATTTATCCTGAAGCCAGGATAGCAGATCTTAATACTTACAACTATAAATAATGGCAGTAATATTACACTCATGTAATACTGTACATTTTTTCAGGGGGGGGGTGGGGGGGTGGGGGGGGGGGTGTGTGTGTGTGTGTGTGTTTGTTTGTTTTCTCTCTCATGGCTGTTCACATCACTCCCAGATAGACTACAGTACAAGTTTATTAGCCATTTCACACATGAGTTGGGACTTGTTCCAGGGTACATGGCCAGTAAATCAGAACCCAGATCTTACAGGTTGTTCTTAGGTGGAAGAATGATTTTATTCCCCTTCTGCTACTTGTAGTTCTTCAGGAAATCAAGAAAACAGTGATGAGGACTGTGTTTTTCTTCTCTTTGATGTAATAAAGTCAGCTGTTAGATATGAGAAAATCATTTCAGAAGCCTGGATTAAGGTGAGTGAGATCTTTGGAATTTTAAATATTAAGGAGGAAATGGGTGACAATTAGTGACATGTATAAGTAAAGAAAGGTAAGTTGAAATAAAAGTCATTCAGGTAGAAATGATAGATAGTGGTTGCTTGGTTCTCAGATAAGAGGACCAAGGCATGTTGAATAAGGTAAGAAGTGTTCTACTAATATGTTGTAATATATTTGTGACCCTTGTTTTTCCAGGCAATTGAACGTACTGCCCCAGAGTCTGAACACAAGGTAATGTTAATTTACTATGAATTTTAAATATTAAAATTAGTGAAATTGGCTAGTGTGTGGTTTTTTCCCTGCTTTCTTTCTTCTACCCTCCAGTCATCCCTTCCATGTCTTCTCTAGCTGCTCTAATAAAAATGAGTCATCTGGCCCTAGCTGTTTTGGCTCAGTGGTAGAGTGTCAGCCTGAGGCCTGAAGGGTCCTGGGTTCGCTTCTGGCCAAGGGCACATACCTCGGTTGCAGGCTCAATCCCCGCCCTGGTTGTAGCGAGTGTAGGAGACAACCAATTGATGTGTCTCTCTCACATCGATGTTTCTCTCTCCCTTCCACTGTCTCTGAAAAGCAGTGGAAAAAAATATCCTCAGGTGATGATTAAAAAAAAAAAAATGAGTTGTCTGGGGAAGATAACATGAAGGAGCGACTTTCCAGATGGTCTTCCCTACTCATTTATCCTGGCAATAAATTAAACCCAAAATATCCGTAAGGGAAAATATTAACATTTCAAACAAGCATAGTGAGTTGAGGTCAAAGAAGCCAAGTACCTGCTGCTGAGAAGTTGAAGAGTCACCTGGGTCATCAGTCAGTTCCCTGTATCTGTTTGATTTTCCTCCCTCTCACCAGATAGAATTGATAAGATAATTGCATTCCATATTGTAGTTCTCTTTGCCCGTGCAGACCTGATCAGAGTGAATCCATCCACTGTCAAGGCAATGATACTGAATTTGTCTTAATTCCGGAAATATTTTCTGTCAAGAAGCCAGATGATTGAATTTTTTATGTACTAATTAGTTTCCTTTAAGGATTTTTTTTTTAGTTGGAATCTGTTTTGTTTTGTGGGGTTTTCGTTAGTTGGATTATTTAATTATTGGATGAGTATTTTTTTAAAAAATATATCTTTATTGATTTCAGAGAGAGGAAGGAAGAGGGGGAGAGAGAGAGAGTTGAAACATCAATGATGAGAGACTTGTCATTGATTGGCTGCCTCCTGCATGCCCCCGGCTGGGGGTCCAGCCCGAAACCTGGGCATGTGCCCTGACCGGGAATCGAAACCACGATCTCCTGGATCCTAGGTTGATGCTCAACTGCTGAGCTACACCGAGCTGGGCATGATGAGTATTTTTAAAGCTTTTATGATATTGAATAAAGCAGTGAAAAAGTAACTTTTTGTAGGGAGACAAAATCAAAATACCCTAACACAACTGTTTTTATTTTTGCATGACCCTTGGCCACCTGCATACCTATTTTTACAGATATCTAATCATTGTATAAATATAATTTTGCATTCTGATTTTTTTCCTCTTGATATTATGTCGTATACTTTTTGCATGCTACTGCATTCTTTATTGTCATTTTTAGTAGATGTATTCTGTTCTCTTGTAAATGATTCTCAATTTTGGTGCCTAAATGAGTGGGGCCTTCCGTGAAGGTATGTCACAAGTAATTTATTTTTGTTTTTTTAAATTAGAACATCTAACCTTTATTAAAATATTTTATTTATAATTGACATATTAGTTTCAGGAATATAGGATAATGGTCCGGTATTTGTATATGTTGCAAAATGATCACCACAGGTCACCATAGTTACAAATTTTTGTCTTGTGATCTACTCTCTCAGCAACTTTCAAATATATAGTACAGTATTATTAACTATAGGCACCATGCTATACATTATATCTTCATGACTTATTTTATAACTGGAAATTTATACCTTTTGACCCATTTTGCTCATCCCCCGCTCCCTACCTCTGGCAACCACCAATCTGTTCTCTGTGTCTATGAGCTTGGATGTTCTGCTTTGTTTTGTTTTTTAGGTTCCACAAATAAGTGAGATTGTGTTCTATTTGTCTTTGTCTGACTTATTTCACTTAGTATAAAGCCCTAATGGTCCATCCATGTTGTTGGCAAATGGCAAGATATATATTATGCCACATTTTCTGTATCCATTCATTTATCTGTGGATGCTTAGGTTGTTTTCATGTCTTGGTTATTGTAAATAGTGCTGGGGATGCAGATATCTTTTCAGATTAGTGTTTTTGTTTTCTTCAGATAAATACTCAGAAGTGGAATTGCTGGATCATATGATGGTTATATTTTTAATTTTTTGAGGGACCTCCATACTGTTTTCCATATTGGCTTGCACCGATTTACATTCCCACCAACAGTGCACAAGGGTTTCCTTTTCTCCACATCCTCACTAGCACTTGTTATGTGTTGATTTTTTTTTTTTATGATAGCCATTCTGACAGGTGTGAGGTGATATCTCATTGTGGTTTTGATTTGCATTTTCCTGATGATTAGTGATGTTGAGCACCTTTTATGTACCTGTTGGCCATCTGTATGTCTTTGGGAAAATGTCTGTTGAAATTCTCTGCCTGTTTTTTATTTATTTTACTTTTTCTCTACCCCCTTTTTGTTGTTAATTCTCACCTGAGGATATTTTTTTCCAATTCTTTTCAGAGAGATGGGAGGGAGGGAGGGAGGGAGGGAGGGAGGGAGGGAGGGAGGGAGGGAGGGAGGGAGGGAGGGAGGACAGAGAGAGAGAAACATCATGTGGGAGAGAGACATCGTCTGGTTGCCTCCCGCATGCACTCTGACCAGAGACAGAGAAGGAACTCACAACCAAGTACATGCCCTTGCCCAGGAACTGAACCTGAGACCCTTTAGAGGGCAGGACAATGTTCTAACCACTGGGCAACACCGGCCAAAGCAGGCTCTCTGCTCATTTTTTTTTTTTTAAATAGGTCTTTATTGATTTCAGAGAGAGGAAAGGCGAGGGAGAGAGAGAGAGAGAAACATCAACGATGAGAGAGAGCCATTGATCGAGCCCGCAACCCGGGCATGTGCCCTGACCAGGAATCAAACCCCGATTGCCTGGATCCTAGGTCGACGCTCAACCACTGAGCCACGCCCGGCTGGGCTCTCTGCTCATTTTTTAATTGGGTTGTTTTTTGCTGTTGACTGTGAGTTCCAAGTAGTTTGTTTTACTCTTCTTTGTCTTGATTGACTTTTTAAAACTTTTTTCTTTAACATAGGTAACATAAGCTAATTGGAGGGGGACCTACAAAAAATCTAAAAATGTAAAAAATAAAGTTTCCTCCATTTTCTGTCCCATTCTTCAAGGATAATCATTCTTCTAGATTTTTTTCCTGTTCATACACAAGCTGTTGATGTGTGTGAGTACAGACTTGCCCACTCTTATACATATATGGACTTGGGTACTGTTTTTACAAAAATAGAGTTTTACTCTAATTATTATCTTGCAGGTTGCTTTTTTAAAACATTTTTACACAATATGTTGTGAATGTCGTCAAAAAATATAGCCTTATTTTTACTGGCTATATAATATTCTGACAGTGCCTATCATTAATTTAACCTTTTTCATATTGACATATTCATAGTCCAACTTTTCACAAAGTAATTTTCCTAATAAAATATATACTGAAGTTGGGAAGTGCTTTAATCTTTTTTTAAATAAATGTGAAGATATTTAAAGTTCTTTCTGCAATAATATCACTTTCACTTGTATTCCAATGTTTTCTTAAAAGATACCAGTGGTTAATAGTTGTGACACTTCATTTCTCTGAAAATAATTCTGGGTTTTGTGAAAATGTAGGTGATACTCCTGTGGATATGTTGAGCAAATGAGGGTCATCCATTCTGTATTTTAATGGAAAAAATTGAGAGCTGCTATTTCATTGTAGTAAATGTATTGATTTATTAAACTTTTTTCCTCTTGTTGCATATTTATTGACAATAGACTTTTGACCTGGTGATACTTCTCATCATCTATAGCACCAACACTCAGACAAAGAAGTACATTGAAAGGGTGCTAAGAAATAAGATTCGATCAGGCTGCTTTCAAGAACAGCTGCTGCAGGCTACATTCTATATTCATCACTTGGTAAGTGTCAGAGAATTAGACAACATTATTGTGAAAGGTATAGAGAGGTCATTTTAACCTTTCCTATCCAGTGTGGGAATCCTGACACTACCATTTTGCTGGGTGTTGATCTTTGACAGGGAGCTCAGTATACAGTGGTACCTTGGTTTTTGAACTTCTCCGTTGATGAACATTTCGGTTTATGAATGCCGTAAACCCAAAAGTAAATGCTTTGATTTTTGAACATGCCTCGGAAGTCGAACATGCTACACAACTTCCACTGAGTGCAAGATCCTGAGGCCTAGCTGTTGGCTGTTGATCCCTTGGTTTTTGAATGTTTCAGAACTCAAACGGTCTTCCAGAACAGATTACATTAAAAAACATAGTAGGATTATTACTTACCTTGATGGAGACATTATGATGTTAATAAAACCAACCTAAGATTGTTTTTCATCTTTTTAGCGAAAATTGTTTTATGTTGAGCTTATTAGACTTAAACCCCAAATTCTTTTTCACAGGAAGTATTTTAATTCTGGTCTTCTAATTACATACTTACATAAGTTGATTTTTAACCTAAAATGGAAGGGTTTACAGCTCCTATTTTATATTTCATCTTGTTAATTTCAGCCCATTATTCAAGCTGATTGAGACTTTTGAATCTTACTTTTCTAGCTCTGTATTATCTAAAGCCTGATAGACTTACCTTGTGCATTTGTTCTAAGTAGTTTTTGTTTTTTCTTTAAAAGAACAGTTTATTGATTTTTAGAGATAGAGGAAGGGAGAGAGAGAGAGAGAGAGAGAGAGAAAAATATGGATTTGAAAGCGTAACACTGATCAGCTGCCTCCTGCACGCCTCCTACTAGGTATGAAGCATGCAACCTGGGCATGTGCCCTTTACTGGGAATCGAACCGGCAACCTCCTGGTGCACAGGATGATGCGGAACCTACTGAGCCACACTGACCAGGGCCTAAGTAGTTTTTAAAAACTCTGAGCATAAAAGAACCAGAGGAATGCTAGTAGAGACATTATAATCATGCATCTATTGAACCTTTCAACACCGACCTTAGGTGATTGTTCCTGTTGAAATATAAACCATTCAAATTAGTATTTTGTGAGCTAGGAATGGTGTTTTCAGGTGAATATTTAGGATATTAACAGTGTAAACCTTAGAAAACTGGTATACCAGTGGTTTGGGGCTTGACTTAGGAACTAATGAAAATATGTAGTTGGGCCTTAAGATTTTATATTTAGAAATGGACTTAATATTTGTATTATTTTATCTTGCCATTCTTTCTGTGCTTATTTCTGGCAATAATATATGTTTTGGGCTGTAATTTTCCATAGGGAAGAAACCATATATAATTTTTTACTGTATTTTCCTCAGTAAAGCATTATACCCAGTTCATTGTTTAACTTTAAGATTTTCTTTTTATTGTGATGATATCAGTAAAGAAGCTGGGCTTAATAGCTGGTTTTTTACTCTGGACCCATTAATGCCTTCTTGGTATGACAAGACCAGTTCTCTTCTTGGTCTTCTTTAAAAAAAATCAGTTTAATTAGCATTGAACCTTATAGATTGATTTCAAATTATAACCAAGGCAGAGCAAACCTATTATATTGCTAAGGAGGCTGTATAACTTTGTGAGGAAATTGAGATTTAGAAGATCTAGATTCTAATCCCAAATTGGGCAGATACAAACAGTGCTATTAGACTTGTAATTTAACTTCTTTGAGCTTCAAGGTCAATTCTTATTTATATGTTAAATTCCATTGATCTGGAGAGAAAATTCAGAATGATGAAGGATTAGTCTGAGTAAAACAAAGATGAAGGTTTCTTTAGTTAACATGAGAGTTGGCGGGAAGATACCTCACATTCTATAAGGGTTAGCAACTCTAGGTGCTATAATAACTTAAACCCACAGCTTTTTTTCTCTCACCTCTTCCCCCTCAAGGTTCTTAAGGATGTTTGTCCGTCCATTCTGTCGCTGGCTCAGAATTTGTTGCACTCCCTAGACCAGAGTATAATTTTATTTGGCAGTCTCCTATACAAATATGCATTTAAGTTTTTTGACACTTACTGCCAACAGGTATGTTGAAATATTTATTTTGGAAAGGAGGGAAAGGGAAGAAAGTCACATGCTATTCCAAATGACTTGCATGTGATCTGATGTTTATTTCTTGTTGATTGGAGGCATTGAAGGAGAAAGAGCTCTGAACTGGGAGTTGGGAAAACTTAGTTCTAGTCACAGTCTTGATAAAAGGGAGAGACTGGGCTGGAGGATCAAACTTTGTTTTGAGCTTAAAATTCTTTGAGTCTAAGATGAAGATTCCGATCCAGTGTGCTCTGAATAAACTGTGGCTTAAAGGGCTGAGATTATCAGGAGGTTGTCACAGTACAGGAGTTGCAGTCTTAAAATTTAGCTGCAAATAACTGCCAATTGATCCTGGAGTTTCCTAAAGGAAAAAATGTGGCAAAAAAAAAAGAGAGAGAAAGCCTGAGGGTTTAACCCTATTCCTATGAATGTGAAACACAAAATTTAATAGCACATGTCCACAGAGGGAGGGCTATACTTGTAGGAAGCGATTATGAAAATGAAGAGCAAAGTATCTTATTTTGTATTTGTTATATGTGCTACACCTATTATTAACAGTGTTAAAATACATTTGAATGGAAGTTTTCAAAATGAAGACAAAGTTTTATAAATTTAAACTGGCAATAGATCGAGCTGACGTGAGCTAGCTATTGCAGCTGAGGAAGCCAAATGACTTGGTATGGAGCAGCAGTATAAAGGAAAAGAAGAATGGCATTTGAGACATTTTTTCAAACCATCTTATTATCTTAAAAACACTATTATGACACATTTGCTTGAAATATACAAGTATAACAGATAAAAACTTCCAAAACCTTTAGATCCTCGAAGGCCATCTTTTCAGTAAATTTCAGTAAATTAAATACAACCACAAGTTAAAGGGTAATTTTTTAACCCATATGAGAAAGAGAAATACTATTCCATGTAGAAAAATCAGGAGGGTTTAGATCAGCAGTTTTCAACCTTTTTAACCTCCTGGCACACATAAATTAATTAATGAAATTCTGTGGCACACCAAAAAATATATTTTTTACTAATCTGACAAAAAATAGGTATAATTTTGATTCATTCACACCAAATGGCTATTGCTGTGTTTGGCTGTTGTCATTTTTTTAATTTGACAGTCTAAGGGAAAAGAGGTCAGTATCCCTGGCTAAATAGTCAGGTATTACGTGTTTTAAAAATTCTTACGGCACACTGGTTGGAAATCACTAGTTTAGATAATGTTCACTCTGTAGATAATTATGAGAAATGACTGGATGGTAGTGTAGTTAGATTTGGCATAATCCTAAACCTCCTGAATCCAACATTAATGAAAACTAGATAATAAAATTAGGTGATGGGATAGGGTGGATTGAGATTTTAACCTAGTTGAGATTGGAATGGCCTCAGGCCTGAACCCCTTTAAGATGGCTGTACCGTATTTTTGCCTCATACTGTCTTGTTGCCTCTTCTCTGTATAGGAAGTGATTGGTGCCCTAGTGACCCATATCTGCAGCGGGAGTGAAGCAGAAGTTGATATTGCATTGGATGTACTCCTAGAGCTGGTAGTTCTAAACCTATCTGCTATGAGGCTGAATGCTGTCTTTGTGAAGGTATCTATTCCCTCAGTGGACATATATTGAATCATTTTTCTTTTTTGCATATATCTGAGAGAGAGCTTCTGTTAGCAACAATTATTTCGTACTCTAAATATTAAGCACTATAATTGGTAGGAGGGGGTAAGAAGGAGGTGAGGTGATGTGATGGGCAGATAATAGAAAAAAATAACTCATCTATGTATTAATTCATGCAGCAAATATTTTTTTAATGCTGAACTATGTGCTAGGCTCTATTTTTGGTCTGTGGATACAAAAGTCAGTCCTTGCCTTTGATGTTAGAAAGTAAGATACATAAGTAAGTCATTATAAATACATGAATTCTCTAATAAAGATAAAGTGCTGTAGATACACCCGAGCAGGAATAATTAATTTGACCTTGGGGAAGTTTTCAAAGAAGAGGTAACATTTGAGTGATTCTTGAAGGATGGGGATCATTTGATAAGGGAAAGGAGGGAAAGTGCATGTAGGCACAGGACAGTTTGAACAGGAGCAGATTGACACCCAAGTCCATGGTGTGCCTGAGAGGACAAGCAGACTAGTATGGTTGGCAAATAGAATATATGGTGAGAAGTGGTGGGAGTGAGGCTTGGAAGACACAGAACAAGGCCAGATTATGAAGGGTCTGAAATCCCATGCGAAGAGTTTCAACTTTATCTTATAGACAATAGGAATCTATTCCAGATTTTTATGAGGAAACTGCCATAATTAAGTCTGGGCTTTGAAAGATAACTGTATTGGCCATGATAGCCCCATATTAGGGATGAGAAAGCTGAGGTTTTGCCCAAGGTAAAAAAGTAAGCAGTTTCCTTGTGACTCTTCAGAGTGAATAATTTATGAAATAGAAGCTAAGATGATAAGGAATAAGGTCAGAGACATTACTTTTGGCAGAATATTGTTTTCACTAAGAAATAGGTAAGGGTAGAGAAAAAGAATGGGGAGAATGAGGAGGTATGTTAGGATGACTAAGCAGAATGTCTGCCCTCTGGGCTCTTAGCATAGCTTGAAAGAACCTGACCTTTAGTGCACAGATAAGTGCCTGGCTATCTGTGTATGTCCCTTGTAAGGATTCAGTTTTTTTTTTTATTTGAAGGGAAAAAATGTTAGTTGCTAACCATATCATTGGCATTTTTTTTCTCACAGGGCATTTTGGATTATCTAGATAAAATGTCCCCTCGGCAAATACGAAAACTCTTCTATATTCTCAGCACACTGGCATTTAGCAAACAGCATGAAGGTAGCAGTCACATCCAGGTAAGAGGCAGTGTGTTGAGAAAGAATCTTAAACCTCTTTATTTTTAAAAATTATTATTTTTTAAATCTTTAAGGTTTTTTTTTTTTCTTTTTTTAAAATATGTCTTTATTGATTTCAGAGAGAGAAAGGGAGGAGAGAGATAGAAACATCAGTGATGAGAGAATCATTGATCAACTGCCTCCTGCATGCCCCCTACTGGGGATCAAGCCCACAACCCAGGCATGTGCCCTGATGGGGAATAGAACCATAATCTGGATCATAGGTCGATGCTCAACCTTTTGGCCACACCAGCCAGGCTCTAAAACCTCTTTAATTGAAATTTACTGTAAAAAAAAAAAATCAGTCTAGCCTGTGTAATAGTAGAAATAGAGAACATAATCATAGTCCCAGCATTTGTTTATTCTTTTTGTGCCACAAAAAGGTGCCTACTGTGTGCCAAGCACTGAGATGTTAGGTATTTTAGCCCTTCTGCAGGGAAATGGGTCTGTAATCAACTAACTATGAAACTGAGTAAGAAAAGTCATTCATATTCTGTGCTGAGTGCCTAGGGGGCACAGAGAATTCTACATCATCTGGGCTTGCTTTCTTTTGTGAACCCCATTCATTGAAAAAGCCAGGCAGCCCTGGCTGGCATGACTCAGTGGTTAGAGCATAGGCCTGTGCACCAAAGGGTCACTGGCTAATTTCCAGTTAAGGCCACTTACCTGGTTTGCAGGTTCCCTGCCCCTGGTTGGGGCGCGTATAGGGGGCAACTAATTGATGTGGCGCTCTCACATCAATGTTTCTCTGTCCTCTCTCTCCCCCTCCCCCACTCCCTTCCACTCTCTCTAGAATCAGTGGAAAAATATCCTCCTGTGAGGATTAACAGAAAAGAAAAAGAAAAAGCCAGGCAAAGGACTAAAATAAGAGGAGATTAGGTTGGAATCTTAACACATGGCTCTTTTGTATCTTTGGTGCCACCCTGTGGCAGTAATTCAAATAAATAAATTGGCTAGGTAATATGTACAAAATTCGAAAGGTGTAGAAAGGTAGTGAAAAATAAGTCTCTCCTTCTCTCAGTCCTCTAAACATCTAGCTCTCTAAAGATAGTCACTGTTATTAGTTTATAGCTTTTTGAGATGTTCTGAGCATTTACAAATTTATATTTACCTATATTCCACTCCTTACCCTCTTGTTCTACATCCTGACTTTTTCATGTAGCAGTACATTTTGGAGATTGCTTCACATCATTAATTTAGAGCTATGCCATTATTTTATTTTTTAATTGTGGTAAAATATACGTAACATAAATTTTACTGTTTTAATAATTTTTACGTGTACAATTCAGTGGCATTAAGTACGTTCACAATCTATACTCAGAATTTTTTCATCATCCCAAACAGAAATTATGTACCTGTTAAGCAGTAATTTCCCATTTCCATTCCCTCCAGCCTCTGGTAACCTCTAATCTACTTTCTGTCTCTGAATTTGCCTATTCTAGGTACCTCATTTAAATAGAGTTGTACAATAATTGTCTTTTTGTATCTGGCTTATTTCACTTGGCATAATATGTTCAAGGTTCATCCATGTTGAAGTATATAGAACTTCATCTCTTTTTATGGCTGAATAAAAGTCCATTTTATGTGTATTAATATATATACTACATGTAGTTTATCCATTCTTTTTTTTTTTTTTAATATATCTTTATTGATTTCAGAGAGAGGAAAGGAGACGGAGAGAGAGATAGAAACATCAATGATGAGAGAGTCATTGATCGGCTGCCTCCTGCACGCCCCCGACTGGGGATCGAGCCCGCAACCCAGGCATGTGCCCTGACTAGGAATCGAACCCCTATCTCCTGGATCCCAGGTTGACGCTCAACCACTGAGCCACTTCTGGCCAGGCTATCCATTCATTTGTTCGTGGACACTGGGCTTTTTCCACCTTTTCGCTATTGTGAATGATACTAGGAACATAAGTATATAGGTCACTCACTGAGTCCCTATTTTCAGTTCTTTTGTGTATATATCTAGGAATGGATTTGCTGAATCATATGGTGATTATGTTTAACGTTTTGAGGAACCACCAAACTATTTTCCACAGTGACTGAACCATTTATGTTCCTATGAATATTTGAGGGTTCCAGTTTATCCACATCCTCACCAACACTTATTTTTCATATTTAAATTGTAACCATCCTACTGAGTGTGAAGTGGTATCTCACTGTTGTTTTGATTTGCATTTCCCTAATGACGAACATCTTATGTGTTTATTGGTCATTTGTATATCTTCTTTGGGAAAACATCTGTTCACATCCTTTGCTCACTTTTTAAATGGGTGTTTTTATATTATTTTTTATGTAGTAATTCTTTATATATTATGCATATTAATTCCTTATCAGATATATGATTTACAAATGTTTCCTCCCATTCTATGGATTGTCTTTTCACTCTTGATAGTGCCCTTTGATACAGTTTTGATGAAGTCAACTTTATTTTTTTGTTGTTGTTGCCTGTGTTTTTGGTGTCATAGTTAAGTAAAACATTGCCAGATCCAAAGTCATGAAGATTTTCCCCTATGTTAACCTGGCTGAAGTGGCTCAGTTGGTTGAGCGTTGTGCCATGCACCAAAACGTCACTGGTTCAATTCCCAGTCAGGGCACATGCCCAAGTTGCAGTTTCGATCCCCAGTCAGGGTATGTGCAGGAGGCAACCGACTGATGTTTTTCTCACATCAGTGTTTCTCTGTCTCCTCCTCCTCTCCCTTCCCCACTCTCTCTCAAAAAAAAAAAAAAAGTTAAAAAAAATAGTTAAAAAGATTTTTCCTTATGTTTTCTTCCAAGAATTTTATATTTTTGGCTCATAAACTTAGATCATTAATTCACTTTGAGTTAATTTTCGTATATGATATAAGGTAAGGGTTCATTTTCATTTTGTAAAAATAATTGTTACTGATTTTTAGAAAGAAAGAGAAAGGGAGAGGAATAGAGAGACAGAAACATCAATGAGAGAGAAACAACATTGATCGGCTGCCTCCTGCATGCCTCCTACTGGGGATCAAACCCACAACCTGGGCATGTGCCCTGACCGGGAATCAAACTGGTGACCTCTTGGTTCGTGGGTTAGCACTCAACCACTAAGCCATACCAGCCGGGCCAATTTCATTTTTTGATTGTGGGTATCAAATTTTTTCAACATCTTGAAAAGGCTATCTTTTCTCCATTGAATGGTTTTGGCACTTTTGGGAAAAATCAATTGACCATCTATGTGAGGGTTGATTTCTGGATTCTAGTCATTGGTCTATATGTGTCCCTTATGTTAGTAGCACACTGTTGTGACTATTGTAGCTTTGTACTAATTTTGAAATTGGAAAGTGTGAGCCCCCAGATTTGTTCTTTTTCAAGATCATTTTGGCTGTTTGGGTTCCTTGAAATCCCATATGAATTTTAGTATGGGTTTTTCTACTTCTGCAAAAAATGCTATTGGGATTTTAATAAGGATTATGTTGAATGTGCATATTACTTTGAGTGGTATTATCTTAGCTGAGCAGTAAACAACATTATGATAATTCATATATGCTTATTGAGCAATTATCCAACAGTAACAATAATAGCTGTTGTTATTGAATGTCTACCATGTGCCAGGCACTGTTCTAGGAATTTTCATAATTTGTCTCTGATCCTTTCAAAGGCTATCTCATTTTATAGATGAAAAAAATTGAGACTCAGAGAGATGAAGTGACTTGAGAACCCTTGGTATTCTAGGTTCTTTGGCTCTGATATCTATAGGCTCTGGCTGTACCATTCCAGCATCTTCTTCTTTCCTGTATCATTGTCTCCTTGCAGGATGACATGCATCTGGTAGTACGGAAGCAGCTGTCTAGCACCATATTCAAGTACAAACTCATTGGTATTATTGGTGCTATCACCATGGCTGGCATCATGGCAGCAGACAGGTAGGCATGGAAATTCTGACTTCTGTCGCTCAAGGTCAGTTAATCAAGTTGCTGCTTTACAAAATAAAGTATTACATTGTGTACACATCATTGTAACAGCAGATACTAAAACCATAATAAGAGAAGTAAGCAAATGTTAGTTACTTTTCCATGTTCCTTTCCAATTTTTTTTTTTTTTTTTAATATATCTTTATTCCTTCAGAGGGAGGAAGGGAGAGGGAGAGAGATAGAAACATCAATAATAAAAGAGTCATTGATCAGCTGCCTTTTGCAAGCCCCCCACTGGGATCCAGCCCACAACCCGGGCATGGGCCCCAACCAGCAATCGAACCGTGATCTCCTGGATCATAGGTTGATGCTCAACTACTGAGCCACACCTGGCTGGGCTCCTTTCCAATTTTGACTGTATATATCACATATAATTTTTACAGAATTGTGATCATAGTCATTGCAATCTGACGATTAAAAACTATGGATTGCCAAGAAATAAAGTTCTAGAAATGTTTCTACAAAAGGGGAAACCTGATTCTCCTGGGATGCATTTTTCTGTTTCTACTTTTTCTAGGCACTAGACAATATAGGTTTCTTTATTGCTTTGTTATTCCTGTCTGAGACATTATGTTTTACACAAAGTCTTCTGTGAATTTTTTCCTCCTTGCATTTTGATGCCACAATTGTAGCATCTAAAGAAACATTTGATTTGGAGCTTGAGAAGACATTGCCACTGCAAAATGACATTGGAGTTCAGTTCATGTTCCTTGGAAATGATTTGTCAGGAATTCCAGGGACCTCAGGAGACATCCTTAGAATCAGCCATTAGTAATCTGTAGAGGCTGTATAGTGTACTATTCAAGAGTTCATTTTCTGGAGCCGTACTGTTTACCTGGGGTAAAATACTAGCTCCATTTTTATTTATTTTTTTTAATTATAGCTTTTTTAAAAATATATATATCTTTATTGAATTCAGAGAGAAGAAAAGAGGTAGAGAGAGACCTAGAAACATCAATGATGAGAGAATCATTGATCGGCTGCCTCCTGCATGCCCCCAACTGGGGATGGAGCCCGCAACCTGGGCATGTGCCCTGACCAGGACTCTAACCTCGATCTCCTGGATCCTAAGTCGATGTTCAACCGCTGAGCCATGCCCAGCCGTGCGCTAGCGCCATTTTTTATTAGCTGAATGATCTCAGGCAAATTGCTTTATCTCTCTGTACCTATGTATTCTCACATCTGTGAAATAAAGATAATGGTATTTACTTTTTAGAGTTGTTGAGAGCGTTAAATGGTTAGAACAATGCTTAGTGCTTACTCTTACGATTATTACTAGTTTTAGTGTGCCCTTAAAAAAAAAACTAAGATAGCTATTGTTTGTTCTAATCCACATTTTGTATGACCTAAATAAATACTCCTCTGTGCCTTCATGCACTTTTATGTTCACCCTCATCCCAGGGAAGGCAAGATTCTTAAACTTAATTGCCAGTTGTTACAAAATATTACAAAAATAAAGCTATAATTTCTTCTTTTTAGAAGTAGATCTTTAAGTTTGACCCAAGGGAAAGCAGACCTGAGCAACGAACAGTACACACAGGTAATTCTTGTAATGTAGTTGAATATGTTCATGAGGAATTGATTCTGGTCACTGTCAGTTTACGAGAAAGTGCTGCTTTTTTCAATGTATGTTTTCCAGAACTCATAGCTTTTTGTGATTTGTGCCACTTAGAATCTACTGCTTTGTGTTTATTTCTCTGTCTACTCTCCCTAATTAAATTGTAAATTCCTAGAGAGTGAGAAAGGTGGGCCATGTTTGAAGAATAGCAGATTGACCAGAGTATAGTCAATGTAATTGGAGAGTTGGAGAGAAAGCTATTTTGGAGATAGAAAACAGGACCTTGAATGTGAATCGAGACATTTTTATTTAATTTATACAGAGGTAGTCCTTAAGGGTTTTTTAGCCTGGAAATGGCATAATCCAAGCTTTGCTTTAGAAAAATTAATGGCTGCATGTGTCTGATAGATTGAAAAAGAGATGAGATTGGAAAGAGACTGGTCTGGATGCTCAGGAAATCCTTAGGTGAGAGGCAATAAGCGCTTTGCCAGTGAAATTGGAAAGGGAAAAACCTATACTATGTGGGGCAAATGGTTTTAGGGAAGCATTGGCAGCCCAAGGGCTGAACTATTCTTTCTCTTTGGTGGCTCCAGGTGACCTCCTTGTTGCAGTTGGTTCATTCCTGCAGTAAGCAGTCTCCTCAGGCCTCTGTTCTGTATTATGATGAATTTGCCAACATGATTCAAATAGTAAAGCTGGCTCCAAAAGTCCTGGTAAGGCCAAATACCTTTTCTTAAAGCAACAAAGCATGAGGGCTGCTTTACTACACATTCTTCAATCCCTCTCAGTGGGAAGGCTGTTCTGACTCACCCTGCCCCAGGCCTCTCCTCTGAGGCCTTCTTCACATAATAGTAAGGATGTGGTGTTGATAACATTGACGGTGATGCTGATAGTCACCATCTATCTTTTAACACAGTGCCAGGCACTGTGTTAAGCACTTTTCATGCATTATGTCTTTTCTACTTTATAATAATGAGGTATGTATTACTGTTATTTCCTTTTTAGAAATGAGGAAATTGAGGCTTAGAAAGGTCAATAGTTTATCTAGGGCTCTACAGCAAGTACACCGTGGGCTGCATGGTGTTTTTTGTTTGTTTCCTGAAGGAATGGATTGGGCAGACCATCTTTAATGATTTCCAAGATGCCTTTGTGGTGGACTTGTGTGCTATTCCAAAAGGGTAAGTACTGTTTACTCCCTGACTTGATTGTACTGTTGAAGAAATTAGGTCAATAGCTGGTACAGACCTCAGAATGCCCTTGACCTCAGCTAAATCTAGCCCATTCCTACAACTTCTCTCAAACCAAACCCAGCACTCCCAGCTCCAGAACTGCAAAAAGGTTCCCCAATTGTTCTTTCTCCTGTTTTTCATTTCTCCTCATAATAAGGTGATTGGTTTGTTCTAGTGGTTTCCCATATAGACTAGCATACCCTTGAATTGGGGCATCAGATTCTGGTTTCTCTCCACAGTGACTATCCATTTCCTGTGAAAGCTCTCTATGGACTCGAAGAATACAGTAGTCATGATGGGATCGCCATCAACCTCCTGCCACTGTTGTTCTCTTGGGACTTTTCAGAAGATGAGGGTAGAACAACTTCACAGGAATCAGACCATAAGTCAGTACACTTTTCTTTTCTAAAACCTCTACTGATGTTTTGAATGTTCACAGGGAATTCCACAGTTCTTTCAGTCTGTGGGAAACTTAATTGAAAAGGGTTTCTCCCAAGATGGGTTAGGGAGAATGGGGCACAATCTTTGTTTTCTTCTTGGACCTTTTGGTTGGAATTTGCATTGCCTCATGACAGCCAGCAGGTTTCTGTGAGGCTGTTTTTGTTTCCCTCCCATGGATATAGTTGTCTACCTCTGCCATTCTCACTCCTTCCTAATACATGGATATTCATTCTACTCACCTCTGCCTTCCTCCAGTTCAGCTCATTATTTATTTGCTGTGCATCCATTAAGTTCCTTGTCATATGTTTTTAAAAGTAGACAGTTATTTTGGGCAAAACTCCTTAATTATAAGGTTGGGCTTCTCATAAATGTGGACTAATATGCCTATAAATTGTGGTATAGAAATGAATTTTTCCTTCCCAGATTGGTGTCACCATTGTGCCTGGCTCCCTATTTCCGGTTACTGAGACTTTGTGTGGAGAAACAACATGATGGAAACTTGGAGGAGATTGATGGTTTGTTAGGTATAGGACAAACTTACCAGATCCTTTCCTCTCTGTGGCCTTTCTTTGGTAAACTTAGGAAAGGGACAGACCAGTACATGGCGTGTGGGGGAGAAATTTTCTAATTTCACAGAATAGTATAGCAGTAATAATAGAGTTCCAAAGACAGAATAATACATACAGAATCCCAACATGTTAACAAATCAGTTGTTATCATAGTTCCATATTCATTTCTGGTCTTTGCCCCTATAATTGTTGCAAAGACTTCTTAATTATATTTGTTGACTGCTGCTAATATAGAAGTATTTTGGTACTTACCAAAGCTTGATCTTCACATACAAGTTACAGGAGAAACTACATAGATGGATAGCTAGCTCCAAGGGCAGCATCCAGGTTTTGTTGACTTGAACCAAAGTGAATAAAATATCTGTCTTCTCTTTTAGATTGTCCTATATTGCTCACTGACCTGGAACCTGGAGAGAGGCTGGAGTCCATGTCTGTTAAAGAACATTCATTCATGTGTTCGCTCATATATCTTACTCTCAACTGGTTCCGAGAGGTGAGCAGTTATTAGAACATTTCACCTATTATCTATCTGTATTTTCTTTCAAAACGGAACTATTTTCTTCGTTCCCACGAGACTCCCTAAAAAGTCTACCACACACTAACTCATGTACTTCCCTGGCTGTATGTCCCACTCCTCCCTAATTGTATGTACCTTCTGATGCAGCCAAATAAAAATACTAGGATTCACTTAATGTTGCCTATGCTTTACTACCTCCAAACCTTTTCATAGTATTTTTACTTCTGCCTGGAATAATGTCACCTTCTCCTTTTGTGAAAAAATACTGTTCATCCTTGCTTAAGTACACACCTAATGTTTCAAATCAGTGAGATCAATTGAATGAGTTTCCCCCTTCCTTTAGAACATATTTGTCCTTAATGAAATGCACAGTAATATGAAACATAAGGAAAATGAAATGATGAAAATGAGGGTAACATCTTACATCTATATCACACCTCCTTTCTCATGCATATTATCCCTGAGAATGTTTATTTACTTGAATTAGATCTTCTTATCCTCACAATTATGTTATGACATAGACAAGAAAGAGTATCATCTTCTTTTTACACATATGGAATTGCAGGTACAGAGAGTTCAGCCATTAAAATTTATGAAGCACTCTACAGTGCAAAATGCTGGGCTCATTTTTTAATTTACACTATTTAATTCATACAACAACTGCAGTCTCAACTATAGGTAGTTGAAGAAATAATGGCTCAGAAAGGTTAAAGACTTGTCCAGGGTCACACAACTCGTAAGTAGCAGAATAAGACTTGTTTCACCAAAGTGTATGCTCTCTGACCACTGTGCTATTCCGCCTTGTAATTTAACTTATAATAAATAGAACTTGGATTAAAAGTCAGGTGTTCTGTATTGGCGCAGGGCTTTTTCCTCTACGGCACCTTGCTGAGAACACTTTTTGCGTTACATACTAAACTCAGATTCTGCCGCAGAATGGCATCTTTTAGCTCTGGATGAGCAAGGTTAAAATCTGAACACTTTAAAGTATGAGAATATAATTTGTACTTTCGCAGGTTGTAAATGCCTTTTGCCGGGAACCGTCACCTGAGATGAAGGGGAAGGTGCTCACCCGGTTAAAGCACATTGTAGACCTGCAGGGAATCCTGGAAAAGTACTTGGCAGGTAAGGGAAGTATCCTGATAGCCCTACTTGGACAGTAGTGAGGAGATAAAGAACTTAGCTTTTAAGCCAGGCTCAATGATAGCAGTGAGTGTATCCATTTTGCTTCCATTGTTATCTCCAAGAGCTTTTGCTTCTTAAGAAAGTATAAACATTGGTTACGCTTTTGTAAAGCTACTTTGATTTTTTAGAAGTCAAACTTGCAGTGCCCTTTGACTTCTGAACATAATTATGAATGAGGAGTAAGGCTGAAAGCTCATAATACCTGTGACCATTAAGTAAACTTGTCTTTTTAAAGTGCTAGCTTGATTCTCTGGGGAAAACATGGAGCTTCCGTCGAGCCCTCACCTAAATAATTGCGTGTAAAAGCAACTGTTGTGTGACCAAATATTAATATCTTTATCAGTGTAAGCTAATTTATTTTGTCCTTATCTGCTTGTGTATTTTATATCATTATTTAGAATAGTTTTATCTTAAAATCATTTAATATGATTTTCCTATAAGTTATCCCTGGCCATTTTCCTATGCCCAGTTAATGTCAGATGACTTGAATGCATCTTATAGGAAGTCAGCCATGTGTGGTAGTTCCAGAAACTAGTTTTTAGCCAATTGGGTGATTAACATTCCCAGTCTAACGATGGTATATGGTTGTTATATATTGATCTTCTGCCTGCTATCTGTTTCAGTCATCCCAGACTGTATTCCTCCTCTTGGAACCTTTGACTTAGAAACTTTAGATGTAACACCTCATGCCAGTGCTGCTTTTTCAGCAAAAATTAAAAAACAAGGAATTACAGGTATGTTCTTATATCTTACTGTCTTCATATGAGCCACGTTGAATTGACCTAAGAAGAGGTTATATGCATCAAGGCATCAGTACTGGAGAGATTATGTAATTGAACCCTTTCTTTGGCTTTTATAATGAACTGTAGTTTGGGGTTATAAAATTACCTCCTCTGCCTCTAGGGAGTCTTTAGCAGGTTGTTTTCTAAAAGCAGTGATATTTAGCAAATGTGATTATTGATTCCTTGGGTCAATTTTCTCTTTTTGAAACATAAGGAGGAAGGAAACGAAAAGCAGGTGGCAACAAAACATCCTCCCATGACACACTTTCAAAGGAAGATGGTTCAGAATGCGACCCTACACCATCTAATAGAGGCCAGCTGGAAAAGGTATTGGAATGGTGCATATCCATGAAGATGTGTGACAGCCCAGTGAGATTAACAGAGGGCCAGCTTTATTGTCTGCATTTAACAGAAAAAAAATTAGAGAAAGGAGAACTTAGCTTTTAAGCCAGGCTCAGTGATAGCAATGAGTGCGACCATTTTTCTTCCATTGTTATCTCCAAGAGCTCTTGCTGCTTTTTTTTTTTTTTTAATATGTCTTTATTGATTTCAGAGAGGGAAAAGGAGAGGGAGAGAGAGAGAGAGAGAAACATCAATGATGGGAGTCATTGATCGGCTGCTTCCTGCACGCCCTCTACTGGGGATTGAGCTGGAAACCCCAGCATGTGCCCTGACCGGGAATCAAATCTCGACCTTCTGGATCCTAGGTCAATGCTCAACTGCTGAGCCACGCTGGCCCGGCAAGCTCTTGCTTCTTAAGAAAATATAAAAGTGTTCCTATCAGTAGCAGAGTTCACATTAGGCTCAAAGTTCTTATCACTACCACACACTGTTTTTCTAATTATTTTCTTGAATATTTTACTCCCTTTCTTGCACCCTAGCAGTACTTTGAATTGTTTCTTGTAGTAATTATCAAATTCTGTCTTCAGACATAGTTGTAGATATGTTCCTTTTAGCCTCTTTCCCCTTTCAATCCCAGATTGTCAACTTCTTGATAGACTGAGATAATATGGATATACTTTGAACAGTTCCTGGTACTTAGTAAACAGTAGTTCCCTTTTCCAGTATCTCTGTACCGCTCATAAGGTGGCTTTCATGTGTTTGTGATGTTGCCTGAACCACATGGATCCCAATTATTTGTTTCTTAGCTACTGTTTATTGAGGATTATACTTGATCTTAGCCAGAAGTCAAGAAGCAATGTTTATTGAGTATTTATTATGTATAACTCCTCTAATCATCCTAAAAACCCAAGGTTAGTATTCGTATTCATATTTAATAAATGAGAAAACTAACACCCAGAGAGGGTAAGTGACTTAGCCAAGGTCTCATGGTTAATAAGTGCTTGATCAAGGACTTGAAGCCACATCTTTTTTTGTTAATTTATTTTCCAGTTACAGTTGACATACGATATTATATTAGTTTCAGGTGTACAAAATAGTAATTAGACATTTATGTACCTTATGATCACCCCAATAAGTCTAGTAATCATTTGACATCATACATAGTTATTACGATATTATTGACTATATTCCTATGCTGTATTTAATTTCTTTCACCTTTTTCACCCATCTCCCCCCACCCCCACCCCCACCCCACCTGGAGACCATCAATTTGAAGAAGCCAGATCTTTCTGGCCACTAAGCTCATAGTTTCCTGTACTACACCATAATGCCTTGATTTGTCTAATAGTTCATTCCTAAGTAGAAACCAATAAAGAACCTTGATGTTTGACTTATATCCCAATATAAATTAGGTGCTCTGTCTCAGGAATATTTAGAGACTGGTGAAAGGAATTTAGTGATGTGATAAAAATGTAACTTTTGGCATAAGATGAATGCATAATTCCACTTCAGAATCTTCATTAAAAATTAGACTAAATAGAATCTTCATTGCCTTGGCTGATTCGGCTCAGTGGTTAGTGTGTCAGCGCGTGGACTGAAGGGTCGGGAGTTTGATTTCTGCTCAAGGGCACACGCCTCGGTTACAGGTTAGATCCCAGGCCCCAATGGGGCACTTGGGGGAGGCAACCAGTCAGTGTGTCTCTCACATCAATGTTTCTCTCTCTCCCCCTCCTCCCTTCCTTCCACTCTCTTTAAAAAAAAAAAAAAAAAAAAATCAATGGAAAAAATATCCTTGGGTGAAGACTGAAAAATAATAGAATCCTCATTTATTCTGTTGGTTGCTGCTACTTTCTCCCTAGGAGTTCAAAGGGAAAGAAGAAAAGACAGTGTCACTACAGAATTATCATTTCTCATTCCGAGAGCTGGACATGGAGGTCTTCTCTATTCTGCGTTGTGGGCTTGTGACCAAGGTCATCTTAGACACTGAAATGCACACTAAAGTAAGTGACAGCGATGAGATCCCAGAATTTAATCTTCTTTCAGAAAGTACCTCAGCTCTATTCTTATTTCATAAAGAATACCATGATATTGAGAGAAGTTGGACTCTAGCTTCCAAAGCCTTTATGTGTGAAATGATGAAGTCATCTTTGTTATCTTGATGTTTATAAGTCTCAGTTTTTTATAGTGAGCTAGACTTTATAAAAGACTGTGCTAATGAAGTGATCCTTAACTTATTTTCATGATATTTGTTTTGCATCCATGAGATGCTTATCAAAACTTTCTGTGTTTGCCAGTAATCTAAACATTGGCACTTCAGTAGT
The DNA here is from genome assembly GCF_054644295.1 of Miniopterus natalensis. Classification (NCBI taxonomy): domain Eukaryota; kingdom Metazoa; phylum Chordata; class Mammalia; order Chiroptera; family Miniopteridae; genus Miniopterus; species Miniopterus natalensis. The sequence continues at coordinate 32,754,670 of NC_142095.1, read as the reverse complement.
GTATACCACATGATGTTTGCCTTCAAGTAGTTCATAATCTAATAAAGGAAGTAGACATAAGTAGTAGTATGTGCTATGTTGATGGTCTCAAGTACCAATGGCACTGATGAGAGAGTGGTATTTATTAGGAAGTTAGTAGTAGAGCACATTTTCACAGAAAAGCTAACTTTTGTTATGGGATTTCACCAGAGTCGAGGTTCTCCAGGTTAAGAAAATTGAGAAATAGCATGAATTTTTACCATAGATTTTTTTTAAGAATGTAAACTCCTTCAGAATAGAGACAGCATCTTTTTTTAAATTTTTATTCAGTCTTTCTACATCAGCTTGTACTTGGAGATTTGCCATAAATATGACGAGTGAACAGTTTGAAGTAATACTGTATTTGACCCATTCTGTTTCTGGTGGTGTAATGTATTTATAGGGATCCTGCCCAAAGTTAACAGTAGTAAAACAGTAGGGAAAAGAAAATATGAAAGGGTTATATAATGAACAGAGAAAATTGAAATTCCCTTGAATTAGTCATTTTTTAATCTCATGGTGCTTAGGAAATGTACCTCAAGTCCACAGTTGGGAAGATACACAGGTATTTCTTTCTAGAGAAAAATTATGTCTTCCAAAACTATACTGCCTATTAAAATTTTATTTTGATAATTTGAAATTTTTTTTTACTTTAGAAATGCTTGACTTTTTAATTTGTTGACATAGCACAACAACCATGTTTTATATGAGGTGGGGGAAATTTTCCCCTTTTTTAGTAATGGTCAGATTCTTCAGTCATTGGGAAGACTAAACAAAATGTGTTTCCCAAAATAGATGGCTAGGGCATGCTTGGAATTATTCTTTTCTTATTGCTTGTGACAGGCTACAGAAGTTGTGCAACTTCAGCCCCCTGAACTGCTTTTCTTGTTGGAAGATCTCTCCAATAAGGTGGAGAATATGCTGACACCTTCTGTTGCCAGGAGAGTCCCCTTCCTCAAGGTTAGTATAGGCAGAAGCACAGGCCCTGGCCTTAGTGGATTTGGAAACAAGGAGGTCTTAGTATGAATAAGTTGGCACTTTCTCTGGCATTGTGTTTGGGTCACTGGGTAGCATGGTGGCAGCCTCATTGCCAGACCATATTCACTTGTTTAGAAAGGAACTCTGAAGCAGAGAAAACAGAAGTGCCACCCAAAGCAGGAAGTGTATTTCTAAGTGCCCCAAACATTCCTGAATCCTGTGTTTGGGTTTTGTGGGGGTTTTTTGTTTTTTGTTTTGTTTTTTAAATATATCTTTATGGATTTCAGAGAGAGGAAAGGAGAGGGAGAGAGAGAGAGAAACATCAATGATGAGAGAGTCATTGATCGGCTGCCTCCTGCATGCCCCCGACTAGGGATTGAGCCCGCAACCTGGGCATGTGCCCTGACCGGGAATCAAATCCCGATCCCTGGATCCTAGGTCGACGCTCAGCCGCTGAGCCACGCCTGGCTGGGCTTGGGTTTTGGTTTTAACAGCCTTCCAAACTAAGCCCATGCCTAAGCTTTAGTGTAATACTTAATCATCTGGAGAAGCCAGAACTTTGAATGTGTATGTAATGTACAATGGACCATAGCATCTGGTAAAGCAATTGGATGATGCAAACAACAAAATATTAAAATTTTAGGTGTAAACATTTCAACATTAATACATCCAGTTACTCAATTCTTTCGTGTTTGCACTCACTATTTGCTTTACATTCTTATTAGCCTAAATGATTTCTGTTTCTGTGTGAGCTTTAATCTCATTAGTAATTATGATCTGTACTTCTCAAACAGTGGCCGTACTCTATAAAAGCCAATGTCTTTGTTATTTGATGAAGGAGCAAGATCCCTCTTTCAGAATAGTCTTAGGCAAGTACCCCTACCTGGTGGCATAGGTTTAACAAAGCCACATAATGAACTCCCCCCCCACTTGTTTTTAGAGAGAGTGGAAGGAAGGGAGGGAGGGGGGTTAGAGGGAGAGAGAAACATCGATGTTAAAGAGACACATTGATTGGTCGCCTCCTGCACGCACCCCAGCCGAGGCCAGGGATCGAACCTGCAACCTGGGTACGTGCCCTTGACAGAATCAAACCTGCGACCTCTTTGGTCTGAGGGTCGACGCTCTAACCACTGAGCATACTTGCCAGGGCCCCATAATGAACTTTAAATTTCAGAGAAGACATCCAGCAGTTTCTTCCCCAGTAACTCTGAATTTATTACAGAGTAAAGGAAGCCAGAATATTGGATTGTCATATGTCCAGCAGAGATCTGGCCAAGAAATTGCTCATTGTATTGTTCAACTGCTGACTCCCATGTGTAACCATCTGGAGAACATTCACAACTATTTTCAGGTCAGACGCCTGTCTTATTATTGTAGAGACTTAGAAATCACTAAGATACTTCATTTTGGTTAAGAAATTTTGAAGGAAAATGAGGGCAACTGTTGAAGCAACTGTCCTAAAAGCATTTTTTCCTTTTAGTGCTTAGCTGTTGAGAATCACAGTGTAGTTGATGGACCAGGAATGCAAGTTCAGGAGTACCACCTAATGTCTTCCTGCTATCAGAGGCTACTGCAGATTTTTCATGGGCTGTTTGCTTGGTGAGTATATGGCAGGTACAGTAGGTAGAGATAATCCAGTATATACTTGCTTTTACTTGACAGTCACCAAGGAACTGAGGTATAAAAAAGGAAAAGGCTCCAGAAGACTTAGGTCAATATGGTGCTCATTTTTAGAGTGTTTTTGTGTGCATCATTTCGTTTGATCTCGAATCCCCTGTGTCTTACGGAGTTGCTATTATTACCTCATTTGAAAGTTAGATGACTTGCCGTTGGCCTGTAACATATCTGACCATCTGATTCTTAGCTGAGTTTGTTGGAGCAAACTTTCTGTAATAGCACTGGAGAGATTGTTACTTAAGAAGTTGTTACTAAACAAGTTCTGGATAAATTCCAGGTTATGTAGTAAAGAACTGAGCACAGTTGGAGCTGGGGTATTTGTGGGTGCCTTCATGGAAGCAATGGGATTTCATCAGGCCCTTGAAAGGTAGATGCCTTTGGGGAGGTAAAGAAAGGGGCTGGAAGGCACAGCATGGATGAAAGAAGAAATGAGAGAAGTGTGTTCCTTAAATGCTTTTGTTCCTCAGGGCTGGCACAGGGCTGGCCCCTCTGTTCTTACTATATAAGTTTCCTGGGCCATCTCACTCAAGCTTAAATTTGTGCTAAAATTTGTCTTCTGAGCTACAGATATTTATATCAAACTGCCTACGCAACACCCTCTTAGATGTGTCTTGACACATCAGACTCATCACATTCAAAATGAAGTATACCATCCTTACCACCGTTCCTTCAGCTTTGCCTGACTAGGTAGCTGTCTGAGCCAGATACCAGGAGCTATTCTTTGTCCCTTCCTCTGCTGTCTGCATTTTCTCTCCGACATCTGATCACAAAATCCTATTGATTTTATCTTCTAAATAGCATCTAAATAGCCATCTCATTCTCTACTGTTTCCAAACTCCCATTGTCTCTCACCTGGATTAGATTAGTTTCACATTTGGTCTCTGCCTCCAGTTGCCCTCCCTTGGTCCATTCTTTACAGAGCAGTCAGAATGATCTTCCCAAAGCAAACCCAGTCTTATCCTATCCCAACTTTGGTTTCTGATTGCCCTTAGAGTTTACTTTTTTAATTATTATTGATTTTTGGAGAGAGAGAAACATTGATTTGTTGTTCCACTTGTTTTTGCGTTCATTGGTTGCTTCTTGTATGTGCCCTGACTGGAGATCGAACCTGCAACCTTGGCATGTGGGACAATGCTCTAACCAACTGAGCTACCTGGCCAGGGCCCTCTTAGATTTTTCTTGAGATCAAACTTCTACCTAACTTCTAAGACCTTGTATTATCTGGCTCCTGCTATTTCACTTGTCTTATACTCTACCTTCCCGCTCTACTGAATTAATTTCAGTACTCTATTTTGCTTTCACCTGGAAGGCTTCACACATACTCATCCTTCTACCAGAATCCCCACCTTCCTTGATCCCCAGTTTTTTCTAACTCATCTTTGAGATCTGGATTTAAACTTCCTCAGGGGCATCTTCTCTGACCCCTAGGCCAGGTAAGCCTCCTTTCTGCCTCCCTGACCCAGTTCTGTCCTATTACTCTGGTATCCTCTTATGAGGAGACTTACTATACGTTATTATAATTACTTGTTCTTTTGTCTTCCCTCCTGGACTGTGAGTTCTGTGAGAGCCAAGACCAGTCATTGTATTCTCAGTACTTAAGAACAGTGCCTGACAAAAGATCTGAATAGGTGCTTCATCAAGGAGATATATGGAGCCCGGCCGGGCGTGGCTCAGTGGTTGAGCGTCGACCTAGGATCCAGGTGATCAGGGTTCGATTCCCGGTCAGGGCACATGCCCGGGTTGCGGGCTGGATCAGTGACTCTCTCATCATTGATGTTTCTGTCTCTCCCTCTCCTTTCCTCTCTCTGAAATCAATAAAGATATATTTAAAAAAAAAAAAAAGATGTATGGATGGCAAGTAAACACATGCAAATATGTTCAATAGTATTAGTTATTTAGGAAATGCAAGTTAAAAACTATTACATGGTTAAATTAAAAAGATTTACATTGCCCAGTGTTGGCAAGGATGCAGAACAACCGGAACTCACATGTTGCTGGTGGGACTATAAAATGGTACACTCACTAATTTTTTTAATCTTCACTTAAGGATATTTTTTCCATTGCTTTTCAGAGAGAGTGGAAAGGGGGGGTGGGAGAGAGAACCATCGATATGAGAGAGAGACATCATTGGTTGCCTCCCCCTGTGCCCCAACCGGGGCCGAGGATCGAACCTGCAACTGAAGTACATGCCCTTGGCTGGAATTGAACCCGGCACCCTTCAGTCCATGGGCCCATGCTCTAGCCATTGAGCCAAACCAGCTAGGGTGGTATACCTACTTTTAAAAACACTTTTTCAGTTCCTTAAGAAGTTAGCCCTGGCTCGGTAGCTCAGTTGATTAAAACATTGTCCCGGTAAGACAAGGTTGCGTGTTCGATTTCTGGTCAGGGCACATACAAGAAGCAACCAGTGAGTGCATGGATAGGTGGAACAACAAATTGATGTTTTTCTCTTTTACTCTCTCTTTGTCTCTCCCTGCCTGCTTCCCTCCCCCTCTCTCTCTCAAATCAGTAAATAAATTTTTTTTTTTTAAAGATAGACATACAACTACCATACAACCCAGCCATTCCACTCCTAGGTATTTACCCAAGAGAAATAAGAGCATATGTCTACACAGAGTCTTGTGCACAAATGTTTATAGCGGCTTCATTTGTAATAGCTCCAAACTGGAAATAACTCCATGTCCATCAAACAGTGAATAGAAAAAAAACAAAAACAACAACAGTGAATAGATAAACAAATTACAGTATATCCATGTGGTGGAATACTACATACAACAACATGGATGACATACACCACCAAAGTGTCATGGGTTCGATTCCTTGAGAGCACATACCTGGGTTGTAAGTTTGATCCCCAGCCCCGATTGGGGCATGTGCAGGAGGCAACGAATTGATGTGTCTCTTCCCCTCCCTCCCTCCCTTCCACTCTAAAAAAAATAATAATAAATCAATGGAAAAAATATTCTCAGATGAGGATTAACAAAAAAAGAAAAAGGAAACAGGTCTGCCCAGCATTGGGCGAGAGGATGGAGGGAGGGATGGATTACAAAGGAATATAAGGAAAGTTTTGGCAGTAATGGACATGTTCATTATTTTCATTGTGATGGCTTCATGGGTTTATATGTAAGTCAACTGATAAATTCAACATTTTGAATACATACAGCTTATTGTGTGTCAATTTTACTTCAATAAAGCTGTCCAAAGAAAAAAGGAAAGAACCTGACCCATAATAGGCCCTCAGAATACACTTGTTGAAAGGAAGAAAGACTATCACTCATGATGTAGAAAATTTTTCTAGAGGATCTAGGAGTTCAGATTGTGCTGGGCCTTGAAAGTTAGGTAGAAGAATTTGAACGTTTTCCAGGGAAGCAATTTTGGAGTTTTATGATCACACCATGATGTAATGAAAACAGTGTTTTAGGATAATCCTGTTGGCAGCAGTGTGCAGAGAGATTGGAAAGGAGTGTAAAAAGACCAGTCAAAAGGTGTCACCATGATATATGCATGTGATGATAAGAACCTGACCAAGAGTGGTGGCCTTGACTTGGAAAGGAAAGGACCCAAGGAAAGGTAATCTGAAGACAGAATAGTTAAGACTTACTAGTATAGAAGGAATACCTTCTTTATTGAGCACCTACTATGGATTAGACAATGATTTAGCAATTTGACAAAATTATTCCTCTTTTTTGAGAAGACTGAGACTTATCTCTAAAATGTAGGGAATGAAGGAGAGCATTTTCCCTTGAAACTAAACCTAGGTGGACTGTTAGGTGTTTATGGAAAGACTGTTTTAGGTACATTTCAACTTCTAGTCTGATACTCAGAGCCGTGGTTGAATTTGGCACTTGAGTACTTTCAGTGCTTTAGTTCTAGTTTTTCTTCTGTTGACTTATTGATGGTACAGACTGGAGCCCAGGATCCTCAAATGCTGTCCAAACAATCTTCCTGAAACTAAGCTAAACCATCTTCCCTTGACTTTCCCTTAGGAATGGATTTTTTCAACCTGAAAATCAGAATTTACTGTACTCAGCCCTCGAGGTCCTTACTAACCGACTGAAGCTGAGAGAGCCTGACCAGTCCTTGGAGGAACTGCTTAGGTGAGTCCAGCTACATATCCCAATTTCCCATGAAACTCCTAGGAACAAGATTTCTTGGAAATAACTTGGGTATTTCTTGGTAGTTGTGAGGGAAATTGATATTTTTAGCTATTTTCCTCAGTTATATGAGCTTTCTCTCCAGTGTATTCAGATAAATCCTGAAGCATTAGAAACTGCTAAACAAGTCATTCTAAGTCTTCATGCATCCTTCATCATGCAAAGTTTGCCTTTTCAGGTAATGACTGACAGCACTGACCATCTATAGTCAACTCTTTTTTTGTTGTTTATTTTTGTTTAAAATATTACAGATGTCCCTTTTTCTCCCCCATGACCCATTCCACCTCGACCCTTCCCCCTCCCCAGTCCCTCCCCCCACCATTGTCCGTGTCCTTGGGTTGTGCATATATGCATATAAATTCTTTGGTTACTCTCTCCCCCTCCACCCACCCGCCCTCCTTCCTCCCTCTGACATTCGTCAGTCTGATCTATGCTTCCATGTCATTGAATCTGTTCTGTTCATCAGTTTATTAAGTTCTTTAGATTCCACATATAAGCGAGATCATGTGATGTTTGTCTTTCTCTGCCTGGCTTATTTCACTTAGCATAATATTCTCCAGGTCCATCCATACTGTCCCAAAGGGTATGAGATCGTTCTTTACAGCTGTGTAGTATTCCATGGTGTATCTATAATCAACTCTTGATTATCCTGAGACCTACTCTGTCTCCTAGTAGGGTTGGGGAGTTAGGTAGCAGCTAATTTATTACTGATTGCCTGTATCCTTCCCCAGTCTTGGCATAAAAGGAGCCTAGGTTGAGGGCTAGGCAGTGGAGGAGAGAGCTGAGATGATCTAAGGGGCATAGCTCCCAGCCTTTTACCCCAGCTTCAGCAGAGTAATTGGGTCTTTGTCACCTCCCCTTAAAGCCTAGGGTATTACTGGGTCTGCAGTCAATACTTGTTATCTCTACTTTTAAAGACTTTTTTTTTTTTTTATCTTTATTGATTTCAGAGAGAAGAAGGGAGAGAGAGATAGAAACATCAATAATGAGAGTCATTGATCAGCTGCTTCCTGCACACCCCTGACTGGGTGGGGATTGAGCCTGCAACCCGGGTCTTTTCCCCCCAGACCTCAATCTCCTGGATCATAGGTCGATGGTCAACCACTGAACCACACTGGCCAGGCTTTATTTCATTTTAAATAAAATACTTTTAAATTTGTTTGACCTCCCTCCCACCAATCAATCAGAAGTTGACTCTAGTTTTATTTCAGTTACAATTTTGGATTAATTGTGACTCCCATCTCCCATTACTTCAGTGTATTGAAAGCTGACCATAGGTATATTTATTAAAAGCTGTGCTTTATAATTTCCTTTTACTTTAAACATTTTTCAGTGTTGCTTAAAGCCTTTAAAGAGCAAATGATTGATCTAGTGTTTCCCATATAAACATGGTCTAGACTATTACTTGGAATCTTGGTATACATGACCCCTTCAGGGCCAGCATTCCACCCAATGGACTCTATACTGTCCTGGCTTTCTCCATACAAAGTTATAGTTCTCTATCAGGGTCTTGAAAGAAGGTTGCTACTAAAGCACCTGAAAAGGGGGATTCTGATTCACCATCAAAAGCTTAAGTGGTCTTGGACAACTCATGGATTTAGATCATATTTGTGATGCTTTTTTTTCTTTTTTCCTTACAGCCAAAGCTTCCATTACTTGCAGAATTTCCATCACAGCATTCCCAGTTTCCAATCTGCTCTTTATCTCATCAGACTTTTGATGGTCATTTTGGAGAAATCTACAGCTCCTACTCAGAACAAAGAAAAAATTGGTGATGGACCCAGATCCTCTTTTTTTCCTTCAGAAATAGGATTAATAACTCAAGCTTGTTAATTTGGGCTTCCTAGTACCTTGTGTGTTTTACATGCTAGTACCTTGTGTGTTTTACATGTAAATCCCTCCATAACTGTGGATGTGCCCTCTTGCTAAACTAAGGACATTTCCCCAGAAGGAGCTATGAGTGATCTCTGGTGACATTGCTTAGTGTGCATTTGGTTAGTTCAGTTGGCTAGATAATTTTGTTTCGCTTCTGTTATTCCTGTCCTGTCCTTTCATTTTATCTTACTTTTTTATTATATGAGACATTTGACAAGAAGAGACATAAACCATGAAGTTAATAAAATAGGAGGAAAAAGGGAAATCAGGATTAAAAGTAAAGAAAAGCCTGGCCCCATCCATGATTTTATTTTTCCTGTTAACTGTCTTTTATCATAGCTCTTGGAAGGCAGCTCATTGATTATACATCCTAATTGGCAACTCAGAAAGCAGGAAGAAAAGGCAAAACAATCCTTTGTTATCCCCTGTTGATTAAAAGGGGAAAGTTTGGTCTGAATCTGAGGCTACTGCTTATTGGCTTGCCCAGGAGGAACAAGATTGGCTTTTCCACTGCCTAGCAGCATTCCTTTTCTCTATGTATCTATGTGTGTGTCAAGATGGGGTTATAGGATAGGACATGTTGGGTCTTAGACAAATGCATTTATTTCTGATAGAAGGGCCAGTGGAACAGGTGCCCATGACAGCTTTTTCCAAATTGTCTGTTAGACCAGGAACTTTATAGTAAATAGAAAAGAATAATTCTTTTGATCAATACTCATCCCCAAAAGCCTGAAAAACAGAGGTCTATTTTCCGTGCATGAGATAACTTTGTCTTGTTTCTCCAACAGCTTCCCTGGCCAGACAGTTCCTCTGTCGGGTGTGGCCAAGTGGGGAAAAAGAGAAGAGCAGCATCCCTAATGACCAGCTCCATGCTTTGCTGAGGTGAGGTGCTCCATTTCTCTTCATGAGCCAAATAGCCTTCCATTTTGCCACTGTTGGGATCCCTCATCTGGTCAAAGACTGAGAAATTACCTTGGTTAGGGAGAGCTTGAAAGCAATGAAATAGATTTGAAATTAACAGAATTTAGTAAAGGTGGGTCATAAGATCCTATACAGGTATTCTTGTTTTCCATTGTCAGCTAGTTTCTTATTATTGAATCAAAGAGGAAGAGGAAGAGTCTGCAGTTGTATCCTGCCTTGTTAACCAGTGAATCAATTATTTATTGCGTACCATACCCAAGACACATTCATCACTTCCAAGATGTCTAACTGTATTTCTAATTGAGACATCATTTTCTTACCTCCTATCATGTCTCTGGAATCTTTATTAAAAAAAATTTTTATGGCAGTAGTTGTTTTAAATCTTAATATCTGGTAATAAGAAATCTTGACTTAGGAATTCTGTAACATGTGTTCATGCTCCTATGGCTCTCAATGCAGCATCTACCTAGAGCACACAGACAGTGTTCTGAAGGCCATCGAAGAGATTGCTGGTGTTGGTGTCCCAGAACTGATCAACTCTTCTAAAGATGCCTCTTCCTCCACGTTCCCTACACTGACCAGGTAAGGGAATTCTCTCCTCCAGTTCTTTCTCTAAGTTAGAATTTCACTGTCCAATATATGTAGTTTCCAAGTAAGTACCTTACTCTTCATCTGATTCTGATAGAGGTGCTAGGTACAATCATTCATTTAACACACAGAATGTCTACTATGCACTCTTTCCAAGGGGCTCTCATCCAGCCTGTGTGTAAGGACCTTACTGGAGAATGAATTTTTAGTCAATACAGTCTTAACAGGCAATGAGTAGTCACTAAACTTCTGTCAGTATTTTCATCCTTTAAATAGGAGATTATTTTTCCAATATTTTAACCACTTTTAGAAGGATAAAGTATATCTAATCATATATGTCTCAGTTGTGTGTGTTTTTAATCTTCACCTGAGGATATGTTTTTCCATAGATTTTAGAATGAGAGAAGTGGGGAGAGAGAGAGAGAAAGAGAGAGAAACATCAATGTCGTCAATCGGTTGCCACCCATGTGCGCCCTGACCAGGAATGGAGCCTTCCACCCTTCCATGCATGGGACAACACTCTAACCACTGAGCAACACTGTCCAGGGCTCACTTAATGGGTTTTGTGTCTCATAATATTAATAGTTACTTTATATTCATATTTATCTCATTTGATCCTTTTGAGGACTTTGTGAGGTATAAGTATCATTAATCCTATTTTAATGTTGAGGAAAATGAGGGTTAGAAAGGGAACTTGCTTAAGCTTATACAGGCAATAAAGTAAATAATGGAACTAGGACCTTAAAGTTGGATCTTCTCACCACTACTTCACTGCTCTTTCTATACCATCACACTATCTCCCTTCCAAAAGTTAATTCCATTGTTTCATAGGCCATCTTTTTGGGCTCATTTCTAAATTCTTATCACTTCCCCATCCTCTTACAGTGGACCCCAGTGAAAGGACATTCAGAGAGGTAGGGAAGGAAATGACTTTTGATTCCTTGGCTTCTTCCCAGGAAGTTCTTTCTAACCAGTGCATCATTGTGTGGGCATGCATGCTGTTCCCCTCTTCTAGGCACACCTTTGTCATTTTCTTCCGTGTGATGATGGCTGAACTAGTGAAGACAGTCAAAGGTCTTCAGGCTGGCACAGCAGCAGACTCTCAGCAGGTGAGTCAAATACTCCCACTCCAAGAAGTAGATTTGGATTACAGTTAAGTCCTCAATGTCGTTGATTGGTTCTTGGAAACTGCACCCGTAAGTGAAACTTTGTATAACTAAACCAGTTTTACCATAGTCTAATTGATATAAACAAGAATTAAGTTCTTACAGCATATTTCTGGTCATCAAAACATTACCAAACTTCTAAATAAAGACCCAAAACACTTCTAATATTAAACATTGAAATAAATGTGAGCTCTACATATATTTAAGAAAGATTAATAAAAGCAAGTAAGATAATTATTTTCCAACCTGCTTTTACCAGTTCAGAATCGGAATGGCCGGAGCCAGTCCTGGCAGCTCAGGGTGCAAGAAGGGAATCCACCCTGGACGGGAGTCCCTTCCATCTCAGGGCTGTCTGTCTGTCTGTCTGTCTCTCTCTCTCTCTCTCTCTCACACACACACACACTCTCTCACTCACTCAGACTGGGACATTAAACATGCCAATTAAGCTAATGCACACACCTTTGGGATGTGGGAGGAAACCAGAGTACCTGGAGAAGACCTATTCAGACATGAGGAAAATGTGCAAACTGCACACACAAAGTGGCAACAGAATGACATTAAATGAAACCTGTTATTCAAGGATCTGCTGTATTTCCTTGGGTCCAGGGTTTCTCCTAAGCTATTTTCTTTGATTTACTGAGATCAAGGATTTTTTTCCCCAAAGATCTCCTGGCTTAATTTCCTTTCCTTCTGGTTGGAGGTGAGGATTGGGCTCTGTTTTCCCTGGTTACTGCACAGGGAAAAGCTTGGACTGCTCCATAGGCCCTAGCTCTAGAAAAAATGTCTTTGGTTGCAGCTTCATGTGTCTGGCAGTGTGCTACTTGTGAGCTAGCATAAGGTGAGCAAGCCTATTTGAGATGCAGTGGTCCTGGGCCTTGGTAGCCTGCTAACCAGAACTATGCTAGAACCACTAAGAGCACAGGGTAGCTTAGGAAATCAGAGAAGCCACAGGGACCTAATAGCCAGTAGATATATTTCAGAGACTTTTTCCACCTGGAAATTACTGAAAAGGAGTCATTTTATTAGAAAGTCTCTATAAGGTACCCTGACATTATATACTAGGGCCTCAGAACCATCTTAGGGATGCACTAGTTGTCATATCTTTTTAGGAGGATAATTGGCTTAAATCTTTGGATAGTTACAGGATTCAAGAACCATGTATTAGTAGTAGTATAGAAAGAGACAAAGTTTGTTGTGATTCAGAGGTGCCTGTATATTTGGCTGCCCCCAGATTCATGAAGAGAAGCTCCTCTACTGGAACATGGCTGTCCGAGACTTCAGTATCCTCATCAACCTGATAAAGGTGAATATGGAGGCTCGACTCATCTCACTGGCTGACTGCAGAAACCAACCTTCCTCTTTATCATCTGTGCCACAGTACTTAATATTTAATGGCTCCTTCCACGTGTCATTCCCCCACTCTCTCTCACCTTGGGTCCTCTGTCATCTGGCAACATACCCCACTGTCTCCCTCTTCCAACGCAGAATGCCTTCGTTATCCTTCAACATACTCTGCTCTCACCCACTCCATGATTTTGCTCAGGCTGTTCCCCAGCTTCGACTGTTGTACTCTCCACCTCTTAGCCACTCCTTCTTATGGCTTCAGTTCAAGGCTTTTGACTCTACAATGCCCTCTTCTTAACATCCCCATTTGGAATCAATTACTTGTTCCTTTTTGCTCCCCACTATCTTTTCTCGAAATTTAATTGTGGTGATTACTTTATTTTGCTTTGTTATTAATTTAACTGTTGACAGGCCTTCTTCATTTTAGAATTCTCTACAACACCCAGAGCTGTGCTTTGCACAATAAGAGGCTGGGGTGCTCAATGGAGCAGACCTCAGCTTTGGTTTCTTGCCTTTCACCTCTCCAGGTGTTTGATAGTCGTCCTGTTCTGCATGTATGTCTAAAGGTGAGTGGCTAACCGGGGCCCTCTTTGGTATTTATTCTTCCTGTGGGGCTCTCTAGAGAGGGCCTCAGCTGGGAGGAATTGCTTAATACTTCGCTCACAAGCCAGAGTCTGTGGAACCTGAGCTAACAGGTAGTAGTGTAGGAAAGACAGTGGGTACATTTTCCTATACTAGTTGGATAACTAGAGAAACCCATTTTCCTATGAGTTTGAAAACTCGGTTCAAGTCTTAGAACTAAGAGGAGTGGCTTCGCTCCCTACCATTTCTTCCCAGGCAACAAGGAGGAAGGAGGAGTACATGATTCCTCTTTTTAAAGCTCATGGTGGCTTCATAAACGTGAGCACTGATATTCTCATAACTGCTGAACTCCTCTCTCAATTGAAAAGCCCATATTAGCCCTAGATTTGATGGTACACCGAGTGGGTTAAGAGCTAGTGAATGTTATGGGGAGAATGCTTTTTCCCTATTCCTGATATTCCTTCCAAGTGGATGTCACCCCATTCTTACCTCCTGCCCTCTCACTTTTTACTCCACCCTGATGCCAGTGTGGGAGATGAGTGAGTAGGGAGAGTGATTTATCTGATTGGCAAATTTGGGAATTGGGCATGTACTTTCTTGGCTCTACCCAATTTTTTCTTCTTGGGAGTAAGTTGTCCTCAGGAAGCTGGGATTCACCTTTGTTCTTCTGCACCCTCATTCTTAAGTTGAGCAAGGCCCCTACCCATTGGCTGTGTCTAGGGTAGATAAATCTGCCTAATTCTAAGTTTAGTTAGCAGACCCATTTAGTTTTGCATTGAGCTACATTCTCCAAATTAACGTTTTGGACCCCTCCCAATTTATTTTTTATGCACAAAGAAAAGAAAATATGTGGATGATGTTATGCTGCCTCAGACAGGGAACTTTTAGGGTGAAAGACCTTAGCTAGTGTCATCATCAGTGTTTCTTTTCTCTTCAGTATGGGCGTCTCTTTGTGGAAGTATTTCTGAAGCAGTGTATGCCGCTCCTAGACTTCAGTTTTAGAAAACACCGGGTAAGAATTGAGGGAAGAGAGCACAAACATTCTCTATATGGTGTGTTCAGAAGATACATCCATAGTGATTCCTGGTCTGGGCATGGGGGCAGTCCCCTTGCCCAGGTTCTGGGCCACAGTTCTACTTGGGCACCTTTGGTCCACTTCAGCCATCACCAGAGATGCCCATTTAGATGGAATATTCCAAAATAGACTGAGCTGAGACTCCATCTGATTGAAGCCCACCTCCCTGCTTCTCCAGATATGGGGGTCGTCATTCCTTATAGCTTGATTTTATTGTGTTGCTGCACTCCCAGGACTTAATATATCAGTGGTTGTTTGTCTATTCTTTTGTGCTTCTCTGGGTCTACTTTCAGGAATAATAATTTTTTTTTTTAAGAGCTTATTTGTTTCATAAACTCTTTGCTGTTATAATGGATAGTCTTGAGAGTTTTTTTAGCCAAGTGGGATCCAGGGCTAGAGTAGTGAAATCAGGATAGAAACAGGTGATTTTTTTACACATATTTAGCAAATTGAACTTTGGAAAACACTCACAATATTTGGTTGGTGTCTCATAACCCAGAAAGAGAGGAGGAAGGACAGCTAGATAGCACTTCTATTTAGGGCCAAATTAAGGCAATTATTGATATATAGCTAGAACCTGCAAGGTTTATCCTTTTTGGAGCCCTTGATTGCAAGGATATCTTGCATCTAAAATGAAATGAGAGGCCCAGACAGCATGGTTCAGTGGATGAGCATTGACCTATGACCCAGGAGATCGGAGGTTCGATTTCCAGTCAGGGCACATGCCCGGGTTGCAGGCTCAGTCCCCAGTAGGGGGCGTGTAGGAGGCAGCCGATCAATGACTCTCTCATCATCGATGCTTCTATCTCTCTCTCCCTCTCCCTCTCTCTCTCTGAAATCAATAGATATATTTAAAATAAAAAAATAAAATGAAATGAGAGCATTTCAAATGGCATTTATGAATTTTGTTGGTTATAGGAAGATGTTCTGAGCTTACTGGAAACCTTCCAGATGAACACAAGGCTGCTTCATCACCTGTGTGGGCATTCCAAGGTAAGAGGGAAAGCAGATCACATCACCAGCCTGCTTGTTGGCTTCATCAGCAGTTGTGATTAGGAGATATACAGGCTTCAGTTCCTTCTTCGTTTTGTACCCATCTAGAGCCTTTATTTCTGGGACCATGTCTGTCCAAAGGTAGTGTATTCAAAGTGGTCAAATCCTTAGGTGCTGGTTAAGATAGGGCCATCATCTAGACAGGAGTTTCTGCATCTAAAATTTGACTCAAAATCCATAACCCTATTTCCTTCTTTGATGAGAGAGATGGAATGTTGTTGGTGGATATGTTACTGCTACAAAATACATGGGGTAGGAGGAATATTATGTAAGGGATGATTCTGCAGGAGAGAAGAGGTGGTTCTAAAAGTAGCTATCTTGCATTGGCCCATGTGGCTCAGTGGTTAGAGCATCGGCCTCTGCACCAAAGGGTCGAGAATTAGATTCCTAGCCAAGGGCAGGTACCTCGGTTGCAGGTTTCGCCCCTGCCCCCCATCAGAGTACGTGCAGGAGGCAACCAGTCAGTATATCTGTCACATCAATGTTTCCCTCCCTCCCTCCCTCCCTCCCTCCCTCCCTCCCTCCCTCTCTCCCTTTCTCCCCCTCTTCCCCTCCCCTTCCTTCTGCTTTCTCTGAAAAGCAATGGAAAAAATTTCCTTGGGTGAGGATTAACAAAAAAATAAAATAAAAATAGCTATCTTTAGCACTTTCCAACTGTACTACTTAACTTGTCAAGGAACACATCTATCTCCTGTGAGAACATTTTAGCATTAAAGGACTTTTCCACTTGCAGACTACAGTTGAAACATTGTCCCTTTTTGTCTGAAGGGGCACAGAACCATAGAGTTCTGCAGTCACTGGCAAACCAAGTGATTTTTGGATCCAGTATTTATTACTCACCTCCTCCCCAGTGCTAACTTTAGAAGGTACTGAAGAGTGAAATTTTAAGGACTCTCTCAGCTAAACAGGGCTACTCTCCATTATTTAATATCAGTGTAATACATACTCAAGAATATTTTAGGTAAGTTCATTGATAATTGGTTAATAAGAGGTTATGAAGAGGAACCTAGAGGTGTTGGTGGTATGTCTTCTGAGCTCTCTTAGCTTGAAGGACAGCTGCTATTCTCTTCAGAGTACTCTGCCAAACTACTGCTGTTTGATGGAACATTTCTCTGGCCTATACTGGCAGGACTTATGCTCTTATACAGTGTTCAAGATGTCAGGAATGCAAAAGTTTCTGTATAGGAAATGTCAGTGCATGATGAGAAACCCAGATGAGTTAGATGCATTTGTTTCCATTCAGATTCATCAGGACGTGAAACTCACCAAACATGTGCCTTTTCTCAAAAAGACCCTGGAGCTGTTAGTTTGCAGAGTGAAAGCCATGCTTGTCCTCAACAATTGCAGGGAGGCTTTCTGGCTGGGCAATCTCAAAAACCGGGACTTGCAGGTAAGCCTGGGGCCCTGCTAGCGATAATCTCCTATTCCCTTTCTTTGGAGAGCATTGGAAGGTATGTAAGGGAGGCCACCTAAGCCCTGCCCTTGTCAGTAAGAGTGCTTTTCTCTTAGTCTGGGCCATTTAGCTCTTTAAGTTAGGGTACATTGCTTAAGGGCCCTGGCCACAGGCTGCACCCCTCATCCCAACTAGCGAAGGTGCCAAAACATGCCACTGATACAAACAAGGACTCAGATATAGAGGAGCCAGATTGATAAAACCTCTCTCCAGCCAGGGAGGTACCTTTAAGTCCTGCTGAGTGTAGATTCATAACAACATTTTTGTATATGGACAAACTTTTAAAAATTATTTTTTGTTTTTTTTTTAAACGTTTGTCTTATTCCTGAAATTATTCTATGGCTGATTTTAACAAGTGAGCATTTCTAAGGTCTTTCAGTCGTTTCGACTGACTGAAATTTCATGTTGCTTATAGTGCTGCTTTGAAGTTACAGCATTTTTCAAGTAGGGTCCAAGCCCTTCTTAATCATGCTTACAATATCTGAGTTTTATAATCTTATATTTGAAAACAAAATAGCATCCTAGAGAATTAGCTTGCTTTCTTCACATCAACCTTCTGAGGTAGATACTATTGTTTTCATAAGAAAATTGAAGCTCAGAGAGGTTAAGTAATTTACCTAAAGTCATTCAGCAATAAGTGAGTGGAGCCAAGGTTTGAGTCCAGACAGTCCTGTTCCAAAGTTGATGTTCTTAAACCACTTCAGTATACTGTCCTTCAGCGTCTACATGGCCGTTCGTGGTTGGTGTATTGGTGCTCATATACCTTAAGGTATTTGGGAAATTTTAGAATTATATTCAACATTAACTGAAAGAGTCTGGCCTTATAAAATCTAGTATGATATTAGAATACAAAGGTGGATTTTTTGTAAAAACTACCTATTGTGTCAGAGCCACTCACATCTCAGAAACCTTGGGTTGATTATCACTTTTCTAGATGCTGGATCACAGTTTGGTGCCCATGTTTGACCATGTTTGAATGGCTAGAATATCTTCCTTTGTATTGCCTGTAAACTAAGCGTTTCTCCCCTGGAGACCCCAAATGTGATCACTTTAAACCCCGTTTGTCTTGGCCCATCACATTTAGGGTGAAGAGATTGTATCCCAGAATTCCCAGGAAAGCACAGCAGATGAGAGTGAAGATGACACATCATCTCAGGTCTCCAAGAACAAAGCAACAAAGGTATCTCTGCATAAGGCAGCAGAGTGTGGCACTGATGTTGCATTTTCTTAATTATTTTGAGTTAGTAAAGAGTGCAAAAGTTTCTGTTTCTGTTTATACTCAAAGACTTCTACACCTATCTCCATTCCCCCCAAAAAGGCTTCTGTGCTTATGAGTTCTGTGGGGGATAGGAAGAAGTCCTCACAATCTTAAAATCACTCTTGAGTATCTCAAGTTGTGGCATGTGTTATAGAGTTGCAAATTCCCTTCCATTATAACCTATTTTCCCTGAATTCATGTCTGAAATCATTTTAGAGGAGAGAAAAGAAGGTCAGAATGTTCTCTGAGTATTGAGACGAATGAGTTAAACCATTTAAACATTGCTTTACTATATAAAATAGAAATGTGAATACATTTGGTGAAAGCACAAAATCAAAAGCTACCACTACTGAGAACAAAATAAGGAGAGAGGTCCTTATTCTTTTCTGGGCTACTGCAGATACTTTTAAAACTTTAAGGAGCCTGGCTGGGCGTGGCTCAGCGGTTGAGCATCGACCTAGGATCCAGGAGATTACGGTTCGATTCCCAGTCAGGGTACATGCCCAGGTTGCAGGCTTGATCCCCAGTCAGGGGCATGCAAGAGGCAGCTGATCAGTGACTATCATCATTGATGTTTCTCTCTCTCTCCCTCTCCCTTCCTCTCTCTGAAATCAATAAAGACATACTTAGAAATGTACAAACAAAAAAAACTTTAAGGAAAGCTAGAGAAAAATATATGTGTTTTCAACATTTTGGTACAATTCAGCTGAGTTACGGACACCAAGAAACTCAGATTTAAGAACCTCTGCTGTGGAGCCTCTCTTTAATGAGATTTGAGGCTGCTGCAGAAATATCATCTATTATAAAAAATTATATTGTCCTCTGAATAGTACACCTCTCTACCTTTTTCTCATAAAAAAAAAAAACCTGACACAGACAATATCTTGTTAGTTCGATACTTTCTTCTAACCTCCCTCCCAGATTAGAGTTGCAGGCCAGAGAGAATTTGATGCTGGATTCCTGTTGATATACAGCAGAATTTTTCATTTTAACAGACATTTCATTCTATAGTAAATGCCCACTGTGTTCCTATGTCACATACGTGCAGTAGAGCAGGAGGACCATGGCTTATTTTTAAATTATGCTAATTTGGTTGTTGCAGAATGGCATAAATCAGCTTCAAATGGTGTTCCTCCATGGTCTTGGCTTAGAGGTTATGGTAAAAAATGAGGGAGACTCATTTTTCAAATGAATGGTTTAAAACCTATTATTTGTTGTAAATTGATACATTGCAATTTTAAATCCTGTGAGAGCAGTATTGTAATTCACAGGGTCACCCAGATAAATGCTTAAAGGATAAGTATTTAATTATCCTTTGTCCCTTAGGGTGGTGAAGAAGATGAAGCAAGTGATGGAGAAAAGGAGCAAGATAGTGATGAGACTGATGACGACTCTGATTAGACCACAGAAAGACTGATGCCTCCTCATCTCTGCCAGCCTCAGCATTTTGTGTTCAGAGTTTGAAATCTGCTGTCTAGCTTTCTCACCAGAAACATCCTATTTTGTCCTTAAAGTGGGGGCTTTATTGAATCAACTTAAGAGTGAATTTTATAGATCGTCTG
This sequence comes from Miniopterus natalensis, assembly GCF_054644295.1. NCBI lineage: Eukaryota > Metazoa > Chordata > Mammalia > Chiroptera > Miniopteridae > Miniopterus > Miniopterus natalensis. The sequence continues at coordinate 32,734,966 of NC_142095.1, read as the reverse complement.
TCATCACCCTGGCTCAGGATTCCAGTGTAGCATTACTTACCAGTCTGGGTAAACATGGCAGTGCTCTGCTGCAGAGTAGCCATGATTCTGGGCTTTGGGAGCTAGTTTTGGATTTATGTTAGAATTTTGGTTTGTACCAATGTTACAAATAAATTGTTTTAAGTTCTGCTTCAGATACTTCTTTTCCACTTTCTGGATTTCCTTCAGTAGACAAGGATTAGATGAAATTGAATTGGGTTTTCAGTAGAGAAATAATGACCCCTGGTGCCAGCATCAGTTCTACCAACTAAAATCATGTTTCCTGTTGTAAGGACTACCTTTCTTTGAGATGAGAAGATCTTTGTGTTCTTTTTAGAGGAGTGATGAATTTCTTGTCAGTGTTTAAAGAAAGTGAAAAGGAATATTTGACTGCTTTCAAAAAAATTTTGGTTGTCATGTAGATATGAGACAGGGGGAAAAGGCATCATCAAACTCTTGTCGATTTTGTATATGTAATGTTTATTTTCACATTATTCTGAGTTATACCTGTAATCTAGTTACAACTATGTACAAAATTACTTGTAGTTTATTAGAAATATAGCATTAGGAATGCACTTCAGCTAAAATGGGAAGTCTCACGTCTTCAGCCAGAAAGCCCATTTTCAGTGCTGCTACCAAGTTCTTTCTTCCTGGGCTATAAATATTTATTAATATTTGTTAATTTTTTTGGTACTTTCTTATAATATTTGTTAATATTTCTATCCACTTTTGTCTTCTCCAGTGGTATTAGGATGTGGCAGATTAGGTTTTTTTGTTGTTTTGGTGGAGGAGGTTTTTCTTTTTTAAAATTAATCCTTGACCCACATATAGATTTTTGACCACCTTCATCCTCACTTATATAAAAACTGATGTCTCCTTCCTTTACACCCCTTGATTTCCCCAGTTCATTGCGGTATTAGATGTTTAAGTGAGTTCACACTAGGCTTGTTTATATGGTTTGTTTAATGGTTCTTTATCACATGTACATGTCAATGTTAATTTGACTCTTTTAAATGGTTGTTCAACATTACAATGGAAATTTTTCTCCCTTGCTCTGCCACTGGCCCTTTTTTGGAGGGGAAGGGAAGAAAGGGACTCCTGAATTTTCACTGCTTGACAGAAAAGCAAGATAGTTGGGGCAATGTCAGTTTCCTTTACATCGATGGGTTTCTGCAAGCTTCAGGCAGATAGCAAAGGGCATGGTGTAAGGAACGGGAATCAGATGGGGACCCTTTACTTGGAGTGTTGCAAGGCAAAGGTACACTTCTTGTACGTTGCATACAGCAAGAGGATAGAGCGCAGCATCTGTTTGCACATGGTCACTGTCATCTGAATCTGAGGTTCCTTAAGTCCAGTGGGCCACTGGTGCTCCCGGCTGATGATTTTGCAAAAGGCTGACTTGTCTGAAACTCTGAAGGTCCCAGTCCACTTTGGAGGCTGAGCCGTGATGACCCTGCCAAAGACTGAATCCACTCCACTGAGACGGACAGGCTGGGGCTTCCTGACCAGCCCTTTCTTGTTGTTTATGGTTCGGAGCTCTGATGTGTGGCAGGGTAACTTGGGACTCACCCCAGGTTCCAGCAATGGGCTGTCTAGGACTAGAGTGACTTCTTGAAAGCACAGCTGCACTTCAAGGTCAGAAGGGGTGTGTGGGAAGCAGGGGGAAGCCCTAAAGGGGTGCTTGGAAGAAGGTGTAGGTGTTGTGTGCCGCAGCCATTGGAAGCTCTCATCCAGTGGGGTCCATGGTGACCAGAGCTGGTATCCTGCCATTGATAGTTCTAAAGGAAAGGAATCAGAACATGGAATTTCCCTAGCATGGTTTTGGTGAGGGCATGGCCGTTCAAATTCACATCTTTTTGTCTCACATTAACTTCAACTTACTCTAGTTCCCATGAACAGATTCCAATAGATGTTAGGATACTAGTATCTCTATAAAGGGTAGTAAGGGATGGTAACAAGTATTGAATCTGTCAAGTGCTATGTGTACTAAAATTTTATTAAACCTTATCACAAGTCTCTGAAGGTAGGTTTTAACCCATTTTACAGATGAGGAAATACAGGGGTGGGCAGAAATAAGTTAATAAATAATACAATAATTAATAAATAAGAATACAAGAATAAACTTTTCATATACTCACAACTGTAAACCTACCTTTGCCCACTCCTGTAGATTAATTCTAAATGGAGCATCCCACTTCACCATTAGGACCTGTGCTGTGTTGATAACTGCGAAAGACAGAATCTATACCTCTGAGGTTGCAGAGGTGCTGGCACTTCATGATGAGACATTAATTGTGGTTAGAAGCTCAGAAAGGCCACATCTTACCAGATATCTGGGAATCTGAATCCCATGTACTTTATACCAGTGGTTATCAAAGTATGATCCCAGGACTAGTACCTTCAGCATCACCTGGGAACATGGTAGAAATGCAAATATTTGGCCCCCACATCATACCTATAGAATCAGAAACTGGGGGTAGGGCCTTGCAATTTGTGCTTAAGCAAACCCTCTGGGGATTCTGATGTACTTACAGTTTGAGAATTTACACTGTTCCTTTTAAGGAACTTCAGCTTTCATAATTCCTAATTATGAAGACAGTCTCCTCTTGGCCCTAAAAACCTGTTTTCTGACACAAGGGAGCCATTCTTTCAGAACCCTGAGCTACTTAATTTAAGTTCCATCTCAGAGAAATTACACCAGGCTGGGAGGAAAAAGTTTTCAAAGACCAGTCTAAAAATTTCTAAAGATTTTCCTGGTTCTTCTAGGTGTGTTTTGTTTTCTTATCTATGGGAGCCCCACTGTGTAAGAACTTTATTTTTCTGAAGATAAAGGGCTGGGAGGATGTTGCTGACTCAAAATGTATCTGAGTAGAATTTAGGTCTTCCGTCAATCTATCTTAAAATTCTCCTGAATTCAGGAGAAGCTAACATTTTTTTTTCCATCATGCACTATTATGTTAAAGGACATAGCAGATCCCTTTTCTTTTTAGCCAAGTGTATTTCTCTGTCCCTTCTCCCACAAAAGGGAACAGCCACAGATTTGATTCCATATAGTAATGCTGTGAAAAGTTGACACCACCATAGTTTGTGAGACAGTAAAGTTCATTTTGTAACAGGAATTGGTGACATTTCAAACCAGAAGACCTGCCCCAACAATGGTTAGTTTAGAGGTTTGTTGATTTCCTCCAACTGTTGTGTTACTCCTGACCTATGCACGTCCTTTTACATACTGTGTTCAAATGTCTGGGCTGCTTTAGGATGAGAAACTGACACCCAGGAGATGCTTATCTATTCCAAACAGCTTCTGATCCTTGAGATCATGATCCTGAGAGCATACATCCAAGATCAGTGCTACTCTGGTACACTACCATGGCAAGACGGGGTGGAGGGTGTTAACATCTCTGAACATGACCCAAAAAAGTATTTCATCCCAGCATCCTTTTCCTGACTCACCTAAAAGCAAAAAGGTTCAGAGGTGTTTAAAAAAAAAGGCTTTGTCAGATATCCAGTCTAAGTATTCTGCAGAACCAACATGGGATGAAAAGGGCTTCTGGCCCTAGGTCTTTCCACCACTTTGACGCTAGGTTTACATAAAGATGGTTCACCAACCCCCACCCCTACCGGCACCCCCACCCGCACCCCCACCCCCACCCCCACTGACCGGAACTCACCGTCATCCACTCCAAGAGGGACTGAACCAGGAAGTCTGTTCAAGCTGCTCTAATAACTCCCAGAGAGGGAACACCTTGTTCTGGCCAAAAAGGTTTCCCCTTCATACCATTCCTCCGGTTCCAAAGAACCGGGTCCCCCAATGTCCCCACCTGGGAAAGAGGAAGGCAACGTCAAAGTGCCGCTGAGGTCCTTGTAAACTGCGATCCCAAGGGACTGGAGCTGCCCGTTGTTGGGGGAGCTTCCATCCCAGCCGGAAAAAGCGGCTTGTCCCCCGGAGGTCCCTACCCCGGGGCCTGGGTGAGACAGCTCTGGCTGAGGAGGCGGAGGTGGCGGTGGGAGCCTAGGCCGGTCCCACCATCTGAGCTGGGGGCTCACCTGCTGAACTCCACAGCCATACGCTCCAGAGTGGCGGCTGCTGTTCCTGGGTCGCATCTTTCCTCCACCGGGCGCCTAGCAACGGCCTTTGTGACCCAGGACCGCGGGGTGAGTGATCCCCAGCCATGCGTGGGGGCGGGGAGGCTTGAACACCCTGCCCCCACCCCACCCCTGGCTGGGGGGTGTCTGGGCTGGACTCCCCACTGCCACCTCCTTGGAATGCCAGGTTCAAGAATCAGCCTTCAGGAGTACAGGTTCGAATCCTGCCTCCTATTCCGTCTCCCACCTCCCTACTTGCCACACGGCTGCTTCTTTGATCTAGTTGCAGAGCACAGGCACGCCCACTTCAAAGGGTGTAGTCAGGGACGTGCATAAAAATCCCGGACCTGTAATTAGTATTAAAAGTCTTTATTAACAACCCCTGCTTCGTAGGTGTTAAGGCAGTTCTGAACACCCAGAGTTCTGTTTTGTCGCTGCATTGGAATGATCCCAATGCAAGGACACAGAATTTATAAATGCTCCCCTATCAAGAGCAAGAAGAAAGATACATGTCTCTTTCCCTTGACTTCCTGACTGAAAACCTTTCTCTGCCTTCTATTAGACCTCAGAAAGATGATGCTGTCCCATTCTCACAAAGCTGAAAAACTGACCCTTTCATCATAGTGAGAGTGATCTGACAACTATGACAGCATCACTCAAACAATTACCCTGGACCACTGAGGGAAGACAGATCTACCCAGATGATTCCTATATCCCTGGTGCCTGGCTATCCCAGTGCCTGGCAGTGTGCAAGAAGTATTTGCAGGAGGAATTAACTAATGGCCCATCTGCCCTTCTCTTAAACACCGAGAAGTTGCCCTTGCACTTTGGGAACTGCAGAACACAGCACAAGTAAGAGCCATCACCTTTTATCTGGCTCTTTGGGTGAAGCTGAAGTGGGAAGACTGGGGACCTGGGGCGGATTTAGGCTGAGATCCTGGTTTTGGAAGGCCAGATAGTCTTGAGGAGCTTGTCAAGAATTGTCAGATGCCATGTGTGCGTGTGTGTCCCTGTGGAAGGAGAGCTAAGTGGAGTTTGGAAGAGGAGTCAAAATGCAGAAGGGCAGAGAATGATGACTCTTAGAAGAGACTAAAATGACTTTAGCCCGGCCGGGCATGGCTCAGCAGTTGAGCGTTGACCTAGGATCCAGGGAATCAGAGTTCGATTCCCAGTCAGGGCACATGCCTGGGTTGCGGGCTCGATCAATGACTCTCTCATCATTGACATTTCTATCTCTCTCCCTCCCCTCCTGTCCTCTCTCTGAAATCAATAAAGATATATTTTTTTAAAAATAATAATAAAAAAATAAAATGACTAAATTACAAAACTTTTTTCAGTTTTTAATTTTCCTCTTGTTATTTTAAAAGCAAAAAAAAAAAAAAAAAGTTTTCATTGCACAGTTGTGTTTTTTAAATGAAAGTCTCCAAAGCAAAATTGTAAGGTTAAAAGTTGTTGGATAGAGAGCTTCATGCTGTTATGACAATCTACACCACAATCCCCTGTGCAGTCTGCCCAGCTCTAAGGGGTGTAGTCTTAGAGGTACCATTTGCCATCACCACTGAGTCTGTTACTCCATCCAGCTCTATGGCTACCATGCACATATGGAAAACCTGAATTTCCCATACTGCATATTACTGATGTCCTACATCATCAACTTGATCTGTTTCGTGCAGCACTCAACATTCTGGTGGCACTCTGGGGATTTTCATGGCAATAACCACATTCACTCTGCTGAAAGCTGATTTAATACTTTCAAAGTAGCCAGCAACATCACCGTTTGCATGTGCCATATCCATAGCTGTGCAAATGAGCCTACTGCACATGACTGTAAAGGAGGCTCAAATAATCATACTTAATGCAACTGACACACTTCAAGAATTTTATTCCAGGCCTGGCCGGCATGGCTCAGTGGTTGAGCATCAACCTATGATCCAGGAGATCAAGGTTCAATTCCTGGTCAGGGCACATGCCTGGGTTGCAGGCTCCATCCCCAGTGGGGGGAGTGCAGGAGGCAGCCGAACAGTGACTCTCATCATTGATGTTTCTTTCTCTCTCTCCCTCTCCCTTCCCCTCTCTGAAATCAATAAAAACATATTTTTTAAAAAAGAATTTGATTCCACAATTATTATTATTATACCTGGAGTCATTGACAAGATCCCCAAGTTCCATGAAGCACATGATAGACTCAAAGAGAAGACAGGGACCTGGTTCTCCTCTGCTGAGGCTATCTGCACAGCTATGGATATGGCACATTGCCAAGCACTCCTTGTTTCACCAACAGCATTACCAATGGGCTCGCCTCTGCAGCCCTGCATCACTCATCTGAAGAATTGTGCTGGCAAATCTATAGCCCAAGGACTGACAGCAAACTCCATGAGGCATTTAGGAAAAATCTCCAGAAGCCTGGAGGAACATTCTTCACTCCAGGACAGTACCATATCCTTGAATTGTTTGGAATTACAGGAGAGATCCTGGAACAGGTGTTTAGGAAGTTAAGCAAAAAGAGAAGAACTGAGCCTGACTGGTCCGTGGAAGACCATTAATAATTTTTTATTTTATTTTATTTTCATTAATCATTTTTTAAATTGTTGTACAGATAGGTACTAATTTCGTGCTTTCTGCAAAAACAGAAAATGGAAAAAAAATAGTGAATACATGCTTTGTAAAGAGTTAGGCACTGTGCTTAATGTTTTATTTTTTTCTCATAACCCTCCCAACCATTTTAACCCATCCACGTTGTTATTCTTGTGTCACACATGAAGAAGCCAATGCTCAGGGGGATGAAGTGACTCCTCTATGGTAGATTTATGATTTAAAAGAAATTAAACTAAGGTGCCCTGCAAATCTGACTTCTCTGACACACGTGAGCAAAATACTTCAACACCATCACTTGGGAAGCAGGATCTTGAATGCCAGAGGAGCCTTCTGGATTCTTGGGGTTTGATATTTAGGGTCAACATTTGTTCTTTTAGAAATCATTTATATGACGAAATAGGAGAACTCAGATAGGCTAAACTGTGTTTCAGATTGATGTTGGAGTCTAGAATCAGCTGGTGAAGTTCCGCCACTTAATTGGCTGTGTGACCTTGAACTTCAGTGTTCTCCTGTAAAATAAGAAACCTCTTCATGATTTCCTTCCACAAGGTTTGTGAAGAAGGTCCAGTGAAATCATAGCTATAAAAGCAGCTTTATAGCTTGTCAAATCTCCTGAGTAAGGGACTGTTCGTCATGGCTTCTCCCCAGCTACTGCTAGAGGACTGTTCACTTTTTTTTTTTTTTTAACAAAAGCCAAGTTTATTCGTTTCTTGCATTTGAAGTACTCCCGGATGACATCCTTTGCCTGAGACCCTTTGCCATAGTCCTTAACTACCGCTCAACCGCCACCAGCCACTTTAGGGGTTTTTCCCTGTCTGTGGATTTGCCAGGGGCCTACCCATCCCCCTAGTTTCCTGTAGTCGTCAACCTTAAATAGGTTGAGTGGGTGTTCTGCACGAAAAGGGCCTCCACCCGCTTAAAGTACGTAGGCTCGTCGCAGTTGCCTGTTAGCGAGCAAGGGTGGGCCCGGCGCTTGCCCGAGGCTTTGGCAGCCTCGGGATTCGGCGCTGGGCCGTCGCGGATGGGGGCGGTCTCCTGCGCGTCTGAGGAGCGGTCTGCACGCCCCGACCCCTCCAGCCGCGATGCCTTCCTCGGCCGCGCGGGGGCGTGGGTAGAGCCACGCAGGCCTCCACCTCCGCGAACTCCGCGGTGCCTGCGAAAGAGGCAACCACGTTTTTAAAGTAAAAGGCACTTACTGCACAAATCGGATTGCAAGGATTCCCTTAAACAGAAAATAAAATTGTTTGTGCAGGCAATTCCACTACCTGAACAAACCAGATATGAACATTTTTGGTATATCCTTCTTGTTCTCAGCCACAATTTTTACATAGTTTCAATGAAATAGTTGTATTTTGTGTTTTCCTTCCATTTATCATGTGCTATGTTGCCTTAGTGTTCATAATTAGCATTTAAAAGACTGCATGGTATTGCCGTAAATGGCTATACCTTTGCTTAGCCATTCCCGACTGTGGAGATTTAGTTGTCTTTGTTTGTTTTTTAATAGATAATGCTACAAAGAGTACCTTTGTGCTTAAAGTGATTTTTCTTTTTCAGTGATTTTCTTAATGAATTTAGGTCAATTTTTTATTTTTTACAACTCTATTACTTGGTCATACCACCCTAAATGCGCCCAATCTTGTCATTAATTTACAGATTTCCTTCTGAAGGGACTTGTGTCAGTTTGCAGTATCACCGGCTATTTAGGAACCTATCAATTTCCCCTCACCGGTATTATCGTTAAAAAACCATAATATTTTGTTCATTTGATACATGTAAGGTGGAACATCAATGCTGTGCTGTTGAAAGGCATTTTTAAAATGACTTGCGTTTAATGTGGTTTATCGGTTCTGCCCAACTTATTGCTGGCAGAGGCCGTGAGCCACGCCCGGAGCAGCTGAGGGAGTGTGTGGGCGACGCCGGCCCAAGCTCTCCCCAACCCCCAGTGGCCGCTATTGCGGTGGGTTGAGAGCTCTTAGCGCCTGCGCACTCCACTTCCCCCGTCGGAGTTGACGCGACAGTTTTCAGGGGGGTGGGAGCAGAGCCAAAGCGCAGGAGTGACGTGACGTCGCGCACGCGCACCACAATGCCAGCGGATTCCCGGGTGCCGAGGGACGGGTGTGGGCTGGCGGCGCAGGCGCACAGGCGTCCGGGAGGATCTGGGCGCCTGCGCAGCCGTCTCTTCCTTAGACGGCAGCCATGGCCGGACAAGAGGATCCGGTGCAGCGGGAAATTCACCAGGACTGGGCGAACCGAGAGTACATTGAAGTCATCACCAGCAGCATCAAGAAAATCGCGGACTTTCTCAACTCGTTCGGTCAGCGGGCGAGCAGCGGGAGGCGGGGTGGAGGGAGGAGGCCTCGGAGGCAGTTTAGCCGGGGCGCTGATGAGCTTCGAATTTGCTCTCTCCGGGAGACCTCGACTCTTGCTGCTTTTCTCTTCCTCCTTCAGGCCCCACCTTCCTCCTTGCTCCCTGACTCTCGGGCTCCACTGGGCAGTCCCTGTAGGGTTATCCTGCTGCACGCTGAGCTCATCGGCCTTATTGCCTTCACTCCGGACCCATTAACAAGTCCTTCTTCAGACACGTCAGGCACCCCATCCACTCTCTGCGTCTTCTCTTCAGTAGTCTCCCTGCTTCCTTTGCGCTCCGCTTCCCTTCCAGTTCCCACATAACACTTAGGGCACCTTCCAGAATGTAGCCGTGGCCGTGTCGCTGCCCTGTGTAAAGACCCCTGACGGTTCCCCATCTCCTTCAGGATCGAGTTGAAACCCTTCAGCGCCATGCCTTTTACTCGCCCCGTCAGCCTTCTCTTTCCCATCCCTTCCTGTCTTCCGTGTTTGCTGTGCTGAGAGTAGTAGGAGATGAGGTCAGAGGTAAGGTTCAGATCGCGTAAAGCCATGGCAGTCTTCTCTGTATTGTTACTATCTAGCTGGCAGTAGGTATTCTGTCTCCTTCTAGCAAAATCTTTCCTAGGCATGGCCTGCACATGACAATGTTTGTCCTGCATCCTTCTGGACAGCAAACCCGTAACAGAGACTCCCATCCCTTGTTCTTCAAGTGTTTAAGAGAACCGAGCCCTGGGTAGACTTAGTAATCACAAGGTGTAGGGATGACATCTAGTGATCTTTTCAAACTCGTGTGCTTCTGTTTCACTAACTCAGCAACATTAAACAATTAAGATTAAGTAGGGGAAACGATCTATAAAAAAAGACTTTAAAATGTATTATTTTCTAGCGAGAGGACTGATGAGTTCTAAGCACAGAACATGAATTTTGTCAGAAAGTATCAGCAAAAGAAATTAGTTCTCAGTGCAGGACTCTCTCAGGCACTGTGAAGGACACAGAATAAGAACCATTTCCTGAGTCAAAAGAATTTTTATATTGAAGATGAAACAATAACCTAAGAACAAAGCAGAACATTGTTTTGTATTAATATATTTACATACAAGGTGTATAGGACTATAAGCTTGATGGATGTGTCTTGATATAGTAGATTTCCTCACTTACCAGGGACTGGGGGTGAAGGTAATATTATTGAGAGAATAGTATAACTATATATGTCAATAAGTGCATATTCACACACATAACTTGCTATTAGAGGTTGCAGTAGAAAATGGTATCAAATCCTAGATCTCAAGTATCCTGAAATTTCTTGAAGACTAAATGAAGGAACATGGTTTAGTGAAAGATAAGTGGGTTTGGAGACAGGACACAGAAGTTCAGAGAGGCTAGACTAATTGATTTTAACAAACTGAAAATATTTGAGAAATACATAGCTAGTCTGAGTTTTCTCAGGGACATTTTTTTAAAAACGTGCAAAGTCTTTCAATGTTAGTTCTTATAACTGGGTTCTTCTGCTTTCCTAATGATTATGGGGTTCTTCCCAGCATTCTTTACTCATAACATTTCCTCAAAAGAAGGACCAAATAAGAGAAACCAAAATATTGCATGCTAGGGTAAAGATGGAATGATGACAAGATCATAGCTTTGACTTAGTCTGGAAAGGCAGTGGAAAATAGTTGGAAAAGCCACTGACATTGGAGAGTTTTGACTTTAAAAAGTAGAATTAAACCCTAGCCGGTTTGGCTCAGTGGTTAGAGCGTCAGCCTGAGGACTGAAGGCTCTCAGGTTCGATTCTGGCCAAGGGCATGTACCTCGGTTGCAGTCTTTATCCTGGCCCCAGTCCAGGCTCATGGAGGCAACCAATTGATGTGTCTCTCTTACATCGATGTTGCTCCTTCTCTCTCTCCCTTCCACTCTCTCTGAAAAAGAAATAGAAAAAAATATCCTTAGGTGAGGATTTAAAAAAAAAAAGAATTAAAAAACTTCATTCATCCACTAGGTGTTAATATCTCATATGTACACACATAATATCCAAGCAAAGTATTAAGAATGTCAGTTCAATCAGTCATCTGAAATTAGTCAAACCAGGACTATTTTTCAAAATGTAAAAGTAATCTAGCATCTCAGTCCCCCAAATTGGGATTTGGTAATGCATTATCTTCATTTTTGAGCACTGAATTATGTTAATAAACTTTTTGTTGTTGTTATCCTCACTTGAGGATATTTTTTCCTCAGGATGCTTTTTCAGAGAGTGTGTAAGGGAGGGAAACAGGAGGAGAGAGAAAGAGTGAAACATCCATGGGAGAGAGACACATCTACTGGTTGCCTCCCACACTCCCCCAGAGGGGGCGGGGGACAAGCCCACAACCTTTCAGTGTGTGCGCGCGCGCGCGGAAGCTCTAACCATAGAGCCACACAGTCCAGGACTATATTAATAAACTTTAATTCACATTTATCTTTGACATAAGTCTTCTTGACATCATAGCCACTAAATTTATATATAGAGGGTGAGTCTTGCAACTGACTGAAAATTGAAGAGTTTGAGCTTAGTATTTGCAGAGGAGAAATGTGTTTTTTCTTGTTTTATTAGCAAAGAAATACCTGCTCTGAGATTTTTAAAAATATTTAGTCATTTTGTGATTAGATAGAGAATAAAGACTTTTCTTTTTATTCAAGATTTCCAACAAGTCTTAGGCTGAGGAAATACACACACAGGATTCCAATCTCTTAAGTGCCAGAAGAAACGGCTTCCCTTAGCTTAGGCTGTTATTCTCCCATAAATAATGACAGTGGCCTGATGTTTGGAGTAATTACTAGGTGTTTTTTGAAAATTTTAGAAAGTGAATTTAGTCCTTTGAAGAAAAGAATGTTAATTACAAGTAAGAACAGAATCATGAAGCAAGATTAAAAGTTAAAGCAGTCTGACTTATCAGGTATAAAGCTGGTAAAGACTGGCAGTATCGTGATACAAGACTTTAGACAAAGACCAACAGGCTGAGAAACTGGATAAATCATAAGAATATGTTTGAGTATATTGTCTTGGCATTGGATGACTCTGGATGAGTGTGTGTGGGATGTATTTTTCCATTCTAAGCCCTTAGCATAACTTCTTAGTTCTGATGTATACCTGTGGGGCTTGTATTGAGTTTATGATAATATGATTTGGTGGTGCGGAGATTTAATAGGTGTTTACTTTGAGGAGGCATCTGGAGCTCTTTGAAAATGGCAGCAGTCCTACAATCTTCACCCTGTCCACAGAGAGTCTGTGTTGGCCATGTGCTTTGGAAAGGGAACTGTTTTTCCAAGATAGGCAATGACTTTCTGAACAGATTTTACTCTGTGATTCCAGCTGGTGAGAGCAGAGTTACAGTTGCTTTATAGTTTTCTCTCTCAGCATTGGAGGATCACCTGAACCTGAGAACACACACATCATAAAGCAGTGGTAATATCCTAATGCTAGGCCTATTTTGTACTTGGAATTGAATTTTCTAAAAATAGATTGTCATAGATGATAAAAATATGTTTTTATTGATATTTTTTTCTTTTAGAGAGAGGAAGGGAGAGGGAGAGAGAGAAACATCGTTTGGCTGCCTCCTGCACGCCCCGCTACTGGGGATCAAGCCCACAACCTGGGCATGTGCCCTGACCGGGAATCAAACCAATGACCCCTTGGTGCATGGGTCCATGCTCAACCATGGAGCCACACCAGCCGGGAAGATGATAGTTTTTTATTTTTTGTTTCTCGAGCTAATATGTGCAGAGAAGTGTAACAAAAAATAGAGAATGTGACTTTTAAAATCTCAGTTTTTATACTTTGCCAACAGATATATCATGCCTGTTGTGACCCAGCTATGTGTCAGATGCTATGGAAAGGAAAAATTAAGAATAAATGGACATGGTAGCCACTCCTAAGAAATTTAGAATTTTGTTGGAGAAATAAGACTTACCTGCAAAAACAGCCCTGGCCAAGTAGCTCAGTTGGTTAGTGCATTGTCCCCAAATGCCAGGGATGTGGGTTCGATCAACGGTCAATTTATAAGTTTTAAATTGTGTGCTGTTCTGAGCAGTGTGATGAAATCTCTTGCTGTTCCATTCTGTTCTGCCCAGGACATGAATCATCTCCTTTTGTCCAGCCTGTCTATGTGTTCTATATACTAACCGCCTGTTAGTCACTTAGTAGCGAGCTGGGTTACCAGATCCTGCCCTAGTGTCACAGTCCTTGTATTCAAGTAACCCTTATTTTACTTAATAATGGTCCCAAAGCACTAGAGTAGTGATGGTGGTCAAGCACTAGTAGTAGTAGTATGCCAAAGAGAAGCCATAAAAGTGCTCGTTACATATGGTCAGTTGCCTACCCCTACATCACAGTGCCTACGTTATTCACCTCATTCATCTCATCCCATAGGCATTGTATCTTCTCACAGCATCACAAGAAGGATGAGTACAATAAGATATTTTGAGAGAGAGATACTATATTCACATAACTTATTGTTATAATTGTTCTATTATATTATTAGTTCCTGTTAATCTCTTGCATGCCTAATTTCTAAATTAAACTTGGGATGCACTCCCCATGGTTAAGGGGAGACTACTGTATGCACCATCGGGCACCCTGATGAGGACAGCTGGCATTCATTTAAAGTCTGGTGATAATGTACACATAAATAAATGCACTCTGGTTTCAGATTTGTTCAGCTGCTGAATGCTTTCCCTATGTTTTGTTTGAACCAGTATGTATTTAATGGGATCTGAAATATAACTGAAGTTTCTGGAGTTCAACGTTTTATATTTTTCAACAGTGCTTATTCATGTAGGCCAATAGCATCATGTTGCTCTTAGATTCTGATTCATTACCAGATTGACAGAGCTAGAACAGAACAGCCATCCAGGAAGGAACCCCTCCCTCTTACTACCCCACTTCTTCGGATATTTTTGGCTCTTTTTTGTGGGAAATGACAGGTTGCCAGTGATAACATTCATGCTGTTACTGAATAGCATACATGACGTGCCTTTGCTCTTCAGAAAACCACACTGAAAGACATTGGTTCTATTGGGCAGTTGGGGCAGCGTATCCAGTAAAAGGAGGGCACTGAGGTGCTTCTGCTCAAGCTAGACCTGGTAATTGGAAGAAGCAGCATTAGCAGATAAAAGGACAAGATTGAAAAGAATGAAGAGCCCTGGCCAGTGTGGCTCAGTTGGAGTGTCATCCCGTACACCAAAAGGTAGAGGGTTCGATCCCCTGTCGGGGCGCATATTGATGTTTCTCTCTTTCTCCCTCTGTATAAAATGAATTTTTAAAAATTATTTTAAAAATTAAAAAAAGAAGAATGAAGAATGTCCAGAATAGGTAAATCCATACTCTAGAATGCATCCCGACCGGGGATTAAACCCACAACCTAGGTATGTGCCCTAATCAGGAATCAAACCCAGCCAACTGAGCCACCTGGCCAGGGCACTAATAGAGGTTTCTTTTAGAGATTACGAAAGTGTTCTAAAATTAGATTATGGTGATGACTGCACAATTCTGTAAATATTCTAAAAACCATTGAATTTTGCATTTTAAGGCAGTGAGACTTAAGGTATATAAATTATATATCAATAAACCTTTTTTTTTTTTTTAATCCTCACCAGAGGATATTTTTCCCATTGCTTTTTCAGAGAGAGTTGAAGGGAGAGAGAGAGAAGAGAAACATTGATGTGAGAGAGACACATTGATTGACTGCTTCCCACATGCACCCCTACCAGGGCTGGGGATTGAGCCTGCAACCGAGGTATGTGCCCTTGGCCAGAATTGAACCTGGGACCCTTCAGTCCATGGGCCGACGCTCTAACCACTGAGCAAAACCAGCCAGGGTGAATAAAGCTGTATTTAAAAAAGAATAATAAAGAGTAGCAGTGAAGATGGATGAGTGGGAAAGGATCTAATATGAAACAAAAAGAAAAAAAATGAACTAGAAAGTGTAATGGTTGGGCTGTAAGCAAATTTTAAGGAATGTGGGGAGTGAATTATGGCCTCAGAGGTTCAGAGGGATGGTAGCAGTGTGTGCCGGGACAGTGTGATGGGGGAGAGTTCCATGTTGGGCAGTGGGGGAACTGGGTTTTGAACTCAGTCACTGTCCTGTCAGTGACTCATGATGGATACTCCACTTATCTAGGCCTTGGTTTCCCCACTTGTAGAAATAGTGGAGCCCTGACCTGATAGCTCAGTTGGTTAGAGTGTTGTCCCAATATGCCAAAGTTGCTGGTTTGATCCCCCATCAGGGCACATACAATAATCGACCAGTGAATGCGTAAATAAATGAAACAAGTCAGTGTTTCTCTTTCCCCTCCTCTCCCTCTAAATTCAATAAATAAATAAAATTTTTTAAAAAATTATTCATTACATTTAAAAAAAGTTAGTGACTCATACTAGAGTCAATCTTTTGTTCCACTAGTATACCAGAATCTGTCTTTTTTTTTCCTTCAATAAGTATCTATGTTCCAGGCAAGACCCTAAAGTTACAAAGATTAGTAAGGCAATATCTGCTCTGGCTTGTTTGGCTCAGTGGTTAGAGCATTGGCCCACAGACCAAAGGGCTGAGGGTTTGATTCCCGGTCAAGGGCACATACCTGGGTTGCAGGTTCGATCCCTGGCTCTGGTCTAGGCGCGTGCAGGAGGCAACCAATCAATGTGCCTTTCTCATCAATGTTTCTCTCTCTCTCTTTCTCTTGCCTCCTCTCCCCCTCCTCCCTCCCTTCCCCTCTCTCTCTAAAAAATCAATGGAAAAAAATATCCTCAGGTGAGAATTTTAAAAAAAAGAGGAAATATCTGCTTTTGATTAATTCATTCTACCAGGGAAACAGACATGTAAATAAATAATAAATTACAAGAAGTTAAATATCACTTGGGTTTTTTGCATGAATATATACTCGTCATTAAATATTCTTCCAACTGGTAATTTTTAATGGCGTTTTAATAGTCTCTCATAGATATGTCATACTTTACCAAAGCATTCCTAAGTAATAGTGATGAACATTCTTGTTTGTTAAATCTTTATATAAAGCTAGAAATGATCACTGAAGACCAACTACATAAGTAACTTACAAATTAGAAATTCAACCATAAATGTTTAGGTAAATAACAGAAGAGGGAGAATTATATCCATCTGGCAAAGACCTCTCAGAGTTCAATTTGAACTGAGCCTTGAAGGAGAATGTTTAAATGAGTAAGATTTGGATATGATGAAATGAAAATTGAGGCAAGATCAGGGTATAGGAAGATTTGTCTCAAAATGGGGGCTGAAGTCCTTTTGCATAACAGCAAGAAAGGGAAGAGATGAAAAGGAATGTCGTGAGTTAAGTGTTAAATCATTGAGTGGGAGTACATCTCAGAGAGTGGATATTTTAGACTTAAACAGTGAAGATTATTGAGAGATGACTGAACAACAGTGTTGGAGGAAGTAGTAGGAAATGATTAGCACGTCTAGAAACCTTTTTCTCCTGTGTGTTGAGAATAGTTGTGGAAAGAGTAGTCAAGTAGTTTCTGTTAGAGAAGTTTGCAGAAGAAACGGTATTTTAGGGAAAATCTAAGTTTCGTTTTGGGTGAGGTGGTGAAAGAAGATTGGAAAAGGTAGAATAGGAATGTTGTAGATGGAATGTGGGCTTCTCAAGATATTTGATGTTCATGTTTTCTCTGATTGTGAAAAGCACAGATATTGAAACATTAAGAACCCTCCTAGAGCAACAAGTGATGTGGCTTCCATTAGCTTAGAGACACTGACACCTTCCTGTTTCCTCATAGTCTCTGCTGCTTTCTTGGCTTCTGCTTTTTCTCCCTATTGAGATTATTTTTTCCCTCTTGTCCTTTTTCCTTTCTTGAAACTCTTAGTTTGCCTAATAGCAAATGGTCATCTGTACAGCCTTGGTTTCCTATTGCTCCCATAACAAATTACCACAAATGTATCGGCTTAAACCACATAAATTTATTATTTTACAGCTGTGTAGATCAAAAGTCTAATACTGGCTCACTGGGCTGAAATCATGATGTTGGTAGGGTGCCTTCCTTTCTGGAGGCTCTAGGAGAGGATTTGATTTCTTGCTTATTGGGTTGTTGGCAGACTGGCTGCCAGCCGAGAGCCATTCCCAGCTTCTAAAGATCACTTGCATCCCTTGGCTCATGGCCCCTTCCTCCATCTTCAAACCAGCAATGAATGAATGGCAAGTTGAGTCCCTCTCCCACTTCAAATATCTTCTGTCTTTCCTCTACCTCTCTCATCTACATTTATAGGCTTGTGATTAGATTGAGCTTATCTAGACAATCCAGGATCTCAAGGTTCTTAACCTTAATCATACCTACAAATTCTCCTGTGTCATACAGGATACATATTCACAGGTTCCAGGGATTAGGATGTGGACATCTTTGGGGGCCATATTCTCTGCCTACCACATTTAGTAGAAAGTTAAACAGATCCACTCTAAGCAGTTGTGATCCTAAATACTTCTCACCTTGTCTTCTCCACTCCCCTGCTTTGCCCACCCTCTCCCATTTATACTCTACATGATATGATATATCACTCCTCTTCTTCAGCTTAAATGGTGTGTGTGTGTGTGTTTATGTCTGGAATGACATTAATCCTGAACATCAGTCTCCTTTTCCCAGATATGTCTTGTCGTTCAAGACTCGCAACACTAAATGAGAAATTGACAGCCCTTGAACGGAGAATAGAGTACATTGAAGCACGGGTGAGTATGATGGCTCAGATGCTTCCTCATGAGGCTAGGCAGTGCTGTGCAAGGGAAAATGCACATTTCTACTTCTTGCTAAAACAAACCTGGAAGCAGAAATAAGCTTAGAGAAGTTAAGTACCTTGCCTAGATTTAAACCAGGTTTCTGAGACTCCAAAGCTGTCTTCTTTTCTACCACTCTCTACTATATAAGATCTAAAATAAGATTTTTTTAGACCTTCTAATCCTTCTGAATTTATCTAATTGTCTGTTTTCCTTCTACAGGTGACAAAAGGTGAGACCCTCACCTAGAACTGTACCAGGCTGCTGCTGGGAAGTTGCTTTACAGAACACAGGCCTACGTGGGAAAGGACCCAGCAGCCTTCGACTCCTTCATCTCTCCTTAAAGAGCAACAGGGCTTATTCTTGTTTTCCTTTCTTCAAAAATGTGGCCTTTGGGCTTTGCCATGTTCATCTGGCAGTGTGATATGGCATGTGGGAAGAAGTCCAGGGGAACTCTTGAAAACATTAGGCATTTTACCTTTTCAGTAATATTTTGTAGAACTACTTGTCAATGTATTTGAGGCTCCCAGAGCCAAAAGCCTGGAACTCTTTGTTAAGGTCCTCCCCACCCCTCCCTCCCTCCCTCCCTCCCTCCCTCTCTCTCTCTCTCTCTCTCTCTCTCAGACTTTCCTTACAGCTCTCATTGCCTCTGCATTGATTCCTGGTCTCCTCCCTACATTTATTGGGAGGTAGCAGACAGTCCTGGCTGAGACACTGATGCCCTGGCACGGTGGCTGCTAGAGAATGTTGTTGCTAACCCACCAGTTTTTTGTCCTTCTGGGGAGGTCAAGACCAGGCCCCCACTTGGCTTAAAGGGACATTTTCAGATTTTTCTTTCTGTCACTTGGGGTGTCTGCCTTTGATATTCCCCTAATAAACTCAACTTTATCTGACTGCTGTGATTGTGGTGGGGAGAGGAGCTAGAGATGGGACTCCTCTATTCCACAGAAATCTGATGTGTGGAATTATTATTTTAACATAAAACTTTCAGGTGTAGCTGCTTGATCAAAACCTAGGTGGCTTATCAGCCCAAGCCCCGTATTTGGACTTTGAGCTGAATAATTTATCCTGGGAACCATTTGGTCATTCAGCAGACATTTGCCAAGTGCTTACTTTGTAGGTATGTTATGCTCCAATAAAAGATACAGCGTTGAATCAGGCGTGATGCTTACAATCTATTGTAATACAAGCGTTCACAATTTAACCACAATCCAGGGTTTTAAAACCAGATTTTATAAGGTATAAGCCAAATGTCTACTTTTTAAGCAAATAGGTTAAACAAGAGTCTAAAACTTTTCATTCTAGAATCCAAAGTTTGCTATAAACTTGTGCCAGCCCTCTTCAAATGCTTATGCAGTCACATAGAAGTCATTTAGTACTGCCCTTTTCCTTTTCTCAGCCCTCTCATTGTACCCTGCTAACACTATAGCTCTGTGCGTATGAAGTGTTCTCCAGTTTAGTATCTGCATCCTACGATACATACATGGGCGCTTTTTCTTGTAGTGCACAGGGTGGGTAATCAGTCAATACCAATTGAACTGACTTATAGGCCCAGCCGGCGTGGCCCAGCAGTTGAGCATTGACCGATGATCCAGGAGCTCGAGGTTCGATCTAGGTCAGGGCACATGCTCGTGTTGCAGGCTTGATCCCCAACAGGGGGCGTGCAGGATGCAGCCGATCAGTCACTCTCTCATTGATGTTTCTCGCTCTCTTTCCTCCCTTCCACTCTCTGACATCAATAAAAACATTTTTTTTAAAAAAAAAGGAATTTTACAATGGAGACAGAACTGGCATCATTTGCTTTGGTAAGTGCTGTTTCTTGAACATCTTGTTTGAGCTCGTCTGTAGAGTATTTTTAAGTCTCTTGAGTTCATTACTCATAGTTTCTACCCTATCCAGGATAAAGAATTAAATACTTCTAAAGTTCAAGTTTTAGGTTATCTGGTGCTCTGTAGTCAATTTAACAGATATTTATTGAGTTCCTACTATATGCAAGGACTATAATGTGAGATAATAATAGGGGCAAAAGTGATAATAATCTAAAAGCCAGAAAAGCTCTTCAATGAGATTACATGTGGAAATGCTTGATAAATTTTTTATGGTCCTGTAGATATTAATCGGTCAGTTTGTTAATGTCGAAGTAGTATTTCTAAAAAAGTTAGTGTCCTGAATAATACCTGTTGCTAATGGTAACCTGCTGCTTGTAAAGAAAGCAGCTGGTGACATTTGATATGGGAGACAAGTGAAGCTGTCCTCCTCTAGTAGTAGTAACTCTTTCGTTTTACCTGGCACTTAAAGGTGTCAGTGCTTTTCTGTGTTCTCCCCCCATTTATAAAATGAGGCCCTAGCTCGATCAAGGATATATAGTAATATTGTCTATAATTTATTGAGTGTTACCATGTGCTAGATGTGCTAAGTGCTTTATATACTTTATTTTATTTAAGCTTCAAGCCCTAAGAAGTAGGCATTCTTATCTCCACATAATAGGTTTTTGGTGTGTTTTTTTATTGGAGGTTTTTTTTTTTAAATTTTTTATTGATTTTAGAGAGAGAAGAAAGGAGAGGGAGCAAGAGCTAGAAATATCCATGATGAGAGAGAGTCATTGATCAGTTGCCTCGTACACACCCCCACTGGGGATCGAGCTCACAACCCGGGCATGTGCCCCAACCAGGAATCAAACCTCGATCTCCTGGATCATAGGTTGATACTCAATCATTGAGCCATGCTGGCTGGGCTCCACATAATGGGTTTAAAACAAGTTTAGAGAGGCTGAAACTTGTCCAAAGTCACACAATATAAGTGAAGTTGCTGAGATTTGAACCTATACCTACCTGACTCAGACTGCTCTAACCATTCTACTTCTGAAGGTGGTATAACCAGATCTAAAACTTACTTTCTCATCTAGTCCAGAACTGTGTCACTATACTCACATTAGATACTCTTAAGGCTATTACACACCTATGTTTGTCTTATATGCCTTCTCACCATCCTTTTGTAAAGAAGGCTTCATGGGTTTTTCTTTCTGTGCCTGGCCAACACTGTTTTCATTCATGTCTATATTGTCTAGTTTCACTTTTCCCAGCTTCCTTTCTCTGAAGGTTTAATAATATGTTGTCTTTTCTGGAAGTCATGGCTAAGGAATTTAATCAACTCCAGTACTTCCTCTAATTATCTCTGGGTTAGAGATGCATCTGGAGCCAAAAGAAGCTGTTAATATCCTCTTCTGAAAGACCTTATTTGATCAGGCTCCAGAAACTGGGATTTTTGCCTCAAGTCATACACATCTTTGCTCACAGGTCATTGCAGTCTATAAATAGTGTTATGCTAAACCATTTATTTCATTCCCAATGTGTCACTTCTTCAACTTAAGCAGTTAAGAGTTCTGATTATAGGCATACCTCATTTTGTTGCACATCACAAATGTTGCAATTTTTTTATAAATTGAAAACAAGACTTCCCACCAGCAAAAAGATTGTGACTCACTTTATTGTGATACTGGGGTTGGTCTGGAACCAAAATGGCAGTATCTCTGGGGTATTCCTGTATTAACATTTCCCCTCACTGAGAACAATGGTTAATATTTTACATTTTAACCCATGTTTACTAAGTCATTCTTTTTTTTTAACAACAAAGATGTTGACAGGATAGTTGTTTTGATTTGAACTATTAAGGAGAATGGGTTTCAGAGACATTAAATATACCCAGGTTCTATGAGTCCAAATTGTTTTCATTCATCTCACCATAATGAAAAGTTGGGCAGATTTCTTTTTCTCCTTCATACATTAGACATTGTAGGGAAGTTACCCACATTATGCTTCTCTTTCTTTCCTCATGAAATCCTAATGATTTCTGAAGAAGGAAAATTATGAAGGACTTTTCCTGTTTTCTAATTTGAGTGGGAAATGAACTAAATATGAAAAATCTCTGCTCTCCATAAGATCCTTCAAAGGAATTTCTTCTTTCCTGTACACTTGGAATTGTTTTCTACCTTGTAATTTGGTTTAATTAACATATTTATTGAAAAAACTAGAGAGTAAGGGGTTTGAACCATTGAGCTATTTGGCATAAATAGATTACAAGTCTCTTAATGATAAAGCAATTTTTAAAAAAATAGATATATTTTTATTGATTTCAGAGAGAGGAAGGGGGGGGGGAGAGAAACATCAGTAATGAGAGTCATTGATTGGCTGCCTCCTGCACGCCCCCTGCTGAGGATCAAGCCCCAAACCTGGGCATGTGCGCTGACCTAGAATGGAACCTTGATCTCCTGGATCATAGGTGGATGCTCAACCACTGAGCCACGCCAGCTGGGCATAAAGCAGTTTTCAGTCTGTTTTTAAAACTAAGCTTGAACTGGATTTCAGAAGCAGGCAAATTAGGGAACTGATTTTTTTGGCATTAGAAATGTACCAAATTCTGCCATCTTGCTCGTTTTAGATTCATTTAGTTCACTTAAAGTTCAAAGTCACTCACTAATTTGAACTTTCCACCTTTATTTCATAAAGCTAAAGCCATGTTCGTAAACATTGTTACTGTAGGCCACACTAAATGGATAGAAAGCCTATTATTTATCTCTAGGCTCCTTCCCAGCATTTGTATTGTTTCATACTGTTTGCCTGCAAAAAAAAAAAGCAACACATTTGCCCCCACTTGCCTCGCCCTGTGGAGAATGTGAGTTAGGGAACTTTGGCAGTTTGCAGACATTTGGTGCCATTAGTAACTGCAAAAATAAAGCTGCTTTCTGAAGGTAGTGTGGGTGTCAAGTAGATTATACAACAAGAAAATCAGGTTGGATTAAGACTCTCAAGTTTGTTTTCTGGTGAAAAGCTAGCCTGTACAAAGGTTGTCTGAAGGTTAGGATTAGCTCACAAAACTTAAAGGTGAGAAAGAATTTTAGAGAGAATCTAGCCCACTCCTGCCTTTTGAAAAATGAAGAAGCACGCGCAGACACGTTGTGTGACATGCCCATCCAGTTACCTGACAGCCAGGCCAACAATAACACCCAGGTCTCATTACTGAGTCAGTGCAGAGCCAGAGCCATTTGTGGTCTCCCAAGTT
Source organism: Miniopterus natalensis (assembly GCF_054644295.1). Classification (NCBI taxonomy): domain Eukaryota; kingdom Metazoa; phylum Chordata; class Mammalia; order Chiroptera; family Miniopteridae; genus Miniopterus; species Miniopterus natalensis. The sequence continues at coordinate 32,712,103 of NC_142095.1, read as the reverse complement.
GGTTTTCTGTTTTCTGTGCCATGCTGGTCCTTTATTAGCCTCTCCCTGGATCTTATTGACAACTCGAGAGAGTAAAAGGGCAATTGTCACATGTAGCTAAGTGGTGTCCACTGGCATTAACATCTGCATGTGCAAAAAACAGGCAGGGTTTCATTTTGCACCTTTGGGCTTGATACTACCAACTGTGAGGTTGGTATTGTGCCTTTCTGGTATTAAGGAAGGCTCTGCATTCCCTAACCATAACGTTCTTTTAAAAATTTTTGTGTGTGCCCTGGCTGGTGTGGCTCAGTTGGTTGAGGGTCGTCCTGTGCACCAGGAGGTTGCTGGTTGGACTCCTGGGGGCACATGCCTGGGTTTGGGGCTCTGTCCCTGGTAGGGGTGTGCAAGAGGCACCAGATCAATGTTGCACTCTCTCATGTTTCTCTCCCTTTCTCTAAAAGTAAACTATTCTTAAAAAAATATTTTTTTGTAAAACAACTTTCAGACTTGTAGAAAAGTTGCAATAGTACAAAAAATTTCTATGTATCATAAAACATTTTTGAACTGAGATTTACTTTTATTCTTAAATTTTAACTCATTCAATGTGACAGTCCCAGTGTGACTTACTTAGTAAGAGTAAAATGGAAAGTAAGTGCATTATAAGGTGAAATCCATTTTGTTGATATAATTTTTTTTTAAGTAAGATGTTTCAATTTAATAATAAGTAATTCAGCCCAGCCCGGCGTGGCTCAGTGGTTAAGCATCGACCTAGGATCCAGGCGATCAGGGTTCGATTCCCGGTCAGGGCACATGCCCGGGTTGCGGGCTGCAGTCGATCAATGACTCTCTCATCATTGATGTTTCTATATCTCTCTCTCCCTCTCTCTTCCTCTCTCTGAAAGCAATAAAGATATATTTAAAAAAAAAAAAAAAAGTAATTCAGTTTGGCTTTGACAAGCCTTTTACCTAAGAAATTCATTAGCATTTAAAAAATTTTTTATTGAGTTTAGGAAGGGAGGGAGAGAGACATTGATTTGTTGTTTCACTTATTTATGCATTCATTGGTTGCTGCTTGTATGTGCTCTGTCTGGGGGTAGAACCCACAACCTTGGTTTATGGGGACAGTGCTCTAACCAACTGAGCACCCTGCCAGGGCCTGTTAATTAGCATTAAATACATTGTATGTCAGCATTAAATGCATTGTATGTCAGTCCTGGCGGGGTAGTTCACCTTTACCTTCCTCACTTCTAAGCTCCAAGGACCCTTCCTTTACCTCTATAACTTGTTTCCTAAACCCATTTCTTCCATGAATTACTTCTACTTCTGTGATTGTCCGAGTAAATGTTCTGTTGTAGTTTGAGTTTTGGCTTTGAATTCTTTCCTAGCCAGAACTCAAGTACTGGGGTTGCCTAACCCAGGTGGAGCTGACCCCTCCTGTGTTACACCTGTGCTGTTCCACTGCCCCCATCAGGTGTGAATTTCAGAGGGCACACACTGCAGTGTGAAAAGTGGTTCCCTTTACAGTTTCCTTTAACCTTTTCAAAAAACCTTTCTGATTATGTTCAGGAGAAAGTTGGTTTGACAACACTTGGCACCTAACACTTAGCTAATCCCTTTAAACCAACAGTGGGGTCAGAGCTTTTAACAAACAATACGTACAATTTAATTGTTCTTAGGTTTTCTTTTAGTTCCACTGTACTCTTCTATAGCAAGGAATGATGAGTTTCTATTGGTGGTACTGATTCAAAATTTCTTCTCAAACTTGTTTAATTGCTTGAATATGCATAGAATACATTTGAAAGGAAATACAAAAAACGTGATACTTGCTGCCTCCAGGAACTTTTTCTGGATGGCTGGGGCAACTGGGATAAGAGGGAAAATTTTAACCGTATTATACTCTTCTGCATGAAATTTTAATTTTGTGACCCCAAATGGAGACAAACTTGGTTAATGAGAAAACGATAACGCAGATGGTAGGGAGAATGTGGCAAAAACCATGATGATCCCAAGAGAATGAATAAAACTACGCAAACTAACAGGAGGAAAAAACAAACTTCTAGGGGAAACGGGCATGGGGTGACCGAGCGCCGCGCATCGCCTCAGCGAGATGAGGCCTCTGTGGCTAGGGGATCCTTCCGCGCATGCGCGCGGGCTCACCCCGGCCATTTCTGCGACTGGACGCCATCCCCCCTGAGAGCCAGCGAAAGTGCGCGCCCGCCCGCCAGAGCACGCGCACGCGCACGCGCGCCTCTCCCCGCCCCGCCCCGCGCCGTCCGCGAATCCCGAGGCGCCGAGGCCGGGTTGTCTAGGCTCCGAGAGGTAAAGCCCCGGAAGGCGGGGGAGCTGCAGGAGGCCGGGGCGGGCGCAGAGGAGAACCGCCCCGAAGGGTAGCGCCGGGAAGAGGCCAGTCGTGAGGAGGCGGACGCCGCGGAGGAGATGGAGGCCGGGAAGCCGCGGCCGGTGCTGCGCTCGGTGAACTCGCGGGAGCCGTCCCAGGTCATCTTCTGCAACCGCAGCCCGCGCGTCGTGCTTCCTGTGTGGCTCAACTTCGACGGCGAACCGCAGCCCTACCCCACGCTGCCGCCGGGCACGGGCCGCCGCATCCACAGCTACCGAGGTAGGGTCGCCCTTTGTCCCGCTGCTAGAGCGCCTGCCCGCCGGTGCCGAGCTGTGCCCAGCGCCTCAGGCCTGATAGCAGCAGCGACGGTGGCACGAACTCAGCGAATCCCCCCCACCATCCGGGGCGGCAGGTGCTGCTGTCACTATTCCCAGTTACTCACGAGGACCTGAGGCCCCAGAGAGGTGGTGACGGATCCGAGTTGACGCTGCTACTAAGTGGCAGAGCATTCTTCTTTATAAAACTGGTTAATCTGCATTTGATAGTGGCTTTCCCCCCATCCGCTTTCACGTATAGTTACCCTAAAAGCAGTGCTCCATCCCTAATGCTCATTCGTTCAGTCCGTGAATGGAAGAATCTCATTCTCTGATGTCCCCAGTGGGCCAGGTCCGCGTAGGCGCCCTGCCTGCATGGAGAACACAATCCGGTGGGGTGTCAGACGACTGCACAAACAGGAGAACAAGCGAGGGTCAAAATTGCTGGGATAGGAACGGAGCGCAGCGGGTTGCAGGAGCTTAGAACCGGCCTCTTCTCAGCGAAGGGGTGGTGGTGGTGGTGGTGGTTTGTGTACACGTGTGGCTTCGACTAGAGAGAGCTTCCCAGAGAAGAAAGGGAGTCCTGCAGGAGGCGTGGGAGCTGACCAACCCGACAGGAGTTCTAGGCCGAGGGAGCCGCATAGGCTAAAGGAGAGCAGGGTATGGAATTGTGGGAAAGGAGACCCTAAAGGTGATTTTACCCCTAGGGAAATGGGGGGCCTTCGAAGGTTTTCCAGCAGGGACAGGACATTGTCAGATTTACATTCTGAAAAACTCACTCAGGTTGCAAAGTGGTTTGAAGGGGAAGACTGCTGTTGAGGAACCAGTTAGGAAGCTGTTGTAATAACCTAAAGAGGAGACAACTAGGTCTTTATGCCTAAGGAGGTAGTAATCTCCCCATGACTTTCAAGAAAAAGTAGTCCTAGGCTAGCTTAATTTTCACAACTATAGGAAAAAGACTCAGATACAGAGAACAAACTTATGACTGCCAGAAGGGAGGAGAGTTGGGGGGCTGGGTGAAAAAGGTGAAGGGATTAAGAAGTACAAATTGGCAATTACAAAATAGTGACAGGGATGTAAAGTACAGCATAGGGAGTATAGTCAATAATATTGTAATAGCTATGTATTGTGCCAGGTGACTGGTATGGCTTGGTTGGAGAGCAGCCCTGTGCACTGGTCCAGGTTTGATTCCCAGTCAGAGCGTATATCCAGGTTTTGGGTTCGATCCCCGGTGAGGACTGGTGTGGGAGGCAACTGATCAGTGTTTCTCACGTTAATGTTTCTCTCTCTCTTCCTCTCCCTTCCTCTCGCTCTAAAAAAAAATCAACAAAAACATATCCTTGAGTAGGGATAATATGTATATTAATATATATTAATATATATTGTATATATTACTTACTATGTGAATATACTTAATGTCACTGAATTATACACTTAAAATGGTTTAAATGGTCAATATATGTTATGTATATTTTACACAACAAAAAAATTATTTACCAGTTTACATTTCTTAAATTTTCCCATCAAATCTTCAAGTAAGCTTATTCCCCAGAAACACATGCTATATTTATTCTGAGACACACATCCTCCCTCCTTAAACAGAATTAATCCTGAGGGATTAATTCTCTCTCTCTCTCTTGCATGTGAATATTTGTTTCTTAAATTCAGGTATAATTTACATAGAGTATAATGTACAGATCTTAGTCTTTGATGTGTTTTGACAAATGCAGCCACACCTAAATGAAGTTATAGATTGGAATATTTCTATCACCTCAGAGAGTACCCTCCTGCCCCTTCCACTCAGTTCCCTCCCTCCCAGAGGCAACCACTCTTCTGATTTTTTACGTCATAGATTAGTTTCATCTATTCCTACAAAATGTACCCTTTCTGTCTGGCTTCTTTATTTCAACATGATGTTTTTGCATCTTGTTTTTGAGAAACACAGATTTGAGGAGTCAGTGACCTCCTCTCTTCTTTTAGTTTTCGGTGTTGGTGTGATTTGCAATTCGTGTACTTTGCTTTTCCTCCGTGGTAGAAGATAGAGGTAGGATTTGGAACCTCAAGTACATGCTCTTCTGTTTACTGGCCCTGTTGCCTTGAGCAAGTCACTTGGCTTTTTCAGACCTATTTTCTCATCTGTAAATCTATGGTGAATATTGAGTAAGCTAATATTATTGGAAGGCCTTTGTATGATGTACAAGCAGAATGGCTAGTCTTTCATTGTCAGTCCAGGGAATTGAAGGAAATGGGTGTGTGCCTACTTCACAGCCTCTGCTTGTATTAACAGGTCACCTTTGGCTCTTCCGAGATGCTGGGACATATGATGGGCTTCTGGTTAACCAAACTGAACTATTTGTGCCATCTCTCAATGTTGATGGACAGCCTATTTTTGCCAACATCACACTACCAGGTACTGATGTTCCACCTTACTTTTTTTTTCCATCTTATTTTTAAAAAGATAAGGCTATTGTAATAAGTAGAGGAAAGACCACTTGCAGAAGCCAAGCCCTTACTGATTTTTGCCTGATACTCGGCAAGGTATTCAACCTTTTTGTGCACTATTCTCCACCACAAATAAAATGGAAGTAATGTATTTGTAGGCTCTGTATTGAGCAAAGGTGTTGTGGTGTTTCAAAAACTCTTTGGGCCCTGGCTGGTGTGGCTCAGTTGGTTGGGCATCATCGGGTGCACCGAAACATTGCCAGTTGGATTCCTAGTAGGGGGCGTGCAGGAGGCAGCCAATCGATGTTTCTCTCTCTCCCCCTCTCCCTTCCTCTCTCTCTCAAAAAATAAAATAAAAATCTCTTTGGGCTTGGCAGAGGTGGGCTAAATTAAAATATCTGATTGTAGAATTATGAACGCATTTTCCTTCCCTGGCGTTAGAGCAGAATTATGCTCTGGAGTCTCAGAAGAATAAGGTATAGAGAATTAGATATCATGGCTTGTTTATATGACTTTTACTATTGTATCTTTTAATGTTATTTAACCCAGTCAAGCTCACAATGCCAGTTGGGTTTTAAAAAAAAATCACTGAATTGAACATTAGCATCACAATGATTATTATATTGAACCCTAAAAAAACGATGTTCTTGTGGGGTTAAAAAAAACCCACACTAAATATTTGTCCCTTTGCCCCTTTATAAGGTTCAAGCTAATATGTGTATATAGATCCTGTTTTAAGGAAGTGGGTATACGAAAATGATCATTGATCAATTAAATGGAGAAATTTTGCCTCATGGGGTACCCTTGAGGGGTAAGTTTCCCAGTGAGTAAAATCAGATTTCAGTTTTCCCCAAATCCAATTGTACAGTGTTTTGGTTATCTGTTGCTGTGTGACAACTACCCCAAAACTAACAACAGCCATCTGATTTGTTCATAATTCTGCAATCTGGGCTGAGCTCAGCTAGGTGGTTATTCAATTCATTGGTGGTCATTGGTATAGCTGCCTTCTCCTGGCAGGTTGGTTGAGGGCTACGCTTCTCTCCCGTGTAGTCTCAGTGCCTATCCCTCTTCGTGTGGCCTCTCCTGCAGGGTAACGCAGGGCTTCTGAGAAGGTAAAAGTGGAAGTTGCTTAAGGCTTACACCCAACATTGCTACATTGTCACTTTACTCACATTCAGTTATTAAAGCACATCACAGGCTGAGCCCACTTTCAAGGGGAAGTTACTGCACAAGGTTATGAATACCATGAAATATCAATTGGGGCCATCATGTTACATTCTGCCACAACGCATGTACTTTTTTTTTTTTTTTTTTGCCCAAAGTGAGGTCCACCTGTAGTAAATGTAATTGCCATAGTTGAAAAAACTTCTTGCTCATTCCTTGTCTCAAGGCCTGCCTGAGTTTGGTGCTAAAGATTTGATTTTCTGCCGTTACAGTGTATACCCTAAAAGAGCGATGCCTTCAGGTTGTCCGAAGCCTCGTCAAGCCTGAGAATTACAGGAGACTGGACATTGTGAGATCACTGTACGAAGATCTGGAAGACCACCCGAATGTGAAGAAAGACCTGGAACGGCTGACACAGGAGCATATTGAAAATCAACAGATGGAAGAAGAGACTGAAGATTTTAATTGAAGTTTGCACTCCTGAGCCTCAGCTTTTGATGGACCTGACTATTCTTAATCTAGATATAGGACTGGTCACTTATTCTTGGTGTCAAGGTGTCTCAATACTGGAGTAAAAAATGCTCCATTGCTTAAAAGAAAGTTAACTGACTTCTCTAGGTATGTGATGTTTAGGGGCAAATATCACAAAATGTAATGCCTGCGCTCTCTGGAAGTGTTTTTCAAGGGAAAGTAGTTGCATTTTTGCCTCTTAGTAAGTCAGGAAAGTTTCTGTGTAAGAACCTTCATGTAATTCAGTGAAAACTCCAGCATATTCTTTGCTTGTGAGAAAGCAGCAGCATCTGCTTTTAATTGCAGTATTGTGGTTGGTGTCTGCCTCCCGCTTTGAAAAGACTGTGATGTCCTTGAGGCAGGGACAGATCTATCTGCTCTTTGAGACCCTAGTGCCTCTCACATTATGAGCCTTCATCAGTGTTTGTTGAATGAACAAACCAATGGATACTTTGGTAGAAAGTGTTTGGAAGGTTTGCCCTTTTTTGCAAGGGGAAAAATGGGGGACCTTAAAATGTGTACAATAAATAAATGTTTTGAAGGGAATCATTTTTATAGAAAGCACTTTTTATAATTTTCTAAATTTTGTGCTTTTCTCTGTTCACTATTGTTACAGTGCTGCTTTATTTCTGTTTCTAAACCAGGATTAGCTTTTTACAGTTACTGTGATAACTTTTTTGAAACTTGACATCTGCACAGAAGATAGGAGAAAATAGTGGTCCTTTTGTTTAACTCTGGTATTAAGGAGATACTACCGTACTGTAGATAGGTTTCTGCCACGTGTGGTTATTTCTGGCTTTTTTTTTGTAAGTTCATGACATTTCTGTTTGGTTCAGCATTTTTCATCAGGCAGGATCTAGATACACTTTGCACCTAGCTGGAGGAGAGCCCGAAGCTCTCTAAGCTCTGGGAAGTTACTGCTCACACACAGTGGAATCAGAGAGTAGCCTGAAATGTTTTATAGTTTTATAAATGTACAAATACTTTCTTATAGGCCAGACTTAAATTCATTCAGTACTTCTATCAGGCTTCCTTTTGTGTAACAGTTTTTAAAAAGTTCAATAGAGAAATTTTTGGAGAAGACAAAAAAGCAAAAGGAAGGAAAAGATCACTGTAGATATAGTACTTAAACACAATCACTAACTTAACATTTTGAATTTTCAACCCTGTTTAGGGCAGTTTTGGATTGGTTTGTTTTTACATAGTTGAGATTATACTGTATATACAGTTTTTATTCTTTCTCATTTAACTTTATAACTTAAATATCTTTTCATGGTATCTTTATAAGCTCTTCATAGACAGTAGTACAATCTATCTTTTGTAAATAATGTTGGGCTATTTCTTGGCGTCTTTAGTTCCTATGCTAACTTCTCAGCACAATCCCTGTGCTCTGCAGAGTGAAGTGAATGAAACGAACACCCCACAGTCGTCTCACTATCCTTTAAGCTTCACCCAGTCTGTTCCCCTCTTCCAACATTCAGCAAAGTAGTCATTTCTTTTTTAAGTATGTTGTAATACTCATTCAGTGATACACCTCTAAATGTCTAATTTTTTGTGTAGGGAAGGGGAAATGCTGGTACTGAAGGTAGCAATGTGAGATCCAGAGTCGGCTACAGTGGGGATTTAAGGAAGTCTGCTGGCACTGGGTTAGTTCAGTGTTGGTTTTATTTTATTTTTAACCTGTCTTTGTGTCAAAATGAGATTTCATGCTTCTCTTGTTAAAACATGCAATTTGAGTATTGTGTGTTTTGGTATTGTCCAAGTAAGATTGAAAACCTGTAGCATGAATAATGTATGTTTTTCATTTGAAGTCTTATGAATGTATTAAATGTATTAAGAGACTGTGCTGTTTTCTGTTTTGAGTTTTAAAAAGCTATTCTTTAATACATTAAATGGTGCTGAGTAAAGGAAATAGAGAGGGTGTGTCGTGGTGTTATTTTAACCAGGCTCCACTCTCTGGGAGAGTTGTAAAAGCCATGTTTATTTAAAGGCTTAAGGTGGGAGGGGAGTAGCAGACACAAGCCACTAACTTCATTCTCAGTTCCTTCTCTTTCCAACACTGGATTTTTAAAAATTTTTTTCCCCCAACACTGGATTTTTAAAAAAACCATTGTTTCTTTTAACTTTATTTTTCTTGTAAATATATCACATACAAAAATTTAAGCACTACAGAAAAGTATTAAGAAAATTTTTTACATTGGAACAGTTTTTTGTTTTTTTCCCTTGAAAACAGAACCAGCCTTAACAGATACCTCACTGAAGAAGATACACAGCCCTGGCCAGGTAGTTCAGTTCATTAGCTACCATCGTCCTGATACACCAAGGTTGTGGGTTCCATCCCCAGTAAGGGACATACGAGAATCAACCAATGAATGAGTATTTGAGTAGAACAAGATGTTTCCTCCCTTTCCTGTCTGTCTAAAATCAATAAAAAAAAAAATAAAGATGATACACAGATGACAACTAAGCATGTGAAAAGATGCTTCACATTGTATGTCATCAGGGAAATGAAAATGAAAACAATGAGATACTACAAGGCACTTATTAGAAGGGCCAAAATCTGTAACACTGACAACACCAAATGCTGACAAGGATACAGAGCAACAGGAACTCTCATTCACTCCCTTGGGAATGCAAAATGCTTTATTCATAAATGCCAAAACTTGGAAGCAACTAAGATGTCCTTCAGTAGGTGAATAGAAAAATAAACTGTGGTACATCCAGACAATATATTTTTTTAAAAATTATTTTAGAGAGGAAGGAGGGGGGAGAGAGGGAGAGAGAGAGAAACATTGATTTGTTTTCCACTTATTTATGCATTCATTGGTTGATTCTTGAATGTGCCCTGACCAGGGATTGAATCCACCACCTTGGCGTATTGGGATTACGCTCTAACCAACTGACCAACTGAGCAACCCGGCCAGGGCACACAGTGGATTCTTCAGCATTAAAAAGAAGTGAGCTGTCAACCATGAAAAGACATGGAGGAAACAAATGCTTATTACTAAGTGAAAGAAGCCAATCTAAAAAAGTCACATACTATATGATGCCAGCTATATTCTGGAAACTGCAAAATTATGGAATAAAGCCATCAGTGGGTGCCAGGGTTTGAGGGAGGGAGGGGTGAATAGGCAGATCACAGGATTTTTTAGGGCAGTGAAACTGTTGTGTGTTTCTATAGTATCATATACTACACTACATGATCTATGACATTACACATTTGTCCAAGCCCATAGAATGTACAACACCCAGAGTAAACTCTGGACTTTGGGTGATAATGATGTGTCAAGGTAGGTTCATTAATTACAACAAAGGTATCACTGTGGGGGATGTTAATAACAGGGGAGACTGTATGTGGGCAAGAGGTATATGGAATATTCCTGGTCCTTCCTCTGCATCATGCTGTAAACCTAAAGCTGTTCTAAAAGAATCTATTTTTAAAAAAGATAAGTGATTAACATTTCACCAGTACTTAAATTGAAAAGGTGATAAAAGGACAGGGCACTGGGCTGGAAATCAGTGCACCGAGGATATGAAATAGGTATCAATGTTTTGCACTCTTGACACAGGAATACCGGAGAACTTCCCAGATACTTTCACACTAGGTTTCTGTGTCTTAGCATTCTTACACCTCAGTCCCCACTCTGTGCTAGCTGCAGGGCTGCCTGATATCCCTTCACTATTTCCCCTTTCTGTTGGCACGCCTAAACTCCCTGCCCCAACAAAATATTTTCATGGGGGTTCCTCCCACCCTCGCCACACATGCCCAGTAATCCATTGGCAGAGCACAGAAAAATTAGATACACTGGTGGTGGTAATCAAAAGGATTGGGCAATTGCACTGGATATATAACAGAAAAACCCACACAACTTGTTTCAGAATTTGGAACATGAAACCTCAGGAAATAATCCATCAGGTTAACATACAAGCAGATGGCAATATACTCTCTTCCTAGGCTTTAGGGAGAAAACACAAAAGATTATTTTGTTTCAGTTGGGAGAATTTAAGAGTCCTAGAGGACTGGGGCTGGGCCCACAGATACTAATATGAGAGCTAGGACTACTGAAAGATCCAGGGCAAATCCCAGTGAACCATTTTATTTTCAGATGAATTGAAGGAGAGTTCATTAGGTAAAGGATAGTGTAGCAGCAGTTTGCTTGATAGGGAATGACGTGGAATGACCTTCACATGGAGAGAGTGATCATTTCCTTAGGCCCAACCCAAGCATGTTGAGAATGCTTACTGTAGCTATCCAGTCCTCAGAAGCATAGATGGGAACTAAGGTGAGAGTTATTCTAGTAGGTCTAGCCTACTCTGGCCTGAAGCAGCTACAGGGACTGGGGGAATTTTGAGGGTGGTCTGGTATTCCCCTGTGGCAGCAGTTTTCCTAATATTGGTTTATGATTTTCCTTGATAGACTTTGGGACTGTCCTATACGTCCTGTAGATCAGAAAGCAGAACACAATACTGGAAATAAATTTACACTGATGGGAGATTGGCCAAATAAAGTGTGGTACTCCTAAACAAACCACTAAGAAGGAAAAGGTAGATGTTTATTTACTGACATGAAGAGCTATTTATTATTGATTAAAGTAAGTTTACAGAAAGTGTAATGTGTTTAAACTTTTTATGTTTAAAAAAATTAATTTTATATAGGCCTAAAAATATGTGAAAGTATATACTCCAAACTATTAATAATGGTGGTTCCCCCAGAAATGAGACTATGGAAGATGTTCCTTCCCCCCCCCCCCTCTCTCTCCCTTTCCCTCTTTCTGAGATAACAGAAAAAAAAACATATACATGCACACACATATATAAATGTGTACACACTTTAATAGCTGATAGCTCAATTTTGAAAATGAAATGTATTTAAATAAACACTGCCTTTATAATTTTTCAAAGTGTATGTATGTGTTTTGGGGGGACTATGTGTTTATATATCCCAGCATAGGACTCCTAAAACCCTTGCAAATTCCTGAGTGATAAGAGCACTGGGAGCATCCTTTTTTTTTTTTTTTTTAAATATATCTTTATTGATTTCAGAGAGAGGAAAGGAGAGGGAGAGAGAGAGATAGAAACATCAATGATGAGAGAGTCATTGATCAAGCCCACAACCCGGGCATGTGCCCTGACTGGGAATCGAACCCCGATCACCTGGATCCTAGGTCCACGCTCAACAGCTGAGCCCCGCACCGCTGGGCTGGGAGCATCTTCTGTTCTAATGAGGTATCTGTGGGTGGGCTCCTGGATGGCTCCTTGATGGGAACTGGGCACCAGAAAGACAAGAGTGGGCTTTTTTCTTAATTCACTCCCTCTCTTTTTTTGGAAAATGATCATGTACTGGCAGAAAAAACAATAAATATATTTTTTATTAGAAAACAAAAAATATCTTCAAAGTCCGTAGAGTAGCTTTATTATTGTTATTCCCTCGTTTTAATTTTAATTTTATTTTTGTTCAAAATATTACAGATGTCCCTTTTTCTCCCCAGTGACTCATTCCCCTGTCCCACCCCCAGTTATTCCTTCATCAGCCTTTCTTCATGTCCCAACTTCCTGATATAACACTTTCTCAACTCTGCCTGTACATAAGTAGAATTACCTGAAAGCTTTTCAAAACGCTAGACCTTGAGCCCCAATCCAGAACAACTGAGTCTGGATCTCTGGAGGTAGGGCCGGGCATGTATAATTTTTAAAACTTCCCCAGACAGGTTCATTTGGGTGAGTAGCTCATTTGGTTAGAGTGTCAACCCAACACGCCAAGGTTGCAGGTTTGATCCCTGGTCAGGGCACATATAAGAATCAACCAATGGCCTGGCCAGTGTGGCTCAGTGGTTGAGCGTTGACTTACAAACCAAGAAGTAGTTTAATTCCTGGTCAGGGCACATGCCCAGGTTGGTGGCTTAATCTCCAGTAGGGGGTGTGTAGGAGGCAGCCAATCAATGATTCTCTCTCATCATTGATGTTTTTCCCTCTCTCCCTCTTTCCCTCTCCCTTCCTCATTCTGAAATCAATAAAAACATAATAAAAAAAATAAGAATCAACCAATGAACGCATAAATAAGTGGAACAACAAATCAATGTTTTCCTCTCTCCCCCTTCCTCTCTCTCTCGAGAAATCAATCAACAAAATTTTTAAATTACCCCAGATAATTCTAATGTGCAGCTGGGATTGCAAACCACTGACTGTCATTTCATGGAAATTAAACGTGAACAAGTCAAAATGACATAACTATGTAACTAATTGCATTCAGTCTCAATAACTGTTTCTAACTAGTTGGGAGGATGTTGGCCATGGAAATAGCTAGTTAGGGGAAGAAATGAACTGTGCAGGATTGTAGGAAAATTTTCATGGTGAGGCAATATAATAGAGCTGAAAGAGCACTTCCTTTGGAGTCAGACGGGTTGAATCCTGTCACTTGGCCAATTTTGCCTGACCAAGTTACAATTGACTTGAGGCTCAATTTCCTCATCTGTAGAATGGGAATGATAAACCTACTTTGTAGGGTAGTTGTGAGGGTCCTAGATGATGTATGCTAAATACCTGGTACTAGATAGGTGAGTGACAACACAATAGCAAAAACGGGCCAGCTGGAATGGCTCAGCGGTTGAGCACTGACCTATGAACCAGGAGGTCGAAGGTTTGACTCCCCATCAGGGCATATGCGGGGGGCTGAGGGCTCAGTCCCCAGTAGGGGAGTCCAGGGGATGCAGGAGGCAGCTGATCAATGACTCTCATCATTGATGTTTCTATCTCTCCCTCTCCCTTCCTCTCTCTCTGAAATCAATAAAAACACAATTTTTTTTAATTGAATGCTCAATAAAAATTAGCCATTATTGTGATACAGTCTATCTTGACCAGTCCTCCCCGATAGCTCTGAATTCCTAATTCCCCTTAGCCAATTTTCCTTTTTTGTTTTGGCAACAGCACTTACTACCTTTTAACCTACTACATAACTTAGTGTTTTTACTAGTTATTGCAGTTTCCTCTCCACCACCCCCATCTAGAGCGTAAGCCCCGTGAAAGCAAAGACTTTTATAGGTTTTCTCCACTTATGTTACCTCCCACACCTAGAACAGGGCCTGTCATATAGTGCGTAATTAACAGAATATTTGTTGAACGAATTTTTCGTGGCAGAGCACCAAAAACACTGGAAGTGGAGTCAGAAGGCCTCGTAGGACTGCCTCGGAATTCCGGGGCGGCCTTCGCTGGGCCTCCCGTCCGCGGGGGCCTCAGTTTGCCCTCCCAGCTCCTATCCTTCTGGTTTCCCAGCAGCTGTTCCAGCCGCCAGACGGCGTCGCTCCCCGCGTCGCCGCTGGGGGGCGGTGGTGCGCAGCGCCGGCCCCGCCCACTCCCCGGGAGGCGGGGCCGCGGGCCCCGGAGTAGAGAAGCGGAGTCCCGGCGGCGCCGGCCTCAGTCTCCCGGAGCCTCTGCGCCGCGCGGCCGCCCCGCCATGACCTGCTACATCTACCAGCTGCCCTCCTGGGTCCTCGATGACTTGTGCCGCAACATGGACACGCTCAGCGAGTGGGACTGGATGCACTTCGGTGAGTGGCCCCTTAGCGAACCCCCCGGGCGGGTCTCCAAGCCCGCTCCTCGCCTCGGGTGAAGCGGGTCCTCGCCCGAGGGGCGCTGCGCGCTGCCGCCCGGACCCCGCGCTCGCTGTGCGCCCCCTCTCTGGACGCCGGTGCGAGCGTCTGGAAGGCGTTTTGTGATCTTTAAAGATTTCTGCCGTCGCTCAGTAAGGACCGGCTGTTTACAGTTAAGCTTATAGTAATAGCTGGGAGCGGCTTCAGTAAGCTACCCGTGGGCTGGGCCCTGATGTAAGCATTTTATCTCTAGTCCTATAAAGCGCGTATTTCTCTTACCCCCCTTCACAGAGGAGGAAGCGGAGTTAGAGAGGTAGAGTCGCTTGCCAGGGGCGCCCGGCTGAGCGGCAGAATGGTGTTTGCGCGCAGCGCCTGCCCGCCGCCGCCGGGACGCCTTGGTGCGTCCGCTGGTTTGCGCCGGGCGGCCGGCCGGGCGCTGCTGGCGCTCAGGGCTGGGCTGTGCCTGCGGCTCAGGTTCCCAAGTAGTGGTCTGTATTCCAGGTCCGCCATCCCAGCCGGTGATGTTGGGTGAGTTGCTTAACCTCTCTGAGCCTCAGCTGCTTAATCTGTAAACTGAGGAATGAAAAAAAAATTTTTTTTAAATTGACTTTAGAGATTGAGAGGAAGGGAGGAAGAGAGGGAAACATGAATTTGTCGTTCCACGTATTTACGCATTCATTGGTTGCCTCTTGTATGTGCCAAAACCTTGATGTATGGGGGGGGGGCACGCTAACCAGCTGAGCGACCTGTCTAGAGCCAAGGAATACAAATTGTATAAAAACAACTGACACCTAAGTGTCAGAGATTCTTGTAAGTAGTAAGGAAATGCTAATAATAATCATTTTTAGTTTTATGTTTTAAGTTAGTGTCAGTCATGCCATTTTATTTTTAAAATTGGTATCTATCCTTTCTTTATAATTTAGATTATGCCATATACCACTTTTACAAGAGCATATAATATGTATACATACAGTTGAGAGAGATGAACATGTATGCGTTATTCACCCAGTTTGAGCAAATAATATATACTTTAACCTAGTGGTTCTCAGTCAGGGGCGATTTTTCCCGCTAGGAACATTTGCCAGTGTCTAGAGACATTTTTGATTGTCAAAACAAGGGAGATGCAGTGGGTAGAGGCCGGGATGTTGCTCAGCATCCTACAGTGCACAGCCCCCTCCCTAAAGAATTATCCAGCCCACCCTGGCAGGTGTGGCTCGGTTGGTTGGGTGTCTTCCTGCGCAAGGAAACGTCGCTGGTTTGATTCCCCGCCAGGGCACCTGCTGAGTTTTGGCTCCATCTCTGGTAGGGGGCGTGCAGGAGGCAGCCAATCGATGTTCTGCTCTCACATCAATGTTTCTCTCTCAAAATCAATTTTTAGCCCTGGCCGGGTGGCTCAGTTGGTTGAGCTCTGCCCTGTTCACCACAAAGTTGGTGGTTTAATTCCCTACCAGGGCACATACCCAGGTTCAGGGTTTAATCCCCGCTTAGTGGGTATACAGGAGGCAACTAATGTTTCTCTTTCTCCCTCTGCCTTCTGCTCTCTCTAAAATCAATAAAAACATTTTTTAAAAAATCAATTTTTTAAAGTCTTAAAAGAATTATCCAGCCCAAAGTGTCAGTAATGCTGAGATTCAGAGACTCTGTTTTAAACCAGTAACAAAAATAATAAATGCTTGTTGCAAAATACTGTGGGAAACAAACAGTTCAAATTCCACCACTCAGGGATAACCATTTTTAATATTGGTTATCAATAATAATAATAAGCCCGGCCAGGCATGGCTCAGCGGTTGAGTGTCGACCTAGGATCCAATGAGATCACAGTTCGATTCCCGGTCAGGGCACATGCCCGGGTTGCGGGCTCGATCCCCAGTCAGGGGGCGTGCAGGAGGCAGCCGGTCAATGACTCTCATTGTTGATGTTTCTGTCTCTCTCTCTCCCTTCCTCTCTCTGAAATCAATAAAGATATATTAAAATAATAATAATAATAAAACAACAGCAGTAGCAAACATTCATTGGCTTCTTACTATGTGCCTCCAGAGTGTTAGGTGTTTTATGCCTTCTAGCCTTTTTTCTAAACATATTTATTTATGTGTAACCATTTTTCAAAAATCATATCATTTTGAACATTGTAATAGTCTGTGTGTTTTTTTAATTTAAAATACATCACAACTATTTCTTCTTGCCAAGCAATATTCTTTAGCAACATGGATTTATTTTCAGTGTGTACTTTTACTGATTATTTGTAATGGATAAAAGTAACAAATGCACTAGGCTAGATTATGTAAATAATACACCTGGTAGAGGTAACAGAGGCAGGTAAATATCTTTCTCCTTTCTGGTCCTCAGCCTCCCTGCTCCTCTCCCTAGAGACAGTCTGTGGTCACTTGTCAGGGCAACTCTGAGAATGCCTATTGCTGCCTGACTTTCTAGACTGCACTGTGTTTCTTTGCTTGGGTGATCTGTGATTTAACTGCTTTGAATGTTTCCTGGGCAGTGGACAAACTTTGTGTAAGAGACTCCGTCTAGTTTTTTCCATGTTGGCCTCAGTTGTGAATGCCAGAACAACTTCTATTTCTAGGAAATTAATTTAGAAGGCACACTTATGAGGTTTTTTAAAAACAGCTTTATTGCCCTGCCGGGCGTGACTCATCGGTGGAGCATCGACCTAGGATCCAGGAGATCGAGGTTCAATTCCCGGTCAGGGCACATGCCCGGGTTGCGGGCTCCATCCCTAAGGACTCTCTCGTCATTGATGTTTCTGTCTGTCTCTCTCTCCCTCTCCTTTCCTCTCTCTGAAATCAATAAAGATAAAACAACAACAACAAAAAACAGCTTTATTGAGGTATAATTCACATACCATACAATTCACTCATTTAAAGTGTACATACAGTCCAGGGCTCGCTTCAGCAGCGCATGCACTAAAATTGGAACAATACAGAGAAGATTAGCATGGCCCTTCCGTGAGGGTGACACACAAACTTGTGAAACGTTCAATATTAAAAAATAAATGATGTGTACAGTTCATCTTTAATTTCTCCTGGACAGTGCTGTAAATATAAAACCTAAAGGTGAGTTTAGATGGTTTCAGGACTGTAAGTTCTGCCACTGCTATATTAGTCTTTTTCAAATGTCACTTATCAGGCATAGCTCTGAAATGTTGATGATCCACAGGCTGATGAATCACCACCAGAGGTATCTGGATTTCTGAGTATTCATAATTGTGTTACCCAAGGATGGGAGTGTTGAAGTTAAAACTCTAGCCCTTAGATTTTAGGATAAAATTTCCTCAGCACTTGACTGAAGTACCAAAAAATGTTTCCAAAAAGTGATAGTTGTAAGTTATCTCAAAAATGTCTTAGACTAGGTTAAGGTTCTAAGTGACGTGAGAATTCAGTACAAAAGTATTTACTGTGGAGTATAATTCTCACAGATGTATTTTCAGTTTCAGTCCAATAGTTAAAGTATTTGTTTTTTAAGTAACTGTATAAAAATACCTTTAAAATTTTAAGAGAGAAGTCCATGTTGTAGTCTTAATTAAAATGAGAGTCCTGTAGTTGGATTTTGCATCTAATATCTGTTTGGAGTTTTAGAGCCATTGTGTTAAAAAATACTATATGTAGCAAGGAAAAAGTGCTTTTTACTTTTAATCCCTTTGATCAATATGGCTTTTTTTTTTTTTTTCAAATTGGTTGATGGATCAACATGAAACCTTGTTAATGTGAATTCGGTTATTGATCTTATTACTTATTTTTCCTAGAAAAGTTAATGTAATAAATATCATTGTGGGAGATTAAAAAAATGTGCAGTTTGGTGGCATTTAGTATATGCAGAGTTGTGTATCCCTCTCCACAGTCAGCCTTAGAACATTTTAATCACCCCCAATAG
The DNA here is from genome assembly GCF_054644295.1 of Miniopterus natalensis. Classification (NCBI taxonomy): domain Eukaryota; kingdom Metazoa; phylum Chordata; class Mammalia; order Chiroptera; family Miniopteridae; genus Miniopterus; species Miniopterus natalensis. Next base: position 32,693,885 of record NC_142095.1, on the reverse strand, counting down.
AAACCCTGTACCCCTTGTCATCCCTGCATTCCCACACATAGCTCTTGTTTCTCCCTGCTTTAGGCATTGCCTAATCTGGACATTATATAGAGATGTGATCATACAATATGGGGTTCTTTGTGACTTGCTTCTTTCAATCATTTAGCATGTTTTCAAGGTGCATCATGGTGTAGTGTGATCAGTGTTTAATTTCTTTTTATTACTGAATAATATTCCATGGTATGGATATACTGCATTTTATTTACCCAGTTATTAGTTGATGGGCATTTGGCTGCTTTCCACTTTTTGGCTATTGTAAATGATGCTCTTGTGCACATTCATGTGCAAGTTTTTGTGTGGACATATGTTTTTTTTAAATATGTTTTTATTGATTTCAGAGAGGAAGGGAGAGAGAAAGATAGAAACATCAGCCCGGCCGGGCATGGCTCAGCGGTTGAGCATCGACCTAGGATCCAGGCGGTCGGGATTCGATTTCCGGTCAGGGCACATGCCCGGGTTGTGGGCTTGATCAATGGCTCTCTCATCATTGATGTTCCTGTCTCTCTCTCTCCCTCGCCTTTCCTCTCTCTGAAATCAATAAAGATATATATAAATAAATAAATAAAAGAAAAAAAAAAAGAAACATCAATGATGAGAGAATCATTGATCAGCTGCCTCCTGCATGTCCCCCACTGGGGGTCGAGCCCGCAACCCAGGCATGTGCCCTGACCCAGAATCGAACCATGATCTCCTGGATCATAGGTCGATGTTCAACCACTGAGCCACACCATCTGGGCTGTGTGGACATATGTTTTCATTTCTCTTGGGTAGATATCTTGGGAGTGGAATTACTGAGTCATAGGGTTGCTCTATGTTTAACATTTTGAGGAACTACCAGACTGTTTTCCAAAGTGACTGCACCATTTTACATTCCCACCAGCATTGTATGAGGGTTAGTTTCTTCACATCTTCACCAACACTTGTTATTGTCTGTCTTTTTGATTCTAGCCATTGGAGCAGCTGTGATGTGGTATCTCACTGTGGTTTTGATTTGTATTCCCCAATGACTAATGATATTGATCTTTCATGTGCATATTGGCCCTTTGTACATCCTCTTTGGGGACTCCCTCTAACTTTCTGGGACCTGGAGACACCAGAATTGCTCAAAGTCCTAAGAAGCTTGTCATTGTGGTTTAGAATATAATCCATACTCCTCACCAGGCCTGCCCAGTCTGACACAATCTGACCCCACAGATTCTGACCTCTTCTCTCACACCCTGTTGTTCACCCTGCTCCAGCCACACTGGCCACCTTGGTCCAGACTCAAGGCCTCTGCACTTGTTGCCTCTGTCTGGGACATTCTTCCAGCTCAGTTCCCCATGACTGGCTTTCTGGCCTTTATTAGTTTCCTCTTGCTACTGTAACAAATTACCATATATTTAATGGTTTAAGAACAGCACAGATGTATTATGTTACAATTCTGGAGGTCAGAAGTCCTAAAACCAAGGGGTTGGCAGGGCTGTGTTCTTTCTGGAGGCTCTGGGGAAGAATCCATTTCTTTGCCTTTACTAACTTCTAGAGGCTGCCTGCATCCCATGGCTCGTGGCCCCTTCCTTCAAAGCCAACGGCATAGCATTGTCAGGTCTCTCTCTGACCTCTGCTTCTGTCTTCTTATCTTCTCTGAATCTGGCACTCCTGCTTCCCTCTTAGAAGGACCCTTGTACCTGTATAATTTTGTTAACCAGTGTCGCCCCAATAAATTCAATAAAAAGGGGAGAGGGAGAAGGACCCTTGTGATTACATTGGGCCCACTCATATAACCCAGGACAATCTCATTTTAAAACCCTTAATTGCCGTACCGGAGTAGCTCAATTGGTTGGTGCTTTTTATTTTTTAAAAATTTCTTTTTAATCCTCACCTGAGGATATGTTTTTATTTATTTTAAAGAGGATGGGAGAGAGAGGAAGAGAGACATTAACGTAAGAGAGAAACATGCATCAATTGCCTTCCAATCATGCCCTGACCTGGATCGAACCTGGGTATATGCCCTGACCAGGAATAGAACCTGCAACCTTTCATTACATGGGACGATGCTCCAACCAACTGAGCCACCCAGCCAGGGCTGCAAATCATTTTAGAAGAGATAAGTCCCTTAGGGCTGATTGTGGTCCTGGGGCATGGGTGTGGGAAGATCCTTTAAGTGACTCAAAACCACACAGCCACAAATATGCATGCTTTTTGGATTTGACAGTTCTTGGTAGAGAACATGGTTGCCTCCTGTACATTTCCCTGTTTTTGCAGCTGTATCCATGTTTGCCCTTGGAAGAAAACAGGCTTTTTACAACTTCACCCACCCCGGTTGTATCTTGAGGGACCCAGGGGCAGGCTTCCTTTGTTGGACCCCTCCCCATCTCTCTCACTCATGCATGTACCAGCCTTTGTGTGCAGCCCTGCTTTGTCCCTGCCCAGCTGTGTGACTTCAGGCAAGTGACTGTCTCTCTCAGCCTTTAGTTTTCTCATCTGTAAAATGGGGATGAGTTGCTGAGAGGCTTAGGGGACATGATGGTGGGGAAAGTCCTTAGCACTTTCCCCTTCTCTCAACCAGACAAGGGGCATTTGAGCCTAGTTGTGTCATTTCAGGAGGCTGTGCCAGGTCTGCTCCAGAGGGCTTTGAAGAAGGGCAAGCTTTTCTACCACATCAGGTAAAACTCCTGCAGGATTCTGGAACTCAGACCTGGACGGATGGTCTCTACATGGTGTTAATCGGCGGGGATAAAAACAGGTTTTCACAGAGTGTAGATGGTTTAACAATTACAGATAACATTCATGCCTCATTCATCATGTGCCAACCACTGTTCCAAGTGTTTCTGTACTTATAACCTAATCCTCTCAACAGCCTCTGAGGCAGCCTCATTCGCAGATGAGGAAACTGAGGCACAGGGAGAGGCGGAGGGCCTTCCCCAAGCACATAGCAAGTAAGTAGCAGAGATAGGATTTGAACCAAGGCCTCCGAATCCAAAGTCTGGGCCTGGGCCGCCATTGTACTGTCCTGCTGACGTAAGCACATATTTTTATATTTATAGGAAACTCTGGAAGATTAGAAGCAAAAGTGTAAGCAGTGCTTTTCTTAGGATCTTCCTAGTGGGACATCATGGGGACTTTGATTTTCTCCCATTTTCCAAATGTTCTGTTATCTGTGTGTATGGAGAAAAGAGGCATGGGTGGAACAGAGCCCTCGGCAATTCCCTTATCCCCCCAAGATCCATGTCTTGTTTGGACCGCGTTTTAAAGGTGTGGTTAGGTGCTGCTAGGTCAAAACCTTAAGATACATCACTTTCACGGAGTTAAAATGTCCAAACTATAAGGCACCTTAAAGTTTAATTCCTTTTTCTTCTGTGTTGCCTGTGAGGAAATGCAGCCCACAGAGGCTAAGGGCCATGTTTGAGTTCTCACAGCTGCGGAGTTCCAGGGGCAGCCCTGTGGTTCTATTTTCTCATGAAATCATGCTGCGCCCAGAGAGGTGTGAACAGTAGCTTCCCTCTGCTCTTTTCTCTCTGCAGCTGGAAGCAGCCCCTGACCCTGCTGACATCACTTCCTACTGTCCTGGAATCTGGCCTGGGGTTTCCAGTGACTAAAGTTGTAATTCAAGGAACTTTCCATCCTAACAGGGCGCTTTTATGGAGGCGTTCTGTGTGCAGGAAGCTGTCACAACCTTTCACATTCCTTCAGAGGAGAGGAGATTGTGCAACATGATCATGCCCTTCCTGGCTCTGAGGTCTAACATGGTATCCGTGGCTGTTAGCATCAGGTCCAAACCCCTAGTCCAGAGTTCAAGACCCTTAGTTATGTTTTTCTGGGCTTCATCTTTTGTCTCCCCTTCCTCACTCAGTTTGCTTATGTTTGTATTTTTCAAACAGAAAAGCTCCATGTGCTCTGGCGTACCCATCACAGGATCTCTAGAGCTTTTCTCGGACCTGGAGCACAGTAGTGCTCAATCATATTTTGTTGAATGAATGAATGAATGAATGAATGAATGACTTGATGTTCATGTAGATTTTTTTTTTTCTTCTTTTTTTTTTTCATATATCTTTATCGACTTCAGAGAGAGGAAGGAAGAGGGAGAGAGAGAGATAGAAACATCAGTGATGAAAGAGTCATTGGTCAGCTGCCTTCTGCACGCCCCCTCACTGGGGATTGAGTCCACAACCCGGGCATGTGCCCTGACCAGGAATGGAACCTCGATCTCCTAGATCCTAGGTCGATGCTCAACCGCTGAGCCACACCTGGCTGGGCTTCACGTAGATTCTTGCTCTGTGATTTCTGAAACCCTAGAACTGAAGGGCGATTATTTTGTTTCTAGTTAAATAAAATGCCTTTCTCTCTTCAGTAAACTCAGCGGAATACTTTGTGACCATTCAAAAAGCCATTTATGAAGAGCTTGTAACAACTGGGAAGACGCTATGGAATAAAGTTAAATAAGAGCAGGCTGCAAAATCTTACAGTCTTACAGAACCACACCTATGTGTGTGTGTATGAGGGTGGGGTTCAGAAGGGAGAGTGCCCTAATAGGATGCTATGTAACTTTTTTTGTTAGTTTTCCCCCCGTATTTCCCAAGTTTTCTTCAGTGAATAACCATGAACTTTATTATAAAAAATGAAAAGGAATGCATTACTTTAATTATTGCCGATGGTAGTCCCCGGCAAATTTTGTACAGTGCTTCAGAGTTGGCAACATGCTTTTAGATCACAGGCACTCTCGATTCTTCTAACAGTCCTGTGAGGATGGTGGGCCATGGTGGGCTGACTCATTCATTCAGTCATTCACATTTCCCCTGCCAGGGCTGGGACTTAAGGGGTGAGAATGAGATGCTCACGGTAAAATTTAAGGAGGCATAAGGAAGCAGCTACTCTTCAGGTGCAGCAAGCGTTACCAGTGATGTTGGCAGCGAAATGGCACCAGTTGTTGCTGGTGAAGTTCGACCTCGGTTCTTGAGTTCAGCAAAGAAAGAATTCAGAGCCAGGAACTAAAATTATAAGAAGTTTATCTAGCCCAGCTGGCGTGGCTCAGCGGTGGAGCATCGACCTAGGATCCAGGAGATCGAGGTTCAGTTCCCAGTCAGGGCACATGCCTGGGTTGCAGGCTCGATCCCCAGTCGGGGGCGTGCAGGAGGCAGCCCATCAGTGACTCTCATTGTTGATGTTTCTGTCTCTCCCTCTCCCTCTCCCTCCTTCTCTCTGAAATCAATAAAGACATATGAAAAAAAAGAAAAACAGAAGAAGTTTATCTAGAAAGTTACAGAGGAGTAGAAGTGAGCCTGCTGGACTGCGTAGGCTCAGGAAACAAGTTACAAAGCAAAAGAAGGGCCCTTGGGAGCTTAGGAGAGAGAAAGGAAGGGTAATGCGCCTGGTGGGGGGAGAAGGGGGGAAAGGGAAAGGTACAGGGGTGCTCCCTAGAGGGAAAGCATGCTAGGTCCTTTGTCTTGAACCCTCAAGGCTGGGAGTTTAGGGGAGGATCTCAATAGAATATTCATCAGCTTTATGCTAATGCACCAAAATGAGATTTATTTCCCAGACTTCCATCCATCCTTGGGCGTGGTTGGCACAAATGGCACTAACTGAATTTTCTGTTATCTATTTCCCAGAATAGGGTGATTTAAGCTATTTACCCTCTGGTTGGGGAGGAGAAGTGGGAACCATTTACTTTAATTGCGATTTACTAGCTGGCTGGAAACTTCTTGGCAGTTTTCCTATTCAACTTGTTCTGGCTTTCTAGCCTGTCTCAAGTGCATGATTGGCCCTAAGAATGAGCCCTTCAAATTTTTTCCCTTTAGGTACCTCCCCTGCCCAAGTCCTGGCCCTGCCACCACTCCGTGCCAGGCACTGTTCTCTGTTCTGGGGGGTCTAATAGTGAACAGAACACATAAACTATAAAGGGCTTCTGTTCTACAAGGGGAGACGGGCAAAGTTGTTGCCCCGCTGTTACAGTAGAGGAAACAGGCCCCATGGGGAAAGTGACTTGCCCAGAGCAAATAAGCAGCTAAAGCTCAAGGCCCCTGACCCTCACATCCAGCGGTCTGTCTTCAAAGTCTTGTGTTGCAACGAAGTTGCTGTTTAAGTTCAAGTGGTAATGTGCTGGTCCCCGTGGGCACTAAATGGAATCAGCATTATATCTTGCACTGCCTGTGGACCCCAGCTGATGGTGGAATTTCAGGTATGGTAGGGGGGCCGATGGGGAAAATATTATGGACAAAGTCCGGCTAGCACGCTGACCCTCTCATGGAGGGACTGCTTCTCTAACACTAAACAGACCCTCTCACTTGCCTTCTAGCCTCCTATGTGATCACAGACCTGACCCAGCTGCGGAAGATCAAGTCCATGGAGCGAGTGCAGGGCGTGAGCATCACCCGGGAGCTGTTGTGGTGGTGGGGGATGCGGCAGGCCACCGTCCAGCAGCTGCTGGACCTTTTGTGCCACCTGGAGCTCTACCGCGCCGCCCAGATCATCCTGAACTGTAAGTAACCAAGGTGGCCCCGCACGGCTGACCCTCCAGCATGTGTCAGCAGGAGCTGCACGCACTGTCTGGCCTTAAAACCTTTTTGAATCTTAAAAAAAATTGAATGAGCTTCGCTCAGTGGCAGCATCATAACCAACGCTCTATTTATCTGAGGCACAATTATTGCTGATTGAAAACTTTTCCCAATACCCTGCTAGGACAACTTGAAACATAGTTGGCAATGACAATTTAAAAATTTTTAAATGGAAGAGTTTACCATCCAGCTAAGAAATTAGTCACAGGGGTTATCTCTGGTCACGGGTGGAGATGGAGGTCACACCCAGGCTGTCTGGATCCAGAGCCCTTACTCTTCGCTTTTCTCATGGGAACGTCAAAGAACACAGAGTTTGGGCTTTGAGGAAACACTGACATTTTGCCTGTCCACTTCTCTTTTTGCGTAGAACTTTACTCAGACCCCTGCTTTCCTGTTCCACATGCCTCTGTCCTCTCAGGGCTGTGAGAACCTACCTTTGCTCCCCAAGCCTCTTTCTCTTCCCCTTAGCCTTGCTGATTCAAATTGCCCGAGGAAAAGAGATTAAAGCCTATTTCCACATCCACAAATACCCTGGCTGTTCTTTTGTTTTGGGAGTTTGGTTGTGTTTTTACCATTGCTTTGAGTCCTTAGGCAAGACACTTCCCCTTTCTGTATCTTTTTCCCCCTCCAGAATAAAAAAGTGCTATAAATTTGTCACTTTTTGAAGGTGAATCTTGAGGGGTTGTGTGAAGCATTTTAAGTTCCTGTATTTCAACTGGTCAAAGCAAGTTTCCCTTCCCTAATTGTAGTGAGGCAGGATAGTAAGAAGCTAGGAAAATTCCTTGGCAAGTGGAAGAGGGAAATCAAGACAGATAAACAGCAGCTTGTAGCCACCGAGAAAAATGTAGATACCAAGCAGTTTGTAGCCATCTAGTAAATCCTATCTTCCCTAAACCAATGGCAGTTCAGAGTAAATGGTTTGGCCCTGGCTGGTGTGGCTCAGTGTGTCCCCCCATGCACCAGAAGGTCACCAGTTTGATTCCAGATCAGGGCACATGCCCGGATTGGCCTGATCTGTTACCGGTGAGAGATGAGGAGACCTCAGTTCTTGTCTTGTTTTTTTAAAAAAAATATTTCTTTATTGATTTCAGAGAGAGGAAAGGAGAGAGAGAGAGATGGAAACATCAGTGATGAGAGAGTCATTGATCGGCTGCCTCCTGCAAGCCCCCTACTGGGAATTCAAATTGCCCGAGGAATTTGCCTTGACTGGGAATCGCCTGGATCCTAGGTTGATGCTCAACCGCTGAGCCAGGCCGGGAAGTTCTTGTCTTCTTGAGGGAAAGATTTCAATCAAGAGACAAAGTGTAGAAAAGAAAGCAAGAATTTATTAACGGCAGCAAAAATATACTTAGGGCAGTGAAACAAGGAGGGGCTTAGATTAGAAGAAGCAATGGGAGGGCCCAGGCTGGGCTGCTCTGGGTCACTGGGAAGTCAGAGAAAAGGGAGCCTTGGAGGATGGTTCAGGGGGTTCACCCTGGACAGGCTGACGCTGCCCATTGCTCATTTGGTTGCAAGTCTCATGGGGTCTGGGCTCCCTGGAGGGAGAGCACATTGGGGACGTTCATTTTCTGGGGTTTTAAAGTCTGGGTGTTTAGGGGAGGTCTTAGGGGCAGATCAGTAGAATATTCATCACCTTTACGCTGATATACCAAAATGAGATTTATTCTTTTAATTTGTCAGTCCTTGGGTGGGGTTGGCAAATGGCACTTAACTGGATTTTTGTTATCTGTCTCCAGGAGTTGGGTGATTTAGCTATTTACCCTCTAGTTGGGGAGAAGTGAAAACCATTTGCTCTTACGTGTCCTTGGTTTAGGGAAGATAGGATTTACTAGGTAGCCACAAACTGCTGTTTAATTATGTCTCAGTTTCCCTATTCCACTTATCCTGAAATTTTCCTAGCTTCTTACTTTTCTATAACGGATCCCCAATAGGGGGTGTGCAGGAGGCAGCCAATCACATTGATGTTTCTCTCTCCCTCTCCCTTTCTCTCTCTCTCCGAAAATCAATAAAAAAGGACCCTGTCTTATGTAAATCACTGTAGTCTGCCCTTAGTAACCATATGTATATGTGTGTATATATATATATATTTATTTATTTTAATCCTCAGCTGAGGGTATTTTTTCCATTGCTTTTCAGAGAGAGTAGAAGGGAGAGAGAGAGAGAAACATCTATGTGAGAAAGACACATCGATTGGTTGCCTCTCGCACTCGCCTGGACCAGGGCCGGGAGCAAGCCTGCAGCCGAGGTACATGCCCTTGGCTGGAATCAAACCTGGGACCCTTCAGTCCAAGGGCTGACACTCTAACCACTGAGCCAAACTGGCCAGGGCAAATAAATAAATAAATAAATAAGTAAATATGTGTATGTATATGTATATATTTTGTTTTTTTTAAAGAGTAAATGGTTAGCATTTCTCCCCAACCAGAGAATACTCTCTCCCTCCCAGGAGCATGTCCCCACCCACTTCTTTCCCCACAGGCATGCACCTCACAACCTGGGCAACAATAGGCAGTGGCGGTTCATCCTGGACAAACCCCCTGAACCTGTTCCCAAGGCCCCATTTTCTCTGATTTCTTGGTGAGTCAAAGCAGATCAGCCTAGGCTCATTTCCCCACCAAGTTCTTCTGTTAATCTAGGCCCTTTCTTGTTTCACTGTCCCCAGCTTCAATAAATGTCCTTTAAAAATTCACCTGGACTGGTGTTATAAAATATTTCCCACAGGGAGTCAAGAACCCAAACACTACCAGCAGGGGCCAGGTCCCCTTTCCGGTAACAGTAGCATTAATTAAACCTTATTTTGCATGTGCTGGTTGAAGATAGTTTATGAGCTTGCTCAGCTGCCTCAGGCAGTTTGAGAACCTGACTTCTGTCTACCACTTAAGGGCTTTACATAGATTTGAGTAAAATGGTGTTTGGCAACCCCCCCCCCCCCCAAGTCCTAGAGCTAAAGTGGCTTCCTCAGAGAACTAAGGCTCCAGGTCATATTATTTGTATTATCAGAGACCTCCTGAAGGTTGGGCCTGAACTGAAAGGTGATGTGTGGTAGCTGTTGGGGACCACACAGGCATCAAGTCTTTTGAAATCTTGTACTGCGTGTGGTTGCTGGTCTGATTGTGTGAAGAGCTGGCATGTGGGTCTCTGTTCCTTGATATTTTCTTGGCCTTAATTGCCAAGACCATTGTTACTCACTTTGTCAAACATTAAATGTCCTAAGAATTAGAATTAGTACAGAAGGCTTATTACCCAGCTACCTGGTCCATCGTCTAGCAAATCTGCCTGCCAGTGTCAACCCTGTTTTATTCTTGTGGCCATTTCCTGGTGGTCTCCTGTATTAGCATTCTAGGTTCACGCTGTTACTAAGGGCAGACTACAGTGACTTACATAAGACAGACAGTTCATTTTTCTCTCCTGTGTTACGGAAAAGAGACCAGGCGGCTGGATCGGGTCTGCCTCTGGCCAGCCTGTAGTGCATACAGATTCTTGACTGTGCAGGAAGGATTTTGCAACACTTGAGTCCAGGTGATTTTGAGAGTACATTTATTAAAGTTGGGACAGTGAAACAAGGAAGGGCTTAGGAAAGAAGAAGCAACAGGAGGCTAGGTGGGGCTGCTTTGGCTCTCTAGAAATGTTATAGGAAAGAAACGAACCGAGGTGGGGCTGCTGTTAGCTCACTGGAAAGTCAGAGAAAAGGGGGCCTTGGAGACAGGTTCAGGGGGTTAGCCAGGGATGAGCTGCCACTGCCCGCTGCTCCCCTGGTCTTCGGTCTCATGGGGTTCCTTAGAGTTTAGGAGATGCACACCTCTGGGGGATATAGAGGAGGAAGGGAAGGGCGTGGGCTTGCTCCTGGGAGGGAGAGAGCAGTCTGGGACTCTTGAGATTTTTAAAGCCTGGGTGTTTAAGGGAGGTCTTAGGGAAGGATCTCAATAGAATATTCATCAGCTTTTCCAGGTCTGTGCTTTCAGGGTCATGGTCTCCACTGATTGGTCAGCACCAGGGCAGGGGGTTATTAGTCATTTCAGTTGGTCCTAGTATTGCCTTCCTGGTTTTGCTGCTTTTTGGGGCTTGGAGCTGAAATAGAACTGAGGCCTAGATGTTATCTCTAGGGAGGAAAGGTCAGGAGGCCTAAACCACATGACCAGTGATGTGGCAGGAGGAAGGGCCACCATGAGGGCAAGGTCCGGCACCAGTTTTGCCTGTTTTTAGGCACCTGGGGCTTTCCACCCTGGTGGCCTTTTGTATCTGGCTATAAATTGCTCAGTCAGTTTGTTCAGCTATCTGTCACAGTTTCCTCATTTTTCTTGCCCAGGAACTTTCCTAGCTTCTTACTAACCTGCCTCAATAGGGCAGTTCAGTGATGCAGAGGATCAGGTTCTAGCTTTTTCATTGCTCTGCCATCTTGGACACCTGGCTGCCAGCTCATACTTGAGATTACTACCTGGTGCCCTCCACGTGCACATTCTAGCCGGGAAGCTGCACACCTAACTTCCCTTTACAAGTCATTTGCCAGGACCTAGTTACATGATCACACCTAGTTGCAAGGGAGGCTGGTAAATGCAATCTTCAGCTGGGAGGTTATGTGCACAACTAAAGCTTCTATTACTCTAGAAGAGAAGGTAATAAATACTGGAGGGGTAGCAGTCTCCCTACAATCTTCCCCCTTGGGCCACCCAGATATTCACATACACCTGTCTTCCCACAGAGAAAACATGCTCACCCTTTCCCCAAGGATACAGGTCTGGAGTCCTCATCAGTTCCTTCCTTTTAGCTCATGACCCTGCATCTGTGGGTGATGCGCAGTCTGCACTTTCAGTGCTGGAATCTGAACAGGAAGTCAATTAAAACTCTCATTTGAAATGAGAAACACCCTGTAGTACTTGTTAAAGTAGTTGACAAGTCTGTCTGAAAGGAATTGTAAAAGGTCCCTTCTGCTAGGGGAGTAAGTCCTTTGCTTGGTCCATCTGGCCAGCCCCTTGTTCTCAGGAAACCAGTGATTCTGTAGGTGTGTTTCCCAGATTTCTAGTCATCAGCAGTACCTGGGAACTTGTTAGAAATGCAAATTCACCTCATCTGCTGATTCAGAACCTCCAGGGGTGCTGCTGGCTCTGATGTAGATGAAGGTTTAAGAACCATTGCTTCTCTAACTTCTGGCTCCGTATTGGGGGTTTGGGGAGGGGATAGGCATTGGGAGGAGTGTTCCCCCGGTTCATTATTCTCTGTGGCCTCATCTGAAGTGGGAAGTGAAGAGAGTCCTAACCCTAAAAGGGACTTTCCCAGACTGCCAGGCTTCAGAGCCTCTGTCATCATCTGGGGCTTAGGAGCTGGAATCAAGGGAGAGGCCAAAGTGTCAGAGCTGTGGCCTCCAGCTAAAGACAGTTTATCTACCTTCACTGCTGAGCTATGGAGCCAGTTAAATGCTACCGAAGGCAGGCCTAGGAGCTGAGCCTGTTGATGGTTGGGATCAGATGCCTCTAGGTCTGAGGATGGAGGCTAGAAACCAGGTGTGCCTCACCTGGGAGGTGAAACCCTCTCTCCTTCCTCCGCATGGGGAGTTAGATACACAGAGCTGGGCAAGTGACTCAGTCATGAACTAAAGAAGTACTTATCAAGTGTCTGCTATGTGCTGGGCACTGGGAACACAGCAATGAAAACACAGACGAGGTCCCAGACCTCAGGGAGCTTGCAGTCCAGTGTGGGTGATGACAGGGGGACACATAACTCACCGCATTGTGGGTGCCCAAAGCACAAGTGTAGGTTGGGTGGGCAGATAGGTAGGAGAGGGGGAGAGGGGAAGATTTGATCTCATCAGGGGAAGCTTCCCTGAAGAAGTGAAACTGAAGTCTCCATTCAAAGGATGAGTGGGCCCAGCCAAAGTGAGGTACAGCATAGGCATTTCTAGGCAAAGGGGACAGCATGTGCAAAGGCCTGGTGGTAGGAAGGAGCATGTTTAAGGACCCAAAGAGAGGTCATGGAGGCCTCCCTCAGCTAGAGGACAACAGGAGTGTGGTGGGCTGAGACTGGGAGAGGGCAGGGTCAGGCCTCCCAGAGTTGCACAGGCTGTGGTCCAGTTTGCTTTCACCAGGAGCCGAGGGAAGATTTTGGAGGGCTTGTACCTGGGGAGTATCCTGTTATACTGGCCACTGTGTGGAATGGGGGCTTGGGTGGCTCCAGGTATCAGCTGAGTAGGAGAGCCAGGAGCTTCTGGAATCTGAAAGGATTTGGGAGGTCACCGAGGTTTATCTTCTCATCTACTGCTACCATCCTCCTGGGAGTCTTAAGTTTCTCAATTTTTATGTAGTCTTTTCTTGGTTGTGCAGCCTTGACAGTTTCTAACTTTTGGTTTGGCACTTCATCCAAAGTCATTTCCCTCTTGGAGCTGAGTTCTCATTGAGTGGGGAATTTTTGGCTGCTGCCTAAAGTGAAACAGAGATAAACTCTTTCTGTCCTGAAGAGGCTGAACTGTTGCAAGGGCCAGACAGGGCTCCTGTGTTTGCTCCCTTAGAAGCTTTTCCAACATCTGCCCCTTTCCAACTACCAGGGAACAATAAAACATGGATAGGAATCAGACCCTAAGGCCACTAGGGACTTCCCACTGGAGGTAGCACTGTGTTGGGCCAAGACCTGCCAGGTTAGGAGTCAGTGTATCTGGGTTCTAGTCATAACTTGGATTTAGCATCTAATATATGCCAGGCAAGCATCTTATCTCACAAATCTTGTTATCTCCATTTTATAGATGAGGAAACTGAGGCTCAGAGGTTGAGTAACATGCCCAAAGCCACATAGCTAGTAAGTAATGGGCCAGAGAGGGAACTCAGGTTCATTTGACCTTGACTTCTACTGGGGTAGGTCACTAGATGGCATCAAGTTTCACCTCCCCCTCTGAAAAATAGATATAGATATTAGCCTTTTTTTGTAAACTGGGAAGCTTCAAAACGTAAGAGATGGTGAGGTTTTTCTAAAGTTATTGCTCTGTGGCCCAGGACAGGTCCCCTGATTTTCCTTCCACTCATTAGTTATTCCATTGGAAAAGAGTGAGGCTCTAATCACTATGGGTTTCTTGGGGGTAGTGTGAGAATGAACAGAGGGGTATGTGCACTACATCTAAACCAGTCCCCAATGTTTTAGAGAGGAAAGGTAAGAGCTGGAGGGAAAGGCACTGTCATTTACTGAACTCCTACTCTGTGCTAAGCTTTTGTAACTAGACTCCTCTGGGTTGCAAGTTTTAGACACATATTAAGATTATCCATTAATCAGGATAGGCTAGGTTATGTTGCAGTCACAGAGAAATAAACCCTGAGATCTTAGTTGTTCAATACAACAAAGATTGATTTCTCCAAGTCCAGTGCTGCCTCATGCATCCTTGTTGCTGGCAATGCCATCTGGAACAAATGGCTTCCAGGGTCACTGTGGCAGGGGAAGGGACAGATGAAAGAGGCTCACTAGCTATTAATTGCTTTATCTAGAAGTGACTATAGCATTTCCACTTAAAATCCATTGGCCAGAACCAGTCACATGACCCCAGTCTAATTACAAGGGAGGCTGGGTTATGAGAGGGAGCAAATGACTATTTGGTAAGCACTGTCTCGGCTACAGGTTACCTCAATTCAAGGGGGATTATGATAAGGTTCTACCTAACCATGGCCTACAAAGTCTCCATGGTCTAATCCTTGCCCAGCTCTTTCACCTTATACCTGCCACTTTCCCTCTCATTCATTCAACTCAGCCACTAGGGTCATCCTTCATTTGAGGGGATACACCAAGCTGTTTTTCTGCCTCAGGACCTTTGCATATGCTATTCCCTTTCCTTAGAATGCTGCTCCCTCCCCAACTCCCTTGCATTCTTGCCGTAATGAATCTTTTTCATCGTTTGGATCTATGGTTAAATGATAGCTGTCCACAGAAGGCTTTTTCCATGGCCAACCTATAATATGTAAGTCTGTCAGGTACCCCTTTCTTCTCAAGTTTGTTTTCTGCATAGAACCCATTCCAGTTTATAATTAGATATCTCTTGTTTAGCTAGCTTAATGTCAGGGTCATGTCAGTTTTGATAACTAATGACATCCGCCGTCCCTAACACGACAAATGAGTGAATGGGGAAGGATGAGTCATTTTAGCAGCTGTTGAAGTACTGGTCCATTGGAGAACCAGAGCTCGAGAGAGTGATTAGGAAAACAAGTCATGCCCTCAGATTTGCCTAATTTTGTGTTTAGTTTGAGTTGGTAATTTTGAGTAGGGGGTGAGTGTGTGGTGGTGGAGACTTTAGATGCCTAGGAAGGTCAAACCCAGGGATTAGGAAAAGAAAAGAAAGGGCCTAGAAAGTTATGTCGTACTAACAAGCACCAGGGTTCTTTAGTTATGGCTGAATCACTTTCATTTGTTCTAGAAGGGATTCATTTCAACCATCTGAGTCAGCTGAAGAATAAAAAAAAAAAGTATAAATATTACATCACTGTTTAACTTGAGGGCTGTGAAGGATGGGGGGGATTTCCAGAATGTGCCCACAGAGGAAAGACTTGTCAGCAGCTACAGTCCCCTCTGCTCACGTGTGTGTGACTTGGATTTGCTACTGTGTTAAATGTTCCTAGGCAGCCGGGGAGGAGACCCCAGACCCCTCTGCCAAGGGCCCACCATGCATAAACCTTTCAACTGAAGGAAGTGGGGTATAAGTAAACAAAATATAAATAAGTAAATTTAAATATAAATTTAGGATTCAGCTAAATTTAATATATAAATTTATTTATTAATATTAATATTAATATATAAATATTTAAATATAAATAAGGTTTCAGCTTATTGAGGTATAAAGCAGAGAGAGCAATTGGGCCTTTTCCCCAGAGCTGTTACCTGAATTAAATAGGCCATGTGTATAGGAAAGCGTTAGGACAAAGCCTGACCTAGAGTCATGATAACAATGGGATGATCATGATAACAATGGTAAGAAAGACCAGCAGCTTGTAACAGTGGAGCACTTCCTTATTTCATCATGGCACCTCTCGGGTCCGGGTACAGTTCCTTGTCTCATTTGCCAGATGAGACTTAGAAAGGTTACCGTGCCAGCAAGCCTGACTGTGGCCTGCATAACTGGTTGGCAGCCTGCTGGCGTGCTTTGCTGTGAGTTCATTCAGCTCTGCGGTGTGACTCATGCTCCTTAGAGAGTGTGAGATATCCTGAAAATACAAAGCAGAGAGGAACAGAAGTCAGGCCCGTCACCTCTTGTGAACCTCAAAGTGGGCACATAGAGATGCCTCTGTCCCCTGGTACCTGAAAATCAACCCTCATTATCTAGGGAACTTTCAGAAACATCCAGACTCTGATGTACTTGGTCTGAGAACTGATAGGCAACCAGTCAGCACCCGCAGCCACCAAAGCTGTTACTTTCATCACTGGCATCCCCTCCCTATCCCTGGGGGTCCACCCCAAATGCTTCCCTTAAAGACCGTAACATGGGGATCAGAGGTTCTTTTTCTGTGCCATTTGGGCAGGGGGAGAGGACAGAGGATGACCGTTGGTATAGTTTGTACCCTGGTCTTGGGCCAGCTGCTTTACATATCTTGTCCTACTAAGTCCTGGGGTAGTCCTGTATTTTTATTCTGGCTCCACAGAAAATACAAATGAAGCTCAGAGGATTAAGAAGTTTGCTCTTGGGCACTTTAGGAATTTTAGAGGCTGGATCTGGAAATGGGAGCTTCCCTACACTTACTCTAGGTTCTACTCTTTTTTTAAAAAAAAAAGTATTGATTGATTTTAGAGAGTAGGAAAGAGAGAGGAAGAGAGAGGGAGAGAAACATCAATTGGTTGCTTCACTCATTTATGCATTCATTGGTTGCTTCTTGTATGTGCCCTGACTGGGGATCGAACCCGCAACCTTGGTGTATTGGGACGGCGCTCTAACCAACTGAGCTACCTGGCCAGGGCCTCGGTTCTATTTATTTATTTATTTTTTAATCTTCCCCCGAGGACATGCTCTTACTGATTTTAGAGAGAGAGGAAGGGAGAGAAAGAGAGAGAGAACCAGCCCAGCCTGGCGTGGCTCAGTGGTTGAGCGTCGACCTAGGATCCAGGCGATTGGGGTTTGATTCCTGGTCAGGGCACATGCCCGGGTTGAGGGCTTGATCAATGACTCTCTCATCATTGATGTGTCTCTCTCTCTCTCTCTCTCCCTCTCCTTTCCTTGCTCTGAAATCAATAAAGATATATTTAAAAAAAAAAAAAAGAGAGAGAACCATTGATGTGAGGAACGTCGGTTGGTTGCGCCCCATATGCATCCCAATCGGATGTCGAACCTGCAACCTGGGTGTGTGCCCTGACTGGGAATCAAACCGGAGACCTTTTTGTGCTCTGACCAACTGAGCCACACTGCACAGGGCACCTCGGTTCTATTTTTTTTATCACAATTTTTATATATATTAAATGTATCTTTATTGATTTCAGAGAGAGGAAAGGAGAGGGAGAGAGAGAGAAACATCAATGATGAGAGAGTCATTGATCAGCTAGCCTGCAACCCGGGCATGTGCCCTGACCGGGAATCGAACCCTGATTGCTTGGATCCTAGGTCGACGCTCAACCGCTGAGCCATGCCCGGCTGGACGCAATTTATATTTTTGGATTTTATCATACTGCAGAATCAACTTTGTGTGGAATCTTTTTGAGATTATAATCCCAGGGGGAAAAGAATGTTGTCCTGGAAGCCTGAGGCTGCTCCTACTCATCAGTCATAGTAATGATATAACCGGCTTGACCTTCACAGACAGGAAACTCAAAGAGATTTGAAGCTGGTCACCACCCTTTCTCATGAACACTTTGGCTTCCTTTACCCAGTCCTGCCCTTGAGGTTCTATTTTTATTTCCATGGCACTCTGCTGTACCAGCCTGGTAGAGTGGGTGTTGTGTCTGCCCAGTGATCAGACACCTGGTTTCCAGGCACAAAGAGCATATAAGCCACACTTTCTCCCTCTTCTGGTTTTGATGGTGGGAAAAGAGGCAAGAAAAGGCCTGCTCTGTACCTTTCAGCTCAGATCAGGTGTCAGCAACTCAAGAGTAGAAATGAAGATGTTTAAACATCTTATTTATTGTCTGCATCTAAAAGACATCTGAAAACCACAGCTTGCTGAAATGGGGGTTTCACAGGAAACCAGAACCTCTCATCAGATTGTTACTTGGGGACTGAGGACTGACGTGGGGTTCTTGTCAGCTGAGTTCTGTGGGTGTGGCCCTGGAAGTGTGACTAGTCAAGTCTGAAAGGGGCTGACAGCCTCAGCCACAGGCTACGGCCTCTGCTGGTGCCACAGGGCTTTCTTTCCTGTGTGAACCTCCACATTCCCGCATGCTTGCCCATGACCCACTGTGCCAGCTGTAGGCCACTGCATGTCACTGAGAAGGAACAAGAAAAACAAGAGAAAAACTGGACTCTCTTTAGGATGAAAACATGATAAAGCCTTTTATGTTCCCCGTGGGTAGAGGCCGTAGAGGTCAGCCATAAATGGGCTGGCAGCCTCAGTGTTCTGCCACATGTGTCTTGACTGAAAAGCAAAGACCTGTGCAAAAAGGGAAACAGTCAACAGAAATAGGACACTGAAGTTAGGTCAGGCCAGGAAGGTTGTCCTTAGCCCTGTTTGACTGATGTGGAGATAGGCTCAGGCAGACCTCTAGAAGGGGGAAGGTGCTTCTTCTGGAGCCATAGGCAGTTAGGGGTGCAGGTGGGCCCTGCAGGAAGTCGATGCAGTGGGGAGCAGCTATTACCGTTGTGGCCTGGCTCTGCAAGAAATGGCAGTCTGGGGTCCCCTTCACCAGCAGGCCTGGCCAGCCCAGTATGAGGGGAGCTGGAGCCAGGCTGGGGCTGATCTCGCACAGAGGAGCCACCTCTGCCTTTTTGCCTCATACACAAATATAATCTCATTTACTTAAAAACTTTTTTTAAATGAGTAGTCAAATGACAGAGTAGTCATAAAGACAGAAAGTTCAATGGTGGTTGCCAGGGGCTGGGGGAGGGGGAGTGGGGAGTAGTGTTTGATGTGGCCAGAATTTCAGTCTGGAAAGATGGAAAAGCTCTGGAGATGGATGGTGGTGATGGTTGCAGAACAGTGTGAATGTACTTAATGCCACTGAACTAAACACTTAAAAATGGTTACGATGGTACACTTACGTTACATGTATTTTACCATAATTTAAAAAATCAATATAATAAAACTGGAAAAAAAAAAAAAGTGTAAACAATTTAGAGTCCTGTTAAATGAAAATGAAGACTCCCACCCTACTCTGTACTCAGTGTGTGGGTTGTTGAAGAGCTGACCAATATCTTATAAATAGAACAGCAACAGTGAAGCAGTTCCGCCTTTTGAGCTAAGCCTTTGACACGCAGGATCTTCTCTTAGTTCTCGTGAAAAGTGTCCAAAGTAAACAGCTGGGAGGTGTTGAAACTGGTTGGTTTCCATTCCAGGGCCTGAACGCTAAAAGGCTAAACTCTGTGTCTTTTATAAGATAGTTTATTTAAAAGAATAACATATCAGTGACAATAAAGGGAAAAGCTGCTTTTTCCCCATTCAGTCTTCTGTTACTTCTGTGCATTCCCTCTGGCCTTTCTTCACAAGTCCCCACCCGGTTTTCCTGCTTTTCAGCAGGCCGGCTCAGGGGCAGTGCCATCTGCAGGTGATGGTAATGACCTTGGTATTTGAGTAGTTCTACCCTGGCCAATGGGAGGGGACAGTGAACCAGCCCTAGGTTTGAATCTCATCAGCTGTTTGATTCACGGAGAAATCATTTTGCCTCTGGGAGCCTCCATGTGCTTAAAAAAGAAAGGTAATGCAGATAATTGTTAACTACCGGAGATTGTTGTGAAAGTCAAATAGATCTGCTTGGTGCCATACAAGCGTAGTGCCATACAAGCGTAGTGCCATGCATTTAGGCCTCATTAATATCGTTCTAGTCCCTAAGCTTGTGTTTGAAGAGCTTGGCTCCACTGTAACAATCAGTTTTGTGAAGAGACACAGTTTACCTGTTGGAATGAATGCTGTTACTGGGGACTCAAAGGCTGGAGGCGGCTTGTCCCAGCCCCACCTCATGATGCAGGTGTGAGTTAACAAGTCAGAAGTCTTCCTTGGGACTTTAGTGCCCCCATTTTTGTGGTTCTCAAATATGGGTCTACTGCAAACCACCAGAGAGTGAGGGGCCTTGAATGCAGGGCTGCAGAATTTGGATTTGATCTGCGAGGCAACGGGAGATATAAGGAGTCGGGTGAAGAGTGTGTTCTTTATCCGGATGATGGTGTCATAAAGGCTTTAAGTAGGGGAGTGATGAGGCCAGATCTGTATTTTAGTAAGATGCAGCCTGGGGAGGGATCTGAAGGCTTCCGAGCTGGAGGCAGCAGTCAGCAGGGAGAGATGACACCAGGGCAGCAGTGGAGGAAGCTGCTTCCCATGGAGTAGTCTCAGAACTGGGTGGAAGCCAGTGTACACACATCCTCGCAGTACCTTGGGGTTTCCCAAAGGGAGGCAAAAAGGAAATGATTACTCTCCAGAAGGCAGGTGACCTCCACCCAGGCTCCTTTGGCCAGCCCTGTCTGCCAACCTGTGTGATCTTAGGGAAGCCACTTAACCTGCTCAGGCCTCAGCTTCCTCTAACAGAGATGAAATGGAAAATCCTTGCGAGAATTTTATGTATGCAAAGCTGGGCCTGGGTGTGGCATAGTTGGTACTCAATTGACATAGCTGCTATTTTCAGGGTCCCCATCTATAAAACAGGGAAGGATGCATATGTTTCCACTGCTTGTGGAAGGGGAAGCTGTAGGACTAGCCAGAAATTTTATATTTAGGGGCTTGACTAGGGACTTAGCAGGATGGATATCTTTAACTTCCTCATGTGCTCAGGGAAATGTATAGTTTACAGAGCCCTTTCTTGTCTGTGTTATCATATCCCCCTCCCAACAATCTGTGAGATAGGCAATCAGATATTAATTATCATTATCTCCATTTTATAGGTGAGGAAACAGGCCCTGGGAAGGAAAGTGACTTGTCTAAGGTCACATAGCTACTGGATGAAAAATTTAAAAATAATCCTCACTAGAGGATATGTTAGGGAGAAGAAGGGGGTGGGGAGAGAAAGAGAGAAGCAAACTGTACTCATCCTGACCAGGATGAAACCCTAAACCTAGGTATGTGCCCTGACCGAGAATACAACTTTTGGTGTACAGGATGACTTTCTAATCAACTGAGCCTCCTGGCCAGGGGGCACAGCTAATAGAATTAGAAGCCCCGTGTGCAGACTCAGAATGTCAGAGCTGGACCTATCACAGGAGATTGTCATGTCCAACTACTACATTTTACAGATGGAGAGGCCAAGGCTCAAAGAGCGAAAGAACTTGCTGGGGTACACTGGGAATTTGAGGCAGAGCCTGGACTAGACCAGCCTCTGGATGGCTATTCTACTTCACTGAATGACTTTCTTCCGTTTTACCTGTTTCAGGGAAACCGGTTCCTGAAATTGAGCCTTCTGTCCCAGACTTCCCGGATACGGCGAAGCCAGGAAAGCCCTGGGCAGCTTTTGTAAGAGACACCAAAGGTGAACAGAAGGGGCAGCCCGTGAGGCCAGCTGCCTTTTTGGGCCCAGGTATTTTTAATTAAATTAAATTTTTTTATTTAAAAAAAATTTAAGGAAATGATTTATCTATAAGGATATTCAGCTCAGTATACAGTAGCAAAAAATTAGAAACAACAGTGAGGATGGTAAAATTAATGACAGAAGGTCATTACAATAATACTGTTAGCAAAACAATACTGTTAAATTATTAACATAACAATGCTGTTAACAATGATTTGGATATGTATACATGCATGGAAACAAGCTTATGATATATTAAGTAAAAAAACTGAAAAAAATCAGATAATAAAAGAATATATACCATTTTTTAAAACCGTTTTTAGAGAGAGAAATAACTCAGTACATTTCTGTGTGCCAAACACTGTTCTAAGCATTTCAGCTATGTTAACTTATTGAATCCTCCTTAGCTATGAGTTAGGTACTGTGATTATCCCCATTTCACAGATGAGAAAACTAAAGGGCAGAGAGTTAAACAGCCTTCCAGGGTCATATACTCAGGGCCAGAAATTTTACCTGTGGTTTTCCTAGCCCCCATCACAGGTGCATGCAGGCCCAGGCTAGGAGCCTAATGACCTCTCTGTCTGTTCTCCACAGACCTGTGGCTTGTCCAGGGCCTGGCCCTCACAGCCATGTGGTGGGGTGCTACCTGCCCTGCCACCTTCCTCCTCTTTGCCAGTCACAGATATTGTACTTTGTTCTATGGCACCTGAAGCACTGAGAGGGAAAGTGATTTGCTCAAGGTCGCACGAGTAGGAAGTAGCGTCTGAGCAGTGTAATTTGAACACTTATTTCCCTAACCTCTGCACACACTGCTAGCCCAAAGCCTTTCAGACAACTTCAGATTTGTCTCCATTCCCTTGTGCCCAGGAAAGGGCTCAGGGACAGTTTGCCAAGTGATGGAAAGACTCAGCCAGCAATAACTTCCCTGAGGGAAACTGCTGCTCATGCCCACATCTCCATTCTCATCTCCTCTTCCCTGGAGCCCAGCCTCCCTTCCACTCTGTTGCAGCCTCCTGAGTGCTGAGCCAAAGATCCCAAATCCGTGAAACCTCAGTTCATTAATGTGGATCCTGAAGCCAAGGTCAGCATGGGCTGAGAGGAACATGCATAGGCTTTTGCATTAGACAGACCCACATTTGAATTCCAACTCTGCCACTTACTAGCAGAATTGTTTAGCCTCTCTGTGCCTCAGTTTCGTTATCTATAAAATGGGCATAATGGCCCTGGCTGGTTTGGCTCAGTGGTTAGAGCGTCACCCTGTGGACTGAAGGTTCTTGGGTTTGATTCCTGGTCAAGGGCACGTCGGTTGCAGGTTTGATCCCGGGCCCTGGTCAGGGGCTCATGCGGGAGGCAACCAATTGATGTGTCTCTCTCACATCAGTGTTTCTCTCCCTCTCTCCCCCTCTTCCCTCCCTTCCACTCTCTCTGAAAATTAATGGAAAAAATATCCTCAGGTGAGGGTAAAAACAAACAAAATATGGGCATAATAATAGAACCTACGTCATTTTGTTGTGGTAAGGAATCACACCACAGGGTTGTCATGTAAGTGCTCATTAAATGTTAGCTGATGTCACCCTGACTAGTGTGGCTCAGTTGGTTGGGCACCTTCCTGTGCACCGAAAGGTCATCAGTTTGATTCCTGGTCAAGGCAAATGCCCAGGTTTCAGGTCCCTGGTAGCAGATGTGTAGGAGGTGACCCATCGATGTTTCACTATCACATCGATGCTTTTCTCTCTCTCTCAAAATTATTTTAAAAAAAAAGTGTGCTGATGTTAGGAAATTTCCAGATACCCCAGATAGGTCAAATCTGGAAAATTAATTCTAGGCCAAGGAGTCTGAGTTATTTCCTGTGGCTAAAGAAAAAACATGCATATCTTAGATTAGCAATTAAAGATAAGGGGAAATAGTCATAAAGTAAATGTGATACTGGTTGATGGTCAGTGGGAAACATAGTAATGAAATAGTGAAATTCTGGGGGAGTGCTGGTCAGGATGGAGGAGGTTACAAATGTAGCCGCTTCTGCTGTTCCTCATCTAGGTGACTGCAAAAACAAGCATCATATGTTTCTGCCAGCCTTTGCACCATTCACTTTCTTGAATGGCCCTCAGAAACACATGTGCTCTGGCAGGTCGAGACGAGAAATACAATCCATAGACAGAGACAGGAAGTCGGTTGTTTATCTTTGCAAAAACTGAAAATAAGAGCGTAATCATTAATATAGTCAAATAATCCAAAGCTTGTCCTCTCTGGGGAAAGCCTCAAGCTTCCTTTGGGCCCCAATGTTCAAGCTGATCGATTATCTTGTAGGAGTGGAGAATGCGGAGGCAGCAGTAGCTGGGCAGGGCATGACAGGTGGGAGCAATGCCTGCCTGTGTGCAGGAGACACTGGGCTGGGAGCTTCTAGTTAGTGCCTTGTGAATCACACTGACAACCAGGAGGTGGGGGCCCCTGTTTTTCCCACTCCCACCCCCAACCTTGATAGCTGGGGAAGGGTGAACAACCTGCCACAGTTTCCCGGCTGTATGAGTGGTGGGGTCAGGATTCTGCTCAGGTGGGTTCCAGAGCGCACTTTTTTTTTTTTTAATTAATTTTTTTAGAGAGAGGAAGGGAGAGAAACATCGATGTGAGAGAGAAACATTGATTGGTTGCCTCCCACATGAGCCCCAATCAGGGGCTGGAACCCCCCTTTTGGTGTACAGGAAGACTCTCCAACCAACTGAGCCACGCCCGCCAGCCAGGGCCAGGGCTAGAACCCACATCTTCACCCCTGTATATACTGAACCCGTTGCAGTAGGTGGAGAGGAAGTGGGGCAGAGACTTGGAAGAGGGAAATACTTGAGCAGGTGAACTATGAACAGGTTTTGAGCACCTCATTAAACAAATTCTCAAAGCCAGAATTCAGAGAAAAGGGCTCTGAGTTGCTGAAATAACTCACAAAGCCTTAGCTATAGGAGAGGCCACTGGGCTGTCAATAAGAATCTGTTTACTCTTATTCTACACAGAGTTTTCCCAGCCTTGGTACTGCACACACACATACCAGACAGAGACTGATCTTTGTGTTGTATAACTGTCACCTCTCTTAATCTGGACAAGAACTCTACAAGGAATGGACTATTAATGATCTTTTTACATTTGAGAAAGCTAAAGAAATAAAGCATAATTCACCCAAAGTCAACTTTTAATAATGTTAGAGCCAGGACTTGAGCCCAGTTCTGTCTTATAAACAGACCCACTGCTGGCCACAGAGCAGGATACAGAAAATCCCAGATGAGGTGTGTTCTATGCTCAGGCCCACAATGGTACAATGTAGCAGGACGGGATCTGTTGCATTTGGCTTGGGAAAACAGACATTCTAGAAAGATTTTTATAGGAAATGTTCTTTTTTTTGGTAAAAGTTTTGGCACACAAAGGGTTAACTTGTAGTGTTTTGGAAATGACATTTATATTGCCCAGTGACTTCCCTGACCCAGTCCTTCTATTCGAATTTACAAAGCAAGGACTAGTTCTTATCTGATGTGTCAGCCTTGCTATAGTGGCCCAAATCTCATCCCTTTTTATTTTTTTACAAAAACAGAGGGATAGACTCTGCCACTCCTCCAACTAGTCACAAGAGCAGATCTCAGTGATCATCCCAACCTGAGACCTGGTGCAGCCCTCAGAGTGAACTCCAGGCATCAAGTCAGACCAGAAAACCCTGGTTGTGTGAGGCCAGTGCTGACCTTGGAGTCACAGGGCAAAGAAAGAGGGCAAGGGACCATGTGTGCAGCTCTGCTCAGAGGCCAGCACTGGGTCAAGGAGAGGGGCTGGGGCACCATCGAGTTGGCCTGGAGCACCGGTTCCTAGAATGTGGAGCCTGTATACCCAGTGGCATGTGAGAACATGGGTGTTAGAAAAAATATATATCACATGCACAAAAAAATAGAGATTTCAAAGCTAAATAGTACGTATGTGGATTAAAGTGCACTGAAAGAAAAACATCAAGTAACTCAGTGACACAGGCATGGCCAATGTCTAGGAG
The DNA here is from genome assembly GCF_054644295.1 of Miniopterus natalensis. Taxonomy (NCBI): domain Eukaryota; kingdom Metazoa; phylum Chordata; class Mammalia; order Chiroptera; family Miniopteridae; genus Miniopterus; species Miniopterus natalensis. The sequence goes on along the minus strand of NC_142095.1, from coordinate 32,668,712 downwards.
ATGGGTGAATGCGACAGGCCAAGGGTACTGGGCAGAGGCCAAGAGGAGGCAGGGCAAGGGTGGAGACTCCATCACAGGAGCAGCAGCAGCAGGGGGACCTTCTGCAAGTCAGGGTCCCTGCACTGCTGGCCAGTGGGCACCTGTATTCCCAGTCATCTGTGGAGCAGAAGCCAAGATGAACACACAAGGATTTTCATAGGACAAATGCCTGGGAGAAAATGTGGAAGGAGCTGGGCAAGGCTGGGGGTTGGGAGGTTGGGTAGGAGTGTCCTGCTTGCAGTCTAAGGCAGGCTCAGGGGTGTCCTTGGGGAGACTAGAGTCGCCATGAGAGTCTGGAGTCTCCCCTTAGCCTCCCTTCTGCACTCCATCACTGGGGGGAGGTGGGAGCCAGTTGGGAAGCTTGGCCTGGGTGCGGATGGGGGATGGATTTGAGTGAGCAGCAGCTTAGGCGTTCTCAGTTATGCAGCCAGCCGCTGGTCTGCAGCACATTGCTGGTTTTATTTTTTTATTTTGAATCTGGATTAGTTAATCCAGATTTGCCAAAGGTTTCCTTCCAGTGTCTGAGCTATAGCTCTTACCCCGAAGCTCAGTTTACAGTTATAGTGCACTGATGGACTGAGAGGATCTCTGTGTGTGCGTGTGCGTGTGCGTGTGCGTGTGTATTCGTAGTGCCCCATTCTGGGGTTCTCTGATGCAGTGTGGGTGTGCAAACATGGTACCTTCTCAAGTGTAGTTCTTTCAAATATAGCCAATGCTGGAAAATGTGAAAAAACAAAAACAAAAAAACCCCTAACGACTCTAGAAGCAGCAGCAGACCCAAGAGAGAGGCTTAGGGTGACCCTCTTGTTGGGCTCTGCAGGCTGCAGGGATGAAAGAGCCTCAGGCTTCGTATCAGATAAGTTTTATCAGCTGCCTGGGCTAATAGTTTAGCAAGGCTGATTGTAGTTTCACCCAGGTACTATTTTCAGTCTTCTGAATTACTTCTTATGGCCAAAGGTCCAGATTAATCACTCCTTTCCTGATGTCCTAAGCCAGAAATACGGGCAGCAGGTGAATTTGACTGGCAACGCTGGGGTCAAGGTGCCCTTGGAAGGGCCGGCCCCCAGTTACTCAGAGGCCTCTTTTTTAGCATCTGTAAAGAATAGATGATAATGGTACCTATCTTCTAGGATTGTTGTGAGGGTTAAGTGAGTTATCACAGTGAGGCATTTAGAACCGTCCCTGGCATGATGTCAGTGTTTGCTAATTGCCTGGAATATTTACCGCATACCTGGGCTTTCCTCCACACATGCTGGTTCCACTGCCTCAATGCCCTTCTTGCTCATACCCACTTGTCAGAAACTTTTCCCCATAGTTCAGGCCCAGGTCAAATGCTCCTTCCTCTGTGAAACCCTCCTTGACCTCCCAACTGTGACGTCCAGCCTCTCCTGCTTCTGACCTTAGAGGCTGGGGATTTCCTTTCCTGCCATGGTGGAAGGCAGGCTTTGTAGCTTATTTTCCTGTGTTCTCTGATCCTTTTGAGGGAGGTGTGACAGTGTAGGGGCTAGATGTCACACAGATGACATTCCATTTGAAGGCTGGCTCTGCCACTTACTATGTGGGCCTGGGCAAGTGGCCACCTCCTGTGCCTCTGTTTCTCCACCTGCGAAATGGGGATCATTTATAGGACCAATCCATTGGGTTGTCATAAGGACTCATTTAGGTAACACATGAGGGTTGTGTAGGCTGGTGCCTGGGGGTGTCAGGAAATAGCAGCCATTATTATTGACAGTAATCAGAGACTGGTTTCGTCTGGGGACTGACAGGGACCCTCTCCCTCTTTCCTCAAGCGGGCCACTTTCTGACCCACAGTCCCTTCTTTCCAGGGCCTGCTCCAGCCAGAGCCAGCCTCCTGCCTCCTCCTGAAGATACCCCTTCTTCCTTAAAAACTGACCCTCCTGCTTCATCTGATTCAAAGGTAAATCCCCCATTTGAAAGCCATATCCCCAGTTTGTGTCACTCTTTCTCAAAACTGTAATGCATTTATTCCCTGAGACCAGTTTGGGGGTTAGGGGTGGGGTCGGGGGGGTGGTTCAGGAGGAGAAAGACTCATTGAATTACTCTGAGTTTCTAAGACAGTAAGTATTGGTAGTCGTTACAGCTGGGATGGGGTTGGAGTGGAGGGGGAGTGGTACACTAGTGAATACACATTTTTGTTTGTTTGTTAAACCTCACTCAAGGACATTTTTGCCATTGAATTTTAGAGAGAGTGGAAGGGAGGGGGAGAGAGAGAGAGAATCATCGATGTGAGAGACACACATTGGTTGCCTCCCACACACACTCCAACCGCTCCCGGGGATCAAACTTGCAACCCAGCATGTGCCCTTGACTGGGAATCGAACTGCGATCTCCTGGATCATAGGTTGATGCTCAACCGCTGAGCCACTCCTGGCCCAGCCGGGCTATGTGTACCTATTTTTAAGCAGGTAAGTGATTGCCTGCCTGGCCGGCATGGCTCAGCGGTTGAGCATCAGCCTAGGATCCGGGAGATCACAGTCCGATTTCCGGTCAAGGCACATGCCTGGGTTTAGGGCTTAATTCCCAGCAGGGGGCATTCAGGAGGCAGCGATCAATGACTCATAATTAATGTTTCTATCTCTCTCTCCCTCTCCCTTCCTCTCTCTCTCTCTGAAACCAATAAAAAATAAATAAATAAAAAAATTAAAAAAGCAGGGAAGTGAAGCAGAGCTGCTTTTCACATGCCCAGGTTGAAGGCTGGGCGTGCAGGAGGCAGCCAATCGAAGTTTCTATCTCTCTCCCCCTTCCTCTCTAAAAAAATCAATAAAAACATAATAATTAAAAAAAATCATGTTTGGTTATGTGAATCTATATCCTGCTTCCCAGCATGCATACCATGTATAGGACCAGGGGCACTAGCTTAGTCATTGACCAGTTGTGTGATCTCACCTCAGCTCTTTGACCCCCTTGGTGCTTACGTTTGTAAATTGAAAAACAACAAAAAAGGTAAACTGAAAACCAACAAAAACAAATGAACAAAAATACATTTTAGTTAATCTTCAAAATTTCCCTCCAGGGGAAGATTGTTATGTTCATTTTTGCTGATACAATTAAAGTTCAGAGAAGTTAAGTAACTTGTCCAAGGTCACAGAGCAAGTTAGGGGCAGAGCTGGGATTTGAGCTGGCCCTGTTTATGTCCTTTTTATTATTCCTCCTCACTAGATAAGATGATCCCTTCTACCCTTTCAGTTCTGGTGTTCTAGGATCTTTGAGGTTGGGGAAAATAATATTTTCCATATTAACTCCATATTAATCTCTGTCTCTCCTCTGAACCCCCAGGATTTCAGTACCTCCATTCCTAAGCAAGAAACACTTCTGAGCCTGGCTGGAGACAGTCTTTTCTGGAGTGAGGTAGACGTGGTTCAGGCAACCGATAACTTTAACCAAACCCACAAAATCAGTGAGGGGACCTTTGCTGACATCTACAGAGGACAGAGGCAGGGCACGCCCTTCGTCTTCAAGAAGCTCAGAGAGGCAAGCACTTCTTGGTTTCTAGTGTGTGTGTGTGGGTGGGGGGGCGCTGCATGGGTGAGGCTGGGTTTTAATGTTTCAGTGTCTTTTCCCGCAGATGGCCAACTCAGGTCCAGTATCGATTGAAAAATTCTTCCAAGCAGAGATACGAATTTGTCATAGGTGAGCCTCCCCTATGGGAAAAACTTTGTTTAATAGTGATGACAGCTAACCCTTCTATAAAGCTTCCTATGTGGCAGGCATGTTTTAAGCGCCCTGTGTTTATAAACTCATTTTATCCTTATAAGAACACTGTAATGTTACACACCACTCTCCCAGTGGGGAGGGTGGTGTGTAAATAACTTTAATGAGTGTGAAAATTGTGAAGTAGGATGGCCTGGGGGGAGTGGAAGAGAGCAGAGGGGTCAGGCAGGAGGCCATTATAATAGTTCTGGTGATCTCACCCAAGGCAGAGGAGGGGGGAATGAAGGGGACATTTTGAAACTACTTATGATAGTGAATGGTGACTAATTAGATGGGGGAGGTAAGGTTTCTAGGAAATTGGATGGATGGTGGTGCCCTTTGCTGAAATAATATCTGGGGGGAGAAGTGGGTTTGGGACTTGCAGAGTCTAGATTGTTCACCTAGAGCATGAGATTTGGGAGCGTTCCTCATAGGGGTGGCAGATATCTAGAGGAGCAGCTTGTCATACAGGATGATTAGCCCAGCCTGAGAGATTCAGGTTTCAGAGGGAGATGAAAGAGGAGGACCTTAGTGAACAAGGCCAAGAAAGAGTGGTCAGAGAGGTAGGAGGAGAGTAAGGAGGGACTGGTGACTTAGAACCCAGCAGAAGAGGATTTGGGAGAAGAGCGCTGGTCCTCAGAGTCAAACAGACCTGCAATCTTATCCTGGCTTTACTGCTTGCTTGTTGTAACCTTGGCAAATTGCTTAGTCTCTAAGCCTCTGTTTGTGGAAGATGGGGTGGTTAAGGTGTCATCTGTTGCAGAGCAGGAAGGCAGGATAAGTTCAAACAACTTGACTTCTAGCTCCTTGAAGGCGTGCCGTTTTCATCTTTCTACCCTGGTGCTGGGCCCTCAGGGCAGTGGAGAGGGCAGAAGAAGTGTGGGAGGTGAGGAATTGGAGCAGTCTTTGATTACTCCTTCTATCTGACTCCTTACCTCTGCCCCAATGCCTGATTTCAGATGCTGCCACCCCAATGTCTTACCTCTGCTGGGTGTCTGCACTGGAAAACAGTTTTACAGCTTGATCTACCCCTACATGGCAAATGGTTCTTTACAGGACAGACTCCGGTGCCAGGTAAGAGGCTGGGTCATGGTCAGAGAACAGGACCAGGCAGCACCCAGTTAGAGAATCAAGGGTTAAGGACACATAGGGGTCCAGAGAGGAAGGGGCCATTCAGAGAGGGCCTTCAGGAGAAGTTGGCCCAGAATAAATAAGATCTAGCTAAACATCTCAGGTAAAATCCTCTAAAAAGTTTATTTGACAAGAGGCATTTCATTTAAGTCAAGAGTAAGACAAAGTTATCCCATGACACTAATTTTATTCAACATTGTTCTGGAGGTGATAGCCAATGCAATAGAACAACAAAAAGAATTAAGAGATACAGAGTATGAAAAAGTGAAGGCAAAATTTTATTTTAAAATGTTATTCTAATATATACCCACCTGCTTGTGTATTTCTGGAATATATCTCTGGAAAGATATAAGAAAACGGTGCCGTGGCTGCCCTCGGGGAGGGGAACTTGGTAGTTGTGGCACAGGATGGGAAGGAAACTTTTACTGCACGTCTCTTTATGCCTTTTGCATATTATGCCCTGTGAGTGTAATACTTACTAAAATTATAATTTTCACATTTTTAATCTTAGCCAAAGGCTGAGAAGTGATAAAATTACAATTAAAAAAAATTTTTTTTGTTGATTTCAGAGAGAGGAAGGGAGAGGGAGAGAGAGAAACGTCAATGATGAGTCATCGATCGGCTGCCTCCTGCACGCCCCCTAGTGAGGTTGGAGCCGGAAACCCAGGCATGGAATGTGCCCGGACCATGAATTGAACCGTGACCTCCTGGTTCATAGGTCGATGCTCAACCACTGAGCCACACTGTCTGGGCTAAAATTACAATTTTTAAAGCAAACATCCCTCCCATAAAATCCTCAAACAGAGGGAAAAAAGTTATTCCACACAGAGTTATTACTTCCTTTGGCAGGGAACAGATAAAGCAGTTATTCATGGTAAAATAATGATCATTAGCTTTGCTGAGCTCTTCCTGAGTGCAGGACACTGTGACAAGGGCTTTACACATGTCTCCTCCAGGCCTTACCACAACCTAACAGGTTTTTCCCATTTTCCAAAAGAGGAGTATCTGGCACACAGAGGCAAAGTGACTTGCCCAAAGGAAACACAGCTCACAAGTGTCAGGGCTAGGGTTTAAACTGGCTTCATGTGGCTCCATATTTCAGAGTTTTTGAGAAGAAATCAATTAGCAAGGACAGTTCTTAGAGGATGTGGGATCTAAGACAAGGCTTGAAAAAATAAGTGGTGATTTAGCTTGGAGATTCAGTCTTAGAACAGCAGTGGTAGCACTTGGGGAAAGGTAGTGGACTTTAGCACACCCTACAATTTCCATCATCCCTTGTGAAGTCTCCCCAAATATACATAAAATGGGCATAAGGCCCATGTGCCTGATGTCCCAACACAAGCTCCCTAGCTTTTCTCCCAACCAGCCCCGCCTAGAGAAAAATTCCAGAGCTGCCACTGTAATAGTCATGATAAAAATAGCTGCTGTTTGTGGAGCACCCGCTGTGTGGCAGGCACTATCCTAGGGACATACCATATACTTCTTTGAATCCTTACAACAACCCTAAAACATAGGGATTAACATTTCCATTTTAATCCGAAGAAAGCAAGGCTCAGAGACTGACTGTCTTTTCCAAAGTCACACAGCTAGTGCATGTCTGAGGTGGGATTTACACCTAGATCTGCCTGCTGTCCAAACTGGTACCCTGCCAGTAACCCATGCGGGTCAAGCCCTGTTGCAGAGGACAGGAAGGGCTGAAGGAGAGACAGGAGCCCAGGACCCTGCCATTGAGACTTTAAAAGGCACAGGTGTCACTGTTTCCCTTCCTTTTCTTTCTCTTAGGGTGGCTCAGACCCCCTCCTCTGGCCCCAGCGCATCAGCATCTTCTCAGGGCTGCTTCGTGCTGTGGAGCACCTTCACAGCCTGGAGATCATCCACAGCAACATCAAGAGGTGAGATTGGTGGGCTGGACCCCACCAAGGGCTCAGGCTGTAGGGATGAGACAGACCCACATTTCAGGATAACCCTTCCTCCCCCCCCCCCCCCCCCCCGCCTCTCTTCTCTTTGCTTTTCTCTCCCCACTTTGCCTCCCCTGGGTCTCACTTTCTTTGTAACACCCTCAAAAATCAGTGTTTCTGATTGCTGTCAGCATGAACTGCCTACCTGTCACCACATTTGTCTTTCTGAGCTGGTGTTTTCCCACCAAGCACCCCAGACCCATGATGTATTTTATTTTCCACCCAGCCAGCTGGTCTGCACCTGGTCCTTGAAGTTTGAGCTATGTCTGCCAAGTCCCCTGGGATTTTGAGCTCTGTGCTCAGGGTCTTCTTGGAAACCTGCTCCCCGCTTGTATACCTGTTGGTGAAAGCAACTTGGGTTAGGGAGGCTTACTGCAGGTTAGCGTGCACCCCAGAGATCATGCTCCCAAACATCCAAGAGCAAGAGTTCCCATCTAGGGACTGTCAGCATGGGGAGAGATTCCAGAAGATACCAGAGAATTTGGCAAAACTGAGCTCGAAACCATAGAACCCACACTTCCCCAGAGTCCTCTCTCCATTTGGCAAGGGAAAGCCTTTCATCTTCTCTCCCCACTATTCTTATTTGGTTGCACAAACAATAGTAAAAGCAAGAAAGGAAATGAAAGGTCTTGAGGTTGTCCTGGCTCACCACCCTGACTCATCAGTTGACCCCCATTTTTCTCTTCCTTTTTTCAGCCCCTGCCCATATGAGAAGTCTTAGCCCTAAGGTAGCACTGCTACCTGATTTCCAATTTATATTCTCTTCCCCCCCTTCACTTAAACATGGTAAACATTTCCCCACATTGCATATCATCATTTCCAGTGACTTCTTAGTCTTCCATTGCAGAGATGGCCCATAATTTACTTACCCACTCCTAACAGTGGACATTAGAATTGGTGTCTACTTTAGAAAAAAATTATTAGAGAGTTAGTTCTACAGCGAATATTCGTATACATGTAGCTGAGTTTTTTGTCCCCCCTCCCCTTTGGAGTACTTTCTCAGAGTTCACTCCTGTGGTTTAGATGATTAGGTTCAAGAATATTTTTATTGCTCTTGTTTCCTACGATCTGGGCAGGTTCAGCCACAAAGGATGTTGGTATTTAGACTTGAGTCACCTGGGCCAGAGCTGGGGGGTCTGAACAGCTTTGGAAGGGACTGAGCCAACACAGCCTATGGGCTATGCCAGCTGAGGTTGATCTGGGTGGACATCTGTGGGGATCAGGCTGTACCTCTTTGACTATCCCAAATGCCATTCCTGAGGCAGCAGGATTAATCTTAGCTCCATCCCCATTTGCTTGTGGGAGTGGGCTCCCCTTTCAGAACTTACTCAGGAACTCCATATTGAGGGTCTTCAGTGACCTTAACTTGCTGCTGCTGACACTGCTCACTGTTAAGTTGCTTCCCAAAAGGGTCTTATGGCAACCTCTTCTTTTCCAGCCCCAAACGAGAAGGTTCTCTCTGCTTTTTTTTTTACAGCTCCAATGTTTTGTTAGATCAAAACTTCACCCCCATGCTGGCCCATCCAAGGGCTCACCTCTGTCCTGACAGTAAAAGGTCAAAATATACCATGATGAAGACCCACCTTTTCCAGGCCTCAGCTGCATATTTGCCAGAAGATTTCATCAAGGTGGGGCAGCTGACAAAGCGAGTGGACATCTTCAGCTGTGGAATAGTAAGAGTTTCCTTCTCTCTGAGACATTTGTCCGTTCCATAGCTCCTTTGTAAGCACAGGTTTTAATAGAGGCTCATAGATATGTTACATCAAAGTACAGTAGGGGTTGGCAAAGTGGTTCATGGCCTATTATGTATGGCCTATAACTAAGAATAGTTTTTACATTTATAAAAGATCGAATAATAACAAATTTAAAAAACAAAGAAGGATATGTGACAGACTCTTGGTTTGTGGCCCACAAAGCCTAAGATATTTACTATCTAGCCTGTTAAAGAAAAAATCTGCCAACACTTGAAGTAAAGCCACTCATAAGTGTCCAGATTATAGTAGACTACAGATATCATCTCCTGACTTCCCTGATTCCCATCCAGCCAACCGTCTAATTTTCTCTCCAATTGTGTTTGTCCTTGTTTGTTCATCCATCTTTTTTGTCCATCTGTCCACCTATTTTTCCAGTCATCTATCCAATCATTCATTTGGCATTCATTCATCCATCCATCCTTCCCCCCATCCACCTGTCCATCCAACAGCCACCCATTCATTCACTGTCCATCTACTCATCCTCGCCACCATCCTGTCTGTCCTTATTGTGTGTAGAATTTGTGTAGACTACAAATGTAACTAAAACACAAGCCCTCCCCCAGCAGCTCTTGGTCTGAAAATAGCAGTCTCCAGTGTATATTCCTACAGAACACCAATTCCTTGAGATCTCTGTAGGTTTGGTGCGTTTAAAGGTTTTGTGGCCCAGTAGGTTTGAGAAATCTGGATTAAACAAAGTCAAGCAGATTTCTTTTCGTTTTTAAACCTCACCTAAGGATATTTTCCATTGCCTTTCAGAGAGAATGGAAGAGAGAGAGAGTGAAAGGGAGAGAGGGTGGAAGGGAGAGAGAGAGAAACACCGATGTGAGAAAGACTCATTGATTGGTTGCCTCTGGCATGCGCCCCGACCAGGGCCAGGGATTGAGCCTGCAACCGAGGTACGTGCCTTTGGCCGGAATCGAACCCAGGACCCTTCAGTCCACAGGGTGATTCTCCATAACCACTGAGCCAAACAGGAAGTAGGTTTCTTTACCACAAAATTAATCAGAGCCTTTAATGTGATAATGAGCCTTTAATCTGATCAATTTAGCACAGCTGGGCAAATAGTATGCTGTGTTTCCCAAATTAATTTGATAATTGAACCTTGTTTTCTTAGTATCTCTCAGCACCCGTGTCCCATGGAACCCTGCCTGGGAAATGCTGGCTGAGAAAAGTGACAGTGTCTGGTTGACCTCTGCCAAGAGCAAACAGCTGTATTCTGGACCTTTCCCTTCTCTTCCTCTCCAGCCTCAAACTCTGCACTTCCTTCCTCTGACCACAATCTCCTGTCTGTCCACCTCTCCTACTAATGCCCTCCCCGTGAGTCACCTTCTGCCCTCAGCCCGACATCCACATGTCGGATTCTGCTTCTTTCTGTCTGCCAGCTCATCAGCTCTTCTGATTTCCTTTCTCCTGTCAGCCCACTGAGTGGCTCAGTGAAGCTCAGCAGGGCTCATCGAGGCTCCTGCTCTTTTAAGACCTGGTGAGACAACCCCAAAATCACCAGGCACTGTAGTGCAGAGCTTAAGAGCATGATTTGGGTCCCAGCTCAGTTACTCTCAGCCATATGACCTCTAGAGTGTATCACCTATAACTCTGGGCTTCAGTTTTGCCCTCTGTAAAATGGGGGGAGGTAATGATACATATGGAGATTAATATAGTGGTTTATTATTCCTGCCTTCACAGCCTCATTCCTGATTTCTGTTTACTCTTGACTTTTTAATTCAGCTCTTAGTGTAACAATTGACTACTTCCTCATTCATTCATTCACTCATTCATTCAGTGCCCACTGGCTCCCTGCACTCTTTCTTAGTCCTGCCATTGACTAACAGTATGATTTTGAACTTTGGCTTCTCTAATAGGGAATGCTGCATTTCTGTGTTTTTTGTTTGTTTGTGGTGAGCACTAAATGACCTCTGAAAGGCCCAGCACAGAGCCTGCCATGTGGAAGAGGCAGAGGAAATGTTTCTTTTTTCCCCTTTTCTTTCTGGCAGGTGCTGGTGGGGAGTCTCTTTTCAAAGGCCTCCTGTCAACTGGCTGCAGGGGTTCCTGCTGCTGCCCCCTCCTGGCCACTGCCAGTCTGTTATTCATCCAGTGGGCCCTTTGGAGTGGAGGATTTCTTGGCAGTAAATGGGAACCTATTATGAGTTGCTTCTAGAGGGGTTGTGGAAGAGAGATTTGACACGAAGGGTGGGGTACTCACGCCTTTATATTCACTACTGCTAGATCCTCATTTACCAGAGGACACAGGCTCATTTTAGTTACTTGCCCAGAGATCCCTTGCACACAAAAGGAACAAAATCAGAATTTGAACACAGGCCTGTCTGACTGTAGAGTTCTTAACCACCATGCTGTTATCTCTGTGGAGAATTCCTGTTCAAAGCAGTCTTCCCCTTTACTAAGACACATACCACGGTTTGCCGATTTTATGGTGGCTTACACTGGCTCAGGTCTGTGCTCCTTTTGTGAGTGGATGAATTAATGAACAGATAATGTTAATAAAGGCATATGGGTGAAACATGCTATAGATGTTGCCGAGATTTTCTGCGTAGAGGACATAACTGCACATGGTTCCTCTTTCCTGAGATAGACGTAGCAATGCCTGTTTACCATTTCTGATGGGTTTTTAAATGAAATTATCTTTAAAATATAGTGTGTGCGTGTGTATGTGTGTATGTAGATAATTATAGAGATATATGTATGTGTATATATAATGTGTGTATATTTTACTGGGTGGGGCAAAAGTAGGTTTATAGTTGTGAGACACAGAGTTTATTCTTATATTTATTAATTACTGTATTATTTTCCATATGAAGAACTATAAGCCTGCTTTTGCCCTACCCTGTATGTATATGTGCATATAGTTTATGTATGTATACATATAATGTATATGTGTGTGTACATGTACAAATATATATATAATTGATGGTAATACACACTCATTTGGTTTCCATCCTCTCTGCCTTGCTATCAATTAATTCAAACCTTCTACAAGCACTGGGTTGCATGTTTGGTTAGAGGAAGTATATTGATATTTTCCTGTGCCAGATTTTGGGCATGTGTCTGTGCTGGCAAATGGCAGAGCCAGGCCTAGAGCTCAGACTTTGTTACCAAGAAGAATCTTCTCTCTTGGCCAGAATCTTTCACTTGACCTTGTGCATGAATGTGTGAACTGAGCTAACTCCATATTCTCTACAGGTGTTAGCTGAGGTCCTCACTGGCATCCCTGCGATGGACAATGACCGAAACCCAGTTTACCTGGTAAGGGAACCAGTCACTTCTGGCTGGGTGGTGCATTTGGGCCTCACAGCTATGAGGGGTCAGGAGGGTACCCATTTTACAGATGCTAATGAGGCCTCAGTCCGGGGTTTGATTTGCATTTGTTCCGAGTACCTTTAATCTCCCACCCCTATCTGCCAGCCAACAATTACTTTTTTATGATAATAGAATTTAGAATGTTTAGGGGAAACTCATTTCTTTTCTCTACACATCAGGCAATCAAATAGGGTTTGTCCTCAAATTGGTTAAAGTTAATTTCAGCCCTTTTAAATAGGTTTCTATAATAAATTCAATATTTGGTTGGTTCACAGAACTATCATATATACATAGTGTCATTTCAAAAATATAACACCACAGCTGCTTGACTCTGTTTGGCACTTTCCATAAATTATCTTTCTAAATCATCTCAGAATCCCTGTGAGATTGATAGAGGCATTATGTTCATCAGTAGGTGAGGAAAGCAGGCTCTAAGATTTGCCTGAAATCTCAGCTGTACTAATTGTCAGAGTTGGAATTCTGAGTCAGGTCTTCTGGATTGCAGATCCTGAGTTCTCAACCCCGACACTCTTGACTTTAATTCTCATGGCAGTCCAACCATACGAATTCAGTATTATCATCATCCCCATTTTACAGATGAGAATAGTAAGGCCAAGGTTAAGAGACTTGTCTCATGCTCCTCAGTGAGATCAGTGGTCAAACTGGGATTTGAACCCATGTCTTTGGCAGAGTTCTAAATTCTGTGTAAGCTCTGGTCCTCCTCATCAGTTTGAGAGGGGAGTCCCTTTTCTGACTTGATGTTGAGGCCATTGGAACAGCTGGCTTTTTTGTGACTGGGCCCCAAAAGAATTCCCTGAGCTTTAGAGTGGAGAGCTGAAGTCCTCTCCTATACACAGAAAGTCACAACTTGTCCCTCTACTGAACTCTCCAAGCTCCACCCCTTGTGGGCACCGAGCTCCAGATACTGCAAAGAGGCCAGTTTGGGTACCTCGGATGTGGTTGGGGTGGTTTGGGCAGTTTCTCATCTCCTGACAGTTTTCTCGAGATGCATTTCTCAGCAGTCATCTGGGGCTCCCTGGGTGAATGTCACAGGAGAAAGAGGCTTTGGAGACACTTATGTGAAATTTGCTAGAAGGTTCTTTTTGTTAATGGTTTCTAAAAATGTAAAGGATACTGCTTATTAAAAAATCTAGTTTCACCCTGGCCCCTGTGGCTCGATTGGTTGGAGTGTCATCTTGTACACCCAAAGGTGGTGGGTTTGATTCCTGGCCAGGGTACATGCCCAGGTTTCGGGTTTGATCTCAGTTGGGGCATGTGCAGGAGGCAACCAATTAATGTTTCTCTCGCACATCAATGTTTCTCTCTCTTTCTCCCTACCCCCTCCCTTCCTCTCTCTGGAATCAATATATATATGTATATGTGTATATATATACTTAAATATGTTTTTATTGATTTCAGAGAGGAAGGGGGAGAGAGAAAGAGATAGAAATATCAATGAGAGGGACTCATTGATCGGCTGCCTCCTGCACACCCTCTGCTGGGGATCGAGCCTGCAACCCAGACCTGTGCCCTGACTGGGAATCGAACCTTGATCTCCTGGATCAATCACTGAGCCATGCCGGCCGAGCAATATATATATTTTTAAAATCCAGTTTCTTTCACTTCTTGACCCAAACATGGTCTTTCATTATCTCCTGTTTTGGTACATGCACAGTTAAGATTGTGCATGTCATCAAGATTGGAGTCAGAGATGAAAGCTGCTGACCCCTGGTGTGGCCCAGGGTGGGAGGGCACGGGCCTCTCCTCCACACTCGGGGAAGTGTTCATGGACACTGTTTTCAGAGGGAATTAGGTGGTTTCCATCAAAATTTAAAATGTGTGTACCCCCTGATGCAGCAGTTCCACTTGTGCACTAGGGAAACACACACAAGTGAGGAAAGACAAGGATGGGCAAGGATGCTTGTAGCATTATTTATGATTGTGAAGCACTGCAAACAAGTGAAATACGTAACTATTAATTTTGAGGTGGTTAAAGAAATTACGGTGTAATCATTCACACAGTAGAATACCATGATGTTATGTATAAATAACGTTATGCATATAAGTTTATAAATATTTGTAAATAATGAGGATAAAGCATATGATAAATTTTGACATATGTGTACATCTGTGACATTGTCACCAAATCAAGATAACGAATGTGGCCGTGACTCTAGAAGTTACCTCTTCTCCTTTGAATCCTCCCCTCACCCCATCCCCTACAGCCACTGATCTGCTTTCTGTCACTGTACAAAAGGTTCCATGATCTGAAGTTTCGTATAAATGAAGTCATACTATGCGTGCTCTTTTGCTGACTGGCTTTTTCCACTCAGCACAGTTATTCTGAGATACAGCCATGTTCCTTGTGCCTGTGGCTCATTTCTCTTTTTGCTGAGTGGTGTTCCATTGCATGGATATGCCACCATTTGTCCACTTACCTGTTGATGGACATTTGGGGTGTTTCCAGTTTTTGACTCTTACAAATAAACCTGCTAGGGAGCTTTGTGTGGGGATCTCAGTCTGGACATATGCGTTAATTTGGGGTATAATTCACACTTTTGGTATGCTGGCTTTCAGAGATGGCCACTTTTTCTTTGTTCCTTTTTTTAACTTTATTTTAATTTTTTTTTTATTTAACCAAAAGTATATATTTTTTATATTCAATATTATTATGTGTGAGTTTCAGGTGTACAGCATAGTGGTTAGACAATCATATACTTTATAAAGTATTCCCCTGATATTTCCAGTACCCACCTGCCACCATACAGTTATTACAATGTTATGACTATATTCCCTATACTGTACTTTGCATCTCAGTGACTTTTCTGTAACGACTTCCAGCTCCCAAACCCCCTCCCCTCTGGCAACCATCACTTTGTTCTCTGCATCTATGGGTCTGTTTCTGTTTTGTTTGTTCATTTATATTGTTCTTTCGAGTCCACATATAAGTGAAATCATATGGTATTTGTCTTTGTCTATTTCACTTAGCATAATACTCTCAAGGTAGGCATGGCTGCTGCTTAAAAGCCCTTTTTATTATGACAATTTCAAATGTAAAGAAAATATTGGTTTATCCATCCCATCAATTATCAACATCATGCTTTTCTATTTCTTTGCATCCCCCAAACTTTGTGTGTATGTACTTTAAAGCAAATTCCAGCTATTATGTTGCACCCATACAATAGTTTTCTAAATTTTAAAATATTATTTAATAACCCATTCCATATTTAGACTTCCAAAATCATCTCAAAAATGGCTTTTTAAAAGTTGGTTTGTTTGAAACCAGATCCAAACAAAGTCTACATTTGCCTTTGGTTATGTTTTTTAAGACATTTTTATTCTCTGACTGCACCCCTCCCCCCCTTTCTTTCTGTGCATCATTGTATTTCTGCAGAAAGTGGGTCATTTGTCCTACAGACTCTGCAGCTTTTGGTGATTGCGTCCTTGTGGTGTCCTTGTTTCTCTATTCCTCATGTTTCCTGTACACTAGTAGTCAGCTCTAGAGGCTTGGTTAGATTCATGGTCAGTGCTGCTTCCTAGATGGTGCCGTGTGCTTCCTGTAGCTTCACAACACAAGGCACATAGCAAATCGTCCCATTTTCAGTGCTAAGCTTCATCAGTGGGTTCGGACTTGCTGATTCCCTCCGTTACTAAGTTCCCCTGTCACCTTGCCACCACTGACTGTTCTTAGCTTCTCCTGATCACTGTTGCTAGATGAGGTCCATGATTTCACTGGGGTAGTCAAGTGGTGAACATCTACATCCATTGTTCTTTCAGGGCAAGAACAGTTTCTTGAACACTTTCTGCTTCTGTTTCAGACAATGGACACCTCCATATCTGTAAATAATATGCTTCTACTGTTATTTGTTGATTTATCAACTTTAAACACCGTTACGCTTTTTAAAAAATGTATTTATATTTTAATACTCGTCCAAGGATATTTTTTTTCATTGCTTTTCAGAGAGAGTGGAAGTGGGAGAGGGAGAGAGAGAGAGAAACATCGACGTGAGAGAGAGACATTGATTGGTTGTCTCTTGAATGAGCCCAGATCAAGCCTGCAACCCAGATTCGTGCCCTTGACCAGAATCGAATCCGAGACCCTTCAGTCCATGGGATGACGCTCTAATCACTGAGCCAGACTGGCTAGGGCCCATTATGCTTTTTAAAGAGAGAAACATTTTAAAAGGGTATAAAAAAATGCAACCCTTGCCAGCAAGAGGTTTTTAGTCTGTAGGCATTCAGTTCCTGATGGGGTCAGGCATTTAGGTATTATTGGATCCTCATGCAACCTATTTTCTGGATGGGGAAACTGAGGCAGAATGAGGACTCTTGTTTTGTTTTTGATACATATCACAGCCCATGTCTGATAATCTCTGGTAATCTTTTTTCTAAATTGTAAATGCATTTGTATGAAAAGCTGTATGAACCAATAAAGATTAATTTAGTTTTATATTTAATGAATAACTTCCATTAAAAATAATAAAATTGTCCACCTGGCATGGTTCAGTGGTTGAGCATCGACCTATGATCTGGGAGATCGAGGTTCAATTCCCGGTCAGGGCCCATGCCTGGGTTGTGGGCTCGATCCCCAGTGGGGGGCATGCAGGAGACAGCTGATCAATGACTCTCTCATCATTGATGTTTCTCTCTCTTTCTCTCTCTCCTTTCCTCTCTTTGAAATCAATAAAGATATGTTTAACTAAAATAAAATAAAATTACATAAAAATTGAAAGATGAAACTATGTTAGTATGTACAATTTGTGAAAACATTTACAAGGCTCTTTCTATGTGCCAGGCACTGTTCTTGGTGCAGGAGATACAAACGTGAATAAGGTAAAGTTTCTACCCTTGTGAGTGAGAATCCTACATCCTAAAATGTTTATTTGATATTGTAAGAGGTTGTCTCTGTGATTGCTAATAAGATTAAATTATTAATGTAAGTGCTCAGCATGTAGTGAGTACTATATAAATGATAGGTTAGCTATTATTCTATGAATTATTATCACTAAGATGAGTGATAGTCTTATTGAATGTTTACTGTGTCAAGTATTACACTTTATGCTTTAGATGCATTATGTCATTTACTTTTTTGTTAGTCCTGTTATCCCTGTTTTCCTGATGAATCAACTGAGGCCTACCTAGAAAGGTTAAGCCACTGCATTTGTGGTAGTTTTTGAATGTATTATGGAATGCCCTGTGCATGCAGGGAATTTAGCAGTTCCCCAGTTCTTGGCTGTTTTGCTTGTTTCTGGGATCCTTGCATTTATTTTTAAAATCCCGTTGGTTTTCTGAGAAGTTTTTGCAGCTTTGGTGTAATTGTGGAGGTGGGTGGGGCAAGTCTGTTTGGATCCCACACCCCTGCAGCTCACTCAGGGTCTTTCCACTGTTTTTCCCACAGAAGGACTTACTCCTCCATGAAATTCCGACCAGCACCAGGAAGACGGCCATGGAGAAAGTGATGGTCAAGGAGATCTGCCAGAAATACCTGGAGAAGAGAGCAGGAAGGCTGCCGGAGGACTGCGCCGAGGCTTTGGCCACGGCTACCTGCCTCTGCCTGCGGAGGCGCAACGCCAGCCTGGCAGAGGTGAGCTTGACTCTCAGCCTTTCCCCAGCGATGAGTTCTGTCCTGGGTCAGCTGGGCCTCACTTCTGGGGGCTGCATGGGCCTGCTTTATCAGGGACTAGCTTAAGATGCAGGGTTCATCTTTTCACCAAGATGCGATCTCATAAACCAGGGCTGTATTTGGTTGGAAGTAGTAGAACATGTTGGAAATCACGTCAGCAAAACAGGGCAGTATATGGATAAGGGTGTCTCAGGAGCCTGAGGGCCATGTGCTGCTGGCTGCTTTCTCTGAATCTGCCTTAATTTCCCCTCTCTGTAGGCCCCCATTCTCTTTTTCTTTATCTTCTTGGTTAGGGGATGTGCCATATTGATTTATATGCTATAGTTCTATCCGCCCCCCCCCCCCCCCCCAAATCCCCCGAGAGACCAAGTCTTCAGGTCCCTATTCCAACATCTTGGTGAGAACCTGATTGGTCTAGCTAGGGTCAGGTTGGCTCCGTTGGCCAGTCAGGTAAGATGAGGGGAGTGGGGTCCAGTATATAAACCTGGTAGTCAGGGGGTCAACCCCTGAAAGGAGAAAGGGCCAGGTCCTAGAGAAAGGGAGTAATCCTTAGCTTTGTGGGCTAGCCAGACACCCCAGAAATCCACCACCACAGGGGATAAAACATTTTCTTATGGACAGGATATGTAAAGGTGATTTCCATGGTAACAGGAATAAATTTGGAGACCACCGCTAGGTCTAAGGACAAAATTACTTCTTGAGAGGGCTTAGAGATAATCTAGCTGAGTGATTTTCAAGTGGTGTTTGGCAGAGAGGGGCTCCTTAAAAGTGCCTTAGGAGCTGCTGTTGGCAGCAAGAGGACCGTGGGGAGCAGTGGGTCCCACCCATGACTTCAGTCAGACACCACTTTTACTTCTCATAATTATGTTGGGTTCTCAGTATTTTATTTGAAGAAAGGGTTTGTGGCAGCTGAAAAAAAATCTTCATTAAACACCACTGCTGTTCCAAGCCTCCCATTTTATTGATGGGGACATAGAAGCCCAGCGAGAGGAGCTGACGAGGCCACAGAGTGAGTTTCTGTGAGAGCTCACTGGACTCCTAGTTCAGCCCCAGGTCCTTCGTCTTACACGATGATGTGGCAGGAACTAGAGACCCGAGTCATTGTTCTGAGCCTAGGCTATTCTCCTGTGCTCTGGTGCTGTGGCATTCAGTCATTCACTCAGCAGTTGTATGCTGGGCCCTGGGGATATATCAGTGAACAAAGCCAGTTCCACGTTTCTGGAGCTCACATACATTGCACAGTAATTGCGTGGCGAGAGCTGGGATAGTGTATGACAGGGGCCCACCGAAGAGGACTTTCCTGAGGAAGTGATGTGTAAGCTGATGAAGAGCTGTCCAAGCAGAAGTAACAGCTTATGCAAATAGCCTAAATTGAGAGAGAGCCTAGCACGGTCAATGTCCTAGAAGAAGGTCAGAGCGTCTGGAACACAAAGTATATGGGGCAAAGTGGCTTGTGAAGAGGCTGCCAAAGAGGAAGGGGCCAGTAATAGAGGGTTGTGCAAGCACAGCCAGGATTTTGAGGAAGTCATGGGTTTTAAGCCAGGGCAGGACGTAATCAGATTTACGTTCTAAAAAGCTCTCTCCCCCTCCACCACTTATTCTTTCGTATAGGCTTTCATCCTTCCATTCATTTTATTTTTTTGTTCAGTATATTAGTTAAAGTACTCTTGAAGAAGCTGCTATAATGAAGATACTCCAAAATACAGTAGTTTGGAGATAGAATTTTCTCTTTAGCTTAACAGTTTGAATGTTGGCAGTCCAGAGCTGATGTGGCAGTGCCACAGTATTGGGGATCCAGGCTCCTATGTTATTGCTCTGCTGTCCTTACCGTGTGGCTTCCGTTTCAGAGTCCAAGATAGCTGCTGTAGCTCAGGCCATCACATCTGTGTGCCAGCCACTGAAAGGGGGTTAAAGGGAAGAAGGGAACACATCCCCTTCCTTTTAAAGGTGTGACCTGGAAATGCACGTGTCACTTTCAAACCCCATTGTCCAGAACCTAGTTATATGGCCACACCTAGCTACAAAGGAATGTAGTTTTTAGTGTGGCAAGTATTTATTGGGCATACACTCTGAAGATTTATCTCAAGAGGTGACATTTGAACTCGGCCTTGAAGGGTGAGGAAGCATTTGCTATGCAGAATAAAGGGGATAGAGCGCTTTAGGTATCCAAAGAGGAACGAGGGATGGTCCTTGCCCCCAGTAGTTCTCAGCCAAGCTAGGACGATGAGAGATCAGTTGGGTCATGGACTTTAAGGCAAGCAGAACTGGGTTTGGTGGTCAGCTCTGCCACTTACTAGCTGGTTGGCCTTAAGCAGAAAACTTAACCTCTTTAATCTTTTAATTTTTTATCTAAAAAATTAGATAAAAACTCATTGTGCATCATGTGTTAAATGTGCTTTGTAAATTGCAAGGCACTTGCAATTTGTTGGGGTTATTAAGGGTATGTATGTATTATGCCCTTTGTGTGTGTGTGTGTGTGTGTGTGTGTAAAGAAGAAACATTCCTTCCCTGCCTTTCTCTAACTTTTCTAACTTCCCTAAGCAGAAAAGCTCTCAAGGACAATGTTTTTATTACTTAGGGTGTTTTTAGTTGAAAGTGATAGAAACTCAACTCAAACTCGTAGAAACACACACACACACATGCACAGAAAGACACACAAAGAGAGGTATGGGGGTGGGGGTGATGTGAACAAGTGAATGAATAAATGAATGAATGGATTTATTGGCTCATTTAACCAAACAGCAGACAGGACAGACATTGCGTGGGCAGCTAGCACCAGGGTCTCAAACCAGCAAATGTGCAACTATCTGGGTCTGTGCCTGTGCCTGTCTCCATATCTTTCCTCTGCTTTACTCAGTGTTAGGACTTCATTTTCACCTACTGTAAATGGATTTTCTGTGTGTGGTAAGGAATCTGGCTCTGCCACTAAAAGGAAAGGGGAGTCTTTCCTCAATAAGCTTTAGGTGGAAAAATCCCAGAACAGGATTTTTATTGGCCTGCTTGGGTCACATACCCAAACCTGGACCAGTCATTAAGGTCAGAGGAATGGGATACTGAGTCATCCATTTTGATCATGTGGTCGCATCTATTGCTAGGGTAGAGGGGGGCAAGTTCAGCTGTTCTTCTGGCCAAAGCAACAAGCATTTGATTCTTCAGCATCTCTCTCCTGAGGCCTGAGAGACCCGTTAGATTTTTGATTTCGGAAAGAATTCTTGGTGAGTGATCTTGTCTCTCTCCTCTCCAAGGTATGTGTCTCTGTGGCTGCTGTGGAAGAGCGGCTCAGGGGTCCGGAGACGTCGCTTCCTTGGGATGGGCTTTCAGAGGGCACAGGCTCTTCCTCCAACATCCCAGAAGAAACGGACGATGTGGACAATTCCAGCCTTGAAGCGGCCTCGTCCGTGAGAGAAGCACCCCGGTCTGGAGTTGCTGCTTCTCCTGCCCCCGCAGAGGATGGGGAAGGCAGGACGCGGGCCACTGGGGGAATGCAGGCTGACTGCGCCTCTGTGGCCTGTACCAGTCCAGAGCCTCCCGAGGGTGGTAAGTGTGTGGAGGTCCGAATGCTTATACACACTCATTTACATATCCCTAACTCAGCCCATCATTTATTCCTCCCATCCCCCTTATTCACACGTTCATTTGGATATTTAGCCGCTCACCTAGCACCTCACTGCACAAAGAGAAACCTAGGGGAGTCATCCTTGACGCCTCCCTCTCCCTCCAGCCCCCCTGTGCCATTCATTGCGCAGCCCTATCCATTGACCTAAATATCTCACAGGTCCGTCTGCTTCTCTACATGGCACTCATGCCCCTAACTCGTCCAACTACTGTCCTCTCGCTAGATGACGCATGCCTGCCTTTGCTCTCCCGGATCCACTCTGGCCCCTTACCGTAAATCCTTTCTCCAGGGGCCAACCAGAGTGGTTTTTCAAAACAGCTCCTGTCACCCCTTGCTTAAAGCCATTATATAGCTCCCATTTGCACTTTTTTTGAAATCCCCATCCGAGGATATTTTGTCCATTGCTCTTCAGAGAGAGTGGAAGCAGGGGGGAAGGAGAGAAACATCGATGTGAGGTAGACACATCGATTGGTTGCCTCCCACACATGCCCCAACCAGGGCTGGGGATCAAGCCTCAACTGAGTTATATACCCTTGGCTGGAACTGAACCCAGAACCCTTCAGTCTGAGGGCCGATGCTCTAACCACTGAGCAAAAGCGGCTAGGGCCCCATTGCACTTAGGGACCAAGTCAAAACTTCCTCTAGACTAGCAGGGCCCTGTGTGGTTTGTCCCTGCCTGCTTCTCCATCCGCACTTCCTCACATGAACCTGTCCTCACCAGCTGCTTCTAAAGATACCTTCTATCCAAATATAGGCAGCTTCCTTCTGAAATAAAAATCTGGAAGGCCTCTTCAATGCCTTGCCCCTAGTAAACACGGTTCAGTGACGGCCCAGGCTCTGACCTTTCCTATTCGTGGAAGAGACGAAGAGAGAGGGCGCAAGTGTTTACTCCACCCCCCCTTCTCCCGTGGGCAGGAGCGTGGGCGCTCCCTCCTCTCTGAAAGGTGGGGACAGGTGGCAGGGCTTTCCTGCAAAAAACAGAAATGATGAAAATGCTCATTACACTCAGGCCTTGACTCAGAAACCTGACTTAAGTGAGAAACTGACTAAGTCTGACTAAGAATTATAATAATAGTACCTATTTCCAAATGCTTTTTGTTAAAGTGGCTTTTTTTTTTTTTTTAACATCAACTAGAGACTTCGTGGAAAATCGAGATCAATGACGCCAAAAGGAAGTTGATGGAGAATATCCTGCTCTACAAAGAGGAGAAACTGGACAGCATTGAGCTTTTTGGCCCCTGATGACCAGAACACAGCTGAGGACCATTGTCCTCAATCGGAAAGCCGACTGTCAAATCAAGAAAAAGGTCTGGGGCAGAATCCAAGGTCTCCCAGGAAACACAAACCAAACATCAGCTTCCCTGGGGGGGGAAGAGAAACGTCCAATCTCCAGAGTAAGTGAAGGGAGAAGGGACCTCAGCTTTCAGAGACAGCAGAATCCACGGAGTCCTCTCCCTTTCTGGGATTTGTTAGTCAGAGCTGCTTAACATCAGGAGAGGAAGCGGAAACCCTGGTACATGGGCCCAGGATGTGGGCAGTTTCATGGTTCCTGGGAGGGTGTGACGTTAACCACCCCAGCAAATGCCGTTACCCTGTCCTCACCCCTCAACAACTGACTGAGCATTCTGAATGCTGACACCACTTTCCGAAGTTAAGATTTCTGGGTCATATTTGCCAACAACTGCCTGCAAACTTCCATGACCTGAAAGATTTTCAACTTGTGTCCCAATGCAATTCTTGACTCACTCCTCAAGGTCTCAGGTTTTACAAATGGCAGACACTCGGGAAAGGGCTCTGTGGGTTTTCCGCTTTCTCTCGGAAATCTTGCAACCCACAGATATTTATTTAAAGTCTACTCTAGACCTCTATCCTCCCATCCCATTAATGCTAATATTTTTAATGGAGCTTTTATTTTGAGAATATGTATTATTTATGGCTGGATGAAGAATCAGAACTGGCTTCATATCTGATTCTGCTGCTAATTAAGTCAATCGTGTAATTTCTGGAACCTCAGTTTCCTTGTAAGTAACTCCTGTTCATTCCCCCTCCCTGGACTGTTGGGAAGAACAGGTGAGACATGGCTACAGAAGTACTGTACTTTGAAAGTACACTTGTCCTGTTTTATAAAATAAAAAAACAAAAAGACATTAAACATCTATATCTGCCATGTACTTAATGGTTATGCAGTGGATATATTTCTAAAGTCATGTTGCAGATCTTTTTGTAAAATACAAATGTTCTTTTATATTTAGTGTGCCCTATTTTAAGTAATCCTAATATAGTGATTTTTTTCCTTTTTATTTTTGTAAAATAAAAATACATTGATAAAGTGAACAGATATCTTGTAATTAGCTTTGTGTCCAGATGAATTTGTTTAGAGCAGTTGCTCTGCATCCATGAATTGGGGTATAATGGGGTGGCTAAGATATTGGGCGCTGACTGTAAACGTTGGCTGTTAATAGCTGTGTGATCTTGGGTCAAATTAGGGAGTTACTTTGAACCTGTTTCTTCATCTATACAATGGGGAGAATAAAAAGTATCTGTTTCATAGAATTATTTTCAGAGCAGGGGGCAGATCATGCCTGTGTAAGCATTCAACAGCCCCCCAGCAAGGTCACCTTTGTCCTGATATGTAACAAAGCCAGGTGGGCTCCAGCCCAGGTCGACAGTGATGTGTACTGACACCCCAGTCTTAAGCTCTGGTGGCTGTGAGAATTCAACTAAAGTGTATGTCATGTGCCCCAAGCAGGACCTGGCATGTGGTAAGCACCTTACAATTATGAACAGGGCATTCCCAGGGCTCTTTGAGCAATAGAGGGCAGATGCTAGCAGGGTACTAGTTATCTGGACATACTTACATTTCTAGACTAGGGCTTCATATATTTCTGGAGAGATTCATTGAGAATCTGATTAAAGCTATGGACCTTCTCCCTTCAGCAAGCTGTAAAGACACACATACAACTCTGTGTATTAATTCCAGGGGTTCAGGGGCACCACAATGCCTTTCCATGAATCCCCAGAGGGTTGGATGGCCTGACTTTTTAAAAAGTTAGTAAGATGCATGTCGCCTAGGCTGTTTTGTTCAGCGGTTAGAGCACTGGCCTGTGGACTGAAGTGTCCTGGGCTCGATTCCAGCCAGGGGCACTTACCTCTGTTGCAGGCTCGATCCCCAGGCCTGGTTGGGGTGCGTGTGAGAGGCAACCAATAGATGTCTCTCTCACATCCATGTTTTCTTCTCTCCCTTCAAGTCTCTCTGAAAAGCAATAGAAAAAATATCCTTGGGTCAGGATTAAAAAAAATAAGATGCGTATGACCAAAAAATCCAAACAATAAAAAAGGTTACCTGGTGGGCCCAGTTGGCACTGCTTAGTGGTTGTGTCGACCCATGAACCAGGAGGTCACGGTTTGATTCCCAGTCAGGGCAAATGCCCGGGTTTTGCGCTCAGTCCCCCATAGGCGATGTGCAGGAGGCAATGATGGATGATTCTCATCATTGATGTTTCTCCCCCTGTCCCTTCCTCTCTCTGAAATCAATTTTAAAAAAAGGTTACCTGGTGGAAAGGAAGCCTTTTAACCACTTGGATCTTAGTCTCTCATTTCTTCTCCCCAGAGGTAACCACTGTTACTAGTTTATTACTAGTACCAGAGATGATAAAAAAAACCTTTTATCTTGTTGCTCTACTTCATTGTGTGTATTATGTGCCGTTGAGTTGGCTCTGACTCTGGCAACTCTATGAATGAGTAAAATTCACAATGTCCTGTCCTCAACAGCCCTGCTCAGCTCCTGTAGACTCAAGCCTATGGCTTCTTTCATGGAGTCAGTCCATCTCATATTTGGTCTTCCTCTTTTCCTGCTGCCTTCTATTTTTCCCAGCATTATTGTCTTTTCCAAGGAACCCTGCCTTCTTGTGATGTGCCCGAAGTGGGACAGCTACAGTTTTGTTATTTTTGTCTCCAGCAATATTTCAGTCTTAATTTGCTTTAGGACCCACTTGGTTATCTTTCTGGTGGTCCAGAGTATTCGTAGAGCTTTCCTCCAACATTTTTTCCCTCAAATGAATCCTTTTCCCCCCCTATTAGCCTTCTTCACTGTCCAACTTTTGCATACTAATTGGGAATACAAGAGTGTGGATGGTCTTAGCCTTGGTCTCTCATGACACATCTTAGCTCTTGATAACCATTCCTAATTCTTCCATTCCTACCCTTCTGAGTCTCAGCCTTCTCTTGATTTCTTGGCTGCAGTCTCCATCTAAATTGATGACTAAACCAAGGTAAGCATTAGTCGTTAGGGAAATGTAAATCAAAAGTGCAATGAGATACCACTTCACACCTGCCAGGATGGCTAAATTAAACAAGACAGGCAGTAAAGTGTTGATAAGCCCTAGCTGTTTTGGATCAGTGGTTAGAGCCTCGGCCAGCTACCTGAAGGGTCTCAGGTTTGATTTCTGGTCAAGGGCACATACCTGGATTGCAGGCTCAATCCCCAGCCCTGGGGCCACATGTGGGAGGCAACCAATCGATGTCTCTCTCTCACATTGATGTTTCTCTCTCTCTCCCTTCCACTCTCTGAAAAGCAATAGAAAAAAATATCCTCGGGTGGGAATTAAAAAAAAAAAGGTATGTTGATAAGAACGTGGAGAAATTGGAATCCTTATGCTTTGGTGGTGGAATTGTAAAATGGTGAGCTCCTTTTCCCCACATTTTCAACTGCAAAAGGTTAAACGTAGTTTCCATATGACCCCCAATTTCACTGGTAGATCGCTACCGAAGAGAAATGAAAACATGCCCATACAAAAACGTGTGTACCAGTGTTCACAGCAATATTCAAAATAGCAAAAAGTAGAAACATCCCAAAAGTTCATCAACAGGTGAATGGATAAACAGAATGTGCTTATAGCGTTGGAATATTATTCATCAAATTTATTTTATTTAATTAAAAATTACCCATAAAAAAGAATGAAGTACATGCTACAACATAGATGAAACTTGAAATGATTTTGCTAAGTAAAATGTATGATTCCATTATTATGAAACGTCCGGAACAGGCAAATCTACAGAGACAGAAACTAGGAGTGAGAGGGAGGGAGGTCGAGGAGGGAAATAGTAATGGTCACAAGATTTGGGGGTGATGAAAGTTCTAAAATTAGGTTATGGTTGCGGTGATGGTTGCACAACTCTAAATATACTAAAAACCCAGTTACACACTAAAAACTATTTTGTATGTTAAAAAACCATTGAACTATATGTAAGTGAATTTTATGGTATATAAATTATATCTCAATAAAACTGTTAGAAATACACAAACACGCAATGGTCAATCTTGGGCATTAATAAATCTCGAGGTTCCACTCCTCTCTTTGATTTATTATTTTTTGCTACACACAGGGTATTTCATTCACAACTGCTCTGGATCCTATGTTTTTTCACGTCTTTCTTGGCCAGTCTTTTTCAACAGTACTTTTGGATCCCTTCATTCTTTTGCCCTATATTCCATTGTATGGATATTCTGTACTTTACAGAAGTATCTTTGCTTACTGCATACTGAAGTTTTTTCATTGATTTTTAGAGAAAGGGGGAGTGTGGGGGGAGACATAGATGTGAGAGAGGCACATCTATTGGTTGCCTCCCAGAAGTGCCAGGGAATGAACCCTGACCCTACTGTACATAGGCAGGCGCTCTAACCATTGAGCCCACCGGCCAGGGCGGTTGTTTTCATTCTTGCACTACAAACAGTGGTGCCTTCCAAGGACGTTGTACCAATTTACACTCCATCAGTGACATATGGGGGAAAATCTCCCCACTTCCTCAGCTGCAAAGAATCTTATCAGGCTTTTTAAAAAATATATATTTATTGACTTTTAGAGAGAGATGCTCTAACCGGCCAGGGCAATATATATATATATATATATTTTTTTAATTTTATTTTTGTTTAAAATATTACAGATGTCCCTTTTTCTCCCCAATGACTCGTTCCACCCCGTCCTTTCACCCTCCCCAGTCCCTCTCCCCACCATTGTCCGCGTCCTTGGGTTGTGCATATATGCACATAAATTCTTTGGTTACTCTCTCCCCCTCCACCCACCCGCCCTCCTCCATCCCTCTGACATTCATCAGCCTCATCTATGCTTCCATGTCATTGAATCTATTCTGTTCATCAGTTTATTAAGTTCTTTAGATTGGCCAGGGCAATATTATGCTTTTTAATCACTGCCAACCAAATGGGTGAAAACGATTTTATTTGTATTTTTTAAATGACTGAAGTAGAGCCTTTTTAATATGTTAAAGAGGCTTTCGTAATTTATTTGTACATTGGTTCATTTCCTTCGTCCATTTTAATACGAATTCTCTTTTTGCTATCGTTTTAACACAGTAAGGCCTTTGTCATATGTTGCGACTTTTCTTGTCTTTCGACTTTAATATATTTTCCCAGGGGGATATTTTACATTTTTATGTAGTCTCTTTTTCCCTCCTTGGCGTCTAATTCTAGTACTGCCGCTTTCTGGGTGTGTCACGTGGTCTCTGAGCCCGTTTCCTGCGCCGTATGAGGATGGGGTGATGCTGCTGGTGCGGGTTTGATGAGCGTCAACGGACCTGAAAGCGCCGGGTTAAGCTGGGTAACGCTGAGCCGCGGGGAGCGGCTCCCCGGAATCCCGGTCCGCGGACGCCCCCTACCTCCTCGGAGGGCGGCCTCGACAACAGCGTGCAGCCTCGCCCCAACCTCGCGCGCTACGGGCCCACGTGAGTGGCTCCGTCCCACCTCGCTACCGACCAATGGACGAGTTTCATAAGGCGTAAGGTCCCGCCTTCCAGCCTCCTGGCCAACAGGCGAGCTCCGTCTTGCTCGGAGTCTTGCCCCTCGTGGATTGGAGCAATAGGCGCCCTCGGTGCGGCGCAGGACCCGCCCCCGCCGCACGCCAGGCTGCGGGCCGCAGGCCTCGTTCCAGGAGGCGGGCTCAACGGAGGCCCGTGGAGTCGGGTCTCGAGAAGAGGCCGCAGGATTGGAGCGGGCGGCGAGCAGGCGAGCCGGCGGCCGGGGCGGGACGTCCGGGCCGTGGGGCAGCGGGGCCGACGTCTGGGCCGCGGCGCAGGGACTGAAGGGGCAACCGGGCGGGCCAGGGTGTGTTCCGAGGCGGCGGACCCGGGCGCCGCCGGCTCCTGAGGGGCGGCTCGGGCCCTTTCTGGCCCGGGCTGGGCCGCGGGGCCGCGGGAGCAGGGCGGGCTGCGCGCCGGTCCGGCCCTGCCCTGCGGCCCGCCATCGACGTTCCGGGCCTCTGGGCCGCGCGCCCGCCCGAGGGCTGCGGGTGCGGCCGCCATGTGTAGACCTTAAAGCGCCTATAGTCTTGAAGCGCTTTGACATCTCCGAAGGGCTTTGTATTGCAAACTAAACCGAAGCGCTTTGTAGTCCCCGAAGCTCTTTGACATCTCCGAAGTAGCGCTGTGCAGACTGAAGCGTTTGGTAATCGCGGAAACACGTTGTGGGCTTGGAAACCGATCCGAAGCCTTTAGTAGATCTTGCAGCATTTGACTTCCCCGAAGCGCTTTGGCATCTCTGAAACCTAGAGAACTGTGATGGGCAGTGGAAAGAAGGGGGAAAGGTCAGTAAGGTTGGTTCCTGGCTCTGACCTTCGGGCTTGCCCTCGCCCAGCGGGCCCCGGGATGGCGGGGGTCTGAGGAGGGGCAGCTAGGAGGGGTGGTGTTGGAATCCAGGTCCTCGCTTTACCTTGCAGGTGCCCATGGCGTCGGAGCGGCGCAAGGTCAAGTACCACTGGAGCAGCACTTCGGAAGGGAGTTCCCGCAAGCGCAGCTGCCTCCGGGAGACCAGTGATGTGGCCCCCTCCAGACGGTCAGCTCGTAGCTCTTCGTCGCGTTCGGGAGGGGCCAGAAGTCCCAAGCGCCTGAAAGCCCACAGGGAGGACGATGTGGCCTGCTCACCGAGGTTGCCCTGGGACTCAGCCCACCGCAGAAATTCCTCCTCCTCTTCCTCCTCCCATTCCTCTGGCCCAGGTGTGGACGGGGCTGCCTCCAAAGGCTGCCTGATTCGGAGCACACGGGGTTTCCTTTCGTCAGGGGGATCCCCTCTGCGCCCGGCCAACTCCTCGCTAGAAGAAATGGCTTCTCTTGAAGAGGAAACCTATAGCCTTAAGGTAGGTGGCTGCAACGCCTTGCAACCGGTGAAGCCCCTTCCACGGGGCTTGAGATGTTGGGGATGGGAATTTTGGTGGAAGGAGACTAAAAAAAGACAATGTTCTTTAAGATCTCTAGTGTCTTCCCAGAGGTCTACTTCATGTAAACACAGAAGACCAAGTACCAAGTCTTGGGCAGGGAGGTGGCCTAAAGTTACCTGGAGAGGTAGTTTTCAAACTTGGTGGCACTTTGGAACTACTTGGAAAGCTTTAAAACACTTCGTCCTAACCCACTCTTGATTTTATTGGGCTAGGGTATGGTCTCTTCTTCCACAGTTGTAAATCTCCTCAAGTAATTGTAATGTGCATCCAGGTTAGAGAATCACTGCAGTAGAATGTGGATTGCATGCTTGGGAGACACAGATGTATGTATTTTAGTTGTAAATTTAGGGATTGTGTCCTTGTACTTTGAACCACTCTAAATAAGAACCAGGAAATAAGAATTTGGTTTTGATATAGCTTTTCACTAAAGTTATGGTTTCCAGAATGTTGGAGTTCTGGTTGGTGGGGTAGGGGTTGTTTTGCAGGTTAAACATTTAGTTCCCCAAAGGGAGCACACAGGAGGGTTTCTGAGCATTTGCAAAGGGAATAAGGAGTGCTTCACAGAGGAGGTTTACACCCACTCATTCATTTTATATTAATGTGGTTTTTTTTGAGAGGGGTAATGAAATTTTTCCAGCTGGTGTGTGTGTGTGTGTGTGTGCAAGTTGAACATGAGTCTGTTGGAAACAGAAGCAAATACAAGTCAGTCTCTTGTCTCCTCTTTCTTCATTAGAGTAGAGCGAACACTGCTTAATATTACTGGCCATATTGTTAAGCTTCATCCACTTATTCAATCAGGTTTTGAACAAGTATTTATTGAGGGCCTAGTTTGTGTCAGGCGGTATTCTAGTTGCTTGGGATTCTCCAGTAACAAAACAAAGATCTCTGCCCTCTTAGAGTTTACATTTTAGGTTTTGGAGCTCTGGGCTTTAAAAGGTGAGTAGTTCTTTCTGCATGTGGAAGAGTGGAGAAAAAGTCTTTATTTGGGGTGGAGGGAAGATGGGCTGTCCCTAGAGAAAAGTTATTTTACAAAAGCAATAAAAACAAAGCCTCAAGGAAAGTGGGTTTGTCTTTAAGTCCGCCCAGTGGTTTCTTATGTGGGCCTGAGAAATGAGGCTGTAGTATTTGGCTATTTACCCTGGGGAACTCTTGGGCTAAGTGCTCCAGGCCAAGTGTTTTCAGTGTGGACCTTGAAGAGCTCTTGGAAGGGCATGGGATTTTTACAAAATTTAATGGTGAATTGAAAAGCTTTTTCTTTGGTGTGAGAATACTGAATATGGCTCATGTAAATAAGGTGAATGTGGGGTTTTGCTCATGCAATTTAATCTTGTTATTAATCCTTCTTGATGTAATTTCAGTGGATTTGGGTACAGCATAAAATATCAGTTGATTACCCTGGCCTGTGTGGCTCTGCACCAAAGGGTGGCAGGTTCAATTCCCAGTCAAGGATATGTACCTGGTTTGCAGGTTCTTTCCCCCTCGTCAACGTTTTTCTCTTTCTCTCTCTCCTTCCCTCCCTCCCACTCTCTAAAAATCAATGGAAAAAAATATCTTCGGGTGAGGATTAACCAAAAAAACCCAACCAATTGACTAAATTTAACTTCTATGGCAATTACAGATAGAGTGAAACCTGGTATTAGGAAGGGCAGAAAAATTAACCTTGCTTAGCCTTTGAGGTGTGCTCCATCCTTGGCTCAGGCTGTCCGGCAGGTTGGGAACTCAAGATGTAGGGTATGGTCTCTAAGCCAGGTGGATCTAATCCTATCATGGACCCACCTTTCTTTCATTTAGCCCTAAGCACTCTTGTTTTGTCAAAATCAATTTAATGGTTAACAACCATGGAACAATGAATGGTCTCAGAAGTCTTTGGGTTCACCAGTACCTTGCTCTCGGTCAATAAACATTTGAGGGTTATTGTGTGCCAAACACTCTGTTGGGTCTTGGAGCCTTGAAATGGTTTCTCAGGAGCACAGTCTTTTGGGAGGGTTGGAGAAGTCATGAGATTATCTCGTGGTATGGTGTGGTGGAGCAAAGAGCCCAGAATGGAGGCTGGAGACCTAGGCAGGGGGCAGATTGCTGAAGGGTTTTATTAGCCAAGGGAATTTGGATTTCATTCTAAGCCATTAGAGAGTTTATTCAGGATTCTGTACAGCGGGAAGGTAGATTCGCATGTTGAAAGATCACTCATGTTGAGTAAGGTTAGAATGTGAGGGTGTTGATGCCCTGGTTGGTATGGTTCAGTGGTTAGAGGGTTGGCTCTCCCACCAAAGGGTCAAGGGCAAGTACCTGGGTTTTGGGTTCATTCCACGCCTCCCATCGGGACTCGGGGAGGCAACCAGCTGATGTGTCTCTCTCACATCAGTGTTTCTCTCTCTCTCTCTCTCTCTCTCTCTCCCTCTCCCTCTCCCCCTCCCACTCTCTCTGAAAAGCAATGGAAAAAATATCTTTGGGTGAGAATTAACAAAAAAGAATATGATGATGTTGATACAGTAAACCCTCAATTTAATGAACTTTGGATTTAATAGACAAAATTTCCGGTCCGTATGTCATGTGGAAATTAACACCCTGTTAATTTTAAAATGCTTTTAACCAAGATTTTGCTTATAATTAAACTAACAGGTTATTTTCACTTACTTATTTTTGTTAATCCTCACCTGAGGATATTTTTTCCCATTGCTTTTTCAGAGAGAGTGAAAGGGATGAAGGGGAGGAGGGGGGAGAGAAAGAGACAGACAGACATTGGCGTTGATGTTCTCTCACATACACTGGTTGCCTTTGTCAGTCACCCCCGACCAGGGGTGAGGAGTGAACCTGCAACCCAGGTACATGCCCTTGACCAGGAATGGAGCCCCAGTGACCTTTTGATGCTTGGGCAGCGCTCTAACCACTGAGCACATTGGTCAGGGCAACAGGCTATTTTTTTTGTTATTAACTCTGTTATTTTTAACAAATTTTAGCAGTTAGGCCATATGTTGGGACAAACACTGTAGTAATTTTGCCAACATAAATATTACATATCTACAGCTATAGTCGACATATTTAAATCCAAGAGTCACTTCTGGCAAACAATGTTCAGTAGTAGTTTCAACTGGATGTTCCCGAAGTGCGCTAAGCCAGGCCCAAGCTGTGTGCATTTGTTTACTTGAGGTAACTGGTGAATGCAGGCATTTACTAGACCTATTTAGTATAAATTTAAAATTACAGTGATACATATAGAAAACTTTTCTGTGAAATTAAACTTTTCATACATACTTAATTTTAATTACACAAACATGTCTATATAAGTAAAAACAGGTAAACTAATTTCTCAAAAATTTATTTTTTTATTTTATTTTTTTAAAGATATCTTTATTGATTTCAGAGAGAGGAAGAGAGACAGGTAGAAACATCAATGATGAGAAAGTCATTGATCGGCTGCAGCCCGCAACCTGGGCATGTGCCCCTGACCGGGAATCGAACCCTGATCTCCTGGATCCTAGGTCGATGCTCAACCGCTGAGCCACGCCCGGCTGGGCAAATTTCTCAATTTTTTTAACATGCATTTGGAAAACCTACTTTATTATAACGTACTTTTGGCTTTAACAGACACCCCTCGCTCGAATTTGTCCATTGTATTGAGGTTTTACTGTATTATCAATTCTAATTGTCTTATCTCTAGCACTGCTAAGGGCTCTTCCTAGAGTGTGTTTGTTAGTTTGAAAACAAGGTGTACATTATTTTACTCATCTTGATAAATTACAAAATGCCTCTTACCTTCCCCTCAATCTCTACCTCTTCCCCTCTTTCTCTGCAGTCATTTTTGAACTTGTTAGTCTAATAATTCCTGTCAGTAAGCACAGCGGGGGGGGGGGCACTTACAAAAAATCGCATGTTCTCCCCTAGTTCTTCCAAGGTCCCCTCAGCACTCTTCTCCTTCTACCCACACATCACCTGTTCTTCTGTGTTTGCTCTATGACTTTTGAGGAATACACAGTTGGCTTTGTGTGTGGTCACCCCTACGGCCCTTTCACTGCCTAAGCACAGAGGTCTCTGCGCCACGTCGTAGAATATTCAGGGGGAAGATGTTTGTTTTAGCTTGTTGTGGCTGCTATAACAAAATACCACAGACTGGGTAGCTTATAAACAGCAAATTTATTTCCCACAGTTCTGGAGGCTGGAAGTCTGAGATCAGAGTGCCAGTGTGGTCAGGTGATGGCTCTCTTCAGGGATGCAGACTTTTCATTTTGTCCTCACGTGGCAGGGAGGAGTCATGGGAGCTCTCTTGGGGCCTATTTTTTAAAAAAATATATCTTTATTGATTTCAGAGAGAGGAAGGAAGAGAGAGAGAGAAAAACATCAATGATGAGAGAGCCATTGATCGACTGCCTCCTGCACATCCCTGACTTGGGATTGAACCCACAACCCAGGCATGTGTCCTGACTGGGAATCGAACCTCGATCTCCTGGATCAAAGGTCTTTGCTCAACCGCTGAGCCATGATGGCCAGGCTTGGGGCCTTTTTTATAAAAGCACTAATCCCACTTCTAAGGGCTCCACTTTCATGACCTAATCACATTCCAAAGGCTCCTCCACCTAGTACCATCTTCTTGGGGTCAGATTTTAACATGAATTTTGGGAGTGACACTTTCAGGTCATACCTAGACTGGGGCATTTTGGAATCATCAGAGATTCCTTCTTGCCAACCTCACATTATTTGTTCCTTACCACCTCTAGGACAATTGTTTGAGAGGCTTTCTCCGATTCTAATGGTAGCTGATGATCTTTGTTTATAGAGAAGATTAAAGGTGTCTATTATGAACACCTTCACCTACCTTACATTTAGTCTTTATTATGACATAAAATTTTATATTCAATATAGGGAAGGAAGAGTGGGGGGGACATTTGAACATTTATAATGTGATAGACATTGATCAGATATGATTCTCAGTGTTTGACCTGCAGACTTTCATAAACCTCAGAGTCTTGTGAAGTAGTATTATCTTTACATATTAGTTAACAAATATTTACATATCAGTGAACAAATATTTGAGCACCTACTATGTGCAGGCACTGAGAAAATGAGACCCAGAAAGGTTAAATAACTTGACCAGGGCCATACAGCTTCTACACAGCAGAGCTGTGATGTAATCCCAGATCAGACTCACTTCAAAGGCAGGGTTCTTTCTACTGCTGCCCTCTGGAGCACCTACTCTGTCCTGGCCCAGCACTAGATGTCAGGGATGGGGAGATGCAGAGGGCAAGATTCTTCCCCTGAGGAGCTCTCTTCAGGGTGACACAGCCCAGACACAAGAAACCATTGTGTATCTTGGCTCTTGAATGCTAGAGCTTTCACATGTGACCTGTTTCCTCAGCAGATGTCCAGTGCTTGGGTGTTTTAGTCTGTTTTAGAGGCTAGATGTGCAAAGAATAAGGCAGTGGTCGACAGACTGAAAAATCGTTCATCACAGTGCAGTGCATGGAGTGTTGTAACAGCAATATTTGAAGTACCAACAGTCAGAGGAATAAGCGACAATCATGGGGAAAGTTCTCACAGAAGAGGCGTCGTTTGAGTTCTGATGGACAAGGAGGAGGAAAGGACATTTCAGGCAATAGGAACTGTGTGTGTCAAAAAGTGTCAGGGAATACTGCTGGTCTGAAGTGCTTGGGACAATATTGGTTCCTGCAGTTCCTCCTTCCCCTCTTCTCCAGCACCTTTCTTCACTTCCCGGACACCTGGGATATGGAGAAAGGTGGGAAATGATGCGGGAAAGAATGGTTGGGGAGCAGCCTGGGAAGGGCTTCCAATGTCATGCTTGGGAGTTTGGGTTGTATTCTGTAGGCAAATGCAGAGCCATTGAAGGGTTTAAGCTGAGGCGTGACACTGCCAGGTTATAGAACTCATGGCTCATTGTAGAGAAAGGATGGGGGGGAATAGGCAGGGACCTTGTTAGGAACTGTTGAAAATGTTCAGGCTGAGCGCTCTCCCTCTCGGGAGCACACCTGAGCCTTTCCTGTCCCCCCTCCCCTTTCCCCCAGGCTCCTTACCTTTACCCTTCTCTCTCCTAAGCTCCAAGGGCCTTTCCTTTTGCTTCTAGAGGTAGCTTGTTTCCTGAGCCCATTTTTTCTGCAGCTCACATCTACCTTTGTGACTTCTAAGAAATTGTTCAGACTGGTAGTGATGAGAGCTGGAAGGACATCTCCACTTGATCTTCCTACCTCCCCTCAGAGGTGCACAGTTCACTCAGCAGTACTGTCAGGAAAACTAAATCCTTTTTTTAGAGAGAGAGGAAGGGACAGAGAAGAGAAAGAAACATCAATGTGGGAGAGAAACATTGACCAGTTGCCTCTCGTACTCATCCCAACTGGAGATTGAACCTGAAACCTTTTTTTGTTTTTTTTTTTTGTTAGTTCAGACTTTATTTATTTATTTCTTAATTTAAAATATTACAAATGTCCCTTTTATCTCCCCAGTGACCCACTCCACCCCATCCCACCCCCTCCCCAGTCCCCCTCCCCACCATTGTCCATGTCCTTGGGTTGTGCATATACGCATATAAATTCTTTGGTTACTTTCTCCCCCTCCAGTCACCCCCCCCCACCTCCCTCCCTCTGACATTCGTCAGTCTGATCTATGCTTCCATGTCATTGAATCTATTCTGTTCATCAGTTTATTAAGTTCTTTAGATTTCACATATAAGTGAGATCATGTGACGTTTGTCTTTCTCTGCCTGGCGTATTTCACTTAGCATAATTTTCTCCAGGTCCATCCATACTGTCCCAGAGGGTACAAGAACCTTCTTTACAGCTGCATAGTATAGACACTTTTCCAAAGAGGTCATACAAATTGCCAAGAGACATATGAGAAAATGCTCAGTGTCACTAATCATCAGAGAGAGGCACATTAAAACCACAGTGAGGTATCACTTCACACCTGTAAGAATGGCACTGTCAACAAATCAACAAACGACTTGTGCTGGCCGAGGATGTGGAGAAAGGGGAACCCTAGTACACTGCTGGGGGGAATGCAGACTGGTGCAGCCACTATGGAAAACAGTATGGAGGTTCCTCAAAAAATTAAAAATGGATCTGCCTTTTGACCCAGTGATCCCACTTCTAGGAATATATCCTAAAACACTATTAGTGAATCCTGAAACACTAATCAGAAAGAATATATGCACTCCTATGTTCATAGCAGTGCAGTTTACAATAGCTAAGATCTGGAAACAGCCCAAGTGCCCATCAGTAGATGAGTGGATAAAAAAGCTGTGGGACATATACACCAAAACCTTCTGGTGTACGGGATGACATTCCAACCAACTGAGCCACTCTGTCAGGGCTAAATCTCTCCTTTTCAAAGACAGGTGGTTTGTCTCTGCTCTTGTACTTTCTGCCCAATCTTGACCTTTATAGCCTCCTATCCACTGTTGAAACTCTTCTTCAGTGATCTTAGGTCCTCATGGTCTTTTACATCTCAGCCTTTGATGCTGTGTCTCCCTTGGTTTCCAGGATGTTAGGGGGGAACTTGAATCCTCCTTCTGCCTCTTAAAATCCATGTGACAGTGTCCCTCTCTGTAAAGAGGGGTAACGGCTGTGGCACCTCTGTAAATTGTAAGTTCTTATGAAAATATAAGGTATGTTATTCCTTACTTTTTTTTTACTCCCACAAGTACAGTCCTGGTCTTCTGTACCAGGGTTTGCAAATGCGGTCCATAGGCTGAATGTGGTCAGCTAGGTCCTCACAGTATTTAAAATTTTGGAAAGTTCACATTAAAAATATATGCCTCTAGCCCTGGCTGGTGTGGCTTAGGGTTGGTTGGATGTGGTCCCATGCACCAAAAGGCTGCTGGTTCAGTTCCCAGTCAGGGAACGCACCCAGGTTGTGGACTGTCTCTCCCTCTCCCTTCCTCTGTCTCTGAAAGTCAATCACACACACACGCACACATCTAGTTCAAACCTCCGCCTTGAACTCAAGACTTGAGTGACCTTCTCCCTTTCCCCACTTTCTAGCCAGTTTCCTATTTTATTTTTCTACCTGGCACTTTTCACTCTTTAACATATATACTCTTTTGCTTCTGGTTTTTCCTTCCCTCACCAACTAAAA
The DNA here is from genome assembly GCF_054644295.1 of Miniopterus natalensis. Taxonomy (NCBI): domain Eukaryota; kingdom Metazoa; phylum Chordata; class Mammalia; order Chiroptera; family Miniopteridae; genus Miniopterus; species Miniopterus natalensis. The sequence continues at coordinate 32,631,264 of NC_142095.1, read as the reverse complement.
TATAAACTCCAGGAAGCAGGCATTTTTTGTATGTTTTATTGAAAGCTAAATTCCAGATATAGAACAGTGCCTACTGGCACATAGTTAAGTGCTCAACAGATACTTGCTAACTGGATGAAAAATTCATTAAATTTGAGATTCCTGTCTTACTTGAAAAACTAGAATCTATAGCTCTGGGTTTGCACTCCCAAGTGGCTACAGGTGGCTTGAGGTGAGGAACTGTGGCCATTCAGAAGGTGCAGGGGCTCCTCAGTTTGCTTTAGACCACACCTTCCTAGGGGAGCAAGAGAAGAGCAATTGGTCCCATAGGCAGAGGTGGGGAAGTCAAACAAGGGGTGAGGGGCCTTAAATGTTAAAATGGGACCGAGGCAAGGGTATCCCAAGCAGAGGAAATGAGATGTGCCAGTGACAGTGTATAAGAGGGTGTGATGGGCTGAGAATGGGCAAGTGATTGGTAGCAGTCAAGAAGGGGGGCTGGGAAGTGTGGCTGTGTCCTGAGAGCCTTCAAAATTATTTTTAAATTTATCTTTATTGTTGAAAGTATTACAGATGTGCCCCTTTTCCCCTGTCGATCCCCTCCACCCCACATCCACCCCACCCCCAGGCCTGTGTCTGTGTCTATACCAATGTCTGTGTCCATAGGTTATGCATATAAGCATATCAGTTCTTTGATTAATCTCTCCCCACCCACTCCCCCACCCCGTCTTCCCTCTGAGATCCCTCAGCCTGTTCCATGCTTCTGTGTCTCTGGATCTGTTTTGTTCATCAGTTTATTTTATTCATTATATTCCACATATGAGTGAGATCACGTGGTACTTGTCTTTCTTTGACTGGCTAATTTTACTTAGCATAATACTCTCCAGTTCCATCCATGCTGTCCCAAAGGGTAAGAGATCCTTTTTTACAGCTGCTTAGTATTCCATGGTATAATTGTCCCACAGCTTTTTTATCTACTCATCTACTGATGGGCACTTGGGCTGTTTCCACATCTTAGCTATTGTAAATTGCACTGTTATGAACATAGGTGTAAGTTCTTTCTGACTGGTGTTTCGAGTTTCTTAGGATATATTCCTAGAAGTGGGATCACTGAGTCAAATGGCAGTTCAATTTTTAATTTTCTGAAGAAACTCTATACTGTTTTCCATAGTGGCTGTACCAGTCTGCATTCCCACCAGCAGTGTACTAGGGTCAAATTTATTTTTAATATTATTTGATTTTCTTAAATATGGAAGGATATAAAGAAAATAAAAATGGCCCATAACCTCCTTTCCCAAATGATCCTTGTAGACATTTTAAAAAGTCTAATCTGTTAGAAAATTCAGAGATTCAAAATGAAAGTAAAAGCCACCTTTCCTGTCCATCTCCCTAAAGTTAATAGCCAAAGTTTTGATTTTGGGCAATGAGTTTGCAGAGAACTTCAAGAAGGCTGGGGGTACAGTGGGAGCACACTGCCCTCAGGAGTCAGAAGATTGGCATTCACTCCTCACAGGGCCCCTGGGTTTCCTTGACTCTTAGCTGTGGGATTGGGTTAACTGGTTTCTGGGGACTCTTCCAGTACTAAAACGTTAAGCTTCTGTTTTGCCTGGGTGTGTTCTGAAGTATGTAGTAGTCTTCCCCCTCAAGGAGCTTGCAGTCTAGTGTTAGTAGACTGTTGATCTTTCATCTCATTCCTTTCCACTGCAGTATGAGGATATTATCTGATAAGTGTGAGAAAGTATTAAGCAATAGCAGCATGTCCTGGCCGGTGTGGTTCAGTTGGTTGGAGCATTGGCCTGTGCACCAAAAGGTGGTGGGTTCGATTCTCGGTCAGGGTGTGTGGCAGGAGGCATTGATGGATATTTCACTCTCACATCGATGTTTCTCTCTCTCCCTTCCTCTCTCTCTCAAATCAAAAGCATGTCCTTGGGTGAGGATTAGAAAGAAAGAGAGAGAGAGAGAGAAAGAAAGAGAGAGAGAGAGAGAGAGAGAGAGAGAAAGAAAAAAAGAAAGAAAGAAAGAAAGAAAGAAAGAAAGAAAGAAAGAAAGAAAGAAAGAAAGAAAGAAAGAAAGGAAGGAAAGAAAGGAAAGAACGAAAGAAAGAAAGAAAGAAAGAAAGAAAGAAAGAAAGAAAGAGAAAGAAAGAAAGAGAAAGAAAGAAAGAAAGAAAGAAAGAAAGAAAGAAAGAAAGAAAGAAAGAAAGAAAGAAAGAAGAGCAGTTTAGTTCCTTTTACAGTGGATGGGATGGAAACCATCACTTGGGGAGAATCTTTGTCTTAGCTGCTATCACTGTCCCTTTGATTGGTGGAGCCCCACTGGTGTTTAATTTGTCAAGTGCTTCATGTATGAAATAACCTTTTCATGTTCTGTTTTTTTTCTAGGTTAATTCCAAAGATAGTTCTTGTAATCCCGCGAACTCTGAGTTTGCAGCTGAAGCTGAGGGTCAGAATGACACAATTGAGGAACCAAACAAGGTTCAGAAAAAGAAGAGGGATAGACTTCAAGACCAGGGCTCCACAATGATCTACCTGAAGGCTATCCAGGGCATTCTGGGAAAGTCAATGCCAAAAAGGAAGGGAGAGACTGCAACTAGGGCAAAACCAAACGCAGGAGAGCATCCCAGCCGTGGAGAAGGACCAGCCAGGAGTGTCACTGTGTCTGCTCCTCAGAAAGAGAAGGAGTCAGCCCCAGAGGTCAGAGTGAAAGAGGAAAAAAAGGCCGTGCTGGAGAGGAGCGGCTTCTGTGAGCGGAGAGTGGTGATAGACCCTCAGGAGGAACCCAGTGAAGAGCCACTTGGTGATCGAAGGACAGTTATTGACAAGCACTCTCCATCCCTAGAGTTTTTGGATGACTCTGACTCTAATTTAGAAAGCCAAAAGGTGAGTCTTGCTCATGCCAAGCATGGAGTTTTTAGTTCTCTTTATTAAATGTAGTGTTTGGACTTTCTAGTTTGATCCTAAGTGTTACTCATTAAAGCAGTGCTTTACTTAGGATTCCAGGCAACAAATTGATGGTTCTCTCCTAACATACCTTTCAGAGTTATTAAGAAACCTCAATTCAGTGCTTTCTTGTTTTAGGGTTTATATGTTAAGATATGGATTTGCCTGCCGTATAAAGGCCAAAATAACAGTGGCTTAAAAAAAGTAGAAATTTGGTTTGAGGAGGATGACTCCAGAGTGTTAGGGACCCTGGTGCCTTCTCTCTTGATGCTCTGCTGCTCCTCAACACAGTTTCCATCTTGTGTCTGAGATGGCTACTCTGATAGGGCTCAGATTACACTGACCAGTCCAGCCAATAGTAAGGGGAGGAAAGAATAACGTACGCCTCCTTTTTTGTTAGTCCTCACCTGAGGATATTTTTCCATTGATTTTCCACCCCCCAAATAAGTAAAACGCAAATACATTTATTCTAAGCCTTGACACTACACCCAAAAATAGTTTCTACTTTTTGAGAGTATTTTAGCTCTCAGCTTGAGAAGTTTATCATAAAAAGAAAGCACCAAATCTAGCCATGTTACCTTCTAATTTAAAAAAGTTGGTAGTTTTATCTTTTCTGTAAAATAAAGTTTATTTGGGACAGAGCAATTTCACTATGCCATTAATTTTTTAAATTAAGTCAAAGCTGTTACGTTCTTGGCCTAAAGTGAAGTTAGATGTTTTGCAAACACAGAGTAGATATATACATAAGGAAATGTTAAGACACAATTTTAGAATTCAAAGTTAACTGATTTTGCACATCATAAGTTTCCACAGCAGAAAATTAAAGGTGAAAATAAGATTATAAATTCACTATAAATCTATAAAAGAAATAAACATGTTTCTGAAAGCAAGTCAGTAGTAGAAATATCAGATAAAGGTATATAATACAAGCTGATGTATTAAAAACTTTGATATAGCAGTTCTATAAAAACCAATATGGTTTTTATGAATAAATTTATTTTAAATTAATAAATTAATCATAATTAAAAATTTAAAGTTTTCATAAGTAGAAATAATAGACTATATATTGAGTACATGGGATTCCCATGAACAATAACAAACTGCTTCAACATCACTTCATCCAAATATTGGTTTAAAGTTATTCAAATGCATTTAAAGATTATAGTTGACTGATTTGTGACTGAATTCCAGACTAAATTGATAGCAATTCTATAGTGCTGTCTGCTTGTTTTTCACGTCATCAAAGGGTGAAACTCCTTTTGTAAGAAACACGATAGCCACACTGGTTACATACAGTAATCTAATTAGCATATTTATGCAGAAAGCGCTCAAATGCATCATAGATGGCTTGTCTGAAGAGTCCTTGTTTAAAAAGATAAACACTTATACGACCCTGTTCTAGATAGCAGATTTCACAACCAGGCCAAATTTCTGGTAGACTTTGAATTTCTGTTCGTGGAATATAGGCATCTTCTTTGACTTGAACCACTGAGAAATTTGCTACATGAGTACATTCATCCATGACTCCTTTCATAAACAGTAAACAGAATCTTCTTAAGATTCTTTCCTCTTTGTTCTTTACTGAGTAGGCGGTATGACTGAGGATTACAACTTGTATAACTTTTGTTGGTTGAAAGTGTTTGATTGAAGCACTCCATCTTAGAAGTATCTTGCAACAAGAGTCCTTCTGATGTGGCACTTAAAGATGTTTTACTAGATTTATGGCACCCAGAAGGTTTTGAGGACACAACTGAGTCTGTCATATCTAAATTTACAGTTCTAGAAACCAGATTGTCTGCACTACTAGGGAAGCATTTCATGAACTCTTGTCCCATTTTGAAAGGATCTCTCCCACAATATTCAAGCATGTGAATAATTTCTTCCTCGTAAACTGTGTATAATACAGCTTTTCCACCTCCATCCAATTAATCAATTTATTCAGCACACCCGTAGGGAAGACCCCAGATGCTGTGGACCAAGACAGACATGGAATCAATGGCATGGGCTTAGGCCAGTTGGATACTGCTAAGGAAGCCATGTGTCCTCCCATGGATATTCTGGTCATTCCTAGAGGTCCATAACCCTTCTTCTCTAGCCAGTGCAAGAGAGCTGCAGATTCTAAAACAAGAGCTCCTCCCATCACAAATAGGTCAGACATGTTTTTTAAGCTAGACCTTCAGCAATGTTGAGCATTTCTTTATATCTGTGCATCAGTTTCGTTTCTTCTGGGCATAGTCTGACATCATCAATAAGGGTTTTCTAACAACAAAGAAGCCATTCGGGCTTTTTTAATCATAGGACGAGCCATCAGTGTTCATAGTCTCCAGTAATGATGATCTTCTGTTCCAGCAAGATGAATGCATATGGGTCTATATTTGCTCTTCCATTCTTTAGACACAATAAATTGGAACCTTGTAATAACAGATTCAATTGGCATGATATCAGGCACATAGTGAGCCATAGGGGAAACAAAGTGTCCATCTAAGGTCTTACAATCTGACTGCTCTTCAGTCTTACTGATGTATACTGGATAATCACTTGAAACCAGATTCTGACATCTTTCTTGATTTCCAGTTATCTTTCTGAGTTCAGAGAGTCTTTTAAGATCCTCTGGCCTTCCCCATCTTCTGATAAAAAGTTTTATAAGGAGAAGCCTCTGGTATAGAACGTCTAACTTGCTCACACCCATCAGTAGTAAACAAACATTGGCTGATCAGTGGGCTCCTGCTGTCTAGTTGACCGAGTTTCCCAGCACTGCCTATGCCTTGTTTCCTGGGACTCTCCTTGAGTCCAAGCTCCAACCTCAGTGCCAATAGCCTTTCCAAGAATGCAGTTTCCATTGATATTTTAATTTAATTTTTATTTTTAGAGAGAGTGGGGGGGAGAGAGAGAGAAACATTGATGACACATGGATCAGCCTGCCCCCTGCACACACCCTGACGGGCTGGAACAAACTGCAACCCAGGTATGTGCCCTTGACCAGCATTGAACCCATGACCCTATGGTCTGCAGGATGATGCTCTAACCACTGAACCACAGCAGCCAGGGCTACACTTCCTTTTTTTTCCCTTTTTAAAAAATATGTCTATTGATTGCAGAGAGAGGAAGGGAGAGGGAGAGATAGAAACATCAATGATCAATGATGAGAGAGTCATTGATCGGCTGCCTCCTGCATGCCCCCCACTGAAGATCAAGCCTAGAACCTGGGCATGTGCCCTGACTGGGAATCAAATCTTGATCTACTGGATCTTAGGTCGATGCTCAACCGCTGAGCCACATCGGCTGGGCAACACTCCCTTTTAAGAGCTTGGCTCAGAAGTCCACATGGTATCTACTCATATAGGAATCTAGAAACACCTAGCTGTAAGAGAGACTGGAAAATTAACTTCCATTTGGGCTGGCTTAAACACAGATAAACTTTGAGCCACATCGGCTGGGCAACACTCCCTTTTAAGAGCTTGGCTCAGAAGTCCACATGGTATCTACTCATATAGGAATCTAGAAACACCTAGCTGTAAGAGAGACTGGAAAATTAACTTCCATTTGGGCTGGCTTAAACACAGATAAACTTTGATTGCTACTGAGGAGAGAGTGAGCCCTGACTTAGTGGCTCAGTTAGTTGGAGCGTTGTCCCATACACTAAAATGTTGCAGGTTTGATTTCCATTCAGGGTGTGTACAGGAGGCAACCTATTGATGTTTTTCTCACATCGATGTTTCTCTCTCCCTCTCTAAAAATCAATAAAAACATATCCTCAGGTGAGGGTTTTTAAAAAAACCCAAGAAAGCCCTGGCCAGTGTGGCTCGGTTGGAGTGTGGTTTCTTGCATGAAAAGGTTGTTGGTTCTATTCCTGGTCAGGGCACATACCTAGTTTGCGGGTTCAATCCTCAGTCGTGGTGTGCAGGAAGCAACTGATCTGTGTATCTCTCTCACCTCGGAGTTTCTCTCTCTCTCTCTCCCCCCCCTCTTTAAAAATAATAATAAAAAAAAAGCTGTGTGTTTCAAAAGCCTCTTAGAGATTCTGATGTGAAACTAAGTTCAGGAACCACTGCACCATTTATTGTACAAACTAATTCAGTAAATACTTATGAACACTCTATGCCAGGCACACTGTTCTAGCTATTCGGAAGACTTCAGTGAAGAAAATAAAAATTCCTGACTTTGTGGAACTTAGGTTCTAACAGTGCTAACTTGATTTAATGCATTGTATAGTTCTGGTTATATGGCACCTACTGATGTAAAATAACCATTTTATTTTGCTCTCACTTTTGAGTAAGGAATTCAGAAAGGTCCAGATTGGGCAGATCTTGCTTTGGAGGGGGTCTCTTACGTGGTTTCATTCAGATATTGGGAAGGCTGCAATCTGAAAGCTTAGCAAAGCTTGACATACAAGATGTGCACTCACACATTGGGCAGTTGATGCTGGCACCTACATGTGACCTCTCTAGCATGTCATCTTGGGTAGTAAGATTTATTTCTTTATTATTATTTTTTAAAATATATCTTTATTGAGTTCAGAGAGAGGAAGGAAGAGGGAGATAGAAATATCAATGGTGAGAAAGTCGTCATTGATCAGTTGCCTCCTGCATACCCCCGACAGAATCAAGCCTGTAACCCGGGCATGTGCCCTGGCCAGGAATCGAACTGAGATCTCCTGGATCCTAGGTCAATGCTCAACCGTTGAGCCATGCCTGGCCCGGCATTGGGCAGTAAGATTTCTTACACAGTGGTTAGCTTCCCCCAGGAGAGCAAGCTGAGAGAACCAGGGGAAGCTACAAGGCTGTTCTGATCTACCCTTGGAAGTTGTGCAGTTTCATTACTGCATTCTCTTGGTTACAGATAAGTCACCCTAGCTGGTTTGGCTCAGTGGTAAGAGCATCAGCCTGAGGACTGAAGGGTCCGGGTTTGATTTTGGCCAAAGGCACGTACCTCGGTTGCAGGCTCCATCCCTGGCCCCAGTCAGGACGCGTGTGGAAGGCAACCAATCGATGTGTCTTCGCTCACATCAGTGTTTTTGTCTGTCTCTCCCCTTTCCACTGTCTCTGAAAAGCAATGGAAAAAATATTCTCAGGTGAGGATTAAACAAAAAAAAACAAGTCAGTAAGTAGGTTGGCTCAGGTTCAAGGGGAGTGGTCTCAAACCCCATCTTTCAATGGGGAGTAGTGTCAGAATTTTCAGACACATCTTAAAACTGTCACAACCAAAGTCCTGACTGGGTAGCTCAGTAGGTTAGAACATCGTCCCAGTACGCCAAGGTTGCAGGTTTGATCTCTAGTCAGGGTACATACAAGAATCAACCAATGAACACAGAAATAAGTGGAACAACAAATTGGTGTTTCTCTCTCTCCCCCTCTCTTTCAAATCAATTTAAAAAAATTGTTAAAAAGAACCAAAAAAAAACACCCTGGCTGATGTGGTTCAGTTAGTTGGAGTGTTGTACTGTAGACCTTTTGGTGGTAGGTTCAATCCCTGGTCAGGACACATATCCAGATTTTGGGTTTGATCCCTGGTCAGGTTGCATACGGGAAGCACATCAGTATTTTTCTCTCTCGCCCCTGTTGCTCTCTTTCCCTCCCTCCATTCCTCTCTCTCAATTTAAAAAACAACAAAAAAAACCCTGCCACAACTGTGTGGTTATGCATTTTGAATGTATTAGAAACATGTTAGAGATGAGATGCCTGTCACTGTTTTTCTCTAAAATTCCCAATATACAGAGCAGTTTTTCTCGAGGGATCATTCAGAGAGGGAGTGCAGGTATAGCATCCCCTTTAGGGATGAAATTATGAGTTTATCCCCTGAGCCTGATTTGACTGTTCATAGCTGTAACCTGGCTCACTATCTGGAAATTATAAGGAAGCTAGGTGACAGGTGAGCCAATGCAAGGCCTTCACTGTGGCCAAAAATCAAGCCAGAGCTTATGTTCTATAGATGACAGAGTATGGGATGGGAGGCTGTGTTCACATAGGAAGGCTAACCCTTTGTTGTCTCTTTTCTGCAGCCTAAAGAAAGGGAGGTGGTGATAGAACACACCTCTTCAGGAAGTGACTGGTCTGATGTGGATGAGGTCTCCACAGTCAGATTCTCTCAGGAGGAGCCCATTTCGCTGAAACTCTCAGCAGTTCCAGAGCCTTCTGCCTTTCCTACTGACTATGTCATGTACCCGGCTCACTTGTACAGTAGTCCTTGGTGTGACTATGCCAGCTATTGGACCAACAGTCGCAAGCCTTCTAGCTACCCCTCCATGGGCAGCAGCAGCAGTGACACGTTGCAGGCTGGGAGGAGCAGCCGGGGCCTCCTGAGTGATTATTCCCCCAACTCTACATTGAACTCTCAAAACACCTCCAGAGATCTGGAGGTAACAGAGGAAGGCAGATCCCAGAATTCTCGCTCATTTCATTTCTCCAGAAGCATAGAAGAGCAGGTGAAGGAGAAAAGAACATTCCAGGAGGAGGTGCCACCCCGTTCTTGTGAAGGACGTGCATCTAGCTCTCTGCCAAGAAGCCATCTGGAGCGAAACCTAGAGGAGGGTTTCATCGATACCCATTGTCACTTGGATATGCTCTATTCCAAGTTGTCTTTCAAAGGGACCTTTAGCAAGTTCAGAAAAATTTATAGCAGCTCCTTCCCTAAGGAATTTCAGGGCTGCATCTCTGACTTCTGTGATCCCAGGACACTGACAGATTGCCTATGGGAGGATTTGTTGAAAGAGGATCTGGTTTGGGGGGCCTTTGGTTGTCACCCTCATTTTGCACGTTACTACAGTGAGAGTCAAGAAAGAAATCTTTTGCAAGCCTTAAGGCATCCCAAGGCTGTGGCATTTGGGGAAATGGGCTTGGATTACTCTTATAAATGCACCACGCCTGTTCCAGAACAGCACAAGGTAATGAGATTCTCTCTAGCTTGCTTTAGTTTTTTTTTTAAAGTTCTTAGTTTCTTAATCCTCTCGTGAAAAATCTGTACAATCGCCACAGATAAAGTCACTGAAGAAACTTTTTTTTTAGAAAATATTTTTATTGATTTCAGAGAGAGGAAGGGAGAGGGGGAGAGAGAAAACATCATTTATGAGACAGAGTCATTGATTGGCTGCCTCCTGCACGCCCCCTGCTGGGGATCAAGTCCAAAACCCCCGGCATGTGCCCTGACTGGAAATCGAATCTCGATCTCCTGGATCATAGGTCGATGCTCAACTGCTGAGCCACGCTGGCCTTGTGTCACTAAAGAATCTTTACTCCTCCTCTTTGCCAGCATCACTATAAGCCTTTGCAGTCCCTCTGACTTTCCTCTGTTCGGGAGTTTTTCTTATATGGCTACGTCTCACCAGTCTCTGTTTGGGTTCATTTTTCTTTGCGTAATCTAAGGAATCATAAATCATGCCAAAGCCACTTGTTTTGCCACCACCAGAATGGGTTCTGAATCCAAATACAAAGATGATATCTGGTGTGGTCTTATATATTTTGGCTAGTTTTCCCTGAATTTCTGTCTTAGGTACTGTTGCCTTCCCAGGGTGCAGGACGTCAGTGACCATTTGTTTCCCCTAAAGTAGTCTGTTGGTCATGAACTTCCTGGTCCAGATACTATGTTGCTATGATGGTGGCCCACTTGCTTACAGTTTTTATTTACTTATCTTTAAAAATCCTCACATGAGGATATATTTTATTGGTTTTTAGAGAGAGGAAGGGAGAGAGAGAGAGAAAGAGAAACGTCGATGTGAGAGGAAAACATCAATTGGTTGCCTCCCATATATGCCCCAACAGGGAATTGAACCCACAGCCTAGGTATGTACCCTAAGAATTGAACCTAAAACCTTTTGGTGTATGGGACAGTGCCCAACCAACTGAGCAACCTGGCCAGGGCGATTTGCTTACAGTTTTAATTCCTCTTTTAGTTGTTGAAATCTAACAATGGGGTTTTTCCATTTTTGGGGAGGGGGGCGGTTCTCCGCTTTTAGAACTAAAGAATTTAGAACTCCTTAATATTTAATTGCTCTTATCCAGACCATCAAGATGTCATTTCTCAAATTCTTCACAAGCTATTTCTTTCAGCTTTATTATGTCAGAGGGGGAGGAGGAGTTAGGTACTTTATGACTACTTATGGCTAGTGTTACGTGTCAAAACATTTGTTTTCCTTCTTGGGAAGCAACAAATTTTGTTTGTTTAATTTATTTTTATTCTGATTTTAAAGTTAAATATGCACACTGTAGAATATTTGGAAAACACAAAAATGTATAAAGGTGATACTTTCCCATTCCACTAGAGATAACCAATTACCATCTTAGTATTTTCACTCCCAGTATCTTTTCACCATGGAGATTTGGCAGGGTAGAAGTAGTTACAGCATTTCAATGGAAGTTTCTGATTTAGGAAGGAGCGGGACAAGGAGAAAGACCCTCCTACTTCATCACTGTGCGCGTTGCCAGTTTGAATTTGTTGGGTGCTGTCTTCTTGTTAATGCCTGTTAGGCCTGGGTCTGCATGCCCAGTATGCTCAGGCTTTGGTGAGCATGTGTGGGTTCCAGCCTGGGCAGAATTTGATACCAGCTTTCCTAATCGATGTGTCACTCTTACATTGATGTTTCTCTCTATCTCTCCTTTCCACTTTCTCTGAAAAGCAATGGAAAAAATATCCTCAGGTGACGATTAAAAAAAAAAAAGAAATAACTTAGGATGTTCAGATGTTTCCAAAGGATTTTCTTTTAGGTGAATTTGCTAGGACCTGTTAAGTTTACTAAATTCCAAACAGGATGATTTTGACTTGAGGGTCATTGATCAGTTGCCTCCTATTGGGGATTGAACCCACAACCTGGGTATGTGCCCTGATCGGGAATCAGACGCACCACCTTTTGGTGTACCAGACAGTGCTCCACTAGCCAGAGCTGGGTGAGATTTTGTGTGTGTGAATGTTTTCAGTTTTTGACTTGAATGGGTTTCTAATATAGTGTTTCAATTCAGAGTTAGGTTTGTCTTGTACATTCAAATAACCTCTTGCCTCAGCAGAGTTCCTATTTTATTTTATTTTATTTTATTTATTTTATTTTATTTTATTTATTTTATTTATTTTATTTATTTTTTTTATTTTATTTTATTTTATTTTATTTTATTTTTTTATTGGTTTCAGAGAGAGGAAGGGAAAGGAAGAGAGAGATACAATCATCAATGATGAGAATCATGGATCAGCTGCCTCCTGCACGCCCCCTACTGGGGATTGAGCCAGGAACCCAGGCATGTGCCCTGACCGGGAATTGAACTGTGACCTCCTGGTTCCTGGGTTGATGCATTTTCCTTTAGTTGAAAACACAGGTTAAACAAGAGTTACATCAGAATTGTATTGGCTCAGTGCTTCTATTATGAGAAGAGGAGTACAAGTGTTAGACTGGAAAATGACATTCTCAAGTGAATATCACCTGATTCAAATTACCTAAAGCATCATATTATTTTATGTAAATGCAAAATGAATTATATTCCACAATTAAGAAAACTACTTATGGAAACATTAAGTTTAAGATGAGGTAATTTATTTATAATGAATTAATACTTTTGTTCTTTGTTCTAAACCTGAACTTGTTGAGGAAAAAATAAGTTCTAGCCCAACTTTTTTCATTTAAACCATTAACAATATGTGCATTTTACTAATGAAGGTTTAAAAATGGCTAGTTTTTAAAAAAATATTTAACATATCTGTAGGTATTTACCTGGAAGAATATCTGATTTTGGTTGAGTAAATATGTATTGCCCTGGCCAGTGTGGCTCAGTTGGTTTGAGTATCATCCTGTGTACCGGAAGGTCATGGGTTCAATTCCTGGTCAGGGCACATACCTAGGTTGTGGGTTTGATCCCTGGTCGGGGCACATTCGGGAGGCAACCAGTTGATGTATCTCTCTTGCGTTGATGTTTCTTTTTTTTTAAAATATATCTTTTATTGATTTTAGAGAAAGGAAAGGAGAGAGAGATAGAAACATCGAAGATGAGAGAGTTGTCATTGATCAGCTGCCTCTTGCATGTCCCCAAATGGGGATCGAGCCCACAACCCGGGCATGTGGCCTGACTGGGAATCGAACCGCGATCTCCTGGATCCTAGGTCGATGTTCAGCAGCTGAGCCATGCCTCGCCGGGCTTCATGTTTCTTTTTCTCTCTCTCTCCCTTCCTCCCTCTCTAAAATTGGAAAAAAAAAAAAATGTATAGTATTTATCTGAAAGCCAGGCACTGATTGTGTGTTGGTGTGTGTGTGTATGTATGTATGTATGTAGGAAAAGGTATGAAAAATGATCACCTCTTGGGAGTAGAGGTGGGGACAATGAGGGGAAGGACATTTAGCTTGTACCTTCTGTTAGCCCCACTCTGCTCCTGCAACCCCAGATAAGCATGCTAGCGGTTGCTGTGTGGACTACCTGGGTTCATATTTGAAGGGTGACACTACAGCTTCTCAGCTGCAAGTTACTTGACCTGACTTAGAGCCTCAGTTTCTTCAACTGCATGATGGGCTAAGAGCAGTACCTACCTCAGGGTGCTTGTGAGGGTTACGTGTCATAACGTACCTAAAGTGCTTTGAGCACTCCCTGGCTCTTCAGGAAGACCCAGTAAGTCTTATTTATTACTGTACATTATACAGTATAGTTTAAAAATACAGAGTTAGAGACAGTAGGGCTGCCCATTGGACCCTGGGTGTTCTGGCGGTAACAGGCTTCTGAAGTGGCCCTAACCTACGCATGTTCTCACTTTGTCTTCTCCCAGGTATTTGAGAGACAGCTGCAGTTGGCCGTGTCTTTAAAGAAGCCCTTGGTGATTCACTGCCGAGAAGCTGACGAAGATCTACTGCGCATCATGAAAAAATTTGTGCCCTCGGACTACAAGATCCATAGGTTAGGCGGGAGCTTCAGTGGGCAAATGAAATGAATACTTCCTCTGTCTAGGATGTTAGTTGGAAAAACCAAAACTCAGTAGGAGAGCATGGATGATATGCCTTTATGTAGTTTCTTTACTAAAGATTAAGTGTTAGGTTGAACCATATGAAATTTCTGATATTTGACCATTTTTTACTAACAAAACTGCAACTTCATATGGTTTGAACTACTACCCTAAATGACCAATAAGCAAGAAGGGGGCTTTCATGTCCTCTGTCCTGGGTGCAGGCTAGAATGGAGTTTCAGTTCTCAGAAATGAGGACTGTTGATTTCAGGAGAGGTTTCTGTGGAGTCCAGTGACTTAGCACACAGAGAAGATTCCAGGGCGCCTGAAAAGACATTTTCTTTCCTTTTCAAATTTGAAAGCTCAATAAAGTACAGGATGTGCTTTGTCTGAATGATATTTTAAGTTCACTTTGACAAACTCTGTGATCTCTTTCCCTGTACGTGTCCTGGGTGTTGGCTCAGCTGTGGAAGACAGATGAGTCAGTTGGCGACTTCTGTAGAGAGCATGGGGCTGAGGTGGGCATATGGTGCTGTGAGAGCCAGAGGAGGGGCCATTAGCTAAGCCTGGCTGGAAAGGGATCAGGAGGTGATGCCTGGGCTGGCTCTTTCAAGATTTGTGAGATGGATTAACTGCATAAACAGGGAGTCTTGGTCTTGACAAGTGGCAGAAGTGGGTGGGCCTGTCAGGCCTCTAGGCTGCTGCCTTTCAGGTGCCCAAGCAGAGAGTGAAGCCTCTGACGGAAGCCCTGAATTTCCAGATTGGTTAACAATATATATATTATATTAAGAACGTGAACAACCATCAAATTAAGAGAAGGAAAATTCACCCATAGCCTCACTCCCTTATATTTTTATTTTTTGTTTCCTTTGAGTTCATTTGCCTACATGGACATAATTTTTATCTACTGTAGTTATAATTTTACAGGGGCCACAGTTTTAAATTCTGCTTCTCTTTCTGTGTCATAAGCATACCCTGTCCATGTATTGTTGCTATATGTTCTTCTTGGTGATTATTTCGAGTGGCTGTATAGTATTCTGTGGTGTAATAGGTTGATGGGTGAGCATTGCTCACCAAGAGTCCTCTTGGGTCTTAATGTAGTAGAGCCAGCACTTGTCTGTGTTTACTGTGGAGTCCTTCCTTTGGATGCAGTCTTTCCATTTCTGGAAATTTATCCACAGAAAATAGTTTAAAAGGGCTATATGTCTGGAGGGAGTTGGGGGCTGCTGCAGAGGGGATTGTGAGAGCGCTCATCTGGGCTTTTCCTCTCAGGCATTGCTTCACTGGCAGCTACCCGGTCATCGAGCCCCTGTTGAAGCACTTTCCCAACATGTCTGTGGGTTTCACGGCAGTCCTGACATACTCCTCTGCCTGGGAGGCCCGGGAAGCTGCGAGACAGATTCCGCTGGAGAGAATCATCGTGGAAACTGATGCCCCCTACTTCCTGCCTCGACAGGTAGGAGTGTCTTCAGGCTGAGTTGAGGCACTGGGGAGAGGGTGGGGAGGTGGGTGGTCACACCCTTACAAGGTTGGCAGGGCTAGAGCCCCAGTGACTTCCAGGTCCCACCCTTTGCTGTATAGATGTTTCCTTGTATTGCTCTGTAGAACCAAAAGTCTAGGGGGCTGAGAAGCTGAAGGGTAACCACTCTCTTCCAGGCAGTGCAAAGCCCTACCCTGTAGAGGGTAGTCCAAGGAAGCGTGGGACCCTGCTCACCCAGAGCCCCCCATGACTAGGACTCTCCCTGCACCTGCAGGTAAAGGGGTCTCTACAGGGCAGCCCCAAAGAGGTCCTTACTGGGGAAGGGCCGGGGAGGGAATTCTGTGTAATGACTGTGCACAGAAGGCACAACAATGTTCTGAATGCTTGATATCTTCCAGGTTCCCAAAAACCTTTGCCAATATGCCCACCCGGGCCTGGCCTTGCATACAGTTCGAGAGATTGCCAGGGTCAAAGATCAGCCACTCTCCCGCACCTTGGCTACCTTGCGTGAGAACACCAGTCGCCTCTACAATCTTTAAGCAGAGAGGGTGCAGGAGTCTTCTATAAAAGGTAAAAATTTACATATATATTTTTTAAAAATCAAGTCAAAAGCTGCTTTTCTACATTTTATTAATGTAGAGAATATAAGCATAGGGTGAGCATTAAGTCTGATTTTTCTTGAGCAAACTTGGTTTGAAACCTTTTTCCTTTTCTCTTTCCTACCCTCCAGGACGACACGACCAGTGACATAACAGAACATAGGCTGGGTTTCATCTCTGCCTGGGTCCCAGGACAAGGGTGTGTTTGGAGAGCCCATTGGAATGGAGAAAAACCAGGACAGGAAATAGGATGTTTTCCTTGAAACGTTGTCATAAGGCTTTTGCTCCTGGCTGGTGGGCGGGTGGGGGTTTGCCTCCCAGCCACATGCTCCACAGCAGTCAGGGAAGAAGAAAGGCTGGTTGAAAGGTGAAATAAGTTTGCCAATCCAAATCCCTGTTTTCTGCAGCCTGTGTTTTTTTGAGCAGTCTGTGAATAAAGTCACCCTCCTACGCGTCTAAGCCCATGTCACTATGTAACTTGGTTCCTGGTCCTCAGTTCTAAGAATGAACTTTCAGTGGGAAATCTCCTGTGGGGATCTTTGCTGGAGATCTGTGAAGTTATTTCCCTCCCTTCCCTGGATAACTTCAGTTTAGCTGTCGCTGTTGCTGTGTCAACTCTGCATTGGCACAGATGGAAGGACCTCGACTGCTGGTTTCACTGGTTCCATTGCCATCTGTACAGAGTGGGCAGAAGGGCACTCATTGTCCAGGGAGAGTCCTGGCTGATGGAGATCTTTGAACAGATTGGGGAACTCAAGGAAGAGGCCTTCTTGAGGAAAAGGACCCTAAAGAAAGTGTTTCTACGTACTGATGCCCCCAGGGCTGCAACTCGGCTGCGTTAAACTGATGGAGGATCCAGTTTGTAGCAGAAGCTACCTGCTAGTCTACTGTCAAGGTCCCAGCCACACTCTGTTAACATTTTTGCCCTTTTTCCCTGGAACAGTGGACCAGAAATACTCATTCTGTTTCATTGTATATGACAGCCTCTTGTGTGCCCCTTTCAGGTTGAGAGGTAAATCAGTTTAATTCTCCAAAGCTCTGCTGGGGTCACTCAGTCATGTTCTATTGCCTTTGCAGAACAAGCAGGCCTGGTGTGTATAAATCTCTCAGTCCCCCTCCTGGCGGTCTCCTTTGCCTCTGCCTCTGCTTCCTCTATGCCCTTTCTCTGTGTTGGAAGTGAGAGCCTCTCCTTTGACTTTTGAGCAGCTGGGTCATCTCAGGTTTTGAGCTGTGTTCTGCTCCCTGTTGGTGCCTTGTAAAGGTATATTCATTACAGGCCCTGGAAGGTTATAATGGTCAAGGGGAAAATGTGAGGGCACTGCACTTTGTCCAAAAAGGATCCTTTACCCCAATCTGCAGTGAGATAGGCCACCAGATTCCTTGTGTGTTTTTTGAAAGCCAGTAGCTGAAATTGTAAAATCCATTACTTAATGCTGGATTTCTCTGGGTCATTTTGAGCCTTGTAAGTTAAAAGGAAATGGACTTAACATTTTTCCTATATGGTATTTTTGTTTTGCCTCTGTATACAAGTTGCTGGCCTGAGAAGTGGGCCTTGATTCCCTGTTGACCTTCCATGGATTAGCTGTGTGTTGTGTGTGCCTCATGTTTGCCAATGTGGGGAATAGGGGGCTTGTTCTCCTGTTTGGAATGTTTGGGGAACTGCTAAATATTTCAGAGTGCTTCATTGTCACCCAGATGAACTGCAGCATATCCATGTCCTTCATAAGCTCTATATGTCAATACTGCCTACATGGGAAACCAACTAGTCCTGCTTTAGAGGGTTAAAAGTGATGACTAAATGGATATCTCAGCCTATGCAGTCTTCCTGCCAAGGTAAAGCATAAGGTGCTATATACTTTTATCTCCAGGATTTAGAATTATCATTTCTGTGCTGTGGGCGTGAAAGCTGGTTGGCAATGTTTTTGATTTTGGATGGCTGACTTGATTATTTTTGCTGTGCTGCTGGAATGCCTCTGTATTACCCCTACCCCTGACCATCAGTTCTAAAAATAAAGGGATGGATTCTCAGCCAACTCCCATGCTCTCCACGTTTGTTTAGAGTTCTCAGAATAAGAACAGTGGTTCAGTTGTTGGCTGACTTCATAACCTGTGAACCCAACGGTCTGAAGACATTCTTGAGTATACATGAACCTCTTTGCAAAACTACACGAGATAAGACATGGTACTTTCTTTAAAGTTTTGATGTCTTTGAGCACTAACTTTCATTTTACACTTTGGGAGCTCAGATGTACTGCTGCTGCTTAGCCTTTGAAAACTATGCAGATACCATCTTTTTTTTTCCCCCCAGAGCAGTGAAGTAGGAAGAAATATGGAGTATGCCGGTGTGGTGTTGATGAATCAGTTGTACTGTGGGCTTTGGACTGTGAACTCCTCTGATGCCCCTGGGTAAAATGGAGGAAATTCTGTTTTACTGCTTGCAGTCAATCCTCTAATTTTGTACTAAGGTATTGTTGAACACAAATGCACAAGCCAAAAGTAAACTTGGAAAAAGGAAGGCTCTGCTCCGAGAATGCCAAACATTCAAAATCTCTGTTAATGCCTCAGCTTTGAGACACAGTCATTGACTATGCATTTTCAGCATACTCCTTTCCTTTGGCTCAGTTCCTTTTCAATCGAACACACAGTTGACTGTGTCCACTCAGTGACAGTCTGTCTGTGGCTCAAAATCTGTTACTCTTGGCATTTCTGGCGTTTACATCTTTCTCTCTGGATTAAGTTTGGGACCAATACTAATCATTTGCTGTCAGGACCTTCATTTTGCGCCACTCACTTTTATAAAATAAGGGCAAATCGCCACTGAAATATTCAGTGATTGAACAAACTTGGTCAAACAGAGATGGCAGCAGAACTGATCAGTGGCCAGCCAGCCCTTGTGATCCCTGTCAATGCTCATTTGTCAGTGGTGTTTGGAAGTGGATTCAGATTAAGGAAGGTGGCCAAGCGTGGGTCCCCCATTCTTCTGTTTGCATGTTGCCATTAGGGAACTTTGGAGCACACACCTGTAAGTGTATGATGCATTAAATACATGTGCTAGTATAGTGATGTATTAGGTATGTGCTAAAACAAAATAAGCTTTTTATAAGGAGAATATTTTTAAATCCTTACCTGAGGATATTTTTTTCCATCGCTTTCCAGAGAGAGAGAGAAACATTGATGTGAAAGAGACACATCGATTGGTTGCCGGGTTAAGCCTGCAACCAAGGTACGTGCCCTTGGTCACCATCGAACCTGGGACCCTTCAGTCCACAGGCCGACACTCTAACCACTGAGCAAAACCGACTAGGGCTATAAGGAGAACTTTTTTCCTTCAAATTTCTTGCTCACCCCAGGGGTAAATATACCCCATTTTGAGAACCTTAAGTTAGTGGTATCATTAAATAATGCTGGAGGAATAGGTTTAAGAAGGCTGACATAGGAATGTGTTTGAAATGCTAAATTTCTTCAAGTGTGTCCCTTGTTTCCTTTGATGTTTTATTTTTCCCAGTTGTTAAAGTTCAACTTGACATCGACCCAGTGTATTACAAAGGAAAATAAAAAACAAAAGAAATCCCTTGGACTCTAGGCAGTAGGGCAAGAAAGTAACATTGAGGGGTAGTAAAGTATGAAAGCATGGACTCAAGCACTATAGCTCTTGGTATGAATGGGCAGTGTATTTGCTGTATGACCTTAGGAAGTTAATTTCTTCAGTTTCCTCCCTCCTAAGTGGCTTATTGTGAAAATTAACTGAAATTACATTAATTACATATAAGTATTTAGAACAATGCCTGATGCACAGCAGGAATGCAGTAAGTGGTAGTTGTTAGAATAGTTGAATGCCTACTGTGTGCCAGATGTCCTCAAGGGAGCTACTGTGTTCCCTCCATAGTAATCCAGGGAGGTAGGTGTTTTAATTTGAGAAAACTGAGAAATTAAATGTTTTGGTCTGGATCATAGAGCTGGTATTCAAATTTGGGTCTGAGTCTGTAGTCCATAGCTCTCCACAACATCATGCTGCCTGCCCCAGGTGAGAGAGCTCTGTCCAGAGTGGGTGCTTAACATGTTCTTTTGAATGAATGACAGGACAGTGGCAGGGAATGCTTGTGAGTCCTTTGAGAGAGAAGCCTTTGTTCTTTTTGCGGGGGCGGGCTTTAGGTAACAGTTTTTGTCAGGGCCTGGCACTCATCCTCTCCGAGCGCCCACCCCCAGCCCAATCCATGCTGCTGCTTCACCAGGTCAGCGGCTGGTTTCCTGGGCCATTTTAATCACGCTTGGGCCTTCTATCCTCCTCTCTAGCTGTGAAGAAGAGGGCTGTGGATGTGGTGAGTGGTGATCAGGGTTGTACTACTAAACAATAGAGCTGGGATGTGTCACAGCTCCAAGACAGTGTCAGTCTAGGCCTCAGTTCTAGGGGGTTGGCTTGTGGGGGCTGTGGAAGGCCATTTCCCTCCACTTCTATTTCCTTTCTTCCTTAGTTCACCTCTGGTAGACTTAGTAGGCACTTAGTTCACCTGCTCTCTGATACCTTAAATTCCTTTAATGGTGATAACATGTTTTGATCTGTGATCATTACTGAGGCTTAGAGGGAGATGTTTTTGGAAGCAAGGATTCAGTGAATGAACTAACTCACTGTGTAGTCATATAATCAGGTGTCTAGTTATCTGAGAGATGTCATTGTGTGTGTGTGTGTGTGTTTGCCGTCTGCCCAGCAGATGGACATGGAGTCAGCAACAGAGCTGGGACTAAAGCGATGGGAAGAAGGTGAGAGAAGAAACAGGACACCCTTTTCATGTGTCCTCAGTCCTGTTGAGGGTCCCACCTGGCCATTATGTGACATTCAACACCTATTCTATGCCAGGTGGGGCCATTTGGCTGTGCAGTGTGCTGTGCTGCCTGAATAGGATCCAGTTGCTTCTAAGCCACTTTATATAAGCCATTTAATAACCTGGGGATCTTGTTATAGTGCAGATCCTGATAATAGTAGGGTAGGGATGGGGCATGAGATTCTGATTCTGCATTTCTAAAAAATTCCCAAATGATGGTGAAGTTCCGCAGACTACATGCAATTCCTTAGTGAGGGATGGCAGTTGGGTTTTGTGTGCCTACTAAGTCTACCAGAGGTTAGTGCCTATAGGGCTTTGCCTTGAGTGCCAGGTGGCCAGAATTTTGCTTGAGAAGATACTTGACTCCTACAGCTTTCTGTGATAGAGGCTTTTCCAGAGTGTGGGTGTTACCCAACTCTGCAGAGGGGTGTCCTACATATCTCTAGTAGGGGTTCGTGTGTCTGACCAGGCAGGTTGGCAGTGCTTCCCCTTGGAACCTGCCTTGTTTGCTTTTCCCTCTTAATGATCCACCCATCCATCACCAGCTTTCAGAAATTAATTTGCATGTTTATGCTAAAGTGTAAATGACGGATAAGTGACATTTCCTCCTAGGAAGGCTTGTGTCTTCACTGGAATTGTGGAACTCAAGGATTAAGGTTCAGTTCAGCTGTGAGCTGGAAATGTTTTGGGACAACTACCTAGTATCAGTGAAGTAATGAAGGCAGTGGCTTGCCTTGCCCATATGAGATGCTATCTACTTTGCCCAGCTTCTCAAGGAGGAAGCCCTTCCCTGCAGTGGCTCATAGCCATTGTTAGCACCCATTTAAGTATAACTTTAGACTCATGTTTTGGCATTCCCAGAATCCTGTTCTAATCTTGAATGTGCTTAGTGGATGTTAGCTTTGATAATGTCACCTGCAGTTTCTTTGTCTGTACGGTCCTTGTTGATAATAAGCTCTCACTGCAATTTTGCACTGTGATATCTTAAGGAACTGTGCCTTTCCTTTTCTCTGTCCCTTGCCCGTGCTCTTCTCCCTTTCCTTCCCTTTCTCTGTCTTTCTCTCCTCCTTCTGTCCTCTCCTCTACCCCCCTTCCGCCACCCATCCCCCTTTGTCTGCTTATATGAGTTGGTCTAGTTTGGTTTTCTAAGCATGCACACCTGCCTTGCTACATACTTGTTTTTCTTTCCATTGACCATAGACCAAGAATTCTTTTTTTTTTCCAGTGAAATTTTCCTCTGGTGAAATAATTCTCATTTCGAACATTTAGCACACAGTTTGAATATTTATTCAGCTCTTAAGCTAGTACCACTCAGCTGGGAGTTGTAGAAGCAACCTAAAAGCCATGGTGAGCACTTCTAAGGGTAGTAGGAAAACAGAGGTGGGCTGGTCTTGTGGATGGTCATTTGTCCTCTGGGGCCTCTGAAAAGCAAGAGGCAGAGTCAAAATTCTGCATCTGCTATCTGGCCAGCACCATCAAAGAAGGTTTTTTCCACAATGGCGACTATTGAGGTGGTATGTTGTAATGGGGAAGCACTGGGCTGTGACTTGGCCAAGTCACCTAAAAGCTCTGAGTCCTGGTCTCCTTATTTGCACGGAAGGGTGGGTGTGGGGTGGGCGATGCCTTGTTCGTGAGGGAAGTGCTCTGCAGGTTGTAGCGTGCTTCCAAAGGCAGGTGTTTGCCTTCTCTATTAGGAGAAAGTTGGGTGGTATCTTTTTACAAGGCAAGAGGGATTCAAATAAAAACCAAAACAACTTTGCTTTTAACTGGCTGCAGAGCCCATTCTGAATGCAATTATAGCACTAATTCCATTTGTTTGTGAAGTAAAATTATACAGTAAAGGTGCTATAACACCAAATAATTTTATACTCATATGGGTGTTAGCTCCATTTTATGGTTAAGGAAATTGGGGTTCACTGGGGATCCAAAGCTAGTCCTCAGGACCTAGTACCCTCTTTGAATACAAAAACTATGCTCAGTCCCCTCTGAGCCACTCAAATACCAGCCCAACCCACTCTTCTGCTGATATTTGGGATCCAGGAATTAGATGCTCTTTTTGAGAGGCAGGGGACAGGGAAGAAAACTTTTGTGTCACCCATAATGTGGACTGACATTTGGGACTCTGAGGAAACTGAATTGACCTGATTTAGGGAGGGACTTACCATTGGCATCTTCCCAAAACATGTCCTGAAGAAACTTCCCCAGGGCTTGGCCATGCCGGTGGGACTGAGCCCCTGACAGCTTGATTCCAACATCAAAGGGGGTGTTGAACTAGGAGGAGAGCAGGGAGAACCCAGGAAGTGTCGGAGGTTACACCTTCCAACCCCTGCCCGAAACACTTGTCCCACAGGAGGTCCTGGGCTCTCAGGGTCTCATCACAGGGGCAGGGAGGGAAAAGAGCCTGTGGGCCCAGCAGAGACCACTGAGGGACAGCTCAGTTACTCGGCCTCCGTAGGCCCATTCTTACTGCTCCCTCCATCTTCAGGAGACTTACCTTGCTCTCTCTTCCTTGATCTCTAAGGAGGTTTCTGATAAAAGCCGTGGTGTCCCCTAGGTCAGGCCCGCTTCCCTGCCCCCCCTGCAGTTTTAGAAGACTTGAGGTTGAATCACCAGTGGTGGATCTCAGGCCCTGGCAGGGAGATTTGGGGGGAAGTGGGCCTACCTGGGATACATAGCACTAGCCTAGGTGATGGGCTCTGCCCCCTCCGTTGCCCCCACCTCTCCCTTCCCAGCTATTCTTCCTCTCATGCTCTTGTGTGAAGTCAGACAGGAAGCGGACCTTTTCCTAGAAAGATGCTCTGAGCTAAGCCCTCTCTCTCTGCTGCCATTTCTTTCCTTCCACAGGGAGAGCGCCCTGTTTTCCCTACTCCTTCCTGCATTCTACAAGGTGATTTATTGGTGCCAGAAGCTTTGGGGAAACGGGAAAGAGCTCTGTCTGCGGCCACTTCATCGTTTTCTCCCTTGAGAGCAGAGCCTGTATCTTTATCTCTGTTCATCTAGTAGCTGCCTCAGTCCTTGGCCGTGTTGGTCACTGAGATGACTAAACATCTCCATGAGTCAGTAGAGGAAATCTTGGTGCTGGATGGACCCTCGATCATTGGTTCTGCCTGCCACCCTCTGGACAGGAGGTGTTATCCCCATTTTCAGATAAAGCAGCTGAGGCCCAGAGAGGTTAAAGGACTTGTCTGAGGCCTCAGAGGAGTTGGTGGCCAAGGATTAGACTGCAGGATTAAGTCCCACCAGCCCCAGAACCTCTTCTAGTCCCAGGGATGCAGCAGTCGCCAGTGTGACACCCTACCCTGTGTGAGGCTGTCCTGTTGAGTCCTCCGTACCTACCCACCAGGCAGGTACCACTATTATTCCTATTTTACAGATGAGCAAACATGCTTAAAGAAGTTATTAAAACAAGAAATAGCTATTTGTTCCTTTAAAACATTCCCATTTGTCTCCACTGTGAAGGTGGAGTGGATGGAAAAAGTGGAATGGAATGATTGTTTTTTTAGGGAACTTAGACCCTCCCGTTAACCTCCCTTCAGTAAATATTCTTTTTTCTTCCACTCCTGTAGCTAATGTGGGGTGGTCAGACTTCTTAGGAACCATTGAGCACCGATCTAGGGACCTGCTGGCTGGAACTGGGCAGTAGGGGCAATTGAGAGGCAGGGTAGCGACTGTTGGTTGATCAGCTTCAGGTGACCTGACAAGGCTCCCTTTGCCTCGGTGTCTGATCTGTTCAGTGGGAGGTGGGTGGGACTGGGGTTGAAAAGTCTTCTAGCTCTGAAACTCGATTTTAGGAGGAAAACTGGGATGAGAGAGATGGAACCCTAAAGTGGGAGGGGCTTGGGGAGCACATCCAGAGCTCTGCTGCCAGTGTTGCCAGCCTTCTTCTCCACCTGCCTCCTAGACATTTCAGCCTCCTGGTTCTAGTTGAGGCAGTGCGGGCCATTTCTTCTGGGGCCAGCCTTCATGGAATCTGGAAACTTCCAGTTGTCCCAGCCCTGCTGTGAGTCATCAGCCACTGAAACCTCTTCCCCGTCCGGGCTAATTTAGAGCTATTCCGCCTGTGGGAGCTGACAATCTCACTAGGAAAGTTCCCTGGTTTTAGCTTAAGGGTTTGCAGACCATCGAGTGGGGATGTGGTAGGCTGAGAGTCTCACAGGTAGTGTGGAGGAAGTGCCTGAGAACACCCCTAGGTTTTGCTGAGGGTCAGAGAGAGCGTGGGTGGGGGTTCATCCCTGATGGGAGAAGAGGCTGGTGGGTAGTTAGAGAAAGGCCAAAATGGGACACACTTGGGCTTATCAGGCCAGAAGAGGGAGTGAGAGGCACTGTTCACGGTGCCAGACCGGTTAGGAGAAGTCTTGGGGACTGGCCTTGGCCCTGACCTTCAGTTCCACCTTTGCCATACTCTGGCTGTGGCACCTTAGGCAAGTGAGTTCCTTGTCTGAACTTCTGTTCCTCATCTATGCAATGGGCACAGTAATATCAGCTCTCAGCAGCTCAGTAACTGCCATTATTAAGTTCCACCCAGGGAAATTCTGGTTTCTCTGCATGGAGGTGTCTGTCACCACCTAAATGTTTGTCAGAATGGTCCGTGAACTACACACAGCCAGCCTTTCAGGAAGGTTACCTAGATAACCCTATAAAACCCCTTTGCGCCCTCTCTCTTTCTCTTTCTCCTAGTCCTCCATTTATTTCTAAACTGTTTCCTTGTCCCATGTAAGATTTGTCAGAGCTGGGATGAGCCTGACTGGCCTGTCCTCATCACAGATGGACTTCAGTGAGAGCTGCCCACCAGAGCCCGGCTTGCAGTAGCTGGCCGTCCAGGGTGCAGTGTGGGTGCACTCCAGCCCCAGGTAAGGTCTGAGAGGCCCCTGAACCCACCAGAACATTTTCTGCAGGGAAATACCGTCTATGACCAGCTATGTCTTCCTGAGTGTCTTTCTCTGGACACCCTATTTGCTGCACCTTTTGAAATCATCTGGCGCCTACTAGTGCCCCCTTCTCTCCTCTGCTCATGGCTCCTTGTCAATTCCTATTCTGTGGTAGCAAAGTTACATCTCTTAGACGTTGCCCATCTCTTCATGGGCAAAGACCTCATAGAGCCCAGTGCAGAGTCAGCTATTTTCATGCAATTTTATATTTCTTGAGTAGCTGGTAAGTGGGCCCCTGTTCATGCCATCTCCCGCTGCCTTCCCCTTCCCTCACCCCCTCCCCAGCCACAAAAGCATAGAACTACAGAGGAACCAACCCGAATTTCCAGCTCATCCTCTGCCCCTTCTGCCTGATTTCCATCTTCTGGGCGGAGCCAGCCTTTGAGCTCCCGGGGCTGGGGCTGCAGCTTGGCTGGTGGCTTCTTGGACTCCTTTCTCTGCTGGAAAGAGGAAGTGTTTTCTTTAGGGCCCTAATCCCCCATATCCTTTCAGAAGCAGAAAGAGACGTGGGTTTATATCAGACTCAGGGTCCTCCTTTGTGCTCTATGAGAAGGCTGAAGCCCAGAGAGGTTGAACCACTGCCCAGGTCACACAGATGCTATGTGGCAGGGCTGGAATGAGATGCCCCATTCAGAAAGTGGGGCTTTGTGGGGTGACATCTCACCTGCACTTTCTGGTGTTCGGGGCTCAGGAAGCTGGAGCCTGCCATGGCCAAGTCCACCCAGAGCACACTGAGGAGCAGCAGGCAGCAGATGGTCCCTGGGGAGGGCATGGCCTTGGTTGGGTTGAGACAGATGGGCCTAGAGGAGAGAGGGTCTCCAGTTAGCATGTCCTTTCCTCCCTTTCCGTCCCCTGCCCTTCCTCTCCCTTCCTCTCCCCAGGCCTCAGAACTCAGGTAGGAGCCTAGCGGACAGGGTAGCAGCTCTGCCCGCCTCCCCATGGTACAAGCGAATTGAAGGATATGTGTGCTCTCTTCCAAGACTGTTCATTCAGGGCAGAACCCTACATGTTTTTTCCAGCCCCCAAGGAGCTTGTACCAGGTTTCTTAACAGGGATGATAAAGCTGAACCAGCAAGGTCCCCAGGAGACATGGGGGGATTGGGGCGGCTCCTAAGCCCAGTTATGTCTGAGCAGCTGGCTGCTCCAGATTGTGCAACCTCCCCTTTGTTCAGATGGGCCTGTGAATGGCCAGTAAATTAAACCCAGAAGCAAACCCACAGTCAAAGAATGAGAGAGTGCCTACCTGGGATTCTTGGCAGAGGTGGTGCCTGGTGGCTGTCTGGTCCTTATATAATAAACCTTGTGTTTGTTTTAAACCAGCAGCCTCATCTCAGGGCAGCCTACTTTCCAGGGGCTGATTTACATTCCTTGGGTCCTCTGGGTAGAAATCAACAATGGAGGTCAAATGCCCTGAGAGATTGTTGGGTTGGCTTGGGGTGGCCATCTGCTCCAGCTGTCCCCAAATGCGCCTGGCCCTGGTTTAGGTGGTAGGGAGGGGAGTGGCTGGGGGGTCCAGGCTGTCTTTGTTGCTCTGTGACCTTGGTTTACTCTCCTTTCTGAAACCCCCTTCCTCCCTGGATAGAACGATGTTACTGTCACTAGATTTCTAAGAGCAGGGTGGGACTGGGGCAGGGAACCAGTTGGAGGATCTTGAGGCAGTAGAGCAGCTGATCATCAGATGCCACCCGACTTGAAGATCTATTTCAAGGGGCACTGGACCCGTGTCGAGACTCTAGAGACAGTGGAGGCACAGGAGGGGCTGGACAGCCCTTCAGTAGAAAGTGGGGGACTTCAGCAGTACCTTCTTCTGAAAAACATCACCAGCTGCAGTGGGGGCTGGAGTAAGCATGTCACCGGGAGCCCTTTACCCTGTCAGCCACTTGAGCTTAGATTTCTTGGCTGCGGGGCCAGAGGGCTGAAGGTGGACAAGGGTGGAGAGAAGTCTGAGCCCTTAGAGAAGACTTGCAGCTTATTCAGTCACCCTCTCCCCCCACCAAAAGGGAAAAAACCCCACTCCAAGCCCCAACTATAGTGACCAGGCACCTACTGAGACATTGAGCCTCTGCATTTTCCTGACGCCGGAGGCCTCTGGAGGCAGGAGCTGCAGTGTTGATCTTAGATAAGAGCACCAGCGAGCAAACACCCACACTCACTGTGTTATCTTTGGGAAACAGAGAGGTGGCCTGTGTGATGGAAACCACCCTGACCACATTCCACAGTGGAGGCTGGTGGAGGAGGAAGGAAGATTTGATGGATGGCAGGACCACTGAGGGAGGAGGGAGGCGGCACCCAGAAAGGTACCTCACTGCCCACAGACAGTGTGAGTGGGGATAGACGGGGGTGGGAAATGCACGCAAATCTGGACCAGGAGGAGTTCCGAGGAAGACCATAGATCTAGAAAAAGAACC
Source organism: Miniopterus natalensis (assembly GCF_054644295.1). Taxonomy (NCBI): domain Eukaryota; kingdom Metazoa; phylum Chordata; class Mammalia; order Chiroptera; family Miniopteridae; genus Miniopterus; species Miniopterus natalensis. Next base: position 32,603,212 of record NC_142095.1, on the reverse strand, counting down.
AACTTTCCCGGCTCACTTTCTTCCTCCTTCTTTTCAAGTGTGGGTAATACCAGGGCCAGTTTGGCAGCTCCCCGTGCCTGTCCCTTCCTCAGAGCTCAGTAGGTGCTCTGCAGCATGCTTCCTCTGGCTCGCTCCGGGGCTGTGGTCTTCCTTCCATCGCAGGGCCCTGGGCGCCTGCCTTGGGAATGGATGAGAAGCACTCATCTGCACCACTTAATTGCTATATGTACATGGTGTCTGGGAACAAATTATCTTTATACACTTAATTTCATTTGTACTGATAATTAGTTGGCTTACCAAGCACTTTTTTCATCAATTAGGCTAAACCTTGGTCTGAATGAGGCGAATTCTGGGTTGTAGAAAAGGATGTTATTTTTTGAGACAGAGTTTTTTGGTGGTTTGTTTTTCCTCCTACTTCTGGCTTCCATAACTTCTAGATCAGCATTGTTCAACAGAAATATCATGTCAGCCTCAAATAAGAACCTCATGTAATTTTAAATTTCCTAGGAGTCACACTAAAAAACAAAAAGAAACAGGTAAAATAAATTTTAATATATTTAAATATCCAAAATATTACGGGTTCAACATGTAATACATATAAAAATAATCCAAGCATCTATTGTCAACTTCAACATATTAACCTATTTAAACTGCACACTGGTTTTGTCTTTTTGGGGGACAGTGTGAAAGCAAACCCTAGCAATCATATAATTGCAGCCTTAAAAACTTAGGTGTGTGTCTTTAACAGATAAAATATCTGGTGGTTTGAGTCAGGATCCAAACAAAGCCCACATTTGTTGATGTATCTCTTAAGTTCATTTTAGTCTACAACAGTCTCCCTCACCTCTTCCTCCTCTTTTATCCCAAGTCATTTATTTTAAAAACAGGTTATTTGTCCTGTACAGTTTCCCACCTTCTGCACTTTGCTGGTCGCGTCCTTGTGGTATTGTTTAACTTGTTCCTCTCCCCCCGCTGCTTTCTGTAAACTGGTAGGTACACCCAGAGGCGACTCCTTTTTGGCGAGAACACTTCATTGTTGGTGTTGTGTATGTATTATCGAATCCCATTGCAAGGCACACAGTGTCTGGTGGGTCCACTTTCACAGAAGCGCTAAGAATAAGATTTACCTGTGGGTTCACGTATTGTTACATGATCCTATTTTAAAGTTCCTGGTCAACTTTTCACTTAATGGATTTATCTACCATTGATAATTGTCTACATCCATTATTTATTAGGAATTATGAATGGTGATTTTAAAAAATTCTGTTGTTCCTTTCTACGTTTATTAGCATTTTCCTTCAGCAATTATTTTATTACCTTGATATAGTTTATACAGAAAAGGCAAAATAAATACATTTTTTTCCATTTGTTTACTAATTTTCAAAATAAGTTTGCTGTCCTAGCAACCTCCACAGTTTTATTCCTATCATAAACTCATGGATTTTTTAATGTGTCTTTATTATTATTATTATTGTTAATCTTCACATGAGGATATTTTTTCCATTGCTTCTCAGAGAGAATGGGGGGGGGAGAGAAAGGGGGAGGGGAGATGAGACACATTAACTGGTTGCCTCCCACACGCTACCCAACCAGGGATGGGGAGCGAACCCACAACCCAGGTCCATGTCCTTGACCAGGAATTGAACCAGTGACCCTTTGGTGCTTGTGCTGATGCTTTAACCATTGAGCCACACTGGCCAGGGCTTTATGTGTTTTGATCAGTTGTAATCATTATTCCTTTCAGTGCTTCCATATTTAATGAGTTGATTCCTGTGTGCTTTCGGCACAGTCCTATGGTTTTTGACAGTCTCCTTTTTTTGTCCCAAAAAGAAATCCTGGGCTCATCTTGTGCACATCCTTCCTGTCTTTGGCCTGAATTCAACCATTTTTCTAAGAAGTCTCAGTTTCTTTTAGTGAGAAATAGTTTTTAGAGACCACAGTCTGGGTGCCACCTACTAATATCATTGCTTCTAGGCCTTTTCAGTACACAGAGATTAGAAATACATACTGAAGGAGAAAGAAGTCCTGGCTTCGTACTGTTATTTCCAAATGAAATTTAAGGTCAGTGTTTTATGTATACATTTCTTTCCTTTATCCTAATAATCTTGGTTTCTAATTGCATCAACAAAATTACCTTTATCTTGCTCTATCTTACAAAATCAAAATAATACTTTCAAAATAAGAATATTATTACTACAAACCATAAAACTACTAGATGTACAGTCAAAGTCAAAACACTTTTAAAGTCACTTGAATATTTTCTCTGTGTGATTATGCCATGGACTTGATGATAACTAAAATTAATTTTTTTTTAGTATTTTGGAATTTTTTCCTTTATGATTTAATTTTATTTGTTAAATATGAAACATGTGGTTCCAAAGTCAATGGTATCAAACAAGATACATGCAGGGCTATATCCTCCATCCCTGTTCCCTCTACTCTGTCCTTCCTTTTCCTCTGTAGGTTACTATTTTTATTGTGATTTTTTTTCTTTGACCTATGAATTATTTTGATGTGTATTGCTTAAATTTCCAAATATTTGAAGATTTTCCAATCTTTCTATTATTGATTTCTAGTTTACTTTCATTATAGCCAGGTAATATATTCTGTATGATTTCAGTTCTTTTAGATTTGTTAAAGTTTGTGTTAGGGTCCAGAAATTAGACTGTCTTGATAAGTATTTCAGATGCACTTGAATGCATTTAAAAGTGTTGCTGGGTGGAATGTTCTATAAATGCCAGTTAGGTCAAATTGAGTAATAGGTTTGTTTATGTATTCTATAACTTTACTGATTTTGGGGTCTACTTGTTCTGTTACTGAAAGAGGAGTGTTGAGGTCTCCAACTGTAGTTGTAGGTTATTTCTCTTCAGTTCCACTAGTTTTAGTTTCACATATTTTGAAGCTCTATTTTAGGTGCATACACATTTAGGATTATTACATCATACCTTGATGAATTTATGTTCCTTTTTTTATGTTCCTCTTTATCCCTGATATTTCTTGTTCTGAGTCTATTTTATTTGATATTAACACAGGTATCCCCCATTCTTTGAAGGTTCATGTTACTCACCACTTCATTTTTATGAAAGACCTGTTTTCACCAACCAAAAGAAACCTGAAGAACATTTTCACTTTTACGAAAAAGGCAAAAAGCAAAAGCTATGTTCACTGTTTATTTTGCAGCAAGCCATTAGAGATGCAGTGTGCACTCTGAGCAGCAAGAGTGGCTCCACCAATCTCTGTCCCCAGGACCTACATTCAGCATCAGGCCACCAGAGCTTTGAGCTGTGTCCTTGAGTGTCTGTGCTTTATCTCCATTTACTCTGTGTATCCATTAGCAAGATGTGTCCTAAGGTATTAGAAAAACCTAAGAGATCTTGTATGGGTGTCACATTTGGTGTAAAACTGGACACAAGTGTTTTAATTGTGAATGAAATAAAGACATTGTGCATGCATTGAACTTGCCTGCACCCATCATTCTTACTATTTACACACAGAGAGAAAGAATCTTGAGAGCTGTTGAAGTTACTGTTGGTTCCACTAGTAGCAAAGGGGCCTCTTTTAGTTGGCATCCAGTAATGGATAATATGGAGTCTATTGCTTGAGTGGATTAATCAGTGTTTAAAGCACCGTGTATATTTATCATATAATTCCTGCTTTTAATATATGTTAGTGTTATTTTAGGTTTTATATGTTAATTGTAGGTTATTTTTGGGTCTGGGAGTGCTCAAAAATTTTCCATGTAAATTAATAGTAATTGCTTCTTTGCTTTATGCCATTTGGCTTGTGAAAAGTTTCATAGGAATGCTCTACTTTTGGATATTGGGGGACACTTGTATAGACACTTCAGCTATCTTCTGATTAGTGTTTACATCTTTTAAAAAATCATGCCCATTGTTTTATCTGTGTTTATGTTTAAAGTGGGCTTCATATAAACAACATATAGTGAGTCTTTAAAAAATATATATTCTGATAGTGTTTTATTGGGGCCTTTTATCTGGAGTGTCTAGACCATTTATATTTATTGTAATGACCTATATTCTTTGGTTTAAGTCTACTATATGGATATTTGTTTTCCATTTGTCCCATCTGTTCTTGTTCCTTTTTTTCTTCATGCCCACTTTTGGATTGAATATTTTTATGATATTATGTTATCTTCACTATTGGCTTGTTAGCTATCCTCTCTGTTTTATTATTTTAGCAGTTGATGTAGGACTTAAAAATACACCTTCAACAAATATGGAACCCTTTCATATATACTCTAAGACCCTTAAAACAATACTTTTATTTCCCCCTCCCATTATTTGTGCTATTGTTGTCACATATTTTATTTTTACATAAGCTATAAGCCCACATTGTGCTTTATCCAATATATTTAGAGAGATTAAAGAAATAAAAAAGTCTTATATTTACTCAGATATTTACTATTTCTGATGCTTCTTGTTTCTTGGTGTAGATCCAAATTTTCTTCTGGTATTTTCCTTCTGCTTGAAGAACTTCCTTTGACATTTCTTGTAATGCAGTTCTGCTGGTGATTCATTCTTTTGGATTTTATTTGAAAAAGGCTGTATTTCACCTTTATTTTATTTATCTTTAAAATTTATTACTTATTAAAATATTATGGACTTTTTAAAAATTAATTTTTCTATTGTAACATTGGTTAATAACATTATATAACTTTCAGGTGTACAATATTATAATTACCCATTTTGCCCTTCCTCTACCCCTTTCCCTTCTGGTCCCACCATTTTGTTGTATCAATGAGTTTGTTTTTGTTTTGTTAGTTTGCTTGTCGCTTTTTTGTTTTATGTTCCACATGAGTGAAATCATATGATTTTTGTCCTTTTCCCTGATTTATTTCACTTAGCATAATACCCTCAAAATTCACCCATATTGTTGCAAATGGAAATATTTCAACTTTTTTATGGCAGAGTAGTGTTTCATTATATTTATATATCTCACATCTTATCCATTCACCCATTGACTGTGGACACTAAGGTTGTTTCCATATCTGGGGAGTGTGACAGTTTTAATAGGCCATTTTGCATTGCGATAATTAGCTTGTTAGCTTCTTGAACTTGAGTATCTAGTTCCTTCCCTACATTTGGGAAGTTCTCATCAACGATTTCTTTGAAGAGGCTCTCTGTCGTCTTCCCCTCTCCTCTCCTAGGATACCCATTATCCTTATGTTGCCTTTTCTAATGGAGCGAAATAGTTCTTGTAGAGGTTTTTCATTTTTAAAAATCTTAGTTCTCTCATCCACTTGATTCATTTCTAGATTTCTGTTTTTGAATTTGCTAATTCTCTCTTCCACCTGGTGTGCTCTATTTCTGGTGCTCTCTAATGCATTTTTATCTCATTTATTGAGTTCTTTAGCTCTAGAATTTGTTTGGTTGTTTCTTATAGTTTTATCTCTTTGGTAAAGTACTCTTTTTATTCATTAATTCTATTTCTGAGCTCATTAAACTGCCTCTCTGAGTTTTCTTGTATCTTGTTGAGTTTCTTCATGACTTCTATTTGGATTTCTTTATTGAGACAACAATCTTCCATGACTTGGAATTTGGTTTCTGGAGAATTGTAATTTTCTTTCTATGTTACCATAATACCTCAGTTGTTCATGGTGTTTAATGGATTATTTTCCTGGCACATTTGAAATAAAAACCTTTCTTATTTAGGTACCATTTGGTTTTAACAATTCAGCAGGTTGATATTTAGAGGTCTTTGTTTTGCTTTCTAGTCAATGGTGCTATAGTGCAAGTTTTTGTTTTGTCTTAACCTGCACTACTTGCACCTCTAGGGTTGTGGTTGGGGTGGCATCACTGTAGTCATGAGAGTCACCATCCAGAGTGATGGGTTCCCTCACTGTGTGCAGGTTGCCTGGGTCTTGGGGCTCCACCACCATGGGGGTGGGAGGAATGTGTTGTGTTGCTTTCTGGCTTCCTATGGGTGCTGGTGCTACGAGAGGTTGTAGACGCTTTTCTCTTGCTATCAGGTGTGGATGCCATCAGGGGAGGGAGCCAGATTCTGGGGTGCTGGCACTGCTGCTGTCCCTCTACCCTCTGCCGGCTGTGGTGTGGAGGCCACATCCCAGCTCCTTCATCATTACCTCATTCACTGAGGCCGGTAATTCAGCTGTGGTGGCCCCGGAACTGTGTCTGCGGGACTCCCTGTCCTTCCCCCACCCTGCTTCCCCTTGGTGTTCCAATATGCCCGCCTTCAGATGTACTGATGTGTGGATCTCTCTGGCCTCCTAGTGTGTTGAGCAGTGGAAACTGTGTTGGGTTACAGAAGTCTGACTAGTTGTAAATTTACAGGGAGATATAAGGGGTTGTCTTACTCTGCCGTGATGCTGATGTAACTCACCTTTATTTTAAATATTTTTACTTGGTATAAATTCTAGGCTGATTTTTCTTTTTAGCATTTCAAAGAGGTTTTCTTATGGTTTGCATAAGTTCTGATAAGTTGACAGACATTTTATACAGTTCTCTGTATCTATGGGGGATTGGTCCTGGGAACCTGTTTAACCAAAATCTGCAGATGCTCAAGTCCCTTATATAACATTGTGTAGTACTTATGTATAAACCTATATTTGTGTACAGGCTACAGCAGGGTATGCCCACACACCTCTTTGTTTGTGTGGATTCAGCATAGTGTTTGGTGTGTGGCAAATTCAAGTTTCGTTTTTTGGAACTTTCTGAAGTTTTTTCTCCTGAATATTTTCGATCTGTAGTTGGTTAAATCCCCAGATACAAAACCCATGGGTGTAGAGGGCCAACCATTTTGTTCCTTTGTATGTAATGTCTTTTTCTCTGGCTGCTTGTATAATTTGAAATTTCAGCCCTGGCCAGTGTGGTTCAGTGGTTAGAGTGTTGGCCCCTGGCCCGAAGGATTGCAGGTTCAATATGCTGCCTTGGTCAGGGGGTGTGTGGGAGGCAACCAAAAGATGTTTCTCTTCCTGCCCCTCCCTCCCTTCCACTCTATCCAAAAATCAATGGAAAAAATATCCTCAGGTGAGGATTAACAAAAAAAATAAAAATTTCAGCAATTTTTTTATGGGGTATGTTGTTTAGTGTTTCTTCTACTTGGGTGCCTCCCATTTTCTTGGATCTGTAGTTATAGTTTTAATACAGATTGAAAAATTATGGCTGTTTCTTCAAATATTTATTGTTCCCCTACTCCCCTAAATTTTTTTTCCCCTTGGGACTCCAGTTGACACATTTCAGGCTACTTAATATTGTCCCACAGGCCACAGTTGCTTGGTTCATCTTTTCAGTCCCTTTTTCTCCGTGCTCCGGTTTGTAGTTTCTATTGGTGTCTTCACATTTAGTGTATCTCCCACTGTCTAACCTGCCCTTATTCCCATACACTCTACTTCCACTTTAGATAAATTTTTCATTTCTAGAAATTGTTTGCAACAGTTTTTTCTCTCTCTTATGTTCCTTTTCCTTTACCTTCTTGAACATATTTATAATGTTTAAAGTCCTACTCTGTTAATTCCATGGTCTCATTTCTGTGACTATTTTTTCTCGCCTAGTTATGGGTAGTGTTTTCCTGCTTCCTTGCATGCTGGTTAACTTTGGATTGGCCACTGGACATTGTGAATTTTATCAAGTGATGAATTTTTTCTTTTAGAGTGTTGGGCTTTGATCTGGCGCAAAGTGAAATTATTTGTGGATCAGTTCCATCCTTTCAAGGCTTAAGATCCAGAGTAGCTTTTCGTCCAGACCTAATTTAAGATCTACTATTAAGGTGTATCTCTTTCTTGGGACTCTACCCAATGCCGTTTGTAAATTTGTTGCACTCTAGTTCTTGGGAAAATGAACTTCTGTGAGTTTCCAGGAATTGTTTGGCCTGTTGCTTTCCAATCATCAAGAGTTTCACCCTTCATATATGCAGGTTAGTACTTGGTCAAAGTCTGAGAGACCCTTTTGCAGACCTCAGGAGCTTGCTCCCTCTCCTCTAGTACTCTGCCCCATAAGTTGTAGCTTAGCTTTCCTGAACTTGGATCTGTCTTTTCAACTCAGTGAGACCATTAGATTCTAGATTTGGTCTCCATCCTTTAGCCTGGAAACTCTCTCTAGGCAGTAAGCTGGGCAGTTGTGCTCCCCACTTTTGTTCTCACAAATACTGCCTGTTGTTGTATATCTGAAAGTCCTTGTTTCATGGACTTTGTGTGCTTTCCTAGTTTACAGTGTGAGGAAGATCATCGCTGTTAATCCTTCATGTGCAGAAGTGGAAACCTCTTCTGTAGAATTCATGTGCAAACAAAAGCCTGTGAAACTTCTAGTTTTGACAGTTTTTCTCTCATTGGCTTGCTAAGTTTTCTATTCAGAATGGATAATTCACTTGATGGTAATTCTTGGGTTGCCTGGCTCCAAGGATCATAACTCCTCTGCCTTTTTCCCCTATGTAGATCCCACACAAGTACAGGGCTATGAATGGTGTGGCCCTACTCCTTCAGGTTCAGTAGTTTGAGGGACAATCTTCTCGTCTGGGAGTTTCTTTTGCTGTGCTAGTTGCTTTGTTTTTGTGGCAGGATTAAAATATGTGGCTGCTACTGCCCTTTTGCCCTATCAAGCACTCTCTATACCTTATAAAATACCCTCTCATTCATCTCATTAGGGTGGCAACTGTCCTGGAAGATTAACGTAGTATTTCCACTTAACCTAGTTTGTGGTAACAAATCTGGGGGATTTTTCTTACCCCCAAATGGCCAATGTGTCACTACTCTAAGCATAAACTGTTGGTGATAATTTTATGTACCACCAGATTATCTTAACTGATCCTTGGTGGTATAAAGTACACATAGAACATATGGCCAGGAGCCCACTGACCTACCACCAACCCAGTGTGTGACATGGAACCAGTCTCTTCTCATCATTTGTTGATGATACCTGGCACCATCAGGAAGACGAGGCCTGTCCTTGGGGAGCAGACATGTATGTAGAGCTAACTAGAATTCAGTGTCGTCTGTGTCCACTGAGAAATGTATGCGAAGGTGCCTTCTTGGGCCTTTTTCTCATGTGAATAGCAGAAAAAACCAACCACCAGTAGTTTCCATGCTGTTCTCCAAAGGCTTGGATTTTGCAGAATGACCTGGGAGGCTGAGTGGGCTGGGCCATGGCTTCTCTATTCTCACTTCCACCAAAAAGTTTCACTGTTTCCCATTTTATATATTACAATCTAACATTTATTTCAAAACGGGTTTTGCTGAAGAAAAACAGGAATGATGAGAAGCAGGTAGAATGGGGATCCACACTTACCTGTGCACACAGTCTCCTGAGGTGAGTGGCTTGACCTTTTGTCTAAGCGTGCACATATCAAACCGCTGTGATCAGTACCTCTACGTAACAGCTGGGGAGCCCCCGCATGCTGCATTCATAGTGCTAACTCCAGAGTTAAGATGGATCAGGACTCAAACACTGGCCTCACCAACTTGGCAGTGGTCAATCCTCTGTGCCAGTTCCTCAGTAACCTGAGGATTTGTACCTACAGCTCTGTTGTGCTGCTTAATGTGTGAAAGAGCCAAACGCACTGCCAGCTCACAGCTCTCTCAGCACATGGTAGCTATTGTTATGACTGCTCATTCAGGTGAGGGTCCCAGGGCCTCTGCTGAGAGGTGAGTTGGTTCAGGGTCGATTCAGATCAGAACCATGGTCTCCACCACAGGTCCCTCCTACCACCGACAGGGTTAACAAACTGATGAACTGTGGCAGTGTCTTAACTACTGGTATTTGGTTAGTATTATCCTGCATTTGCATGGCATTTTGTGGGTCACCCACATGTATGAGCCCGAGTCTTGTAACCATTCTGTAGGGCAGACTTTCTTAGTCTCATTCTGCAGAAGAGGGTAAGGAGCAGAGCCAGGTTACAGTCCCTGTAATTGAAGACAAGTCTAGTGCTCCTTTTTAGTCCTCACTGGAGGATATTTTTTCCACTGCTCTTCAAAGAGTGGAAGGGAGAGAGAGAACCATTGATTGGCTGCCTCCTGTAGGCGCGGGGCCCGCAGCCATGGTATTTGCCTGACTGGAACTGAACCCGGGACCCTTCAGTCCGCGGGCTGAAGCTCTATCCACTGAGCCAAACTGGCCAGGGCTAGCACTCCTTTTACAGTGCTTTGTATGGTACCTTCCATATAAGTTGAGTCATAAGGATGCTTACACAGTGACAGACCAGCTTTGTGGGTGGGGTTTGGCCAACAGGGACCTGGTCTTGGTTAATGTTGACTAACAAGAGTCAAAATGAACTTTTTAAGGGAGGATACTATAGGGAGACTTATAAACATGCCTGTTTAATTACTTTGGAAACAAAACCTCCCAAATAATGCCTGAACCCAAAAGGTACATAAAAAATGGCCAAAAAAATATTTTTTAAATAATAGATTTGAAAATCATTTGTTTTCCCCTCATAACATTAGTGCTTTCAGCCAGACAGTAAATTACAAACCACATCAAATCATGTTAAGGTAGATGATCAATCTCGTTGCAGTTTTAACTATTCTTAGGAAAGTAATCTTGTTGGAGTTTGGAGCTCTTCCTCTCAGCTGTCTGGTCAGTTGGTCCAGGAAGGGGCAGTCCAGGAATTGGCAGGTGGGGAGCTGGGCCCCGCCAGTCTTGTCACTGCTCATTCTGCTGGCTCTCTGTGACTGATGCAGACACGGAACCTTGGCCCTTGTTGACATCACTGATGCACACCCACTGCCCATCGACTGACTCCTTCCACAGGGTCACCTGCAAGCCAGGACACACAACATATTACAGGTCAGCACCCCTTCCCTCTCATCTCACTAGATCCCTATAAAGAACCATGGCTCATAGCCTTGTAGGTAAACAGAGGACTTATCTTGATTTATCTTGATTTCCCCACTGAAATCCCATCAAAACAGAAGAAAAAGAATAAAAATCTAGAGATAAAGTAAGGAAGTGACATCATCCAGATGGTGGCGTGAGTAGTTCCAAATGATTTTGCCCACCCCTGAAAAAGAACAACTATTCATGGACACACTATTAACACAGGAGGGAGTGAGGCTGACCCCCCCCCCCCCACACACACACCAGAGATCAGGCTAGACTGCATTACAAAGGTAAGAGGAATGGCTACACGCTAACTGCACCACTCTTCCCCCCGGCAGGTGCAGCGCCATACTGAAACCACGCTTCTTCCAGAGGGAAAAGAGCAGAAGGATGACACCCAGCACCCAAGAGCTGTGGGAGCCCCAAGGGGATTGTAGGTGAACCTGTGGGATCAACACTACTGGGAATCTGATTGTGACAGAGAAGGGGTTTCCAACAACCAGCACTCAGATCTTGGCAGACCTATTTCCCACCTGCAGAGTCCAACAAATCCCAAGTCAAGGGTACAGTCTGACCATGGAACTTGGTGAGTGCAGATTGCCTAATTCAGGTCCCTGAATAAGGAGTTTTGCCCACTTTGGTGAGTCACAGCCCTGCCTGCTCCAGAGTGTGGCCCCTGCAGGAAGGGCGGCAGGCAGAGCTGATTACTTCTAGAGCAAAACCAATGGCTCCACTCAGCTGGGAAACTTGGGTCACAGAACATTAGTGGCCTTAGAGCTGCTTTTCCTGCCGAGCTCAGAGGGAAAACTAATTTGTAGCCCCACTTAATACTGAATCACAGTCTTCAGACCGGGGAACCTTACCAGAGCACACATGAAACTGTGTATCCCATCAAACAGCCCTGCTTATAGTGGCACTGGAACAGAAAGCACAGGCTATGGCTTTTCCTGTTTGCAGAGCAAAACAAGTGCATTCTTGCCTGATTTGGGTCCCATCGCATTGTCCCACCAGGCAGGGAAGCTAATTCCCAGCCCCACCTACTGCTGAGTAGAGTGCCCAGTCCTGACCATGTAGTAAGTCTGACCAGAGAATCCAGGGAACCAAGACAGCTGTTCTCAGCCCGTGGCACACCCTGTGGCCACCCCACCTCAAAGCTCAAATAGCTGCCTCAACCAAAGACAGAACCTAATAGCAAGTCCCACCTATCTAAAGATGTTAGCAGCAGACATGTCCAGAAATCCAAACTGAGCTGGCTGGTGAAGAGCTGTCTCTGCCAAAGTGAACCTGTAAAGTCTGGAAGAGGAGACCACTTACTCCAGTGAGCAGATATCAACATAAGAGTTCAAGGATCATGAAAAACCAGGTAAGTATGATACCACCAAAGGAAACTAACTGATACTAAAGAGTTCAGAATAATCCTTTTGAAATTTAGTAAACTATAAGAATACACAACTGAGTAAGATTAGTAAAACAACGCGTGAATAAAAGGAAGTTTGACAAAGCAATAGAAACGATCAAAAACTAAAAAATCCTAGAGCTTAAAAATATAAAAACTGAACTTGAGACTTCAAAAGCAGCCTCAACAATGTACAAGAAAGAACTATGATTTGGAAGACAGGACATTTGCAATTATCCAGTCAGAAGAACGAAAGCCTATAGGAATTATGGGACATAATAAAAACAAAAAACCACTACAGTAGCCCCCATCCACAAGGGGTATGTTCCATGACCCCCCTGTGGATGCCTGAAATGTGGACAGTAATTCTGAACCCTATATATACATACCCATATAAAGTTTAATTCATAAACGAGGCACAGTAAGAGTAATGACAGTAAGAACAATTGTAACAATATACTGTAATAAGTTATGTAATAGTCCCTTTTTCAGAGTTATCTTATTGTACCGTATTCACCCTTTACTTAAAGGAAGCACGTTATAGCTTCTCTTTGGCATACCCGAATTGCTGGCATCACTAGTCTTGGGCTTTGGGGCCATTAAGTACTATAAGGGTTACTTGAACATAGGCACTGTGATTCTACAACAGTCACTCTGATAAATGACACAGCAACCAAGTGACAAAAAGGTGGGTAGTGTATACAGCATGTATACAATGGACAAAGGGATAATTTACGTACCAGGCAGGACAGAGTGAGATTTCGTTACCCTACACAGGACAATGTGCAATTTAAGACTTAGGAAGTGTTTACTTCTGGAATTCTCCATTTAATATTTTTGGAATGTGGTTGACTGCAGGTAACAAACCATGGAAAGAAAAACAGTGGGTAAAGGGGAACCACTGTATTTATGTTATGGGAATTTCAGAAAGAGAAAGGGACAGAAAGTATATTTAAAGCAACAACTGCTGAAAACTTTACAAACCTGGGGAAGAAATAGACATTTAGATCAAAGAGGCCCAAAGGATTCCAAATAGGTTGAACCCAAATAGGGTTACACCAAGACACATTATAATTAAACTGTCAAAAGTTAAAGACAAAAAATTTCAAAAGCAGCAAGGAAAAAAAAATTGGCAGATTTCTCAACAGAAATTTTTTTAGGGCAGAAGAGAATGGGATGACTTACCCAGTGAAGCTGTCCTTCAGAAATGAAGTAGGGATAGACTTTCTGACAACCAAAACCTAAGGGAATTTATCACCACTACATGGGCTTATAAGAAATGCTAAAGGGAGTTCTCTGAGTGGAAATAAAAGGAGACCAATCATAAAAACAGGAAGGCAGTGCAAAACTCATTGGTAATAAGTATATAGACAAAGTTGGACATGTAATATGGTAATGATGGTGTGTAATTAGTTTAAAAGTTAAAAAATAGTAAAATAGAACTATAATTACAGTAATCTTAGCAGTTACACAATACTAAAAATATGTAAACTGTAATGTCAATAACCCAAAATGTGAGGGGTAGAAGTAAAAGTGTTAAAGCTTAGGGATTCTATTGAAGCTGTTAAAATTGTAACACCCTATTTTAAACTATTAAGATGTTTATGTAAGCATCATGATAAAAACAAATGGTTTAAAAATCTCCAGAAAGACATAAAATGACTGGAGAAAAAGTAAGATCCAATGATATGCTGCCTACAAGAGATTCACTTTAGCCTGAAAGCGACACAGAGGCTGAGAGTGAAGGGATGGAGAAAGATATTTCAAGCAAATGGTAACCAAAAGAAAAAAAAAGTCTTATATCAGATAAAAGACTTTAAATTAAAAATGATTAAAAAGAGACAAGGTAATAATGATAAAGGGATCAAGAAGATGTAACAATTGTACAGGTTTTATCACCCAACATTAGAGCACCTAAGTATGTAAAGCAAAAACTAGCAGAGCTAAAAGGAGAAAAAGCAATACAGTAATAGTTGGGGGCTTTAATACCATACTCTTAACAATGGATAGATCATCCAAACAGAGAATCAAGAAGGAAACTATAGATTTGAACACTCTAGACCAAATGGACCTAAAAGACATATACAAAACATTCTGACAACACAACAGCAGAATACACATTCCATGTTCACATGGAACATTCATTTTAGGATAGATATGTTAGGCTACAAATCAAGTCTTAGCAAATTCAGGAAGGTTAAAATCATATCAACTATCTTCTCTGACTGCGATGGTATGAAACTAGAAAATTCACAAAGATGAAGTAGTCAAATGGTTGGAGTGATGGACTAACTGGGCAGTGGCTATGGATTTAATCTGGGCTTGAGTATTGGCCCTGCCACCTAATAGCTTTGTGATCCCTTTGCAAGTCAAATCACCTGTCAGCTTCTTTCCTATCTGTAAATGGGGGACATATGACCTCTAGGGGGCAGTAAGATTTAAGGATGTAATTAGGATACATGCTCAAAATGCAATCCCCATTAAGGCTCTCCCCAAGCTTGCCATGAGATAGGATGTTCACAACTGCACTTTCCCACGGGCAAAGACAAATGAGAGACTGTCCAGCAGGTCATGGACGTGGTGTGTACCTTATTATCTCCACCCGAGACGGCCAGGATGTTGGCTGTGATGGACCAGCTCACGTGCCACACAACATCATTGAACTTGTGCAGAAGTTTGGGGGACCACGTATTGCTTGACGCATCATCACAGGTCCAAATGAACACACGACCATCCTGGGAAGACAGGAGAGTCAGGAGATGGGGGTAGGGATCCTGCACTGGTGATATCTTTCCAATCTGGAGCCATATTGAACTTCTGCAGGAATAGGGTGGGGGATTCAGTACAAAGCATACCCAAGGATTTCCTGGGTTTCCACAGATTTAAGGGCCAATTTCCAGCCCAGTACCCATGCTTTCATCTCTTTTCCCCAGGAACACATTTCACATAGGCCAAAAATCTTGGCGCTGGCTGGGTAGTGTCATCCCGATACACCAAGGTTGCAGTTTGATCCGGTCAGGGCACAGAGAATCATCAACCAATGAATGTGTAAATAACTGGAACAACAAATCGATGCTTCCCTCCTTTCCTTTCTCCCTCAAAGCAATAAATAATATTAAAAAGTAAAAAGTCTCCCGGGGTCCTTTCCTCATACTGGTTTCAGGTATATGCTTTGTCTACATTGCTAACTCAAATTTTCTCTGGGGTTTTATATCTGCAAAGTCACTTTCTAGTTTCAGTTCTCTCTGGCTCTGTCTATACTTTCTCAACCAAATGGATGTGGCTGTCTAAAAACCACAGCCCGGCTGGAGTGGCTCAGTGGTTGAGCATTTACCTATGAACCAGGTCACGGTTTGATTCCCTGTCAAGGCACATGCCTGGGTTGTGGGCCCGATCCCACTAGGGGCCGTGCAGGAGGCAGCCGATCAATGACTCTCTCTCATCATTGAGTTTCTATCTCTCCCTCTCTGAAATCAATAAAAACATATTTAAAATAAATAAATAAAAACCAAGCCTAGAAAATGAGAAGGGAAAAAAAACCTACTCAGGTTTAGGACCAAACAAAATAGGCACAAATGGTATAAAAAGCCTGGTTGCCTGGCTTAATTCTTGCCTAGGGTATTGGTAACGTATAATTAAAGGCTTGTCCTTGGTCTTACTTTTGTGATCTGCCTGGGAAGAATGGATAGTAGGTGAGTCCAAGGTCTTAACTCTCCCACTGCCATGGTCCTTGTTTGGGAATACTGTCCGAATTGCACCCGAGCACCTCCATTCCCTACTCACGCAAGTGTTAGGAGGGGAAACTAGTCCTGCTTTGGCCCAGTGGAGGCGAGGCACTTCTGGCTTCTGATCAAGAGTTCACTGCGTGATGACCTGGCTTCACACGCTCTGCTATCTTCACTGGTCCCAAGGTGCCCGTTGCCTTGCCCTGACCTTTCAAGGACTTTCCCCTAAGGGGACTGGAAGGGCTGATGGGACTCACTCAGATTAAATAATAGGACGTTCTCATGGGTCTGAGCTGACCTGGGAACAGCTGGCGATGGTGCTGGTGGGTAGACCAATGGAAGGGGCCCAGGCCACGTCTCGAACCCAGTCACTGTGTGCTTCCAGCTTCTGTTCCTCCTTCCATTGGCCGTCCTCCTCCTCCCTAATAGGGGAGATCAGAGAGAATCAGGTAGCAGCCCAGGAGCCTTTCCTACAGCTCTATTCCTTCTCCACATCGTAAGCTCCACAGGGGCTGAGAAGCGATTTCATTTTTCTGATTCCATCCGTTAAGCCTGTCGAATTTTCCCAGTTCACCAGCTATAATGCACTGCTCTTCCACAGCCAAGTCAGGTCTAGCAGTTAGATAGGTGAAGAGTAAAAGTACTTGAGCAAAAAGCAAGTTTTTTTTTGGTTTGTTTTTTTCAGGATGTCCTCTGACATTGAAAATAGTATTCTATGGGCAACAGGGTAAAAGAAAGATGATCCTGTTTTTTGTGAACTGTGGCTGAGTCATGGTGGGTAGGGTAGAAGGTAAGAAGTGTCCCCCTGAGAAGTCCACCAACCCCACTTACTTCCATAGCTTGATGAGGTTGTCACAGCCGCCTGAGGCAAACTTCTTGATGTAGTTGGGCTTCTGCCCTGATGGCTGGTCTATAAGGCTTCCAGGTGCAACAGCAGGGGCCCAGCTGACAGCATTGCAGCCAATCTGTAAGGAGGGGGACTTGTGACTGCCCTTTTGCTTTGCGATAGAACACAGCTTTGGCAGACCCAAGGCTGCTGCTCATTTCCTCTCTAATCCTCAGGACTGGATTATGTAGGGCAGCTGTTTTGATGAACTAAGGACTGGCCACTCATAACTGTCCTTCAAGGATTCCTACCAGTGTGTATTTTTCAGCAATATGCATTTAAAGTAAGAATTAGGGACTCTAAGGAATTTAAGAAACAGAACAATTTTTCAAACATATGAAAGGAGGGCAGATTCAGAAAACCACACATAGTAATTAATCTTTTTGTTTTAGTTTTTGTGACTTAAATGTGCATCCTGACACTAAAGTTTAGTCTGTTTAAATATTGTTTTGGATTTTTTTACATCTCCTAATTAATAGCTTCCTCCTCTGATCCTTTTTTTCCTTACAATTTTTCTGTTGAAGAATCAGTGTCATCTGACCAGTAGTTTCTCAGGCTGTTTCTGCTGCTGCATACTCAGTTCAGCATGTTCCTCTGAATTCCTAAACTGTCAGCTGGATCCATGACTGGATCAGACTCAGGCTTGATCTCTTTGTCAAGACTACATGTGGTGTATTCTTTCACCAGGAGGCACATGATGTCATACTGTCTATGTTGTTGTTAGCACCTGTCAATAATTTATGCTTCTCTTAACTCACTGAGAGTTACCAAATGGTGATATTGTAATTCTACTCATATTACACGGAGTACTCTAGGTAGGGGCAATCCCCCTCATAAATATTTGGTTGCCCAGGGGTACAGATCAGGTAGGAAAGGCAGGATATGTTTGATTCTTTCTGAACTGGCTCCCTAACATTCTCCAAAGATGACTGATTCTCTCTTAAAAGTTATAAACTCATAGATTTAAGCATATTTGAAGGTTTCAGTTCATTGCAATTATTCTCATTTTTGACACACTGCCAGCCCATCTTTGGCACTGTGAACCTGTTCAAGTTGGCTTCTTTGACATAATCCTATTATGTCAAAGTATGACCTTGATTTCTTTTCAATCTGGTATGACAAGATGTACAAGCTCATCTTGTACATTTCCTGCCTCAGACCTGGAATTGGCCATTTCCTCAAGAGCTCTGGTTTCCTTTCGTGAGAAACTGTATTCAAGACTATAATCTGGTGCTAGGGATGCTCACTGCCACATAATTATCTTATTTCACACACTCTTAGAATAATATTGCCAATGATTATTAAAATCTTTAATGAAGTGTTTGCAGTGCTCTTACCTTTTTTGGGGGGGGGAGGTGTCTGTGTGTGAATGGTGCCAACATGAATAAATACGGATCTCCAGCTGCTTGTGTGCCACCATTTTAACAGTTGTGCTCTATCTAGCTTAGCAGAGTGCATGGCCAATACATCCCATATTCTCCCTTCTATCCCTCCTTCAGTCTCAGTTCTCTACCATTCACTGTGTATTTACACAGGCATGCCTTGGGGATGCTGCAGATTTGGTCCAGACTATTGCTATACAATGAGTATCAAAATAAAGCCAGCTGTAATATTTTTGCTGGTGGAGGGTCTTGTCTTTGATTTGTAAAAAACACAACATCAGAGAAGTGCAATAAAACAAAGTGTGCCTGTATAAATGTCTTTCTAGTCATTTTTGTTGTCTGAAGTGTATTTTCTAGTAGATACCTCAAGAAGGGCTCATGAAAACAATATTCTTGAGTTCTTGCATATCAGTAACTTATTATCCAAAATGAAAATTTAAAAAGAGCTGAGGTATAACTGACATTAACTGCACATAAAGTATACAATTATATACCCTGTAAAACCATCACTACAATTAAGATAACAAACATATCTCAAAGTGCTTAGAGAAAAAAACTTACAACTAAGAATATTCCACCTGGCAAAGTTATTATTCAGAATTGAAGGACGGAGTTTTTTTCTAGACAAGCCAAAGCTAAAGGAATTCATCAAGATTAAATCGGCCTTACAAAAAATTAAAGGGACGTCTTTAAACTGCTTTAAAGGGTGCTAATTAGTAACAAGAAAACATATAAAAGTATAAATCTCACAGGTAAAGGTAAATAAATACATAGTAAAGGTAGTGGATTAATCACTTATAGAGGTACTATGAAGGTTAAAAGACAAAAATAGTAAAAATGACTATCACTACAATAATTCAGGGATACAAAAGATAAAAAGATGTAAAATGTTACATCAAAAACAAAATGTGGGTGGGAGAGAGTAAAAATGTAGAGCTTTAGAATGTGTTAAAACTTAAGTTACCAACTTAAAATAGACTGTTGTAAATATAGGTTGCTACATGTAAGCCTCATGTAAACCACAAAGCAAAAATCTATAGTAGATACACAAAAGGTAATGAGAAAGGAAGCTAAGCATGCTGTGGAAGACAGTCACCAACCACAACTAAGAAGAGAGCGAGGAAAAGGCACAGAGAGGAAGTACAGAGTCACAAAACAATTAACAAAATGGCAATAAGCACATACCTATCAATAAGTACTTTAAATGTAAAAAGACTAAATCCTCCAATAGACAGAGTAGCTGAATGGATAAAAAACCACTAAGAGCCACCTATGTGCTGCTGACAAGACTCTAACTTCAGATACAAGGACACGCACAGACTGAAAGTGAAGAGATGGAAAAAGATATTCCCAGCAAATGGAAAACAAAAAAAACCTGGGGTACCTATACTTATGTTAGAGAATAGACTTTAAAATGAAGACTGCAATAAGAGACAAAGAAGAACATTACATAATTATAAAGGGGTCAATCCAACAAGAGGATATAATATTTATAAATATTTTTGCACCCAACACAGAAACACCTAAATATATATACAAATATTAACAGACCCAAAGGGAGAAATAGATAGCAATATAATAGGAGACTTTAATACCCCACATACATCAATGGATAGATCACCCAGAGAAAATCAGTAAGAAAATATCAACCTTAAACAACATGTTTGATCAGAAAGACTTAACAGATATATACAGAACATTCCATCCAAAAGCAGCAGATTAAACATACTTCTCAAGTGCACATGGAAAATTTTCCAGGATCGACCATATGTTAGGCCACAAAACCAGTCAAATCTAAGAAGACTGAAATCCTATCAAGCATCTTTTCTAACCACAGTGGTTTAAACTAGCAATCAATTATAAGAATACTGAAAAATTCACAAATATGTGGAGATTAAACATCATGCTACTGAACAACCAAAGGGTCAATGAAGAAATCAAAGGAGAAGAAAATACTTTGAGACAAATGCAAACATAAACACAACATACTGCCCAGCTGGGTGTGGCTCAGTGGCTGCGCAGCAACCCAGGAACTAAGTGGTTCCGGTTTCGGGCTCGATCCCCACTGAGGGGTGTGCAGGAGGCAGCCGACTGACGAGTCTCTTCTATCTTTCTCTCCCTCCTCCTTCCCCTCTCTCTAAAAATCATTAAAAACATATATATAAAAGAAATACAATATACCAAAATTGATGAGATGCAGCAAAAGCAGTTTGAAGAGGAAGTTCATAGTGAGAAATGCCTGCCTCAAGACACACAAAAAAAGCCCTGCACGGTGTTGCCCAGTGGTTACAGCATGTGCCCATGCACCAAAGGGTTGAAGGTTCAATGCCCAGTCAGGGCACACACCAGGTTGGGGGTTCAATCCCTGGTGGGGACGCGTAGGGGAGGCAACAGATCGATGTTTGTTTCTCTCCCCCCCCCACTACCCCCTCCCTAATATATGCTATGACATAGATGAGCCGTACGAACATGCTAAGTGAAAAAAGCCAGTCACAAAAGACCACATATTGTATGATTCCATTTATAGAAAATGTCCAGGATATGCAAATCCATAGAGGTGGAAGGTAGATTAGTGCTTGCTTAGGGTTGGGGGTAGGGTGGGATGAAGAGTGACTGCTTATGGGTTTCTTTTGGGATGATAAAGTTCTGGAAATAAATGGTGATAACTGCACAACTTTGAATACAGCAGGTCCTCAAATAACATAATTTCATTCAATGCTGTCTTACATTAATAAAAAAAATCAATTCCCAGCCAAGGCCACTGACAGTGGAGCATGTTCTCCCCATGTCTGTGTGGGTTTCCTCCCACATCCCAAATATGTGCATGGTGAATTAACTGGTGTGACTAAATGTCCCAGTATAAGTGTAGGTGTGCATGTCAGTGTGCCCTGGGATGGAAAAGTGTCCTGTACAGGGTGGTTTCCTGCATTGTGCCCTGGGCTGCAAGGATAGGTCTGGCCACCTGTGACCCTGCACTGGAATAAGCAGGTTGTAGAAGAATTGTCTTACTTGTTTTAATTAATCTTTCTTTTTTTGTTAATCCTCACCGTCTGGGTAGATTTCAGAAGTGTTTGGGGCCATCAAAGCCATAACTGATGCGTAGAGAGAAGGCAGGCAGGTGGATTCTAGGTTCTAACATTACTTTTTCTTGCCTCAACATAAAATGGGACTAGGACTGCTTACCTTGCAAATCTGTACATTTGTTAGTTTCATCTTTCATTCACAAACATTTGTGAGGATTATATGACACACAGTAGGAGCTCAAGAAAATGTGAGTCTTCCCCCAGCTCCAATGTGCACAGTGCTTTCTTAACTGTTTCAACCTTAATGTCCAATGACTAGAAGTACAGGAAACTAAGTTCCTATGATGCTTTCTATTATACCACTCAGTTCCAGGGGGTCCCAATGACCACCAGAAGGCATGTCAACTTAAGGACTTGAGGCATCCATAGCAAAGGTGGCAGGCAGGCTGCTGCTGCCACATTGCCAGTACCCTGGTCTTCTCTGACTTAGGAGCTTGCGAGGAGGAACCAGTGCTAACCCCTGGCTTCCCTGGATGCAGCCTTTCTGGCTTCGGAGCAAAGAAGCTCAAAGCTGCTCTACCAAGCATGTCTGATCAGCAGCCCATCCCCGGCCCATTGCACAGCAGTGACACTACTCCTGTCCCTCTCTAGGGGGTAAACAGGAGACACATGGCAAGTCAGCAGAGCTACCCTCTACACCCAGGCAGCGTGTGGACTTACAGTGTGAGCATTGTTGATCTTCTTCACGTCCCATTGGCCCTCCCCCGTGTAGGTCAGCAGGGAGATGGCCCCATCCGAGCTCCCACAGGCCAGGATTAGGCCGTAGTCATGGGGGGCCCAGCACACAGAGTTTACTGCAGGAAGGAGGGAGGCACAGTAAGCAAACTTTGATTTTCCAGATTTACCATTTTACTAAATTTCTAAAAAAATTGCAGAGATCACCAGGGGGAAGTTGTAACTTTTTCAATGGAAGAGATTTAAAAAACCCACCACCTACTAACATCATCTCCTAAACTAATGTCTATCTTAACAAAAAGTAGGCTAGACAATTATCTAATAAAGGCCAGTACTTAAAATGAATAAACCTTAAAAAACTGTATTGTCTTTGCTTTTCTCATTTTGCTTTGGACTGACTTTAGGTCTTAGGGCCTTATCTCCCATGTGGATGAACCAGCAAAAAAAGCCAACCAAACCCAAGGGATAAACAAGAAGCATCACAAGGGGCAAAGAACCAGAGCATTAGCCAGAACAGAGCCCCCCCCCCCCCTCCTGCCACACTCAGTGTACCTGAGGAGTCATGTCCTGTGTGTTCATGCGTCTTTTCCCAGGTGCCGTTTTCCTCTTTCCAGATAATGACTTTCCGGTCATAGGAGCAGGATGCCAGGATATTGCCATACATGGGGTGGGCCCAAGCCACTTGCCACACAGGTCCCTCATGACTATAAAGGGAGAGGGTAAGAAGCTGCTCAGATGGGCCAGAGGAACCAACAGTGCTCTGCCAGCCACTTCTTTGGGCAGAACTAAATGGCTTCCTTGGTAAGCAGAGACAGTATCTCAGGACAGAACTGCCTAAGATTTTCAAAAGGGAGAGCCAAAGAATGTCACTGCCAAAAGGGACCTTTGAGCAGTGAGGCCCTTGAGGCCCAGAGGTCAGAGAGGCTTTGAAAGTGAGTCAGGACTCCAAGTTAACCTCTCCAGCCCACCCGGCAGAATCCTCACTTGCCTCAGATTGCAGGCCAGCAACACCGACACCTACTGTCATCAGCAGAGTCACTGATCAATCTGGGTTTTACACCCACGAGTGCTCAGTAAGTATATACAGAATCAATCATTAGCGTTCCAAATAGGCAACTTCTTGAGGTGGTAGTATCTGTTTTGATATTTTCTACTACTCTTTTAATTTGCTCAAAAGGCACGACTCTCTTATCTTCTGATCTTTGTTCACATGCTAAATATCGTCTGAGCATGTACCCAGTGCTAGGGTTGGTACTGGGACCATCTCTGGGTCCAGGGAAGGGTGGGTACCCAGCATACAAGAAGTAGCTCGGCCACAGGTGATGGGCCAGGTTCTCTCACACCCAATCTCCATTCACCAGCTGCTTTACTTTAGGTAAGGACTACCTTCTCTATGGCTTAGTCCCTTAATGGAGAGATCAATAAGACTTCTTTCAGAGGATGGTCATGAGGGTAAATATTTGTGGTAACTCATGTAAAGAGCTTACACACACTCAATGCCCATCAGCTATTACTGCTGTCCTTGTTTATATTCCTTCACCCCAAGGCTGTAGGCACTCAAAGTCTCCTCCTCCCTCTGGGGGAACAATAGTACATTCCCAGTCCTTACAAAGGAGGTGCTAGTGAAACTCTCAGTAGACTCAAATGTCCTACACAGAGCAAAGATTTAACCAAGGCAAAAAAGAAAGGAGGTGTGAATTTATCCCTCCAATATTTCACACCTTTCGAGCATAAGAAAAACACAGAGCAGAAGGGACTGAGTGATAGCTGATGTGACTGCCTCTGCCAGGCTGGCAGCCAGTCCTCACCCCAGTAGCTCTCTGCTCAGCCAGTGGCTGCTGCACAGGGAAAGTGGCATTTGGCTTCTCCTAATTGTGGACACTCAGGAGGAAGGGAACATCTCCCCAAATGGCTACTGACTAAGTTGTGTCTTCTTTAATTCAGTTAACAAGCATGTACTAAGCACCTTCTTGTCAGGGTTTTTTAAACTCTCTTGCACAGTCTGGTGAAGGTGGGTCCCTTCTTAGAACAGTGGATCAAATACATAGAGCTAGGATTAGAAAAGAAACCCAATTATATTGAAATAGTCATGAAAACATTAAAGAACAATTTATAATACACTGACGTGTGTGCTTCTAACAATCACTCTGATTTCAAAGTGGTAATGAGCATGAATGCTATTTTGAGATAGCTACAACTATTACAATGTGATATGAAAATATCTGACTTCCCCTGGTAACAGACTGATAGGTACTATGAATACTACTGTGGTTTCCAAACTATATCCATAATGGAAGGATATGCTAAATATCAGACACTGAAAATAAAGATGATTTCCTGCTGCCCCAGTTCACCAACCCCTGAATTCTATCCATGGAACCCTTGGAGATCCATGGGATCCAGGTTAAAAACCCCCACTTATTTGAAAGGCAGTGAACTAAGGAAAAGCAATAGAGATGTGGCCATAAAAATGACAGCCAGGATCTCAAGAACCTCAGTGGGGAGGAAGGGAACCATCTGTAAACATTCACTAATATCTGCCATGGGCAAACAGGCAGAATTATGGGATTTATACACTCACCATTACATTCTTACATTATTCTTACATTACCACACTTGAATGACACTTAGATCATGCTGGTTAAACTTGGGAAGGGGGGAGGAAGTTTCCCACTTTCAAAAGTAGCAGTAGCTACTGAAGGCTTGCAGGCACCATCAGCCCATTTTTAGGGAGAGCGAGTGAAGGCTCCCAGAGACAAACTGACTCTTGCCCAAGATCTAGTAGGTACTTGGGTGGTAGAGCTGGATTCACTCCTGGATCCATCAGCCCAGAATGTCTGCTGAGGGCAGCAGGCTGGCTGGGAACCGGGTGTCCTCTCTGCTAACTGCACTGCGGGCTGCTCTGATCTGGCTCTCAGGCTTTCCTGACATGCCTAAAAAGCCGAATCATTCTCTGAGACCTTGCCCAGGGTTGGCTGCACTCACCCCCTGAGGTCTGCGATGAGGATCTGCCCTCCGTTGCGTACATCGAAGATTTTGACAGACCTGTCTGATGAGCAGGTTGCCAGGCGGGTGCCATAGTAGTCCATCTGGGCATCATGCTGCAAAGGGAGGACAGCTCAGGAAGCCTGCAGGCTGGGGGGTGGGGGGTGGTCACCAGGACAGAGAATCTAGTTTGGACCAGAATCTACCTGAAATGAATCTAACCTCAAAGAATCATCACTATCAGGCAGGAAGCTAGCATATCAACATTCTCACTTCTCTGACATGCAATATCTTTCTGAAAGGGACAAGACAAACCACATCCAGCTACTTTTAGACCCTTTATATACACGGGGAAGTCCTTTCCCATCCTGTTCTGTAGGTAGGTATAGGAGAAGAAAAGCTGGTTTAGCTCCCTTCTTCCATAGCCCCTCCTTACCCCGCCCCCTGCCCGTGTTCTGAGGCTCTGTAAGCTATTGGGGATGACACCTGGAGATTCAGCTCGGCCCAGAACCAAGGGCTAATGCTGAGCCAAAGGAGCAGGCCTCTGACTGCCTGTAGGCACCCATCAGGTACTCCATGATGCACATCTGGCCTAGACACAGAGTTCCATTCAGACACTGGGCTCCTTCCTCCACTCATGGCCCTGGATCCTTTGTGGACCTTGGTTCCTGGGTTTCCACTTCACCTTTTTCTCTAGTAGTGTGCCTAGCACCCCAGACTGTCCATGCATGCCTTAAGTGTCGCTGGTCCCACCACTGATAAATCGATTTCCACAATGCTGACTGGCTATCCAGACCCAGGGATGGCCTCTGCCTACAGCTCGTCGCTCCAGGGTGATGGCTCCTCTGAGTTGCTATGCCTGCTGTCCTGCTGTTTGCTGGCTCTTCCTAAATCAACAGATGGCATGTTCTTCAGCTTTCCCACCTTGGGGGTTTCAAGAACTATTAGCTGTCTCTCTTGTGGTCATCAGGAACAATCATACCCTTTCAAAGGAAGCAGTCATTCCATTTGCTTCAACATTCCTTCCTCACCTCCCTGAGGAAAAACCCTGATTTTTCTTTGTAAGTCAATCCTCTTGACTAGTACTGGTACAGATCTTCTCTGTAAATGTATTTTGGAAGCACTTCTATAGAGTGCTATCACACACTTTGGGAGGAAGTAGGGCACAGCACCTAACAGATTTAAATCCTGTCTACTCAGCTTATCTGCTGTGCAACCTTGGAAAAATTACCTAGTCTCCTTGAACCTCAGTTTCTTTATCTTTAAATGGGGCTAAGAATGGCATCTGCTTCAAGGGTTGTTATGAAGGTTACATGAGATAATGAATGAAAAGTATTTAGCATGGGATCTGACACTTAGTGAGCATCCAGACATTAGTTATTATTACCTTGCCTTATCTGTTCCTCAAATCAAACCCACACAAGCAAGTAGCACATCCATTATTTTCCCCATTTTAACTATGAGGAAATCAAGGCTGGCTGAGAAGAGTCAAGAGGTTCCCTAAGGAGTCTTAGATTGGATCTTCTTACTGATGGTGCCACACTGTCTCCAAAGAGGTGTGATCTTACAGCTAGACCACACGTGGCTGCATCCAGGGAACACATACAACTCTGAGGCCAGACAGCCTCTCAGAAGCCCTAAAGCAACCACTGGTGGGCAGGAACCCTGGGAGGAAATGCTATAAGCTGACTGACCTGGGCCTTGCTCAAAGGCTGCTTGGACTGCTTGGCCCTGCATGAAGCAGAGTTTGCATCTTTGCTGTGGGAGACTTTAACCTCTGAACCTTCTCCCACAGCCCTGTCTTCTTACACTGCGCCCTGTGTTTGCCTCTAGGAAACACCCTGAGTTAATGACTTCTGGTCCAAAGGGCCTTGTCTGGCACCTCTGTCTGTGGTGGTTGTACTGAGATATGCCTTGGGCTTTTTGCCAAGCCTGCCCCCTGCCTTGATACTGAGTCATCTTCCTACTCTCTCTTCTTTCAATCCCATTTTCAATGGGGCTAAGAAGTGACAGTAGGAGGAAGACAGGTGGAGAGACTGTTTTCAAACCTCTGTACCTACTCAGCCTCCATCCCAAACCAGGTTACACTGTTGGCCAAAAGACTTAAGGCCTTGAGCTACAAACCAGTCCCAGGTTCCTCCCACAAAGAATGACCAGACTGCCACAGCCCTGCTAACTCAGAAGGCACTGCTAGGAGACTGACTATATCCCCAAGGCTAGTCTGACTGGCAAAGGCTGCAAGGCCACACTGGATTCATGAATGCTTCCCTCCCACAGAAATGCCCATATTCTCAGCCTGTGAGGGAGGGCTAAAAGAATACTTACAATCATGTCCTCATGTGAGGTGTCCACAGTATTAATTACTGACACCTAGAATCAAAGATGACATTGGTAAATGAACTGATGGCAGTTAGAATGCAATCATCTTATTAAACCCACCGATGATTTTTAAAGTTCTTGACTTCATTCATTCATTCATTCAGTAAACATTCACTCGAGTACCTTCCTTTTGTGAAGCACTGTGCCAGGAGCTGGAGATACAGATACAAACAACAGGTACTTCTTGCCTCTGAAAAGCCTGCACACAAGTAACCCTAACATGGCAAGGCAAATACTTTAATGGTGGTTTACATGTGCTATAGCAGCCTGAAGGGCTGGCGGTGTTGGACACAAACTTGGGATTTAGATAAGGAATTTGCCAGGTGGTACAGGGAAAGAAGGTACAGTCCAAGCAGAAGATATAACATGAGCAAAGAGGGGAGATGGCAAACAGTCCTGGCTACCTTTTCGGGCGAAGAGACGCCGAGTGAGTAATGACTGGTGCTCTCTTCCTTTCTGACAGAGCCTCTAATGTTTCAGGCATTTTTTTGCATAATTAGGTTAATACCCAAGACATGGAGAATTTATTCAAGTTTCCCTTGAGGCTGCTCCCTGGTCCACAGCCTGTGACAGATCCTAGACTGTCTATCGGTTTCTAGGGCTGAGAAGCTTGTAGGCCTGGAACACAGCTGCCAGGGACATCACCTTTCTAACCATTCTTCGAGGTCCAGCTCAAATTATGCCCCCATCTTGAAGATTCCCAGATCCCCCAACTGGCTGTACTACTCTGAATATCTTCAGGCCCGGCCGGGCGTGGCTCAGAGGTTGAGCATCGACCTAGGATCCAGGCGATTGGGGTTCAATTCCCAGTCAGGGCACATGCCTGGGTTGCAGGCTCGATCCCCAGTTGGGGGTGTGCAGGATGCAGCCAATCAATGACTCTCTCATCATTGATGTTTCTCTCTCTCTCTTCCTCTCCTTTCCTCTCTCTGAAATCAATAAAAATATAAAAAAAAGAGAAGAAAAGAATATCTTCAGTACTAAAATGTCTACAACACTTTACGCTGTTTCTTCTCTCAACTAGAAGGCATGCTCCCTGGAGCTAGGGTCTGTGTTGTCTGCAATTTTGAATCCTCTCAAATCATCCAGCACAGTGCTCTGCAACCAGAAGGAACTCAATCACTATTTGCTGAATGAATAACTATGAATAAAATGAACAGTTTTACTTGACTCAACCACTACTCTCTTAAAACTCGTGGGATAGAAAAGAACTGAAAAGGGTGCAGTTTGGATCTAGTATTTCTTACCATTTCCCCCATTTCATCTTTGCCCAGCACAAGCCCTGCAGGTATAAAGTCTGACCTGACTTTTCAGAAAGGTGGACACTGGAAGGGGATGGCTGTAAAGCAGTGCAAAAGGTACACATTAAGGAAGCATAGGCTCTTTTATCAATTCCAGAGTCCCTAAAAAACTGGGCCCCAAGGTCTGCAAAGGCAAGTAAGGAAGGTAAAAAGAAGAGTCTCTTACGTGGGCCAAGCTATCCAAGTTAGCAAGTGCTTTCACATGTGTACTGGGAAGGACGAAAGGCGGAGTTAATCAGAGTTGTCTGACAGACTAAGGAACCAAAGAAACCCAGAAGAGAAAGTACTAAAGTTACAGAGCTAGTTAAAGGTGGAGCTGGGAAAAGAGCTCCACCTGCTAACTCGCAGCCCACAAAACATCCCACTCCACTAGGCTGTGTATCTAGAACATAAAGTAGTTGTTACACTGAATTCCCTAAATCAATGGCTGAGGGCTAAGTAAAGCCAGGAAGAAAGTTTACTGGTCGTTTCATACCAGGTCACCAAAGGACCTTAGAGATAACTAGCATTTATTTACTTAAAAATTTTTTATTTTGGTTAATCCTCACCTGAGGATATTTTTTCCATTGATTTTTAGAGAGAGTGGAAGGGAAGGAGGGAGACATGGATGCAAGAGAGACACATCGACTGGCTGCCTCCCACACAAACCCCAACAGGGGCCTGGGATTGAACCTGCAACCCAGGCTCGTGCCCTAGACCGGGAATCTAACCTGCGACCCTTTGGTGCCCTGGCCAATGCTCTAACCACTGAGTGACACCAGCCAGGTCACCAGTATTTATTTTGAACCATTCTCACCACTAGTTATTCCAAACAAGTGCTTTTTTTTTTTTTTTTTAAATCTCCTTTAAAAACAAGTTCTTCTGAGAACCTAAGGTAGTTTGGTCCTTGTTAAGGAGAAAGTGGCAGCCCTCAAAACATATCAGCTTTTCAGAATCAGTTAATGAGTTAAAAATTCACTTAGAAAGAGCTGACTGTCAGGGCACAGGAGTCACCAGTTCTCAGCAGCTGAAGAATCAGAGGCCAAGAGATGAGTAATTTAAAACCTAGCCCTCATGCAGAGCAAGAACTAAACTCAGTGTCCTACACCTGGGTTCACCCAGGTTTCCTCAGAACTCCAGGCACATACATGTTCCTGAGAGCACTGGTTCACTGAACCCCCCACTCTGTGCCAGGCTCAGGCTAGATGCTTTCATCCATTAGCTCCCATTCAGTCATTCACTCAATGAGTACGCGTGGAGTGAATGTACACGGTGGATTCCACAGATTTAAAAAACGGAGCCCCTGCCCTCAGAGACTTACTCAGTTCATGCTTACATTAGTTTCCTGAAGTGTCCATGAAACCTGGGGGCCCTACCCCTAGCCACTGTTCCACACACATCACTCAGGAATGGTTAAAAGCGTTCGAATCTCAGCTCTGCCACCTACGAGCTGTGCGAGAGGCTCCCTCATTTGTAAAGTGTCGGTAACAGCACCTACTTTACTGTAAGGGCTGTTAGGAGACTGAGATTATGAACAACGCTTGACATTTACTAAGAGCTCAGGATACAGTGGTTCCTACAACGTTCCCGGTTTTGTTTTCAACTGTTGGGGGAAGGTACGGGAAGGAAGGAGTGAAAGGCGCGGCGGTGGCGCGGCCCGCAGAGTTCCGGGAGGTTCCTCGACCTCCCCCGGCGAAAGGTGCCGCGAGGCAGGGCCGGAGCTCCCCAAACCTCGAGGCGGTGCAGGAAAGCTGAACGGCCCCAGCCCGGGGCTTGAAACTAGAACGGTCGAGGGGCCCCGGACGGCCGCGACCACGGCGGGAACCCCGCTCGGCGTCCCCGGCCCTAACACTCACCATGGCTGCAGCGGCGGCGGCGGCGGCTCCCAGCTCGGACGTGGCAGCTCCCGGTGGCGCCTCCGACAGCTCACTTCCGGCGCCGGGCTGGCCGGCCGGGCTGTTGTGCAGGAGCTCCGGGCAGCAACGTGCTCCGCTCGCACAAAGGTTCCGTGACTTGCAGCAGCAGCAGCGGCGCCGCACCGTCCGCCGGGCCCTCCCCTCTCCAGCAGGAGCGCCCGAGGCCCGCAGCGGCGCCCTGGTTTTCCAGGCTTTTGGTATCTGAAGCTCTAGCCGGTCGTCTCTCCTGACCAACCCGTTTCCCCTCTGAGATCCTTACGTGAAAGAAAGGATTCATAACTACAGCTTCACTTGTTACCCTGAGGTTCTGGGTGCGACCTGCCATATGATGAACGCTGACGGAATGATCAATTTTTGGGGTAGTGGATAGACTGGTCCTAGTGCTTCCTTGTTAGTCCCACCTCAGGACCCAAGGCTGGGACAAGGCTAGGGGAATGCCCCCTACTAGAAGCTGAGCCCTCTCGCTCTGCCTTCTCCAAGCCATGGGACCCAAACTCCCCCTTCCCCACAGTTCTGGGATCCGGTGAGTCTGGCCCATCAGGTAGATCCCCTCAGCAAAGAGGAATCTCAGGCAGGCTTCTGCAGCTAGAGCTCAGGATGCAACCCTCAGTGTTCCCAAGCCTCAGGTCCCTGGTTTCCCACAAGCACACTGAGAATGCTGCACTCTGGACAGAGCCTGGGGCTCCCCTCAGGTCTAGCAGCAGAGAGGCAG
The DNA here is from genome assembly GCF_054644295.1 of Miniopterus natalensis. Lineage (NCBI taxonomy): Eukaryota > Metazoa > Chordata > Mammalia > Chiroptera > Miniopteridae > Miniopterus > Miniopterus natalensis. The sequence goes on along the minus strand of NC_142095.1, from coordinate 32,572,003 downwards.
GGCCCTTCTTGGCAAGGAGTTTAGTGACTTAGGGTGGAGCCTAGGCACCCCTTGGTAAGTCACACTCAGTTTCTTGTCCTATAACCCTAGCTGGAGATGGTCACTACTGGAGGGGAGATGTTAAGTCTCAGAAAGTGTGGAAGAACCCAGCTCATGTGGCTCGGCGGTTTAGAGTTGACTTATGAACCAGGAGGTCATGGTTCTATTCAGGTCAGGGCACATGCCCCAGTTGTGGGGTTGCGGGCTCCATCCCCAGTAGGGGGCGTCCAGAAGCCAATGGATCAATGACTCATCATTGATGTTTCTCTCTCTCCCTCTTCTCTCTCTGAAATCAATAAAAACATATTTTTTTAAAGAAAGAAAGAAAGTGTGAAAGACCCAGACCATTAAGGAGTTTGGAAAGGGCCCAGGGGAGCGGGTTTTACAGAATTCAGGGCTGGGCCTCTAGGCAGCAACCCACCCTCTCACCCCCACCCCAGCTTTCAAGACTCCTCATTTCTGCCTGGCTGGGCGTGGCTCAGTAGTTGAGCATTGACCTAGGATCGAGGTTCGATTCCCAGTCAGGGCACATGCCCTGGTTGCGGGCACGATCCCCAGTCGAGGACGTGCAGGAGGCAGCCGATCAATGACTTTCTCATCATTGATGTTTCAACTCTCTCTCTCGCCCTTCCTCGCTCTGAAAGCAATAAAGCTATGTTAAAAAAAAAAAAGAGTCTTCATTTCTCTTTATTTTCCTCTAATGGAGAAATACTGCAGGGGTGTGAGGGGGTAGTGCTTAAGGTGGAGAAGGGAACAAAGGGGGCAGGGCTCTTGGGCTTCCTGTTTTTCAAGGGACAGGCCCTGGCCTTGGATCTGTACTTGTTGCACCACTGATCCTCTGGGTGATAAGGTCATATCCTTCCCTCTGAACCTTGATTTCCTTGAGTGGAAAATGGGAACAATAGCATATTAGATGTAATACAAATATAATGCATGGGGCATAGTTGTTATTAAAAGAATTCCCTGGTGTAGTCGCTGAAGCTGGAGAGATTGGGGATTTAGGACAATCAATGCGACTGTATCTCCTACTTACTTGGTGGGCACACCGTTTCTCTCTCCCAGCTGCTGTCTCCTCTTCTGTTAACTGGGTATTACAATAATACCTCCTTTGAAAGGTGATGTTGGGATTAAATGGACCCTGTGTGTGAAACTGTTTGGAAGTTGAATGGGCCTATGGTGCTTGATCTGGGGATCTGTTCTCCCCGAGAAGAGCCCGAATTTAGTGCATGTGTATGGTGTGTGTATGTGCAACCCTCAACCTTTGGACCAACATTGGGATTTAGGGTGCCAGGATCCCCTCCGTATCCCTCCCAGGAAGGGGCTGCCAACTACATCTTTTGTCCATATCTTCCATTGCCTCACGCTGGTTTATACCAGACCCCACATCAGGCCATTCTTAGCTTTCCCCAGTTTGTGCCCCTGCCTCCCACAGCCTCTGCCCCCTGAATCTCTCTCTTCCTACTCCTCCCTCCTTAAGCCTCTTTACCCAAAGTCTTGCTGTCTGAGACCGTCAGCTGCTCCCCATGGAAGGTTAATGACTCATGGCAGGATAAACTTGTCTCCCTCAAATGGTGGATGTTTGAAAGGTGTGACCTGCTGGAAGGAGAGAGACCACCCACTGAGCTGTGCGCCCTTAGGAAAAGTGCCTTCCCCTCCCAGGGACTCAGTTTCCCCGAGTTCCGATCCACGAGGGCGGGGACCCAGCTGTCTTTCGGAAAAAGGCCTTGTGATGTGTACGGTGTCTGCGTTTCCACGTGTGCATTTATTGTTATTGCTCAGTATAGTGTTGAAAAGGCAGACAAATCCCATTAATTACAAAAAGCACAAGCCAGAGATACAGAGAAATAAAGAGTGTACAATAAGAGCACAGTCACTTCCCAGCCCCGATTGTCCCAGAGCCCCCACAGAGCCTGGGCAGCTTGTGGAAGCTGGAGGCGGCACCATTTCCTCGCTACTCTGTTATAAAATATGTGCACACAAGAGTTAGCAAAGTGCGGCCACCCCCCGAGAGGAAAGGTTCGGAGGGAGAGCACCACAGGCATTACAAAACAGACTTAGGGGGCTGAGAAGGGCAGTCCCAAAGCAGTCTCAAGGACCTTGTTTCTGGTGCAGCGGGTGATGGCTGATTCCCAGGGCCTAGGATCCCCCTCCCCACACCTGGCAAATAGGATCTCTACATCAGATCAGGAGAGCTTGCTTTGGAACTTGGGAAGGACCTGGGGATTTTCTGCTGTTGTCTGATTTAGGCCTTGGCTCTGGAAGACGCAAAAGCCTTCAGGAAATGCACCCTCTCCACTCTGATCTTCCCATGGTGGGGTCTTGGACAGTATGGAGAGAGTTTTGGATGGGAGGTGTGTCACAATGAGCCCAGCTGACAGCCTCCTGTAAGTAGAGCAAGAACAGTAGGGGTAGTCAGGGTGGTGAGAAGGTCCAGGCAAGAAACTGCTGCATCCCAAAGGACATATCACACAGCTGGTGGAAACTTCGAATAAAGAGCGAAAAAAGCAGCTTGGGAAAGGGAGGCAGAAAGAAACATTTCTCCATGAGGGATAATTAGAAATACATACCACTGGGCCATGAATTTAGGTAGCCCCAGGTCTGGGAGAGACCCCTCTTTCTTGTCTGGACCAGGCAGATGAAAGGTCCACCATAGCACAACCAAGGTGGGTGACTTTGGGCCCCAAACTCGGATTCGGGGAGGGGTTGGCGGCCTCTCCTAAGGACACCCTGGCTTAGGGAACAAGTGAGGGTATGAAATGAATATTGGGCTTCCCTTAAGATTCAGGATGTCCTTTTTGTTTCTCCTTACAGGATACTCTATTTAGTGACCCTGAGTGGACAGCACTTACAATGGTAGGAAGATGTTTGCACACAGAATGACAGGGCCCAGTATTTGAGGTGGGTAGAGGACTTGCAAGATTTTAAAGTTTACTGGGAAGAATAGACATGAGAGAGTAACCAGGGAATTTTGTTAAAAAAAGATTGAAGAGTACTTATCCTACCACATAATAAAACATTATACAAAGCAACAATAATTAAAATTGTATGGCTGGTGCCAGATACGACACCCAGAAAGGGACTAGAAGATAAATTCCAGAAACAGACCCAAGTCTATCTCAGCTATCAGTGTGTGGTAAAGGTGACAATTCAACATGGTTGGGGAAAAGAGTGGCTACTCACTAACTGGGATACCCAGGATAAGACATGTCCAGAGACCTCGTACCATTGCAGTCACTGCCATGGGTCTGGTCTCAGAAGCAGGGCAGCCTCCCTCTTGCCAACTCCATGTCTACTTGGGACAAGGGGGCAAGGGGCCATGGTGAGGGGTTGGTGGGAGCAATTAAGGCTGCTTCTGAGTTAGGGAAAGCGCTGCCTGAATTGCAAGGGAACTCCTTGGTTTCCTCCCTGCCCACATCCAAAGGTGGGTGATTCTACAGCCCCAGGGGTCATTGAATGGGCCACCCCTCTGCTCCTCTCTCATTTGTAGGGGGAAAGAAGTTGGTGAGCTTAGGCCTTAGAACTGAATCCTCCTGGAGCCTTTGTCCAGAGGACAGAAAAGAAGCAAAGTGGAAATATATATTTACTATGTTCTGTTTGATGTTGTTTTTTGCCTTTTTTTTTTTAAAACCACAGACATTTCAGAACCACAGTGCAGGTGTAAGAAGAGTCAGCAATTGAAAGCATTGCATAGTATTAAATGAACAGAGACGGTGAGTTCTTTATTTACAATTATTGTCTAGATAAAAAAATTCATAAAAACAGATGAATGGTCATAAATTATTTACCCCCTAATGGGGTGAACTGCCAAACGTACCCCATGCTGCTAGATATAGGACACAGAGTGCAAGCTTTATGTACTACAGTGAGTTTTGACAAACCAATCATTTCCTGTGTGTGTGGGTGTGTGTGCAAGTGTCAGAGTGAGGGTGTGTGCGTGTGTGTGCGTGTGTGTGTGTGTGTGTGTGAGCATCCATCATTCCTGACAAGAAAAGACCAACACTAATGCAGGGCATTCTTGGTAGCTTCCATCTCTCCCTGTTCCCCAAGCTATGTTCCACTTGGAGAAACCCCTCCTGTTTCCCTTGCGTCCTGGTTCCAAATAAACAGGGAGCATGGTGTGCTAGGGCAACTTCCCCCGTGTCACGGAATGAGGTCAGGGACACAAGATTGGAACAAAGAAGTGGGGAGATGGAAAACTTTGAGAAAGGAAACTACAAAACCCCCATGTTCCAAGGCTGCCCCATGTTTTCAGTGTGCAGGTCTTTCCTTTCTTGGCAGGCAGGAGAGCAGTGGGCTGGCTTTTGGTGGTGGTGTATTGGAATCCAATAAGCCTATGTGAGGGCTGGTCACCCCTTTGGGGATGCAGTTTCCTCTGCTGAGTACATTCAAGAGATATTTCTTCACGACATTCAGGCGATGCTCTTGCGCAAAGAAGGTCCTCCTTCCAGGAAGATTTTGTCAGGTGGGATGGGCTGACTTGGGATCCCAAACCCTCAGGTTTCTCCACAGCCATCCAGATGTAGGCCCTCCCAGCTGACTATGGCTCTTTTCCCGAGTGGCTCTCATCTTGTGTGTGGAAGAATTCTCTGGGCCTGGAGAAGGGAAGGGGCCAGGCTGATGCAGAGCAGCTGTGGGAAGGGTCAGGGTGAGGACTGAGTTTCACAAGCGAGGCGGAAGGTGTTTGGTTTTCCTTGAAGCATGGGACGTCATCGATCATGGTATTCAAAATGTCTTTTGCACTGTACAAGTTTATGGAAAAAGATCGTATGCTGAAAAGTCTCAAAGCAAACTTTGTATTAAATACAAAAGTTCTTTTATGAAAAAAGCTGATACCCACAAAGTGCTTAGCAGTTAAGAGGCTGACATACAATTAAATAAGCTCTTATTAAGTGGGATTACTAGTGCTGTAATTGTCTCGAGGGAAAAATAACCTCCTTTTCTCACCTGTGATACTGTAGGGTTTCAGAATGGCTTTCTGTAGGGAAAGCAAGACTTGCTGTTAAAAGGCTACAGTATATATATTGCGACTATAGGAAGACAATTTGGTTTAAAAATCACACTGAATACATCTCAATATACACATCATAAGGTTTGTTCGGATCTAAATAGTGCAGAGAAAAAGGCTATTCTTCTTCAAAAATAAAAATAAAAGCAGCAAGCCATAATGATCCTCATCTGATACGCCAACAGCTCGTATGCTGCAATTAATAATGAAACAAACCTCTGAATTACTAACTAAAAAAAAAAAAAAAAAATCAACACAATAGCATTTATAATATTGCAACACTACCTCGGTCTCTATACAGACAGTGCCACAGAGAACCTCTTTTTGAAATGCTCCTGGTAAACCCAAGCGAGTTTCATTGAGAGAAAAGTCTTCAACAAGTCCTTTGCGAATGTGTCACCCTCGGGGGGGACGGCCACTGGCGCCGCGAGCCGGGAAGCCTTCTCTCTCCTCTCCCTTCGTCTACGGAGCGCGAGCCGGTGTTAAAGCCCTCAGGATGGATACTTGGTGACATCTGGCTCCTGCCTGCGCCTCCTGTGGTAGTGACATTATTGAACGGAAGTAGCAGGCAAAAATCAGAGCATGGCTATTGTAAAACATCAAGGATGCAATCCAGGGAAGTGTCTGTTGGGCTGAGCTGTTTTTACAGCATCTCAGCCACCAGTGTTCTTAAACCATACAAATAGCCAAAGACATTATCTACAGGTTTGTAAACAAATTACATTCTTCTTTTAGGACATAAATAAGTTAAAATAGAGCAATTTAAGCGGAAACAAGGCAACATGCCGGCAAAGAAATTTTATATATCCATGTATATATATTTATATATATATATATATATCTACCTATCTATATGGACGTATACAGCCTTGAATAAGTATACGTTGATATAGATATAAAGAAATGGATATAACCTTGTGAGTGTCTATGAAGTTCTTCGGTTCCATTGGTGCAAATCTACTAGGCGAGTTAAGCTCTGCAACTTCAAAAAGTTGTTAAATTAACCTATACAACTGAGACCATGCTTTGCAAGCATTTCAAAAACTCACAGACCAGTGGATTGGATAGTCTCAGAAAAGAGTCTGTTTGCAGTTCCCGCCTAAGAAAAAAAACCAAAAAACCCTCCCCCAACCCCCAAAACCAAACAAGGGGAGGACTGGAAGTGTACAGTACATTCATGCAGGGACATGGCGGCTGGGCGGGTGCATGGCTGGTCCACGTGTGGGCGGGAGCCCCAGGGGCTTGTTCTGGGAAAACCGCTCACTCCCGCAAGCCCCGAGGGGACCCCGCCCCTTGCCTCAAAGTGAAAAGAGTTCAAACAGCATCGCAGCCAGAAAAAGGGTCTGTTGGGTGGAAATGTCGGTTTTCTCGCCAGTATTTGGTTTCCTGTTGCTCGTTGCTGCTTGAGTGACTTGGGTGCCTGGATGGATGGGTGCCCGGGAGGTGGGTGGCGGTGGGGTCCTCGGCTAAAGCGACGTCTCCAGGCTGTGGATGGGGCTCCCTGGACTTGAAGAGGTAGCTGATTTGCTCGTGTCAGTCGTCAGGTTGATCCCGCTGTCGATGGCGCTGTTGTTTTTGTTGAGCGATGACGGCGGGCTCGAGTTCTGCTTGAGCGCGGCATCTTCTTCCAGGTCGGTGTCGTCGATGAGGGGGATGTGGGGCTGTGAATCTTCGATCCGGAATTCAGGATGAGCCATGAAGTTATGGATGGAGGTTCGAGACTCAGGCTTTTCTAGACCTTCGTAGAGAGAGCTACGGAACGCCTTCACGACGCGGATCTGCAAGGGAAGCACAGGGGTGAGAAGCGGTGCCCTGGTGCGTGTGCACGTGCGTGTGCATGTGTGGGCCAAGCTCTGGGGGGCTTGGAGGAGGGTCAGGTGGGAGAGGGGTTAGGGCACAGCAGGTGGCCGGAATCCACAGTCTCTGGGTGTTATGAGCATGGACAGGAGAGGGAAGGCTGGAAGAGGGGCTCAGGTTATATGCGTCCATGAGGTTTTTAACATTGCTTTGGTTTTGGTCGAAACTACGATATTAGGACAGGAGGAGTCAAGCCCCATCAGAGGTGATGGGAACAGTGGTCAGAGGAAGCACAGTCCACTCCGCAGGCACCCAGACCCAGGGAGAGACTGAGCCCTGTGAACTTTAAAGCAGGGTCCACCATGCGGAAGGGGAATGGGCCAGGTGGGAACGGAATAGGAAGGAGGAGAGGCTATTTTTTAAAAAAATTAATCTTAAAAAAACCACACGCAGTTAAGAAACCATCCCACATGGAACAGATAACATGTCGCAAACAGAAAAGGAACAGAAAGGAGAGACAGATGGATGAACAGGGATGAGAGAAGACACACGAGGGCCAAACAGAGAACAGGAACATCAAACCGGAGGCAGCAAAGCAAACCGAAGCCAACTCAGGGCTTTCTGGGGTGCAGAGCAGAGGCAGCCAGAAAGCACGAAGGAGCCGGCGGGCCGACGACATTCGGGAGCGGGAGCATGCCACGGTGGGGGTCGGGAACCACACAGCACACAGACAGACACACGCTGCACTTGGAAGCCTGGACAATGTGAACGGAGGTCGTTTGTACCCAACGTTTCTTTCCTTCATGCATTTGGGAGGTAAACACTCGAGTATTGACTCAAAGCCCTGGCCAGCCATTGGACTTGGCTTTGGGGTCCCTTATTTCCTGGGGTATTTGATTTATTTGTGCTTTGAAAATACAAAACCAAAAAATGAGGCCAGAATCAGATGGTCAAACCCAGCCCTGGGTGGAACCCTAAGGGGGTGTGGAACTGAGCTCAATCTAGCAAGTTCTTTCATTTTCTGTGTCTCAGCTGGAAACTGTGGTTCTCCGAAGAATGAAGAAGGTGGGGCATTGCATCCTCTGGGCTAGTGGAAAGAGAACTGGCCTTGGAGTCTGAGTCCTGGCTCTGTCACTTCTGGTCCTGTGACAGTGGGTGAGCCACACGCCCTCACTGGCCATCCTCTGTCCTGTCTTGGAGGGTGCAGAGGAACAGGACCCTCACTTTGAAGGGATGGGTCCCTCTGTTGGACTCCCAGGAGCGGGAGCCATAACTGTTATCTCAAGGGACTGAGGGGACTCGGGACAAAGGTGCTTCCTTTTCTTTTCCCAGCCCCCCCTCACAGTGGAGCCAGTGGCGGGGGATTGGGGGTGGGGACAAGGCGGCAGCATTGCCTCCAAGGAGCAGAGCCTCAGCCAAGGGGGTTGTGGTCCTGAGGGGACCCTACTTGGCCTTCTCTGCAGAGCAGTGGCTGCTCCCACACCACAGGCCTGTGAAGGGCAGAGGACAGGACAAGGCCCTCGCAGGCCCAGGATTTGTGGAGCTCTCAGTAAACCCAGGGGCAGCTCGTTGGTGGGGCACAGGTAGAGAAAGCCTGTCCATGAAAATAAATTTTCTTGAAGTCTATGGCTGACAGTTTTAAGTGTTATAGCTCAGGGTTTACTATTTCAGAGGGGAGTCTTCCTAGAGCACATCATATGCTCCTCTGCCTTTTAATTTAGAGTACACAGGGAAGAATTGAACGGTGTCAAGAATCTTTTTGGTCTTGTATAAGATCCCACAGTTTTGATTTTTTAAAAAAAGTTCTTCTCCTTTGGCCCGGCCAGTGTGGCTCAATGGATTGAGCGTTGTCCCATGCACCAAGAGGTGGCTGGTTCCAATCCCAGTCATGGCACACGCCAGGGTTGCAGGCTTGATCCCCACCAGGGGGCGTGCAGGAGGCAGCCGATCGATGGATGTTTCTCTCATCATCGATGTTGCTCTCTCCCTCTCCCTTCCTCTCTCTCTCAAAAGTCAATAAAAATATATTTATAATTTTTTTAAAAAAGTTCCTCTCCTTTGATATCTTTCCCTTGTCTTCTCAAAAGCATCTCTGTCCCTCTCCTTCTATGTGCTGTGGGCTGGGGACTCCAGGGAACCTTGCCTATTGGAATCGTGCTTTAAATAAGAGGCCTCAGGTGCTGAGTGAGGGCCAGCCAGACTCTGTGCATTAGTGCTGGCGCTCCGCGATGGCCATTTGGCTGCCTTGAGATGTCTTTCTCCCTAGTTTTTGTATCTGTGGCTCTGTAGAGGTTATTAAATATTCTGGTCTCCTGATAAGCCATTACACCCTCGATTAAGCGAAAATAACAAAAAAGGTGTTGCAGGCCTCAGTTTTCTTATCTTTAAAATGGGAATATTAATTATCATCGTAGCTGCTCAGTCTAGTGCCCAGAATGTTCTGAGGCAGAACTGTAATAAGATTCCAGCCGGAGCGCCTGGTGGAGGAGGAGGGATGGTGGCAGGACCCTGTCATGTGACTGACAACGCAGAGGGGACGACACACAATGAGATGCAGGCCCCTTACCCTCCCCCTGGCATGGAGACAACAGAAAGAATGAACTGCTCTGGACAAGACTGTGGGGACAAAACTTTTCGGGACACCCCGCCACGGCCATCTCAAGTCTCCACTTCGGTTCTCTCCGCGGCTGAAATGGAAAAAAATATGGGAAGAAAAAAAGCTCTTCCATCTCCCCTTCCTGCCTACCCTGAAGATGGGGTTTGTCGTACGAGCCGCACTGAGCGTGCGGTCGAGGGAAAGAGAGGTTTTAGGCGTTTTGGTTTCATCAGCACAAAGGGAGCGGGAGGGCTCTGAGGAAATGCAGAGGCCCTGGTCTGGGACGGTTCCACATACTCGAATGTTTACCCGGCTTCAAGGAAGCCAAGAGTCTGGGATTGATTCACATTCATTTCAGGCTCAAGGTTAAAGACTCACAACCTCTTTTAATTTCACTCTCTCTTGCTGAACTCTGTGTCCAGGGTTCTCTAGCCCTCTAGGGAAACAAACACATGGAATATTCAGAAAGCAGAGAGGTCTAGGGTCCCCCCTCCCCAGAAGCAAGCCATTTTTCTCGACAACCCAAGGCTGCACTAAACTAGTTACCAACATGCTAACGAGAGGTCCAGCTCTCTTTCCTTCCCTACACCCCCCACCCCCAAGAGATGCACACTCCTTGCCCTAGCCGTCCTCGGAACCCAGAGTCTGAAGGGGAAGTGGGAGTAGGACAGGCCTCTCTAGCAGGGGCAGTGTCCAGACAGTGGCTGGTCCTGGGGGTAGACGTCTGATGCTCGTGGCTTGGTTGGTTTGAAGGAGCAGGACTTTCACTGATGAACACAGAGCCTGCTACAAACTTGCTAAGTACAAAGCGGGCTTGAGATGGGTTAGGAATTGAGGGGAATAGGCAGAGGGGCTGTGCAGCTTGGCCTTAGATCAGAGAGCTGAATGCTGATCTGTCCTTGATCACCAGTGGGAAGGGGCCCTTCTCCCTACCCCTGCCAGCCTGGTGAGATTCAAGCAGAAAACAACTTCCCTGGGCTCTGGACCTCAGAGGATTGGCTCTTTTTTGCCGAATGAGGCTGTGGGTGTGGGTACTGGTTCCAGAAAGGAAATTCAACCTCTGTGGGCTCCAGGTCTGTGGGCTTGTCTGGGGGTGGTAGGAAAAATGAGGGACTCTGCAGTCAGATCTCTTGCCACTCGCTTGCTGTGTAATTTTGAGCAAGTCAGTCCACTTCTCTGAGCCTGTGTATTTCTTAATTAAATGGATGTATTGGCAGATCCTCCCTCCTCCTATTTCAGTTGAGGCATTTGTGAACTGGATGTAGGCAACTGCTTGGGAAGATGTGAGTGGGGCTCAAGTATAAGGCATTAGGGGTGTGTTATTAAGTTTCTGGGGGGGGTGGGGGGAAACAAACTCATTTTTGAGTAAGTCAGGAGAGGAAAGCAAGAGAGTAGACCAGAGTTCCCTCCTGAACATTCCAGATGCCAGTCTGATGGGACTGTCCTGACACTGCATACATTTGTTTACCTGGGGCCCTCCATCTCACAGAGGTGCTGGGAGACAGATGTGTGATGTGGTAGGGGACTCCTCACCCCAATGTCATGAGTCAGAACTCAGCCCAAGCATACACTGCCCTGCCCCTGGCCTTTGTAGCCAACTCTTGATAGCCCAGGGGACAGTGGGTGACTCCTGTCAGAGCATGCAGACCCTAGGTGTTTTTGACTCAGCCTGCACACGGCCACCCTTCTCTGCTGGAGAGCCCCCAGGAAGAGGACCCTGTTCAGAGGAGCAGGTGGCAGCTCACGGATTCACCTCGCCCCATCTTACTTCCCAGCTACCTGCTCCACACTTCCCATGGGAAGAAAGCCTTTGGCTTCTGAGGGGACCCTGCCTGGTGACTAGAGGGCCCTCAGAGTCCTGGGAGACCAGAGCATGTGACATTGCTAAAGAAATGATTTCAGCAAAAGAGGAACTAGGGGATATTTATTTAGAGTTTGCATTGTGACTGTGTTGAAACCACAGAGGTTGTGATCCCTTTGGAACCAGTACCCTGGGGGACAGTCAGGCTCTTTTTGAGACCATATGCCCAAGAAAGGAGCCAATAAGGGACCCAGGCTGGATTCTACAATAGAGCGTAGGAATGCAAGATTCTTAAGGAGGCATGATTCTAGGGGAGAGGCAAGGTGGTGGCTGGGGCAGGGAGTTGTGCCTGACCAGCCCCTTTGGGTCACTGAAAGAATGAAGGGTTAAGGCCTACAGGCTTCTTTTCAAAGGCTGTTCCAAAGTTGGGGTCTCTGTGGGATAAAGGGGAATCAATCTGGCCTGGAAGGAGATTGGCTTAGAGATGGGAAGTGAAGAGTAGGCAGAAATGGGCTTTTCTCTGAAGGAGAAGTGCTAAGGACTGCCTGTCCCAGGACCAGCCTTATTGAATGGTTTTATAAATGACAGGAGAAAAGATGAGAATTCACTCGCCAAGGTCTGAGATGACTGAGCTCTTTCTTCTGGACTGTGACTGCCAAGAGGAGGGTGATAAACCAAGGGAAGGCGTTCAAAGGCTGCGGGCAGGAATGCCAGGGAGGCTCTTTTGTGGCCGGTGCAAAGCACACGCTTTGAGAAGGAGACTGAGCCAAGATGGGACAAAGAACCGAGTGTGCACTCAGAAGCTAGACTTCTGGCGGTGAGACCGAGGCAGAGGGGTGCAGGTATCACCGGGAAGGGTGGCAGGAACCAAAGGGGAGGGGAGGCAGGATACCTCATGGAAATGTGACTCTGGACACTGTCTGCTCAAATACTTCGGCACTTCGCCATGGCTGGTTTGGCTCAGTGGTTAGAGTGCTGGCCCTCGGACCGAAGGGTTCCAGGTTCGATTCTAGCCCAGGGCACATACCTCGGTTGCAGGCTCTATCCCTGGCCCAGGTCAGGGTACATGGAGGAGGGAACCAATTGATGTGCCTCTCTTACATCGATGTTTCTCTCTCTCTCTCCCTCTCTCTCTCTCTCTCTCTCTCTCTTTCTCTCTCCCTTCCGTTCTCTCTGAAGAGCAATGGCAAAAATATGCTTGGGTGAAGATTAAAACAAAACAAAACAAAACATCTGCGCTTCACCTTGGCTAGTGTGGCCTCCCCGTTACTGTGGTTTTGTGCTAATGATGAACGAGGAGGGGCTTTTCCACCTTTTCTGCATCCTTCCTGCCATCATGCATTTCTGGCAGGACTGCATCCACTGAAAGGCCGTGGGACATGAGCATATGTCATCAGCAGGCTCTCTGTGGCTTGCAACCCCTGCCGAGGACTCAGATGGCATAGTTCCCACCTAGCACACAGGTCCTCTCCTGCTCAGTTATGGGTGTTCTGTGTTTGGATGGGGGTAGAGGCACCTTATAAAGTACCAAGAGATGAGGTCTGTAGTCTATTCCTCCTCAAAGGAGTCCAAGGGCTGGCTAAGCGAACGCACTGTGGAGATCTGAGAAGATCAGGATAGGGCTCCCCTGCAGTTTGGGAGAGGCTGACTGGAAACAAGGAAAGGAAGGCTGGTGGTAAATAGAGACTTCTTGTTCCCTCTAGGACCTGAAGCCATAGGGATTCAGAAAGATCTAGACAAGGTCAGAGATGAGGGACCCAGGTCAAAAGTGGTGGCGTGAGGAGATGAGTTTGGCAGGAGGGAGATGATGGAGGGGTCAGGCTGTCTCTCAGGGAAGGAGGGCAGGAAGCTCAGGGTTAGACCCAATCCCTCAGTTCTGGCACCCAGCCAAGGCCCGCTGCTTTCTACCTGAAGTAGGCTGAATGAGTTAGGGGCCTCGTCTCTTCTAGGACGGGGTCAGACCTTCAGCATGCAGGGAATACTGTATGTGAGGCAGCTGATGCTGTTAGGTGTGCAAGGAGAGAGGGCAGAGGGTTCCGAACCACTGGGGCTGGGCCGCCAGATTGTGATCTCCTTGGGGATCCAGATTGGCTGTGACCTCTGACCCACAGTGACACCTTTCTTGGCTGGACCGCACTCTGATGGACCGTGACCTCTGAGGGCCTTGACCCATGGTAACCTTTGCCTGACTTTGACTGCAGACTGTAACCTCCTGGCCAACTCTGACCCTTATCCTCGTGAGTGAGGCTTTTTGTGACTGAGTATGACCCTAGACTGGGACACCTTGTGTCTCCCTGGCTGACTGCTCCACTTTGGCTGCTGTGACCTTATAGTGCAGTGGGACATTTAATTACTGAAATCTTCCTGACCAATGATGATCCCTTGACTGACCCAGACTTTTTGGTCACCTGTGACCCTCACGACCCTCTGACTGGTAGTAACCCCTAACTCTGACCCCAGCTGACCCTGCCACCCTATTGCTGGCTATGGTCTTCTGAATAACTGTGGCCCCTCAGTCCCCTGGGCCTAACCATGACTGGCTGCCCCCCATGTCCTTGGTGCCCCAGCCCCTGCCCGCCTGCCCGCCCGGCACTAGCGTCGGTGGTGCCCGAGGCGGTAAGGATTCACACTCACGCCCAGCTGCAGCAGGAGGAAGGCTGGTCGGAGAGGAAAGAGCATTGGACAACGACACGTGACTAGGGCTAGAGAGATTGGCTACGTCCTGGCTCTGGCTGGTGACGGAGGACTGTCTCCGCAGGGCCCCCTGAAAGGAGGCCCCGCTCTTGAAAGTATTGACTACTTCAATCTGCAACGGAGGAGAGAACGAGACAAGTTGCGAGAAGAACGAACACAACAGCTACACGACTGACAGGCGCAATGCCACGAGAACAGCCGCAGCCACGGCAACAATGACAACGTCACCGAAATCAAAACAAAAAGTATCAGACACACTCCGAGGCTCTGAAAGATGTCTGCTCAGTTCTGGCCCATCTGCAGGCCTAGAGTCCCAGGGAGGACACAAGGGCCTGGCCTTTGTTCTGCTCTAGTGGCTCAGGGGCCAGTGGGCTGGGCTGGGGGCTGGGGGCTGGGGGCGGTTAAACATGGTGTTTGGAAGCAAGAGGGGAGCTTAGCCCCACTTGGGGCCAGGCGTGGAGCCTGAGTGGTATGGTGGGGGCTCTGGGTGGACAGATCTTGGCCCAAATCTTGGCTGTGCCACTTACGAGCTAGGTGACTTTGGGCAAGTCACCTCTTTGAGTGTAGTTTCAAGGCAGAGGCACCTACCTGGCAGGGTATTCTGTGAGTGGAAAGCACCTGGCCCATGTTAGTGTTCCCTAAGAGCCAGGCTGGGTAGGCACTTGTGTCCACTCAAGAAACTACAGTCCCGGTGTTCTGCAATCTGCAGACCTCCAAAAGGCTTTGTGGCCAGGTTGGTGACAGCACCAGGGCCATGTGCACCAACAGGCTGGGTGCCAAGTTCTTGCCAGGGAGGAGAGCCCAGGCTGCATCAGGTGGCAATGGGTCTGAAACCTGATTCTGTCTCCACCCCAGCTCTTGGAAAGGGCTGTCTTCTGAACCCCAGTCACCTCTAAAACTGGAGGAGGCATACCTACCTCTCAGGGGGCTGTGAGGCCAATGAAATGATGTTTGGGACAGTGCACTGTGGCATGAACTTGCCAGGTGCAGCTCTCCCAGGTGTTCTGGGTAAGAGACTGACCCTTTCTTAGTTACATAGGCTCCTCTGATCCTCATTTCATGGGGCTGTGACAGTATGATGTGAACTATAACCCCAACCCAGGCAGAGGGGCTGGCTCCCGTGAGAGCCTGCAGTGTGTGGGGGGAGGGCTGCATGGCATGGGGCAGCCACGCAGTCTCTGTGCTGGGGAAGAAGCCTGCCTCTGGCTGGATAGACATCCTACACGTGTGCTCTGCAGGTGTCTTTGGTGCATGTGTGTCTGTGTGTGCATGGGGAAAACCAAGCTTTGCTCCTTGGAGCTTCCTGGAAGAAACCTGGGGAAGCATGGGGAAACCTGGAAACCCACTGTGGAGGAACAGGATGTGCGTGAATGTGTGTAAGCCCCCGGACCTCACAGGTCCCTGAACCCGGGAGAACCTGGGGCCAACCCTGGCCTGAGGTTGCTATCCTGGCCTCATGGAGACCAGTCTCCAGCTACCAGGAGGGACAGCACAAGGCTGCCCTGAAGTTGCCCTGAAGCTCTGATCCCAGTCCCCCCAGCAGCCCCTCATTCACCTCACTCTCAGGGTCAACCCCTCCCCTAGTCTCAGAGGCAACCCCCTGTCCACCCCAGTCTGACCCCTTGCTGGCCGAGAAGGTACTGCAGGACATTCCTGGGGAAGCCGCTGTTTCTTTAGCGGCCACTCAAGGGTGTGTGTGAGGAGTGTGGGTGTATAAAAAGTGGGTGAGGTGGTGAGAGCAGGACCCTGACCTCTGGGGCCCTGGGAGGTGGTATGGAGCACGTACATCTCCATCACCTGCCCGCCCGGCCAGGCGTGGGCCCAGCCCTGGGAGCCTCCTGTACCTGGGTCTGGATCCGATTCAGGCCTCGGAACCATAGGATCTGGCCCCGCCGCAGCTCTCGCTCGGCGTGGTCTATCTCCTCCACGTCCTCGTTGAGCTCCTCCTCGGGAATCTCCTCCTTCTGCGTGAGCCTGCCCGCCTCCTTGAGGAACTTGAGCCTGCTGGTTGGGATGGTGGCGATGACCTGCAGGGGACCCAGCCACATCAGCAATGGGGGCTGTCCCTCAGTTAGCCTCCTTCCCTCCCTGCCACCCCCTCCTTGTGCTCCCAACTTCCCCCTCCTCTGACCCAATTACCTAGTTACATGTTCAATTCGCTCCTTAACTCATCCCAATTCAATCTTTAATTCTCTTATTAATTTGCTTTTTAATTCATTCACTCATCCAGAGTCAGGGGGACGTAGTGGAAAATCTTGACTTTTAGGAATTGGGCAGATGTGACTTTGAATACAGACCTCAGTGGTCATGTGACAAGTCATTGGGCAAGTCATTTAACCTCTTTGAGCTCTGGTTTTCCCATCTGTAAAGCTGAAGGCAATTCTCAGGGCTAGAGGATTAAGTGAGATGGCTTGTGTAAGTTGCCATGCATGAGCCTGGCTGGCCCTCCGGCTTCTGAGCTCACTCTTCCTGTGGTCACTGGGTCCTGGGTACCCAACATGAGCAACAGGGGCTCAGGGCCTGGGTGCCCTGGGGAGAGCCAATTTGGGGACTCGGAATGGTTGTCTTCCTAACAAGGGGAAGCGCCATGAGAAGAGGGTGCACCTTCATTCTTACTCTTCCTCCCAAGGGTTTGTCCTTGGGG
Source organism: Miniopterus natalensis (assembly GCF_054644295.1). Classification (NCBI taxonomy): domain Eukaryota; kingdom Metazoa; phylum Chordata; class Mammalia; order Chiroptera; family Miniopteridae; genus Miniopterus; species Miniopterus natalensis. The sequence goes on along the minus strand of NC_142095.1, from coordinate 32,555,427 downwards.
CTGAAGCTTGAGAGGAAGCTATGAGGAAGCTGAGGTGTCAGAGGTCAGAGGCCCCTTGCGTCTCCTGTAGGGACAGACAGGCGCTGGCCTGGACTCTCAGCCTCAGGGGTTCCCTAGGAGTTTAAGGTGCGCATTGCCTGCTGGCATTGTCCTTGGGCATTAGGAGGCTCACCCAGACACCTGGAGCTCTCTAAGGGTGTGGGCCCCAGTGGGATAAAGATGGCTTGGCCCTGCCCTGGTTGGTATTGCTCAGTGGCTAGAGCATTGCCTGTGAATGGAAGGGTCACAGGTTCGATTCCTAGTTCGGGGAACATACCTGGGTTGCAGGTTCATCCCAGCCCCGGGTGGGGTATGTTTGGGGGGCAACCAATCCATGTGTCTCTCTCTTGTCCTCCCTCCCTCTCTACCTTCCACTTTCGCTAAAAGCAATGAAAAAAATACCCTTGGGTGAGTATTAACCAAAAAAAAAAAAGGTCCGGCCCTGAGGGTGCCCAGGGAAGGGGGTTGCTGAGTAAAATCTAGTTTATCAACTCTCCAAAGAAGCCCTGAAGTTTAAAGAAGTTTCTTTTGAATAAAACTAAACTTTTTCGTCTTTATCTTCTAGTTAATCTCTGTCACTGAAATGTCCCACTCAAGCATGGGGACAGCCTGGAGGCAAGAACATTGTCTCAGGCCCACTGGTGCCCCCTGCCTGGATGACAGAGCACCTAGGGATAAAGCCCCTTTGGCCCAGGATCTGGCTCCGGTGTGTCTCACGAGGACCACATCCTGGTCAGGAGCCTTTGAGCTGCAAATTGTGCGTACTGTGATGGGTATGTGTATGTCCTGGGAACTTGGGCAACAGCAGGAAAGGGAACTGGTGGGAGAATGTTCTGGGGTCGTAGATAGAAGGTCCCCTACAGAGCATCCAGCCCAAGGGTCCCCAAAGCCAGGAGGATCAGGCCTGCCACTTGGCAGAGTTTGTTCCCTAGGAGCCCCCTCTGAAGGAGCCTCTGCTTGGTGTCGCTCCATTTACTAATCTCCCAACAACACCATCAGAAACACCATTTAACTAATCCCTATTTTTTAACCCTCACCAGAGGATATTTTTTCCATTGCTTTTCGGAGAGAGTGGAAGGGGGAGAGAGAGAGAGAGAAATATCCATATCCATGTGAGAGAGACACACTGATTAGTTGCCTCCCACACGCGCCCCAGATCGGGGCTGGGGATTGAGCCCTTGACCAGAATCGAACCTGAGACCCTTCGGTGCATGGGCCGATGCTCTAACCACTGAGCAAAACCTGCTAGAGCACTAATCTCCCTTTTTAACAACTAGTCACCTTTAGGCTCTGAGCCTTGGGGGGCCATGGCATCTAGTTAGGGTTTAATAACATTACTCTCATTACATTATTTTTTTTGTTAGCTTCTATTTATGACAAGTGATATTGATTTTCCATTCATGTTAGTAATATAAAGTTGTCTTTTGAAATAAATTTCAGTTAAAAAAACTGTTGTGATTGAAAGAAAATATTAAGTAAATAATAGGACTAGTGGTACCTAGATATATGGCAAAAATCACAGTAATGATACCCAAAAGTGACAAGTATTTGGGACCTGGGCCAAATCCCATTGCTCAGATGCCCAGAGACAGGGAGGGCCTTGTCCCGGGCCACACAGCAAGTCCCTGGCAGAACTGGGACCCATTCCTGGGGCTCCTGGATTTCCTGGCCAATACTCTTTCCCTTCTCCCAATGCGAGGCACCTCCTGTAACCCACCTGGAACTTACCTGGCCCCAGACAAGCTCTCCTAACCCGATGAATATGCACCACATCCACTGGTCCAGCTGCAGTGGAGAGCAGCTGAACGGCTTCCCCCCAAACTGCACGATCACTATCTGGAAGTCAAAGGGAGCAGAGACAGAGACAGACACAGACAGAGAGACAGGTCATCAGGGGCCAGCTCGGAGGCCTGGGCTCTAAAGGCACCGCAGCGGGGCTCCAGCTGCCCACTGTCCACCCCGACCCAGGTTAGGTGGCAGCCTGGCTACCTGGATGGCAAAGGTGCCCAGCACGATGGTGCAGAAGATGGGGTTCCGGAAGATGCCATCAAAGACATTGCGCTCGCCGTGGATCTTGCGGGCGTTGATCTCGTTGAAGAGCTGCATCATGACGAAGGTGTTGAAGATGATGGTGTAGTGCTCTGAGGGCGGCGAGTGCAGGGGCGCGTTCCTCCCACTGTCAATCTGGAACATCTTCTCACCTGCCGAGCCGAGAGTGCGGGAGCTGGGGGGGGGCTGGGGTGGGGGGGACGCTGGGCCCGGCAGCAGGGTGAGCAGCCCAGACGTGGGGGCAAGATCTGGACACTGGGGCGGGGGCAGGTAGGCCTGTGCCCTTGGGTGGTTGGAGTGTGAGTGAAGAGGTAACCAAACCCTTTATTCTCTAGGGGAGAAAGACCCTGATGAACTTTCTTCCACTTTTCTAAGGAAATCTGATAAAGGCAGAATGCTGGCTGTGCTATCCGGGGACACTGCTTATAAAAAGTGATCCCCTATTGACAGACTCACCTGGACTGGGAGGGCTGGGGGTGAACTACGAACACCTGGTGGGAAGCCAGGGCTTTGGGCTCCCCCCAAAGTGCTGCTTTTTGTAACCGAGCATGTCCCTTGCTGAGACCTCTGGAAGCTCATGGGGCTATTATAAGAGATATCAGTTCCTATATGGAGGCTGGGCCTTCTGGGCCAGGGTGGCTCCGGACCCACCCATGTTGCTGCGTTCTCTTACAGCTGAGCTGTCACACCATGGAGGACACAGTAGCCTCTGGGGTATTGTGTGGGCACCCGCTGATGGCACGCCCAGGTAAGGTGGTGCCAGGAGGGTTTGTGGGGTTTCCTGAGAGTGAGGTGTCTAGCTGAATCCAAGACCACCGAGGGTAGGTGCTCAAGTGGGGAAGTCAGCAAGTGAGCCAGGGGGCTGCCTGCCTCTCCTCTCCCTAGCCTGACAGGTGTCTCCGCGAGTCTCTCCTAGTTCTGCCTTCCTGTGGCTTCCTCCAAGGCTTTTCATGGCAATCTTTACAACAGTCCTGCCAACACATCACCTTGGGAGGACTGCCCTTTGTGGGACAGGATCCATGCCCCAGCCCCATCTGTACCCTGGACTTTGAAGGCAAACGCTCCTTGGCGCTGAAAGTCCTGCTCGAGGAGGCTCACACGGAGGGAGCCTGTTCAGGCTGGGGACTCCGGCTGCCCCCGACTTGCTATGTGGCCACGGGCAAGGCTCTTCCTCTCTCTGGGCCTCTATTTCCTCACCTAATACCCAGGGGTAGGCTTTGTCTGGATCATCTCTGAAGCACCCATGGAAACCAGGCCAGTCTTAGCCCCAGCCAGACCTGGTTCTTTGCCCAGGCTCCTCCTCAGACTGCATGCCCTTGGGCAAGTCACCTCACCTCCCTGTGCTTGGCCTTGTCATTGTAATGTGGGGTCAGGGCCAAGGTGCCTGCCTCATGGAGTGGTTGGCGACCTAAGTGAAAGTGTCGTGGAACTAACTGGTGGGTAGGCAGCTGTGTGGCATTTCCTCGAGGAAGCTTGCTGAGGATACCTTCCACAGGGCAACGAAAATGTGTGGGAATGGGCCAGGGAAGGGGCCAGTCACTTCCCCCAAGAGCCTCAGGCTCCTGTGGGGCTGGCATGAGGGGTGTTCATCAGCACTTGGGCACCACCTCGCACGCACAGGGTGTACTCAGTGTTTGGAGCTGCTGTCAGTAGAAAAAGCCTTGGTTTGGGGGTTGGCCAAATGCAGGACAGGGCCTGGCTCTAGCCATATCTTGCCCTGTGACTCTGAGCAGGTAGCTTCACCTCCCTGGCCCTCCGTCCCCCATTGGCAAACAGGAAGGCGGGTGTGAATCCGGAACGCTGGGCCATGGTGTCCCCAGTAGGTGGGGTGGGGGACTCACCGACAAAGAGCAGTGTGAAGATGAGGGTGAGCTGGTACACGGCGTGGCCCAGGATATTCTTCATCATGGTGCGTGAGATGAGGGGCTTGTTGCGGCCATACGGCTTCCTCAGAAGCAGGGTCTCGGTGGGCGGCTCGGTGGCCAGCGCCAGCGAGGCGAACGTGTCCATGATGAGATTCACCCAGAGCATCTGCACGGCCTTCAGAGGGGAGTCCTGGGGACAGTGAATATGGAGAAGGCTGTCATGGAAAGGTCGGCCCCACCTGCTGCCACCAAGTGCCTGGTGTGGGGCTCATTGTTGAGGTCTAAGCAGCTTCCTGCTGGAGCCTGGAGGCCGCTCTGCCCGGTGGGTCTGCCTCGGCTGGCCTGCCCCCTGGGTTCCTGAGTAGCACAGAGCAGGTTCGCTGAGGCTTTCCCTGGAGAGCAGCCCAGACCTGCCCACTTTGGCTGTTCTCTCCCCCAAGGACAAAATTGGATTCCCCCAGGCCTGATGGCTACCAGCTCTCCGCTTTCTGGTAAATTTAGCCACATCCTTGCCTGCTATCTTCCCTCTTCCCCTCCATGAGTCTCACCTCTAGGCTAAGGTCAAGACCTCCCCCTGTACAGATCCCTGTCTCCTCCACCTCCCTCTTTCCCCTCAACTATCAATGGCTCGAGTCTCTCCTTCTCTACCAACAGTTCCCATGACCCTGTCTTCTTTTCACTACCATTCAATTTCTCTTTATACTTTATCCCGCCTTGACTTAAGCAATTATTGTGTATATATATATGCTTCTAAACATAACATATTTTCATGGTAGAAAATTTGGGCAAGTAAGGAAGAGCAGAAGCTAAAACTCATCAGTGATTGTACCACCTATAGGATCCCACCGTCCACAGTCTGGGGCGGGTCCTTCCACCTCTCTGCCTGAGGCCGGGACCACACATTCACGCTGCTCTGCGCAATGGTGCCACGTAGTCTGCTCTGCCCAAAGTTGCTGAACCCATTTGTCCACCTCCTTCCCTGCACCCCCGCGTGCCCGGTCTTCAGCAACTGGCCTCTGGCCTCTCTATGTCCCCAAATGCCTTTCCCCAAGGCCACCAGTTGCCTCACTTGCACAATTGAGGAACCCATTTTCCAGCCCCATCTCACTGGCCTCGCTGTGGCGTTTGGCCACTGCCTCTTGCGTGCACCCCTGACCCCCATCTCCTCATGCTCCATCTCCTCTCTGAATGTTCCTTTTCCTTCCACATCTTCCTCAGGGCGCTTCTCCTCTTCCCCTGCCTCTTTTTAAAGAAAAAATATTTTTATTGATTTTAGGGAGAGAGAGAGAGAAACGCTGATGTGAGAGCAACATTGATCGGCTGCCTCCTGCATGCCCCACACCGGGGATGGAGCCTGCAGCCAGGGCATGTGCCCCGACTGGGGATCGAATCAGCAACCTCCTGGTGCATGCTCAACCAACTGAGCCACACTGGCCAGGGCTTCCCTTGCCTCTTAAATCTGTGCTCCCCATGGCCCCTTCCTGGGCCCTGTTCTCTTTCTACACCTGCCCCCTGGCTGCAGGGGCCCCACCTCTCCCCCACATCACTCTTTTTCCAGCCCAGCCCTCTCCTTGTGGCTTTAGCTTCATCCACTGGTGAAAACACCTCCAGGAAGCCCACAGACCCTGAAAGCCCAATAGCCTGAAATGAGCTGTTCCTCATCCCTCTGTCCTCTCCGTGTACCTCCTGAGGCCCCCCTGTCTGCACCTTGTACACTCACTCACCTTCTAGGTATTTATCACAGCCCCTCCTCCTGCCCACCTCTCCACCTCTGCCCTGGCACAGTCGCACCATGCTCCCCATGCCCCTCAGCTTCTTCCTGCCATCAGCCTTCTCTGATTACATGCACCTTGGGGTTAGGGCCCCGGATCTCCCCATCAAGGTCTTCATGGCCCTGCCACCAACTTAACCTAAGATCTTAGGCAAACTGATAGTCTCCCTGGAACCTCAGCTTCCCCATCTGGCATCAGTTGGTCTCCAAGAAGCCTTGTATGAGTTGCCACGCTGTGGGAGTGTCCCCCAAGCCACCACTAGAGGGAGCTTCTAATCCACAGACCAGGGGAGAAGGCCCTTGAAAGTACAGTGGTATCTCGGTTTTCAAACGTCTCTGATGACAAATGTTTTGGTTTACGAATGCGGTAAACCCAGAGGTAAATGCTTCGGTTTTCGAACATGCCTCGGAAGTCGAACATGCCACACGGCTTCCACTGAGCGCAAGATCCTGAGGTCTAGGTGTCGGCTGTTGATCCCTCAGTTTTCCAACATTCCAGAACTTGAACGGTCTTCTGGAACGGATTACATTAGAAAACCGAGGCTCCACTATAGAAGGGACCCCTTTGGCCAACCTATAGGCTGACTCTCAAGGCTTGGGTACTAAATACTGCCATGCGTATCCCCAAGGGCTCAGAACAAAACAGAGGGGAGCAGTGTTCCCAGGGCAACACAGCTCTTTGGGGCAGTGCTGGTCTCCGGGCGTCTGGGGGTTCCTGTGTGCAGGAATTTATCTGCCCATAAGGCCTCTAGGAGAGGCCAGGCCTTGGAATGCCCCTGTTCCCTCTCCAGGTCAGCCTGGACAGCCCTTGGAGGAGGCAGGAGGCTGTGGGAGAAATGGCAGGTACCTTTGTAAAATGGAAATCATCACTGTTTCCTGCTGCATGGGGCCAGGTGAGGGAGCAGGGAGGCCACCGATGTTGGGGCCTGTGGTTTGCTTACTCTGGGTTCATGACCCTGGGCTGCTCAAGACCCAGACTGAGATTCTGACAGACAACTGCCTCTTCCAGTGACACAGAGTCCCCAACTCCCTCCTACTGCCCCCAACTGGCTCAGGAACCCAGGCAAATAGGCCTCACCTGACACACCCCAGGTCACAACTAAGGCCCCCTGGATCCTGCCAGCTCCTTGCTCCCCATCTGGCTGCCTGATCTCCCTTGGGCCCTGCCCTGGCCCTCCCTCCCTCTGGTCCTCTATGTGTCCAGGAGCTCTGCCTTCCCTTGAGGATCTCCTCTCCCACTTCCAGGAGCAAGGGCCAGGACTGTGCCTGCACCAGGCAGATGTGGGAGTGAGGACCGACACCTCCCACTTGCCTGGTGACCTTGGACAAACCCTGCCACATCTCTGAGCCTCATTTCCTCTGCTCCACAGGGCTGGTGCCTGCAGTTCATGGCCCTCAGCAGGCACTCCACTGATGGTGCGACAACATGGGATGCCGTGTGGGTGTCTGCTCTCCCCCAGGCTTCGGCATGCTCCGCCCTGCCTGCCCCTCGGAGGACCCACCTGTGTGATGCAGGCACCTGTGAAGGCCACAATCACAGCCACCACATTGACTGTCAGCTGGAACTGCAGGAACTTGGATATGCTGTCATAGACATTGCGGCCCCACATCACCGCCTTGACGATGCTGCTGAAGTTGTCATCTGTCAGGATGATGTCCGAGGCTTCTTTGGCCACGTCTGTGCCTGCAATGCCCTGTGGGGATGGGGACAGGAGCCTGGGTGGGTCAACCGAGGAGGGAAGCAGCTCTAGCAACACTGTCTTCACCCCCTACACATCCTCAGTCCTACACAGCCTCCTACATACATACACCCAGCTGCCAGCACAGAGAGAACATGTGGCACGCTCATGTGTGTACAGGGATGCATATGGATGTACACACACAGGATGTACTTCTGATAGACTAGCACCCTGAGGCCAGCCCTCTGCCTTCAGGAAGCCTCTCTCTGGCCCTTCCCCCACAACCCAAACCCATTACTGCAGGGAGCCTCCCTCTGCCCTTCCAGGGAGACCCTGGGGGCCAGGCTGAGCCTCTAGAGCACTGGGCACCTAAGGTGGATGGTGGGTGGGCTCAGTGTGAACTGGGGGTCCTGCACTGCCAGCTTGAGGCTGTATTGTCCATGTTCCCCTAATCCCCTGCCCATGAGCTCCTGTCAGATGCTGCCCTAGGTCCCCTGCAAGCCGCTCCTACCATGGCAAAGCCCACGTCGGCCTTCTTGAGTGCAGGACCATCATTGGTGCCATCCCCTGTCACCGCCACCACCTGCCGCTGCTCAGTGTGCGTGCTGTCGATGATACCTGCGGGACGGGGCAGGAGTATGCTCAGGGCCCTGGGATGCTCCATGGGGCAAGGACAGCCTGACCAGTCCTGACGCTCAGGAGGACACCGGGCTGGGCACAGCCTCCTCTCTGGCCTCTGCCTTGCCACCCCCATCCCTGTGGTTCTCCCCTCCTCCAGGCTCCCCTATAGCTCCCAGCGCTTGCAGGGGATGTCAGCCACCTTAGCCCAGTACTGGCTTGCAACCCTCCACAATCTGGGCTACTCACCTTTCTGGCACCCTCCCTTCTCTCTGTAGCCCATGACCACAGCATCAGCCACCCTGGCCAGAATTGCTTCCCCTTTGCCTGTGCTCTAGGGGCTCCAGGGTTTTGCCAGGTTCCTACCATGTGCTTCCCCAGCACCACCCCTCTGGGAGGTCCAGTCCCACCTGAGGAGGTCTGGACTGTGCCACCTGACCCACTGTACTGGCCTTGATCTCTCTCCAGACATTTTTCATCAATAAAATCCTCAGCAAATAACAGAATGAACAGATGACATGTGGCCCCTGTCACTGAGCTGGGGATAGTGGAAAAGGGCGGGGGAAAGATATCACTGGGCATGTGTGGAGTTTATGGGCAGGACAGAAATTTGATTGTAATCCTTGACATGTCCCTCTCTCATTCTGCACATCAACTGTATCACCAAGGCCTGAGGATCCTGGTTCCAGAATCCCTTTGAGATCCTTCCATTTCTCTCTGTCCCCATGCCTTCTACCACCAGCATCTCTGTGCCCCCTTCACTAACCCAGGGATTCCCTTCCAATTTGCACAGCAGCCCCAGGGTCTTTCTAATAACAGAGTCTGAACCTGTCCCCCCAGCACCAGCTGAGTGTCATTCTTTTGCTGATCACCTAGACTCAGAAGGACGCCTGCGTTCTTAGCTCTGCTCACCAAGTCCTCCATGGTCAGAAGTTGCCCATTCTTTGATCACCTCTTCTCTCACCCCTGGCCACCCTTAACCTGTGATTTCACTACAGGGATGGCTGTTGGTCCTGCAGCACCGGTTCCACTTGGCCCTGTCTTTGCACAGGCTATTCCCTCAGCCAGCTACCCCTGTCACCCACCTGTAGTCTCAGCTCAGAGGCCACTTTGTCTGGGAAGCCTTGTGACCCACTGAGGATCTCTGCCCTAATGAGTTCACTGCCGCTCCCATCCAGCCATGTGTCCCCCTGTCCTGAACCTGGCAAACAGTAGCAGCCTGTGGAGTGAGGGAATGAGTTCCCTGACTTCGGGCACTGTACTCCCTACCTCACCCCCAGCTCTTTGCTACTGTCAAAGTTCTACCTGCTTCAAGGCCCAGCTCCAAGGCATGTGCTCCAGGGGTTTTCCTGGCTGCTCCCTAAGCTGTTGGCTGTCCAGGACTATCCAGTCTCTGTCCACTTGGCATTTGAACTTGGTATTTGAGGCCCTCATCCCTGTTGGGTCACTTGGCCTGCCTGGGTGCTCTTCCAAGGCAGGGAAAGGGCCTATTTTTTCTCTGTGGCTCCCCAGGCTGGCACCTGCCTTTTCACAGGCCTCCTACGGCTCCCAATAGAGGGGAGAGCTGGGAGAACACCTTCCACCAGACCCCTGTCCACCACCTCCAGTGCTGGCATGGCCCTGCCACTCCACTGACATGGCCCTGTCATGCACGGTCACCAGGGGCCTTTCTAGGGTCACCTCCTATGGTCATATCCTTATCCTGTCTCTCTAGACCTCTCAGGAGCTGTTCACACTATGGGCCACTCCTTCCTCCTCACCAGGCTTCCTTCCTTGTCTTCCTGATACCACTGCTCTTGGCTGTCCTCCCACCCCTCTGGTTGCCACTCCTTGGTCTCTGCTGACAGATCTCAGCCTCAGGTGTGAGGGTCCTTGGAGCCGGCTCCTCTGCTCTCCCTGCTCAGCATACCCCACCTGTGTCTTCATCTCTGGCCAGCTGTCTCCTGAGCCCTGACGCCACGGATGTCCAGCTGTCTTCCAGACATCACCACTTGGATGCCAGAGGGCCTTCAGCTCAGCTACCAAGTTTCCCCTCAAATCTGTCCTTTCTCTCACAATTCCTAATGCCCAGCTGCCTGCTCAAAAACCACACGGCATGCTGGTACCCAGTAGGTTCTGAAACAGGGGGAGCCTTAGGGAATCCTGGACCTTGTGTCTCCCTCATCCTTCCACCACATCCAAACAATTGCCAGGCCCAGGCCCTTTCACCACAGAAACAGTTCTCAGCTCTCCTAACTTTCAGTGCACCGGTGCTGTCACCACCCCGGTCCAGGTGTCACCTCTCACAGCTGGACAATCCTGGTGGTCCTTCTGTTTTCAGGCCACTCTCCACACAGCAGGGAGTGAGCTTTCTATAACAGCGCATCTCCCTTCAAGGCCCTCCCACAGTCCCCACCCTGAGCTGACCTTGCAGGTCACTGTCCTGGAGTTCCAGGCCCTGCATGATCTGAGGCTGGTACCTCCTTCTCTGGTCTCCTCCTCTAATCTCCCTCTCTTGTTTGAGGTTCCGGCCCAGCCAATTGAACTTCTTTCCACACCTAGAAGGTTCCTGGAAGTCTTTGCCTCTGGGCTTTCATAGCGCAGTTCCCTGCCCTGTCTGAAACATAGGCCCTTTCTCCTGGACTCCCTCCTCACCTTCCATGGCCTGTGATCTGACACCTTTTTCTCCCCTCAGTGCAGCCTTTATCTCTATGTAGGAAAACCAGCTATTTAATATCTGCTGGATGGAACCTGGACCATGAATTCCAAGAGGGAAGGGTCATGGCTGCCAAAAGCAGGGCCCAGGACATATTAGTATATCCTCAATAAACATTTATCAAGACAGTGAGTGAATGAATGAACAAGTGATTGAGTAAGAAATGGGAATGGATTGGGGGGTGTCTCCTGCTTGGGTATTTGCAGTTCTGGGGTTCTGTGTTTCTGTTCCCAGGCCAGGTCTGCCTCCATTAGTGTCCTTGCGTAACACCTCTGGGAAAGGAATCCAAGATGTCCCAGGGATGCCCTCAGCCAGAGCCTTCCCTGTATGGCCATCCTACAGATGGAAACATTGAGTCCTAGAGTGGGAGGGACTTGCCCAAGGCCACAGAGTAAGTGAGTGGCAGAGCCAGGACTCAAACCCAGGGCTGTGTGACTCTGAAAGTACCCAGCATCTGGCCACCTGGGTGGACTCAACAAGGGGTGTGACCTCTATCTGGAGGGAGACAGGGAAGGAGAAAGATGCTGGCTGTTGGCTTCATCTGTCAGGTTGCTCTTCCCAGGACAGGCCATCCTCAAGGTCCTGGTTACAGAGGTTGGTTAGGGGCCTCAGAGACCAAGCAGATTAAAGGTCTCAAAATCCCAAGCTCTAGGGCCAGACAGAGCATAAATAAATGAAGTGTACTGAGTGTCAGACAATGAGTGTTGAAGATGGAAGGCATCAAATGTGAGAGAGCAGGGTCTGTATAAAGTCATTCAAATTCAACATAAAAAAGGTGTTGTACCACCCAAGTAAAACATGTCTGTGGGCCCCATTCAGCCCTCGGGCCATGAGTTTTAGCGCCTATATAGGCAGCCTCATTGCTCCCTATAGGAAGTGAAGCCCAGAGAGAAGATTCACAATCTCCTCATCTCACTGTGGCCTTTAGGAGGCCTCCAGGGCTGCAAAGGGGATGAGATCAGGGTGTCCCAGGTGTGGGGAGCCCCAGGCAAAAGCCCTTTTGTCCTGGAAAGAAGCTTCAGGTACCAGGGAGGAAAGTCTGGAAAGGCCTGGTACCTGGGCCTCAGAACTGCTTGTGCCCGCCCAAGTCTTACCTTTGACGAGGGTATGCTTGTCCGTGGGCGAGGAGCGAGCCAGCACCCGCAGCTTTGGCCAGATCTTGTCGATTCGCTCCTGCTCAATCTGGAGAGGGATGCAGGAGGGGGTGGGTCGGTGGGGTTGGGGAGAGAAACTGAGGCCCAGAGAAAGGAAGGGACTCGCCTAGAATCACAGGGCTCTTGACACATGGACTGGCTTCTGGACAACCATGCAGCACCCATGCTTCCCAGCCCCCCGTCCAAGCTCACACCTCTGCGTACCGTCTGCATTGGGCCACATACCTCCCCCTTCTCGTTCCGGATCCTCTGGTTGAACTCCTTGCCCTCAAGGCACAGAAAGTCCTCCCCAGGATGGATGATGCCACACTTGATGGCGATAGCCCGGGCTGTGTTGATATTGTCGCCGGTGACCATGCGGACTGTGATGCCTGCCCGCTGGCACTTTCGGATGGCTTCTGGGACCTGGGTGGGAGGGCAGGAGCCATGGGGGTGGGCACCACCTTGGGCAGTCCCTCCCTGTCTTCATGGATTCCAGAGTGAGCTCTGCTAACAGATGGCTGCACTGTAAGGGGCCTAGATCACCAGGAGATACTGATGGCATATAGACCATCTCCACCCTTGCTGTGCCATGGCAGGCATTGTTAATCAATCGCAGCACCTTCTGATTAAACCGTGATATGGTCTCAGAATTGTTCTCTGTAGAGTCCCAGGTAGCCGCCACCTATCAACCATGATAGTCCATGCTAGGATGAAACCAATGCTATCTGGACCAGGGCAAGGATCCTGAGAAAGATCCCAAAAAATACTCCCTCAGGTCTGGCCCCAGGTGAGAGTATAGAACATTCTACTACTGCACAGGATCTTGTCCCTGCTTTATCCATGTGCACATTTCCTGCAAAGTCAATGAAAAATATGTTCGTGTATTTTCAGGTTTTTTTTGGGGGAGGGCAGGAATTGCATTTGGGGGCTTTTTATTTACAGAATGTGACACTGGCTTAGAATAAATGCAAATGATGGTGTTTCATGTAATACATGACATTTCCCTGTGAGAGCAACAACTGCCTCTTGCTCTCTCTGTAATGACAGAGTAACATCTGGACCAATCAGGCCAGGTAGAGCCAGCCTCACCCCTGTCCCCTCATCCTGTCTCCAACCCTATGCAGAGCTGTGGGTTTGGCCAGCAATTAGGATGCAAAACCCAGCCTGGGGCTGCCAGAACACAGATCAACTCTAGGGACAACACAGACCAACCAAACAAAATTCTTACCCATGGACAGTGACAGATAATAAAGTAATAAGGCGATATTTGGTGCAAAACATTTTTTGAGCAGGAGAGGACATGTCAAGGGCAGAAAATCCTATGAACTAAAAGACCAAAGCACTGTAGAATCTCAGGCATGGAGGAGCTGAGTCCCACACACCCTCCTGCACATCTCAGTACCCGGGAGCTCACTTCCACACTGGCGGTGTCTCAGGGAGCTAAAGCTTCCAAGTCACTATTGAGAGAGTTTGAAGACTGTTTCGGGCTGAAATGTGTGTGTCCCCCACCCCCCACCCCAAAAATACCCTGAAATCCTCACCTGCAGGACCTCAGAATGTGACCTTACTTGGAGGTAGGGTCTTTACAGAGGTAATCAAGTTAAGATGAGGTCACTAGGGCGGACTCTCATCCAACGTGATTAATGCCCTCATAAAGAGGGGAAATTTGGACATGACACACACACAGAAAGAAGGCGGAGATCAGGGTGCTGCTAAAGGTTGCCGGCAAAGCACCAGAAGCTGGGGGAGAGGCCTGGAACAGATCCTTCCCGCAGAGCCTCAGAAGGAACCAACCGACCTACATCTGATCTCAGACTTCCACCCTCCAGAACCGTGGGACAGCACAATTCTATTGTCTGAGCCGCCCGGTTTGTGGCATTTTGTTACAGCAGCCCTAGCAAACAGTTAGAATGTTGGTCTAAAACCTGACTGTTGATAACTCCTGCCTGCTGGTCCCCTTTCTGACCTCAGGATGTTAAGAACAAGGATCGACTTTGGAAATATCTGGCCTCTGTCCACACCATCAGCACCACCATCTCAAGTAAAGGTCATTGTCCAGCCCCTCCGCAGTCTCCCTTCCTCTGGCCTTGCCCCTCTTTTCCTTACCCTGACCACCAGCGACCTGCCTGAAGGTCAGCCTGTGGTCACCCTCCTTCAGGGGCTCCACCCTGCCTTGTAGAGAAAATCCAGACTCCTGAGGTGGAGCGAGGAACAAATGGCACAAAAAAGCAGGGTCCAGGCCCAGGTAAGGAGGCCTTTCCAGCTACGAGTTCCCTAGGAGACCTGCTCTGTGGTGCAGGTAGTGATCTCCCTGTCACTGAGGGACTAGCACAGGCGAGCTGACCACGGCCTCTTCTAGGTGTATTTCCAGGGCAATGGAAGAGTCTTCGGGGGCCCACTCAGGAATGGGCTCATGAGCAAGGTCTCTGACTCGTGCCACAGCAGCTGCTCACACAGGCAAATGTGACCTCTTTTCATGGAGCCGGAGAGAGTGGGGATGTGGAATGTCCATGATCCTGTTTACATAATTTATCATATCCTCACAATGGCTGGTGCCCGGGCAGCAGCCCCCACTGTCTCCTGTCCCAGAGGATAGGAAGGAGCCACTGTTCTTTTGGGAACACGTATCTTATCTGGCTCCTGGCCTAAATAAGCAATTTAGTTTATATTTGTTCCAAAGAAACTTGAGGTCTTGGAGTTGGAAGGAGCTTTAGGCTATGAGTCTGACCCTGTGCTCATTGCCTAGATCTCCTCTCAGGTGTTCGTGACAGATGGTTGGCCAGCCTCTGCTTGCAATCCTCTGATGACAGGGTGCTCACTGCCTCCTAGCCTGATCCCTCCACAGTGGACAAGTCTATCGTGCCTTTCCACATACTTCACATAATTGTTCTTTTTTCAGATAAGAGAGTGATTACTCTGGGTCAGATCTGTACTCTTATATAGAGGCAGGGTCTTTATCTTTGCTTAAGCTCTGCATAAAAGGCTCTGGGAGCACAGAGGAGGATGCTGTTACTTTAGGAGGAGGTATGTGGGGAGGAGAAATCTGTGAGAGCTTCCTGGAGGGGAGGATGTCAGAGTTGCTTCTGTTCAGCCAACACTAACCACTAACTGAGGCTCTGGTGCCTGGCAAGCTGCCTTGGCTGGGCTACATAGATGACTGGTTTATTGTGTCCTGGCTGCAGAAGACTGTCCCATGTGGTGCACAGGCAGAGAACGTGGGGAGGGTGCTGCAGACGAACTGCTGCGGGTGGCCTGGAGGGGCTGAGGAAGGGACCATGAGGCTGGAGAGGGGCCTGAGGGGCCGGAACCAGGGCCTTGCTCCTTCAGACCTGGGAGCCACGGTAAATTCTGAACCGGGAAGGGAGTTATTGGTGCCATGTTTTAGAAAGACTTCTGCTTTCAAGACTGCCTCGGGGAGCTAAACTCTGCCTGCCTGGAACCCCATCCTCTGGGTCTCCCCTGAATAGGTCAACTGGGGAGAAAATGGAGGAGGCTAATTATTATGGGCCCTACACTTTTCTCTATGTAGTGGAAGCTTCCCTGCCTGGGGATAGAGGGCTCAGGGCTTTGCCCTGGGGTCCCACCCCAGCTTTGGTTTCCTCATCTGTGAAGTGGGGATGGCTGTCTCCACCCTTCAGCGAGGCTGGGGAGCTCTGTGACAAGGGCTGAACAGCACCAAGCACAGGGCCTGCAGATGCTGGTGACGTGAGTGCACCTGCACCCACACCCCAGTCTTCCTTGCTTGTACTTTTCTGCTGGGGTGGGGAGGGATGCAGAGGGGGTGCATGGATACAGACGCAGTGGGGTGGGGTGCAGTGGGCATCTGGGCATGAGGGGGAGCTGGTGTTGGGATAGTGGGATGGATGGGCACCCCACCATGACTTTTGGGTCTGATACCTTAGGGGTCTGTGACTTGCCTCAAATGTGGGGCAGACCTGGAAACACCTGGGGACCCTGGCCACCTTGAAATACTCCACTTGCTTTCTGGGCAGTGGCCCTCCTAACTGGACACCTTTGTTGGGCTTCAGCCCTGTCCTGCTTCATGCTCTTGTGTGCTGTGCATCTACATTTCCCCCTTCGCCAGACGTTTCCTTAGGCTTTGGCTCTGGAGGGAGGGCACTGCCCATTGCTCGAACCCTCCAGGGGGCTTGGCACAGGGAAGATGCTCTGTAAATGTGGGACATTGTGAACCATCTCTTGCTTAAATCCCTTGAAGTCTGAGCTGGAACATGTGATTTTATACACAGCCAGCTGGGTGGATTTGCATGGGGACATGCAACCCTTTCACAAGTTAGCTCCAAGATCTGTTTCTGGCCTTTTTCTTTTAAATCCAACTGGGGTATTCTCTAGTCCCCAACACTGAGCATCCCTTCCCACCTCCTTGCCTTTGCCTGTGCTGTGCCCTCTGCCTGGAATGTCCCCTTTCATGGGAAATGCTCTCTACTCATGAAGCCATCCTTGCTTCCTCCAACCCCAGGGGACACTTCCTTCAACTGCTCTCAGTACTTCCTCCTATTGCCGCTCATTCATTTATTCGGCAAGTAGCTATTGAACATTTAACGGTTCTGGGCACTGAGGATCCAGAGATGATTAAAACTCAAGCCCTAGAGACAGCAATCTGGTCGAAATATGCTTTCTACATAGATAAAATAGCTGTAAAATTAAAAAAAAGATTCCTTCTTTTGCTAAAATTATCCTAAATATTTCTCACTGAGGAAAAACAGCCAGGAAATGGGTGCTTCCTGTTTTCATTAAATAAAGGCTTTTAAACATCTGCTGTTTCTGGTGACAGCCGTTGTCTGTGACTCCAAGGGCTCCAACACCCCCGGTTAACCCAGCAAATCCCAGACCAGCACTCTCCCGACGGCTCTATCTAGGCTGGCCTCAACCAGTCTGGGAAAATGTACCCGTGGTAGCGTCCTATGGTGGTTTTTTTTTGGCAAGTCTCTTTTTATCAGTTCTGTCCTTTGTCTTCCTGAGGGAAGAAGGCAATCTGAGATTCTCCCCCTTGACAGATGGGGAAACTATGGAGCCTGAGTTTGTTTCCCTGTGGCAGCTGTAGAACGAATCTGAACATGCTTACAGGACCCCACACGGGGTCCAAGCTGAGGTTTGCACCCTGGCCGGCCTCGAGGTTGCCCAGGAGAACCTGACACAAACACACTCACTGTAGGCACAGACACTGGGGTCATCCAAGACACTGATGAGGGTGGCTGCCTCTGAGTGGGAACCAAGGCATTGGGGGTGAAATAGGGGCTACTTCACCCTGTCTATGTCATTGAGCCTTTTGAATTTGACTCCACCTACAATAAATTAGTTAGCCTAAAAAAAAAATCAAAATCAACACCTTCCAGTCTCCTCAGGCCCTGTGTCCCCTCTGGGAGATGCTGAATCAACAGTTTAGAGCTTTTAAACCTTCAAGCAGTGTCACCAGTAACCCTGCTGTCTCCCTTACTTGTGAACGTCCAACTTCCTCATTGTTTAGATGGGGAAACTAAGGCCCGGAAAATGATGCACCGAGGTTTTCTGTGAAGGAGTTGGCAGGGGCTGGATTAGAACCCATGTCCCTTGACTGCTGTGTCACGTCTGTAAGTCATTGCTCTCTAACACAGCTTACAACTTCCAAATCTACATCCTGGGGGTGAGCCAAGTGAGATGTGCCGACTGAAGGAAGTGAAGAAAGGCGTGAAGGTAAGGCTTCCAGTCAGCTGGTTCAGAATGTGAGAGCCTGGAAAGGGCCTAAGGGGCACCTGGGCCAACCTTCCATTTTACAGATGAGGAGACTGAGGCACAGAGAGGGGAAAAGGCTTGCTAGTGGCAGGATTGGGGCTTGGACCCAGGCCCATTTTCTTCACTGTAGAGGCCTCCAGGATGAAAGTGCACCCAGTCCTCTGGGTGGAACAGCACCCCTCCCCTCCCCCCACAGCCTGAGCCTGAAGCCTGAGCCTCTGGATGCTCATGCTGTCAACAGGAAATGCCGGGGACCCGGCTCAGCCCCTCTCAGGCCTCCTTTCTCCTTTCCTCACCCTCCTGATTTAGAGCTACTTGCCTTTTCTTTTTCTGTGGCACCCAGGAGAAGGTCCTGGGGCAGGAAGACAGAAAACTTGTTCTCACCTGAATTTGTTCAGCCACTTAAAACGAGACTTTGGGAATATCACTCTCCCTGTTTGGGCCTCAGTGTTTTCATCTGCATATTGGGGGTGTGTGGAGGTGTTTGGGCTGGATCAACAGTGCAAACCTTGAGTCACACCCTTCTGCTTTAGTGGAATGTGAAATCAGTTTAGTGGGCGGTGACCAGCATTTAAAAAGGAAAAAAAGAAATATAAGAGAATAGAAAATACTTAAGTGCATCATATTATGTTGTGAGATTCTTATTTTGGTTAAGCATGTGTGTTTACTGAGTCATGACATAAAATACACTTCTTATTATTGCAGTCATGGCCAAAAACATGTGTGTCTGATACTACTTTCCATTCCACCTCAGCGTGAGGCAGGGTGGTGAGCCAGGAGCTCTGGGTGTGTGGGGCTGGAGAGGAGTCTGGGGATGGGGAGGACAGGGGAGTCACAGGCTGGCCTCATGCACTGTGTAGGCACAAGTCTCCATGGCTTGTGAGGAGATAACACATCAAGGCGAAGCCTGAACCCAATAGCAGCTGGTAATGAGCAGGCGTCCCGCAGTGGGGCTGAAAAATGGCCTGTCTGTCCAGGGAGAGATGCAGTCTGCAGGAAAACACATCTGGCTCTGGTGCCAAGCACCAGGGCATTCATTGCCTTTGCTGTGTTAGGCTCTGGGTGGGAGTGAGAAGGTCTGTGCGTGTGTGTGTGTGTGTGTAAGATGAGCACCAGGCACAATGTTAGAAGGTTGGGGTTCAAGTCTCATCCATTCTCATTCATTCTTTTCCCAAACACTTATCTAGCACCTTCCTTAAGCCAAGTTCTGTATTAGGGACTGCTATGTGTCACTGGGCCCAGAATAATGCATCTACTGGGGAGGAGCAGAAAGGAAGGAGACCCACATTTATGGACCACCTATCTTGTGCCAGACAGCCTTCCTGTTGCTTACTGTATGTACATGATCTGATGAAATACAGTATCCCTGGGTGTGTGTGCGTGCAGAATACTATTATCCAATTTATAGTTAAGAAAATGGAGGCTCAGAGAGGTTATGTAACTGGTTCAAGGTCACACAGACAGTAATGCTAGGACTCAGGATCCCAGGTCTGTCTGATGCCTGAGCTCACACACTTAACTCCTCTCCCTGCCGCCTAAAGGTAAAAGTCCAAGTCTGTAAGTAACCTTGTTTCTTTTGGTCTTTGGAACCAACATTGTGGCTGGAAACTTGGTGAGCATTCGTCTACCTCCTTTCACTTGAAAGAAGGGAAAACAGAGGCTCCAAGAGGACCAGGGAATGGCCAGAGGCTCCCAGAAAATGGAGTCGGGGCAAGTGGGGAAGATTGAAGTTCCCTTGGTGGAGGGAGGTGGCCCGTGGGGCACTGTCACCAAATCCTGTAGATATGGCCAATCTGGACCCAGCCGGGGCCTGGCCAGAGGCTCCCAGAAAATGGAGTCGGGGCAAGTGGGGAAGACTGAAGTTCCCTTGGTGGAGGGAGGTGGCCCGTGGGGCACTGTCACCAAATCCTGTAGATATGGCCAATCTGGACCCAGCCGGGGCCTGGCCGGGGAATCAGGTCTGGACCCAGCAGCTGTGTTAGTCCTTGGAGGAAGGGGAGGCCGGCCCCTCCTGTGCCTTGCCTCGTGTCCTGAGCGCTGACCTCTGGGCCCTGCAGGGTAAGCTGACTCACTCTGCCTGCCCACATCAGTGTTTTGGAGATTTGAGGTAGCTCCCTCTTCTCCCCACAGCCTCTTGTTGGCCTGGGCAGCCTGACTAACCACACACATCCCATCCTTCCCAACCCTGCAAATCCCCAGCACTGAGTTTTTGGCACAGATTCAGCTAAAGAAGACTGAAGACCTAGTGTAAGCTGAGCACTGCACTAGGTGCACTTAGTACATCACCTGCCTCGATCCTTATGGGGAGGGGTGTGCTGCCGTCATTCCCCTACCCTTCAGTGTGAGAATCTGACCTTCCGTTAACTTTCTAGCTCTGTTCCCCTGGAAACCTGATAAAGGTAGACTGTCAGCTGTGACCCTAGGCAAGCCAGCGAGTATGAACTGATTGATAAACTGGATCTGGACTGGGAGAACTCTAAATGCTGATGGGGACACCACACTTGGGGTTTTCCTGAGCCTGGTAACCTTTGTTACTGGCCGTCTTCTTTGCAGGGACCTAGGAATCTAGGCCTATGAATTTGTTACAGGAGATCCTGGCTCCTGTGGGGCAAGGGGCTTCTGAAACAGGGCAGCACTCACGCCTGTGCCTTGGGGGCCAGTGGGAAGGTCTTGGGTGGTTGGGCGGACGGCTCCAGGACTGCTGGCATGCTGTGGGTTCTGCTTTATAACCTGAACAGATAGATGCCAAGTTTGGCCTATGCTGGCCTGATGAGTCTGATGTTTAAGAGGAGGTAAGAAGGCCCTAGGGCTGTCACGGGGTAACTGAGGCTCAGAGAGGTGAGGCGACTTATGCCAGGTCCCCCAGCCAGCTGGACTCCCAGTCTCGACCCTTTTCCCTGATCTGCTGGTGGGGGGCCTACCTCAGGCCGCACGGGGTCCTCGATGCCCACCACGCAGATGCAGGTGAGGTCGTTCAGGATGTCATTCTCATTATCCCAGTCAGGCTCGGGGCTGCTGGGGAAGTCGCGGTAGGCCACACAGATGGTGCGGAGCCCGTCACAGGCCATGGGCTCAATCACCTTCTTCACCATCTCATCACGGTCACGGGGCCGGAAGACCCGGGGCTCGCCTGCCCCGTTGAGGATTTTGCAGCACCTGGGGGAAGGCAGGACGGAGATGGGTAAGGTGCAGCCGAGGGCCCAAGGGTCTTTCCTCTGACTGGCTCAAGCTCACCTCCCTCTCCCCAGTGATGCCCAGCTGGCTGTGGTGGGTCATCCAGTGCCTGTCCAGTCCATCTCCCATAACGCTTCGGGGCTGGTCCATGGCCCCAGGCAGGGATAAAATTGGGACCAGTCAAAAAGAAATCAGTCAGCTTTCTTGTAATATCTGCCCCAGTCCACTCAGCAAGAGCAGGTTTACTTTGATCGGTTTTATATTCACAAGATTTCATCTGAAAAAAGTCCCACAGCTAAAATGGCATTTAAAGGGCATAAAACATAGGCTAGAGGTTCTGTTTTGTTTTTTTAAAATCCTCATTCGAGGATATTTTTGCCATTGCTTTTCAGAGAGAGTAGAAGGGAGAGAGAGAGAAATAGACACATAGATGTGAAAGAGACACATTGATTGCTTGCCTCCCGCACGTGCCCAGCCAGGGGCCAGGGATTGAGCCTGCAACCGAGGTACGTGCCCTTGGCTGGAATTGAACCTGGGACCCTTCAGTCCGCAGGCCAGTGCTCTAACCACTGAGCAAACTGGCTAGAGGTTCTTGATGCTGCTTGCACATTAGCACGGCATGGGGGGAACATTGAATAAATAAATACCCATGTGTGAGCCCTACCCCAGAGATTCCAATTCAGTTTATCTAGGGTGAGTCCAAGAATCAATGGTTTTTAAAAGCTCCTTGGGGTGATTCTAGTGTGTAGCCAGGGTTCAGAGCCACTAGGCTAGACCCATCCCCTCAAGGTACATGTGGGGAAACTGAGGCCTGGAGGGGGAGTGACTTGGTTAGTTCTCTAGGCTTATTTCTGGCACCTGGAGTTAGAGGAGGCTGGCTGACAGTGAAAAGCACCACCATCGACCAACTCTGTACTAAGGGAAGTGAAATAAGAGAAATCTAACTGATAATGCATAGAACTTCCTATTAAGAGAGGAGGAGGAGGACTCTGTATAGAGATTTTTAAGAGGAAATAGTGGAAAAAACACTGGGCAAGGGGCCCTGGAGGTGGTCTTGCTGTGGAACGGTGGGCAGGGCCCTCTCTGAGCCTCTGGGTACCAGATGGCTCCTCTGGCTGGGCCCAGTACAGTCGGAGCTGTGTCACCCTACGGTCCCCGCTTCCCACACCCCAGCCCGCTCCCTGTGCCACTTACTTCTTGAGCACGATCTCAGATGCGCCCTTGCTGTACATGCGGAAGCTCTCGTCGGGCAGCTTAATGACTGTGCTCATGGACTTGCGCACAGAGTTGAATGTGTACACTTTGTACAGCTTCTCCTCTGGCATCTGGCTGCGCACGGCCTCGTAGTCCTGCTTCAGGTCCAGCACGAAGCCCAGCAGGCCACACTCAGTCTTGTTGCCCACCTGCCGAGGCAGTGCCCCCTCCTTCTCCGGTGGCTGTGAAGACAGAGGTGGGGTGTGTGTGCACAGGAGGTTGCCTCTGTGGTCTGAGGGGTGGGGGCCAGCCTCTGGCCACCCCTTCTCCCCTCAGCCAGCTCTTTGCCCTTCCCCTGCACCCTCAGCCCTCTGCATCGCAGACACAATCCTGGCTCTGGATGCAAGGAGTTATGCAAGATCAACTTTTTAAAAAATTATGAGCTATTTCAAACATAAAACACATGATAGAGAATATTAAGAACCTTAGCATTATGCCATATTTGCTTCAGATTTTTCTTTTCTAAGAAGGAAAATAAGACAGATAAAATTGAATCTCCCCCCATGTTCTCTCTCCATCTGCATAATCCACTCCTTGTCCCAGAAAGAACCTCTGTCTTAAATTTAGCATTCATCGTTACCTTGTCTTTTTTTTTTTTTTTCCTTAAACAGTGGAAATTAATTTTCCCACAGTTCTGGAGGCCAGAAGTCTGAGATCAAGGTGTCAGCAGGGTCGTTTTTTCTGAGGCCTCTTTCCTTGGCTTGTAGATGGCTGTTTTCTCCTTATGTCTTCACATGATCTTCCCTCTATACATGTCTGTGTCTTAATCTCTTCTTATAAGGACACCAGTCATATTGGATAAGGGCTCACCCTTATCACCTCTTTAAAGACACTATCTCTGCATATAGTCACATTCTGAGGTACTAGGAATCAGGACTTCAACATAGGAATTTAGGGGGTCACAATTCGGCTCACAACACTTTCCAATAGGTATTAATCTTGACCAGTGCAGAGCAGTCATGGGACTTGACCATAAAGCTTTCCTCCTGCCTCTACCCTGCCCTGTCTTATCATCAGTAACAATGTCACTCCCTACCTCCCTGCTCCCTGGGATCACTTAGTAGCTCTCTCTTGTTCTGATGCAACTAAGCCAGGCTGGTATTCATGTAGGCCTGTGATTCTCCATCATGGTTGGACCCAGAATCACCTAGGAAATTTGCAAACTCTTTAAAAAATTTTTTTCAATTACAGTTTACATTCAATATTATTTTGTATTAGTTTTGAGTGTATGGCATAGTGGTTAGACAATCATATACTTTATAAAATGTTCTCCCTGATATTTCCAGTACCCAACTGGCACCATACATAGTTATTATATTATTGACTATATTCCCTAAGCTGTATTTTACATCCCCATGATTATTTTGTAACTATCAATCTTTACTTCTCAATCCCTTCACCTTTTTAACCCAGTCCCCCAACTTCCCCGCCCCCCTGCCAACTATTAGTCTATTCTCTGTATCTATGAGTCTGTTTGTTTGCTTATATTGTTCTTTAGATTCCACATATAAGTGACATCATATGGTAATTGTCTTTCTCTGACTGACTTATTTTACTTAGCATAATATCCTCTAGGTCCATCCATGCTATCACAAATGGTAAGATTTTGTTCTTTTTTATGGCTGTTTATTATTCATATTTTTTATCTCTTTTTTCCTTTTACTTAAAGAAGATCCTTTAACAGTTCTTGTAATACTGCTTTGGTGGTGATGACTCCTTTAGCTTTTTATTATCTGGGAAGCTCTTTATCCATCCTTCAATTCTAAATGATAGCTTTGCTGGGTAGAGTAATCTTGGTTGTAGGTCCTTGCTTTTCATTGCTTTGAATATTTTGTGCCAATCCCTTCTGACCTGTGAAGTTTCTGTTGAGAAATCAGCTGATAGTCTTATGGGAGCTCCCTTGTAGGTAACTAACTGCTTTTCTCTTGCTGCTTTTAAGATTCTCTCTTTGCCTTTAACCTTTGGCATTTTAATTATGATGTGTCTTGGTGTGGGTTTCTTTGGGTTCTTCTTGTTTGGGACTTTCTATACTTCCTGGATTTATATATGTCTATTTCTTTCACCAGGTTAAGGAAGTTTTCTGTCATTATTTTTCAAATAGGTTTGTCACTCATGGAGGTGTAGAGTTGTAATCCAGCATGATCTGAAGTTGTCCACCAGGTGCACTGGCTCTGGGGCCTCCTGGGAGGTGCAAGGTCAACCACCATCTGTGCCTTGCCTAGGGCTACCTGTCACGAGCTACAGAGTTATCTGAAGATGGCTGCTACTTGTGCTGGGCGTGGAGGTGCCTATAAGAGGCCAAGCTGCAAACCAAGGCCAGCTGCTGCTAGTGCCAGGCCTGGAGTCACTTAGCAAGAGGTATGAGGTACACAGAGGCTAGATGCTGCTTGTTTGAAAGATTTTAGGAAAGTCCAAAGCATGAAGCAAGAGAGATCATTTGTATGGAAAAGCCACTGGAAATAGCTTGGGTGGGCCGGAAAGTTGGGTAGGGCAGAGTCTCAAGGAATCATCAGGGTGGGGCTAACAGTGTTAGCAAGGTTGATGCAGACTCAGATATGGAGCCCACCTTTGGGCTCTGGAGGGAAGAGCTCAGCAGGGGAACAACGTCCTCTGCCAGCAGTTCTGTCTGGGAGAAAGCTGCCCCTCTAGCTCTCCCTGATGCCAGACAATTTAGTTGCTCCCTGTATGTCCCTGGTGCCTTTTGAGCTGCTGCCCCAGTGCTGGAGCTCAGAGCAAGTGAGTCTGAGTTAGTCTGTGCGTGGGCCCTTTAAGAGGAACACCTGCAGGGACTCATAGGAAGGACTAAGCCTTAGACCCTAACCGCTCACTCTTAGTTTCTAATCTGTAAAATGGAGAAACTGGAGCAGACGACCTCCAGCTGAGAGAGAAATCAACCCTGTGCAACCCTTTCTGCCAAGTGGATCATGGTGAATGATGGTAGGCCAAGGCAGAGTCGTGTGGGTGAAAACAAGGCTCAGAACCCCCTCCCTGCTCCCACACCATGCCAGCTACATCCCCAGTATCACAAGCCTTGGAAGGCTCCCCTCTCCCAAGCTCTTGGGTGGGATTTGATGTGAAAGCAAAGGAATCTTTGGTACAGCTTTCCATTTCTGATGTTTGGAAAAATAAATTCTAAGCTCTCCCTTTTCTCTCTGCAGTATGCTTTTATGTTGTACTTTTAAAATTTATATATTTATTTATTTTTAATTTTATTTTTAAAAACAATTTTATAATTAACCTTCTGGTGATTTCCAGAGTTTTATTTATTTTCCACAATAGTTTCTTTCCCCCTCCACTAATGAAAGAAATTGACGACACAGAGGACTTAAATAAAAATGCCTAATTACTTATTTGCCCAAGAGAGCAGAGCAATTATGCCTGCAAAACACCCGGCATTTTATTACCCTCTGTGAAATATTTTAATTTTCCTCTAAAAGGATTTCAAACAATCCATGGCTGCAAATGGCAGAGCTGCCTCCCCCATAATTCAACATAATTCAATTTGTTTCTGTGAACATGAGCTCTGAAATCGCGTACATGCATTACCAAGAAGCAGGGGCCCATCCTTTTCTCTTTTCATTTTTTAAATCTTGACAAACCCAGAGGTTTTGCTATTTCCAAGAGCCTTTTCATCTCCAAGGCTCCAGTTCTGTAAGGGAGTTAAGGTGTGGGTATTGTTCTGTTTTGATGGACAGGAAGCAGGCCCAGGAGGGAAGTGACTTGTTCATGGTTACAGACCTGCAGACGATAGGCCTGGGGCTTTCCCCAAGCCTCCTGACTCCCTGAGCAGGCTTCCCCGTGTGGGCACTGAGCCCTTTAAGAGGGCTTAGTGCAGCCACAGCTGTAACTTTGAGAGGACAATTCATGTTCCTGTTTTGGGATACTGGGGAGTAAATACATCCAAGATCAATAAATGATGACTTAAAGAACTACAAGTTATAAATAACATCTGCAAAAGCGAGATTAAAAAATATAGCTGGCATGTATCACCTCACACCCATTAGGGTGACAATTACAAAAAAATAACACAGAAAACAAATGTTGGTAAAAATATGGAGAAACTGCAACCCTGTGCACTGCTGGTGGGAATGAAAATGGTGCAGCTGCCTTGGAGAACAGGATGGTGGTTCCTCAAAAAATTAAACGTGGAATTACCATATGATCCAGCAATTCTACTTCTGGGTATGTACACGGGGACTTGAGATATTTGTACACACATGTCCATAGCAGTGTTATTCACAAGGGCCAAAAGGTGGAAGCAACTCAGGTGTCCATCGACACATGAATGGATAAAGAAAATGTGGCCTGTACACATGAAGGAATATTATCCAGCCTTAAAAAGGAAGGGAGCCTGACACGGCTGCAACATGAGTAAACCTGAGGACATTATAAGTGAAATAAGCCTGTCACAAAGGAGAGACACAGTAGGCTCCAGATACCTAGAACAGTCAAATTCATAGAAATAGAAAGTAGAATGGTGGTTGCCAGGGGCTGTGGGGAGGGAGAAATAGGGAGCTAGTGTTTGATGGGCAGTTTCAGTTTGGGGAGATGAAAAGTTCTGGGTTGGATGGTGGTGACGATTGTAGAACAATGTGACTTAATGCCACTGAACTGTGCACTTAAGATGGTTAAGATGATACATTTTATGTTAAGTGTATTTTACCACAATTTAAAAAAACCCTAAAAAATCTCCCCAAACAACCCAATAACTGTAGCGTGACACACTGCAGCAACTGCAACACGATGCTGTTTCTAAGAGCATCTCAGAAAACGCCTTTCTGCTCACTGGCTGTGCCAGGTGGCCTTGCCTCCTCACTGGCTCCTGATGCCTGGAGGGACCAGCCAGCCTCCACAGCAGCACAGTGACCATTTTTTGAATACCGACTCTGCTCACCACTTCATTAAGCTCCTCATGTGTATCACCTGGTTGTGGGGGGCAGGCTGCTGTTATTCTCACTTTACAGTTGTCCACACGAACGGAGGCCCAGAGAGGTGAGGCCACCCTGCTGGTAAGTGGGCAAGCTGGGATTTAACCCCAGGCGCTCTGGGTTCTGAGCCCCCAGCACGTGCTCGCCCAGCAGCCCTGCCTCTGTCCTGGCGTGTGCGGTTGCTCATTAACTAGGTGGCTGGTTGGAGAACGGTGGAGAGTCCGTGGCGGGTGGGTGGGCTGTGTCTGCCTAGCTTATCTCTGCCTCCCACTGTGTGGTACCCAATGAATAAATGAATACTTTAGTATGTGTGTGCTGGGGAGGGTGCTGCCAGCGGGAGGCCAGATGGGATGGAATTTTGTGAGAATTTTTGCCTCCAGAATGGTCATCTAAAGTAGCTTCTTGGGTGCCAGGCCTAATGAGGAGCATGAGGTGGCAGGGCCATGCCAGGGAGCCACAGAGTCTTCCTCAGAGCCTGGGAGGCAGGACGTTGGTGTGGGCGCCCAGGATGGCAGTGGGGACAGGCTAAAACCCCTGTGGAAAGCAAATTCCTTGTGGACCTTCTCAAGCTCACCAATGCATTGTGCATATGTGTATGTGGTGTGTATATGGTGTATTGTGCATGTGTATAATGTGTGTAGTGTGTGGTGTAGTGTGTGTGTGTGCGTACATTGGTGTATGTGTGTGATGTGTGGTGTGTGTGTGGTGTGGTGTATGTGTGGTATGTTTGTAGGTTGTGCTGTGTATGCATGTAGTGTGTGTTGTGTGTATATGGGATGGGGTTTGGCATGGTGTATGTGTGTAGTGAGTGTGTATGGTATAGTATGGTGTGTGTGTGTGTGTAGGTTGAGGGGGGGATGTAGGGATTAACAGCTCAGTTAAAAATCGTAATTTCCCAACTGGGGTTATTTACTTTAAACTCTTCTCCCAGAGATGGTGTTTGCAAACCAAACCAAACAAAATAGAAAACAAACAAACAAAAAACAACCAAAACCAAAACACACAAAAAGACACACACAACCCAAAACAGTTGCTGAATTCAACACAGAGGCCCCTGCCATTTCATATACCAGAACTCCACTCCGCACTCCATCTTGATCTTAATGCCCTGCAAAGTCACTTCCAGAGTCTTCCATGCCTCTGGCACCCTTGTCTTGGCCAGAGCCAGTCTCAGAGTGTGGCTTGACTCAGGGGACTTTGAGGCTCATTCAAACAGTCAGTTGAGCCAGGAGATCTGAGTTCAAGAATTGTCTGTTTCCCAGAGTCACTACACCCTCCTCCCTCCTCCTTGGTGCCCTGGTTCTAAGATTATGGGGAACACAGTTCAGCAGATCCTTCCTACCTTTTGGGGGTTACTGGGGCTCTCTGGGCATGGTAGCCACCTCAGTTTAGGAATAGGGTATGCTGAGCACCTGGGGTTTCTAACTAGGTGAAGTTGGCTTATTTATTCAGGAAAACCATCCTGCCAGGAAAGTGCTTCTAGCTCCTTCCTTTAGAACCACTTCAAAGGCTCCAGGGAGGTTTGTTTTTCTCTTAATAGTTTATGTTTTCAGAAATATGTCATAACTTTCCAACAACTTAGCTTCATAAGCGCCCATCCTCAGTTTAATAATTCAAATGTTAACAGTAGTGTCAGCCTATTTTAAAAGAGGGCTCATAAAATATGAAATTAAAGGTCACTTAGGTGGTTTCAGTCCGCAGAATAAATGCGGGCAGACAAGGAGAATGTTTTCCCAGGAAAGCACAGTGCCTCAGAAGTCTGAGGAAGGAGCTACTTCCCTCTGAAGCTCAGCTGCGGCTCTGAGAAGCAGCAGGGCGAAGAGAAGCTGGAAGTCTTGATATTCAAAGAGTCGGAGATGGCAAAGGAAATCTGAGGGGGTGCCCAGGTTTCTCAGGCAGGGAAGCAATTTCTGACTAAAAGATGATTCATGTAGCCTCCCTCAGAGGGCAGGTTTAGTTCCTAATGATTAGGAATAAAAGTGGAAAGAAAAAAGCTCCTGCCATCCTCAGAAGGGATAGGGCATGGGGCTGAGACTGGAGGGTCCTCCCAGGCCGCTCTTCCTGGCCTCCCCGCCCACAGCCTGGGCCCTCGTACCACCCTCTACCCATGTGTGGAGTGGTTCTGAGCACTTATTAAGGGCTTGCCTGCTGCTACCGAGCTGCCCCCAGCCCCGCCTCTCATTATTCCAGCCTAGAGAGAGACGTGCCGGGCCACAGACCACCACATTTCCTGAAGAAGCCATACATCTTCAGGTTCTGGGCCTTTGCAGGGCTGTGCCCCCTGGGCCACTTGGTAAACTCTACCAGAATTCTCCGGGCCCAACTCTGCCACTTGGTTGTCAGGAGCCGCCATGGGCAGGTTACGCGATGCTTGTGCGGCTCAGGGTTTTAATCTGCAAGGTGGGAGTGGTCATATCTGCCTTGATTACCTGGAAGGGGTGTGGAGAGTAAAGCAGACAGTGGCTGGCAAAGCAAACGACAGAGGTAAGGCTTAGACACAATCACAGAGGTAATAAGAGTAATAGCTTGTGTGGACCGAGTGCTTGCTACATGTCAGGCACTGTGCTGAGAGCTCCATACATATTTCTCATCTGATCTTCACAGCAGCCCTGGAACTGCCTTAAGGCAAAGGTGCAGCCAGATGAATTAGGCAGGGAGTGGTGGGGGTGCACTGGCTCTGGGTCCCACAGACCTGGTTCCAGTCCTGGCTCAGCCTCTTATCTGCTCGGGGACTCTGGAAGTGTTCTATAACTCCTCCCAGCCTAAGTGTGCATACGTATGGATTAAAGATGTGATGTCTCCGACTTCATGGGGTTGCCGTACAAGGCAATACGGTGCACGCATGCAGCACTGAGACTGGCTAAGTGAATGTTGGTGATTATTTATATATTCACTTTACAAGCTAGAAAACAGAGGCTTGAAGAGGTTAAGTAACTTGCCAGGGTCACGCTCAGCGAGTGCTGGAGCCTGGAATTTAAATTCTGGTCTAATGGACTTCAGAGCCAAAGCTCTTAACCATCGCTTCCTGGACTAAGGATCAGAGGAATCCTGGCCCAGAGGAAGCCTGATTCTAACTCCCCTAACCCATGGGGTGGCTTGGCAAAAGCTCCTTCTCATTTCCGGGCCTCAGAGTAAAGTGAGGGGGCTGGATCAGGTGGTCTATAAGGTCTGTGAATCCATGTAGGTGACATCCACACAACCTATCCTTGCAAATATTCGTCTACTGTGCTATTTTTTTAAAGAAAAGAATGAAAGGCACTAGCTAATTGGCAGATCTCTGCATCAATGAAAACCAGAGAGCTCAAGGCAGTTGCAGAAGAAATCAGCTCAATAAGCTGGAGGTGCCGAGAGAGCACTAGTGTTGACCTTGGGACTGGGACTAGGGTCAATGCCTACACTTTTCTGCCACAAGAACAGGAAAGTAGAGGAAGAAATATCAGTCCTGTCCTGAGCTTCTTATTAATTCATATTCATCCATCCACCACCTACATATTCATCTATCCATACATTTATCCACCCTCCATCCCATCCATCCACATTATCCATCCATCCATCCATCCATCCATCCATCCATCCATCCATCCATCCATCCATCCATCTCCCTACCCATCTATCCATCATCCATCCATTTCTCTCGCTACCTACTCTTCATCTCATTGCCCGCTCTCTCTCTCTCTCTCTCTCTCTCTCTCTCTCTCTCTCTCTCTCTCTCTCTCTCTCTCTCTCACACACACACACACACACACACATTTATTCACCAGTCAATTCACTTATCTCACCTACCCAACCAGTACTTCCTAAGAGCCTAAGCCAGGGGCAACAGAGACGACTCAGCTGTGTCTCTCACTCAAAGAGCCCACCAGCTCCATCAGACAGCACGAAGACACAGAAGAATTGGTGTCTTCGTGGAGGGGGAAATACAGCTTTACTTAGGGTCTTATTTTCCCAGGCCAGGCTCATTTACCAACCAAAGATGAGGGGTAGTATGGGGAAGACATTGCAGGTCCTTCCTGCCCTGTCTCCTCTTGCATGGTTTAGGATGTCCTGCAGTCCAGATTTCCCAGCCTGGTATGGTGGCGGCTGGACTTCTGCCCTGGACTGAGCAGCCCCTGCCTCTGCTCAGGCATCCTCTGGGTCTAGAAGGGCAGCCCCCAAGAGCCCCTTTGCCCCAAATGGCTGGCAGCCTCTGGCTGTGAATCTGACCCTCTGGACCCCAGGTCTTCTTTCCCAAGACCACCATAGGCTAAAGATGCCACAGGATTGGTTTCAATGACCAAGACACCCTACTTAACAGCTGTCTTCAGGATACCTGTAAGTTGGCTTTGTCACTAATTGGCTGTGTGAATTTGGGCAAGACCCTTTCTCTCCGCAGCCCTGATGTCTCTGCTGTCTATTTATTTACTGGTTAGCCTTTGCATTGCTATAAATGGAATCACCTTCAATGGGAGGTTTTATTGCTGAATAAAGAAAATACTGATTGTATCACATACTGAATATGTGCCTGGCATTGTGCTAAGCACATTCCACTTAATAACTCACTTCATCCTCACAATAATCCTACTATTTACCCCAGGAAACTGAGGCAGAGAGAGGCTAAATAATTTGTTTACATTCACACATCTAGTGAGGGATTTGAACCCAGACCCTCTAGATCCAGAAGATGAGCTTTAACACCACTCATACCAGGGGGCTCTGCTGTCCCTTTCATACTGATGACCATCAGCCCCAGCAAGGAGAGTCATGTGGTAGGGTTCTTTTAGGAAACACCCAGGAAGAGAGGCACAGGGATCCTAGGATGCCAATGTTCAAGGCACAGAAAGGGACACTGATGACTAAGAAGTGACTTGGCCTGATTATAAACCAAGTCTGTTAGTTCCCAGGTCCCCAACCTTTATCCTGTCTCAGTAGTTACACCTTCTCTGCAGGTGTGTAGCTGGCTGACCGACCCCTGACCTTTCAGCCACCTGAACACAGCCTCAATCAACCAATCTGGTAATGAGATTTTAGCTTTGTCTGCAGCGCTGTGAAACACCGCCTAATGGAGACTTATCACTGCGGTGGTGTTGCTGCAGCCCTCCTGGCGGGTCCCAGAACTCCCTTTTACTGCAATTGCATAACATATATCTCAATCCAAGCCCACCTCACAGGGCTCTGCCCACGTGGCCGCCCCTTCGCCCGAAGCCTGCTCTGGGACTCACCCTGCTCCCTGTCTGCCACATCTGAAGGATAAGGTCATTAAAAGCATCTCGGTTATTTTAGAAAGTCCTGGAGAATGGAACAGAGCACAGTTCACCTCCCTTGAATCCCAAATTGGGGTTGGGGGTAGGGGTGCAGGGGAAAGACAAAGAGGCCATCATTTCTGGCATCACCCGCAGGGTTCTCTCACTGTCTGCGTGCCTTCCCTCGACCTACTTTCTCCCTTTGTCGGTTCTGCCTCCCTCAGCCTGAAGCTCTGGGGTGCAGTTCCTGCAGCCTCAGTGTATGGAGGGAGGAGCCGCCTCCTTTTCCTCCCCCCACCAGCCCTCGGCCCTTGCTGCTGACTCAGGTTCTCCTCCCCATATCAATAAAGCTGCTGGCAGCTCCCAGAACCCACCCTGATCATGAAGGTTCGAGCTGGCTCAGGGGCAGAAGGGCGAGGGCAGGGCTAGGGCACATTTGGAGGGTTAGCAAAAAAGCTCAGCTGTTCACCCAGATGCGCCCACTGCAGAAATGGCCTACATCTGGGTGCCAGCTGACTTCTGGATGGACAGTTCTATTTCTTGTCATCCAAATGCTCAAATGCTGGTGAGTTACAAAAAGGCCACCAGTGCCATTGGTGGTGGATTGTGAGGGATTCGAACCCAGGCCCTCTGCCCTGAGACTAAATACCATAATTAGTCTCCTTACTGAACCCATGCCCTCTGCAAAGTGAATCTGAGTTCCTCCCATTAAGAGATGGAGTCTATTCCCCCACTCTTTGAATCTGGGCAAGTCTCTTGACTTGCGTTAGTCCATAGAATGAGGCAACGTGACAAGGGGAACAAGACCAGTGTCAAAAGACAACAGGCCCAAAGTGGAGTCACTGGTGCTCAGCCTCTCCCAGGAATTTAATCTTAACCAGTCAATCTGGAATTTTCTGGTCAGCACTAGTGAGGGCATGCGCCTGAAAGCCCCTCTGTTTCCCACAGGTAGGGAGGTTACCTGAGCCTGAAGCAGCCCATTCTTTTCCCTCTTCTGCCAGTACAATCCTTCCGTTCTGTACAGCTCCTCGGAGCTCCTTTCTACTTGCTGGATGGGATGCTGATTCATGAATCACTCATTAAAGCCAATAAGACATTTAAATTTTACTCAGTTGAATTTTTGTTATTTAACAAATTCGGTAGCAGCAATGGTATCCAAAGTGAACTTCTGATGGCATCCTGGGACCATGAGAAATATGAGCGTGGTACCCCATAAACCCTTTGAGTTCCTTGTCTTTCGCACCATTTCCGAGGGCTGCTGGTAAGTACCTTTTGGTTCTGGGCTCTGCTTTCTTTGCATTGAGCTACTGGTCGAATTTGCCGTGCACAGTTCCCTATTTGATTGGAAACTCCAGCCCTTGAGTCTGTCCCAAGATCCACCTGGGAACTGTAGGGGCAGTTTACAGTTTCCCATTTATGTGGAGACCCCCAACCTGCAGTCCCCATTTGTCGAGGTTTGCTGGTTCGATCCTTTCCCTGACCCCCGGATTCCATGTAGGGAACAGTTGGTGGCTCTGCCTGAAGTTGGACTGGGTCCAACTTAAAATAAGGGACTAGGTCTGGATTGGATTGGGCTTGACTTGAGTTGGACTGGGTTCAGTAAGTAAAGGTTGTTGCTAATGGGAATCTTGGAAGCCACAAAAATCATTGGGAATTGGTTGAGCACTTAAGAGCTATTAGAAATTATCAGGGGGAACACTTTGTAAAGTATAAGATTGTCTAACCACTATGCTGTCCACCTGAAACTAATACGAAATAATATTGAATGTAAACTGTAATTGAAAAAAAATTAAAAGACATAAATAAAGGAGCTATTAGAGTGCTCACCACCTAACTCTGAGACTCCCATGTTAGGATAAATTGGTCACAGGACTGGTTTGATTGACCCTAGGTCAACTTGCCAACCTTAAGAAAATTTCCATGCAACAAGGGGCACTGTAAAACACTACACAAGCCCCAGCCCAGTAGCATGTCCCTTTTAGTTATTATTTTCGCTTTGAGAGACCCAAAAGCTCTGCTGAAAAGAGATGGAATCCTTGAGATCTAAAGATTTAAGCACACCACCTCCCAGCACACCTACTTATTTAATTATTTATTTAATATATTTTTATTGATTTCAGACAAAGGAAGAGAGAGAGAGAGAGATAGAAACATCAATGATGAGAAAGTCATTGATCAGATGCCTCCTGCACACCCCCTGCAGGAGATCGAGCCCGCAACCTGGGGATGTGCCCTGACCGGGAATCAAACCTCGATCTCCTGGATCCTAGGTCTATGCTCAACTGCTGAACCATGCCGGCCAGGCAGCACACCTGCTTATTTTATAGCCAGTAACTATGGTTCTGGAAGCTATAAATATCTACAAAAATGGCAAAATCTTACTAAGCTTGTTTTGTGTTCCGAGAGCTTGGCTTGGTAACTGTCAGGTTGGAGGCCCCAAAATACAGCCAGACAGAAATATGGATTGTACTCCATTTGTGGCTAGGGTCCAAAGAAACTGCCCTGAGCCCTCAGAGGTACTACAATGGTCATTAGGAAGAGTGTCCCAATGAGATAAGATCATTTAACAAGTGCACTTGAAAGTAAAGGTTCTCAAATTAAACAGAATGGGATACCTACTTTAACTGGCATGCAGAATCTTCCAAAAGTGTACAAAATTCCAAAATAGTGTCATTGAAAATTTCATTGCAAAAAAGCTAATGAAAAAAATTAGAGAGAAAAGACGTACCTAAAACAAAATAGTATAAATGGACGCGACTCTGTTGCTCCCTCTGTTCTCCCTTATTTCACACTTATTCTGTAACCCCGAGCCCGAGCTGTCTGCCCTCTCCGCAGAGACCACAGACCCTACCACCCCCGCCAGGTTACGGCCTTACAGGCGCCTCCGTGTCTACCTTCGGAGGAGGCCCCCACCCCCCCCTCCCAGAGTCAATGAGCCTCTGAGGAATTCTCTGGTAAACTGCTACACTTTTCCCTAAACCAGCCAAAAGGAAACTAAAAGTAAAATAAATTTAAAAAACCTTGCCAAATACTGGCAAATATAGTATCGGAGCTGTATTCTCTGCTTTAAACCCCACTCACAACTGCAGATGGGAACCTGGGAACACTGGCAGAAGCTGGCTGAAGGGAAAATTCTTACTCGAGTTAGCTCTCCCGGGTCTCTGTGTGCAGTACCCAGTAGAGAGAGGAAAATAAAATTTCTTTTACACCCTCTTTGGGGATCCCTCTTGAGTCCAAGGGGTTGTTCAACACTGCCAGAAATATTTGTTGTTGTGTTAATCTTCAGCCAAGGATATTTTTTTCATTGATTTTTAGAGAGAGTGAAAGGGATGGTGGGAGGGGGAGAGAGAGAAACATCGACATGAGAGAGACACATTGATTGTTTGCCTCCCAAATGTGTTCCCAACCGGGCCAACTGCGGTGGGGATAGAACCTGCAACCCGGGTATGTGTCCTTGACTGGGAATCAAACCTGAGACCCTGCAGTGCACTGGCCGGTGATGCTCTAACCACCAAGGCACATGGCCAGGGCTGACAAAAATATTTTCTGTTTGTCCTGAAGAAAAACTACAAAGTAGCTATGTGGTTAAAATTTGGCTGAATGGCACAGCCTGATAGACAAATGTTTAGGCCATGTCCTCTAAACTCAAATAAAAACTACGTACCCAGAGGGGATTAAAAACCTTTTAAGGCCCTTGTAAAAGGATTTGTGGGCAGATCAATCTATGATGTCATTTAAGTTGCAAACCAGTTCCTTGGGGGATTGAGAACAACTGTCCTTATCTTACACATCGTTGCCAAACTAGAAATGTACTAAGTAGTTCTAGAGGCAGCTCAAAGTTCACCTATTTCTTTTAGCAACCCCCAAACCTCCCCTATTTATCTCAACGGCTTGTAAATAGTGGCCTTGGGAAACCAAAGTCCTTGGAGGAACTTGCATTCCTTCCCTGTGCCTTGGAGGTATAAACATTCTGCAGACTTCAGAGGTTGCTCTTATCAGAAGGAAAACGAAAGGCGGAAAGGTCATTTGAAATTCAGGCAAATGAAAAAATCATGTGCCCTCTACACAGATATTAGTAGGAAAAACTTTAGTCATCTGGGCAGATAAACTTAACTTATGCTGTAGCTATGTGGCCTTTTCGGGCTCCAGATGTTATTACTAAAATTAATTTGTAAAAGAGCTCTATTTAACTGGCTTAAAAAAGCAAGCATTTATATAAATTTAGTATTCATAAAAATTCTAGAAAATGTAATAGAAACTAACCCAAATGCTTTTCAGGTTCATGTAATTTGGAAAAATATTTGGGATTAAAGCTAGTTTAAGTATGTTGATTTAATTAAAATAGACATGTCTTTAGAGTTATTAGCTTTGAATACAACTCATTTTACCTGGGTTTATGAGTCAAATGAGTTCATGCTATTTCTCTCTCTCTCTTTTTTTTTTTTTTACTATGTCTTTATTGATTTCAGAGAGAGGACGGGAAAAGGAAAGAGAGAGAGATAGAAACATCAGTGATGAGAGAGTCATTGATCAGCCGCCCCCCTGCAGCCCTTAACTGGGGATCGAGCCCACAACCCGGGCATGTGCCCGGACCGGGAATTGAACCTCGACCTCCTGGATCCTAGGTCAATGCTCAACCGCTGAGCCATGCCCGCCGGGCAAGTTCATGTTATTTCTTACAAAATTTGTCAGCAAGAAAAATCAGCTTGGGCCCTGGTGAGGTGGTTCAGTTGGTTGGAGGTTCATCCCATACACCAAAAGGTTGCAGGTTCGATTCCCCGTCAAGGGACAAACCTAGGTTGAGGTTTTATCCTGGTCGGGGTGTGTATGGGAGGCAGTTGATCCATGATTTCTCTTTCACATCGCTGTTTCTCTCTCTCCTTCTCTCTCTCTCCCCCTCCCTCCCTCCCTCCTTTCCTCTCTCTCTAAAATCCTCAGGCAGGATTTAAAAAAAAAAGAAAAATTAGCTTGGGATAGTGGCCGACTTTGTCTAATGTCTGATAAAGTTTTGTGGGTATTCTAAACATAATTCTCGAGAGCAAGTAAATTACACAGATGTAAGCAGGATAAAAAGTTTTAAGATGAACTTTTAAAATAGTCTCCCCAAATCTTTTTGGTAACCATAAACCTTAAAGTTTTGCTTAGTTAAATAATGAGTTAAGTTAAATTCATTGACTATCCAGATCATTTCCAAATAAGATAAAATACTGAAACATTAATTGATGAACATTGATTTGTCTACTTTTGGTTTCCTTTTACAGAGGAACCAAAGAAATTTGGGTCTTTTAGTAAATATGTCTTGTACCACATTGAAAACGTACTATGAGAAAGTGTATGTTTCTAGAAATTATAAAAAGCATTTATAAATTTTCCCAGCCCTGGAATGTTAATGTAAAAGGCAGTTCACAATTGTTTATTTCTTTATTTTCATTAGAAATTAAGATTTTTAAGGGATATGAATTCTAATATATGTAATTATAACTAATGGAAATAACAAGGAAAACATTTCTGTATGCAAGGAAAATAAAACATGTGTTTCCAGTGAAAGAAGGCGTAACAAATGGAAATGCATTTTGTTGAAAAAGAAAGTAATTTGTCCCAAAGGTAAAACTGGTTATTATTTCAAAATGGGAAGGGGAAAAAGAAATAACAACTTAAAAATAAAGTTGTAAAGGGAGAAAAAGAGAAAGAGAATTTTACCTTGTGCCTGCAATTTGGCTAAAAATTAAATTTGTTGTAAGGGCTTAAAATAAACTTTACTATCAATAGTGTATGTAAGTGAAACTAAAACTTAGTTTTCTTTCATCTTCGAAAAGGGTAAAGTTCTCTTGTACTATTTGGTCTGCTCCTGACAGGATTATGAAAGGTTTTCCTTCTATTTTAAAGTAATCTGCCTAGAAAAACCCCCAAAGATCTCGAGTCTTGTCAAAAGAATCACCTACGGTTAGGTGGGTGCTAGACTTATGAGGGGATCAACTTGTAGGTTATATAAATATCTAGTCACTATGCTGTATGCCTGAAATGAATATAATATTGAATGTGAACTGTAATTGAAGAAAAAACTACCTATGTTCCATGTTGTCTTTATCAGGTCTTTGATTACTTAAGTGAGTCTCCTAACTAACCTAGTCTTCTCAATATTAAAAAAGCTAAGTTTTGCTCAGAACTATACAACCTTATAAATTTGCCTGGAAAGTCTTTCATCTTCATTTTGGTTAAGTAGATAAGTATTGTTTCACAGTGACCTATAATTCTACTTAACCAAGTGTTAAAATTTTTTTTTTGGTATTTTCGACAAACTTCTCAAAAATCAAATCCTAAATGAAGCTTTTTTGACCTTGAATTAACTTTGGGATTTTCCAGAGGGTCCTGGAACATCTCGAAAGATTTACTGTCCCTCCTTATAAAAAAGGAGACAAACTAATTAGGCTTATTTAATAAGGTAAAGTCCTATGGGACGCATTATCAAATAAGTAGAGCTAAGCCTTCTTCATGGTGTCTCTGAATGGGTATATGTTATAAGTGTTTCAAAAAATGTGTGAAATTCTTGGAAGTCTGATATGTCCTGATGTAATGTCATCAGTCATAATTCCTGTTATCATCTTAAATTGTTGTATATTATAGAAATAACCAAATTTCCTTGTCAATTCCATTATAATGAAATCCTATCAGACCTGTAATAATGGGCATTTTAAAAGTCTTTTGTCATTTACGGAGAGCTACTGTTTTACTCTGGTGCTTTTATAAAAGGGTTCCTGCAAAAGCGCTTCCTCTTCAAAGGGGTTCATGGACAGAACTTGGACAAATACAGTTTCTGATAAACTTTAAGATCTTCCAATGAACTGGGTAAGAATTTCTGGAACTAGTGGAAAAACTGGATTCAAGCAGAGCAAGAATTAATAACGTGGGACTGAATGAACTGAGGAGAAGAATTGTAATTCCTATGACTTCTTGTTTGAAGCACTGCTGGTCCGCTAATGTTTTGCTTTACCAGATTTAAGGAAACTTTTCCCCTTAGACTATCAACAATTTGGTAAAATATACCTAGGTGAACAAAAATGGGACACTTACTTTTTACCCCCTACCTTATCCCTCCAGAATTGTGAAACTACTGAGTTCCTGACAACGTAGTTAGTTATTTGCATAAGTTCGGTAAGAATCTGTTCTTATAACAGGACACAAAGGGAAATATTGGTTATATTACCAAGGCTTTGACTAGAATGTCATATTTGAGAAAGATGTGTGTAGACTAGGTATGACTAGATGATTTTAAGGCTAATAAATCCCCATGGAAAAATTGGCTGGTACCTTGCTTATAAGGGAAGCAATCCTCCAGGGAGGCAATCACTATTCTTGCTGCACTTACGTAAATAATCAGGCCAAGTCTAATGCAAACAAATTAGTTTTGCTGTGATTAACTTTGGAAAAAAGAAATGGGGATAATTGTAAGGAGAAAAATTTTGTTTGCATCTTTGTTTAAGATTCTAATCCTTGCCACTAACCAAGCAAAGTTAATTGTTGAGGTTTTGTTAGATACCTGTAGATTGCACTGGGTCTTAAATTTTGCTAGTTTTCTAAAAGATTTGGCTACGGTATTCAAACTAATGCTTCCAATTTTCTCCCACCCTCTGATTTGGAATTACTAAGAACAAAGGCTGCCCTTAAATCTCTGGGAAAGGACTATACCAGGTCCTTCCCGCTACCCAGATGGCGGGCAGACTTCAAGGACTCGAGCCTCGTGAACACATCTCACAGCTAAAGAAGGCTCCACCTGACATCTAGTCCGGTACAAATGCTGGAGACTTCCGCATCAAATTGATTAGGAAGAGAATTAGCTGACGTCCATGAAAACTGTTTCCTCCCAAGACACTGAGTCAAGACTTCATACTTTAACTAAATATGAAACCCTCACTTCTCTTTCTTTTCTTTACTCTGGCATTGGCCTGGAAAGATAACTCCATAATCCATATCTACCAGGACATTGCTAAGGGCGGTAACCTCTGGAATTTGGAACAACTTTTTATTTCAGGTTAGGAGATTTACAGAATGCACTGAAAACCTAACTGACCCCTGGCTTGAACAGGCAAGTATAATAATCCCTGCGACTGAATCCATTAAGAGTATAACCTTGGTGGAAGTGGTCTGTGCCCTGTCAGGATTTATCTCTGTCTATAACAGTCATGATTTTCCTTGGGTCTACGAATGCCTAGGTGGCTGGTGCAAACTGGATAACCCCTCTTGGGTTATCTAACCGAGTCCCTAACTGTTTACAAACAAACTGAGATACCTCATTGGTCAACTCCACTGGATTTACATTGTTGAGTCAGAAAAGGCCTACCAGGAGGCATTCATAACTCAGGATTCACTTCCTTTGGCAAGGCCTTACTTCCCTGGTTAGGAGTAAACGTGAATGAGGTTATGATTAGAAACCTCTCCTAAACTCTTGAAGATATTGCTGAATCCACTGCTAAGATAATAGCTGCCCAAGAAAAATCTTTAGACTCTCTGGCCAAGGTTGTTCCTTATAGTAATATCCTTATCATCTTTTAGCTGTGCGGAAAGGTGTATATATGCTGTGGTTAACGCCGACCTATTGCACCTGGATTAACACTTGTGAGGAAGCTGAAACTCAGTTACATAAGATCACTGAGCAGGCCACTTGGCTTAAAGAGTGATTCCTTCAGTAGGGTCTTTCTTTGACTTATTTGATTTTGATTGGTTTAGATCTTGGGGACCATGGCTCCAAAGTACACTCTAGATACTGAGAATTATCCCGTTTAGAGTAGTCACAGTAGTCTCCCTGGCATGCTATATTCTCTCAAAAGTTTAAAGTGCACTAGGCGCTAGCCAAGCAAATGATCTCCTTAAGACTGGAACACCAGAAAAAGAATGAAGAGAGTGACTGACTTCAAAATTGTGAACCTGAATCTGTGGACTGTGAGTATCATAGAGATTCTGAAAAATAAAGTCATGACCTGTGAATCACACAGAGGATCAGTAAAAGCTGCGAGAAACACGGAGTGGTTAATGTCTTAAAGTTTTATCACATCTCTCACTTAAGCTGGGAGTCTGGTTGAAAAGGGGAATTGTTAGAAAAGAGATAGCAGGCCCAAAATGGAGTCATCTGTGCTAAGCCCACATCACCAAACCAATACTTAATAACTAACCTAATGGCAGTTTTACCCTCTCCCAGGAATTTAATCTTAACCAACCTGGAATTTTCTGGTCAGGGAATCCACCTGGTAGCCCCCTTCTGTCCCCCATAGGTAGGTTACCTAAGCCTGAAACAATTGACTCTTTCCCCTCTTCTGCCTATAAAAGTCTTTGATTTTGTACATTTCCTCAGAGCTCTTTTCTCCTTGCTAGATGGAATACTGCCTGACTCATGAATCATTCAATAAAGCTAATAAGATATTTAAATTTTACTCAGTTGAATTTGCGTTATGCAACACCAGACAAGCTGGAGGAGGTGGGATGACACCCAGCAGAGAGGAGCCATCTAGCAGAGGCCATAGTCATCAGCCTACAGTCCTGCCAAGACCAGCAGAGCCCCACCTAGTCCAGAAGAACCACCCAGCTAAGCCCAGCTCGAACTGCTGACTCACAGAATTGTGAGCTAAATATAGTTTTGTTCTGAGCCACTACGTCTTGGAGTGGTTTGTTATGCAGCAAAAGCCAACTAATAAAAAAAGTTTTTTACAACAATTTTTTAGGGGATGGGTAATGACAGGATTTTAAAAAGACAATGAAGGGAGATAAATGGTGACTGAAGGAGATACGACTTTGGGTGGTGAACACACAACACAATACACAGATGATGTATTATAGAATTGTACACTTAAAACGTATGTAATTTTATTAACCAATGTCACCCTAATAAATTCAATAAAAATTAAAAAAACACTCTATCATAAAAAAGATAACACACATACACACACAGGGTGAGGCAAAAATAGGTTTACAGTTGTTTGTCTGCAAAATAATACAACAATTAATAAATAACACAAGAATAAACTCAGTGTTTCATGTACTTACAACCGTAAACCTACTTTTGCCCCATCCTGTATTTTTGGTCATACAAACGTAACAGCTAAGTTAGAGAATCAAGTCACTTACTATCTGACCACCCCAAATGCATCAACAGGATTTAAAAATATGAGTCACGTTGCTCAACCCGCCCAGTGCTTCTGCATCCCCCACGGACATTGCTCTCGGTAGTGGAGCCCATGCCACTTACCAGAATTTTGGTGGTGTAGGCGCTGTTGATGGCGATGGCGTTGACCAGCAGCTCCATGGTCTTGGCGTTGATGGAGCCGGGGTCGGGGATCTCCTTGTAGTGGACATCGCCAAGGTAGGCCTGCACTACCGTCATGCGATTGGTCGTCAGCGTGCCCGTCTTGTCCGAGCAGATGGCCGTGGCATTGCCCATGGTCTCGCAGGCGTCCAGGTGGCGTACCAGGTTGTTGTCCTTCATCATTTTCTGGGGGGAGGGGCAGGTGAGAGGGTGACAGTGAGGAGAGGGAACTGGGGTGCTGGGGTGCTGGGGGTACTGGGTGAACACGTAGTGAAAGAGGAAGGGCTGCGGCAGTCTGTCCCTCTGCTTTTACACATGTGGTTTCCGCAGCCTCTGACACCTGGGCTCCTTTGTGTGTGCCACCCTTTTCTTCCCCATTACTAACTGAGCCACTTAACAGAGTTGGCTGCCCTGGCCGGTGTGGCTCAGTTGGTTGGCGCATTGTCCCCTACCCTGAAAAGCTGACGGTTCCATTCCCGGTCGGGGCACTTACCCAGGTGCGGGTTCAATCCCCAGTCGGGGCGCCTACGGGAGGCAACCAATTGATGTTTCCGTCTCACATTGATGTTTCTCTCTCTCTCCCTCTCTCTTCCCATCTCTCTAAAATCAATAAAAGCATGACCTCAGGTGAGGATTAAAAAAAATAAAAGAGTTGATTAATCGACTCTATTAATTTGGATTAAAGAGTTAGCCTACATTTTTAATGGAAAAAATAGGGGTAAGGATAAGTTAAGGTTGGGTCCCCTCTGATTACTTCAAATATTTTTCTCTTACACCCTAATATAAATAACTATTTTTTATTTATTATGAATTTTCTCAAATGTACCATTTTTCACTGGTGCCTGGTTTTCGCTGTCACTTTGGTTTCACCAAAAGTAAA
Source organism: Miniopterus natalensis (assembly GCF_054644295.1). NCBI lineage: Eukaryota > Metazoa > Chordata > Mammalia > Chiroptera > Miniopteridae > Miniopterus > Miniopterus natalensis. The sequence goes on along the minus strand of NC_142095.1, from coordinate 32,512,096 downwards.
TACATTTTGGGGATATATGTGTTTATAGACATAGGGCGAAATCTGGAAAAATATCAAATTATTAGTGTCATTATCTTTGGGTGGTAGAATTATAGGAGATTTTTATTGTCTTCTTTAAAAAAACTATAGATTTTTTTTCTACAGCAAATACACATTGTAACTTGCATGACAGAAATCATGAATTTCTTTTAAATACAGACACATAAAAAATGAAAAGAAAACAAATCAGCCATAATGCCACCACTCAGAATGATACAGCTCGCACACCAACAGCCTTTCTTTTTTCTTTTAATCCTCACTGGAGGATATTTTTCCCCACTGATTTTTTAGAGAGAGTGGAAGGGAGAAGGTGAGACAGAGAGAGAAACATCAATGTGAGAGAGGCACCTCAATTGTTTGCCTTCCGCAAGTGCCCCAAACCAGGCTGGGGATCGAGCCTGCAACTGAGGTGCGTGCCCTTGGCTGGAATCAAACCCGAGATCCTTCAGTCCACGGGCGACGCTCTAACCACTGAGCAAAACAGGCCAGGGCTCACTAGTAATTTTTATATTGATTACACGTTGGCTTGATAATAATTTGGACACATGGTGTTAAATAAATTGTTATTAAAATTAATTTTGCCTGTTTCTTTTTACTTTTCCTTTTTAACGTGGTCACTAGGAAATTTAAAATTACACCTGCGGCTCACATCAGATCTCTATTAGACAGAGCTGATCTAAGTGCTCATCTCTTCCCTTTTGATGGTGGTCTCCAAGGGGTAAGTCCAGGCTCAGAGAGGGGAGAGTGTGCCTCTCCTGGGTTGGGGTGCTGTACTAAGTTTATCAAGTGACTGTATAAGTAACATTATCTGAGACATCTAAAGGCACCAGGTGCCAGAGATACAAAGTGCAGAAAGTGTGGAGGCCTGAAAATGTCTGTACATAATTCCCCCAAACCAACTCTGTATGACATTGAAGGAGACCCCACCCCCTTCCCCCGGAGCGCAGCTGGAGGGCTGTGAGGTCCTGACTCATGGCTGTGCGAGAGTCTCCACCTCCAGGACCCCGGCCCTCGAGCATGGTGTTGCGACCTGTTTGGGCTCTGGTTTGTGGGATGGAGTTTCTTTGAGAGCCCTAAAACAAGGAGACGATAAGGGCCGTATCCTTTACACAGAGCTGCCACTTTCTGGCACCTGCCAGAGATCTCTTTTCTGTATGAAATTACATCGGCAAGCCCAGCCCAAATTCCAGCTTGGAAACTGACGCTAGCCATGCCCTCCGGAGGCTCTGCCAACGTCTCAGAGCGAATGCCTTATTTATAAACACGCTCAGGCCTCCACCCACGCAGGGACATCCTGGCATCAGGGCCCTGGGAAACAGGAGTGCAGCCCTCCCTCCGAAGTGTGAAAACCACAGGGCCAAGGAAAGAGAATGAGCCCAGGGTGTGAGGACCTGGGGGTGAGCCAGGCTTGAAGTGCCCTCAGGAGGGCTGGTTGCACAGTGCCCATGGGGATACCAGCCCGCTCAATTCAGCGTTCAGGCTTTGAAGAAGGCCACAGGCCTGGGAGCAGGGGTAGGTGGGACTCCGCCATCAGGGCAGCATTTCAGAAGGCCCGCAGTTGGCGTGCAAGGGCCCACCTGCCCTTCACTGAACTTCTTTTAGAACCTTATATTTTCAGCCCAACTCCTGAGAGGAGGGGGCGTTCATAAAGTCAGGCATATTTTTTGTTTTAGGCTTATTTCTTTCAAATTTTAGGAAGCAATCTCTGAGATTAGCAGTTGCATTAAGTACTACGGCTATGGTAGGGCCTGTGCCTGTGCTGGCCAGACTGACGTGATGGATTTGGGCCTGCACGGTAATGTCTGCATTTTATTTTTTGTTTAAAGTTGGGTTGATTGTCAATGTTTAAAAATAAGGAGAGTTTATATTGAGTCCAGATTTCTGGCTTCTCTTAAAAAAAAAGTAAAGATCTGGCAATACTGGGCCTGTACTCCCACAAAGTGACACTTGGCTGGGCTGAATAACGGTTGTCTCTTTAGCCAGGATGTGGCTCTCGTTTGCCACAGGCGCCTGAACGCATGTGAGTTTTGGGTTCCTGCTTACATCCTCTCTCTGAGCTACCCAAGTGTCCATTCCTTTCTTCTTAGCTCTTCTCTCAACCCCAGTAAAGGCCCCAGGCCACACCACAGACCCCCAGCTGGGGGCAGCCAGTCTCAGCGGCATCAGCTGGCTGGTCCTGCCCTTCACTGCTCACCTTCACAGAGTAGGCCAGCGAGATGGTGACGGCCAGAGGGAGCCCCTCGGGCACGGCGACCACCAGCACCGTCACACCAATGATGAAGAACTTGACAAAGTACTGCACGTAGACAGGTGTGCACTCGGGTAGCCATGGCTTCTTGTTGACCACAAAGGTGTCCACGGTGAAGTACAGCACCAGGATGATCACCGTGATGGCCGACATCACCAGGCCTGCGACAGGGGGTGGGGGAGAACTGCTCAGGGGCTCTCCTGGGAGTCGGGGGCCCTGGGAAGTGAGATGTGGACCTAACCCTTGGCCAAAAGGGCTCTAGGGTCAGGCCAACCCTAGCTCACATCCCAGCTCTGCCACTTACTTGCTTTGTGGCCTGGGGCAAGTCCTTGATCCTCACAGAGCCTCAGTTGCTCCTCTGTACAATGGGGGTGCATATTTATTTCACATGGTTTTGTAGGGATCAAATGCGATCACTGAATGTAAAGTGCCTAGGACAGTGCCTGACACACAGTAGGTGCTCAAGAAATGTGTGCCGAGTGACCACGTGAATAAATAAGAACTGCTTGCGTGGTGCTCTCACACAACAGTGGTGTGCAGCTGGTGCCACTGATTTACTCATTCACTCAGGCACTGGGGACACGGCAGTAAAGAGGACAGGGTCCCTGCCCTCGGGAAGCTGAGATCCTAGAGGTGAAGGCAGACAAGAAACAAACGCAAACAGGATAATTCAGATATGAACAATGCTGTGAAGAAGACTCCAGATGACGTGCTAGATTGTGACACAAGCTGAAGATAAAAAAAAACAGCCTAAATGCCCACTGACAGAGGAATGGATAAAGGAAATGTGGTGTAACATACAACGGAGTATTATTCAGCCGTAAAAAGGAGGAAAGTCTGCCATTTGTGACAACACGGATGGACCTGGAGGACGTTTTGCAGAGTGAAACAGGTAGATAGAGAAGGACCTGTATGAGGAATCTAAAACAGGCCAACTCACAGAAGCAGACTAGAAGGATGGTTGCCGGGGCTGCGGGGAGAGGGGAGGCGGCTGTTGTTTTCCAGTGGGTATAAAGTTTCAGTTACGCAAGATGAACAAGTTCTAGAGCTCTGCCGTACAACAGGGTGCTCACAGTTAACAATACGGTATTGTACACTTCAGAACTCGTTAAGAGGCTAGATCCGTTAAGTGTTTTTATATAAAAACCAAAAACTACAAAAGACCACAAAGAAATTTTTGGAGATGGTGGATATATTTAGTGCCCTGGTTGTGGTGATGGTCTCACAGGTGTATGCATATGTCCAAACTCATCAAGATGTACATGTTAAATGTGTGTGCTTTTTATGTAAATAAATTATATCTCAATATTAAAAGAAAAAAAGTGACATGGGCAGGTAGGGAGAGGCTATTTAAGCTAGGGTGGCCAGGGAAGACTTCCTGGAGGAGGTGATGTATGAGCAGACAGATGAACAATGAGAAGGAGCAGCCAGGTGGTGACCTGGCTGAAGAGAGCTCCTGGCAGAGGAAATAGCTGGGGGCACTTTTTCAGATGAGAAAACTGAGGGGACATGACTCGCCCAAGGCCACAGGCCAGGGAGGCACTGTAGAGCTAGCAAATGCAAGCAGCTACCTTCTGGGACCCCTTGCGATCCCTCTTGCCAGTTTCTGTGCCCATCCCCATGTGCCATAGGTGTTGAGCCAGTGCCTCTGCCAGAGAAGGATTGCTCTTGGGCGATTGCAGTCTCCTTGTCAGGAAGTGCCTGGGAGTGCACTCCACCCCAACTGGATGGCTAATATCCAATGGCTGATTTGAGGGTCCCCCCCCCGCCCTCTTGCTGCAAGGTGGAACAGACCTTGCAGAGGTCCTCTGCTCCAGAGCTCCCCATGGAGCAGGTGGAGACTGGGATTTTCCCTGAAACTTCAGCTGTATCTGGCTTCTTCCCTGTCCCTATGCGTCCCTTGCCTTTTACAGGTCTCCCCTGTGAGCACCCCCTCCCCAAATCGCAAGCCCACCCATCCTCAGCTCTGCTTTCAGGGGATTCAGCCCAAGAGAGAAGCAGAGGTGAGATGTGAATCCAGAAGCGCTTGACTCTGAACTCCATTCGTCGTGACAGGGCCAAGGAGGGGAAGGGAGGTGAGCAGGAACTTTGAAAGCCACAGGGTTGTTCTTGCTTCACTCCCTGTCCCCCGGTGTCGTGTTTCCTGGGAGTCTTCTCCATGGCGGGCACGGAGGAAATCCCCGAGCCCATTGTCCCCCCATCCTCCAGCTGTGGAACCTCAGAGCCTGCTCTATCCCTGTCTGACAGTCGCCGGGGCGGGAGGCCAAGCTCCCGGCAGCCGGGAGCTGTCACCAGGACCCCGAGTTTAAATATAGACAGCCAAGCCTATAATTTGCCTCCTTTCTCCACACTGCGGTGCCTATAATTAGAGCCGGGAGACAGCCATGGAGGAGCGAGCAGCCAGGTGGGGAGGCCTTGGTGTTTGCCACGTCCTTACCCAGGAGGGAAGGCCAAGGCTGCGTCAGATGTGCAGGGCTCACCTTGCAGCTGGGCTTGGCTTCCTGGGCCAGAAGGATGTCACCAGCCTTCACCTGCAGCTAACTCAATTGGGAAGCCCAGCTTGTTGTTGGGGATCCTGGCACTGCTCTCAGCCTCTTCAATCTTTCCCATGCACTGCAGCTGGGGTGCTCATTATAGAGTCCAAATGTATCCCTGCCCTCCCCTGCTCAAACTTCTTCCATGGCTCCCACTATCCTCAGGATAAAGCCTGCACTGCAAACTCCAGGCCCTGCAGGATCTGGCTCCTCTCCAGTCACCACACCCGCCAAGTGCTAAGCACTCTGTGCATAATCTCCTTTAATCCTCCTAGCAACCAGTGAAGTAGGGACCACTGGGTATCCCAATTTCACAGACCAGGAGATGGGAACTCAGAGCTAGGGGAAGCTCCCCTGCACACTCACCCGCCTTGCCGATCTGCACAGCCAGCTTGGTGAGCTTGCCCTGGAGCACCGACTTCTCCTTCTTGTGCATGTTGGCTTTCTTCTTGTCGTCAGCGTCGCCGCCCTCAGCACTCTTGAGGGGCTGCATCTCCATGGCGGCTGCCCCATCCTGCTGTTTGGCTGCAAGTGGCAGAGCACGCATGTATACACACAGACACACACACAGACACACAGACATGCGCACACACAGGTCAGCCTGCAGGGTGGGGATGCTGGCCCCCACCCTGCCTGCCTGGGGGAGTGTGGTGAGGCACCCACATCCCTGCCTGGGCCCCCGCATGGCCGGCACAGAAGCCCTGTGATGGGGGGTCTGCCTCTTCCAGCCAGAGACATTGGAACCAAGGCCACTGGCTGCCTGAGACCTGGAATCCAGGACACATAAGGGAGTGTGACATGGCTCCACCCTGGATTCCCAGCAGAAGTGGGCTGGAGTCTCCTCTGGGACTTCTCCGAATGGCCCGTTGGCTTTTCCCACATTCAAACAAGACACATGGCTTGGGCTTTACCTATTGGTCCTTAGACCATTTGCTGGGATATTAAGTTATCCCTAGACAGTAGGGACAAAAAAAAGTGGGCTTAAAAGGTAAAAGAGAATGTCCCCATCCATGGGCCAAGCCCCCTCCTCATTCGGAGCAGGACTGACTAGTGGGCCTGAGGCCTAACCCTTCTCCCCTAAGGATCTCAAAGAACCAGCTTCAAGTATTCAGCTAAAAGGGCAGCGTAGCTCAAAGGCTGGGGGGAAGCTGGCTTGCAGGTGTCCCATCCTCACCGGATGAAGTCTCCATTTGGCCTGGTACCACGTGAATCATAGCTATACCCCCCAAAGACGTCAGGCACCCATAGTTGCAGCCGCGTCTGCCTCTGGCGTAGCCCTCAGAACCGGTGGGGAGGGGCCGCAGGGACCACAGGACCCGGTTAATACAAAAGGGTTACCTTTGCTCTGGCTGGCGTCCACAGTGCCATCCTGCATTTTACCTACACGACAAAGAATTTTAACAGACAACAGAGAACAGACAACACACATCGGTCATCACGAAGACTCAACAGGGCCACGGACATTCATGTCACAGATGGAGGAAGGGCCAAGCCGACTCTGTCCCTCCACAAAGGGATACTGGGGATGCCCGAGAGACAAGAGCAAACCTGGCCAGCGTGTGGGCTGCAGGGTCTGTCTTGATTCTCTGGGGGTTTGGAGAAAATGTTTCGATGGGAATTATTTTGGCCCTAGGCATCTTACAGATTAAACGACAGCCTTGAAGGGTAAAAGGGACCAGGGTTGGCTTGCAGGGAGCAGAGGAGTGAGAGTTCTCAGGTCCCCAAGGAGTAATCTGATTGGTGCTTTTTGTGGGCTGAGAGGAGGAGAAGGGAAATGAGAGAGAGACAGAAAGAGAGAGAGAGAGGGAGGGAGAGATTGATTCTAGAATGGGACACGGGGAAGTCTGGTTAATGTGTTCCTTAGTTCCTGGCTCCAGGAGAAATAATGCTACTTTCTCCTTTCCTTCTGAAGGGGTGTGAAGCCCCAGCATGGCGAGCCCCACGCCCAGTCCCACTGAGAGTGACCCATGCAAAGGGTGGGCACTCTCAGTGGTGGGCTCTGCAGTACCCCAAGTGTGTCTTGGTGGGATTACCCTGGCTCCCAGGGAGCTGCCAACCTCCTTTCCATTGGCACTTGCGCTCTTTATTCTGAGGCCGACCAGCTCAGGCCACATTAGAAAGGAAAGGTCGGGTGGGTGGGCTCCCACAGGTGCCTCCCACCCCTGGCCCTGCAGACCAGCTCCTGATGTTGCCTAGTGCTAGGGAAAAGGCTGAGTCTGCGGTTCCCCATCCCTTAATCAGGGCTGCCTGGGAGGCCCTCTCCACAGCCAGAGGCTTGTAGGCTGTGTTGGCAGGGTGGGAGAGGCTAGAGACTCCTCATTGGTAGCTGAGACACCTGCCTTCCCCTGTTTGCACTGTGGAGAGGGACACCTTCCCACTGGGCCTGTCCACTGAGCTCACCCAGGACTCTGCATGCAGGCCTCACCACCTCTGGAGGGGTCAGAGGAGGTCAGCCACCCTTAGACATTTGTTGCAAAGGTGATTCCCACAGCTTACATTCCAGAAGAACCCACCATGTGCCAGGCGCATACACAACCTCCATGATGTCATCTAGTCCTCACTGCATCCCTACAAGGGTGCTCCTGCATTTATACCCATTTACAGATGAGAAACTGAGGCTCAGAGAGGGAGATGGCCTGCCCGGGTCTCGGTGGGTAAGTGGAGATGTGGCTCCAAAGTGTGTGCATGTTTCCACCCAGTTGGGGAGAACACAGCCACCTCTCAGCCCCTCTGAGACGAGGGGAGGGGCACTGAGGTGGCACTGGGGAGACTGGGCTCCCGAAGCCCTTGTTTGACACCAGCTAACTTTGTGGCATTACCTCGCCCATCCTCTGCTCCCACCTCTGGAAAATGGGGATGCAATGTTCACCTCCCAGAACACCTAAAAGTTGTCTTAGTAATAACCGCTGGCTCATTCAGCCTTTTGCAGTGTGCAAGAGTCATCTCCTGTCAGTCTTCCCAACACCCTGTAAAGCGGGCGGGAGAGCTTTCCTCACTCATTTTACAGATGAAGAAACTGAGGCCAAGGAAAGTTCAGAGCAGCTCTTATATGGAGCATCCTGATGATCACTCTGTGGCTGCAATATTAATTCCATCAACAGTGTTGTCACCATCACCATACCTGGTTGCGGGGACTCAGGGCCCAGGAAGTGGCTTCCTTGGATCCCAACCCCACTCTCTCTCTCCAAGGAAAGTGCAGTGCTCTTCCCTCTGCCTCTCGCAGCAAAGGCTCAGTGACCCACCTGGGATCAAAGAGAAAGGCCTTCGTTGCTCCATTGTAAAATTCTTTCTACCGCATTAAGAAACAAAATAGAAAAAGGCCATTTAGAGCAAACAGAAATGAACTACAACAATTATTTTTATTTTAAAAAATAATTTTATAAACTGGGCTAAAGGGCACCAGAGGACTCCACTTCAATAGTTGCTTTTAGATGGCACGAAGGGGCCTTTATTTGTATTGCATATTATCAGAGCCCATTAACCAAGCTAGCAATTTCCTCTTTTATTTCCATAGTAACCACGTGGCCAGAAAAATAATCACCAATGCATATGTTTGAGGAAGGTAGTTGTGTTCTAGGGGTGCTCCTGTGCAGATGGCCTGGTTTCTCAGAAGCAAAGGACTTACTGGGGGCTCTCCTCAGCGAAATGGTGCTCTCCTGGCCCTGAACTGTGGCAGGACAGCCAGCTCTGGCACCCTGTGGGACCTGAAGGATGGGCTGTGTTTCAGGAGAGCTGGGATGTAGGACAGGACCCAAAATGGGGAACTGGGGGGGGACTTGAAGATCCCTCTGCATCAGATGCCAGATGCAGCTTTCCCAAATGAGTCTGTTCTCTTCAAGCATTGCCAGGGACTTGGGTGTGAAAAGCATGGCTGTGGAGGATTCATGGAGAGGTGACCTGAATCTCTGGGGAGACAGATAGATCACTAACTAGGAGACCTGGGAAATGTCAGTTGTCTTCCCTGCTTCTCCATTTCTTTCTCAGTGAAATGCAACAATTTTGACCAAGCTTACGAAAAGCACCACAAAGTGTCCTATAAATGTCTGGGGTTAAGAGTGATGTATTATTACATTTATAATCATAAAAGAAATAATAATAATGGCAATCATAAGGCCTTCAGGATGAATGGAACCCAACTATCTTTCAGTTGGGACAGGGTTTGGGGGAGTAAAGACAAGGGAATACTGCCAATGAATTTGTTTTTTATCTCCAAGTCATCCCCATTTGGCTCAGAGGAGTGAAGGAAAAGGGACAGTTAATTCTCTCACTCACCATGCCTCAGTCTAGCGCCTCTCAACCTTTATGCACCCTTTGGAGCCTGGAGAGCTTGTCAGAACAAAGGTTCCCATTCAGTAGGTCTGGGGTGAGGGTCTAAGATTCTACATTTCTAACAAGCTTTTAGGAGATGCCCAGCCTTCTGGTCCTCCAATCACATTTTGAGCAATGGCTTAGAGCACTGTTTCCCAAAGCGTATTATAGGGGCATAACAATCCCACAGATTCAGCCAGAAGTCCTCCAGCCAAATTGGACTGGGAACTCCTGCATAGCTCTGTAACTCTCCAATACACAGCAGCATATTCAAGGCAGTCCTGCCTCCGGGAAGACACCAAGTCTATCCAGAGATTCTTAACATCTTTGATCACAGGATCTTTTTCTGTGGGGGAAGACCTCTTAATATCCTTGTGAAGTTTACAAGACACACTCCATCAGGAAATCCTGGGTCAGGAAGAGGAACACACACTTTAGAGCCAGCCAGGCCTGGGTTCAAATCCCAGCTCTCCTGCTTCCTAGTTCTGTGACCTTTGGGCTAAGGTCTTGATCTCCCTGGCCTCAGTTTCCTCATCTTTAAAGTGGGGATAATAAACTCTGTATCATAGGATTGTCATGAGGATTAAATGAGAAGGCAAGCATAAAATGCTTGCAAAGTGCCTAGGTGGTCGAGAAATGTCAGCTCCCCATCTTTCCTGCAGTTTTTCTTGGGATACTTTGAGTTTTAGGAACCGGCCAGCCCAGATGCAGGCTCATCACCCTGGAGGAGGCAGGATGCCACATCCTGTTTCCTTCTCCCCCAGGCTGAGGGTTTGCCTGCATCGTTTTTCCCTGTCATCCCTCACCACCCCTCCCTGACGCAAGACACCTCCCACACCCCAAGCTGTCTTCCTTTCTCCCCTGTTCCTGAAATAGACCCACACCCAAATTAGTCCTACTTGGCAAGGCGCTGCTAACAGAAGCAGCGTCTTGCCCAGTCCCTGACATCTACGAGGTGCTTCCATCTTTGGTCCCTTTGAATCCAGGTGGCTCAGCCAGAGGTCGGGCAGGATGAGGTGGGACAAGATCTCCCTGTTTTCCAGGAGCAAATGATACAATGGATGAGAAACCCACAGCCCGGTGCCTGGTATGCAGCGGTGCTGGGGCACTGGCTTCATGACTGAGCCCTAACAGCTCTCAGCCGTTCAGGAACAGCCCGAGTGACTATCATGCTACCTAATTTGGGGGCAGGGGACATAATAGAAGCCTCATTGCTCTGAAGATGGGAGAGCATAGAAATAAGACATCTTCTAAAGGCTTGGAGGCAAGTGCACGGAACTCCTCCCGGCCTGCGTCTGAGGAGGTAAGATGCAGGCCAGGTACAGTGGCAGCTCCCTCCCCCTGAGGGGCCAGTCAGAATGCAAAGACCCAGGACAAACGCTCCAGCACAGGCAGCAGCGAGACACCAGTCCACATCCGAGGGACAGACCAGGCCCGAGCCCAAGCGAACCCCCTGCCCATTCGCTCCGTGAAAGAGAAGAGGAAGGAAGGTCTACCGGTGGCTCAGCCATGCTATGAGGTGGGGCCAAGGGACTGAAACTGGGCCTGGGTCCCCCAGCCTCGAGATAATTTTAGAGTCAAGGACTGGAGCCTTCACTGGGGACCCAGATGCCAGCTTCAGCCCAGGTCCTGATCCCAGGCCTTCTTCCCAAAGCAGGGGCCAGGAACGTCCTTAGGAGAGGGCCACATAGGTGGGACATTGCTTCTTGGGGCCAAATCTGAAGCCAAGGTCATGTTCCTCTTCAGGGCTCCACTGAGGGTCAAAGGCCCCACAGGAGCCAGTGCCGTTTTGGTGCCGCAAGAGGGCATGGAGCTGATTCCCTGTGGTGGCTTCTCTCTTAAGCGCCTGCCCTATGGGAGAGGACGACTGTCCCGGAGCTGTCCATGCACATCCAAGATCTGTGCGGTCCAGAATAGGGAGAGGCCAGCCCAAAGTTGGGGGTGGGGGAAAGAGATGCCCATCCACCCGAGACCGAGAGCTTGCCATGGGAGACGTACCATTGACTAGGCTGGTATTTGCACTATCTGCAGCATTTGAACCTGCCGCACCATCGGCCGCTGCGGGGGTGGGAGGGATGGAAAATGCAGTGTGTCACAATGGAGAAAAGCAACAATGCAGAACAGCAACAACAATAAAGACATGAACCAACTTGAGGAAGTAACATGACTATAGTCTTCAAAGAAAATCTCTGGTTGGAGATCAAGAAACTCAAATTTGGGGGTGGGGGGTGAAATGTTCTCATAGAGATGCCAGAGAAGTGAGGGTAAAAAAACTCAGACATGGAGGGTCTTTGAAATAAAACATGGAGGATGATTAGTGTGCTTAGGTGGGATGGCACTGCTCTGTGGGGAGGTGTTGACAGATGCACCCTGTTGCCCTACCAATCAGGCAGGTCCCCATCAGAGAGTGTTCTATGAGGGCAGGGGTTCAGGCTTCCCATCAGGGCCAGAGGGGCCCATGGCACAGATTCAATTCAAAACATTCAACAACTGGTCACTGCGGCGCTGGCCATTCCCAATGGGTATTGCTATGACCACCATCACGTGTACAGGCAGAACATCCGTCGAGGGCAGTGACTTAGCAGGATTCATGCCCCTGACTCAGGCCACCACTCATGGCTACCTCCTTCCTAACCAGCACTCAAAACGCTGCTTTGGCAATCCCGTGTGAGATGCCCCATCATTTAAAAGGAGACATCAAATATGTCACATTCTGTGTATGAGACAGAGAAGGTACTAGAGAGTTTCCCTTAATTTAGAAATTAAAAATGATACAAGATGGTGAAATTCATTCATGTTGTTTTTTCTTAGGGTGGGGGAACAAGTTCTGTGGGCAGGAGAGGGAAGAGACTGCTGGGTGAGGTGGACACGCCATGGGTAAGGGGAAGTCAGCCAGGCTCTGTGGGTATGGGCAGGGAAGCAGGGTTGTGGGGTTGATAGGCCCCTGCATGTATGTGTGTGGGGCAGAGGCCCGTATGGAGACAGTGGTGGTGCCATTGGCATTGGCCTGCAGGACGACGCACTGGAGGAGCAAGTAGGCAGAATGGGGTACTGGCTTGTCCTGTGGGGCTGGCATCACCGAGAGTACAGCTGAGGGTCTGGTGGGGCAGAGCCCCTGCAGTCAAGGAGCCTCCTTGACTGGGTCTAGGGCCCAGGCTCAGTGGTCAAAGGCTACTGCTATTTCTAAAAGCCCCAACTACCCTGAGGGGTGTCTTACTGTACCTGGTAGCTGAAGGCCATCCCCCTTCTTCACACCTGTGTGATGATTTTTGAGACATATTAATGAAGGAGAAGCACACACAGCCTCATTTGTGCGTACACACACACACGCACATGCACACACACGCACACACACACATCCCGGCACTCCCAGGGTCATCCTGAAATGGGGACCCAAGGTTGTCAGGCTTTAAGCAATGTCCCTGATGGAGATGATGGGATGGCAGTGCTGGGGGCCCCAGCCCCAGCTGTGCTGCTCATGGGGATGTGAGGGGTGAGGCTGTCCCCTATCTTCACGGGGATGTCACCTTGACATCTGACCTCTTCCTTCTATACTGATGCCCTCATCTCGTTGGGGTGTAAGTAAATGTTGAGTGAAGGACCCTGTCCCTCACTTTGAGACAGGAGAAACCTGTCTTCCTACTGGCATTTTCAAAAACACAGGTCTGTTCTAAGTGACCTTCTGACCCTCATCCAGGCCCCAGTGAGGCCAAGGAAATGGGCAAAGGTTGCTGCATCCTGCCTAAATGCCCACATCTGCCCAAATGCCTGCAGCCTGGGGCCACAGCAAGCCATAGCTTCTATGTCATTGCATGGACACTGTACTGACATGCTCTGGTCCTCTAGGCCAGGACTTTGTTCTTAGTTACAACCTCAGCTCTTCTCTTGCTCTCCAGATATGGATTTCACTGATCACATCTCAGTTCCATTGTTCCTACTGGTGGGGAAGCCATAATCTTAGGGGGACCCCACTAGGAAATGGGTTTCATCCTTGGGGGCAAGTAACCTTTGATAGTGACCCAGGCTCTGTGCCTGGTTGACCTCTGAGAGCTAGAGGTAGGAGGGCTACCCCTAAAATTCAAACACGGGTAACCTGCCATCTCATCTCCTTCCTCTGGAATCCAAGAAGTCTGGGTTTTGGGGACCCTCCTCTTGAGCTTTGGGAAGGAGATAAGACAAAAGACTAAGGATGTGAGAGGGGGCTGTCCTGACCAAGTGTGAGTGTTGAGTGAGGAACTGGCCGTGCTTGGGCTAGAAGCCTGGGCTCCTGTATCTTCTGAGCACTCTTCCTCTGCTTTTAGAAGCACCTATATCCCAGGCTGCCAGCCTGTTGCTCTGAGAAGGGCCCAGGGAAGGAGGACTCTTGTTTCTAGGGGGAGGAGGAGCCAGAACCCAGGTGAGGTGGCAGTGCCAGGGGCATTTGAAAGGGGCTCATAGCAGTTGACTTGGAGCTACCTTACCTAGAAGCCCCTCTGCCCACATCTGGGGAGAATCTATGATGGGTGGGTTTGCAGCTCTGCTCAGTGGAGTTGAGAAGAGTGGAGAAATATGCTCAGGTGGGGATTTCTACTTGATATAAGGGGTGCAGATGGGACCAGATTACACTTGAGGCTGGAGACTCAACAAATGCTCAGCACCCTTGGCCTGGCCCAGTGGTGGAGGAGGAGGGGCTTCCGTGACATGACTGGACAAGACAGAGACTGGGACAAGACCCTGGAGATGGAACAGACAGAGCCCTCCTGGCATGAGCAGGGCCTCGAGGATGCAGGAAGTGACTGTTGGCACAGGGTATGGACATAAAAGGCACTCAATAACTATTTTGTGGAGTGAATGATTCAACAACAAAAAAGTGGCCTTAAGAGCTCCTCTCCTGGCCCACAAGGGGGTTGGGCTTACCTTTCTTGTCTTTCTTTTCTTCCTCTTCACCGCCAGCCCCCAGCAGGGTAAAGATAATGCCAGTTTGAGAGTTCACACCCACAGCGGTCACCACCATCCGTCCAGAGCCCTCCATCACGTGCGTCCCTGGGGAAGGGAATGGAGGCCAAGTTACCATTGCACTGCCAAGTCCCCTCCTCAAAGGAGTGGAAGGAACTCCATCCAGAGTCTGCTGGCAATTTGCCTGCTGAGGTTCTAGGACACCACCCATAGTTAAGGTTCAAACTATGAATGTATTAGGATGATTTCACCTTGGGACAGCACTGTGATGGGCCTGGGACTCAAACACTGTTATACCTCAGTTCTTAGGCCTCCAGACAGTTCAGGCCTACCACCCACCACCCTCTCCTGGAGAGTCCTTCCTCCCTCTATCTCTCTTTTACTTCTCTCCCCCCCTTACAGGCCAAGCAGGGACAGCTCTCTCTTTTCCTTATTGATCTATCTAGAACCGGGCCTCATTTTGCTTAATGCTATAACCAGCAAAGAAATACCAACTAATCACTTTATAGGGGATTAAAGTGGGGTTTGCCCCCTCCCAAAGATCTGGTGAAAGAATCCAGGGCTTTGTGAACTAGGCTGAGAAAACAATGTCAAATTTATTTTTACAAACATCTAACTGAAATGTAGCCCCTCACCTTTATGAATGTAGGTAACAAACCCCAGGAGTGTTAGTGGTGCCCCAACACCATTACACATGTTATAAGAATCACATTTTTTTTTCATATCACTTGACAGCTGTAGCAGATATCATGATACCCTTATTTTACAACTAAGGTGATTATTAAACTGACATATGATCTTGTTATACACTGCGATAATGAAGAAGCACATACATTACTATATCACACACTTTGTTACTTTATTTCAGTCTCACTGTCTTCCTTTGTCATCCAATGTATTTCGTTTTATGCATTTCAAAGTGTAATTCCGAATAGGGGTAGCATATGATGATACCAGACTTCCTCAGGGGTCCATGGTGCAAGAAAAGTTAAGAACCCCTTTCCTAGAATTTTAGATTTTTCAAACTGGGTTCCAGAGGGTCCTGGAATTTTTTCAGGGGGCAGCAGGAGAAGCTGGGGGTGGTGGTGGGTGACCTCTGCTCAGAGTGGCTCCATTTTCATTCATCTTTGGGTTTCTGTGTCAGCTTTTGTTTGACTAGAGGGTCTTGCTGCTACTGAAAGGCAAGCCCCTCCACCGTGCAGGTCAGGGAACAACCTGTCCAGGACCACTCAGGAAGTTTGCGGCAGAAGGAGGAGAATATGCAAAGGGAAACCCACTGAAAACGTTGTATATCAATATAATAAAATATTATTCAGCCTTAAAAGGGAAGGGAGTTCTGACACATGCTACCACGTGGATCAGCCTAGAGGACATAATTCTAAGTGAAACACGCCAGTCACAGAAAGACAAATACTGTTTGATTCCATTTACAGGAGGTCCCCAGAGTAGTGAGACCCAGAGACAGAAAGTAGGACGGTGGTTGCCAGGGGCAGGGTAACGGAGAGTTAGTGTTTAATGGGGACAGAGTTTCAATTTTACAGGATGAAAAAAATTCTGGAGATAGATGGTGGTGATGGCTTCACAACAATATGAATGTATTTACTGTCATGGAACTGTACACTTAAAAATGGTTAAAATGGTCAATTTTATATTATTGAATATTTTACCACAATATAAAAAAATTGGAAAAATACGGGGGGAAAAAGGGGAAACCAGCTGAAGCTGTGGCCTTTCTGGGGAAACAAAGTGACCCCAGTGAGGGCGGCTGGGACCTGGTCCAGGAAATGGACAGCAGCTATGACAACCTAGGTCTGACATCAGGAGGCTGCTGGCCCCTCATCCTCAGGCTGGTGCTGGAGATGCACGGCTACTGCATCCTGCTAGCAGCTTTCTCAGAACAAACAGGCCACTCACAAAAAGAGAGTTGGCACCTGCGACTGACTGGGCTGAGTGGTGTCACCTGCAGAGGCTCAGGGCACAACTGGGGAGGCCCCCTCAGTCCTGCCAGAGGCCACTCTATTTAGTAAAATAACAGTCAGGTGCCCATTTTTTCCTGATTTTAATTTTTACCACTCTGGATAGAAAGCTCTCTACAATGAAGCACATACTTCTTTCTTCAACAGAGAAGTAGGAATCCAGTCCTGGCCTGGAGCAGAGTCTCGGGCTGTCCTCAGGTCAAACAGTAAGAACTACGTTGGGTTTGCAAGACAGGGTCTGAGGGGCCCGAGCGGTCCATTTAGTGACTGACCCCAGACACTAAATGGCCCTGGTGACTTGCTTCTTGAACTCAGTTCTGCTTCTTAGAGTTTTTCCTTCTTTCCTCTCAAGATTGATGGCCACTTCTCCCTGTTTTCAGGGTAACATGTCTCTAACAGCCTTCTCATTTTCCAATGTGCCTCAGACTTGAAGTCTAGGTCAACAAACTCAGTAGAACTGTATCTAAAATAAGCGTCAGGAAGTTATGAGTCAGGACTTGAAGCACTTTCTTTAAAGCAAGCAATCTATTTCCACTTCCCAAGATGTTTCACCTGCTCCTTCCTTCTAGGAACTGAACAGTATCTTGAGATTGTGTGTGTATCTGTGTGTGTGCATGTACATGTGTGTATGCGTGTGTATGTGTGTGGTGTTTGAGCCTCTGGGCATCCAATATCTCAGGATCTTAAATGAAGACAAACACACTCCAGGAAACTCCTTTAAGGCAGGTAAAAGTCAGTTTGTCTATCCATGAATGGGTAAACTAAGTCATAAAGGCTTCCAGGGGGGCATGAAACCCGGTGAACTGTAACAGAACCCAGATCCTCAGATGGCGAGCTCTTCTGTTAGCTCCTTGCCCATTCCCAGGACAGAAGGACAGTACTCTTTTGGGCAGGAAATACCAAGGACCACAGAATGAGCTTGGACACTGATGCCAGGCCAAGCAGCCCAGGCCTGGTGTCTTCCCATCACAGGCAGACCCTGCGGCCTACCCACCCCCTAAGGGACACAAACAGGAGGAACCAGGGCCCAGTAACGGGACCCTGGATATTATAACTTGCTGCTAAAATGCTTTGTCGTGCACAAGCTCAGCTTGTGTGTGGGCTCTCAGGAGGGGTTGTTAAATATTAGCAGTATTAGGCAGATGAGGAAACTGAGGCGCAGGGAGGTCATGTGGGGGTGGGGTCACTGTAGATCTTTAAAGGTGACGGAGGAACACACTTCATGCATTCAGAGTGCAGACAGCAGTGACAGTGCCTGGCGCTATGTTCTAGAGGACACTTGCTCTGTGCCGGGCAGTGTGCTAAGCCCTTCACACCAGTCATTTCCAAGTCTTCACACTGGCCCTCAGTGTACAGAGGAGGAAGCTGAGGCTCAGGCTCAGGGTGGAGTGGTTTTCCCAGGGTCCCTGCTGGTGAGGGGCAGAGCCAGGATTTGAACTCTCCCGTCTCCGAGCCTATCCACCTGTCCCTTCAGGAAACCAGGTCTCACACCCTGGTCTCAAACACATTTGTGAAAGAGTCTGCTCAGCCTGGGTGGCAATGGAGACACTGCTCCCCACCTCCCCAGCTCTAGGTGGGATGGAAAAAGACACAGGGGGCCAATTTCCACCCAAGATAATCAGACCCCAAAATCACCTTCTAATCTAATCACTCCCATCGCAGCAGGGAGCTGGCGGCTCTGCTCTGGGAGGCAGGGAGGAGGGAGGAAGGAGGAGGAAGCCAGGGAGGTGGCCTCTGGCTACAACTCTGGGGACACTGGTGAAGGCCTGGCATGCCCCCTGCCCAGCCTCAAATGAGCCCCAGCTGGTCCTCTGGCTCCAGAAGTAGGTGGGGCATCAAGCTCCCCTTCTGGCCCTCCCTCCTTCTGTGCCCCAGCTTCAGCTCTGACCACTGTCCCCCAGCTCAGATACCCTCCATAGTTTCCCAAAGTCCAAATGCCTCGGTTAGCACCCTGTGTCGGACCCCAGCCTTCTCTTGGCCCTTGACCACTGACTCCTGCCCTGTGTCCTCTGCCCTGGACATGTGCACAGCTCACCGGGCATTTGTGTCCAGTCCTCCACCCCCTTTGCTGACACAGTTACCACACTGCCTGAATGCCCTTCCTCTGCCTCTCATCCAAACCTTCCTCCTCAGGGTTCCCTCTCTCCTACTAGGACCTCTCTCCTACAAGGGCCTCAGGACCTGGCTGCCCCTTCTGCCAGAGGAAGAATTGAGTGTACCAGGTCATCCCCCTACAAGGTCACACCCCAGTTCAAGGATCCCCTACAGAGGGCAATGCTGAACCCCCAAGTCTGTGGCCACAATGGGAGAACCACAGGCATGCAAATCAAAGGTTGGATGACTAAACTTTTCAAAGGAAAACTGCAGGGTCTTTGGGTAGGGGGCCGAGGTGAGAACCCTTTGGGTGTGGGAGCCCCGACAGGGCCTTGCATCAGGACCTCACTGTCCATGGCCCCTTGGGTAACACCTGGTAGCCCCCTCCTCATCTAAGCTCCCACAGAGCACTTCAGAATATACAGCATGGTGGAGAGTGAATAGAGTGGACCCTACGCTAAAGAGGAGGGGACCTGGGAACCAGTCTGGTGTCTGCTTCTGATTTGCTATGTGACCTGAGGCCAGCCCTCTCCTCTCCAGGCCTCAGTTTTGTCCTCTGCAAAATGGGAGGTCTGGCTTAGGTCTCACCTCTCAGTGATGAAGTCTGGGTTCCCTGGGGTCCCTGGAGACAAGGGCCATCCCTGGCTGGGGTAGGGCAGCCTCCATTAAAAGGCTACATCTTGGAAAGTTTGGATCTGGGTTTAGATGGGGCCAGCACAGGCCTGTGCAGACAGACTGACCAAATGTGGAGCCTCTTGCTAGGGCCACACTTTTCATTTGAGGGACAGATGTGGTGGAGTGCCAACTCTGTGCTGGGTTCTGGGGCCTGAAGGGAGGATCCTGGGATCCCTGCCCTCTAGGAGCTCACAGTCTAGTTGGGTTTGAGGGGAGCAGACAGGCACACGGATCAACAACAGCACAAGACAACAGAGACCCAAGGGCCCAGTGGACTGCAGGGGGCACAGCCCAGGCAAAGGTGGGGCGGTGGGTCAGCTGGACTGAAGCCCAGGGCTCATGAGGGGAGGGGTGGGAGAGGACTGTGGAGCAGCCTGTGTGGAGGGCTGCAGAACTGGGTCTTTGTTTGGTGTTCAGTAGGGAGCCACTGAAAATATTTTTGGAGGGAGGGAGGAAGAGAACTGGGCCAAGTACTGTCTGAGCTGCCGTCTGCCCCCTGACTGTCACAGCGACTCGGTGAGTAATCATCTCCCTCCCATTTCACAGACAGGGAAGCTACCCAAGAGGTCATCTCCACATTCAGCCTGAGAGGGCAGAGCTGGGGTGGAGTGGGGGGGGGGGCTCTAGTCTCTGCTCTTTCCACCTTGCCAGGAAGGCTTATGGGCAGAGTCGGAAGGTAGGAATCGAGATGGAGGCAGAAGAGCGGGGGGAGGGGGCTGTGTCAGCCATCCAGCTCCCGTCCATCCGTGAGAGAGAAAGGAGCTCAGGCCTGGGGAACACTGTGGCTTCTGCCAACCAGGCAGCCTCTCCTGTCCCACCTGGACCTTGCCTTTGACCTGGTAGCAGAGGGTAGGTCAGAACCTTCCTGACTGCAGGCTTGAAGCCCATCTCTACCTTAGACGTGCTATGAGCAGCAGGAAAAGGGCCTCACCTGGCCTGGTCCAGATGTTGGCTGTCTCGGGGCCAAAGCCTCATGCAGTGGTTAAGTGGGGTACACTGAGCCCCTGCTTGCAGAGCTGGAGGGGCCTAGTTTTACAAAATGAGGCTTTGGAGTCAGAAAGGGCAAATGGCTGATTGAGGCTGCACAGCACCTGAGGCACAGGTTAGGGCTTGACCTCCGAACTCCTCGCTCTCCCGGTTTTGGCTTCCCAAGCTCTCCCTGGGCAGGAAGAAGGGTGAGGTCATACCTTCTAAAAGGTCTCTTTCTGGGGTAGAGGTGTGAAAAAGGAATGGAGGTCATTTCTGGGGATAATTATCTGCCTCCAGGCACAACACCAAGCAAAGTTATTCGATTCCCAGCCCAGACTCAGCTCTTTCATCATTGTTGTTAGCAAGGCAGTTAATAGCAGTAATAATGCACACTTGCAGAGCACCAGACAGCTGGCAAAAGGCTTTAGTGCCCGCATCTCCCTCACGATAGCCCTGTGAAGTAGGTTCTGGTGCAAGCACAACCCCAAGCCCAATCCACCCACCCGTGGCCTCTCTGGCTTAGGGAGGCTGAGTGATGGCCCAGGGTCACACAGTTGTTAGTGATGGAGCCGGGACTTGAACCCGTGCTCTATCCACTACACCCCACTGCCTCTCATGGAGAAGAGGCAGGGTAGTGTAATGGAGAGAGCGCGGGCCTAGCAGCATACTGGGCCTTCCTGCAGTCATGGTGTCGTCCTAGGCTCCCTGGAGGTGGTGGCAGTGGTGGCAGGTTCGGCTCTCCATGCTTGGCCTACCACTTGGTGGGCAAGGTGGGCAGTGGGCCCCAGAGGGTTTGCTGATGTCCTGTGCAATCTCATGCTGTTAACACTCTGGCTCCAGGGGTGATGGAGGAAGGTAGGGGTCTTGTAGGGAACAGAGCCAATGGGCATGCTGGAGCTAGACCCTGCTGCTTTTGAGGACAAGGCCCCACCCTGGCCCCCTGGCCCTTCCATGGCCACACTAACGGCAACTAGTCGTTGGCTTCCCAATGGAATTTACCATCAGGCATTTCAAACAGGCCACACTGCTGGGTAATAAAATCGTGGGGTTCTTGGAGGTGAGCTTATTCATGGGGCTGCAGGAAATGTGCAGGGCTGGGAGGCTGTAGGGCTGGGGTCTCTCTCTGGCCCTGCCCTCTGTGGGGCCTTACACTCCTGCTCTGGGCCTCAGTTTCCCCAGCTGCAAATCAAGACAAGGCTAGGTTCTCTAGGGATCTGTAAATACCCCAAAAGGCTGCACAGTCACAAGTCCAGGCATTTATTGCTTCCATGGGACTGTCATGGGAGTTCATGACCTAGGAGGCCATGACCACTGGCCTTCCATGAAAGGCAAAGAAAGGCTCTGTGTTAAAGGACGCTGAAGGGGCAGGACATCTAAATGCCACAGTGTCCTGCACTGGGTCCCAGTGAGGATGCTGTGGGGACAGTAGGCAAACGTTGAGCATGGACAGTATATTAGGCGACAGTGCTGCATCAACATCGAGTTTCCTGAATGACAGCTGTGCTGTGGTCACACACAGAGTATCCTTTTCTTAGGGAATCAACCTGAAGTGCGAAGGGGCCCGGGGCCATTAGGTGTGCGTGAGGAGGAAGAGGGAGGCTCCGAAAGAGCACCAGGGGCAAACTGGTAACAAGAGTTGAATCAGAGGGAAGGGCACCTAGGCGTTCTTTGCACTATTCTAGCAATTTTTCTGAAAGTTTGAAATTATCCTAAAATACAAAATTAAAAAAAGAAATGGGCCCAGGTCAGCATTTGTGCTCTAGGGCCCACCCATCTGTTGTTTGACCCACACAAGCTTTAAAAGAATAGAGATTTCTTGCCAATACGTAAACATTGGGAGACTGCATGAAAATCTGGATTGCTGGCTTCCCTTGCAAAGGGAACTCTGCAGCCACACTGAGTGGCACTTCTGGAGGCAGCAGCGGGAGGCAGCTGTGCTCTGGTTTGGTGCCCATGCTCTCCCTGCCTGGCCCTGGGGACTTATGAGCCTGCGATTCCTCACCATTTCTACTCTGCCGGGTCCGAAGAACCTGACATGGGCTGGGGCCTGCCTGGACGTCCTGGCGAAGGAGCTCCAGGCCTTAAGGATTTCCTTTGTGCCTGGAGCACTGAGGACATCAGAGTCCTTCTGAAGGCTGGTCTGCCCCCATTTGTCAGATGGGGAGACTGAGGCCCTGGGGGCCAGAGGTCATAGCTGAAGCTGATGGAGACCTGGAACCTGAGTGCTCTGTCTCCAAATGCTGCTCTTGTTCCACACATAGCACCTCACACCGCACTGTTTGCAAAGGACAGTCACCTCCATCTGTGCATGTGGTCTTCACAGCAGCCCTGTGGGGTAGGGAGGGGGAAGGGCCGCCCCCCCCCCCCACTCCCCCATTGCATGGACACAAACATGGAGGCTCTGAGAGATGAAGGGACCTGTCCAGGGTCACAGGCCAGGCATGTTTGGGCCAACCGACTCAGACCGGAGTGTTCTTTGCTTTCTTCTAGGCTGAAGCAGTGTGCCAGATGCCACAAGGGGGTTTCTGAACTACCATGAGGACCCCACAGGCTCCCCTAGCCCAGTCTCTCTGTGCTCCCCGAGGGTCATCTGACCAGAAGGCTCAGCAAGGCCTCCCAGCACAGGGACAAGGCCTGAGGTGTCTGGTCATGCACAAAAATGAGCATCCAAATGGCAGCTATCCAGAATTCAGAGCACTAGGAAAGAAAGCAATTAAGGAAAAGCCCATAGAGGAAGTAGGCTTGTGCAGGCTGAAGGAGGGAGGTGCTGGATGGTAGAGAGAAGGGGAGCAGCCCAGAGAGAGGGAAAGGGTAGACAGTCAAGATGAAGGAAGAGAGAGGAAAGTGGATACTTTGGCACAACCTCATGCGCTACGGTTACTCTCCCATTTTACAAGTGAGAAAATGGAGGCTCAGAAAGGATAAGAAGTCTCCCAGACAATAAGGGGAAGAGTCCAGATTGGATTCCAAGTCCAAGCTCCGTCCAAGGAATTGGAAAGGGAACCAACCCATTGTGAGCATCCCTCTGCTGGCACTATGCTAGGTAGGGCTTCACCTATAACATATAACAGGACACCCGTATTGTCCTCACAGGTAAACTGAGGCTCAGAGAAGTGAAGCAACGTACCTGAGGCCACACAGAGAGTTTATTCCAGAGCCCGGATCTTGCTCAGCCTGGCCCAATCCTGCTCTTCCTACAGCTCAGTGCAGCCTTTTTCCTCGCACTGGCAGGCAATGCCTGAGCCCCTATGGTGTGTAGGGCCCAGTGGTGGAGCTGGGCATGATCTCCTGATAACCTCAGGCTTGGGCTCCCACCTGCTCAGACCTGAGCAGGGTAAGAGGACTGACGTGTAAGTGCACCGCAGCATGTCTGTCCTGGTGTCTGTCTATCTGAGTATGGCCAAAGATGGAAGAAGCCCATAAAAGTGAGACCTATTATCTCTGTTTGGGTGGCAGGGGTGCAGATGGCTTTTGCTCTTTATTTTATTTGAGATGGTTTGCACAGAGCAAAACTCAACCAACATAATGAGGCTGTGCCCAAATGGGCCAAGCACAGTGTAGATGTCACAAGCTGACAGGTGGGTCCCAGGTGATATGGGAGTGACTGCCAGAGGTGGTGCTCAGAGAAGGCTCTGTGAAGGAGGCAGCCCTGAGCAGATGGGCAGAAGTTAAATGAGCAATGCCAAAGGGGGAGAGAGAGGGCCATTAGGGAGGAGGGAACAGCCTTAGCAGAGGCAGGGCAGAGGGAATGGAGCGAGGTGGGTCTGCAGCATAGGTACAGGGCGAGCAGGGTGTGGTGAATCCATGACTTTCACGGCTGGCAGGGGCACTGAATTCAGTCCGTTCAGCGCTTGGGCCTGCTGTATAACACTCCCACTCACAGCCTGTCCAGATCCTGCTCACACACAACCAGTGACAGGGAACTCATTACCTTACAGGTAGCCTCTTTTGTCCTAGAATGGTTCTTCTGTCCCAGTTAGATTGCTTTCTCTTGGGCTGACTATGCCACTTTCTCAGTCTTTCCCCCAAGCCTGGGCCGAGACGCTTGCTCCTCGTGCCCCCCCATGCAGTTGCGTTTCTGAATGTCAGCACTGCCGCTCGAAGCCGGCTTTCATTTTCTTCAGTCTAATTCACCCTGCGCTCTGGGGATCTCTGTGGGTCCTGACTCTTGCTTTCTTTTTGCCGTGCTCCCTACGCTGGCGGTCTCTGAAAACTTGATGGGCACACTTTCCACACTGTGACAGTACAGAGCTCTAGGGAAGGCCATTAGAAACCTTCCACCAGATAACCAGCAATCCAAGAATCAGCACAACCCAGCCAAACTCTCCTGGCCTCTGGCAGCCTTCTCCACACTAGGACATCATGGGAGACTGTGGCTGCTGTCTCCTGACATCCAAAGGCCCAGAGTCAACTTCATACCTAGGCCTCCAGCCAGTTGTATAGGTTGAGACCAAAGCAATTGGTTCAACTTGAGCTTGGGGGGCCCCACAGTGTCTCTCTTCAATCAGTGCTCAGAGACCACCTATTTCTGAGCTGAGGATCAATGCTGACCACTCTGTGACCCCACCAGCTTGGGCTCCATGGGGCTCTCCCAGTCCTTGCTAAGACTTGGAATGCCTTTGTCCCTAGTCCCCTGTCCTTCCCCACTGCAGGCAGGGCTCACTGTTGAGTCTCCAAGGGCCTGCAGGTGTCAGCTCTCTCTTAGCATCCCGTGGTCTCTGGGACATTCAGTTCCCTTGGAGACATCCTACCACCCCTCCCCAGTTATGAGGCTTCTCCTTGACTAGAGGAAGGGAGACAACCCATCCACTCAGGCGCAGCACCTCCCCTCGACTTCCACTGATCCAGATGACCCAGCTGACGCACCTGGCTACTTCTCCCAAGAATGCTCCCCTCTCTGCTAACCACTTCAGTCCAGAGGTTGGAACCAGGGCCCCAGGACCATGACCCTAAGCTCTCATGAGGGTCTAAATTCCAAGAGGGCATTTGAGGCTCTCCATCTCTCAGTCTGACCCCAGGGCTTTTGTACTTGCTGTTCCTCTGCCTGGAATGCTCTTTCCTGTCATTGTTCTGGTTTTAGCTCAAATGTAATCTCAGATATGCCTTCCCTGACCAGCTAAGATTCCTGTCCTTTCCTCTGGGTCTCTATTTCATTGCCATGGGAGAATGTCTTCATCTGCTTTATCGCTATCTGAAATTACTTTACATATTTGCTTGCTTGCTTTTTTATTGTCTGTCTCTTGGAGTCTAAGCTCCAGGAGGGCAGAGACCTTGTATTTCTAGGATGTCCCACACTCCTTCAGACCTCTGTGCCTTTTACATGTTTGTCTCTGCTAGGAGGGCCCTGAATCCACAACGGTGTGGTGGGCTGCTACCCATGCTTTAAAACCCAGCTCAGTTCTGCGTCCTCCTTCTGTCCCCTCTTTGGCTTTCATGCACCTTCCTCACCCTTGACTGTGGAATTAGTTGTTGGCTTGTCTGCCTATCCTGGCCTATCTGGGCCGGAGGCTCCTGAAGTCGGAGGTGGGTCCCACTGCTCAGCCCAGGCCCAGGCCCAGAGTAGCTGATCAGGGGATGTTTGCTGAGCACTGCGGGACAATAAGGCCTTCTGGGTGGCCCTGTTGGAGGGAAGGTCGTCACCTGGCTGGTGCCTTACCTCTGCAGGGTTTCCCTGCTTTCTCTCTTGCCCACTGCAGCAGCCAGAGTGAGATTTTAAAAACATAAATGTGATCAGTTCACTGCTTAAAACCATCCCAGAGAATCCACATCACACAAAAAATGTCCAAGCTCTCCACCATACACGTGAGGCCTGACATCTGGCCCCTCCACATCTCCATCTTGCTCACAGTCCTCCAGCACAATCCTGCCTTTGGGCCTTTGCACTTGCTGTTCCTTCTGCCCAGTGTACTTTTCCCAGATAGTCACAAGGCCAGCTCCTGCTCATCATTCACACTCAGCTCACACATGACCTCTCCAGCCACTTGCCTCCCATTGCTCTGCTTTATTTTTGTCACACACCTCCCACCCTCTGGAATTTTCCCACTGCCTGTCTCTCCTCACTGCACCACAGCTCCTCAGGGCTGGGGCCTCATCTGGCTCATCCATTCCTATTTGTCTAGCACCCAGCCCAGTGCCTGGCACACAGGTATCCAAAACAATTGCCACCTGACCGATCCTTTCTCATCCTTGATAAGAATGGCCTTCAATGTTTGGCTTTCCAGAAAACCAAGTCACTAGAAGGTAAGTTCCAGGAGGGCAGGGATTCTCTGTAGATTTTATTCACTACGCTATCCTCGGAGCAGTGCTGAGAGCCCAGGAGGCTCAGTGCATGTTTGCTGGGGGAAAGAGAGGAAGTTCTCACTTGGGGCTGAGCTGGCCGGAGATCTGGAGCCAAGGACCAAAGTCTCCAAGACCCTCCAGCCTCATGAAGGGGACACAGGCACTCCTTTCCTCATGGGGGCAGGAACCGACAATGGGAGTGAGCCCACTGTTGGGCTGGAGCTCACCTGACAGCAGCATGGGGTCCTTGTCCACAGACTTGCGCACCTGGTCAGACTCCCCTGTCAAGGAGCTTTCATCAATCTTGAGGTCATTGCCCTGGATGAAGAGGCCGTCGGCAGGAAGGAGATCACCTGATGGGAGGAAGGTCAAGGGAGTCAGCAGAGTCTCAGGTGGCTGAAGAAGCTGGAATAGTCCCCTAAAGTTATGATTATAAGGGAAGGTTCACTAATGGGGACCAGCTGCCTAGAGCTCCCAGGGCAGGAACCAAGACAGCACCCATCACAGGCCAAAAAGCAGCTGAAGACTGGAGCCAAAGTAAATGACAAGGCTGAGAGGGCAGAGGTTGGGCCCAACAACAATTCTAGCTCAAGTGGGCATGTTCTTTAGTTTATTAAGTGCTTCTCTTGGTCTGGTGTGGTTCTGAAGTCTAGTTTTCTCAACAATTCATTCTCTAGTTTCAACTATGATTTGAGGCATTCTTTTGGAAGGGATTAGTCCATCTTGGCTAGGTGGAGGAGACTCCAGGACAGCCACATTATCAGAGGAAACCAAGCCCCTGAGGGCTGAGTGAAGACGGGTATACTCCAATCTTGCCCCCATCTTCTGTTTCTATATTCCCAAGGACATACTCGTCTAAATCCCTTTGGTACCAACCAGCCTGCCCACTTTCTCCATGGCAGTATCACAGGCTTAGAATATTCACTCATCTATGTCCACTCCCCATAATACCCTCTCTAACCCAGCAACCAGCCATCAATAACCAAATCAGGGATAAGAAATGGGTTTCATCCCATAAACCCATTCTGAGTGTTAGTAGTCCTTGGAGTGTCGTATTGAGAAAGCTTCTGAGGCTATATCTAGGCTCTGATCTGTGACTGATTAGTAATGTCTGCTATGGGTACAGGTATTGAGAGTGGTGGCACATGTGCCATGTATTTGCCATTTCTGAGTTAAATGGATTCTGAAATCCTACCCCCTCCAGGAAGTAGCCTTCTAGGATCTCAGAAGACATCTTGGCTTGGGATCTGCCTTCAGGGACCCACCCCCTTCCCTGGGCCAGCCTTTTTGGGTCTACTTGGCCTGCCCCACCTCTGCTCCAGCTCTAGCACCTAGCTCTGTGGCTGGGACACTTACCATATTTGATTTGGGCGATGTCCCCAACCACAATCTCAGCCACAGGGATCTGGACCACCTGGCCAGCCCGGACCACGGTGAACTTCTGCTCCTGCTCGATGCGGCTCTGCAGGCCCCGGAACTGCTTCTCTTTGCTCCAGTCATTGAAGGCCGTGACCAGGACCACACAGATGACTGAGAGAAGGATGGCAGCCCCCTCAATCCAGCCTGCCTCCGCCTCCCCTTCATCCTCTGACCCAGCCTGGGCTGTGGCACATCCTGCAGAGAGCAGAAGGAAGCAGGTGGTGTGGAGTCAGCTAGGCAGAAGGGGCCTCTACCAAGCAAAAAATGTTGATAATCAGGTAATCATGATCCATTTATTCAGAGTGTCTGGGTGCCAAGTCCTGGGCAAAGTGCTTCACACACATCATCTCAGAGCACTCTGCCCACTTCACAGATGCGGAAGCTGAAGCTTCTTAGAGAGGCCAAATGACTTGTCTAAGCTAGGAAGGGCAAGTGGGGAGCTAGGGTATCTGGCTTCAAAGCCTACTGTCTTAGCCACTCTGGTTTTCTGTCTTTGTTCTGTGAGATCTTGGGTAAATGACTTGACCTCTCTGAACCTCAGTTTTCTCATCTGTAAAATAGAAAGAATATTCTTCATCTTGGAGACCATCGTGAGGGTTGAAATTTAATGAGGTGAGGTCCATGGGATCCAGCATAGACCTGGCACAAAGGAGAGGCCTGATTAAAGAGAAACAAGAAAAAGTGAGGATGGAACAGAAGGGTGTCAATCAATGTTGTACCCACTTTAGGGTCTAAAATGCAGTTTTGTTGCTGTTGTTTCCTTCCATTCTCCCAGCAACCATGAGGCGGGTCTCTAGGCTGGGGGGTAGGAGCCACAGCACTAGACCTGCCCTTGGAGGAGCTGGTCTTAACCCCATTGCTGTCCCTGTACTACCCTGGGTAAGTCACTGTCCTTCCTGAACTGCAGCATCATTATCTGCAAAAGGAGGTCACTGAGACCACTTCTGGGCTCAAGGAAAGGGAGGTGAAAGCTCCGGCCTGTGCTCAGCCACAGGAGTTCCTTACTCTGCCCTTGTTGGATTTGAGCCCCCACTACACAGTGAGGATACCCACACTCCATCTGAGCCTCTGTGTGACCTACAGGGATCCTGCACCCCACACCCTTGCTCCACTGAACCTCCCAGTCTGGATCCTCAGATTGTTTGAGGCCTGCCAGGCCCACCATGTGGAAAAGAAAAAGAAAAACCACTGCACATATTTAATGCAAAGGCCTCAGACTCAAAGGCGAGTCCTGTCTACATGGTGCTGAGCTCTAGGGCCTTTCCTAGCCCTTCCACACATTCTGTCTCCTGCTTCCCCACGACCAGCGAAACTGAGACTCAGAGAGGTGAGGTGACACAGCCAAGGTGATTGCTGCAGCCAAGACTAGCTCAGGCCCTTTTTTCCCACTGGGAGTGGGGTCGGGGGTAAAGAATAGCCTTTTCCATGTCTGACCATCCACTCCTGGAAAACTCAGAGTAGTCCTCTTCCACAGGGGCTGGGCTATTTGCAAGACCTGCTATATGCCAAGCATTCACTTTAATCCTCAAACTGGCTGAAAAAAGGGAAGCAGATCAGAGAGGGGCAGCGACTCACCTGGGGTAACACAGCAGATCTGGTATTTGAATCCAGTCCTGGGCCTAGAATCTGACACTGGACCTGGCCTGCCCACTGTCTCTGAGCCCAGCACCTCCTCTGCCACATGCTGGCCTCATGTGGCAAAGTAGGAAATGTTGCCATAGACCTATGACCAATTGTATGGAATTCCAATTCAATCCCAAGGAATAGAGAACAGCAGTTTTAAGAGACCCCAGCAGGAGCATCTGGGGAAGCCAAGGGACAGAAACAACGTGACAAGAAGGCCAAGTGGTACCAGGGAATGTTTTTCAGCCCCCAGCTCTTGGGAGGGTCCAGGGTCAGCTGGTGGGTCCAGGCTAGGAACAGTATAGAGTCATATGGCCCAGAAGCGTGTGTCACTGGAAAATTCCACATCTTTCCCTGAACCAGCCAGTCCTTGAAGGAGAGTTAACAACCACATCATTGTATGGGGTTCTTGAAGCTACTTTTTTTTTTTTTTTTTTAAAGTTTCTTTATCTTTATTGTTGAAAATATTACAGATGTCCCCTTTTTACCCCCATTGATCCCCTCCGCCCTGCATCCATCCCACCCCCAGGCCTTCCCCAGACCAGTGTCTGTGTCTGTGGGTTAAGCTTATAAACATATAAGTTCTTTGATTAATCTCTCCCTACCCACTCCCCCCTCCCACCTTCCCTCTGAGATTCCTCAGTCTGTCAAAGCTACTTTTTTTTCTCCTTTGGGAATTTCAAGACTTTTCCAGTAATTTTAAACTGTTTAATTGGACCAGCCTTTAGTGGTAATGATACTTACGATCTTGCTGATGATAGCTGACATTGGGCCAGCCCTGAGTTAAAATCCCAGCTGTACTACTTAACTGCTGTGTGCTCACAAACCAGCTATTGAGCCGCTGTGCCTAGGTTTTCTCATCTGCAAATTGTAGCTAAGGACAGGCGCTCCCTTCTGTGTGGTTGAGAGGACTCAGGGTGAGCCTTTAAGTAAAGCATCTACCGCAGTGAACACACAGTAAAGGCTCAGTTAAAGCGGCTGCTTCTTGTTGCCCAGCATTTGGCACATATTATTGCATCTGAGTCCCACAGCCAGCCTGAATGGGGCTGCGAGCCCCACATTACAGAAGGGATCCAGCTGTATTTCAGACCATGTGATGAAGGGGGGAGGGAAACTAGGGTGCCCACTACCACCATGAATGACACCAATAAACCACCAATGTCCCCAATTGGAAAACACAGGTGAACCTTGCGAAACAGAAACCAGTATATGAAAATGCATTCTCTTGGACTTCAGGGGAGTGATTTGAGAAGCAGAGCCCAGTGCTTCACCTTATAGGACTTCTGTTATCCCCTGGCCCTGCTACATGCTCTGCACATGGGAAGGCTGTTCTTTCCCTGTTGTGTGCTTCGCCAATGGGCCCCCCATTAGTTATCGAAGCATTTAGGACACTTGGAGACAGCCCAGGACAATGGAAAGCCTTCAGGTACTGGAAGCAGAAAGACCTGGCTTCAAACCCAGGGTCTGCTGTGTGACCAAGAGTAAGTGACTTGGCCTCTTTTAGCCTCAGTTTGGACGCTCGTAAAGTGAGATGACCCCAGGGATGTTGTGAGCCCTGGACCTGGTAAGGGCTTGGCACATGGTACATAATAAACATTGGTCCTCTCCTCCTTTTCATGAGCTGCTCTCCTTGGACTGGCTTCTGGAAACCAAGGCACGGTGGTTGAGTGGGATTCGCACCCCATTGCCTTGACTCCCAACCCTGCCTGCTGCCCTTGCTGATTTGATACCATGGAGCCCTCTGGGCCCGTAAGGGCACTCACTCTGCCAGCAAGAGCCCATTAGCTTTTATCTCCTGAGAAATGTCTGATGGTTACATGGTGCCTTGGAATGGTCAGAAAGTGAGGGTGAGGATCTCTGGGTTAGGTCTTCAGCCACCCGGAGCTGCTGGACCCGGGAAAAACTCCTGCTGCCCCTAGTGCAATCAGAGTGAAGAGGCCAGGAAGGGAAATAAAGGGAGTGGGCAGGCCTTGCTGAGAGCTCTAGGGACCCTGACCCTGGAGCAGGGACAGGATCTAGAGATTGTGACCACAGGGTCTGGGGAAACTACAGCTGCTTTCTCTGGAGCTGGGGTTCTTTAGGGTGTGGTCTCTCACTCTGTGTGACCTTGGGGAACCCATGGGGCTTCTCTGGGCCTCCCTCTGCTTGTTAACCGGTAAAATGGGGAAACTACCTCCTAGATGGTTACCAGGGCCTGGCATTGAATAAGGGATCTAAAAAATGGTCAAGCCACAAACATTTTCTAAGAACCTACTATGTACCTGTCACTCTGCTGGCACTTTGGCACTAGGGAAGCTGTTATGAGCAAGGAGTAGGAAGCATTGGGTGAGTCAATCTCAGTCCTGCCACAAACATGCTGTGTGACCTCCGACAAGTGTGTAGAGATCTCCGAGCCAAGAAAGGAAAGGGCTGTGGGTGCTGCAAGGCTCTCTATAGCCTTGAGTCCATCACCAGCATCATTTTTTACACAACAGCGAAGCCAGCGTCTGACTTGGCAGGAGGTGGTTCTGGCAGCATCAACAGTCCAGAGCTGAGAGCTCAGGCCAGGGCCTGGGTGTCAGGGAGGCATAAGTATTGTCACAAAGTTCAGGAACTGCACTCTGTGGGGCTAGAGTGTGCTCAGCTGCCCTCATGGACCCAGAGTGTGGTCTGCACTTAGCTGGAAGCAGGGAGGGGCAGTGAAAAGAACCAGAAGACTTGGATATCAAACCCAGCCCTACTGTGCACAAGCTGTGTGACATTAGGCAAGTCCTTCCTCACTCTGGGCCTGGTTTCCACCTCTTAAAGATGGGGCGATCGCAGCCATCGGATTGGAGGGCTCTGGGAAGGCTCTCCCCAGCCCGCACCGGGAGCTGCCACTGCACCCCCTCCACCACTTGCCTCTGAGTTCTGGTCTTGCACTTAATTGGGTCACATGAGGTCAGTTATTCAGCTGGCACAGCCTCAGCCCGTCTCATTCTGAGGGAGAGGAGCCAGGGCTCAGAAGCCAGAGCGTCTCTGTCTGAGTCATGGTTCTGTGCTCCCTAGAGTGTGACGGAGCAAGTCATTTCCTATCTCAGGGCCCCGGTTTCCTGGATAATAATAGCACCTATCCACAGGGTTGTTGTGAGGATCAAATGAACTACTGTAAAAGCTCTCAACTAGTAGTAGCTATAAAAATAGTAAGAACAATTATTATGTTTTTGTGTCACTCCCTCAGCTCTGTTCAAGGTTTATTCAAGTAGCCATGTATACTCTTCTACATTTTCTATAAAACTTCTTCAAAGAATGCTGCCCATTATTATTATTATTATTTTGTTAATCCTTACCCTAGGATATTTTTTCCATTGATTTTTAGAGGGAGTGGAAGGGAAGGAGGGGGGAGAGAGAGAGAAAGAGAGAGAGAGGGAGAGAGAGGAACATTGCTGTGAGAGAGACACATCAATTGGTTGCCTCCTGTAAGGGTCCCAACGGGGGCCTGGGATTGAACCTGCAACCCAGGTACATGCCCTTGACCAGGAATCAAACCCATGATCCTTCGATGCACAGGCTAATGCTCTAATCACTTAGCCACACCAGCCAGGGCAATGCTGCCCATTATTCATCTTTTATAATGTCCTATGTGAAAGTTCATCCCAGAATTCATTGTCAGGGGGGCTGCTATCTTCCTAAAGAACCGTTTTCCCTCCTGTTGATAATCTGAGCTATGCAAATCATCCTAATTCCCTTTCTGCCTTGGCTGCCAGGAACCTCAAAATCAAATTTATATCCTAATCACGGCAGCAAACAGATTTTATTTGCTTCCATTCCTTTTCTGTCTGGCTTTCTATTTGACCTTTTATGAGATATGTCCTTCTTAGGTCTTAAACCCTTTTTGGAAAGAGGTCATTAAAAAAAAAATCAACTTAGTAATATTATGTATAAAATTGAGGCAGTTGACTTAAAGCTTTGGTTATCTGGTTTCCCGGGGAACTCTGGCTAGGGAGGGGAGGGCGGAAACAGGTGTTCAGGGAACTTCGGATACCACCTCTGCACTGGAGGAAGTGAGGCTTGTAATGATGATTTCTTACATGCCATTCCCTTTTTATTTGCTCACCTGCAGCAGCGAACCTAGCACGATAATCTACTTATGCAGCACATTCATTAGAAAACGTCAAGTAATAATTAATAACAAAAGCAAGTGTTTATAATATCCTACTAATGAAAAATCAGATTACAAAATCCTAACAACAAAACAATATATCTTATGTGAATCCATATATTCCATAGTAGGTGTGTACCTGTCTATCATGTGTAAAGATTTAAAAGACTTTGCCATCACAAAGGAAAGCAGTCATGGAGTTGCTAAATCCCTAGCCCTGAGCAGGTGCTCAGTTTCTGGAATTAAAGGTTGGGTGGAGGTCTAGGTTTTCCATTAGGAGTCCTAAGCCCTGACTTTGAAAAGGGTGGGTTTGCTCCAGAACCCTCCCAGGGTGAGTGAGCTGGTGCTTCCTTTGCCCACAGAGCAGTGCCCCCATTCAGACCTGGAACAGAGTTTGGGGTGCCTTCTCAAGACTGAGCCTCCTCACATTGGAACATGCACTCAGCATCAGCTCCACAGTGTGTGCATCCCACCCGGGTTGGGGACATGAAGGGGAGGAGGGGTGCAGGGACTACAGTCCTTCTCATGTGAGGCACAAAAGATGAGATACAAGAGGGAGAAGCAGAGAAGGAAGCCCAGGGCAGCCACACCCATGGCGGCAGTAGGGCCAGCACCCACTGGGCACCTGCTATGCGCCAGGCTGTCAGACACTGGCCACAAGCCCCTTCATCACCTCCTCATAACCCTTCCAGGTGGGATCACTTGCCTGTTTTGCAGAAGAGGAAACTGAGGATCAGAGAAGGAAAGTGATTTGCTTAAGGTCACACGGCTTAGAAGTGAGGTCTTCAACCATTTCCTTCTCCCTCCCTGCTCAGAGGCGAGGGGTTAGGGAGAAGGAGAATGGTTTTCTTGAGGCAAAACTTCCCATCCTGACCTTCTGGACAGAGGTTGGCAAACTTTCTCTGTAAAAGGCCAGCTAGTAAATATTTTAGGCCTTGTGGGCCACATAATCTTTGTCACAGCCACTTGACTCTGCCATTGTAGTGGGAAAGCAGCCACAGAAAATATGAAAAAGAAATGGAAGTGTTCCAATAAAGCTTTATTTTTACACAATGAAGTAGGAATTGCATGTAAAAGTCAAATGTCACAAAATAGTATTATTTTGATTTTTTCCAACCATTAAAAAATGTAAAAACCAATCTTAGCTCATGGGCCATACAAAAACAGGAAAGGGAGCCCAATTTGGCCCATGGGCTGTAGTTTGCAATCCCTGTTCTAGAATATTCAGTGCATGAATTTTTTCATAGTTGCATGCCTCAAGGAGTGAGTGACTTGGGGTTCTGAGGAGAAGCCCAGCTTTGGAGGGTCCCCCAGAGGCTAGAGCATGCAGAGGGCAGGGGACTTGAGAGGGATCTCTGTGAATGGGGCTGAAGCACTGCCAAATCAAAGAGCATGGAAATGCAGCCCACCAGGTAAGCAATCTGGGGGCTTTGTCCTCAGATGTGAGAGTGGGGAGCGCTCAGAGAGCAGTCTGGACATACATTCGGAGCTACCCTCACTTGGACTCTGTCCAATAGAACCAGACTCTCTCAGGGAGGGGTCTGGGCAGCAGTTTTTCTAACAAGCTCCACTGCAAAACCTAAGGACTCTTTATTAGCTGGGTGACCTGAAGCAAATTAATGCACTTCTCTGTGCCTTGGTTCCATGTCTTTAAAATGGGCGTAATCATGGACCCTACCTCATGGGGTTGTTAGGAGGACAACACCTCAGCCCAGAGTTTGGCATGCTGTAAGTGCTCAATAAACGATCACTATAATTATTACTATTGTTGGTCTAGCCCTTGCATGTCACAGGAACACAGGGGGCAGGGCTTTGAGCTCTGGAGTTTGGCTCCGCCAGTGATTGGTTGTGGGTGAGGCCCTGATCCTTGGGCCTTGGTTTCCTCACCTGGAGCAGTGGCTGTTAGTCCGAGTGCCCTCTGGTGTGGCCAGGCACGCATGTTGCAGGGAGGGAGGCAGGGGTTCAAGGGCCCCTGTCTTACCTTCATTGCTCTCGCCAGGCGGGTGGTAGAAAGACAGCCCCAGGGAGATGATGGCCGCAATTTCCAGGATGATCAGCGTCACATCTTGCAGCGCTTCCCACACGAGCTGCAGGAAGGTTTTTGGCTTCTTAGGAGGTATAAAGTTTTGTCCAAAAATCTGCTTTCTCTTTTCTAGGTCTGGAGCGGTACCTGGCAAACCTGTGGACAGAGTGCAGAGAGGTTGGCCTGGAGGGCCCAGGGGAGACACACAAGTTCCAAGAATTGTCTCAAGTGGTTCTGGCCATGTGGCAAAGGACAGAAAGGGGCAAAAACAAAGCAGGAAACTTGCAGGCACCAGCCAGGAGCCTAGAGCCCAGCGCTCCCCAGAACCTGTGAATGAGATCTTATTTGGGAGAATGGTCTTTGCAGATATAATTAAGGATCTTGAGATGAGATCACCCTGGATTATCCAGATAGGCCCTAAGCCCAATGACAAGTGTCCTTGTAAGAGACAGAAGAGGAGAAGATACAGACACTGAGGGAAGAGTAGAGATTGTAGTGATGCAGCCACAAGCCAAGGAAAGCCCAGAGCCATTGCTGGGTAAGTGACTCTTAGTGCCTCAGTTTCCCCATCTATAAAATGTGCGCAACAGCACGGCCTACTTCACAGGGGTGGGGTAAGGCTGCAGCAGGATGCCTCGCGTAAAGTCTGCTTTGCCTGGCACCAGGGGAGGATGCTGAACTATTACTGTCTAGCTTTAGGCGGTGTGGGTAATGCATCACTACCTCCTGGAGGAGGAAGACTGGGCGGGTGGGATTTCACGAAGGTGGGGAGGAGGGCAGTCAAGGTGAGGCTAGGCACAAGCAGAAGGGCTGTGGGACTGCACACAAGCCACGTCTCTCTGGGCCTCAGTTTCCCCACATGTAACATGAAGGATTGGCTTGGCTGAAGGCTGGAGCTGGTAGCTCTGATATTTTGTATCTAAAGACAGTGTTTTGAGGACCTACAGGTGGGACAGCCCACCAGGTCCACCTGTCACCCCTCCCCAGGAGTGCAAGTGCATGGTCTTGCTGCCTTCTGCCTGAAAATCAACACGACTAGTTTGAGGAGCGGAAATAACTGAGGCTGGTGTGAGAGATGAATGGTGTTGGTGATTCAAGTTAGATTAAAGAGTACCTCACCATTTAGCATATTAAAAATTAATACAGTGTGTCAAATATTGCTGGACAAGGCCAGCCAGGCCTTGAAAATTCAGAAACACAAATGCCCAGGAATTGATATCGGACCCTGTGTGGGGTTGTGGGTTTTCAAATGTGAGTTTCTTTTTGTGCAAGAGGCAAAGGGCAAAGCACTGGGACAGGAGTTAGATTTGTGGATGAACTTGGGGCAGTTGTTTCGTCCTTCAGAGACTCAGTTTTGTCATCAATAAAATGGGAGCAAATAACCCCTAGACTATGCTGAGCTATTTGAGGAGGAATGTATGTGAATGCTCTCTAACCTGCAAAGGTGTGGTAAGTGCCTTCACAGTAAAAAGTATTCTAGAGCTTGGAGTTGCAATTTGTGTGTTCTATATATTACATAAAAGGAGAAAGCCAAGTGCAGAGTGGCAAAGCCAAGTGGGGGACTTTGGTTGTTAAGGAATTATTTGTTGTAACGGCTGCTGGCTGTCATTGGATATTTGAGGAATCCTTGCCCCAAAGTTCATCTCTATCCAGCTGTCCTGGACACGAACTGTATTTTCCACCCCAGCTTTTAAGCCTTTGCCTCTGCCAGTTCCCTAATTTCACTGTTTGGACTGCTTTCCTCTCTCTCTCTTCATAGCTGCTTTGGATCCAGCCGTGAGTGCTACAAATGGTACCCTCAGGCCATCAGAGGGGTTTTGTTTGGTTGGCACTGTGTTTTAAACAAATGGAAATTTGTCGCAAACATTAAAAACTCAGGCTCTTCCACATAAACATCCTGTTGTCTGGCTCAAGGGGATGTGCTTGGACTTCCAGGAGCTGGAAATTGTGATTGGAAGTTCTCTGACCCAAACATTGGTCCCACCTTGGCTCTGGGGACATATTTCCAGTTAAGGAAAGCTCAGGGGGACAGTGAGTGCCAGCTTAGGTTCTTTCAGGGATAGAGGGAAGGGCGTCCTCATAGGTGAGCTGAAGGTGGATGGATGATGTAGGGAGGAAGGAAAGGGGGTGGATGTAGACTCTGGACTACTGGCCATGGGCATCCTGTCACCAGATGCCAGGGCCCCAGGTACTCAGGAGCCTCTTATTTAAAGAAGCCCGAGTTCCCCCTCCTCCTCTACTCAGCCCCTCTCAAAGTAGAGAACGTAGTTAGGCTGTATTAGATGGCATGCATCCAACCGTCCACTTGCTCATTTCAACAATCAACAAATATTTATTGGGCACCTACTATAAGCCAAACATAGTTCTGTATGTTGGGGACACTACAGTGAGGAAGTTTGGGCTGCCGGGAAGGGTTTCCTGGAAGAAGTATAACTGGGTGAGCTTAGAAGAAAAAGTGGCCATTGGGAGGGCCTCAGGGTGAATTTTCCAGGCCAGCCAGCTGAGCATCCTTGTTTTCAGCAAAGGGATCCTGGAAAATTTTTTCAACCCTCAGTGGGAGCCGGAGTAAACTTTGCCCTCTGAAGCTGTTTGATATCTGGGGATTGTCACATGGCTGAGTGTACCTGTCCACTGCCTGAGCAGATGACTTCAAGTAAAAAGTAAGCACAGTAATCATGTCCCTGAGACTCTCCATAGACTGCTGAGGGCTACTGTGAAAACCAACTGTTCCCTCAGATGCGGGGGGCAGGAGGTCATGGCTGCAAGGGCAGTGGCAAGGGGGAAGGTAGGAGTGAGCTGAGGGAAGGCTGTTTCCAGAGGTGGGGTGGGTAGGAACCAGGCCCTTGTTTCCAGCAACTTCAGAGCTGGGTTCAAATCCCAGCTGCTCTTTGGTTCAGAGTCGGTGCCTTGGGCAAATCATTTCCCACTCTGAGCCTCGGTTTCCACCTCTGTAAAATGGGATAAAAGTATAAGTGTCTTGCAGAATGGATGGAAGATCAGGAATATGATATGTGTAAATAGTGCCTGGCACAGTAGGCACTCATAAATGATAGATACAGTTGTTACCACTAACTACCACCACTACTATTAAGTACTATACTACTAACTACCACACTACCACTAACTAGCACACTATCACTCCTCCTGTTACTCTGGTCCTGGAAGGTGTCTCCCAGGTCTTTCTGTTGGCATTGCCACTGTCTTAGATATATCAGAACCCACCGACACAGCCACAACACATCCTACCTTGGTCCTGACACCTGGTTTAAGTGCATCTTTTCTGTGTGACCTTGAGTACATCGCTCACCCTCTGCATGTGTGTGTGTGGGGGGGGAGGGGGCCTTAGGCTATCTCACTTGAGGATCAGACAGAACCAAGGCTCTGACAGTGCTTTGTGAACTGTAAAACCCTTTTCTTCTATTATAATCACCCCATTATGCAGGTGTGTACACTGAGGCACAGGGTCCTTCTGTTGGGAAGGCTACTGAGTCAGGCCTCTTGCCACAGAGCTCAGTGCTCACACCTGCCCCACTCCAGCCTGATCTAGTCAGAGGTCAGCTGCGTCTGCTCGGAACAAATGCCCTATATCGACCTTCCCTGATTAAGCTGACATGAGTCATTGATTCATACGAGCCTGGTCCTGTCACTCTGTGGGACTTAGGACATTTCAGATGAAACAAATTGCAAGTGTTTTTCATGATAACCAAAGGTGTCTCCATGGCTGTGCTGCATGCATTTAAAAAACAGAAACAAGATTCAAACCAGGTGGTGCCCGTGAGGTCCCCCAGAAGGTAGAAGTGTGATGGAGAACGTGGGAGAGGTGTCTGTGCAGGTATGCACACACCCGGGTGTGGCTGTGTGTCCGTGCGCAGGCCTGGGCACATGCAGGTATGTGGTACGGGGCTGCCTGTGGGAGGGGAATCCATGTGCTCGCATCCTGTCAGAGGCCAGGGAGGGTGGGCGGTTTACAAAGGCATTGCTGTTGGGATGTTTGGGGGATTCACAACTTTCAAGACAAAACAATGAATGGGAGGAGATACGTAAGTCTGAGAGTTGCTACTTCCTAGCTTTGTGACCTTGGGCAGGTGACATCCCCTCTCTGGGCCTTAGCTTCCCCACATGCAACTTGGGAGCATGTACCTCACAGAGTCAGTGGGTGGAGGAAGCACATCTAATGTGCAGGAGCTGGCACCTGGCACCTGGCACGCCGTGAGAGCTTGATAAGTATGAGCTGCTATTCTGATACCCTCCCCGCCACCATTCCCTAGAGGAGGCTGTTTATGCCAGCACACAGTAGGCCATCAGGAAACCCCCCTCCCTCTCCTGCCTCACTGGGGACCAGACATGGAGTTGAGGGTGCTGAGGTCACCCAGAGGGCCTCTTGTAAGAGTCATTTAACAAACATGGGCTCAACAATGCCACTGTGGGAAAAGTGCCCAGTGTGGGCGTCCCCGTGGTTTGTGTCTGTCTGGGCAGCTGCTCTAAGTTCAGAGCAAATCTGATGGCTATTGTCCAGTGCCTGGAGTTTACAATCACATCAGGGTGTTGATGGTTCCTGATGGGCAGGGTGCAGGGTGAGGGGTGTCTTTCTGATATGTCAGCCCCAGGGGGCTTTTCTATGGGTCCATTACGGGTGATGACACACACAGAACCAGCATCTGGCCATGCACAGGTGCATGCAGATGTGGCACACAGCTGTGGATGCAGCATTTAACCACATGGCCACAGCACGGGCCGGTTTCTCTGTAAACATGTGGACATGGTGTCCACTAGTTTCTGTGCACATGGACATGGCACAGAATGAAACCAGTTACTTGTAAACACCCCAGACACTGTCCCTCTAACCATCTTGACACATATGTGGACATAAATTTCTCCATTGATTTAAATGCACCACTTGTCTTTTCCCCAAGTCAGGCTGAATTTCCACCCCAGTTTCCACGGCAGGAATTCTTAGACCCACAAAACCTCTTAGCTCATGGCTCCAGAATTTCAATGTGGGCAGGGAAGTGGGTATGGGGGGAGTTTAGGAGCCGGTGGTGGGGATCTGGTTGAAAGGTGGGTGGCCAGGGGCTCATCTTGAAGCTATGAAAATATCAGTTATCTGTACCGAAGAATGGGGGGATGTCCAGTGGAGCTGGAGGCCCTCAATATGTTTGCCATAAAAAATATAAACGTCCAGCTAAATTTGAATTTCAGAGAAACAAAAAATAATTAACGTTTCATTATTAGTATGTCCCCAATATTACATGGGATACAACTTATACTAAAAATTAGTTGCTATTTATCTGAAATTCAAATTTAACTGGATATCCTGTATTTTTCTTTGTTATATATGACATCCCTATCCTTAAAGCTCCCCTAGTCCTTTCCCCTTGGTTCCTCCGCTGTTAGAACAAGACAAGTCCCCTGGCCAGGCAGCCTCACCCTATCTGACAGGTGGGAAAATTGAGAGACGAGGAAATGACTTGGCCCAGATACGGGATGATCCAGCTGCAGAGACAGGGCTGGACTCCTGACTCCTGACTCACCAAGGGAGGGGACACTCATCTTGCTCGTGAACTTTAAAGAACTGAACCTTATTGCACAAAAATTATGACCATTTCATATGCTCTCTCTTTGTCATTTAAGAGACTTGATTCAGAATGTCCTGAGGCAACTTCTGAGGAGCCTTTATTTCATTTCCTTGGAAAAATGGAGATCAGAAAAGCTGTTTTTCTCCCCTTCTGTGCAGGAGTCTCGATGGTTGGACACAGATGTCATCACGAGAGGCTCTTCCCTATTCCTCCAGGAGGGGGTGCTCTGCAGAGCTGCTGCCTTCGGTCTCCCAGGACAGCTGTGGAGGCAGAGTGGGTGTAGCACCAGTCTTCACTCTGCAGCTTACTGAAACCTTGGGCAAGTGGAGTTCCCTCTCAGTCTCCTCGTCCCCAAATTGGAGAAGAGCAACCTAGCTCTGCCCCGTGGGGTGAAGATGAAAGGAGGTGCAATATGGGCAGTGCCTGGCACACAGTTGGTGTCTAGAATCTGGGCAGAAAAATCTGTTTCCTCAAATGCCACCCCCCAATGCATCGGCAGCAGTGGCAGAGTATTCCTGTGTTCTCATTGTTCTGTGACCTTGAGTGATCCCTTCAGAGATGCGGGAGCTACCCCCCCACTACACTGGAACTGTGGTGGGGGGAGCAAGGGGACTGATAAATGCACATGTATGTGCTCTTATATGACCATCACTTTACACACGTGACTTGCATTTAATCCTGGCCATTCTATAGGGTTGGGATTATAAACTCCATTTTAAGGGTGGACAAACTCAGGTTCAGAGAGGAAAAGTGACTTGCTCAGGGTCACACAACTAGAACCAGAATTTGAACCCAGCACTTTGAGGCTCCATAGCTGTACTCTTTTCATACCATGCCAGACTGCCTGCTGCAGAACCCAGCACTGAAATCAAAGCTGAAAATTCCACCATTCTCCTTGTTGCTCTCGAGACAGCCTTTTGCTATAAACAGAGACTTGGCAATGGACAAGAGCTAGCTCCCAGGGATGCCAAGCACCTGAAGGGAAATGGGAAAACTTAGTCACCAGGCTGGGTGTTGCTAAATATTTGTGTTGTCACTGTGGTGTGGGTTCCTCCATTAGCATAAATAAAAGTCTTATATTTTAAAAGAAAAAAAAATCCACAAGCCCTTCAAAAGCTACATTTATAGAAAAATGCATTTCTGTCTTTGGAAAGTGAGTGGGCTAAATAAACTGTGGTACATCCAGTCCATAAAATACTATGCAACAGTTTAAAAAAAAAATGAGATCCATATATGTGTACTAGCCTAGAAGGCTTTCCAAGACAAACCGTTGAGTGAAAAAAAAAGTTGCAGAGCAGTATGTATAGTTTGATTCCATTTATATAAAACAGTAAATGCAACAAAACAATAGTTTATATTTTCTATAGGTACACGTATATATAAATATGTAGCAAAAGGTCTGTAAGGATCTGCTCCAAAAACATGAAGGTGGGACTTCTGAGGAGGGGAAAGGGTACTATGATTAATTTCAGTGGCCAAGGAGATTTTAGCTTTGACTGAAATATTTTAATTTTAACCAAGATAATGTGTTCATGTTTTATGCGAATAATTGAAAGTTTAATTTAAAGGGGGAAATCAGTCCGTATTGTAAGAAAGTATAGGTTTGTTTCCATATAATCTTTGGATAGAGTGGACATGGGGACAAATACTCCTGGGTTAAAATCTTGGCTTCATCACTTATTAGCTGTGTA
This sequence comes from Miniopterus natalensis, assembly GCF_054644295.1. Lineage (NCBI taxonomy): Eukaryota > Metazoa > Chordata > Mammalia > Chiroptera > Miniopteridae > Miniopterus > Miniopterus natalensis. The sequence continues at coordinate 32,469,587 of NC_142095.1, read as the reverse complement.
CATCCATCCAAACAAACACTTATCTCAGGTATGACCACTCCCCTTCATCACACCTGCATTAGTCTAGGATGGCTTCAGTAGCCATCTCACTGGTTTCCCTGCTCTCACCTTCAATCCATTCTATACCCAGCGGCCAGAGGGATGCTCTAAAAGTATCCCTGCACAGAGAGAAAATCCATTTTCCTTACCAAGATCTGGAAGGCCTTGCACAGTGTGGCCCTTACTTTCTTCTGATGTCACATCTCTTCTCTACCAGTGACACCAGCCTCTTTTCTGTGGCTCCAATACAAGTGCTTTCCTGTCTCAGGGCCTTTGCATGTACTGTTCCCTCTGCTTGGCATGCTCCTCCCTGCTTTGCACCTAACTCAGCCCTTCCTTTAGGTGAATCTGCCTCCTCCCCAGTAGGTTGAGCCCCTTTTGAATGTTCTCATAGCTCCCAGAAAATCCTTTTCATTTTATCATTATTTTAATAATAATATAATTGATTTTTCTTAATATCTGACTCCCCTGCTGACTCCAAGCTCCAAGAGGGCAGGGACTGCATCTATCTTGGTCTGATACATAGTAAATGTTCAATCAACATGTGGTCTCTCCTAGACACACTTGCATAGGAAGAAAGGAGGTAAGGGGAGGGCAATGCTTGATTCCAATGTCTGCTCTAAGGCATTTTCAGACTGAGGACTGGGGTGCAGCACAGATACTCAGCATCTTCTCGAATCACTTTTTTTTTTGTGTCCAACTGCCTCAATGGACTTTCTGTCCTTGTTGCTATGGGAGGGATGGAGGATTCTCCAGACAAACACCCCACAAAAGGACTTGGGGAAGCATACGTGTCCAGCCTCAGCCTCACCCTGGGGTGTCCCTCACACTTTCCACTTAGGTGCCTGAGGTTATTACTGGGGGCAACTGTGGGTGAGATCAAATATCAGAAATAAAAGCCAGGAAAGCAGAGGCCTTCGTTTCTGTAACACTAGCTTCTCCAGCTCTTTACAAAGGCAGCTGCTCTGAGGACCAGGAGGTGTCTCTTAGAAACAGATTCTCCCTCAGAAAGAAAGAATTCAGGGTGGTGGTGAGGATGGGAGACTGGGGATGGGAGAAGGAAGGTGGTTGTGTGACCATGGTGAAGCAAATCAGAAAACCCATGAAGGTCCTAGAAAGCTGAGAGGAGCTTCCCCTTGTGAAAGTTGTTTTAGGAACAGCGTCCATATCCATTACCACGTTTGGGCCTTGTGACTGTATTAGGCAGGTATTAAGAGGTCTGTGTTGTAGATGAAGAACCTTGGTCACAGAGGTTAAGGGATTACCCAAGGTCTCATAGCTAAAGGTCAAAGTAATGATGACACCCACGGCTCCCTTGAGCACTTACTCTGTGCCAGGCCCCATATGGGCATCATTCCATGTATGTCCTCATGGTTTCCCTGTGACTTCATTTTGTTACCCCATTTTACAGATGGAGAAATCGAGGCACAGGGATACAAATAAATCTATCCTTTGGGTTTCAACTCCCAGGCTAGAGTCTGTCTTAACCGTGGCAGTGTACCCCTAGAACATGAACCTGGGTCTCCCTCACTGCAGAGAACCTGTGAAAGCTCTTCCCACCAGCTGATCCTCATGAAGACGACTGGAAAGGCATTATATTAGCCCCATGGACGAGGAACTGAGGCATGGGAACGGAGAAAGTGCCTTTCCCTGAGGTGAATCATTGAAGGTGCCTGGATCTGCTCTCTGGACTGTCCATGCCAGCATGCTGCCTCCTTTGAAGAGGAATTTTTCAGAGCCTTGAACTCTGACATGCTCCTTGCATCTGGACCACCTGGGAGGTTCTAATCACCTGGGAGGCTAGAGGTTTAGGGAGGTCTGTGGAGTCAGACAGACCTGAGTTTGAATTCTAGCTCTATAAATTTCTAGCTGTGTGACCTTAAACAAGTTACATAAATAGCTCTGGGCCTTGGTTTCCTCATCTGTATAATGGGTCGCCTTCTAAGATGGGTGTGTGCATTACATGAGGCAATGCATATAATGCACTCAACATGGCACTCGGTGCAGAGAAATACCTCGATTAATAGAAGCCACTGCTGGTACTATTATTATCTCCTAAGGAGCGATGGCACTTGTTTCTTATGCCCAGGGCCACAGCCCCTCAGTCCTCTGTGACTCCAAGCTCAGTGTGGTGGGTAGCTCCTGAGCACGCTGGCGTCACCCCCTCATGTGCCCACCCAATCTGTCCTCTGCTTCAGGGCTTTTCCTAGGTGCAGGTTGCCCCCAAGCAGGGGGCCCAGAAGTGCCAGGAGTTACCCAAGCTGTACCCAGTGGGAGCTGGGAATCAGGACAAACACTCCAGCCTTGCACCCTTGGAGGGGCAACTCTGAGGCACAGCCCACATGCTTGCTGCAAAGATCCTGGCAGGACTGAGCCCTGTTGCTCACAGCAGTAACCAGCTCAATAGTTTACCTTATATGAGCATTTCTCTCCTCCCTGTTATCCTCTCCTCACTCTCTGATTCCCGGGACCACTCCCAAATAGACAACCTGCACCCCATCCTTGATTCACCCTGCTTTTGGGGGAACCCAAATGAAGACATGTTGATCTTCCTTCAATCACTGGCTATGTGACCTGCTGGGTTCTGTTTCCTCTTGATTGAGGGGCTTGGATTAGTTCTCAAAAAGACCTTCTTGCTTGAAAATTCCAAGATCCTTCTGCACACTTCTCTTGTAACTGCATCATTCATTCATGAAGCCATTAACTTTTTATGAGGGGCCCTCTAAGGCTGCTGGGTCAGCGCTGTAGCCCCGCACCAAGTGGAGGGTGCTGCCCAGCTGACTGAGGGGATGAACCTGCACTGTGTGCAGTGCAGAAGGTGCAAGGCACCCTGCTGACCATGTCAACTGGGTGGCAAACCTCTCACCTCATCCCCCTCTGCCCCTCCAGCATGCCTGCTCTCTCTCACCTGCGGGGCTGCCCTTCAAGCCCTCATCCTCTGGGATGGCTCACAGCACCTTCTTCAGGAAGCCACCCCTGACTACCCACTCTGGTCTAATGGCTCCTCTCTGCTGCCTTGCCTCCCCATAGAAGTTATTAAGTGGTATTTTAACTGACTCTTGTGATTACTTAATTTTGAGTAATGGAAGGCACAGCCTGCGTTATTTCATTTTATGCCCTTGGTTATAGACTGCACATAGTAAATATTCACCGTGTACTTGTGGATGAAGGAAAGGTGGAGAGGAAGGAGAGGGTGGGGGAGAGGGAGATGGAGGGAAGGAGGGAGTGTGGGGGAAAGGGAGGGAGAAAGTGATGGGGAGGGAAAAGGTAGGAGGGGGGAGTAAGGGAGGGAAGATCCTTGGCTGTGTCAACATTTGGGGCAATAGCTATAATGCTCCATCATAGTATACACGCGAAACCTTCTGGTTAAATCCCTCATCCTCATGATTCTAGACGACACTTATGTCTACTTATGTCTACTCTGTGCCAGCTTCTACACTACCTGCTATCACATATATAAACTTATTTAATCCTCAGAATGACTCCTTGTGGGAAGGACTATCATCATCCCATTTTACACACAACTAGTAAGTGGCAGAGCTGGAACTGAACCCAGGAAGCTGGCTTGAGTCCTGTTCTGAACTCCGATGTGTCTGGCCTCATTCACTCCTTCCTTCATTCTTCACTCATCCCATCTTCTACTCATCCAATAGGTTGTGACAGCACCTCGCCACACCAGCACCCTACCAAGCCCTGGTCATACACCGGCGAGCAGAACTGTCAGTTCCCACCCTCCCTGGATTTTCTACACCCACTTGGGGGCCTAACTCTGTAATGCTATTACCATATCCTTTGAACTGGGCGGCCACAGCATCCAATAACTAACGATGGCTCCATCTGTACCACTTTCCAGCTGGGAGACCCGAGGCAAGTCAACTTCTCTGGGGATATCCTGCAGACCTCAGAGGGCTGATGAGAGGGTTATGCGAGATAACGCACTGCACACAGTGCTTGGCATAGAGTGGGCATTGGTAATTAGTCCCTGAATTTACCAGTTAATGCACTTCAACTACATAAGGCCAATAGCCTTGTCTACACTCTATGGAGGAGGACACTGAGGCTCCGGGATATAAAGTGACTTATTCGAGCTCATGCGACTGTTAGTGGCATAAGCAGAACAAGAACCTAGGTCTTGAGACACCAAGACCCCAGGCTCTTGTTGCCCCATGATATTGGCACTCATGGGTATCTCTTTTGGGAATGGCTAAACAATTGCCCCCCATATTGACCACTGTATCGATGTTTAACTGCACACTGTTGGGGACTCTTTTGTAACTTAAATGTTTCGTGTGTCTCTCCAATAACCTGACAAAGGCCACCTCTGCTGCTGCCTTTCCAACAGAGAAGGGTTATCACTTCTTTCATTTCATGTGCCAGCCACTTCCTGTTTGGAAGGAAGCTGGCTACTCCCTTCCCTCAGGGGGCCTGGGGTGGTGGGGCTTGATAAAGGGCTGACCAAGGCTCACACTAATATTAGAGCCACGGTGACCACTGAGAGAACATACTCATTGACTCCAGCTGGATCACCCATTGTCATCACAACACTGATCTACTGATTTGCGGCAAAACCCACTGACGTCTCTATCTAGAAACCTGCCACATTCTTCCTTAAGTGTTATTTAGAAGTGCATTGTTTTGGGAGAGTGTGTATTTCCTTTAGCAAACTGTTTCTGAAGTTTTGCTAATTCTAAACACTAGAAAAGTTGTGTGTCTCTGGTTTAGAAATCTGGTTCCTGCAATGCCTGAGGACCTACAGGTCCCTGGTCAACCCCTGGGTGCCCTTCCTGCTGGGAGGTGAGTCTGTCCCTCTCTAGGAGAGAAGGAACATCCATGCCCCTGCTCTTGGCAGGTTGAAAGCAGAGACATTCAAAGGCTGGCTGCACTGCTTCCTTGATAACTGGGAGGAGGCTGAGAACATTCTCTCTCTCCTTAGTTGTTAGTCTGACTGTCTGTGAAAGAAGAAAGGTCGCCAGGCCTGGCCACCTGTGAAACCATAGATGGCTCTGAGCCTGGCTGTTGTCCTAGTTTGCCAGACTGTGAGCGCCATGAGGAGGCTGGTGGAGACAGTCCTGTTACCTAGAACAGAGCCCAGCACACAGTAGATGCTCAACAAACAAGTCTGGAATGAATGGCTGGCAGGCTACAGATCCCACAGTAGGAGAAAGAAATGCTCCCTAAAGTCTTCACCAAATAATAAAACTGAAATCAGTTGAGAATAGTTAGGCTTATCAGGAAAGTTATCAAACTGCACCCTCACAATATTATTACTCATACAAATGAATGCTTTTTCACTAATTGAAATGAATGAATAATAACAGCTGAGTGATTTTGCTTAAAAAAAAGAGTTCTTTCTTTTTTTTTTATTCTTAAAGAGCTTAAGTATTTAAACTCTGTAAGCTTTTAAAGTCTTCTTAAAAGAAGAGGGAAAAGTTCATGGATCTGACCTGGACCTCAGGTAGTTTACATCTGACATTCACTTTGAGGACTCACTGCTCCCTCTTCTACTCCTTCATTGCCCCTTCCCTCTTCTCTTCGGGCTGTCTGAAGGCTGCCCCTGCTGCTCCTAGGGCAGGGGTAACAATACATTTCATCTTGCACGTCAACTGTGATTGATTAATAGGGGCCGCCTGGAGATGAGATCAAGGAGTCTGAGCATTGGGATTGATTCGTGATGTCTGCCACAGGTGAGGGGTCAGGAAGTGGGGACCTGCCTTCCAGGTATTTGCTATGTCCCTCATCCTGTCCTCTCTCTCCTTCAGTCCCCGGGCCAGGGTTTCCTGGGGCCCACAAGGCAGCCCCACTTGATTGTTCCGCCCACATCTCCAACTCAGCAAGTCTAAGACCAACCTCTTGGTTTCCTTCAAGTCTATTTCTCTTTCAGACCCGACTGACCAGCCTCCTTGGTAGTTCTTGGATGTGATCTTTCTTCTTCGCTCGAGATCATCATCTGAATCTGGGCTTCCAGCATCTCTTAACTGGCTCTTCCTGCAATGGCTCCTCACTAGGCCTCCCTTTAACCTCCAGGTGCCTCAGTTTTCCCATCTTTAAAATGGGGGTGATGATAGTACCTACTTGATAAGGTTCTTGTGAAGATATGATCAGTTAATATATGTTAATATGCTTAAGACAGTTGTTGGCACATGGTAAAAGTGTGAGCCACTATTGTGGTCATAAAGGATTTTCCCTATGTATTGGAATAGGTCCTTCTCTTTATTTTTCCTTTGGTGGGGGATGAGCCCATTTAATGTCTGTTTGGAATTGTCACCCTCTCCTGCTTGCATTTACTTTGTATTTTGTCCCCCTCATTGTGAGTTCTCCCGACTGGGTGGAAGGGTCTGGGTCTTGAGGGGGTTGTGGGGAGGGAAGGGTGGGCGGACTAGCCACTTCTCTCTGGGGAGAATCATCGCCCCCACTGCTCACTGGGTCATACCTGGTTGCCCAGCAACCAGGAACACACATCTCTGACGAGGCTTGCAATTTTATGGGGAAACAAAATGTTCCCGATGAACCCTCAAATCACATCCCATTAAGTTTTGTTAAGCCTGAGGCCCAGCGACAAAACCAAAAGGGACAGAACAAAGTGCCAAGACATTTGGGGGCAGGGCACCGGGATAGGAGACTGGAGCTGGGATTTCGGCCATGCCCACCCCTAGCTGGCTGGGTGACGCAGAGACTCTCACCCGGGTGGCTTTGTCACCTCCTCACTGGTTGAGCTATCTCTCTTCTCAGGCTCTGTCACTGCTCACCTGCTGCAGTGAGGATTTAGTGCGGGCCTTGCAGGGCCTTGGTGAAAAGGAATGAGATAATGTATCACGTCACTCTTCTGTTCTCTGCTCTCCTGCAGCTGCCTCACTTTAGAGGGAAAACCCACACTCCTCCTCCAGGCCCCCGCTGTCCAGCCCCTGCTCACTACGCTGGCTTCACCTCTTGCTAAATGTCCCCTCAGGTCCCACCTCCAAGCCTTTGCCCATGTTCCCTCCTCATTCCACGTGGTAGCTTCCCTTTCATTCTCCAGGTCTCCTCTGCCTCCCGATCCCAGGATCTTAGAAGATCTCTGTTACTCCCCACCTCAGGCTCTGGCTTAATTCCTCCAGAGCCCTTACTACAATGGACAGTCTCAAATTTACTGGTTTTTTTTGGTTTTTGTTTTTTGCTTGCCACCCACACTCGAATGCATGCCCTGCAAGGGCAGTGACACTGATTTTGTCTATGACTGTATATATCCCAGGGCCTAGAGCTATATCTAGCACACAGTAAGTGCTCAAGAAACATCTACTGAAGGAGCAAATAAGCAAATGAAGGAATTTTCCCAACGCCCAGCGCTTAGTAGGTGCTCACGAGCCTCTCGCTGTTAGTTTCAGTTTGGGCTTTTTTGCAAGGGGTGGGGGACGTGATTGACACCCTTAAACCCTGTACTGCTTTGGTCCCAAATCTGCTGGAGGCAATTATTTTTTTGGCTATTTATAGCAAAAGGTAAAAATATCAATTAACTGAGAAACACGTTGGTAGAAAATCATCACCCCTGGTACTTTTCAGGGACAAAACTTTAGGACAGAGCTGCCCCAAGGGACTCTGAAATTCAAGTACATGAAACAGGGAGAGGGAGAAACATCTAAGATCTGAGGGCATCTGGAACACATTGAAAGAGCGGGGGCTTGGGCCAGGCAGGAATGTCACCTCTGCAACCTGTTGGCAAGTGACCTCGGGTACATTGTGCCTCAGTTTCCTCATCTGAAAAATAGTGATAATACTGAAGTGAGATGCAGGTCCCCCCAGCCCACCCCAGTGCTCAGAGTTAAACCTCAGGACTGGACTCACCCCAGCCCTCAGGGAAACCTCCATTAGCCTCCCACCTCTTGGCTTTACTGTCCTCATTCCTGTACCTGGGCCTGCCTGAAGCATGGCTGGCTCCCTGAGATGGTAATTTTAGGACAATTTAGAAAAGCTTTTGGGGGTGACAGAAAAGCTGGCAGTTCCAGATCAAACAGCTAGCCATAGAGGGAGCCTGTTATCAGAACATCAGAGGGACAGCTTTGCAGCCTGGGCTCGCATTAACTGCAGCAGTCAAAAACTGATTATCCCAAGCCCTGGTGCTCATTCGCTCAACACTTTCTCCTTTCTGGGTAATTAGATCTCCCAGGATTTCAAGAGGATGCTGGTGGCTTTGTGACAGCTGATATGTCCTTGAGGCTGGCAAGGGGGTGGCAGTCAGATCACAGCCCCTCCCGAGCTGGTACCCTCCCCCAGGACCCAACCTCTAGGCAGGGATAAAAGGAACATACCTTTCCAGAGAGAGGGGATGCAGGGAAGCTGTGCAGGGACATGGACAGGGAGGTGGTGAAGACGCTGCCGGTGGCTTTGGCCAGAGTTAGATTCTCTGATATCTCTGTGGTCCCCAAGCTGAGCTGAGGTGTGGGTTCTGGTTGGGGGAGGTGGAGCGGGGAGCTGGCCTGGGCAGTCCAGCACGCACACGTGGGCATGTGCATGCAGTCATCACTCAGGTTTTTATTTGTATAGAATTCTTGCTAGGTGCTGGGGTCTCAGAGGTAAATGAAACTGCCCTTGCCCTCAGAAAGCATAAACTCCAAAGGTCTAGAATAGTGCCTGCCTATGCACCAGATATGCTGCAGCTGCCTCTCTCAAGTGGAAAGAAAACATTTTAGCCCTTTAGGAGTGGAGCCAAAGTGTGTTTATTTACAAAGCTACTCTCACTGGTGGCTCTGGAGTTGCCTCGGCAGGGTTTTTTGTTTTTTGCTTTTTTTTTCTGCAATGGGGCTTGCCCAGGATTTTCCTCACATGCCTATTTCTCTGGGATTGGGCCCGTTTGGTGACCCCCTTTTCTCACTGAACATGCATTGGCCTCTTGGGACTTAGTTCTCTCCCGGCTGACACCACCAGCCTCTAACAGAGTAGGAGGCTTTTTTCCCCCTTGACACCGTGATTTCCCCCAACATTTCAGCAAGGAAAGAGGTGTAGGAAGAGGCACAGGACTGGGCAAGTTAGGAGACTCAAAGGCAAGTACTGACTTCTCACCCACTCACTGTGTGACCTCGCACAAGTCCTCTCTGAGACTCAGTTTCTTTCTTTCTTTTTTTTAATCCTTACCTGAGGATTTTTTTTCCCATTGCTTTTCAGAGAGAGAGTGGAAGTGAGAGAGAGAGATAAAAACATCCATGTGAGGCACATGGATTGGTTGCCTCCTGCACATGCCTGACCTGGGGCCAGGATCAAGCCTGCAACTGAGGAATGTGCCTTTGGCCGAAATCGAACCCGGGAACCTTCATTTACTTTCTTCCCTGGAGTGGGGTGGGGAGGTGGGCTGGCTGTGGCTGCTCTGATCCCTTGTACCTCTCCTAGCTGGGTCCTTTGGTTTGCTTTTCTTAGGATTAAGCCCTGAATTATTATTATTATTATTATTTTTAATATATCTTTATTGATTTCAGAGAGAGGAAAGGAGAGGGAGAGAGAGATAGAAACATCAGTGATGAGAGAGTCATTGGTCGGCTGCCTCCTGCACACCCCCGACTGGGGATCGAGCCCGCAACCCGGGCATGTGCCCTGACAGGGAATCGAACCCCGATCGCCTGGATCTCAGGTCGACGCTCAACCACTGAGCCATGCCCGGCCGGGCAAGCCCTGAATTATTTTTAAAGACTCTGGGACTTTAAGCAATGATGAATTATTAAAAAGAAGACGAAATAAACAAGCCACCAGAAGAGAAAAAAATATAACTTAAAGAAATTGTCAAAAAGAGAAACAAAAGCAGGTGTTGGGTTTTGGCTGTCTAGTGGTATTCCTGTATCCTTTTGGGAAATTAGGTCCCCCCTACTGGGAAGAGTCTTGGTAGCTGTCAATCAAGATGTCCCCCTACTTCCTGGCCCAAGGTGGGGGTGGGTAATGGGTAATGCGACCAAGCCAGGCCACTCACAGGCTCTCTCCGTGGATTTGGAATTAGTGATGCTCAGGAGTCAGCTCACACTGCCTGTGAGAGCAGGTATTTTGGGGAGCTGGTTGTTAGATATAGTCATTATTAGAATGAAATGATACAAACTTATAATTTATACAAATTATATTTAAAAAGGTAACAAATGCCCCACACTCATCCCTTCCTAATTATTTGACTACATGTCACTAGGCTCTATTCTCTTGAACCTGCATGGTAGAAATACCATATAATGATGTGCTACTGCGCATCTCTTCCCAACCTCACACTTAATGCCATCATGTTGGTGACACAGTGGGAGCATTTACACCACGGAATCAGCACACACTGCAAAGGAGGGCTCCCTCCTGACCCAGAGAGCTGGGTGATACACAAGCACCAGCACAGCACTGCCTGGAATCCTGAGTGTCACAGGGCCCAAAACAGCAGATTTCCCCCACCCCACATTCCCCAAAGGGGCATCTGTTCTGTAAGTCCCCTGCTACTGATCCCTGCATGTCCCACTTTCACTCGGGAAAACACAACTAGGTTTTCCAGCCTTCGCTCCAACCCGGGGAGACCACCCCATTCTGCGCACAGATCTTTATGACACTGCCCAGACAGCTTCTTTCGCTCACAACCAGCATGCCTCCGCTGACCCGCCTTAAGAGGCCGTCCCCACCAGTGGGTGCAGAAAGAGAAGCTGAAGAACCATCACCCCTAATCTCACCCGCAGCCCCAACACCAGCCCAGTCTGGGTGTTTCCTTTAAGTCTTTTCTCCGTGCATCTGTTTTTGTGGCGTTGTTGCTATGTACCAGGCCAAGCCCTGCTCTGCTCACGCCACAGTATTCCATGAGCCTCATCCACATTGCTTCATGTTCTCTCTCACGTCCATTTTCTGTAATGTGCCAGCAGGCACACGGAACAGCCAAAAGGAGCTTAATTGCTCTCCTAATGTTGGCCATTTAGGAATTACTTAAAAAAAATCACATAGGAATGCGGTTTTGTGCCAGATGTCTGTGCAAGCTTGGACAAGATCTTTCACTCTCTGGGCCTCAGCTTCTTACACCTATAATATGTTCACGATGATGATGATGATAATGATAATAGTAATAATAATAATGGCAGTTTCCACTCCCTGTGGGCATCCTGCACTGTGCTGTGTGTGCCTACTTGTACCAGCTCATTTATTCCTCACAACGGCCCAGGACTCAGTACTACTTCACAGATGAGTAAACAGGTTCTGAGAGGTAAAGTCATTTGCATGGCATAACACGGCTGGATTCAGACCCAGGACGTCTGCTGCTTAATGCTTAGGCTGCACTGCTACTTCTGAGGCCCACTGTGTGATGGGCTCTCAGAGACACAGGTCCATATAGAAGTGAGCTCGTTTGCCCTCACCACAGTCCTCATCTGTACCCATTATGTCCCCACTTTATAGGAGAGAAACAGTGGCTGCAAGCGCAGAAGTGGCTGTCTCAAGTTAGAATGTTCTGGGTTGAGTGGTGTCCCCCCCAACACCTTGATCTCAGACTTCCAGCCTCCACAACAGTGAGGCAATGCCTTTCTGTTGTTTAAGCCACTTAGTTTGTGGCTATTTATTGTGGTGGCCCCTGGAAACTACACAGAGGCAGGGCAGGGATAGATGAGAGAGATGAGGGTCTGTGGGGAGGTGGGGAGGCTGCAATGGGGACAGGGAGGAGGGACGTCAGCCCCCTTCACTAAGGGCAGGGACAACTTGGGGGCCCCAGTCCTGGGTTGGGTCCTCACCCACTGTGTGCTTGGGTAGGTCCCTTTCCCCTGTGCCTCAGAGTCTCAATGTGCACCCTGGGATTGCTGGATGAAATGATCCCTGAGAGCCATTCCAGACCTGTGTTCCTATGGGCCTATGAGTCCCCCAGGCCCTTGTCCCATCTGCCCTGACCCTACCGAGCTGGTGTGTATTTGGCAGGGAAGTTCCAGGGAATGCTGCATACTGCTGTTTTTTCCAGCAGACATTTTTCCAAGAGCTCATCCCGCAGCCTGCCCTTGAGGCTGTTACTCCTTCGTTGTCTTCCTTCAACTCTCCTGCAAGCCCTATGTCTAAGTGATGGCCCATCTAGTGTCAGCACCCTGATCATACCCTACCTGCAGGCAACACTCTCCTTCTACTTCTCTGACTTCTCCTACTTTGCCTGCTGCCTTCTCCCTTAGTAGCGGATGTTCCCTAGGCCCTGTGCTTGCTGAGCCCCCAGGTGAATTCATTCCTGTCCATTTACTGAGTGTATTCTGTGCAGGGCACTGTTCTAGGTGCCAGAATACAACAGTGAACAACACAGGCCCAAATCTCTGCCCTCCCTGGCTGACTTCTCCCATGCAGTTTTGGGACTTGTTAGTAGAGACAAGACTTCTTTACTTCTACAGATATCTCTGTTATCTGGATGTTCCTCGTCCAGGACCACCTGCTCTCCAAGGTTCCAGGCCTGCCATTCTATCCCCCAGGCCCAGAGAATGCACAGTGCCCAGCACAAACCTTTTACCCGCCCCCCCAACCATGCTCCTCTCCTTGTTGGTCATCTCTATCACAAGTGGCTAGCTGCTGTCTTGAAAACTAAGTCTGCATTGATACCTCTCTCCCCCCCTCCCCCACAGGCTGAGTCCTGCTGCTTGAAGCTCCCTCCTCTCTATCACCACCTTCCTGGACAGGTCCAGCCCTGTCACGTCTCTTTAGCATGCCTCTCCCTCCCTTCCCGCTGGCTTTATCACCCCATTCCAAATCAAACTCATTACTGCTAGACCAACTGTCTTAGCCACACTACTTCTATGCTCAAGAGCATTTGGGGTTCCCTTCTGCCTCTTAATTTAAGCCCAACCTTTTTGACTTAACATTCAGAGTCTTAGTATAGACTCTAGAGTTGCCTGCCAGGGTTTGAATCCCAGTTCCTCCACTCACTAGCTGTGTGACCATGGGCAAGCTATTCTCTGTGCCTCAATTTCTTAATTAGTAAAAGTGAGGATAATACCAGTGCCTGCCTCATAAGGTTGTCGGGTGTTGGAAGGATTAAATGAGGTATGATATATGTAAAGCTCTTAGAATGGTATCTGGAACATCTATAATGCTCAGTTACTCTTAATTATCATCGCTACTTCTTATTGCCCCTAGCCAAATAGAATGATTGCCCTTCCTTCTACAAACCCTTCTTCTTTGCCTCTGTGCCTTTGTCCATACCTTTCTCTTCTACATGGAGGGCCCTTCCTCACTGCAAACCCTGCCTATCTCTCAACATCTTGCTCAATACTACCTCTTCCATGCAGATCATAGAGCTGGAAGGGTTTGCTTCCACCTCTCAATTCCACACATCTTGTCTAAAGCTATCTTAGAGAAAGAGCTGAATCTTCTCTGTTTAGAAATGTCCCTGGGCTCACTTGCTGGGACCACGGAAATTTCCAGGGGGCCTCCCTTTGGGGTAGAGGCTGACACTGGCAGGTGGGCACGTGGGAACCATCTGCAGAGGCGCTAATTTCCACTGACTATAAATAACTCCAGGTCTGAAACCACAGCAGGGGCTTGGATTGTGCCAGGAGTAGTAAGATAATCGTTGAGGGGTGAGGGGGGCCTGCATAAATAAGTTACCTGCTCTGTCAGGGCCTCTCGTGTGACAGGCAGGCCTGGAGGGAGAGGCGGCTTCAGCTCTCTTCACCTTTGTGGGACCCAAGCTGGGTGGACAATTGAGGTTGCCTAACGCTAGAGACAGTCCAGCCTGCATTACTGAGCAACGTGGCTCACCACTCAGTCCACTTGACAGATAAGAAAATGGAAACTCAGGGGTGAAAGTAATCAGAAACTGGTGTCCCAGGGCCCTGGGCTTCTGGGAGCCTGAGACCTATTGCCTGGGAACACCCATGGACCTTTGGAAGCCAGTGTGGGCAGGGCTCCAAAGCCACTTGGGAGGAAAGGTTTGCTGGGCCGGGGTTTGGGGGAGAGGCCAAGAGCACTGCCCCTGCCTGGGCTGTGGTGGGGCCTCGGTCATACCCGAAGGATTTGAAGTCAGTCTTTCAGGGGAAGAGGAATCTGGGGCCTGGCTGTGAGTTGGCCACCCTTTGGCCAGTCTGTTGTTTGCACTGCTGGGGTGGGGGGGCACTGAGGCAGTGAGTCTCACAATTTTAGAATGTCTGAGCCTGGAGGAGCCTCAGAGACTACCAGCCCCACCCTCTGTTTTGGCATGGGGCTTGGGGAGAGTCTCAGTCAATAAGGGCCAAAGTCAGGCTGGTCTCCTCTTGCCTTCCCAGCTCAGTGTGTCTTCTAACAGATGGGTGGAGCACACGAGGCCAGATCATGACTAGGGTGGGGTGGCTGCAAGATGAACTTCCCCTGAAGGCTCCCTGTGGGCCAGGCACTCGTGTGTGTATGTGTGTGTGTGTGTGTGTGTGTGTGTTTTCTCACTTAATCAACAGACCAGCATGGGTCCTGGGAGCTGAATATTACCTGCTCCATTTTACAGATATAAAAACTGAGATGCTGTGAGCTTAAATTACCTGGGCCCCAACCTAGGCTTTAGACACTCTAGTTTAGCACATTTCTCCTGTACCAGAGGTTTAAAAACAATTAAAAAAAAAAATCTTTCCAGATGCTCTACTATGCAAAACAGGTTAAAAAAAAAAAGAAAACAAAAATGGAGACTCTCTGGTACATGGTGGAGAGGAAAGGCCACTCAGCATCTCTAGCTGAGGTACCTCTGTGGAACCCCAAGGAACCCACTATGAGAATCAGCTCCCCACACCTTCAGTTCCCTGTGCTCAGTGAGCTCTTTGGCTCACCTGGCCCCTGGAGAGGAGCTGTACACAGGGCCTTACCCTCATGGAGCTCACAGCTCACTTCACACTCACAAGGAAAGCACAGAAAAACATAAACACGGTTATCCAAGCTGACAGCCTGCACACACTAAATGAACAAACCATCTAAACCCAGAGCCTACAAAAGTCAATCTGTAGTCTGTGGGCAGGAGTCCTCTGCCCTTTTGAGGTACACTCTAGGCTCCAGGTACAATAAATGCCTCGCGCCTCTCCTTGCACATCCGGCTCTCACCTCAGGGCTTTGGCTCAGGCTGTTACCCTCGCTAAGAACGTGCTCTCCTCCCTACTCTGCTTGTTTAGCTTCTCCCTGTCCTTGGAGATCCAGCTCAGAAGAAGCCTCTCCTGCGTTTGTCTCCAGTCAGGCAGGGCTTACCCTTTCTTTGACCTTCAGCGCACTCTCTCTCGCTGTAGAGTTACTTTGTAAACAGGAGGCAGTAGATTAAGGTCATGTGTGCACATTTGGGTACCCTGCCTGGGTGCCAATTCTGACTGGGCCTCTTGTTAGTGGTTGTGCCCTAAGCCTCAATTTCCCTATCTGTAAATTGGGGATATGAACAATTCCTGTTTCACAGGGGTTGGTGAAGATTCAATAAGGTAATGCATCTCTGGTATCACAGCCAGTAGCCAGTATTGCAGCAAGACCGGGAAAGTCTTCAGAGCAGTGGTGGTTTACAATCCAGCTCGGCATCCCCCTTTCCTGGGAATCTTTAGGGAGCTCTGGAGGGGAAGGCAGTCAGGACGGGCTTCTCACTCCTGCCCTCTGGCTGGACTGAGTCCCTGGCCCCTGCCCCTGGCTGCCATCTTTCCTTTTGGATCCTTCCTACCTCTGTGCCCTTAGGGTTGTCGCCTATCTGACCTCTATCCCTGCTCCTTGGATGGAGAGGCGATGTCTTGGAAGGCTGTCCCTGCCCCAGCCTCCTGCCTTTTTCATATACTACCACACCACACAAAAACTGCCCGAGGAGCATCTGGAACATCTCTTCCCAGGGGAGCAATGTGGCCCAAGCCTGCATGTAGCAGGTATACAACACATATCTGTTCAACAAATGAATATGTGTCAACTTATGTCTTTACTTGGCATGATAGAAGCAGAAAGCAATGGGGTATTCTCTGAACACCTGTATCTTCTGGTTCAACAAATGAATATGTGTCAACCTATGTCTTTACTTGGCATGATAGAAGCAGAAAGCAATGGGGTATTCTCTGAACACCTGTATCTTCTGGTTCTGAGAGGTGGGCATTATTATGATGCCATTTATAGTTGTGGAAAGTGAGGCTCCAGAGTCATGGAGTGGCTTGCTCAAGAGGTCTCAGTGGTGGAGATGGGGCTTAGGGTCAATGCTCTTCTCATTCCTTCTCTTTTCTGAGCAAGCACTAGGCACTTAGTGTTTAGTGCATGTTCATTCTGCAAACCCAAGATGCCTTCATGGAGATGGCTTCCTCTCCAAGCCTTTGTTTCCTGCTCAAGGAGCTGCTGTAAGGACCACAAGAGATACAGAGCCTGGCTTTGATAAGTTTGGACACAGTAAATTACAGCTGCTAGGACTCAGGCTTTTTGCATGGTCAGTGAGAGGCTCCCCTGTAAGTGCTCCCCCCACTGCCCATATCCTCCACCCCCCCTCTAGGTGCCTGACTAAGCAAAGCACCTCCCAGGCCAGCAGTATCATTCTTGGGACATGAAGTCCCTTTAGTCCTGGTGGCATCCACCCAGAAGCCCTCAGTCAGCGGCAGGTCAGGCCCTTTCCCTAACTGTTCTGCACTCTGCTGGCCACCCCCAGGTTTGCAGAACTATTTGCCTAACACACACTCTCCTGCCCGCACCTGGGAAAGTGGATAGCACATATTAATTAACATGTGAGTTTATTTTATTGATGATTCAGAAAGATGTGTGGGTAGCATTCTGGAAAGTGTCCACATATGATTCATCAGACTTTCACAGAAAGCTGTGCCTTTAAAGGATTTTTCCCCCTGGTGGTGGTGGGGTGGGGGTGGGGGGGAGTAGGGGTGTATAAGCACTGCAAATCAAATATGGTGCTGACATTTAAAAAAAAATCATAGATTCACATGTGTTACTCAAGCCCATTGATCTGCCCAGATAAGCTACTTTTCTTATTTCCACTATATTTAAATCAAACTTGTGTCTTAAAGTCACACAGAGAGTTCCTGGAATAGAATAATAAAACAGTTGACACTGATATAGCACCTGCCATGTGCCAGGCACTAAACACTTTACAATATTGCTTTGGCCCTCATAGCGACCCTATGAAAGAAGCACTGTTATTATCCAATGTCACAGATGAGGAAACCTGAGGCACAGAGAGGCTAAAGAACTGTCCCAATGCTCCACAGCTGGATAAGTAGTGGAGCTAGAATTTGACCATGGCATGAACTGGCCACTTCACTGCTGGAATACCAGTTGTAGACCTACTTTGCTTGGACAGACTCAGCTTATGCCTATTACCCTGGTGTAATTATTAATAGTGCTGTAGTTTGGCTAGGATCACTCCATTTTTGGTGCTCCAAATCCTGTCTTCACTCCTCAATTGCCTTCTCAATTCTATCCTTTCTCCCCATTAGGCCAAGCACTCCTCAAGGGCATGGAACACGTTTGCTCTTCCTCCATATACTCCCCGACACACAGTAGGGGCCTTCCACACAGCAGGCTCACAAGCATGTGTGTTTTGTGCCTCCATTCCCCCCCTCCCTGTCTCCATGTGGTCTGGGTGGACTGACTGTCCCCCCTCTGCAGTAAGCATGTGACCCAGGTCTGACCTATCAAACTATCCCATTCTCTGGCCACACAGATTGGTTCAAGATTGGCCATGTGACTCCTGGTGGCCCAGTAAGAGTCTGTTTTGGTACTTAAGGGGAGACCCTGAGGAAGAGGTGTCGTTGGCACTGGGTGGCTGGGATGGGAGGGTGTTAGCCCGAAGTTGCAGGGGCCCTCATGGGGTGAGGGCCTGCCTGAGGACAGTGGAGAAGAAACATAATAGGAGAGGGATGGACAAAGCCCTCCTGCAGCATTGGCGGCCCTGGATCCAGCCATGCCTGAGGCCAGAACAGTCCCTGGACTTTTCAGTTGCACAAGCCAGAAAAATGTCTTTTTTGCATAAGCCAATTTGAGATGGGTTTCTTTCAACCAGAACCCTTGACAGAAATAATAAATACTGGAATATATTTTTGTGGAAAACTTTCAAAGCACTTTCAACTCACCATCTCCAAATGGCTGAGAGTGAAGCAGCACAACCCCCATTTTACAGATAAGGAAAGTGCGGTCCTGAGAGTCTAAGTGTCTTGTCTGTGGTGACAGGTGAGGCTGGAGCGCCTCCCCATCTTCATGCTTCCCCCTCCTCCACCCATGCATGCATTTGAGAAGGCGGCTAGTTTTCCCCGTCTCTTAAATACTTCGGTAAGTTTTTCTCCTCCAGGCCTTGCACCTCCGAGTCCTGGGCCTTAAAAGGGAGCCTGGGCCACTTCATTTGAAGACCCGGGAGCTGTTCTCATTTATCCCTGGACAGGCAGTGAACTCCCTGAGTGGACTCTGTATCTGAGCGGCCTCTAGCTTCACCCTGTCCGGGATACAACTGAATCTGTGGCTGCCTCAGTTTCCCTGTCTACCTGTCAGGGCATCACTGATCCTTGAGAAAACGGACAATGACATCATAGTGACAGAGGACCCCCACCGGCTGCCTCCACATGCTCCTGAGCCCAGCTGGTGGCGGCTCTGCGGATGACCTGAGCCCTTCCAGGAGGAGCGTTCGTGACTAACGTCATATTTGTGCAACATGAGGCACCGTCCCCCATGATCTGCCCTCCTGGCCTCCCTCAGCCCCTCTCCTCCACTTGGGCAGGCTGGATTCATACAAAATTAACCGGAGGTTCTGTTTCACAACACTCTGAAGTATCCAGTTCCCACCCCACCTGCCGCTGCCCCATCTTCTTTGTCCCCCCTTCTCCCCCGCATGGAACACGCAACGCCGGGAGCACCCAGAGGGACTTGTCTGAGCTGCCCCTCTGACAGCCTTAGGTGCGGGTGACAGGAAGTGAAGGACAGGTCTGTGTGTGCGAGCGGCTCAGGAAGTGCCACTCTAGGCTTGGGGAGCTGAAGCCAATTGTTCCAAGGGTGACAAAGGGTGTCCTGTGTCCTGTCCCCAGGTTGCAGCCTTCTATCCTACACAGTGACAGGCACCAGGACCCCTGTCTCTTCTTTCTCCCTCTCTTCCTTCCTTCTGTGAATAATTTTGAGCCCCCAGACATCGTACCAGGTGCTGGGGACATGGTGAAGAATGACAAACAGCTCCTGCCTCCGGGACCTCACAGGCCACCCCAACACCCACTACCTATCTTTCCAGACTCGTCATGAGTCTGCCTACTCTTCACTGGGCACTGTCTTATCAACCGCCTGATTCTTTCACGAGGATGGGCCCATGCATGTTGTTTTCTAAAAGGAACATTAGGTATAATAGTAACAGTGACAACATCATTCTGTAAGTGTCTGGGCTCTGCCGCACACTGCACTAAGCTCTTCATGTGGACAACATTTGTGAGGTAGGCAGTGTTATCCCCATTTCACAGATAAGGCAACTAAGACTCAGAGAGGTTATAAAGTTTTCCCAGTGTCCCTTAAGAGCAAGCCAGTCAGGATTTGAACCTGGGTCTCTGGGGCCCTGCTCTTCTAGGCTGGAAAGGTGTGGAAGGAAAGGGGCAATGGAGGGCAGAGGGAAAGACATCACCAGAATGTGACAGAACCAGCAGTAGAAAAGGAAAGAAATGAAACTCAGATGGGGAGGAGGGGCGGCTAGAGGCCACCCCTGGCCTCTCAGGGGCCAGGTTGACACAATAGTTGTCCCCAGAGTTAGCTTTTTAAATAGAAAATCCAACACTGCCAGGCTGTGGGAGCTGAGCCTATGGCCTGTGGTGGCAGCAGGTGGTGGCTTGGGTGGGAATAGATTTCCATGGCTTTAAACCCCCTCTATCACTTGCAGAGATCTTTTTGCCTAAAATTAGCTGGATGTGAATGGGAAGGCTAATTTATGTGTGGCCTGGAGCAGTTTCCTATAGTGTGACTCAGAGGCCAGCTCCTTGCTCACGTCAGCAGATTGGGGGCAGGGGGTGCCAGGAATGGCCAACCTGAGTCCCTATATGGAGCTGGCAGAGCTTCAGACCACACAGCTCTAAGCTGGGGGCTGGGGCTGGAGGCCAAGCATTTCTGTAAACCAGAAGAGGGCAAACAGGGCAGGACAAATGCTGAACATGAGAGAGAAAAAGAAGTTCCCTGGTGGCGCCACCCTACTCAGGCCCTCATCAGACAGAAAGCGCCTTTAGAGGACTGTGCCCAGGGGCACATGCCTAGCTTGGGGCTGACAGCACAGCTGGGCACAGTGTCCATCAGAGCTGAGTTCAAAGTCTGCTTTGATGTGAACTGTGGTGATGACCCCAAGCCCTCATGTGCCCCATCTGTAAAATGGGATAACAACTCCTGCTTCCAGGCACCTGTGTCATAAGGATGCAGGATAGCCTACGACGAAGTGTGGCACCATGTGGGGGACACTGACCAGTGTTCCGGAAGAGTCGGATTCCACCCTATCTGGAGAATGTGACTGCTTCTTCCAGAGAGTGATGATCACAATGAAAACAACAAGAGCTGCCACTTGTTAAGCACTTAGGTACTGGGTACTGGGTGCTGATCTGAATGAATGACAATGTTCACAATCCATTTTTACTGATGGGGAAATGGAGGTGTTTAGTCTCTGGTGTGAATCTAACACAGAGCGTGGCCCACGTGCCAGGTGCTGTTCAAGCTATTTCCCTTTGTCTTCACCACAGTCCTATGAGGAACCACTAGCATTATTCCCATTTTACAGGGGATGCTGAGGAAACAACTGAGGCACAGAGAGGTTGCGTAACTTGCTCACAGTCCCACAGCGGGTAAATGGCAGGGCTGGGATTTGAACCCAGGTCACCCAAGTCTGGCGTCTGTGGCATTATGCTCTTCTGCCCCTCCCCAAGCCTCTTTCAGTTCCACCTGCACCCTGGGAGGTCCTTCTAGGGACCAATGCAGTAGGGGCTCTGGTTAATCCTACCCCAGTCTTTCCTCCTCCTCAGAGACCTTTCCCATCAGAGATCTCACTTGGTCCTCATGAAAAATTAGGAAACCAAAGCTTACAGAGGTCAGACAAAAGGCCCAAAGGCACACGCACAGCTCGCAGGTGCCAGAGCACTAGTAAGAGCTGTTACTATTTTTTCCATTCTACAGATGAGAAAACCAAAACCTTATTTTTCACGTAATGCTTAACTCTTGTAACACACTAGTGTTCTATGGAATTCTAAGAAATGCTGCTTTATTCTGTGCAATATACTTTCCATTTCCTGCTCCTCCAGGAAGCCTTCTCTGACCTTCACTGTCCACCCACCTCACCTCTCCTATGAGCTCTGGGGACCTTGCTGCACTTGGTCTGGATTATTTGCTGCTTTGGTTGCTCAGACATCTGAGCTGCTCCCTGTGGGCGGGGGACTCAATGGCTATGTCTCGGTTTTATGGGCACTTATATACCCTTTCTGTGCCAGGCACCAGACTGGGCACTGGATATACAGAGAGGAGCAAGACAGGATTCCTGTCCTCAGGTGCCCTGAGCCAACTGGTAATGGCTCCTTACAGTGCTGGAGCTTGGCAATGGGCCACTCAGTTTCCCAGGGTCTGAGAGCCTGTCAGGTGGGGGTGGAGGGCAGATTTCCTAACCCTAGGCCCATGGCCTGGCTGTGAGGGGCTCTGTGAAGGCACTGATGGTGTGCTGTTGCATGCGGCTGGCTGTTTCTCTGGGGAGAAGGGCCACAGCTTTCATCTGGGCCTGGAGCCCATAGACACTTAAGAATTCCCGACTCAAGAGAATTTCATGGTCCTATTCACAAGGCAGAGACCACTTGGGCAACCCTGACTCCTAGCAGGCCGAGTATGCCAGCCTGATGGCAGAGGTGAGCATGGATCATTCTGCCAGATTGGTGTTCCCACAAGGGAGCCCCAAGGCAGAGACCGCTCACATCACAGGGCCACATGTGGTCATTCTCAAGAATCACACAGTGAAGAGAGGATGTTTACTCTATTCCTACCCTCCCTGCCAAAACAACCAGACTCCAAGAAAGCAAAGGTGTTTCTAAACTTCAGCCCGGCTCAGCACGTAGGTACAACATCAGAGACAGCAGCCAATCTGGGAAGAAAGACCAGGCTTAGTTCTTCCTCCTGACCCAAGAGGGCCCTGAAGAAGAGAGACACAGATGCACCGAGCCACTGGGTGCAGCAGGGTGCAGGCACAAGCAACCCACTAGACAGACTGGCAGGCCCCAGCTGAGCACCTAGGTCCACAAACAGCCTCTATAGGAAATGCATTCAGGGTCAGTGCCCAGCCATGCCCAGGGCACGGGGTCTGGAGTTAGGCGATGGAGTGAGAGAAACCTCCGGCCTCAGATTTGTTCCGTGTTATATGGGGCTAAGGGTTCAGATGCTGCCTCCCAGGTTGTGATCTATACCTGGGGGAGGAATTGTCATCCACTCTCCTTAGAATAATATAGTTGCCAATTGTTGAGCACTCACTTCATGCTCAGGCCTCCACTAGGCACTGTGAAGTAGGCGTTGACCCCATTTTCCAGAGGAAGAAACTGAGGCTTCCTCTTTCCATAAAATTACAGGATTGGGGAGTGCCCGGGAAGAGCCTCACACCCATGTCTTTGGGGTTCGTATAGGAAACTTTTCCTTCATGGTTGGGGGAAGGTAACTGTGGGGATGGAGACTCAAACTGAGCTGTGGTGCATAAGCTGCGCTGGTTTCTCTCCTCTGGGCCTCATGGCAGCTGACTGGGCTTGGTCCCCTCCAGGGAAGCCCCCAGGAGGTTGAAATCCTCTCTCTGGAGATCTTAGGCCTACTTATTTCGGTGGTTGCAAGAAAGTTCCACACCCATGTCAAGGGCAAGACACACATGGCATCTGTCACCCTTTCCGTGATGATCTATCTTCCTGCCTGCCCTGTCTGTCCAGCAGTTCCAAAGCCTACAGTTGCCCCAGAAACCTAGGGGACTCCAAGTCAGAGCCTGGATTTGGGACAGTCATCCAGGATCTAGCCCAGTGGCAAGGGTTGGGAAGCTGGAACTGGCTGCATGGCGGCAATGCTATGGTTCCATGCTGGGACCCAGACAAGGGGGTTTTTGGGGCCTGGGAAAGGGAGGCCAGGGACTGGGTGGCTAGATCCTGAAATCCAACCACTGTAGATGGGGTGGCAAAAGCAGGAGCCCTGCCTGAGCTTTGATGAAGGCAAGCAAGGGGTGGTTCCTCTTCTGGCCCCACTGACCTCCCTCCTGGCCCTGCCTTGGAGACCGGGTGCCACCCAGATTTCCAGGCTGATGAGCCCACTCCTGAAATGGATGTGAGCTGCCCATTTGGGCTGATTTTGGCATCTGGTTTCCAGAACATAGCTCTTGACTCAGCTTTGTTCCTGTGGTTCTCTCTGCAGGTGGCTTGGGTCAGACCCCAACCCACAATGGGGAGAAAATGGGAGACCCATCCACTGGCCTATCCAAACGGGCTGACCTTCAGCTAGAATACACCACAATGGCCATACTGGCATTTCAGCCCCTGTCCAAGACATTCCTGTGGTTAAATATTATGAATATTGCTCCTGGAGCGAACACAGATGGCGGTCACCAGGGATACAGCTCTGAGACTGAATCTCCCACACCTACCTTCGATAGGTGAGGTTTTGAGGCGCCGGCAGATGGCTTCGGTGTCCCCGTAAGTCTCCTTGATCTTGACTACAGCCTCAGTGCTCCGCAGCTCCATGAGGGAGCGGAGCTCCTCCAGCGTGCACCCAAACTCGCCCCCATGGCTCGACTCGTTTCTTTGGTTTTTGGAGTAAAAGTCGCTGTTGGTCATGTCACCCATGTTTGCCACAGTCCCTACTTGGGGGTCAGCGCTGGACCAGAGGCTGCTGGGTGATGGCTCTGTGTGGCTGTCCTCAGCACAACCTCACTGGATGGCTGTGGCTCCTGGTGGTCGACTCCGGGTCCCAGGGGGAGGGGGCAGCCGAGGTGGGCTGACAACAGTGGTGGTGAACTCCAAAGGATGTCCCTGGGTGCAGGGTGAAGTCCAGGGGCCGAAAGGGCTCAGGGCTCTAGACCCAGTAGTCTCCATTCAGCGGGGCCCATGCTGCTCCCTGGAGCTGGCATCTACATGGTCAGGGGCGGTGGCTCCTGTGGGGGAAGCACAGAGTGGTGACAAGGGTCAGGAACTGGAGGCCTCATGGGATGGGTGCTCATGAAAGCCCAATGTGTGTGTGCATGCGTGCCCACCCAAAATAACACCCATGTACTCTAACACGGCTGTTTTACAACACCCCATAACACACCAGCACACACTGTAAATCCAAACATACCGGCACACTCCTGCAGACTCCACGAGATAGCACCCCCAAGACCGTATACACCCAATTCCCTAATTGCCCACTATGCTATGTAACACACTGATTTCACAACACACACCCTAGTGCACACACCCCCTCAGACCCACAGAGTTCAGGGTGCCCTGCAACACCCAACCCACCTACTCTCAGGGCCCACCCCACTGCCATACACACACGCTGGTGAAAACCCCCTCCCTGCCATGCAGCATCACATGCAGTCACACTTTCGGCGTACATCTAACATCCCCACCTCCTTCCCTCAAAAATACCTGGGCTCACAGCCCCTCTGTGCACACAGACCCCTTTTCTCTCACTATCCCCATGTGTTTACACACATCCTATGTTCACACAATTTTGGGCATACCCCCCAAGTATAGATGCTACCCCTGTCCATGCCACCTACACCTGCGGAGATACACTGTCCTCTCCACTTGGGTCTTACAGGCATTAGGATGGGAGAAAGCCACCCACCTCCACCCTGAGACCCTAACCACAGAGGAGCCAGCTCATGCATATTCACCAGGACCTCACTGAGCCCCCAGCTTGGCCCCCAGCATGAGCTTGGGTCCAGGGAGCCCTCACCTGGGGGCTCTCACAGCCCGGTACCACAGATAGTAGCCACGTCCCTTTGGGAGCCCAGGAAGAAGAGGGAGCGCTGGCTTCTCTCTGCCTGCCCGGCCACCCTTGCAGAAGTGCGGCATCTGCAGGGCTGCCAGGAGAGAATCCAATCTGCTTGGACACCCAACACCAGTGGCCAAGGCCCCGGCAAGCGTTGGGTGACAAAGGGCCCCTGTTGAGCTCAGCTGGGCCTGGCACGGCGACCAACTCCACCCAGCAGTCTCAGACAGCTGGCCATCTTAGGTCCAGGACAGTGAGGGGGAGGGATGGAGGCGGAAGATGGGGCTGAGCCCACACCCCAGCTCCAGCTTCTCCCCTTGCCACCTCTCCCCTGCCCCATCTTGCTCCTTTACAATCCTTTCCTCTTGCACAGAATTTTAGAGCTGGCGACATTTTAGAGTTAATCTTATTTTCCACAGTGAGGAACCTGAAGCTCAGAAAGGAAAAGGGACTTGTCCAGAGCCACAAAGAGCAAAAGCAGAGGGGCTCAGAGTGGTTTCCTGACTCCCAGCCCGGTGCTCTTTCCCCTTCCCCTTCCCCTAGGGGGCACTCTCTCCTTTCTCTCTGAAGAGCCGGGTGCAGTGAAGAACACAGGATGGAATCAGGGCAATCTGGGTTCAAATCCGAGTGCTCCCAAATCCTGTGGAACCCTGGGCAAGTCCCTCCTCTTTGCTAAGGCTAGGTTTCCTCATATGTAAGACAACAGTCATTCTCCTCTTGCTACCTCCTAATTTGTTGGGAGCTAATTATAAACGATGTGCAAATCTGATGTTTCCACCTGGAGCCACAGGAGACACTGTCATGCCTTCTAGGAGGGCACTTTTACCCAAGGCTGCAGTAGGAAGCCTTATCTTTACACTGGGACCAACTGATGAGGAAGGGACCAAGGATGCCTGCGTGTTCAGGTGCTGTGGAGGTTAGCAGGAGCTCTAGAAACCAAGGTTTCTGATCAAATTCTGGTTCCTCCACCTCCCAGCAGATTGGTATGCAAATTAACTTTAGTGTTATTATCTTAAAAAAGGGAGGGAGAATAACACTATCTACCTCATAGGTGTTATGAGACTTAAATTAGTTATTTCATGTAAAGTACTTAGAACTGAGCGCAGTAATTACCGAGTAAGCATTCAGTAGTTATTGTGATTACTACCAATCCATTCAACCTCTTTATGAAATAGTCTAATTATCCCCATAAAACACATGAGGAAACTGAGGCTAAGAGAGGTGATATAACCTGCCCAAGGTCACACAGCTAGTGAGTGGTGGAATTGGGATTTAAACTCAAGTTCTCTGGATCCAGAGACATTCTCTTAATCAGGACACTTTGCTGCCTCCCCTGGTGAGTATCCCTCATGAGGTTCCGAGGATACTTAATAAAGTGCCATATGTGAACGAAAGTGCTTCGTGAACCACAAGGGACTTTCTAAACTTGAGGCATTGTTTTCTATCTGTCCCCCTGCTACCTGTGGCGTGGCTTACAGGCACAGATAATTACATCTGACAGCATGAGCTATGAGAATCGTTAGCAGTAATTATATTTGTGATGACAATAGTAGGCATGCATTAATCGCCTACTGGTAATTTTAATGATTATTGTGTTGAGACGAACAATGATCTCCAACCATCTTTCCACCCATCTACCTGTCTGTCCATCCATCCATCCATCCATCCATCCATCCATCCATCCATCCATCCATCCATCCACCCACGCACCCACCCACCCATCCATCCATCCAATAATTGTTTTGGGCATCTACTCTGTTCCAGGCACTGAACAGACAGACATGGTCCCTGCCTTCCAAGAGTTGACGGTGGAGAAGACAGACAGTTAAATGCGTGATTTCTATGTGACATAATGGGTTTGCCAAGATGACGAATCCCAGGTGCTGGGGACACCCAGAGCAGGCAGATCTGCTCTGACCCAGGGTATCAGGGGAGATGAATACAAAATGTTTTCCCCCCAAAAGGTTAAGTGAGCTTTAAGCCAAAAGACGGACATGGAGGAAACTAAAATATACAATTATTTATTAGTAAAAGGTCAGGAGGGACATAATAAAAAGCGAAGGAAGGGACCTATGTGTGCATGTATGGAGGGATGAAATGCTGGGACAGCAAAATCAGTTAAAAACCAGAACTTTGCCCCAGTAGATGACTGATCTTAGACTTCCTTCTTTGAGATTCCCCATTGTAGCTACCTCTCCTGATGTGGCTTGTCCCCAACCTGTTACCCCTTGCTCCTGCATGTCACAAGTGCATGCATGAGATCAATCCTGTTCTGGGCACCTTGGCTTTTCCTTCTAAGTTGCAGAGCTCACTTTGGTATTTGATCTAACTGTGGGATTTCCTTGATTAGAGAGCTGGAAGTCCATCGGCCCAGAAGCACTTGTATGATTCCACTCAAATGATATTCTGACAGTAGGACAGAGCTGAAGACCTGCTAGTTAGTGTAGAATCATCAGTTGCCTGAATTCTCCAGACTGGAACACTCTCTACTCCCCCAACCTTTTCTGCCTTGACAATGGCCTGTTCTCAGCACAGTGCCCTTTACTTGAATGCCTTCTTTGACTGTGCAGGGCTGTGTAAATGCTCCTGAATCTCAGATGCTTCCTGTATCATACCATAGTCCACATTCTATTGCTTGGGCCTGCTTAGCTGTCTCCCTTCCTCAGGAGCTGGAAAGCTCTGAGTGGGTAGGAGTCATGTCACTTTTGTACTTAGTATGGTACCTGGCATCCAGAAGGCACTCAATAAATGCTTGATGAATGAATGAATATTTGGATTAGCCCCTGGGTCATTCATCCATGGGAAGTCCTTGGACCTCAGTTTCCTGGCTAGTGATTCCTACTCCACCTATCTTACAGGTTTGCTGGAGGTAAGGAAAGATATTACAATCAGTAGTCATACTTTTTCTTTGAGATGCATCCCCTGCCCTCTACTTCCCAGTTTCCTTTCATCACAATGAGGTATGGGTGTGAGGCTGGAGCAGGCAGCTGTCCCCTCGCCACAGCTCACAAGATTCTGACATCCTTGCTGCCTTGTCCAAATGCCACCTGAGCTACCACTCTACAGTGGAGACATTTAATGAGTGGTGTGACCTTGGACAAGTCATTTGACCTCACTGTGTGGGCCTCATCCACAAACTGGAGTTGACCCATCTGTCAAATAGGCTGCTGTGAGGGCCCATGGAGACCCCTGTGTGTGAGTCTCAGTGAAGCTGCTGGCCCAAAGCAGATAGTCTACAACGTTGGCTCCTGTATCTCCCCCTCCAGCCCTGTTATTAGCAAGTGCACCTCCGTCATGGTTGCAATGAGGTTTATGTGCAGCCAGTCTCAATACTGCAGTCACTCTTGCCCTAAAAAAAAAGGCACACAAGCTGCTATGGACAGAATGTGTTTACCCCAAATAAATATGTTGAAGCCCTAATCCCCAATGTGATGGTATTAGGAGGTAGGGCCTTTGGGAGGTAATTAGGTCATGAGGTTAGAGCCCTCATGAATGGGATTGGTGCTCTCATAAAAAGTGACATGAGAGATGATCTTTCTTGGCCACATGAGGACACAGTGAGACAGGAAGGGAGCTCTCACCAGGAACCCAATCTGCCGGCACCTTGATCTGAACTTCCCAGCCTCCAGGACTGTGAGAAATAAATTTCTGTTGTTTAAGTATCCCAGTCTATGGTATTCTGCTGTAGCAGCTAAGGGGAATGAGACAGGGGCTTGGGCAGGGCATATGACTAGTTCTGGGCCCAGAGAGGGTGAGCAACACACTAGGGGGTCACACAGCCAACTGAGGCCAAAGTCCACTGAAAAGCTCCTCCCTGTTTTCCAAGCTCCTGCAGCATAACCTTGATCAAGCCCCTTTCTTCCCTGGACTTCAGTTTCCCCATCTAGAAAGTGAAAGGATTGGACTAGAGTTCTCTGAGGTCCCTTCAGGCTCTAGCAGTGCCAGGACCTTCAGAATCCAGGAGAACATTCTGACAATATTGAATTTATGCATTTCGATTTCATCTTATTAGCATTTAAATGACTCTGTTTTGTTACATTTCAATGACTCAAGAATAGGTTAGGGGCACCTTAATAAAAAGTCTTTGCCAGGAAGGATGCTTGCAGAGGAAGGAGCAATGTTATGTGTGGTTGTTTTTTTTTTTGTTGTTGTTTTTTTGAGTTAATTTAACAAAGAAGGAATCTATCTTTCGAAGGAAGGATTAAAAAAGAAAACACAATCCCAAACCAACAGCTTTTTAAATCCTACTGAAGGATGGTAGCTGGGACAACTGCAAATGAATTATGTGCTAAAAATAACCTTTGAATGCTGAATCCTTCTGTTTTAAGACCTGCTGAATTTAAATGCCACCTTAATATGTATTTTTAAAGTGACCTCTTCTTTAGTCTCTGGCAGCCATAACAAATGTAGGGGATACGGGCCCATCTAGAGATCCCGGGTGAGGAGGCCTGGTGCTGCCATTGGCTAGTTTTGTGACTTAGGCAAGGCTCTTAACCCCTCCCTGTGCCTTGGTTTTCTCCTCCCCAACACCACCAACTTCAGAGCCTACCTCATAGGGTTTTGTGAGGACTGACTGAGATAGAGCTTAGCCCAGTTCCTGGCGCAGAGGAAGAACTTGCTAAGTGGTGATTGTTCTTACAATGATAACTCACTCACTGCCTCTGTCCTCCGCTCAACCAGAACGTCCCCCACACTGCTGTGCTCAGCGCAGAACTCGGACTGATGGGGCCATACCCACAAGGCGCCTGGCACAGCTCAAAAGGCTGGGGAGGGTCCCAGCTTGTTGGCACAGCATACAGGGCTAATTTCCCCTCTGCTCTGGTTCTGACTAACTAGTTCCTTTGGGGCAGGACATTTCCCTCCCCTCTCCTAGATGCAAATTCTGTCCTTTCTGTAGGGCCTCCTGCCCCAGCAATGGGAATCCTCCACCTGGGCTATGACCCAGGAAAATGGTGAACTCAACCAGCAGCCAGAGACAAATAGACAACTGCTCCTCTCTCAGCCCCAGCCAGACAATTGTAGCTATTGCCTTAGATGTTCCTTTCTGGGGGAGGGAATGTCCTGTGTGTGTGTGTGTGTGTGTGTGTGTGTGTGTGTGTGTGTGTGGAGAGAGAGAGCCTGATGGATCTGTAGTGACTATGTGAGTGTGAGTGAGGGTGTGCATGTTATTGTGAGTGTGGGGGTCAGTCTGTGTAGATGTGCAAGGTCAGTGGGAGTGTGTTATGGTAGATGTCCACCATGGCCAGTCCATAGTTTGGGGGCACACCTGGGTCAGAGGAGTGTGAAATGTTAGTGTTGGGTTGGGCCTGTAGATGACTCTATGTGTGTGTGGGGGGGATCCCTGCAGTGTGTTGTCAGATGTGTGCTTAGTGTGGGTGGCCCTGAAGGACAAGGTTTGCTGGGTTCTGCTGGACTATGTCAGCATGAGTGTATGTTTGGGAATGTGAGCAAGCCAGAGATGTCTGTGCCCACACCTGTCTCTAAGTGCACAGGCCTCACAGTGTGCGTGTGTGCATCAAAGCTGACAATGAAATCTCAGCTTTGAATTCTCACAGTTGAGGAGAGAGAACTGGGAAGGAGGAAGGGAACTGAAACAAATGCCTTAGAAGTGAATTTAGTGCTATTTTTAGAAAACTCCTATCCTGCTAACCAGAAAAGGAAAATCTAAAATAAATTAAAGAGTCTCGCAGAAACAGCCATGCATCAGCACTGAAGGCACAGATGGCAGAAGCAGGGCCAGGGGGTGGGATGTTAGGGACCTAGGGCTTTTCGGGTATCTTCTTATCCTCATGCTATCCTGAGGGGCGAGGTCTGGCCCTTAGCTGCCTGCCAGGTTCAACTCCCCCAACTGCTTCCTGTTCTCCAGAGGAGCTGCCACTGTTAAGTGGTAGGAAAAAGCCCATTTCTAGTCCTCCAGGTGTCTCACATACCTATCATACTCCCACTTATCTACCCACCAATCCATCTGTCCATCCATCTACCAACCCACCTATCTGTATGTTCATCCATCTATCCATCGGTCTATCTCCATCCTTCCACTCATTCAGTCAACCAAAGGAGGTGTATCTCAGGCCCTGCCCCAAATCACTGGGATTCTGAGGAGAGCAAGAGAGATGCTCAGACCCGTCTGCTTAAGGTCTCATCACTCGGCCATAAAGAGCCCCCTGTGATAACTCCAAGGTAAGGATCTGCAGGCTGAGTTGAGTGATCCCCGAGCAACTTTTGCTTCAGATTTTGGGAAGGTGTAACCCAAACAGCACTTGCCTGTGAACCACATCTGCTGGGTTCCGATCTTGGCTTGACCACTACTATTAACAGGACTTGCTTAGCAAAAGCCTTCACGGGCTGTGTGGCATCACTGTCCCTACCTTACAGATGAGGAAGCTGGGACTCAGGGAGGTTACAGATGGCCAGGGCCATACAGATAGGACTTGGCGCAGTTTAAATATACTTGCTCTAGTCCAAAGTCTCCATCTTTCCACTGTGCCCCATTGTCCTTCACCAACTTGCAGTAAGGCCTTGGACCAGGACCTTCTTTCCTGTGCCTCAGGTTCCTTTTCTGTAAAGTGAGAGGGAGTTTGGACAGATACTCAGTCTCAAAGGGCCATTGTAGTACCATCCTCAAGGATTCTCCCATCATCTGATACTTGCTCCTCAGAGCAAACATACTTCCTTGGGCCTCCCTGCTGCCACGTCATCCCCAGCAGGAGCAGCCATCCCCATTGCAGGCCAAGTCCTGCTTGGCTGGAGGCCGAAGGAAGGAGAAATGCCCTAGAACTCGGCAGTCACGAGCTGATCAAAATTCACCTGTTGTCTTTGATGTGCACTGCCCTCCTTGGGTCTTTGCAGGGCAGTGACTGCTTTCCAAGAATATCACCCTTGATATGCTCCTTTTGTAGAAATCTTTCCTTAAAAAAATCTTTGAGTGTTTTCTGATGAAGCTAAAACAGTAAAGTGAACAGCAGACGGAGGCAAGAAAGCCTAGTTGAGGCAGAAAAGTGTTGTGGAGACTTCACTTTGGGCTGCAAGAAAGGGGACATGCATTAAGAAGGCTGTGGACGGTAGCTGTGCCTGGGATGGGCCAGCTGCTCTGGACCTCATTCTCTGGCTTCAGCCATGAGCCTTGGCCACCTCTCTGGTTTCAGCTCTCACCTGCCCTACTATTCCTATTGCTGCACTGACCCCCTTGCTGCCCTGGCTGTCCCCAGCCTCCAGATCCTAACTGGCTACAGTGACACTGTCCCATCCTACCTTCACCTTCCTCCTTCACTCCCATGGTTTACAAGCAGAGACCCGAAGGAAGGGCAAAGAATGATGATAACAGCAATGCTTAGACTGCACCCACTACGTGCCAAGCACAGTTCTGTGCACTTCACATTTATCTCACTTAATCCTTCACAACAACCCTATGATACAGTAACTGCTGGCATCCTGTTTTACAGAGAAAAAAAGGGAAAAGTGTAGTGACTGGTGTAAGGCTCTTGGTTAGGAGGTAGCAGAGCCAGATCTCAAATACACAGAGAGATACTCTTAAGGGCCCCCCATGCTCACTCACATCCCTTTCTCCAACAGAGCAGGCTCCCGTCCTTTCCTTTGGTTTCTATAGTGAAGCACAGGGTTTTGCTGTGTCAGGCCTCTGGCTACACACAACAGGTTACTTGCTAGTTAGTGAATTTTCAGGCTTCACCTCTGACCGTGCAGAGAGCTGTCTCTGGGGATAAAGTACTGATTGATGGATGGAGGTTGGTGCTGGGGAGGGACTGGGTGGATGAGGTCAGGGAACCTGATAAC
The DNA here is from genome assembly GCF_054644295.1 of Miniopterus natalensis. NCBI lineage: Eukaryota > Metazoa > Chordata > Mammalia > Chiroptera > Miniopteridae > Miniopterus > Miniopterus natalensis. Next base: position 32,436,938 of record NC_142095.1, on the reverse strand, counting down.
TGCAGGCCCCCACTCCCTGCAGGCTGACCAGCGGAGGCAGCGAGGGAGCGCTGTCCACATGTTCCTGGTGCTGACTGACATCCTCTCCCTGAGGCGAACAAAGAAGCAGGTGCTGGGGAACTGTCTTCACTGGGAGCTGTTCCCAAGGACGCAGTGCTGACTGGGGGTACAGAGTGGGCTTAGAACCGAGTGCCAAGGAGCTGTCCACATGCCATGGTGCTGACTGACATAGAGCAGAAGGTTCTAAGTGCCCCTAGGAGCTTTCTAGGATAGCTGTGTGGACCAACAAAGTATGGGGTTAGGGAGGCTTAGGTGTTGGGTGTGGGTTGACTGGGGAGGGCACAGGGCCTTTTCCATGAGCTTTGTGAATAGGCATGGGGAGCTAACCTCAGATATTTGGTGCTGATACTCAAAGCCGGGTTCCCAGGCAATGGAGTATCCTAGTGAGCAGGTGTGAGCCAACAAAATGACATTATGCAAAAGGCCACTCAGGGCCACTTAAGTGCATGCACAGAGGACTCACCTTGGTCCATCAGTGCCATCCGTCACTGATGCCAGAAATCCCACCATTAGTGATCCATTCTTTCACACTGTGTGTGGTCCTTTCCTTCTGGTTCCTGCCAGAACCATATTTAAGTGATGGCATCTCAGTCTGACTGAGCTTGTTAAATTTTTTCCTTTATGTGTTGGAGTAGGACTATTCATCCACGAGCATGCGAGGGGATGAGTCTAAGTTGGGAGATTACTTTTGAATACCTAGTGAGTCCTTTGGGGTCCATACCAAAGAAACAGGAAGGTAAGGTGTGGGGAAAAGTCATTCTTCATGGGCTGAGAATGCAGGCTCCCCATCCATGGCCTCCTGACTGGTGCCTCGATCCTCTGTTCACTGTCCCCAGAGTAATGTTGATGGTGACTGCCATTTACTGAGTGGTTTCCATGTGTCAGGAGCTGTGTTAGGCTCTGAACACACCTTATCCCACAATAATCCCACAAGGTAGGCATTACTATTATGAGGAAACCGAGACTCAGAGAGGTAAAATAACATGCCCAAGGTCACACAGCTAACACGTGGCAAAGCTGGGAGCAGAACTGGAACCTGTCTGACCCTAAAACCACCACATTATGCTGCCTCTCAGGTTCAGCACACCACTGTCTGGATTAAAAACCATTGCTAGCTCCCCAGTGCCATCCAGGGTCCTGCCTGATTGGCTAGGAGACAGCTCTGATCTAACTGAACTCCTTGCATTTCCAGAACAACTAATGCATGCTCCTGCCTCCCACCCTTTGCACACACTGTTCCCTCTGTCCAGGACTGTCTACACCTGCTCTCCATTAATCAAAACTTTCTAAGGCCCAGCCTGCCAACTTCTCTAATTCCCCTGCTCTAAATTCCAACCCTCTTCCCACTGTCAGCCCATCACGTGTGGTTCATTCCTCGATTTCGCATCATCCACCCTCAGTCCTGGGGTGAGTCTTGCCAGCTTGTCTCCCCCACTAGACCATGAACTTCCTGAGAACAAGGCCTCCCCCGCCTTCAGCATGGCACGGGCCTCCACCAAAACTGGTTCCATGACTGAGAAAGCAATATGACTATGGAAGGACATGGGACAACAAATCTTAGGGTGCAGTGTGCACTTGAAAAGTGGACCTGGTCAGCCACATGGTAGGAGAAGCTGATGCTGAATGCACCCAGGTGCGCACCATAGCCTTAAAGGCAGCAAATCGGCAAACCATGGACCCTATGAAGTAGCTGCTACCAGCATCCCATTCCACAGACGAGCAAATGGAGGCCCTGCCAGGTTAAGGGGGTTGCCTACGATCACAGAAGCATTGGATTTGAACCCAGGCAGTCTGCCATCAGAGCCTGTGTTTGGAATCACCAGCCTAAGTCCGTCCCACAATGACTCAGAAGCCCAATGTGGTGATGGCTCAGGCAGTGGGACACCCCGAAGCATTCAGAGTCCAGTGGGGAGATGTGTCAGCCCCTACGGACCACACTGCTCAAGACTGCGTCTTCTGCCACACCCAGTGCTAGGTCCCGCAGAGGATCCCTGTAGGCTGGCCACTGTTCTTTTCTCCTCCTACCTCTTTCCCATTTTCCACCCAAAGCTGGAGGTCAGGGAAAAGATCAGGGCAGGATACTCTGAATCCGCCAGGAGGCAGGCCCAGGCGCAGGCCCAGGGACCAGGTGGGGTGCTGGGAACACAGGATGCCTCCTACACTGAGCTTGTCCTCTGTGTTGACTGCCCTGGCCCCAGAGCCACCTCACTGGCAGCCCCAGACCTGATTCCAGAATCTCACACCCCGAGGGCCTGAGGAATCTCGTTGGCTCCTGTATTCAGCAGGTCGGCATGCTAATTAGTGACCGCCCTGCCGGCCAGCTCTGCAGTCTTCCTCTGACTTGGCATGGCTGTCCCGGCCACTGCAGAGACAAACAGAATCCGCCCGGCACCTTGAACAGATGGTGCCACTTCTAAAAATAACACCATACCACACTCCGCGGTGCAGCCTAGTCCCGGCGACAGAAGGGGGTGCGGGTGGGGATGAGGGCTGTGAGCTGTGCTCACCAGCCATCTGCCCAGGGACAGATGCGAATGCAGCCTCCCCGGGGGATGCAGACCCAGGGGACCCTAGCCTTGCTGAAGCTGTGCAGAGCCATGGCCTGCAGTTGAGGCTCTAAGCCCCAAAATGAAAGTGAGCAAAGCCACGGTGGGTGTGTACAGCCTGGCTCCCCTCTGTCCCCATCATTGTGGCCACCCCAACAGCCTCACCCCACACACTGCATGGCTGGGATCCCTATCTGAACCACCCTCTCTTCTTTGCCTGTTATGTTCCACCTTACGTCTGGGCCCCTAGATCTACCATTGCCAGTGCCATCTTCTCTTGGGAATTTTCCCACACTCCAGAAACTTCTCCTCTCTGGATTCTCAAACCACTTTTTATTTGACTCACAACTTAGCAGGGTCAGAACCTCTTTGTTTGAGGCTTAGAATCAGAGTGATCTGGGCTAGAACCCATGCTCTGCTATCACTGAGTGACCTTGGGGAAAACAAGGCAGGTCTCTGGTCTCAGTTGTCAGACCTCTAAAATGGGGACAATAATCATTCCTACCTCAGGGGGTTGGGAAGATAATGTGAGTCTATGCAGGGCCACCAAAAGGGAGCCAGTATTTGCAAAGCTTGACAGAAAAGCCAGAACAGCCCTGCTTCTCCAAGCTCACTTGACTCCACAGACCAGAAGGAACCTCAGCGGTGAAAATTCCTGTGACGCCTAAGCACCTGCACTGCACCTGTGGAAAGTCCTGCTTGTGCTTGCATGCCTCCCTTGACAGGGCTTCACTCCTTCCTTCCATGATAATCTGTCAGTGCTAGTGGTTACAAAGTTCTTTAGGCTGAGCTGAAATTTTCTCCTATTTTTATTGATTCATAGTTAAGGGGCATTTTATGACTCATGTAGAATATCCTTGCTGCCTCTTTTCCACTGGAAGTTCATGTACACGAGTGCATAAATGTGTGTGTATGTGCCAGAGTAGAGTAGAATGTGTGCATGGCTGTGCATGTACAGATATGTGTCTGTGCAAGTCAGGGCAGAGCAGAGCTCATGTGTGGTTACATATAAAGTGTGTATAGCCTGCTTGTCACAGATGCCTTGTCCTTGTCTCTGAGGCTATCTACAGGGTGGCCCTGAACCTCCAAACCTGGAAACCATTCCATCAGGTGACTCTCAGGGAACTCTGCCATTAGGGTTCACCCTGAACAAAATGACAGTGATGACAAAAATTACATTTTATAAGAGTGTTCCTAAAATGCTTTTTAGTTTGAAGGCCACAAAGAACCCACTGATTATTTTTCTATTTCACAAGTAGGAAACTAGGGCTAGAGAGATTCAGGGGCCAATGGCATGTCCCACAGAGAGTGACATCTTTGAAGGAGTGACCTGGAGGCTCAAGATTCTGCACAAAACATGCAACTCCAGAGCTGGTCACTCCTAGCCTGGCTAGAAGGTCCACCATTAGTTGTCTCTGCTTCCTTGTCTTCCCTCTTTGGGTTTCAGTTTCTCCATCTGTAAAATGAGGAGGTTGGACCAGATGGCTTCCAAGAGACCTTCACATGCCATCTTGTGATAAGTCTAGAATGCTGCGGCAGGCCACGGAAGGAGGCCTTCCTGGTTCCTGGCATCTCCCACTGTGATAGGCATGTGTGTGCCCTTGAATCAGCCAGTGATCCTCTGGATACTGAAATATCTGTGGGAGGATTTCTTGTTTTAATAATAAAAAATCAACTCAGAACTGCCTTGTGGACCACTTGCTATGCCTTAGCACAAGCTATTCCCTCCCTTCTGCCTCTGTCTGGTAGACTCCTATTCACCCTGCAGGGCCCAGCTCTGAAGGTCCCTCCTCAGTGAACACTATGCTGACCCCATTCTCCAGGCAAAATGAACTGATCCCCCCACGGGCCTTGACCATTCATGTCCTAGAGGGCGGGGGACTGTGTCCATCCATTTCTAGGTCCCCAGTGCACCTGACACAACTGGTGCCTAACAGAAGCTTGCTGAGTGGCTGGAGGAACACACAGCTTGACTTCAGAAACTGAGAGAGAACAAAGCTCCTGGGTCACTGACTCATCTACTTTTTCAACAAACACTTGAGTTTAAATACAACGACAGAGACATGTAAGGGGCAACTTCTGTGTGCCCAGCACTGGCCTGCAGGAATGATAGAAGAGGACATGATATGACATTTCTGGCAGGAACATGGCCACAGTAATGATGGCATCAGAATGGCAGTAACGTTAACAAAAATAGTCATAAGAGCAGCTAAGTTTTAATACTATCAGGTGCTACTCCTTGTATTCAGCTTTTCCCAGGCATGATCTCATTCATACCCATGAGAGGCCTTGACCTAGACACTCCTCTTTATTTTATAGATGAGGAAACAAAGATTCAGATGGTGGGGTGGCTGGCCAAGGTCACATTAGAGTCTGCATTAGGGTCTGAGTCCCAAGGCTGTGCTCTTGACCTTAGCACTCAACAGATTTCTGGACCCAGAATCAGCACAAATGGAGCTGTCCCGTGGTGGGGACACCAGTGGAGTGAAATGTGGTGTTCAGGGGGGAGAGAGAAACCCAGGCCACCCTGCTCCTCCCCAAGGTGGAGGAATAGCACCCAGCGTCCAAGTGGCCTGGGGCTGGGAGGAGGCCCCCAGGATATCTCTAGCTTTAGCATCCACTAGGGAACCCCCGGGGGGCTCTCTTCCCTGCACGGCTGACAGGTGTGAGGCGGGGGTTGTGGCTGACCTGGCAGCCTGGGTGTGAGGGGTGGGAAGCAGATGGCAGCCTCTTCCTGTGTTTGGAAGAAGTCGAGGGTAAAATGCTGGAGCCGTCAGCCTGACCATCACCTGCTGTTAGAAACAGCCCCTGGGTCAGAGGGCTGGCAGCCACCCAACGTGGCTTTGCTCACAAATGCTAGGCTCCGGGGAAGCATGGCCACCAGCTCAGTGCTCTTCCGTGGATTGCATGACTATCTTCTTGTTAATAAGGACTATTACAGGAAGGGGTTCTTCCCAGTACAACCTCCTTTGTCTCACCTGGGACCATGGGGCAGAGGGAGCAGGGTGCCCATTTTAAAGATGAGGGGATTGACGTTCAAAGAGGACAAGTGACTTGCTTGACACAGGTCACTCAGACACAGTGCTGGGACTAGAGTGAGGCAAATAGACACCTAGGATGCAAAATGCAGAGGCACTCATGCTCAGGTTCTTGTAAATGCCAGATCCCCTCCCTCCACAAGCCGTCTGCCCTGCTGTTTCAGGCCTCTGCAAGCACCCATGGCCCTACTTGTCCCTCCCCCACCCCAAACACAGGCAGAGACAGAAAATCTACAATGAGATTTCAAACCCACTTTGGTAACTTTGTGGATGAGGCAGCTTATACCTGGAACTGTAAAAGATGTTTAAAGCCGATGTCTCAGCAATTAGTTCCTGGAGCAGTTGTGGATTTCAGGGGAAACAGCTCATTTCTCACTTCTACTCATTTGGCAAACTTTTCCTGTGGGCCGGCTGTGCGCCAGGAGCTGTGGGGTGCAGTGTGGATGGAGTGAAACTGGACACAACCCTGTTCTCAAAAAGCTGTGCATTGTTCCCTCTGGCATGGTGACCGGACATTATAACAATTTAATAAAATAATCATGATAAGCTAATATTTATGGAGCATTATCTATGTGCCAAGCACTGTATACATGTCATCGCCTTTGACCCACATCACAACTCCCTGAGGCAGGTATTATTATCCCCATTTTGCAGAAAAGAAAACTAAGGCGAAGAGAGATTAAGTAACTTGCCCACGATCACTCAGGCAGAACAATAGAGTGTGGATGGATGGTCAATAAAATATTTGTTGGGTGAATGAATGGAAACATGGGAGAGGTTGTGCAGGGATGCCAGGTAAACATAAGGGTGGTATGATTTGTTAAGTGTGGCCATGCAAAGTGCCCTGGGAGCACTGCCTCAGGAGGGCAGTGCTAAGAGAGGGTCAGGGAATTCTCCATGCTTCTGGGCAAACTTGGGCTGCAAGCTCCCAGGAAGATGGTGATGGTGACAGCCGCTGTATCAGTTAGCAGTGAGAGGAGGCTCCGGTTTCTCTCTGAGTCTGACCACGTGTCCTACCTATAAAAATATCTGAGGCCAATGGTCCCTTTTACCCTGAGAACGTGGGCTCTGCGACAGGCTGGACCTGGGCAGGTGTGAGAGGAGCAGGAGGCCCCTCCTGGGCTCGTCTGCGCAATGGTCCCTGGCCTGATCCCCTCTGCTGGGACTGTGGCCTGCAAGGAGGAGGCTGCAGCTGGACACCCTGACACCCAAGCCTTCTGAGCTCACGCCTTGGTTGCCAGGCAACCATGCAGCTCAGGTTTCGGGAGCTAAGGACAGGGCCTGGTGAGGACGTCAGTATATAATATTAGATATGGCCCAGCCTAGTGGGGCTGCTTGAGACATAAATCTCAGACCTGGCAGGGCCTGAGTGGTCCTGTGGTCATTTTGCAGATGGAGAGACTGAGATCTGGGAGAGAAAGGGTGTTGTCTAAAGTGACCAGTGACTTAGTGATACAGGCAGGGTCATCTCTGCCAAGAAAGTTGGAATAGAAAAAAACAGTTCAGAAAGTGATGGCAAGTGTAGCTGCCGTGTGCAGGGCACTATACCAATGGCTTCTCCCACCGAGGCCCAATTCATCCTCAAAACAGCATGTTGAGGTGTATACGTTGTTTTCACGCCTATTTTATAGATGGGGAAACTGAGGCTTAGAGAGATTGTGCAACCTACTTGAGATCATTCAGCTGGTGAATGGCAGTGGCCAGAATGGACCCAGGTCAGTGTGACTCTGAAGTCTGCAACTTCGCTGGGCCCCTGCCCTGCCCTCGGGGGCTAAGAGGAGTAGCGTGAGGACTGAGAGATCTGCCTCACAGCTGGATCTATTCAGCAACCCCTGGAGGGGGGGGGAGGAGTATTACTCTTCCTACCTCTACATTGAGAATGCTGAGCTCAGAGGGTTAGATGGTGGTCGTATGATGATATAAGTTGCAGGTGTGGATGCAGGATTTAAATCCACAACTCTCTCGCTTCAAAGCCGGGCTGACCCACTGTCTCAGTTCAGTGGGAGAGGCCTGGGGTGGCGCCCCTATGCCAAGTCTCCCAGTATCAGACACCCCTGTCCACTGTCCCCCAGCAGGTTGAGATTCCTGCGGGTCAGGGCCCCATTCCCCAGTCCACAGGATAGGAAAGCTCCAGCACAGAGCCATGACCTTTGGTTCCAGGCCACTGGACCTCTCCCTCAGTTGCCCACACCCACACCTCCCAGCAACCTGAGCCTGGGCTGGACAGGCAGGTTGCTATGGTGACAGCACATCGGATACTGACCTGAGGACCCACTGGCAGCACAGGGGAGGGGCAGGACTTGCCTCAGAAGGATGGATGGAGGGGTAGAGGACAAGGGCCCTCGGGACCCTGCGACAGCGGAGGTTGCACTGTGGCCCAGGCTGGGCACAAGTTGCTATTTATAATTCTGCTGAATGGGCCCAATGACCTGACCCGCAGCCCGACTCTGGGAAGCCCGGCAGCTGCACAGACGGAGGACACAGCTCAAGAACCTCCTCCCAGGCCCCAGCTCTGAGCACAAGGGTGAGGGAAGGCCACGGGGAGGACAGGACACCCTCTTTCCCCTGCTGTCTCCGATAGCTTCAGCATCTGCCCCTCTGTCCAATCCTGCCTTCATCCCTGTGTCCTGGGCCAGGTTTTGCCGGGGGTGGAGGGTGGGGGGTGGGAGGGTAGGAGGCAGCAGGGCTAAAGCCTAGGCTTTGGTCTCAAGGGGGATCAGAGAGTGTGTGTGTGCATGTGTGTGCGTGTGTGTGCGTGTGCCTGTGTTCTAGGGTGCCTCCCACTGGAGGGAGAGGAGGGGTGGGGAGGAAGGGAAAGAAAGGGGAGGAAGAGAAGTTGCAAGGCAGAGAGGAACTTGAGAGGCCGGGGTGGGAGGGAGAGGGGGGAGGGGGTGAGACACAGAAGCAGACTTCGAAAGAGAGAATGAGGCAAGGAGGGAGGTAGAACAGAGAGGAGAGGGGGAGGGAGGTAGAGAGAAAGCGGGAAGTGGGGAGGGATGGAGAGAGGGAGAGAAAGGGAAAGAAGGGGAAAGGAGAGGGAGGGGGAGAGACAGACCAAGAGCCAGAGGAACCGGAGCAAATATATAGAGGTGTGTACATGAAGAATGGGAGTTGCGACAGAGGCAGAGGCAGAGGGCAGGGTCAGAGGTCCAGAACATGTCCTTTTTGGCCCTGGTGGTCAAGCTGCTGGCCTAGAAGCTGGAAAGCACACATGACTCAGGTCTCAGGGGTCTGTATGTGGGAGGAGAGAGGGCTTACACTGTGGTGCCTGCAGTGACTGTCCAGTCCCCTCTGCCTGGGTGGGAGCTCTGGCCTGGGCATCCCTCTTTCAGGCCATCTTGCCACCTGGGGGCACAGGGAAGGCAAGGACTGCGCCAAGGTCACTGGAACCCATCCAAGAAAGGCATGGTGGTGGCTCCTGGGGCTTACCTGGCTGTTCGCCCTTGAATCTGGGTTATTTTGGAAGCTGAGCAGCCAGAACACATCCCCCTCCTCCCTTGTTCATGGGCCTGTGGCTGCTGACTCAAAAAATTCTCTCAAGGAAATTGTCACCCAGAAATCCAATGTCACTTGTTTTGGGAGGGCTTCCCAGACTCTACCAGGTTTAATTCTCTGCTCGAACAGGGCCTAATTTGTACCTTCAGTAGGGTGTTTATCCTGAGCAACCAAAGGCAGAGCTTTTATCTGCCCATCTCCCTCATCAGACTGTAAGCTTAACAATAGGCAGGGCTGGCTCCCCGGTGCCAAGTGTGATGCCTGACACCAACAACTCTACAATAGCAGCATCAGCCAATGGTTATTGAGCACTTACCACATCCCCAAAACTTTACATGCACCATCTCATTTAACTTCTCAATGGCCTTATGTGTAGGCTTTGTTAGCAGGCCCCATTTTACCAAGGAGGAAACCAAAGCTCAGAGAGGCTAAGTGGTTTGCCCAAGGTCTCACAGTTGGGAAGTTGTTGAACCACGATCTGACCTAAGGCAGTCTGATTTCAGAGCCCAATCACATGACCACCAGACATACAGCCTCCCTTGCTCTACTAACCACTTCTACTTCCATGACCATGCTCCAGAACCTTCTGTGGCTCCCCAGTGCCTCTAGGATCAAATCCAGACATCCCATCTGGTGCTAGTTCCTTCTCTACTCACTCTCCCATTATCTTTTCAGGTCTCATTCTCTTTCCCTTGCTACCTTCTGATTTATTCATGCAACAGTTATTTAATGAGGACCTACTGTGTGCCAGGCACATTGTACTTGCTCCTGGGGAAGACAGATGGTGAAAAGTGCTTTGAAGAGAATAAAGCATTATGACTGTCAAGGGGCCTATTTTGCTGGGTAGATGTGTAAAGAGCTGGGGCCAGTGTGTTCCGGGGGAACAGCACATGCAAAGACCCTGAGGTGGGGAGGCAGAGGGCATGCCTTTAATAACCCAGAGGGAGAGTGAGTGAGGGAGAGTGAGAAAAGGGAAGCTCAGACAAGGCAGGGGCCACACTGTGCAAGGCTTCGAAACCACGGTGAAGAGCTGGATATATTACTCCAGGTGCAGAGGGGCACCTCTAAAGAATCGTAGGTGGCAGATTAGCACAAAGTTTTATTTTTTTTTAATCCTCACCTGAGGATATTTTTTTCCATTGCTTTCCAGAGAGTGAAAGGGAGAGAAACATTGATGTGAGACAGACACATCGATTGGTTGCCTCTTGCACGCACCCCGACTGGGGCCAGGGATGGAGCCTGCAGCCGAGGTATGTGCCCTTGGCTGGAATCGAACCCAGGACCCCTCAGTCCATGAGCCGATGCTCTAACCACTGAACCAAACAAGCTAGGGCAAGTTTTTATTTTTATTTTTATTTAAGACCCATCATTCATTGGAGAATGAACTATCAGGGGTAAGAAGGAGAGTAGGGAGAAAGAAGTGGCTACTGTGTCATCAGGGCAAGTGGGGACAGGGTGCCGACTGCAGGGGCGGCAGTGGTGTTGAAGAGATGTGGGCAGGTGAAAGGAAGAGGCTGAGCCGGTGGAAGGGGAAGAGGAGCATGGCCAATAAAGACTCTGCCTTCAGCAAGAGGGTGGATGGCAGTGCCATTTACTGGGATGGGAAGTTGGGGAAGGAGTGGGCTTTGGGGGGGTGGGTGAGCATCATCAAGAATCCTGTTTTGGACTTGTTAACTTTGAGATGCTTGTGAGATGTCCAAGGAGAGATGCCAAGTGGCCAGTTGGATGACGAGCTGGGAGTGCAGAAGAGAGGCTCCGGCTGAAGATATAAATATGGGAATCAGCAGCTTAGAGATGTATTTAAAGCCATGGGACAGGGTGAGATCATCACAGGAGAGTGTAGTGAGAGAAGGGAAGAGGCTCAGAGATGAGCCCCAAACAGTTATGGAGCCACACTGGCTGACCTGATTAGGCGACTTCTCTGCTCAACAGCCTTCAATGGCTCCCTACTGTCCTCAGAAGAAGGTTCAAAATCCTTAGCGCAACACACAGGCCCTGCCTGCTTCTCCAATCTCATGTCCTTTGACCCCTTTCTTGTACCCTTCCAATCATAAGAAACACCTTGTGAGGTTCCACACCTCCAGGTTTTTGCCCAGGCAGTTGCCCCTGCCTGAAGTGTCCTCCTACAGGCAAAGGTGAATCATAACTCTTGCTCTTCTACAGCTTCCTCTAACCTCCAGGGCAGGCTCTGCAGCACCCTCCTCTGTTTCTATGGCCTCTGGGCATACCACGCTATTATTGTATTTCTGGGAGCTCCATGGGGAAGGCGGCTGGTCCACCTCTGTGTCTTGGGCCCAGCATGTCCAAGGCTCATGGTGACCCTCATGCCCATGAGTCTGAGATGTACCATCAGAGCTGGGGTGGGCTGAGCACGTGAACTTCATCATTTTCAGTCTAAGCCTGGGCTGCTGCTCTGAACACACTTGGAGGAAGGAGGGTTAACAGAAGGAGGAGGCGAGTGGGTGCGAGAATGAGGGGTATTTGCTGGGCCTCCCACCTGCCACTGCAGCAGTAGGGGGCGGGGAATGAAAAGGTAAAAGCAGGGGGAGAAGAGCAGTGAAGTTTGCTTCCCTTGCTACTGCCCTGAACTCATGACGAGAGGCTTTACTGTGTAGGAAATTAAAGAGCACATTGAGGACTTGGCCTGGAGGGGCTATGCAGAGCTCTTGCACCCTCCCTGGGCCATTTTTATTGTCCTATGTTTAATGTTACCAGCTGTAGGCTCCTGAAGAAAGCTCTCTGCAGGGGGGGCTCAGGGAGGAGAGGCAACTTACCCATTTATTGAGTACCTACTTGGCGTTGGGCACCATGCATTTGGTCAAGGGCACAGATGGGTCAGATGGACCTGGGCTCTAATTCCAGCTCTGCTGCTTGCTACACAGCCTTGGTCAGGTCACTGCCTTGCTCTGGGCCTTAGTTTCCTCCTCTGTGAGGTTGGGCTATTTAGGCACCCCTGCTTAGGCTTTGGGGGAGGCGATGTGTGACAATGCCTGTAAACACTGAGCACAGCTGTCACACAGCTGCCTCCTTTCATCTTTTTAACAATCTTGTTAGAGGAGTGTTGCGGTTCCCATTTTTTATACAGGGCAACTAAGGCTCAGAGAGGCACAGGTCACAGAGCTAGGATGGACAGAGCTGATGTCTAAAAGCATTTCTGACTCCAAAGTCAGGGCCCCTCCTATCTCATTTGGTTGATTCTGGGACTTTGGGTTGGATACTGGGGTCTCAAAGGTGATTTGGACAAAAGCTCCACCCTCCATGGGTGAGGGTCTCCCCCCCCCCCCCCCCGCTGACTGCTTTATACTCCCACTCAGAGAAGCTGGGGGTGGGGCCTCCCAACCGTACCGGAGGGAATTCCCAGCTCACAGGGCCTGTTACTCCTTTTGGGACCAGGCAGGCAGCTTGGGTTACTCTTCTGAGCTCCAGGTTTTTCATTTGTAAAATTGGCATAATGATACCTTCCCCAAAAGATAACCAGAGGGCTAAGCAGGAAAGCTGCGAGTGACCTTGGTGCCGTTTTGGGGAGCTCCATATCACACTGTCTTTAGCTGAGGTTCATGTAAGGCTCCTTTTAAAGGTTTGTGTAGATTTACATTTTTCTGAGGAGAAAGCCTGTGGCTTTCATCAGCTTCTCAAAGGAGTCCCTGACCCCTTTGTCCCACAAAGCCCCAGAATCACTATCTAGTGGGACCAACTCAACTCTGCTTTCCAATGAATGCTGAATAGAAACAGACCAAGATGGTGAAGCCAGGAAACCCAGGGGCCTGGGGACGGTCAGAGAGAGCAAGGTTTGAGGCGGGGACCCCCATGCTTGGAGACCTTCAGCGAGGCAAGACCACTTGATAATCACTCTCGCTCCACAGCTTTCCCAGGGTCCCATGACTCGGGATCCTGTAATAACCAGCTCCCCTCCACGCCAACATGGCTGAGGAGACAGAATTCGGATGCTGTTCTTTCCCAAGCAAAACACAAAGCTAATTTTTCCAGACAGCAAGTTCCTGTAACGGTAATTGATCAGCCTCTAGTTTAGAGGAAATTAGATTTTGTCTGACTCCCTCATTAGCCCCGGGGACAGGAGTGAAGGCAACAGAGCTGGACAGAGGGCTGTTATCACAGATGCACCCCAAGTTTGGCCAGAGAAGTAGATGGATGGTCTAAGCCGCACCCCAGTGAGATGCTGCTCAGAGCAGGTACTTTGGGAAAACAGTCAGGGGCTCATGTGCTTGGACCCATTCTAGAAGTGGCCCAATAGATTCATCTATTAGTCCAGTTTGGTGGGCCATAAGGTAAGTGACACCATTGTGGACCCAAAAGGCAGATTGTAGCTTGAAATACTAACGGCAGGAGCCCCAACATGGGATCCCTCCAGTCCAGGCTCATATGAGCAAGACACCAACTTCCTACCTGGCCTTTCTACGTGGATGTTCCCACATCTCATACTCTACAGACCTCAGGTCCAACCTTTCCGTTTTTTCTTTTATAAGTGTTTTTTGTGTCTTCTTTGAAAAATCATTTCTTACTCCTAGGTGGTAATACATTTTCCTGTTTTCTTTTAGAAGCTTTATAGTTGTAGCTATGAATCATCTTAATTTTTTTTCATCTACTTTTCTTTTTATTGTGGTTAAATCTCCACAACAAAATTTACCATTTTAACCATTTTTAAGAGTATAATTCAGTGGCATTAAGCACATTCACATTCTTGTGCAATCATCACCACTCTCCACCTCCGTAACTTTTTCATTTTCCCAACTGAAACCCTTTACCCCTTCCCCCTCTCCCCAACCCCCAGCAACCACCATTTTACTTCCTGTCTCTATGATTTTGACTACTCTAGGGACCTCACATAAGTGGACTCACACAATATTTATCATTTTGTGACACTTAGCACAATGTCTTTACGATTCATCTATGTCGTAGCATGTGCCAGAATTCCCTTCCTCTTTAAGGCCACATAATATTCCCTTGTATGTATATACCACACTTGCCTTATCTGTTGATGGACACTTGCGTTGCTTCCCCATCTTGGCTATTATGAATAATGCTACTATGAATAAGAGTGTAGAAATATCTGTCTGAGTCCCTGCTTTCAATTCTTTTGGGGATATAGCCAGAAGTGGAACTGCTGGATCATATGGTAATTCTGTGTTTAATTTTTTGAAGAACCACCATATAATTTCCCATAGCAGCTGCACCATTTGACATTTCCTGCAATAGCATCCACTGTCCCAGTTCCTCCACATCCTCACCAACACTTATTATTTTCTGTTTTGCTTTGTGTTTTATAATAGCCATCCCAATGGGTATGAAGCGGAATCTCACTGTGGTCTTAGTTTGCATTTCCCTAATGATTAGCGATGTTGAGCATTTTTTTATGTGTTTACTAGCCATTTGTATATATTTTCATTGGAGAAATGTCTATTCAAGTCTTTTGCCCATTTTTGAATTGGGTGTCTTTTATTCGTTGAGTTACAGTTCTTTATATATTCTGACTATTAGTCCTTTATCAAATATATGATTTGCAGGTATTTTCTCCCATTCCATGGGTTATCTTTTCATTCTGTTGATAGTGTCCTTTGATACACAAAAGTTTTTAAGTTTGATTAAGCCCAATTTATCTATTTTTTTCTTTTGTTGCCCGTGCTTTGTTGTCACATCTAAGAAATCATTGCCAAATCCAATGTCATGAAGCTTGCCCCCTCTGTTTTCTTCTATCTAAATTTGATTTGTATGTTGTGTGAGGTAGAGGTTCAAACTTAACATTTCTGAAATCCAACCCCAAAGCCATCTCAGCCCCCCTCATTCTCCCTTGGGGTTCACTGTCAGTATGTCAGAAAGCAAGAGTCACCTCTGTCACTTTCCTCTCCATCATCCAAGTCCTGTTGATTTTGCTCCTTCCTACATTTCCTTGAAACCAGTGATTTCCCTGCAGCTCCACAGCCCCTACTGCTTGTTCAAGTTTTTCTCATCTCTTGCCTGGATGACTACAGTAGCCCATCTTCTAAACAACTTTTTTTATCCTTACCTGAGGATATGTTTTTTGTGTTTTTTTTTAAAATTTGTTTTAGAGAGAGTGGAAAGGAGGTGGAGAGAGAGAGAGAGAGAGACATTGATGTGAGAAAGAAACATTGATCTGTTGCCTCCCATACACACCCTGACCAGGGATTGAACCAGCAACGTCGGCATATGCCCTAAGCGGGAATCGAACCTGCAACCTTCTGGTGTAGGCACGATGCTCCAACCAACTGAGCCACCTGGCCAGGGCTACAGTAGCCTCTCTGTTGGCACTTGGAAAAGCAATCCTGATTACATTACAACCTGCCCCCACCCACACTGCTCCAGATAAAGACAAAACCCTTTCACGTGATCTTTAAAGCCCTGGGTGGTCTGTCCTGGCTCCAACACCCCATCTTCCTGCCTCTCTCTGCTGCAGCCATGCTGTTCATTCTCCCCACCAGGCCTCTGGTTGTTCTGTTCCTTCTGCCTGGAAAGCTAATGTAGGCCTGGGATCTTTGAAACCCCTCCCAGTTAGAGGCCGGCTGGGCCCAGAGCCCAAAGCCTGCAGGTGGGTCCAAATAGCCCGAGCTGTGGGGAAAGAAGGGTGGAGAGGGCAGGGAGCCCACCCAGCAGACCATGGGAGGCCTATCATACCTAGTAAACTCCTACTAGTCCTCCTATCCTAGGCTTAACTCCACCTCCTGAGGGGGGCCTTCCCTGATTCACTTACTATATTGTATTTTACATGTATTTGTGTGACTGTTGGATTAATGTTTGACACTAGACCACTGAGGGCAGGGCCTGTGTTTTTTTTTAATCATTATTGTATTCCAAGGGCCTAGCATAGTGTCTAGCACACAGTAGGTCATCTGTAAATAGTTTGGGAAGGAAGGAAAGCAAAAAGGAAGGGAGGGAGGGAAGGAGGGAGCATAGATGCATGGAATGAAAAGATTGATTTCCCAAGGTGGGAAGCCATGGCGTTCAGTGCATGACCTCCAGGGGGCAGGAGGTGACAGTCACTTTGTCAGTTTCAAATTTCTGGTAACAAATGTCATGCAGACCCTTTCTCAGTCTCAGTTTCTTCATCTGGAAAGTGGGAAAAACAATACCCCCCTCGCAAAATTGTTGCATTAGAAGAGATGCTGTTGATGTGTGTGAAAGTGCTGAGTCCCAAAGGGGTGTTCCATAGATGACCTTGAGTCCTGTCTTGTTCCCAAATACAGCCAAATTCTCCTAGGTTCTTAGTCTTCTGTTCATTAGCTGCCAGATCTGGGCATGGGCACATCCCTAGAATGGTACATGGAGAACTGAGTCCCTCCAGACCATGCAGTCTTTGAGAACTGACCCCAGGTACATGCCCTAGGAGGCTTAACTTAGCTATGCCTGGACCTGGCCATCCCAGAAGTCTGGTCAGAACAGGAACCTTACAAAAATGCTTATGGCTTAATCTGCTTGGATGTTCAAAACCAGACCCGCTCTAGAAGTGGCCAAGAACTAACTCCAGTCTGGTGGACCAGGAGGCAGGTGACCCCAGTGTGGGCCCACTGTCTCCTACAATGGGCAAGTCTTCCCTTCTGGGCAAATCAAGACCTTCTAGGCAAGTGTTCCCTTGCATTGGACTCCAGCCAGTCTCCATTAGGCACAAAGTGAAAGCCAGAACATTAGAAACTCTGGGACCCAAGCTGGACCCAGATGTTGCTCTAAGGGGATCAGGGCCTGCCCTGTACCCAGGACTGAAGGAACGAGGAATGACCTAAAATAAGAGTGGCTAAAATAAGAGGCTCCCTCAATTCTGGGCCTCTCATGGCCTGCTGGGTGGGCTCCCTGCCCTCTCCACCCTTCTTTTCTCACAGCTCGGGCCATTTGGACCCACCTGCAGGCTTTAGGCTCTGGGCCCAGCCGGCCTCTAACTGGGAGGGGATTCAAAGATCCCAGGCCTCTGGCCCAACTCTAGGGACTGGCTCTTGCCTTGTCCCTGGCACAGAGCTCCCTCCTATACCCCAGTTCCTTCGGGGCTGAGACCCTGCCAAGTTCTTGCCTGTGTTCCTACCCTCACCTAGACCCAAAGCTTAATCCAGGCTTTCTCCTAAGTCCCCCTCAAGTTCACCCTCTTCTCTCCATCTCTGCTTCCACCATCAGTGCTCAGCTGGGTGATCACATTAGCCTCCTTGTTGGTCTCCCTGTTATCTCCTGGCCCTTACAATCCATTCTCCATACAACAACAGTATTGATATCCCTAAAACATACATTGGATCATGTCATTTCCCTGCTTAAAACCTCCCAGTGGTTTCTAGTACACTTAGAACTAAGTCCAAGGTCACTGGGATCTCCAAGGCCAGGCCCAGGTCCCTGCCCCCGGTGATCCTCCTGCTCCTCTCCCACTGCTTTATCTCCCAACTCTCTGCTCCAGCCACACTAGACCTCAGACAGCTCCCACCTGCCATGCCTGGACCCCAGAACAGAGCATCTCTTTTTGCTGCTCAGATGGGTAGGAGGTCTCCCTGGGGCTGCTGGGACCTTCCTAAAAATGAACATAACACAGATGAAAGCAGAGCTGAGTTATGAAAAGACCTCATTTGAGCATTAGGATACAGCCATACCTGAAGCCAACACCTCTGCTTTTTCTTTTCCTGTTAGGTTAGCCAAAGTATAATTTTTTCTTAGGCTAACTTGACTTGGCATTTATATTACTTATTTCGGAAAGAGTCCCAATTAATTTGACTGGCCAACCTTTTCAATCCACTCCATCCCCTTTTCTGTTCGTCTAATGTACCAGCACATTCCCACCACAGGGTCCTTGCCTATACTGTTCCCTCTGCCTGAAGTGCTCATTCCCCAGATGTCTACATGTCTCATTCCCTAACCTCTTGAGGTCCTTGCTCAAATGTCACCTCCTTGGAGAGGCCTGCCCTGATCACCCCATCAAAAATAACAAGCCTACCCCTTTACTCTGTTATTTAAATAGCATGTTTATCCACCATGAATGTTACATATTTACTTATCTGCTTCTCTCCATTAAACTTTAAACACCATGAGGGCAGAAATTGTATTGGGATGACCAGCTATCCTGGTTTGCCTGAGATTGAAGGGTGTTCTGGGATGCAGGACTTCTGGTGCCAAAACCAGGAATGTCCTGGTCGAACCAGGGCATGCTGATCATCCTAGACTGTCTTGTTTGTTTACCATACCCCACCCACCTGCCCACATTAGTGCTGGCACATGGTAGATGCTCAGTACACAGGTGAGTGGGTAAATGAGTGCAGGCCCCTGCCAGGCGGTAACCTGCAGTGTTCATGTACACTGCTTCATTTCATCCTCACAGCCAACCTGTTATACTCATTTTACAGATGAGAAGCCTGAGGTTTGGGCAGCTTGCCCAGGCCACACAGGTGGGAAGGCAGGATGGGAATCCAGTTCTGCCAGGCTCCAGAAGTCAAACCCTTAATTGTTCTGCAGTGTGTGCCCCCAGTTACTTCCTGCTCTGCTCACATCAACTGACCCTAAGCCCCTGTTGCCTACATGGGCTGAATCTGGGCCCAGAGAAGCCCCACCCCCACCCTGGCTTCACCCCACCCAAGTGGGTGAGAACTGGCCCAAGGGCAGATTGTTCCTGGCCAGGTTGGCAGTGAGAGAAGAGGGAGAATGGGAAGCTCAGGGGCTGGACTGGAGCTGTGCTAAGGCTGTAACTTCACAGTGTGGTGGTCATTGTCCCTGAGCTGTGTATCCCCGGGGCACCTCTGGTCCAGGCTCCACTGGCTCCAGGTCTCCTTGAAGGCTTGTCAATCACAGCAGCATTCTCAGCTGGCCCTTACCTTTGGACTGAGCTTGAGGAATCCTGCATTCTGCTCACTCACAGAGGTCTAAATGAAAACACCCTTCCCGCCCTCGTTCAGGGAAAAGCTTCGCCACTATCCCCTGCCCTGCCCCTCCTGGTCAGAACAAGAGGAACAACACTGGGCAGGGGTGGGGTGGGGGGGAGAGTGCTTCCTAGGCAAATTTGACTCTCTTTTGATCCCTACAATCAATCTTGCAACAGGTGCTCTTTTTTTATCCCTATATCATGGATCAGGAAACTGAGGCCCAGAGAGGTGAAGTCACCTGCCAAAGGTGACACAGCTTTGAAACATAAGGGGTTTCTCAGAAACAGATTCAGGGTTGTCTCCCAAGCTCACATGTTATCTATTCTACCTCATCTTGAGGGCGATGATGGAGGTGATCAAGTCACTGCTGTTTGTTATGCCGGGCACTTCATACACATTATTTCTCGTTTCAACCCACCTTGAATGGTAGATGTAACTGTCTCCATTTTA
This sequence comes from Miniopterus natalensis, assembly GCF_054644295.1. Classification (NCBI taxonomy): domain Eukaryota; kingdom Metazoa; phylum Chordata; class Mammalia; order Chiroptera; family Miniopteridae; genus Miniopterus; species Miniopterus natalensis. Next base: position 32,417,495 of record NC_142095.1, on the reverse strand, counting down.
CAGAAAGGTGGGCAGCACAGGAGTAAAGTGACTGACTAAGGTCACACGGCACAAATGATTCCTAATGGAGCTTATCTTACTTTCCCTCTGTCCTTCCTTCTTATCAACCTACCTATGAACCTATTTAACAACGACATTTACTGAGCATCAGTGATGTGCAAGGCCCTGCCCACCTTGCCCGCACTGCCCAAGCTCTGACAGCAGGAGGAAGCCCTGGACTCAGGAGGCACTCTGGCTCCTGGCCCAGAGCAGCTGGAAATCCCTTCCTGAGAGGCTGCCTGGGTTCCAAACTGGGATCCCCTGGGTCTGATTAGCCATCTACTTGAGAGTCTCTCACTGGGGAATTCTCTGCAGGTTTCATTCTGGGATCTCAGCTGCTCTGTCCCCTGCCTGGCCACCAAGGAGCTGTTTTTCATAACAAAGTGGGGTGGGAGAAGGGCCACGGGAGGTTTTAATAATTCCATTGTTGGAAATTTCCATGGCGGTGGAAAGACCTGTTGGCTGGCCTCCAAACACCTCCCTGAAAAAAAACTTCCAAAAAACACAACTTCTGGACTGGCCCACTGCAGCCCAGGCAGACGCTAGAGCTGCCCACAAAAGAGTGCAGGGACCAGCACATCACCATCAGTCCCTAGCACAGAGCTGGACACACAGAGGCCCAGGGATCGAGGAAAATGGGGACCCGTTTCTCTCCGAGATGGAAACAAAGAAGATGCTCCCCCTAGGAGTGAGTCACAAGTCCAGAGTCTATTTTCTCTGCCACCTGTTTGCTGTGTGACCTTGAGCAGTTACTAGACCTTTCTGAGCCCAACTCCTCCCTGTGAAAAGGGGCAGTTGGAAAGATTCTCTAGAACAGGGGTGAGGAACATTTTTCTGCCAAGGGCCATTTGGATATTTATAACATCATTCAAGGGTCATACAAAATTATCAACTTAAAAATTAGCTATGAAAAAAGCTCCTAGATTTATTGAATTTCAAGTCCTGCCCATGGTTGCCTTGGCAGGGCCAGGCTGAATGATTTCATGGGCTGAATATGGGATGTTCCCCACCCCTGCTCTAGAAGGTCTGAAGCATTAGGGATGTGTGCTGGCTCTAACTTTGGGTCAGTTCTGAGGACAAGAAAGGTTCAGAGAAACTTTGGTGGCATCTAAAGAGACCAGAGGTTTCCTGGGAGAGAGAGAAAGACCTGAACACTCTTCAGGTACTAGAGGGTATGAGCTGGTAAGCAATCACCTTCCTCACTGCCTGGCCACCATCTGCCTCTCCCATGGGCACATAGCTTCCTCAACTGCCTTTCTTTTTAAAATTTTTAAATTTTTAATATATCTTTATTGATTTCAGAGAGAAGAAGGGAGAGAGAGAGATAGAAACATCAAGGATGAGAGAGTCATCATTGATCAGCTGCCTCCTGCATGCCCCCCGACTGGGGATTGAGCCCACAACCTGGGCATGTGCCCTGACTGGGAATCAAATCACGATCTCCTGGATCCTAGGTCGATGCCCAACTGCTGAGCCACGCCCGGCCGGGCATCCCCAGCTGCCTTTCCATGAGAGGAAGGGACAGGCTGGGGGTCTGCATAAAGGTGAAGATCCTCAGGCTGCTCTCAGCATCTCCCCCACCTTCGTCTCACAGCCATCCTAAGGCTGCTGGCTCTGGGGGTCTCTGGCATTCTGAGCTCTCCACACCCACCTGCTACAGCAACTACTTCCTTCCACCTCGGTTAATTCCTCACCACCTATCCCCAGGCTGCCCTACCCTGGGCTCTGTCTTCACTCACTGGCCAGGCTGGCCATCCCAGCTCTGACTCTGTCCTGCCAACCCCCCTGCAGGGCCCCACAGTCCTAACTCCCTGGCTACAGCAGAATCGAGGCAATGACCCATTGCATCACCTCTCTTCTCGTAAAACCTCGCTTCCAAATGCAGGAAAATCCCCTGACACTTCGGAGGCCCTCAACAAACACGGCCTCCACTGATAGCCCTAGAAAAACCCCCTGCAGGTTGGGAAAAGAGGCGATTTCCTGTGCAGACCTGGGTTTGAGCCCAGCTCCTCACTTTCTGTACAGACTCCTTCATGGCTCTGAACCTCGGTTTCCTCAGCCATGAAATGGGGGTGAGGACATGTCCCTTGCGCTGTTGTCATGAGGATAAGATAAGAATGAGACAGAAGGTCTGGGCACAGAGCCTGGCCTGGAGCAGAGCCTGGGCAGAGCTGACTCTGTGGGAACTCTCCATGACAGGCGCTGGGTGAGGGCACAGTTTGAATCCTGCTTGGCTTCAGCTGAGGAGAGGGGGGCATGCGGGGAGGGAGGCAGAGGCATGGGGCAAGAAGCCAGGAGACTTTAGGAGGCTGGGTAGCACCGTCATCCCTGCCATCACAGAGGCAGTGTCTGCTCTTGAAACCAAGCACTACTGTGTGCCAAGCACTGAGTGAAGGCTTCTTGCAGATTCCTCAATGAAGTCCTGCCCAGGAGGGTTCATCACCTCACTTTATAGCTATTGAAACTGAGGTTCAGAGTGGTGAGGTCACTGGCTGGTGGGTGACATGGCAATGTCTTTATTCCTGAGGTTTGAGCTGGGTAAGGGCACAGGAGGGGTGTAGTGGGGTGACAAAAGGGATTAGAAGAGAAGGCAGGTGACGGTTTGTGCTCTCTCTTGCGGGCAGTTGCTAAGGGCAAGCGGGGATCACACCTGCTCAGCCTCCTCTGGCCTGGCTGACCTGGGACAGGCTCCTCTCCTACCTCCAGCCAGTGGGTCCTGCTCCCTTTGCCCCTCGACCGTCTCCTCACGGAGGTTTTTTTAAAAACAGGCCTTTGTGAATCACAGCGAAGAAACCAAGTTTACTCTGCCTGCCTCCACATTTCTCCAGAGACGCGGGTGGGGTGTGCAGAGCCTTGCCCATCCTTCCTGTCCTTCTACAGCGAATCACAAAGACGGGCTGAGCACCAGCTGACACGGCTGATGGGTGGCTTGAGCACAGGGCTTCCTTATCTGGCCCAAAGGCCTGCTGTCCTGGGACTCCTAGGGGCATGGAGGTGCACGGGCAGGTGCCAAACATGAGGCACCTGCCCCTGGTTAGCATCCTTCAATCCTACTTGCACCGCATCATTTCCCGGTCCAGGCATCTTCTGTGGGCGCCCACCGATCAAGCGTGCAGGATATGGTCATGCAGACGTGGGTTCAAACCTTCCTCTGCCACTTACTACCTGCACACTCAGTTTCTTTATCTGTAAAATGGGAACTTCATCACCAACTGCCCAGAATTGTTACAAGGATTGAATGAGATGACAATCCCTTTTTCACATAGTAGCCAGACGGGGCTGTATATGCGTCTCACCCCCGCTTAAGACGGTTCAATGTCAGGATCAAACCCAAACTCCATAATGTGACCTACAAAGCCACACATGATCTGGCCTCTCACGACTTCTGCCTGGTCCACTTCTCACCATCTCTGTCCCTTTCTCAAGGGCTCCAACAACTCCAGCATCAGCTGGGACTCACCGTGGCCTCCCCTCGATGCCTCCTGTGAGTCTCAAAGTCCTGTCAGCTGGCCTGTCTCACCTCTCCTGGAAACCTGTCCTCTATGTTGTCCTTGTTCATGGGATGCCTGTCTGGTTTCCTCCTTGTGCGCCTCCAGCCTATTCCTTCTAAACCATTATCCTCACTAGTGCCACAGGATCTTCCAAATGGCCAATCTTGTCACATCACTTCCCAGCTTAAAACTGTTCAGCCCTTGACTTGGCGCAGCCACCTCTCCAGCTGAGCACTCACCACCCCTGCCGGGAGCCTCTGGGCTGCTGGTGGTGGCCTCCACACAGCTCAAGCCGAGCCTTTGCCTGGAGCAGCTTTCCCACCAGCTGGCTAGCTCTTATTTATCCTTCTACTCGGCTGGCTACCGTGTGAGGCCCTCTCAAGGTCGTTCCCTGACTGCCCGACAAAGTGCCTGCCAGGGCCTTCCCCTGGCCTGGTGCTCATGTTGCCTTGCGATTACTGATCTCCCTGCTAGACTGAGTGCTCTGAGACTGTGAGGCCACTGTTGTCACCGTTAAGCTGGGTGCTCTGGAGTCAGACTGCTGGCTGGGTGCCCTTGGGCAGGTCATTGTATGTTGCAGAGCCTCAGTTTCATATGTAAAATGGGGATATTAAGTGCCAGAGGGATGCTGTAGTAAGTCCCACAGAGCACTTAGAACAGTGCCTAAGTCGGTGGCATTGTGTTCAGCCAGCAGCACTGTGCTTCAGAAACTAATGTTAGGAAGGTACTTGGATCTGTGGCCAGCAGGTGCATCTGGCTGCCAGGGCCTCCTGGTGCGTGCTGGACCTTCACTTGGTGGGAGCTGAGCCCATGGGGCCGGTAGATCACCTTGAACTTTCTGTGCCTTTCTCCTTACTAAGAAGCCTCTATTTGCTTCAGTTGATATTTAAAAATATGTCTTATTTGCTTTGAGGGAAGTGTCTTTTCGGGTTGATGTTTTCTGCCCTTCTGTTCTCTCTTCTGACCTTTGAGCCTGTTTTCTGACTTTGCCTCCTGCCCTTGTTTATAGGTGGCTTTTTAAAGCCAACCTTTTGCATCCAACTTTTTTATTTGAGCTCAGGCTCCTGCCCTCCTCTGGACCTCAGGGCTACCTGGTTGGAGAGGGGGCAATGATGTGTCCTGTTGTGCCATACCATCCGCGTTGCAGGGGAAGGAGGGCAGCCCCAGCCCCAGGTGCACACTTGGTGGCAGCCTGTGCTGGACACCGCGCGGGTGCTAGCGCCTTCATGTGAGAATGGGGGCACCGAGAGGGCACAGCACAGCTGGGAAATGGCAGAGCTGGCAGCTCCCGGGCCAGTGTCATGTGCGCTAACCTCTGCTGCCTCTCATTCAAAGGCTGCCGAGCCACCAGGATGGCCACAGTACACTAGGGGCAGAATAAGGTCATGGGTATGAATAAAATGATCCCACAGAAAAGAAAAAGAAACTCTTTGAATTTATATCTGCCAGTAAGTGAAAGAACAAGCCAGGGAAAGAGGCAGCAGCACATTGCCAGATTTCGTTGACTGTCGCACTGTGATTTTTCGTACCACCGAGAAAGAAAAGAGGCTTCCAGCAAAACTATGACTTGCCATCAGCTCCCACATAGATCCTGATCTCAGGGATGTGAAATGTGAAAAAACCGTACATTCCCAAGTCGACAGAACAGGATATGAACAGGGGTTACGCAAGTTAAGTGGGGGGAGAAGAAAATTAGCTCTTTTACTCTAGACCCTTCTATATCATTCCACTTGTTCCCACAAGCAGGCTCTAGTTTTATAATTCAAATAACAAAAATTCACAGTTTAGAAAAGGAAAATAGGGTTTTCCAAAGGTTGCTGCCTGGTTGCTTTTCTGGCCACCTCATGGGTTGGGGACACCATAATTGGCAGCTCCGGGGGGCCCTGCTGGGGGAGAAGGCTGGGGACTTGTGGGGTGGAGCAGGTAAGTGTCAGGTGTTCTCCTTCCTGAGCTCAGCCCTGTGTGGGTTTAATCAGCAGGAATTTCCCTTTATTAAGTTCTGGTTCCCAAACGAGGTGTCTGCAAGGTCGAAAGTACACAGAGGCAGTACAAACAGTGCAACAAAGCCCAGTTTCCCAGAGAACGGGGCACTGCAGCGCTCTTCCTCCCGCCCCCTCCTCTGCTTTCTCCTGCCTCAAACCATCCATGCTGCGACCCGGTGTTCGGCAATTTATAGAGCCGCCTGTCTACTGCCTTCTCCCCAGCAGGACCGTAAATGGCAGGTGACAAGAAATTGCATTTGCCTCATTTAGGCTGCACCTCTTGCCCAATCTCTCTTTTTCTCCCTCCCTCTGCCCCCCGTCTTCCCTGGGAGGTGGGGTGGGCATGAGGTTCCAGGGCAACCTCCCACAATCTTTCCTCTCCCCTCTTGCAGATAACAGGGTCAGGTGTTATGTTGAGGCAGGACACTGCTTTCTCACTCACCGCTGCACAAAACAGAACCTCCCTCCTGTCCTGGGCCCCTAAATACAAGGGTGAATGAGATAGTAAGCTTCCTGTACTCAGGACTTGATTGTAGAGGGGAGACAGACAACAAATAAGGGGCTAAATACTGAAAAGAATGTCAATTGTGACAAATTCTATTAAAAAACAAGTGCCGTGACAGAAGAAGCTCCTTTAAATAGCTTAAGTGGGGAAATACCATTTAGCTCGGTGAGAAGAAAGCTATCAAGTAAGGAGAAAGAGAAAAAGCATCCTAGATGGGGAAACAGCATGCACAAAGGCCCTGAGGCAGGAAAGAGGCTGAGTTTGCGGAATGGCAAGGAGGCCAGTAACCTAGAGAAGAGTGTGTGAGGAAGAGGGGTGGGATGCGGGGCCAGACCTTGTGCTTATAGCTATGGAAAGGAGTCTGGATCCTGTACATCACTCGGAGGACTATAGAGTTATAAGCAGAGAGCATCACAACCTGATTTATATTGTTAAAAGAATCCATCTGGCCCCTTAGGGAGAACACATGATTGGGGGTGGGGGCAAGAGAGGATATGGAGGACCAATGAGGAAGTTCATCCTTTCATTCATTCATTGTGCTTATTCAAAAATATTCGAATGAAATCTCTGAAAAACACAAAAATGGAAACAAACCAAGCTCACCAGCTGGGTCATGACTCTAGAGGCCCAGGGTCTGCAGCCTGGGAGTTATAATAGGGAGAGGCAGGAAGGCTTCCTGAGGAAAGCAGCTTGTAAGGGGGGCTTTGAAGGACGGCTAAAGGGTGTTCTGGGGTTGGGCACAGCTTGGACAAAGGCTCAGAGCTGGGAGAAGGGCAGTGTGAGCCGGAGAGCTGAACCCCAGTTCCTACCGAATGACTAAATTCCTGACCGACTTGGTGGGTGAAGGAGTTAACTGAGGAAGGTGAGTCCTGCAGGAAGATGCGGAAGGGCGGGTAGGAGCTACGTCACAGACGCACTGAACGCAGGCCAAGGAGCCTGGGCCTTATCTGCTTGGCAACTGGGAGCACTGGAGGCCTTGACGGGAGAGTGGCAGGCCAGAGGACATTCTGAGAAGGGCCCCCTGGTGGCCATGGAGGGCCATGGTGGAGGCTGGGGCAAGATTCAGGGAGAGAGGGCGAGGCCGAGGCCTGGCTCCCCCTCCCATTCTGATTCCATGATTAATAATAATAAACGGCTGATATTCCCTTGAGCCTCCTATGTGTCAGGCACTGTTCTAAGTTCTTTACAACTATTAAATTATTTAATTCGCATAAGAATCTTATGGAGTTGGTACTGTTATTTACTTCCCTTTTGCAGGCGAGGAGACTGAGGCACAGAGAGGTTAAGACACTTGTTTAAGGTCACACAGCTAGGAAGTGCTAGGCTTAGAATCAAGCCCAGGGTCTCAGGCTCTAGGGTTTGCTCTGAACCACTACCCTGTGCTGTCCCCTCCATGTTGGTTTCCACAGTTCTGCACTCTGAGGTTTTGTCTCCCTGGCAGAGACAATCCCCTGTGGATAGTATGTCCCCGGCTGCCCTCTAAGGCCCCAAGAATGTGACTCAAAGTATATGAACTGACGGGTTGCCACTCGCGGCACTATTGCTAGCCTGTGGGACCCGGGGAGAGTCCTTGGACTTTTCTGAGGGGCCTGTGTCCCCATCTGTAAAATGAGGATAAGAATGCCTCCTTCGCAGGATGGACATGAGATGTGCATGCTGCTAGTCAGGGTGATAATCACAGCAGAGACCAGGAACCGGCAGGAGCTGCTTGGAGCCTTTTCCTCGCATCTTGCATAACTTCCACGTGGCTCCAGTCATTCCCCCACTAGAGGGGTGAAGCAGCGGAGGCTCAGACAGGAACAGGAACTCACCCTCAGGGATGTGAGCCACAGTTCCCTCAACAGTGCCCGGTAGGCGCTTAAGAAATGTTAAGTCCTCTCTCCCAAAAATGTGGACCCAGTGCACCTCCAACTTAATGAGGGTTACTGGGGTGTCTTTTAGGATTGAGTGTGAAGAGCAAGGACATGATTGATTCCTGAGTCCAGGCCTGTGATTGCCAAGGGGTCAGCTTCAAGGCTATCCTGAATTTGTCCCCGTGCCCCTGTGGGCAGTTGTATTGGGGTCATGGGCCAGGGATGAATGGCCCTGTTCTTGGCTTGAGGTCTGGCCCAAGGCCTTGCCCTTTTCCCTGGAGGGCTGGGTGGTATCTGAGCATTGTGGAGTGACAGTTAATACCATGGACAGAGTCCCAGGCTTCTGGACTCTCCCTTGGCAACCTTGGGCAACTCCGCTCTGGGCCTCAGTCTCCCCATGAGTCCAGCTCTTCTCGGAGACCAGCCTCCTCCTCTGTAAATGGGTCCCTTCACAATTGTAAGGGGTGAAGGAGCATGTGTGCATGGAGAGCATAGCATGGAACATGCTCGGTTAGCGACAACTGTTATTATCATTCCAGGTTGCCTTGGAGGCTGTACTTAGGCTCAGGGGAGACTGTGGTATAAAGGCTTGTTGGCTCCTTTCCAGCCCAGCATTTGCATTCATGGTTAGCTGCTGCAGTCCCATTGTAGAGACTTGACTCTGGAGAGACTCCCTGGAGAAGCTTTTGGAGGTCCCAGGGCAAGGGAAGCGGTTGGGATTCCTTTCCCCTGAGGCCACTAGAGCAGATTCACATTTCTGAAAGGGCAGAGAAACACCCAGAAACAGCCCTGGACCCCAATGCCCAGCCACACTTAGTTCTATTATTATTGCCTGAGCATAGGGATGACCAAGACCACTGACTCCCCCCTACACTGGCCCCATTTTATAGATGAAGAAACTTAGGCCCTACGGTATCCAAAGACTGTGGTTGGTGAGTCTGTCTCGGCCATGGAAGTCATTCATGGTCCGGCTCCCAGCCGGGTGTCTGCTATCAGCTGCCACCTTCTCCTGGGGCTGCCTGGGCTCCCCAGTGAGAGCGGTTTCTGGAGCTGATTCATCTCTGGGTCGGCAAGGAGCCTGGCACACGGCAGCCACACGCCAAGTACTCAGCCAGTATTGGTTTTATTGATTTACATTCTCTCTCCTCTTCAAGATCTTCTGAGTTTAGAAATCTAAAATTTGCTGGGGGTGGGATGGGGAGAAGGGCTGCATTTTAATCTTAAGTGAGTCAGTAAGTTGATAAATTTAGAGTGGCCTAAAGAGCTCTTAACCTCCTGCCTTCAGATAGTTGCTCGGAAAAGACTGGGTCTAGCAACTTTTGTATCGCAAATACATATGACAGCGTGGATACTGTCCTGCCCCGCCTGGGTACCCCTTGCCAGCCTGCAGCGCCTGTACCCTAGCTGCTGGGCTGTGTACCTTCCATCTGCCTCCTTCTCTGAGGAACCACCCTGGGGTGAACAGCAGCTGCCGCTGGGTTAGGCTTGCTCCTAGAGACCCCCACCTAAGATACACACACACACACACACACACACACACACACACACACACACACACACACACACACACAGCCATGAGCTCCTTACCTCTAACAGTGTCCCTTCCCTATGACTTTGATGATCAGTAATGGCAGGGCAATTTTGAATCTTAGACATTAAAAGTCCCTGGAGGGCCATCTGCCCCCAGAGTCCTTATTTCAAAGATGGGAAACAGGTGTCCAAGAGGGACAGTGATGGGTCCAAGGTCGCTGCCAGTGTTTGTTGAGGCCAGGCTGCATTCAGGTGTCTGTTCCCCAACTCTTTCCCCAATCCATTTTTGTAGCACTGCCTGGTGGCTGGACCAGCTGGCCAGCCGGGGGGGGGGGGGGGGGGGGAGGGGGGCTTTTGCTCTCTTCAGGAGAGAGTTTTGCTGTGTCAACTCTGCAGCAGCCACCGAGAAGGCACTTGGAGGCCAGGAAGTACCGGCTCGTAGGCTTACACGGTGGTAGCCAAGCTCTGCCGACCTTGGGCAAAGCCCAGCCCAGCCCCTTTCCCTATACTGTGGTAAATAGGCAGAGACACGAAGGAAGAGGGAAACCACTTCTGACGAGAGCCCTAACCTAGCGGCTGCTGCATCTGGCTGCAGCTTCTTCTAGAAACTATCCCTCCCTTGGCAAGAACTCCCTTCTCCATAAGAATTACAGAGTCCTAGACTAACACAAGCAAGGGGGCAACATCAAGCTGGTGCCTGGACATTGGGGTCTGGTTCTAGCACTAGGGGGAGGCAGCTGTGTGACTTTGGACAATCCAACATGCATCTTGGGCCTCAGCTGCCCCGCCTGTAAAGTGAATGTGGTCTGTATTGTTATTTTATTGAGCCCAATGTCTGTTTTAGCCACCATTATTGAACTAGAAGAGACTCATTAGAGGTTCATCAAATAATAATTGCCTACATTTTTGCCAAGCACTACCCTAAGCACTTTAATTTTATTTAATTCCTACAGCAATCCTATGAATTGGATACTTTGGTTATCTCTATTTTATAGATGGTGGAACTGAGGCACAGAGAAGTTAAGAAACTTGTATGAGGTCACACAGCAAGGAAGTTGTGAAGCAGGAACTGGAATTTCAGAGTCTGTGCTTTAAACTCCTCCCTGTACTACCATTTTAGCTGTTTGTTTTCAGCTGCTAATTATTAAGCACCTACTGCATACAGGCACCCTGGTGGGCACGTGATACACACATAAACGTGCTGGCTTCTCATAACAACTCTAGGAGGTGGATATCCTCATGTCCATTGTTTCAGAAGAGGTCACAAAGGCTCTTGTGAGGTGCACAGAAATACCTAAGGTTTCACCAGAACTGAGCTTAGGAGGCAGGTGGGAGACCAGCTTGTTCCCACCAGCCTGGCGGCCCTGTTCTAAATCCTTTATAGGTTTTATCTTATTTACCATATTTCACTGAATCTGAGATGCATCCATTGTAAGATGTACCACTACTTTATGTATATTTAAGACAAAGGCATGGCTGGCTCCACTGTGACTTGCCACTAGTTGTAATAGGCATCCCTGGTTCAGAGATACCAAAACATGCATCTGGGAACTCACACAATCCAGCTTTAATCCCAACAGCCCTACAGGGCGGGCACTATTACTGTCCCCATTTAGCAGCTGAGGGAACCGAGGCTTGAAGATGAAAGACACATAGCTGGCCAGGACCCAGGTCTCAGATTTCACGCTGGGCAGACTGGGCCCAGACTTGGTCAGGAACCACCATGCTGCATCACTGCTAAGTGACGGCATGTGGGTTGTGTGCCCTGCCCATGGGCACAGATTAGAACGCTGAGACGACTCGGTTGAGCTGGAGCCCAGCGCCCCTTGCTCTGAATGAGCTTGTGGAGCTAATCCACCACAGAACCTCAGGCAGGCTGGAGGACACTTCAAATGGCTTCCCAAGGCTGCCCAACCCCTCCACAGCCTCAACAGAAAACTGACAGCTCAGCTCCCTGTGCCACCCCTGAGCCAGCCCAGCAAGGCAGGGGTTTGAGGGAGCCAGGCTGGAAAAGCTCCTCTGGACGATGCTCCCCATGACTCCTGCAAAGTGGTGGCCAGACATGGCCTAGTGGAGCAGCCCAAGCCAGCATGGAGAACGGCACGCTTTATGGGAAATTGCTCTCGGGTTGGCATGGGAGCCCCAGAGAGACCTGCTTCCTTCCTTCAAAGCTATGTGGCTCTTGGACCCAAAACAGGCTCACCCATTCACAGGTTCCTCCCACAGGCTCCTCCAACCCCATGCTCCACTACAGCATGACTTCTCAGGCTCTTTGCAAAAGCCAAATCCTCCCCCATATTTAAGAAAGCCCTCTGGGGGCCTTTCCCCAGAAGCAGGACAGAAGCTGCTTGAATGTCTGGCATTTTGAATGTCTGATATGACCAGGGCTCCATTCGTGACAGGTTTCTATCCACCACATCACACGCACTACCTTGTGAGGCAGGTTTACTCAACCCCACTTTACATGTCAGGATGCCAAGCCATGAGAGGCAAAGCTACCAACTTAAGATCACACAGCAATAAACATTGGCATTGGGATTTAAATTCAATTACATTTCTGATGGCACGAGAAGAGGCCACTTTAATACCGATCTCTGGACAAGCCCTGAGCCAAGAGCTTCTTCTGTGTTACTCCAACAAATCCTCACACAACAAATAGTAGTACAACAATAACAACACTATTATTACCCCAATTTTACAAACGAGGAAACACCCTCTGAACCTTTAACTGCACCATAACCCCAGGTGAGGCACTTTACCTAAATCCCATTTGCCTCTCAGAACAACTAGGAAGGTGGGTACTAATGTTACCCCCATTTTATGGAGAAGTAAACTGAGATTGAGTCACTAGTTCAACAACACACAACTATTTAATGGTAGAGTCACTTATTAGGATGTGGCTTGGAGTAAGCAGTTACCTTCCCATATGTTAAATGAAAAATATTTGCAAAGTGCTTGAGGATGGATACATTCTAGCTCTTAGTAATGACTGCTATGATTAACATTTTAGAACTTTGCAATTGCTCCACAAGTTTGATGTTGTTGTCCCCATTCTTCAGGTGAAGGCACTGAGGTTCACAGAGAATGAGTGACAGATTTAAAGGACTGTGGTCTCTCAGTCTTCTGCTAAGCAGCCCCCCTCACACCTCCAAGTTCCCCTGCCCACCTCCCCCGGGCTTGCTGGAGTTCCTGCCCACACGTTCCTCGCTACGGGCAGCCCCCAACCAGCCCCAGATAGGTGGAAAGGAGAAAGATCACCAGAAACCTGGATTCAAATCCTAGCTCTGCCCCCACTTGCTGTGTGACTTGGGCATGTTCTTAACTTTCCTGAGCCTTGGTTTATCTGTAAAATGGGTGGTAGTGAGGAAGAAATGAGACACTGTGCAAAGGACTTACTAGCAGTCAACACTCAATCAATATTAGTGACTGTCGTGGGTTAAATAGCATCTCCTCCCAAATTCGTGTCCACCTGAAACCTCAAAATATGCCCTCATTTGGAATAGGGTTTTTGTAGATGTATTTAATTAAAGATCTCAAGGTGAAATCATCCTGGATTTAGGGTGGGCCCTATATCCAATGACTGATGTCCTTATTTTTAAAAAGGAGAGGACACAGAGACACACAGAGAAGAAGGTGATGTGGAGATGGAAGTAGAGATCGAAGTGATGCAGCTACAAGCCAAGGAATGCCCAGGGTTACTGGCCACCACCAGAAGCTGGGAGAGGAAGGAGATGGACTCTCCTTCAGGGCCTCCAGACGGAACCAGCCCTCCTAACACCTTGATTTCAGACTTCCAGCCTCCAGAACTGTGAGAGAATCAAGTTCTGTTGTTTTAAGTCGCCCAGTTTGTGGTAATTTGATATGGCAACCACAGGAAACAAACACAGCGGCTATAACTGCTAATGCAGACTTGCATTGTCTCAGCCCCTTCACCCTAGAGCCAGCTGGCAGGAGGATCTGCCCTCACTGAAGACACGAGGTGGGCAGGATCACCGCCCCCTCTTTCAAGGGGAAATCATGAGACCAGGGAGCTGACATGACTTGCCCAAGGTCACCCACCAGTGACTGAGCTGGGCCCAGAACCATCTCTCTTGGCCCTCAGGGGCCTTCTTCCCCATACCCAGGGACCTCTGTAGCCTCAGGGACGCCAGCCCTGGTGCCCACCCCCACCTCTATCAGGCCCAGCCATCTTGCCCTCTACTCTGACACATCAGAGGTTTCCTGGATTGTACATGATGCTTCTAAGATCTTAATAACACTTCTTCCAGCCCTTGCAGGGCTCCCAACCAGAGACCACGGTGAAACCCTCAGCACACCCAGCAGGTTCTCAGGAGTTGCTGCTGAAAGTGTCACTTATTGTTTATTGTTGTGATAGAGTACAGTATGAGGTGGGCAGCCTGGGTGGCATACTTCCATTTTACAGATAAAAAACTAAGGCTTGAAGATGCAAAGCGACTGATCAAGGGCACCCGTAAGTGGCAGAGGCAGCTATTGAACTCATACCTTCTGATTCTCAGTCTCAACAACTTCCATTCACTGAGCCATAAATACGGGCCACACTTTGAGCTCAGCACTTCATGTCCATTACTTCTCCCACTTTCCCCTCACAAAAGCCCACAAGATGGGCATTATTATCATCCATTTTACAGAAGGGTGAACTGAGGCTCTTACAGACATTCAACTGACTGACCGGGGGAACATTCTCCCTGTTTTCTTGTTTGAGGCTCCCACTAGAAGGGAGAAATGAATTACTGCAGGTTCACTGTTCTGGCCTTGGAGAGGGCAGGAGACCCAGCCCTGCCTCCCACACTGCACTGTGCATTCCAGGGGAGGAAGCCTGTCCACTCTCCCTACCCAGTCCTCGCTACAACATGCGTGTGCTTATAGTACCCAGCACCTGCACACCAGACAGCTCTACTAAGGGAGGCTGACAGGAGCCACATCCCGAACCTCAGGGTCCCCCAGTACCCTCTACCTTGACCCTGCACCTACTGTGTGCCAGCTGCTTCACACACATTATTTAAATCTTTCCTACACCCCTGCTTTAAATCTGTCCCCCTTCTAGGAAAGGGAAGACTAAGGTTTACAGAAGAGGAGCCATTTCCCCACTGGCATATGGCTGGGAGAGGCTTCACCAGGACTCAATCAGAAAGTCCGGTGGGTCTCTTTGGAGTATCCCTCCTGTCCATGCTGCTGAGAATATAGCCTCATTTTGGTCCTGAAGATTGACCCATCCCCAGAAGGGCCTGATTTAGCTGTGTAGGGTAAAGCCAGGACCTAGGCGTGGGATAGAGAACTGGAGGGCTGGGGACCTGAATTTCATTCTCACTCTGCCGCCAACTTGCTAGGCAACCTCAGTTTCTCCAGGTGTGGCAGGACTGGCGGAAGAGCACAATGCCCAGGTCACTTTAGCTCTGAATGCCTATGAGTTCTGCCAAGCCCACTGTCAGTCACCTTGGCTCCCTGGGGTACAGAGCTATGGAGACACGAACCCTGGGGCACCTGTGACAATGCAGCTCTCAAGACCTGAATCAGTGGAGGGAGGGGGCAGAAAGCTACCCCTTACCAGGTGCTTCTTATGCCCATTCATGCTTGAGATCCACCAGCCTAGAGATTTTCTTCGCTTGCTTCCCCTCCTGGCCTTGGACAATCGCAGAAGCAAGGTGCTCACCTGCTCTGGCCCGAGGTCCTGGTTCTAATCACACCTCTGTGCACAGCCTTATACAGTGGCCAAGGCTCTCAAAAGAGCTGTGGGCTAGGGCATGGAAAGACAGGCATGCCCTGATCACAGATGAAAAGACTGAGGTGCAGAGAGACAAAGAGACTTGCCCAAGGTCACATAGCTAGTCAGGAGTAGAGGCCGGGCCTGGTGTGCTCATTCTTTTAACTTGGAGTCAAACATCTGGGGAAAACAAGGGGCCCAAACAGACAGCTGCTACTTCTTGCCTGGGACCTGAGAGAGGTTGGCAGGATTCCCTGCTCTCCAGAGAGCACAATGCGACCTTGGACCTGGCTGGGCCTCAGTTTCCCTCTAATAAATAGGCCCAGGCCAGGTAACATCAGAGTGTACGCATCTGCTTTGGCTTTCTAAGTGCCATCAATTCCATGAAGTAAAGGGGTGGCAGAGTTGTCTAGGACAGGGCCACACCTGCCTGGGGAGGGCTCTGCCTTTACCCACAGGAGACCCTCTAGACCCTTTCTTGGATCCTCACCAAAAAAAAATCTCGTTTTTGGCCTGTTAGTTCCCAAGATTTTGGCACACCAAATTGGAACTGGACTCACACAGGAGGGGAAGGGAGGGTCTAAGAGGGCAGTCAGGGAGCTCCATGGCCTGGCTTCCATCCCTGCTGTGTTCCAGCTGTGTGACCTTGGGCAAGTGTCTTCATTTCTCTGCGCTGCTTCTTCATCTGTGCCACGGGAATAACAGGGCTATCGGAAGCTCTGCTGTAGTGATGCGTGCAGAGCGATCTGCTCAGTGAATGCTTGCTGGTTATTATTTACCCAAATGCCCCAACCCATACTTGTGTGCTGGGTAGGGAGGAAGGGAGAGGGGGCAGTGGGAAAACAGTGGAAGGGGCCCAGCATTTCAGTCTTTCTACAGCAAAAGCCACAGGCAGCTTTTCTGACCTTCTGTCTGGAGAGAACTTTGGAGAATGCTGGAGGCATCCAGGGCCCCATCTCTCCAGAGATCCCACACCAGTGTGCTGGTTTCCTGATGCCAGAGAAGGGGGCCCGTGGGGTCCTGGTGGTCTGGGCCATGGGAAGCAGTTGCGCCCGCCCCCTCCTGTCTCCTTTCCAACACTGGGCAGTCTTCCCTGCAGAACATCAATAACCCAAGATGGCCTTGCTGAACCCAATCACAGCTCCCTGGGAATGTGGGCTGGCCCTCCCCTCAGGCTTATGTGGGGCTCTGGCTGCCATTTGGGGGCCAGTGTCCTTCTGTCCTCACTGGCAGTCCCCTGAGGGGCAAGCCTCTTCCCAGTGCCCAGAGACACCTTCAATTCTACGAAATGCCTGGAGGCCGAGGGGTAAGGGAGTGCATGCAGTATCCAAAGAGGTGCTGCATCTGTGTGCTCAGGGCAGTCTTCTACACATGCAACCTACATTCACCTGTGGGCACATTCCAGCATGCCAATGCACAGCCTCGCATGCAGCTGGCATTCACGACCCCACATGTGTGTGCTTGTCATTTTCACACCAAGGCCAGCCCTCACATGGGCACATGCCACATTTGTGGCTGCTGTTGGGCACTATGTGTAGGCCACTGCATTCCTATGTTAGTGCTACATGCATGTGTAGGCATGCTTTATTCACAGGTGTGTGTGTGTGCACGCTGCATTTTGCAAGTGAGCAGGTGGTATTTAGGAATGTGAGCTGTGTTCCCATGTGGTGGGATGTATCTGTGGACATGGGTACTCCATATGTGTGTCTATGACTGAAACATATAGTGCATTACAATGGGCACGATATTATTATATGTGCATCTATGCAAATCTGTGGGTATGTATAGGCTCTGAGGAGAATGAGACTGGGCATTTGAAGGTGGCTAAATAATATGGGCTATCAGCATCTTTCCTGGACACCCCCCCCCAACTCCCTGCAGGTTTCCTCCAGAGCCACAGCTCCAAACCTGCCACCTCCCCAAACCTGCCACTGCCCCTTCAAGGAAGTTAACAGGCAGGAGCCCTGGCAGTCTGCACTCCAAGCCCCCTCCTACTGCACACGTCAAAGGAGAATTTCTCGGGATGGCGCCCGCCACTCCTGGAAATGCCCCAAACATCAGCTCTGCCTCTTCCCAGCGATTTAGAGAGCAATGCAGGTGAGGAGGGGAGCCCCTTTTGCACTGGGCCAGGGGTGTGTATCATCATACCAAGACCCTCTGCTGGCTGAGTTCGCCTGCTCACTTACCCTTCTGAAGGTCGAGCCAGGCTGGGCCTCTGCGTGGGGACCCTGAGACTCCTGGGGCCCTTGCCTGACTGGGCAGGCCAGTGCAGAGACCATTCCCCACACAACCTGGGTGAGCAGAGGACAGAGGTGGTGTGGAATGGCCACTTGGCTAGCAAGGAGTCACTGCCCACAGCAGCCCACCCTTGGGGAGTCCAGAGGCCCCCTGCTGGCTTTCCCAATTCTGACCTGGCAGGGGGCACAGAGGAGCCCAGGTGCCCAAGGGCTCAGCCAGAGGCCACTCAGGCTGGGCTTCCAGGCGGAAAGTGCCAACTCTACCACCCAGCATGACTGTTGCAAAATGGCCTGGGCATCCTACTCCTGCCCCCATCCTGGCCATCTCAGGGACCTGGTTCCTGCCACCACGCGCTCAGGCTGGCTGGCCTGACCTGGTGGGTCCCAGCACACAGCAGCCTACCCCACCGAGGGGACCCTCTGTGGGGGGCCTCCTGCTGCCTCTTTCCTGGGACCCTGACTGGGGCAGGCAGGGCACCCTTTGGTCCTCTGCGTTTCCCCAGGTCCAGCAGCTAGGAGGGAAGAGAACCTTGCCCCCCAACCCCTCGCGGCCACCAAGGGCTTGCGGGCCCTTGCATAACATCCACTGGGGGCATTTGCTGTCTAGAGGTTGCCGGAATCTACCTGAGACCCCAGGCATCCGCCTGTCCAAGGCCCCCCTGCCCGTGTCCCCAGCACTCCAGTCCTCCCCTCCCAACACACAGACCCTCACACTAGTGTCTCCCTCGGCAGCAACTCCCAACGCAGCCTCAGCGGCCGCCAGATAAACAAGCCCAGCTCGCACCCCCCCTCCACGCTGCCACCACCATCACCATCAGCACTGAGAAAAAGCAAATGAAATGAAACAAAATAATATGGGTGAGGGAGGAAGGGGAGAGCGGAGTAGGGAGCTTTTTATTTTTTATTTTCTCATGCTGGGGGATGCCGGTACTTACTTGGCTACGAAAATCAGCACAAATCCGGCACGGTTTACCGGCGGGCAGCCCCAGAATCGCGGTGCGGCAGCTGGTGCCGCCGCTGAGCCCAGCCAGCGTGCCCGGTCCCTCTGCAGACTGTACCATCCTGCCCGAGCAGGTGGGGGGGCGGGGGGCGGAGGCGCGGCGCTGGCTTCTAGGAGAGCATCGCACCGGCGAAGCGCGATCTCGGGGGAGGCGCAGGCCGCCCCTGCCGCTGCGCGAGGCTGGGGGCGGGGGCGGCGGCTGGGGGCGGGCCTCGGCGGGGGCTCCTTCTGCGGGGCGGACGAGGGAGGAGAGTAGGGGGCGGGGGGGGGGATGTTGCGTGGACCGAACCACCACGGTGTTGTTTGCGGTTTTAATTCCTCCCTTGGGATCAAGAGGAACTAAGGCTGGCAGAGTCCCAGGAATCTGCCGGCTCCCTCGAAGTAGGAGGGAATGTCAAGGGCACGGTGACGGTAGGGTTGGGGCTGAGCAGGAGGGGAGGGGTCCCTCCTGTGGTGGACGGGGTGGGAGAGCGACAGCAGAGAGGGAAGGGTTTTGCTCAGATGGGCCTAAGGCCTCCCCTTCTTTCTGGGGGCCTCCTGTGGCTGGAAGGGGATCTGCCCCTCCCTCTTTTTAGTCAGGACAGCCCCATACCTGGGGTGCAAAGATCACAGGAGGGTTGGAATGGGCTTAACACAGACGGAACGCATTTGTGGCTGCAGGGCCTGCAGAGTAGAGGCTGCAGTGAGTTCCCTGCTGCCACCTAAACGCCACCCCGGCAACTCAGCCGCTGGCGGGTATTGACTCCCACCTGTGGGGGCTGCAGGCCTCGCAGAAGACCCCTTCAAGGGATAATTTCTCTCCTGACAGATGCCCACTGGCAGGGATGTCTGCGTATGTCTTGTGCATCTGCATAATCTGTGGGATATCTACGATGAATTGGGGGCCTAACCATATTGGGGGACAGATGATGTCCAGAGCACCCCAGGGACCCCCAAAGAGGAGCCTGTAGGAATGGAATCCCCCAGTCAGCTGCCCACATCTTCCTGCCTCATCTCTGCTGCTCCTTTAAATCCAGAATGGTGGGAGGACAGCCCTAGGAGCAAGGTTAGGAGGTCACAGTGGGTGAAGGGGCTTCTCTTAGATTCAGACCTTCCCATTCCAATGCCCTGCCCCCTTCAGGAGGGGGTACTCTGCTTGGGAAGAGGGAACTGAAGGTGAAAGGACCTTCAAGACCAGTGTCTCAGGGCACCTGTCAGCGTGGAGGGGGTGCATGGGGGGGGCAGCGTTGGGAGTTGCCCCAGGAGGCAACTCCAGATGGAAGCTGCCTCCTTCTTCTGCCCCCATCCTCTGCCCACTTCTGAGCTGCCTGCCAGAGTGTCCCGAGCTGCCGCTCTATCCCTGTGCTGGCACAGAATATCAATTTGTCTCGTTAAGCTGAAAGTCTGCACTGCACCAAAATCAGAACCGGCCGGGCAGAGGGGCCGTGGGAAGCAGAGAGCTGAGAGCACCAGCAGCAGGGCCCCCGCCAGCAGGACCACACTGATAACCCCTTACTCTTCACTGCCCCCCAAGCCCCACTAAAGGTCCCATTCTACCCCTGGGCCAGGCCTCAATGCAGGGAGGATGCTGAGAAACTAAGGATGCTGAGTACTGGGTGGCCCTGGGTTTCACTGGAGCAGGCAAAGCAGTTACCTGGCTAGGGTACCAGAGCAGCCCAGGACACCTCTCAGAAAGGACCTTGCCCCTCACCAATAGCTTGGGACAGGGAGCCCCCACATTGGCCCCATTCTTGGGGGTACAGATGGGGGACTCCACTGGCCCCCCTCTAGGCAGACTTCTAAGTCAGCCCCCATTCCAGGGCTGGGCCAGGCCAGGAGTCCCCTTTTCTCTAAGACCTAGAGGCAGCCTGTGCCCCCCAACCAAGTAAAAGTGTTCTGAGATGGCTGGGGCAAGGGTGGGCAAAGGAAGGCAGAGGGTAAAAGGCCTATTGCAGCTCACATGCTATCTGAGCAAATGAGTCTGTGCCCTGAATCCCACCATTATTACTGTAACATCATTGGGGGCAACACCTCCCCAGATTATAAAACAAACAGCCCCTCAAGGGTCTGGTTATGAGCCACCATTTCAACAATAATCATCCCTCCCATGTCCAACACAGTTTATAGTTTGCAAAGGCCACCTGCAAAACAGTAAATCGCTTGATCCTCATAACAACCGCTGGAGGGGCTGCTGAGCACCCAAATGACAGATGAGGAAGCTGTGTGTGGCTGAGGCTTGTGGCAGCCAGGACAAGGTCCCTCAGGTAGGAAGGGGTAAGCCAAACCTGTGACCCAAGACAGACTCCAAGCCCCGTGCTCTTTACCTGTGAAGGTCAGCATGGTGTGGGCTGGCTGGGAGCCCTCACACTCATCCACTTGGAAGTCCTAAGTCCTGCCTGCTCACTGGCCCGTTTGCAGTGGGCTGGGCCTTCACCAACAGACACTATATTGTCAGGAGCTCATGAATTTTAGCTCCCAGAATCTAAGACTAGAACTGGCACCTGGCTAAGCTTCCATCTCCTTGGCATTCCAAGCCTTGTGTACCTCTGCATCCACACCCTAATTATGGGATACCCCACTAACATCTGAGGCAGCCCAAATGTTGAATGGCACAGTTTGAAAGTTTTTCCTTATGCTAGGCCCATGAACTTCTATTCAA
The DNA here is from genome assembly GCF_054644295.1 of Miniopterus natalensis. NCBI lineage: Eukaryota > Metazoa > Chordata > Mammalia > Chiroptera > Miniopteridae > Miniopterus > Miniopterus natalensis. The sequence goes on along the minus strand of NC_142095.1, from coordinate 32,396,498 downwards.
TCTCCAGAGTCCAACTCAAGTGTCCCCTTTCTCAGACAGTCCTTCTTGATTCCACCAAGAAAATTAGTTCATGCTTCTGTCTTACCTCTGACCACACCATATCGTGATGGTCTACACATCTGCCTCTCTCACTGGGCTATGACCACATTAGCACTGTCTCCAGAGTCCTAACTCCCAGCATGTGGTAGATGCCATAGTAAAACCTTGAAAGAATCTACTGTTGTGTGATTTTGATTCATCAAATGACAGAACTAGAAGATTCTTCAAGGACTCCTATGCAATTTTCCTATTTTACAGTTGAGTAAACTGAGGCCGCAAGAAATGGATGGCTTGCCCAAGGTTATCCTTGAGGGTAGAATTTGGTCACAGACATTGGTCCCCTGCCCTGCCCCCTGTGCCTCCCCTTCCTGCAGCAGACATACTTGGGGCATCTGGCCTTGCCCTTACAGGACATGTTGGGAGGCAGGGGGGACTGGACAGGCAGAGGTGTTGTGAAATCAGACAAACAATGGCGCTAGTGTTGCAACTCTGGGAAGATTGGAAATGACAGGTCAGGGTTACCCACAGGGAAGAGGGGGAGAGAGGCAGGAGGTTGGCCAGGAGGATTACTGATAGCTTCTGCCTCCAGCATTTGGCTTATGGTGGACACAGAGCGAGGGTCAGGGTTGGGGGAAGGCATGAGAAATAGGGCAGGGGTGAGGGGAGAGCGAGCCTAGCTTGATTTTCAAATAACCTTTAGTTGGCCAGACCAGTTTTTCTCCCTTGGAACACTTCCTAGAGCCGGGGAGTGTGGGGAGAGGAGAGGGTCAGTCTGCCTAAGGATAAGGGTGAGCAGCTTCGCCCAGTCTGATAGAGGCAATCTGCACAAGGGAGACAAATGGGATAGGTCGGCACAAGTCTGACAGAGGCAGAATCAGATAAACTCAGAGGCCAGCTGTGCCTTCTCTGTAAGCTACGGGCTCTCCATTGCTTCCTCTATGGAGGGTAAGCAGGATTGAGGGTACACCTCCCCTCCCCTTGCCCAGCTCAGGCTCTTCTGACACCTGGGCAGGGGTCTTGGGGCAGCTCTTGGGTTAGCTGCTATTATAAAGAGATGCTAGCAGGGCGCCTCAGGGGACAAGAATCTTTTTCCAAAGGCTGCTTACATTCCTGCTCTCCACAAGTCACCCTTGGAGAAACTGGGCTTCTCCCCATTTTACAGAAGAGAATATTGAGGCCTAGAGACGTCAAGTGACTTGCTTAAGAGTTATAGAGCCAGTGAGGATATGCAGCAAGATTAGAACCCAGATCTGTCCTCTAGACCCTTCCCTCTGTCTCTGCCTAGAGTTGCCCAAATGTGAGGCACATGGCTCAGGCTTTCCTAGGCCCATGACCTTGAGAGGCCATGGAATGTGTGTCTGGGGGAACCTCATGGCCTGGCTGGTCCTAAGTCTCCCCTCCACCACCTGGGAGTCCATCCCCACTCCCAACAAGGTCCAAAACTCCCTCAGCCAACCCAATCTTGGGCTGGGACTTTGTGGCCAGACAAACCTGGATTCAAATCCCAGCTCCTTCATTTACCGGCTGTGTGGACTTGGGCAAATGACTCAACCTCCCTGAGTCCCAGTTTTCTCATCTGCAAAATGGGGACAATAATACCTACTTGGCAGAGTTGCAAGCTAAAGGAAAGGGCAGCTGTTATTAATAGAAGAAACATGGTGGGGGTAGGGGTCAGGTAAGATTCTCCAGATGGCTCCTTGGGAATGTTGGGGGTTGGGTCTACTCCAGTCCCTCATCCCACTGGGGTATGATAGTTCTCATATACCACCTATTGTGGCTGGTCAGGGTGGTCTCTAGGGCCCAGGCAGCTCTGCTGAGACTTTAATCCAGGCCCCAATTTCTGGCGCCTCCCCGTGGTTCTTGCTCCTTCAATAAGGAGGGTGCAGGCCTGACTACTGGCTAACTCCAGCCACCGTTCACAACGATATCCTACTGTGTGTCTCATATGGTGTGATCTTCACAACATTCTGGAAGGTAGGTCCTATTTTTATCCCCATTTTACAGATGAGGAAACTGAGGCATAGAGAGTTGAAACAATGTCGCCCAAGGTCACAGAGTGAGCAGGGGAGCTGGGGCTCAAAACCAGTGCTGCATGAGGCCCCATCCCTAGCCCATAGACTATGTTGTCCAGGGAGCCACATGGAACCTGAATCTCCCACAGCTGTGGGTGTGTCTTCTCATGAGCACAGGTCATAAATCCTCAGCCTGTAAGGCCTACCCTAGCTTTCTAGCAGGGTGGGACAGGTATGTCATGATGGTTGAGATGGCCTCTGAGAGGCCAGAGGCCAGGAACAGGGGCCAATTAGGGAGCTGGCACTTTCTTTGTTGGGAGAATACAGAGCCTGGGGAGTGAAGAGCTACTTTGGGAGAACTTCCTGGGGGAGGCTGCCTTTTCCAGGCCTGGGAAACACGGTCTCATCTATGTTACCCCTTTGGGTTAATGCCACCTTGTTAACAGGAACATAAACGCTTCTCTCTCCATCCATCAATCCTGACTCCTCACCTCAGTCTCCTTGCCTCTTCTCCTGCACCCTCTTCCTATTTACCCACTCCCTGCACCTTAAAGAGCTTTCTCAATTCCTCTAAACCCTTCTTTGGCTCCCCTGTGTCCTCAGCATAAAACCCAAATTCCTTACCATGGCTCATGAGGCCTGAAGACTATTCTAGACCCCTCCTATTGTCCTCTGTCTGCTTTCCTACCAAGTCTCCCTTGCTCCTCAAACACACCCCTGCATTTCCATGCCTCTGTTTCTCTGAATGCACTATCCACTCTGCTAGGGATGCCTCTCCCTCCCCCCACCCCCACACTTCTCTGTCTGGAGCACACCTACTCATCATTCAAGACTCAGATCCAACAACTCCTCCTCCATGAAGCCTTTACTGATTTCCCCTCCAACACCCTTCCCCTCTAGGAAGATTCTTGCAAGTAAGCTTTTTGTGTGCATCTGTCTTATACACCGGGCTGGGGGATTCTCTGGGGATAGGGAATAGTCTCATATGCCTGTTGTGCCACCAGTGCTGGGCACAGAGCCTCAATAAATATTGATTGAACTGTTAAGGCAGGTTTGTTGAATGAAAAAGCAATTCCCTTGGTGGTTTTAAACTAGTACTTGTATCTCTCTGTGGCTCTGGAAATTTTCTTTGCACTTGCTTGGAGGTCCTGGCTTAAGAGCTGCTATTCCCTGGGCCTATGAACAGGTCTCCCTCTACATGCCCAGCTTGGGCAGGGGAAAGACCCTAACTTCACTCAGATATCCAAGTCCAGAGATGTCTCAACTGGAATGAGAAGGCTTGAGTCCAAAGTTGGACTTGAGGTGAGTTGAGCACCCAGGGAGGAGCCCCTGTCCCTAAATGCTCCCTCTACAGCCTGACATTTCACCATTACTAATGCATTCCTTTGGATTATTCAGTCAGCAAACATACAGTCAGCTCTCACTGAATGTGAGGTACTGTGCTGGGGTCCCTAGTTAACATTCGTGTGTGTGTGTGTGTGTGTGTGTTCACTCCTGCTATAAGGCTGGCTCCCTGGAGGAAACAGAGGGAGAGGAAAAGGAAACGGGGAATGGGGATGATGAATCCAGGAGTGTCGGGAGATGAGGGAAAGGACCTGACATTTGCTGAGCACCTACTATGTGTCGCACTTAGCACATGAGCTGTCATTTACGCCTCACCACCACCCCAAGAGAATTTGATGTTCCTAGTCCTCAACTTAGAGGGCAAGTGTCTTGGTCAGTGGTGCACAGCTGTGTGGCACAGGACCGGGCATTCAAACCGCTGTCTGCCATGCAGGCTGTGCTCTCTCTGGATGTGCTCCCATTGAGGAGGCTGTAAGGACCCAGCAGAGAAAGACCATTCCCAAAGAGGACAGGAGAAGAAGAGGTGACAATGGAGAATACTGCAAGCTGACTAACTGAATGGCTGGACACTGCTGGGACTGTAACCAATAAAAAGTTAGGGAATAAAATGTGTCCATCCCAGCTTCCCACACATGTGTCATTAGGGTGGGATGGAGTCCACAAGGGCAACATCAGCTGTCTCTGCTGAGTGCCTTCCTGTGTGCAAATGCACATTCTATGGACATGCACTTAACCTGCTATGTGAAGAGTACCACTCCCATTTTACTGATGAGAAAACTGAGGTCTGGAGAGTAGAGGTGACAAGTACATAGCTAGAGCTAGAATTAGAGCTCAGATCTTTCCTGGAAGACTCACAGAGGTGCAATGGGTATGGGCTCGCCCCTTATAAGGTTTCTAAGCTGCCAGGGCTCTCAGAGAAATAGAAGCCCTTGCCCTGTCACACCAGCCCCCTCCCTCTAGGATGCAAAAGGGCTCACTTGCTTCAGTCCTTCATTGCACCCAAAGGTGGCAAGGGAATAAGGGTGGATGCCAAGACTTGGGAGCTGGAACCCGATGGACTAGTTCCAATCCTGTTACCCCATGATGGGCCGTGCGACTCTGGGCAAGTCCTTTGATCTCTCTGGCCTCAATGTAAAGAGCCCCTCACCATCAAGGTAAATTTACAGAGAGGCATGAGACAAAGAGGCAGAGGCTATGAAGAGGCACAGTCTATAGGAGGATATGGCTGTCTCTGGTGGGAGCAGAAAAGGGAATCACAGAAGGTTTCCCTAAGGGGGTGATGAAGGGGCTGGGGTCTGCAGGCTGAGCCAGAGCTCACTAGGTAAAAGTGGTGTTCCTGGCAAAGGGAATGGCATGTGCAAATGCCCTGAGGCTGGAAAGAGCTTAATAATTCTCAGGGGATTGAAAGGAGGCCCAAACGACTAGAGGGGAAGAGTGTGGGGAATGGGCAGGAGAGGAGGTGGGAGCATTTTGGATCATGTTACAGATTTCTGTCCTTATAGCAGAAATAGGAGGAACCTTAGAAGGGTCTTAAGGATTAAACAGGATGAGGAATGTAAAGCCCTGGTGAGGGGCCTGCCACATGACAAAATTCCGCACTGTTGTCGGACAGCTGCACCTCAGTAATATCACACCTTCCAAAGGCAACACATTCATTCCTCCAACCATGACTGGAGCCAACTCTGTCCTGGGGACATTAGCAAGCAGGAAAGGGGTCCTGCTTGCACAGAGCCACAGCCAGGAGGACAAGAACATCCAGTAGATATTTATGGAGTCCCAGGTGTGTTGGGAGCTGAGGAGAGCTACCTGACAGAAGGGGAAACTGAGGCCAGGAGAAGTGAAGAAGCCCACCCCCCCGGGGTCATGGGTAATTGAGATGAGAATTGTGGGTCAGGACTTTTGATCCAGTGCTCCCTCTAGGCCCCCAGACTGCCCCTAATGGCAGTCCTGCTTGAGAGCTGTTGGGCAGAAGAGATGATATTACTATGAATTATTACAAATAATAGTACTGAGAGGCGGCATTGAGTGAACAATTACTACATGCCAGGGAGTGTTTGCTCTACCAACTTTTCATGTCTTGGCTCCTTTAATTCCTCCCTTTAAGGTAGTCTGATTATCATTCCCATTTTACAGATGATGAAACCGAGGCACAGAGAGGTCATATAATGTGGCCAAGGTTGTCCTGCTGGTAAGTAGAGTTGGGATTAAGTTCAGACATCTTCTTCTCTACCCTGTTACAGGTCTGGGGAACGCTTGGGCCCTACCAGGGTGTCCAGCTGGTGGCCGAAGGGAGCAGGGTGGAGGCGGGGTGCGGAGCCAGAGCTGGGCCTGAGGGAGGTTGGGCAATGCTGAGAGAATCTCGATGGCCTCCTGAGTCATCCCCATGGGGGCGTCCCACATTCTCCCAAGAGGGAATTCCTTTTGGGATCTGCCTGTGGAGCTGGTTTATATGGAATTGTGGCTCACCAGGGCCGGGAAGTGCTGCCGGCCCCCTGTCAGCCTTACTCTCTGTTTTACAAATGGGAAACCTGAGGGCCAGAGAGGGGCAGCCACCTGCCTTGAACACACCACAGCAAGGCCAGGGCTGGGAGGCAAGGGTTGGCTCCAGGACAGCCCTTTAACCCTACAAGAAAAGCCCCACTGTCACCTAGTGGGCCCACCTTGCTTAGAACCCATTTCCATCAGATATGGCTCCAAAGAGCATCTGCACAGGGGCCAGGGCCGATCTCCAAGGAAACCCTGCATCAGTGGGGGACATTACAAGCCTGCCTGTCCCACTCTGCAGGCCCTCTGTGGATGGGACTGCCCTCAAGGCTGGACCAACTCTCTCATTACAAGGCCACTGACAGGCTGCCCCAGGAGGTGGAGTGAGCACTGGATCAGGAGCCAGCTGAGGTAGGACTAACTACTGTGGGCCAGGGGATGTCCTGCTTTCCTGAGTCCACCTTCCTTTCCCCCCAGCCTTCCTGACCTGCCAACCCCACAGGCTGATTTGCAACAATGACATAAGGACATACAAGAAGGACATGGATGGGTCTTGGCAAACTCTAAACAGCTTCTCAGATATAAGATGCTCTTTTCTTTCTGGGGGATACAGCAAGTAGAGCAGGGGCTTAGAGATCAAAGAGATAAAGGATTGAACCCTGTTCTGCCACTTAATATTGGATGGCCTTGGGCTAATCACTTGGCCAATTTGAACCTCAGTTTCTAGATCTGTGAAGTGGGAATAATTCCTGCAATTATGAGAGTGTTAGGAGGCCTAAATGGGTAACATGTATGTGTGGGGCACATAGTACAGTGCCCAGCAGTCTGCCTTGCTTCTCCATCTCTGTTCTGCAAAGGTGACATAGAAAATCTGGTCTTTGATTTCAAACAAAATGACAGAGAATATGAAGATATCATTGGTTCCTTTCATCATTTCTTTAGCATTAACTGAGCACCTACTACATACCCAGCAATATGGGGACTGCCTCCTAGAGAGGCTCCATAGGATACTCTGTTACGAAGAAGGGAAGGAGGGAGGGAGGGTTTAGGGAGCCCTGTAAGGTGCCAAGTGGTGGTTCTGCCCTGAGATGAGGAAAAGACAGTGCTCCTGCTCTGCACCTTCCCCATGTGGGGGTGTCTCAAACCTCTCAGGACCTCCCCCAAGGGTGGTAACCAACTCCTCTGAGACTTGGTCAGGGCTCTCAGCTGCCAGTCCCACAGAGGAGCCCACCTATGAACCCCTGCCTGAAAACGCAGCCCCAACTCAGTTTCCAGAACGATCCTGGCTTGAGGCCAGCTGGTGCATGACTGGGATATGGGCTCTGAACTTACACACACCTGAGTTCAAATCCAGGCTCCAACACTCACTGGCTGTGTGACCTTGGGCAAGTCACTTCACCTCTCTGAATCTCAGTTTCTCAGTAAGATAGAGATAATGTCTACCTTGGACGATTGTGCTGAGAATTAACTGAGATACTACATGTATACTTTGTAGGTCATGTGTTACAGGCACCATTAATGGTAGCTTAAAATGGCCCCAGAGCCCCTCTTTTCTTCCCTTGAAGCAAGCAGGACCTAAGTGTCCTATCCTGGAGGCTTGGTGTGACAGCAGGCTTGCCCAGTGGTGTTCCAGAGTTGCTTGTATTGGCTCAGGAGAGCTGACTGTAAATATTGACAATCTTGTGTTGGTAGCTTGCAATTCACCAGGATGGGAGCATTTGTCCCCCTACTCTACCCTCTACCCCCCCAAAACTGGCAAACACTACAAAGTGGACCCTCATCTCCTGAGAGCCGGTCACTCCACGTTCACTACACCACTGAACCCTGGGCAGGAGTTCAATGCTGCTGTCTAGAGTCCATTGCCTTTTGTATCCCTGGATCCCCTTTCTGCTCTGGTTTCCTTTGACCTTTCCCTCCCTGTCCACTGCCCTTGTCCACCCAGCACTGGGAACCTGCTCTTGGGTCGTCTCTTATTTTCCTGCCATGGGGCTTGCCTTGGATCACCGGATCACTGCTCTGCCCAAAGGGATTTCAGTGTCAGATAAGGTGACTCTGGTGGGGCACTGCCCTAGAAAACTGCTGGCCAATTACCTTATCTTTCCCCCTCCCCCTCTGCCTCTCTCTTTGATGAACTCTTTTCAGCTCAGCCTCCAGCACTTCAGCCACCCACCTTTTCACTCAAACTCTCATCCTGAAGGTTCCACAATACCCAGCACCCAATTCTCTGATCTTCCACATCTACCTCTTCACCCTCTGGCCCCATGAAGCCCACGAGCAGCCAGTGGCCCATGGCTTTTGGAGACAGGTGGCCCCGAGGCGGTCCTGGTCCTGCTCCCTTCCTTCTCCCCACATCCCTGGACAAGCTACTCGATCTCTCTCTCGAAGAGGCCACAATAAGGACAGTGATGTATATGGGGGCGCTCGTCCTGGGTCAGGTACTGTGCCAACAGCTGTACTGGCTGATCTCATTCTTATTTTCCCATCTGCAGAATGGGGGAGATGAAAGTGTCTCCCCCAGGGACCTGTGTGGTGATCCCCAGCGATGGCTTTTGTGAAATTGGCTCGCCGATGATAAAGTGCCATGCTAATGCTGTTATTCTGCTTCGAAGGGCAAGGCTTGTTTAGATCTACATTTTTCAGATGTGTTTTAAAAAAAAAACACGCCACAGGCATGTTATTTATAGTCAGCTCCCATACGGGTTTTTATTATTCCTCACCTGCTCAGCTAAAAATAACAAATGACAAAGGTCATGTCTGCTCCCACCTATCAGAGAAATCTGCAAAAAATAAGGCTTTTGATTCACTGCCTCCGTGAAGTGAGAACTCCCCTGCCAGCCATAGCCCCTGGAATTCCTAACGGGGTCTCTCTGGCCCATGCTGAAAAGGTGGGGGAAACTGGGGGCGAGAGGCTGCAGTATCCCTCTGGGCAGGTGAGGCCTGGCCTCAGTCACCTCTTCCCCCAGTCTGGGGATACAGGTGCTGGTGAACAACCATAGATGGAAGTCCTGGGCCTTGGTTCCAGGGTGGGGTGCGGGCCTCAGTTTCCCCATATTCGGAATGAGAGAGGTGGAGTAAACAGGTGCTGAGATCTTTCTCTGGATCCCAAATGCAAAGATGCTCTAGTCTTAGCTCCCTCCTCTCAGCCCTGCATCACTGTGGACTCAGTGGATATCCACTGGCCACTGATAATGACCATAGACTCGAAGATGTGAACGATCAGAGCCAATGTTTGTGGAATGCTGACAGCCTGCCAGGCACATGCCTCTAGGTACTTTTAGGTGGAGTAAACTCACTGACTCCACACACCACTCCCTCTCCCGGGAAGGAAACTTGTTGTCCCCCATGTGACAGATGAGGGAGGGGATTGAGCCCCAAAGGCGAGGTTGCATGTGCTTGGTCTAGCACCAGGCAGTGACAGCTCCAGAATATGACCAGGTGTCTGCTTCCTGGGCCTGAGCTCAGTGCCAGGCATTGTGCTGGGCACAGCAGGTAGGAAAACAGACACACCCAGATCTTGCTTTCCTCATTGCCACCGAGGGAGTGATAGTCCCAGCTCTGGTGGCCCTCACGCAGTGCAGGGAGTGGCAGCGGAGGGACAAGTGGAGCAGCCTCGACAAGGATGCCTCCCTTTGGCCTCTTGGAGGTTCCAGCTAGGATCTCATTTCTCCTGGTCCTTGCCAGTTGAAAGATGGATGGAAAAGGCATTCCAGATGGTGGGCACAGTGAGAGGGGAGGTGGGGTAGAGTGCAAATGCCTGGGATGTTTGGGGCAAGGCAGGGCTGGGTGTGGGTGGGAGTCATAGAAAGCAATTGGAACCCCACAGCAAGGCAGTTAGCATTTCACCTGTGACCCAGAGCCCCCCAAACCTCAGTAATAATGTTTGCTGGTTTCACAGTACTAGCATATACTTCATATTTAAAAAAAATCAACTACCTTTTCTGAGAACATATACACCTACTTAGTATCACCTTAAGCATTCATAGCCCCGAGATCATAGATTTGACCATAGTTGTATTTCTCTCCTGACACATTAACACAAGTACACAGCTATTAAAATAGAAAGGGTGTGCTTGCTTGCTCCCCAGTGGTGGCTGGCTCTGCTTTTCGGGAACCAAACCTGTGGCCTGGGCCCACCGGTGGGTTAGGTGGCTGATGTGATCTGGATTGCAGAAGGATTTTTTGGCAATTAGAAGAAGAGGCAGGAGAGGCATTCTTGGGGGTCACCTTTGCCTCATGACAAAGTTCGGGGGTGCTAGCATGTCCCCTAGATGCGCACTGCTTGTCATCTTCCTCCTCAGCTCATCAGGTTTTACCTGAGCCCGGGAGAGCTCACTCCTAGATACACTCTTTTCCCAGCCAAGAGCCGCTGAGGCCCGTTCTGACCTCAATGACTAACACACATTCCTGGCCTAGTTAGAAAGCCCCTCGCCTCTCATATTTATAGCCACCTCCCTACTCTGCTTGCGCCTCTGAGGGAGGCCTGACTCTTCTTAGCCACCCCTTAGCTGCCCCAGCCCTGCTTGTCCTCGCTGAGACAGAGGACTGCAACAGGGGTTTCATTCTGGGTGACCAGGGCATGTGGCTTCCCCTCTCTGACCCTCATCTGTAAGATGGGAGGCATCGGACCCCCAGGCTGGGCTGGCTGTGGTGAGTTTCAATGAGATCCTGCTTCTGAAATATGAGAAATGACAAATGCTAGGGGAGCACCAACTAAGTTGTAGGCCCTGTTCTAAGTACCTGGCACATCTAAACTCACTTAAGTCTTATGGCAACCCTATGAGGGATATAATATTATTTTCATGCCCATTTTCCAGAGAAAGAAATGGAAGCACAGAAAGGTTAGGTAACTTGCCTAAGGCCACACAGCTACCTGGAATTCAAACTAGACTCCAGGGTCTGTATCCTCAGCACTGTGCTAGCCTTGGCACAGAGTGGGTCCTCAGCCATACAGTGGACCTGCCCCCATGTGTTCCCTGACTTAATTAGTTAAGCATGTCACTCACTATCTGCAATCAAGTGGATGGGGGTGTGGTGGTGACAAATAATGAAGGCTAGTCTTGGACATTGGCTCCTTCTAGGAAGCTAGCGAGGACACAGCTAATGAGGGAACAGAGCAGGAAGGGGCTGAGAATCACAGGTGAACATACACCTGGTGCAAGTCACCCATTCTGAGTGACAGTGAGCAAGTGGCTTCTCTTGATTGAGGGGAATGCTGAGGCCCAGAGAAAGGAAGAGCAGGTGGTGGGAGTGGAGCCCTCAGTTCCACCCCTGCTGCTTCCACCCACCTCCGACTTCTCTCAACCCTGCATCTCGAAGGGGGAAAACATGCAATGAATTTATTCACATAGAGGTTTTTGGAACTTAGCCACAGTGTCCCATGAATATTCATAGTTACAAATCCAAGGACAAGAGAACTAATATTGTTTGGTGTTTACTTTGTATATGGCTCTGTGCCAGGTACTTTGTAGTCACTTGTTCATTCAACAAACATTGGCTCAGCACTTGTTCCACACTGGCTGCCTTGGATGTTATCTCATTTAATTCTCAGCAACTCTCTGAGGTAGGCACTATCATTACCAGATGAGGAAACCGAGGCACAGAGAGGCAAAGTCTCCTGCCCAAGGGTATTCACCTAGCAGGTGCAGCGAGCGGCAGGACTGGGATTGAAGGCAGGGCTTTTTGCTCATACCACACAGCTGCCGATGTGGATGGGGGGGGGGGGGGCACCTGCATGGTGGAGAATTGCCAGGGAGAAGGAGTCACCCACTTTGTCTTCACACACACCTTCCCCTAGCAGCAGAGATCTGGCTGCACCCCGCTCTTTCAGACCCCCAACTTGATCCCACATGGTCACCCTGACACGGTGCAAAGGAGCAGCTGGGAAATGTCTAGTTTTGCTGCTCTTCCTAAAATCAGCCCTAAGTGATAAAACCCTGTTCTCATACTCAAATGAAGCTGCAAGCCGTGGTTTCAGGATCCTGGAGTGGAAGAGAAGCGTCGGACTGCCTGTCCTAAGCCAGAAAATTGATGGCCGACCCTGATTTAATTAGCTTTACCTTAGAATGATTTAGGGAAGCCTGTAATTAGCTTGGGGCCCAGAGGGAGAAGCTGGGGTGGGAGTCAGCACTGGAGTAGGTGATAAGGGGTGGGGGCTGGTTTTAAGCTCAGACTCCAGGTCTTGCCAGGTAATGGAGGTTGGGCAAACCCCTTGCTGCCTGTGGAGGTGGATGGAGAAAAATCCTAAATAAATGCAGAGAAAGAGATGGGGGCTGGAGGAGCTAAGAATGGGCTGAGATTGTGCCTTTGCATTTTGACTGGTATTGGATCAAACTATGTGACTTCTGCAGGCAACAGATCACCACGGGTTCAGAGGGTGGTGATGAGGCTGAATTGCTAGAGATAAACTCTCTAAGGCCTGTGCAGATGGCTATGGCGATCCTCCAATGGTGCCAGACGTTAAAGCAGGATTTCCCCAGCTAATCACAGGGCAAACCGTGTTCCCAGTTCTGAGGAGGAGGCTCCCAGAACAGGGTCTGCACTGAATGTACAGGGAGAGAATGTTAGGTAGACACAGACAAGCTCTGGCCTGAGACCTTTGCCAGCTTCAGACTTCAAGGGTGCACACATCCCAAACTTGCCCCTCGATGGGCCCCAGCCTCCCTGGCCCCACCTTAGTGAATTTCTTGCCACAGGGAGAGAGAGCCAGTCCCACCATTCAGGAATTTACCAGAGAAGCACCCATAAGTAGTCAAGCGACAGTGCGGAGCTGACGGCCATCCTGGAGAATGAGACACAGAATTTGGCACCAGAAAGCCTTCCATTGGTGAACTAGCAACTGGAAAACGTCCATAGACACTAACAAACCTGCAGCAGTGGGTGGTGGTAGTGACGAAGGACCGGTGTTTTAGTCCCTGAGGGCAGTTTGTTCCTTGGTTCTGAGTGGTTTGCCCATAGAAGCTAATTTCTGAGATGTGTTATGGTTGTTAACCCCACCATGTCCCACCAACAGGGGAGCAGTGTGGAAATTGTGTAAAGACACTGTGGGAGCAGAGGGGACACTTCACTCTTCCTAGATGTACACAGCCCAGATGCCTATGTTGTGTCACCTGAGATAGAAAGACAAATTGTGAACGCCTTAGGGATTCAGTCTGTGTGTGAGTAAAGGAAGTGGCCATGGGCTACCCTTGTAAGGAGCGACTGCATTTACTGCTGCCTTTCAGAATGCCCACTACCTGGCAGGGACCATACATCATCTCTAACTTCTACAATAACTGCTGGGGAGTCAGTGTCAGCCCATTTACAGCAGAGGAAACCAAGTCAGAGAGGGGAGGTAACTTGCCCCAGGCTACCCAGCCAGAAAGGGAAGAGTTTGGATTTGAACCCAAATCTGTCAATTACTAGAGCTGGCTAGTGTCCTTCCACACGTCACAGAGGGTTAAATGGGTGAGGATGAGGCAGAAAGGAAAGTGAATATTAAATTCAGTTTTTAAAATGTATGCTGTGCACCTGTTGTGAGCCAGGCCACGGAGATGAAAAGTACCCAGCGCCTGCTCTGCAGCTGCTCGTGGTCCAGGCTGTGTGCACTGCTAAGCCCACAGACCAGTCTTCCCTTCCTGGTTCAGCAGCTGACCTTTCTCTGGGCCCCTTGACTGGTTTCTGTCCTGCTCCCCACGCCATGCAAGGTCTGCAGTCCCAGTCTGGGACTTGGTACTGGTCTCCCTGGATGTCTGTGGACCCTCACGCTTTGCCTCTCAGCTGCTTTCCTCATTTCCTTCATCATAACAGTCCTCTGGGTGAAGGTCAGGGAGGTTAACTAGCTGGTTCAAGGTCACACAGCTAACAAGTGGAAGAGCCAGGATTTGATCCCACATCTATCTGACTCCAACGCCCAAGGCCTCTGTGATCCTGTCTTCCCCAGGACCATCACGCCCTTCTCTTTTTCACCTCCCCGGTTATCCCCCGGGAAGTTACTTGCTTTGAGCAAAGCCCCTGGGGAAGCCAGTTTTGCACTTGTTAGCTGGAGGGAGCTGATGCATTTTGGAAACTACCCAAGAAAAAGACACTTGAAATAACTTTTCTCCATAGCTCTTGCTGCCAACATGCACTGAACCCTGAACAGGAGCAGGCCTCTGCAGGACTCACATCGATGTCCGTTTGGCTGGCATTTACAGCTGACCGTGCACTTTCCAACTCATTACCTCATAGATCCTCACGGCAGCCCTGGGATGGGTGTCCTGAGCCTCCTTTTACAGGCAAGGAAGCTGGAGGCTCAGGAAGGTAATGGGGCTTACTTAAGGTCATGTCCCCACCTGGAGGTGACCTTGGATAAGTCACGTTCCCTCCCAGAGCCTCAGGTTCTTCATCTGAGAAGAGGGTGATGGCGTTGGCTTCCCAGGGCTGCTCCGAGGGTAAGGAAGAGAAGATGGTGGGAGGGGCTCGCACAGAACCTGACTCCTGAGAGGTACTCCACAGCTGGTAGATGCACTTGACTCTCCAGACAAAGCACAGGTCACAAACATGTAGAAGTAGGGTAAAGAAAGGCCAGGTGTAAGAGCCTCTCAAGCTGCCACTGACGCAGGCAGGCCGGCCGGCTGCTGCGGACAACGGAAACAATGGCTGGTTTGTATTGTTTAACCCGCTGCACGTGTTGTCTCATTTCATCTTCGTCACAAACGGCAGGAGGTGAATACAGTTTTGATCCCCATTTGACAGATGATGAAGGAGAGGTGCAGACAGGTTAAGGAAGAGTGAATCGAAGAGCAGTTTTTCAATAGAAAAGAAAAAAACCACTCAAGCTCAGAGTATTACAAGCCTTTACAGTAGCGATGTCCAACCTTTTTCATCTCATGGCACACATAAACTAATTATTAAAATTCTGCGGCCTACCGAATATATATATATATTTGCTGATCAGACCAAAAAAAAAAAAAAAGGTATAATTTTGATTCATTCACACTGGATGGCTATTGTTATGTTGGCTGTTATTTAAAAAAAATCTTCACCTGAGGATATGTTTTATTTATTTTAGGGGGGGGGGAGAGAAACATTGATCTGAGAGAGAAGCATTGATTGGCTGCCTCCCATATGCTTCCTGACTGGGAATCAAACCCACAACCTAGGTATGTGTGTGACCAGGAATCAAACCTGCAACATTTTGGTGTATGGGGCGACACTCCAACCAACCGAGCCACCCGGCCAGGGCGGCTGTTGTCGTTTCTTTATTTGACAATCGAATGGAAAAGAGGTCAGTGCCCCTGACTAAATAGTCAGGTGTTGCATGTTTTAAAAACTCTTGTGGCACGCCAGTTGAAAATCACTGCTGTAAATGAATTCTCTTCCCCAAAAATACCCCTCTAAAATTTTTCTCCAGAACATGCTTCCCTTCCTTCCTCAACCGTCTAGCTCTCAGTGACATTTTTGACCACGGAGTTCATTGATGGCTCCCTCCCTTAGCCTGAGGTTCAGGAGCCCCTTGGAATCCTGGCCCCTCACCTGCTGGGCCAGGGCCAGGGCCAGGGCCAGGAGTGAGGCTGTGTCTTATACATTGGGAATCTTTGCTACAGCTTTGGAAGTGGGGAGGACCCTGCTTTATATTCAGCTGCACCCCTGACACATGGTGCAGACCGCATCTGGTTAACAAATATTGTATTTCAAATATGTTACTGGAAGAACCAACCCCAGGCCGAGGGGGAAATTCCCCCTCGAGTTCCCTTCCCTCACCTGGTCCGAAATCCGGTCGATTCCCTGGGTATTCCCACGTCACTAGACACCAAGATTGGGGGACTAGGTGACTGCTTTTGGCTCCACTAATTGGTCAGACATAACTGGTCCAAGCATTTCTCTTTGGCATTTCCTCAGTTTCCTTTTGTTTAAAATGCAGGAGGAAAATAAAAGAAAGCAGGGCTAGGTTGGGGTAGAAGCTGCAAACCTGCCACTTGGGAGAGCAGCTAGCTTAAAATACATTTGTTTGTTTTGCTCAGACCTTAAAATACAATTGAACAAGTGCCAATGTTTAAAAATTGGGAGATTGTGCATAAGAATCTAGATTTCTGGCTTCTCTTAAAATATTGGAAGTGCTACCTGCTCTGGGGTTGGCCGGAGGTGGGTGAGGCCATTGAGATGGGCAGCTGGTCATCAGTTCAGCCTTCTCCTCATCTAACTTCGCTGAGGGTGGGCTCTCGCCTGGACTCAGGAGGGCAGGGATTTATAGTGCCTGGCGAGTCAGGGCTCCTGGGGGAAGAGAGTGGGCTTATCACCTAAAACCTTTCCCATTTACTTAACAAACTTATTATATAACAAGTGTTGTTTTAAACATACCAGGTATAGTCCTAAGCCCTAATCACATCCCCGTAAATTACGTAATTCTCAGAACAACCTCGGGAGGTGAGTACCACTGTTATCACACTCCCCTTACAAATGAGGACACGGAAGCACAGAGGTTAACTTGCTCACCCAAGGCCATGCGGCTAGTAAATGGTGGGACTTGAACCCTGGCAGTCTGGCTCCCAAATTTGTGCTCTAACCATGGCATGATACTACTCACCCCCTTTCCTGGGTTAGTGATCAGACTTGTGGCTTTGTCCAAGTTTCCACGTTCCAATATGAAAACTAAATATCGCCCTTCCCCATTTCTCCTTCTCTCCTAATAATTACTTCCCTCCCTCATATGCTAATCAACTCCTAATTCTCTCAACAATTCTGTAAGGCGCAGCAGGTACTACTATTATCTCTATTTTAAGACGAGGAAATGGATGCACAGAGAGGTTAACTGACTTGTCCAAGGTCATGCAGAGCCAGGGTGTGATGTAGGCCATCTGGCCGCAGAGTCTGTGCTCTTGGCACACTTTATCTGCCCCCAAAGACCCCCACCTACCCTTGACATTCATTTCTTCCCTCCTTTATTTCTTTACTCACCCATCCATCCAACACTCAACTCAGACCCGGTACTGAGTATGGGGGACCTCTTAAGGTGCATTGAGGCTGGCTGGGGCAGGAAGGTGACATCCTGCTGTCAGAAGAGGAACTGCCCATGACCACTCCCTCTATGGCTGAGGCCAGTGAAAGAACTGGTTCCCAACTAACAGAACTCAGGAGGAAGCAGCAGAGGGAAGCTGGGTGGCCCCTGGCAGCTTCCTGCAGGGCAAGTCCTCAGCAAGGCACTTAGAGAGTCAGGGAGACCTCAGCAGCCCCCACCCCCCACCCCAGAGTGACTCTTAACCGCTGGAGCACCAACCAGCGTTTTAGTCTTGATTCTGCCACTGACCTCATGTGGAACCTTGTACAAGGGGCCTCCCCGTTCCGGGCCTCAATTTCCCCATATGTAAAATGAGAACATTGGACTACTCGAGGTCACAAGTTGGCAGCTCAGAGTCCAGATCCAGCCCAAGGATACATTTTGCCTGAGTAATTCTAGAATGCTTTTTTTTAAAAAATAAATTTTTGTTTTAGAGCAATTTTAGATTTATCAAAAAATTGCTGAGAAAAGTACAAAGTTCCCACTTATTACACATCCAGTTGCCCCCTTTATTAACAGCTTATATTAGTATAATGCATTTTTCACAATTATAAATAAATATTGAAATGTTAATATGAAGTAAAGTCCATACTTGCTTCAAATTTCCTTAGTGTTTACTTAACACTAAGGATCCCATCCAGATATCACATTACATTTAATCCTCATGTGTCCTTTGGCCCCTCTTGGCTGTGATAGTTTTGCAGAATTAAAAAAAATTTTAAGGCCTTAGAAGGAGTGTTTTGGGGTACTTAAAATATTCTATAGTTTGATCTGGGTGGTGGTCACATCTACAAATATATGTAAAAAATCATTATTACATTTAAGATTAGTGTACTTTTCCCATTTTAATGGACGTGCATCATGCCTCTACCAAAAAAAAAAAAAAAAATTTGAATGTCTCTCTCCAATTTGTCACAGTCTCCAGCACTCTCTATTATATTCCACTCCAAGTCTATCATTCTTTGGTATCGCTGGTTTGGCATCTGTAGTCACCACATGGTATATTATTAGTAAGCCACTTCTAGCTCACTCATCTGAAAAATGAGTGTACTGATATTTTCTACCTGATGAGGCTACAGTGAAGATTAACTGAGATAACATACATAAGTTCTTAGCACAGTGCCTGGCACATAGTAAGTGTTCAATAAATGGGAACAATTATTATTATTATTGCTCACGTAACATTTACATTATTAAAACAGGTACACAGTCTTGTTTCTCCTTAGAGCAAACCCCACAGTCTCCCTTCTCTGACTCCTCTTGTTTCTCTATCCCTCCCTGCTAGGGAAGGCCCAAACTCTGATGGCTAGATGGTGGAAGAGACAGAGACAAGCCTGCAGAGATGGCCTACATCTGCTAATAGAACCAGGGGACCCTTGAGGATGACCCTTAGACCTAACCTCAGTGTCTAAGGAAACTTTGGTGAAAGTTGGAGTCTCAATCCTTCCCTTATTAAGGAGCCCCTTGGGGTGCAAGGAGTTCCGCAGGCCTAACATGTGCCCTCAAAAGCTGCATCCTCTCTGCCTCAGGGGTTCCCCCTGGCTAAGGATCCCTGGGACAATGGGGATGTTGAGGGCTTCTGGAGGTGGGCTGTGGAAACCATGGAAGAAGGTAATTCCCATGCTGCTCTCTGCGGGCCCAGCCTGCTGTGGGATGACAGCTCCCCTGTGTGATGTCTCTGGACCTGTTCCCAGAAGCAATGCCTTTAGTGCTTTAGGGGTCTCAGATGCTTTAGGGGGATCTCCTGCAAGGAGAAACCAAGCTCTAGGAAGGATGTGCTGAGAGGCAACACAGACCAATAAAGGTCAATGAGATGGTGATGGGAGCAGAAAGAATAGGGAAGGGGGTTAGGAGGCCAGACTGGGGCCTGTCCTGCCCTCTGACTTGCTGTGTGACCACTGGCAAGTCCCTTTCCCTCTCTGAGTCTCCCTTTCCTGATATTAATTATAACAATAGCAATAACAATACTACCATTAAATAGTAACAGTGATGATGGCCATGATCATGGTGGTGGTGGTGACAGTGGCTCCTAATTTAAGCATGAGGCACAAGATAAGCCCTTTATGTGTTTGCAGCATAATTTCATCTTTATAAGCATCCCATGAAGTAGGTCCCATAATTATCTCCACTTCACATGTGGAAAAAATGGGGGTCAGGGGGTCAAGGATTTGTCTAAGGCTTCCCAGCTGGCAAGCTTACAGACACAGGACTTGAAGCCTGGTCTGATGACTCAAAGTCTGAGGTCATACCCTAGGTGGTCTCCCAGGTAGTTGCACCTGTGAAACAGGCAGGTCGCCTAAAGCGTCTTTTAACTTTCCTTCTGGTGCTGACTTTGTGGCCTCTATTCACAGAGTAACAGGGAGCAGTGATGATGCTCAGAGCTATGGAGCACCTACCTGTGCTAAGGGGCTGCATTTATCATCTCAATTGATCCTCACAACAGCCAGATAAAATAGGTGCTGTTATCACCACCTCCATTTTACAATGTGGGAAACTGAGGCACAGAGAGACTGAGTCAAATGCACACAGATGCACACAGGTGCCAGGATTTGAACCTGGGCAGCCTGGCTCCAGAGCTCACGTTCCTGCACACTTTAGCGGCCCTCTGGAGAAAGGGCTCCTACAGAGCTGTGTGAGCCAGAGACTCTTCCCCCATGCAGGGCTCCTCTTCAATTCCAAAGGGCCCCTGTGGACCAGGCCTCACCCTCAGCCCTCCCTCTCAGCCCAGGATTCAAAGGCTTGAGGTCCCTCCCCTGATACTAAGTTGTTTCCATCTCAGCAATCCCCTGCCCTGGAAATCCAGGTCCCTGAGAGGATCAGCCAGTCCAGGGCCATGGGCAGTGCCCAATGAACCCACCCTCCCATACCTGGGTTGGAGATGGTGGTGAATCCCCCGGTGACCCCGCTGGGTCCCAAGCCACAGACACAAACCCCTATTCTGACCTCTTGGCTTCAGCACCAACAGCCGCTGCAGAGTCTGCAGCCTGCCGCTACACCCTGTGTGGTGGCCACGGTGCCTGGCTGCGTCCTGCTCCCAGCAGGGCTGCCTTCCTTTTGGGCCTTGGGATCAGGGAAGGGGGGAGGCCGAGTGGGGAGGGGCCGGGGAGCATGGCTGGCCACCAGGGGCCAGGGGCTGGCTTCCGCAGGGCTGCGTGATTGGTGAAACAGTGGCTCTGCCAAAAGCAGTGTGGGTGGTGGGCATTTCTATGTCACAGCTTCCTCCTGGGCCACTGTTCACTTGACGTTTCTGATCCTATCAGCGGTGCCCTGGCTCCAGTCCTGGCTACCTGGAAGTGCTTTTTGTTCTGAGGACTCCCTGTACGCTGGCTGGTGTAGAGCAGCCCTGAGAACCTGAGGAAAGGGCAGCAGCTATGTGTGCATCTAGCACCCAAGAACGGAGGTTTCCAAGGAATCAGACCACATGGCTGTGAACACTGGGCAGAGGCCAGGCCAGGAGAGGTGGGGAGGGCCTGGGCCAAACAGCCCAGATCTCACCTCTTTCAGGAAGCCTCCCTGGACTACAGGGGAAAATGGTGACAGACTATCCCTCCCACCCTGTCTCTCGGCCCCATGACACTCCTTGCTTGCTCCCTCATAACATGCCCAACCCCCTTCCCTGGGTTTACAGAGAACAGGAAAAAACTATTCCTTGTTTCCCATGAAGCAGAGCCCATGTCCCCTCTCCAACATCACTGCAGAAGTAGCTTTTCCACACCCGTGGTTTCCAGCTCCTATATCTTCCTTCCCCTTCACGTGCTCACGTTTGTTTTATTGTAAACATTTCAGGTGTAACTCACCCCTGACTATTTCATTTTTAAGTGAATTGATATTTTGCTAATCACAACAGCTCCTATTTGACAAATAGTTGAACATCTATGTCGCAAACATATTATTTAGTCAACGTAGCAACTTCTTTCGCTTCCCAGACTCTTTCGCTTTTTAAAATACAATTTAAGTCACACAGGTACTAGCATATGTTCAAGCTAGTGCAGGGACCACAGTGCTGGAGATTCCTGTGGGGTGGCTGCTGGGGGAGATGTGAGGCTCCCCCAGGCATGTTTACCTCTGCTGCCCCTCACTAAGCAGCCCCAGATTGCTGCACATTTTAAGCGTGTGGCGTCTTATTTTCCTGACTGGTTTGTCTCCGCTCGTGGCTTAACTCCGCAAGCTCTCCAGGACTGTGGTGTTTGCTTCCAGTCGCAAACTCCCTCTCCTGCAACTTCATAACATACCCCACCCAGTGGCCTCCTAGCATTTCCTTTATTCAACAAGCGCTAAGCTCCTACTGTGTGTCAGGGACTAGGGATACAGAGATAAGCAAGACCTGGACTCTGGGCTCAGGGAGGGATCATGAACACATTGATACATGTGCTCAGAGAAGTTAGATCACTTCCTCTGGGTCACACAGGTAGGAGGAAATAGGGCACGAACGTCACATTGACTTGAGTCAAAGCCCCAAGCAAGCCCTCCCCCCCCCCCCCCCCCAGCCCAGGGAGTTTGGGGTTTAGTGGGAGAAATGTAACTAAACCACCAAATGAAACATGTCACGATACATTCTACAGAGGCACATCTGAAAAGGCCAGAGGGGATAAAGTGACTAATTTTCATGGGGGTGGAAATTACATTGGGGATGGTCCCAGGGGAGGTGAAACCTGAGAAGGGTCTTATATTCTCTAACTTAAGAAAACATAACTCATGTTGTTAAAATTGTGTCTAAAGTAAGAGTCAACTGGCCTCGAGTGAGGAGTTATTTACATATAAAATGCCTGAACATGAAGTGCATGAACCTTGTGCCATATTTATGCTTTGCCATACAACAGATAGTGAGGTCCCCATCCTTGGAGGTAACTAGGAAGAAATTAAAAAGTTACCAGTCAAGGATTCTGGATAAAGCTTCTAGCCTTGGGTGGGATTGTGGAGGAGTCCTTGGTTCCTTCTAATGATAAGATCCTACCAGTTTTATTATTCTCGACCTAGTGAAAGGAAGGCAGGTCCCTTCTTATTTCCCCCACTGACCTGTGGAGGGGAACCCTCAACCCTGGGTAGGCCAAGGCTGAGGGCAAGACCTGAGGGAGCTCAGCGACACCTGGGAGCCCAGCAGCCTTTGACTCAGACACAGCAAATAGTTTTTAGCAAATGCCTACCAGGCCGATGGGTACTGGTTCCCTCAACAGCCTCCCCTGGCAGCCGCTGAGGCAGGGACACCTCACCACAGTCAGCTTGAGCCACCAGGCCTGCACAGAGAGGGGAGCAAGTGCCCCAGGTCACACAGCAGCCTCTGGGAGAATAGTCCTGTGGGTATGGGAGGTTTCCTGTCCCACCAGATACTGGAGTTCTTGGAGACCACTTCCGAAAGCCCTACAGAGCTGGCCAGAACCCACCTGGTCCAAGTCCCTTGTTTGCAGGGGAGGAAACTGAGGCCCAGAGAGAGAAGGAGAGTGCCTGCTGGGGGGCCAGCATCACATGAGGTCCTTTATCGACTTTCCTCATCTGTGAGGTAAGAACCATCTCTGCTTTGCACATGGGGAAACTGAGACTAAAAAAGTGGAAAGATTCACCTGGGATCACAGAGCTTGGACTAGCAGTGTTGGGATTCGAACCCAGCACCTGGTGCACTTGCACTTGGTCTGGTGCATTCCGACCAGTTTACAGTGTGTTGTCCTCAGTGGTGTCTGTGGTGTTGGAGATACAGGTTGTTTGCTCTCAGTTCAAGTGATGTGGGAACTTCCAATATTCAGGGGGGGAAGCTTATTTTAAGAATGAGGACTTGGCAAGAAGGGGGTGTCTACCACAGACCCGCTCAGGGACCCTGGCCAAGCTGGGGATGCTCTGGGGGTGATGGGCTCCGGGTTCCTCTGCACATCTGGACTTCCTGTATAGGCAGGGACTCAGGGTCTCATTCCAGAATGAAAGCGACATGACTGATCAATGATCTGACCGCACAAAGGGTGACTGGGGCTCTCCTGTGGTCCTCGGAGAACGCGGGAAGGACATTTCCCCCTTCAAGGTGACATTTCTCGCTTCAAGACAGGAAGCGGTCCAGGAAGGAAGCCTTTTCTCCTGACTCTTGGAGATCATTGCTGGGAAGGTCCCTGGTGGCCCCGGTACCCACCTGTGACCTCCTCTCAGGCTAGGACCCTGGCTTCTCATGGTCCCAGAGTCCAGCACACATTTGCGCTGACAAAGAGCGTGAGTTCCAACCCACTTCCCCTTCGTGTAATGGCAGAGACCCGCACTGGAGTTTGTGAAGGCCGAGAGTCAAGGAGAAATCTTTTGGAAGCTAAGGAGTATGATTTTGAGAAGCATGTTGCTCTTTTGGAAAATAATGCAAAATGTTCTTTGAGTCTACTTGAGAAATGTCATGAACAAACTGGCAGCCTGTTCAGAATCAGCTTCAGTTATGACAGTGTTATGGGTTGAACTGTGTCCTTTCCTCTTGCAAAGATACGTGGGAACCCTAACCCCCAGTACCTGTAAATGTGACCTTATTTGGAAACAGTGTCTTTACAGAGGCAAGCAAGTTAAGATGAGGCCATTAGGGTGGGCTCTGATCCAATACAACTGGTGTCCTTATAAAGGGGAAATTCGGGCACGGAGGCGGATGTGCACAGAGGGCAGACGGTGTGAAG
This sequence comes from Miniopterus natalensis, assembly GCF_054644295.1. Classification (NCBI taxonomy): domain Eukaryota; kingdom Metazoa; phylum Chordata; class Mammalia; order Chiroptera; family Miniopteridae; genus Miniopterus; species Miniopterus natalensis. The sequence continues at coordinate 32,372,976 of NC_142095.1, read as the reverse complement.
GGGGATCAGGATAACACACTCGGAAGCCAAGGAACTCCAAAGATCGCCACCAAACCACCAGAAGCTGGGGGAGGAGGCAACAGATTCTCCCTCTCGGTGCTCAGAAGGAACCAACCCTGCCAAGACCGTGATGTTAGACGTCCAGCCTCCAGAACTGTGAGACAACCCGTCTGTTATTTTAAGCCGCCCAGTTTGAGGTGCTTTGTTGCAGCAGCCCCAGCATACAATATGGGTTGTAAACGGTTTATTCCCAGCACTTGTGCAGTTGAGAGAGACTGACATGGTCCCAGTGGAAAGGGGCCTGGGGCCCTCACAATTTGAGACCACTGTTCCCACTGGGGCCACCAGGGGACAGAGGCCCACTGAGCAGCCACGGGTATCCTAGGCCCTCTGCTGGACACATCAGGATTTTTCTCCCACCCAGTGCTTCCAATAGCGTCTAAAGCAGGGGTGGGGAACCTTTTTTCTGCCAAGGGCCATTTGGATATTTATATCATTCGCAGCCCATACAAAATTATTTACTTAAATATCAGTCTCTATATTTGGTCAAAGATTTAATTAACTCACCCCTAATGTGATGGCTGGAACTGTTTCTCTTTGGCAAGGCCTTGGCAGGGCTAGACCAAATGATTTTGCAAGCTGTATACCACTTGCGGGCCAGACATTCCTCACCCCTGCTTTAAAGGAAGGGCTTCTTACTCCCATTTTAAAGAATATAACACTGAGGTGGGAGAGCATTTAAACTGCAGAGGACTGCACAGCCAGGACTGCGAGCTGTGTGGCCAGGCTGTCAACACCGTTCCACACCGACGCAACCCCCCTCCCCCCAAATAGATCTGTGCAGAAGAGCTTCCTGGAGTTAACAGGTTAGTACCAGAGGTTTGGGGTGCACTGACCCAATCTCTTTGCTGTATTTCAGACTCTGGCCACAGGGGAGGGTGTATGGTTTTCTCCATTCTCTCATTAAGGAAAGCAGGAAGGAAGGAAATGTTCCAACTGCTTAAAAGGATAAGGCATTTAAGAAGCCTGCAGGACTTTTACAGCCCCCGTTGGTGCCAGCTCTCAACTTTTACAGAGCCCTTCGCATGCACGGTCCACCACCATCACCCTGCCCCTCAGGTGGGAATTACCATTCACATTTGAAGGGGGATGAGTTGCTTTGCAAACTGGTGTTAGTTATGACCGCTTAATACATTGCTCCAACATGGAAATTCTACCAATCACACTAATTTATAATGAAGGATGCCTGTAATAGGTCTTTCCACTGAGGGTGTTTTGGGTGTTATTGTGGCACAGACTTGGAGTTTTTTTATTTCCCATAAATGTTCTCAGACCCGATTATCCTCCCAGTTCATTTTCTCTCTGGATGCTCTGGAGGGATTTCCCCACTCCCTGATCTAGGAGGTGACATTTCTCCACTTAGGCTACAATGGCTCATTTGCAGGCAGGTCAGGCTCTGGGAGGCCCTTCTTTGGCCACTGGGGAGCCAGGAGGCTCTGGGGAGGCAAGTTCTGCCATTTCTGGTTGCTCCTGGCTCCTGGAGGGCCTGACCCCACCTCACACACCTGCATCCCCTGACCCAGCCGGGAACGGGTGCTGCTGAATGCTGCTAGCAGGTGACCTTGACCTCAGACTTGGAAATGCAGACAGAGCTGAGTTTGATTGCTAGTTTCCCACTTTCCTCCACTTCCACGGCATTTTGCTAAAATACTGGACTCTGGAGCCAGACCTCCTGGGTTTGAATCCCACCTGGGGTAAGTGAGGTAATACTTGTGCTTCAGTTTCTCCTTTTACAAGGTGGGGATAGTGGTTGTGACCACCTTATGCGGCTGTTGTGAAGACTAAATGATTAATATTTTTAAAGTACTTAGAACAGGGCCTGGCACATAACTAACACTATCAGGTGATGGCTATCATTATTGTTATTGCTATTGTTATTGTTATTAATTCTTTCAGCCAATATGGATCAAGGACCATATGTGTGGAGTCAAGATGACCAGCTTTGCTACTTACTTGCTGAGCTATCCTGGGTATTTTACTTAACCACTCTGTGCCTTGTTTCCCTCTACTGTGAAATGGGAATAATAAAACTACATATGTTACAGGCTGGTGGTGAGGATGGGGGAATGTCCCAATGCCTGGCTCATGGTAAGTACTTAGTAAATCCTAGGTACTATTATTATCGTCGATATCATTGCTATTACTATGATTCCTGGGTCAGGCCAGGCCCTCCACTGCTGCCCAGGAGAAACTCATGTTTACCTTAAACAGATCTACTAGCATTTGGGGCCTAGGGAGCTCTTCCTGTGCCTTCCCTAGATTCTCCCTGACCACCGCCAGCATTCTAGACCCAGAGCTTTGACCCAGCCCTTCCCAGCATACGTGTCTCCTGCCAGTCCTCTCCCAGCTGCAGAGAAATGTTTCCCAAACATTCATTAGATTGCCAGGACCCTCTAATAGTTTGCCACTGCACGTAGACTTTAACTCAAACTTTGCACGGGGTCTCTCTAAGCCCGGCCCAGTCAGCCCTGGGCAGGCATTCCTCTGCCAGCATCATCTACGTGTGGTCCTTGCTCACCCCTCCCCAGCCTACTGCCCTCCTGGCTCTTCTTCAAGCCCTGGACCTCTGCATGGCTGGCTGCTTCTACCAGTGAGAGCTCTGGCCAAAGTTCCCTCCTCAGTGACTGCCCATCACTTCTCACCCTGCCACCCTGTTTTGTTTTCTTCGCAGTGCTTGTGATGGCCTGAACCTATCTTCATTTATTTGGTCACCTGTCTGCAGGAGTGTCAGCACCATGAGGACAGGGGTTGTGTCTGTTTCATTCTGAAGCCCCCCCCCCCCCCGCCCGCCCCAGGGGTGAGTAAAAGCATAACAGTGACTGCACATAGCGGGCACTCTACCAACACTAGTAAACAAATAAACCCTGGCCCCAAGCATCCTTTAGGGAAGAGATAATGCATCTTATTATATAATCAAAGAGGTTGAACCCCACGATGGAAATTACACTATATGGTTCCCAGCCATAGGCCTAGGAAGCCTTTCACCCATCTCAGGAAGAGGAGAGGGGAGATGTCACCTCCCCCTCTGACAGGATGGCTCATAGATGGCTTTCCTCAACCTCCTTCCCCACCCACGCCTGTCAAAAGCTGCTGGGTTTAAACGCCCATGTTTCTGTTCTGTATTATCGATTGTTTAATATTCAAGAGATGGCATTAAATAAATATGTGAGCAATTATGTAATGTGTTTGAAAACAATCGGGCTAGTCCCAAAGTGTTTGGGTGAGAAACAAAACTTCAGCAAAGCAAGAGGTCTAGGGGATCTCTGAGGGCTGGGGACAGAGGCGCCTGGCCAGTTTGCTAGTTTGTTCCTTCCCCGATTCCATCTGGAGTTACTAGTCTTCCTTGCCGGCCCCAGCAGGGTGGGATGATAGGAAGCGAGCTCAGGATCTTGGAGTTGCATCCTGGCTCTCCCACCTCCTGGCTGGGAAGTGACTTCACTCTGAGTCTCAGTCTGCTCATCTATGAAAGGGCTACAAACGCCTACTGGGAAGTCAAATAAGATGGAAACTCTGAGCTCTGGCTCAGAGGATGTTCTTGTGGAAGGTAAGTTGAGTCTGACGCTGAAAGATAAGGAGTGTGAGCTCTGTTCCCCGACAGGGGTGGGATTGGGGGTGTGGGGCATGGTCTTTGAGGTTTGGGTATATATAATGTAAGGCAAACTGAGCAAGGCAATAACAGAGGCCCAAAGAGTGGGCTTCGGGAGTACAGAGGAAGACGCGCTTAATCCCAGCTAGGAGCCAGAGAAATCTCCTAGAGCTACCGTGCCAGCTGGCTCTGGAAGGCTGAGTGGCATTTTGACCCCAGAGGGAGGACTGCCCATTTAACTAACCTGCATTAGGCACCTAGCATGCCTATTCATTCAACGAGCATTTATTGAGCACCCACTATGTTCCGGCGACTCTGCTAAGCACTTTACATGGATCGTATTTGCTTGACCGTCACAAGGAGATGCTGCGCTGTCCCCATTTTACAGTTGAGAGAACAGAGACCGAGTCCACTGTGTGAAGCGATGCTACACTCCTCTGTGTTCTGTGCCATATTCCTTATGCAAATGCAAAAGGGACGTGAGGGAATTTTCCCAAACCAGCACAACGGTGCATAAATAATTCATGTGCTCCTGCCACGGTGGCAGAGGAAAGGTCGCTACTGTCAAACCCTGCTTTCCTGCTCAGCTGACCCTCCATTAGCAGCCCCCCAACAATGCCCTCTTCCCGGATTAACCCCACCCCCCCAGCAAAACCCCAGTCTCCAACTCACCCCTCCACGTGTTCTGGTTAAATGAAACGTGCTGGGATTTGGAAAGTGGGGCCCATGTCTTGCTGGCTCTGGGGATTGAGAGACGAAGTTCAGCTCTGGAAAAGGGAGACGGCATTGATTAGGGATGGGCGACTCGATGGGGACCTGGGTCCGGAAGGAGCAGGAAGGGAAGAGCGGTATGGAGTATCCTCTGTGTGCTGGCTCTGGGCTGGGGCCGGGGTTGGGTAGGGCTGGAGATAGAAGAGAAGCTGGGGTGCCCCTTCTCCTCACCTACCTCCTAGGAGCTGACCCAGCCAAACGGGGACCCAGCCCCTTCCTTCCCCATCAAAATTTGCCAGGTGGCCTTCACCTCTCTCAGAGAGGCCCTGCCCCAGGGAAGCAAGCCCACCTAATGGCAGGGGTGTCAAGATGGGGTCTCTCTGTCCTCTGTACGCTAGCTGGTGCGGCCTGCAAGGGCAGGTGTGTGGTCAAGCGGTCATGCCTGTGTGCTTTGGAGAGACAGAGGCTCTAGGCCAAGTGGCTTAACCTTTCTGAACGTCCATTTCCCCAACCGCAGGATAGAGGAAATCATGTTTATTTTCACAAGCATTCATGTGTGTCGGCCTATGCAATTTTATCACAGATGTAGTTTTATGTAACCACCACTACAATCAAGACACAGGGCTGTTCTATCACAAGCTTCTTCGGGCCAACCCTTTACAGTTACATGCCTTCCCTCCTCTCCTTCAATCACGAAGCTGTTCTCCATGTCCAGAATATTGTTCTGTCAATGACGTTCTATAAATGAAATCATGCTATATGTAACCTTTTGTGATTGACTTTTCTCACGCAGTGTAATTCTCTGGAGATTCATCCGGTTGTTGCGTGTATCGATAGTTAATTATTTTTTATTGTTAAATACAATTCCATGGTATAGATGTACCACTGTTTGCTTAACCGTTCACCCACTAAAGAACATCTGGATTATTTCCAGTGTTTGGCTATTATGAGGAAAGCTGCTATAAACATTTGTGTACAGGTATTTTGTGTGGACGTACGTTCTCATTTATTTGGGGTAAATGCCCAAGACTGCAACTGTTGGGTCACATAGTTGCATGTGTAGTTGTGTTTTGTTTTTTGTTTTGTTTCGGTTTAATTTCACCCATGGATACTTTTTCTATTGATTTTTAGAGAAAGTGGAAGGGAGAAAAGAGGAGAAGAGAGAGACATGAGAGACAAAACACACTGATTTGTTGCCTCCTGCTTGCGCCCCGACTAGGGCCGGGATGGAACCTGTGACCTTGTGGTCCAAGGACGGACACTGTAACCACTGAGCAAAACCGGCGAGGGCTGTTGTTGTTTTAAAGAAAATTCCAAACTTTTACAGAGTGGCTGTATCATTCTACATTTCCACCAGCAATGTACGAATCACCCAGTTCTTCAGAATCCTCATCAGCACTTGGTGGTGTTATTTTTTGTTTTAGCCATTCGGATAGGTAATACCTCATTGTGGTTTAATTTGTGTTTCTCTAATGACTAATGATGTCGAACATCTTTGCATGTGCTTATTTGCCATTTGTATATATCTTCTTTGGAGAAATGTTTCCTCATGACTTTTGCCTATTTTTTAATTGGATTGTTTGATTTTTTTTTTTTTTTTTTACGCTTGAGTTTTGAGAGTTTTTTAAAAAAATATGTCAGATACCAGTACTATTTCAGATTTTGTGGTTTGCAAATATTTCCCTCCAGTATGTAGCTTGTCTTTTCATTCTCTTAACAGATGAGTCTTTTATAGAGAACAAGCTTTTAATTTTGGTGAAATTTAATTTATCATTGTTTTTGCTTTTATGAATCATGCCTTTGGTATCAAGTCTAAGAACTCTTTGCCTAGTCCTAGATCCTGGAGATTTTCCTTTTACATTTTTTTTTTTTTACTAAAGGTTTTATAGTTTTACATTTTACATTTAAGTCTTTGGTCCACTTTGAGTTAATTTTTTTGTATAAGGTATGAGGCTTAGGTGGAAGGTTTTTTGTTGTTGTTGTTGCTTTTTAACACATGGATGTCCAATTGCTTTAAAACCATTGGTTGAAAAGACTATCATCTTTCCTCCATTGAATTTCTTTTGTGCCTTTGTTAAAAATCAGTTGGGCTTATTTGTGTAGCTCTATTTCTAGCTCTTCTTCCATTCCATTGATCTATATGTCATCTCTCTGTCAATACCACAGCTTTGATTTTTGTGTAATAAATCTTGAAATCAGGTAGCCTGCTCCTTTTCAATTTATTCTTTTAAAAAAAGAATAAAGTACCCCTCATCTTCCTGGAAGCAGAAGCCCACCTGAAGACCTTTTAACAGGTGCTTCCTAGCTCCCTGGAGTTTTCCAGAATCACCTGTATCTTCTTGACACTGCTAATCAAATTAGATTTTCTGAAATGCTTGTCATTTCCCATGGGATTCCAGCTTTCTACCCGACTCAGGTGAGTGCTTACCTGTCCCATAGAAGACAAGAGGAAATTTGGGCTTTTAGATGTGGTAATGGGTGACTTGAAGCAGAGACCTAAAGATGTCAATTTGTTAAAACCAGAGACCCAGTTGGGTCTCTTTCAGGGTCTCCAGGCCTAGCCCTCTTATGTCTCTTAGGGCAATACAGGAACCCGAGCAGTGTTTCTAATCATAAATGGCTTAAGCCAGGACATGAAAGTTCATAACTTCGCCTCATTCCCTAATGTTGCTGGTTCCTCCTGCTGGGCTGTGCATTACCGTTTACAAGGGGCTTACAAGTCTGGGCCTCATCTCTTCCCCTTGCCAGCTCTGGGAGGCAGAAATTACAGACCACTTTTTTGTATGAAGTGTCTGGCTTCTAGAGGGCAGTGATTTATCCAAAACCACGCAGTTCCACACTGGAAGAGCCTGTATCACACCAAGGCCTTGTGACTCTGGCACCAATGTCATTTTCAGGGCTCAGTCCTGTCTGGCCCCATATCTTCTCTGTATTTTTTCTAGGTCAGCACTTCTCAATGTGTGGTCCACATGCCCTGAGGGTTCCTAAGGCCCTTGCAAGGGGGCTGAGAGGTCAAAATTGTTTTCCTAATGACACTAAGATGCTATTTGCCATCTTTGCTGTGTTGATATTTGCATTGCTGGCGCAAAAGCAATGGTGAGTAAACCTCTTGGTGCCCTAATGCAAATCAAGGGAGTGGCACCAAATTGTACCAGTAGTCATTGTATCCTGCATCGCCACACAGTTGCGATACAAAAATGCCATCTTTGCTTAGAAATGTCCTGGGCGAAACAGGAAAAGTGATACATTTTATTAAATCTCTACCCTTGTGAACATGAAATGGGAAGTATGCACAGAGCATGTCTGCTGCACACTAAGGTCTGATGGGTGTTGGAGGAACATTTCTTGTGCAATCGTTTGAGTTGCGAGCTGAATTAGCCTCTGTTTTCATGAAATGCAATTTTTTTTTTTTATACATAAGGGAATGACTGACAGATAGATGAGGGTTATTCAGACTTGGGTATTTGGCAGACATTTTCTCAAAAATGAGCAAAGTATGACTTCTGCTTCAAGGAAAACAACTGATTATTTTTGTTGAGATTTCAAAGTGAAAATCAGAATTTTGGAAAACCTGTATCTGCTATGATGAGCTTGACAGCTTCCCAAGATGTGAAAACGTTTCTGATGAGGTCAGTGGTGAGATTACAGATATGATTTTTTAAAATCTTATATAACAAAACGTGCAAACATTTGAAAGGTCTGTATAACTCAATGAGCCAATATTTTCTAAATGACCAATGAATGACGCTACAAAAGCATGCGAAGATAACAGATTCGTTGAAGTGTAAAATAGAGAAAATGGATTTTAATGCCCAGCAGGAAAAATTTATTGAGATGGCTTCAGATTCTTCGTTGCAACTAATTTTTAAGATACTATCTCTTATGGCCTGAATTGTGTTCCCTCTAAAATTCATGTATTGTAGTCTAACCCCCAGTATCTCAAAATGTGATTGTATTTGGAGATAGGGTCTCTAAAGAGGTGATTAAGGTAAAATGAGGTCATTTTTGGTGGGCCCTAATGGGCTGGTGTCCTTATATGTAGAGGAAATTTGGACACACAAAGAGACACCAGGGATGCATGTGCACAGAAGAAAGGCCATGTGAGGACACAGGAAGAAGACAGTCCATGCAAACCAAGGAGAGAGACTTCAGGAATAAAACCAACCCTGCCGAAGACTTGATGTTGGAGTTCAAGCCTCCAGCACTGTGAGAAAATACATTTCTGTTGTTAAAGCCATCCAGTCTGTGGTATATTGTTATGGTAGCTGTAGCAAACTAATACACTATCACTTGTTGAATTTGGGTGTAGTATCAAAGAAAAAAAATCTACAATTGTCTGAAAAGGTTATTAAAACACTTCTCTCTTTTCCAACCACATATCTCTGTGAGGCTGGAATTTCTTCATATACATTAACCAAAATATTGTATGGCAACTGATTGAATGCAGAAGCAGATGAGAATCCAGCTGCCCTCAAGTCATTAAAGAGATTGGTGAAAATAGAAAACATTACTCTTTTCACTTTTTTTTTTTTTTAGGAAAATACAGTTATTTTTCATAAAATATGTTGTATATGTTATCATAGTAGGTATATTGATATTTTAATGAATTAATAAATATTAAAATCTCAGTTTTAATTTCTAGCATAGTAAATATGGAAAGTATTCACATAAGCAAAACTCTTTGGGATTCTCAATTATTTTTAAGAATATAAAGGGTCCTTAGACAGAAAGTATGAGAATGGCTGATTGAGGTCAGTGTTTCCCAAACCTGGGACAGTCGAGTATACAGTCAAGATGGTAAGCATCTGTCCTTTAATTGATCTCGTGGTTTTTTTCGTAATAACTTGCTTGATTAAAACTTAAACACATTATTTTAAAAGGAAACTTTGTCACTACAATCAGTGAAAAACCAGTGCCACTCACAAATAAAAGATGACTACAACAAAGAAATGCAACAAGATGTCCTTCTATTTATTTTAGTGGATCCTATTGCTTCCTAAGTCCCTGAGCCCAAAGTTGGCTTGCTCTCTGCTCAGAGTTTAGCCAATGTTTAGGGGGCACGAGGCTGTAATGAAAGATACATTAGTTCCTTTTGCCTTAATGTGACCTGGAAGACTGAAAGAGAACCGAAAACAGACAAGTTTTCCTATCAGGCACTGTTCTTGGTACTACCTAATATCCTCCTGGGTACCATTAGAGACACATGCCCACATTTAGGAATGCTCAGATTCAAAGGCACAGAAACGGAAAGGTGGGGGAGCTGTTCCCTTCACAAACTCTGCCTCCTAGAAGGTGGGCCCGGCAGAAGGTGCTACTTGTGCTCACAGGCCCAAGATCACTTACCTCTGCAGCTAAGCTTGAGAAACAGAGCACTCTAGCTCAGGCAAGCCCATGAGATGTTATTTGTTGCAGCTTTCCTCAGAAATCAAATCAGTTTATGGCCTGCAGACATCTCAACTCAAGCTTGTGCACACTCCACTCCTGATTCAATCCCCTTCTAAATCTGTTTTCCCTCCCGTGTTCCTCTTCTAAGTAAATGGCACCATGGCCAAGAATGTTCCCATCAACATTGTTGCAAGAGCTGAACCCTGAAAACAATGCACATATCCACCAGCAGGAGACTGCGATATCTTCAAGCCAGGAAATATTATACAGCAATGAGAATGCATCAGCTCCAGCTGCAGCCACCACATGGATGAGCCTGAGAAGCAATGTTGCCTGGAAGAAGCAAGTCTCAGAAGGTTGGAGACTGTGCAATGCCATTTCAAAGAACTAAAACAAAAGCAAAACTAAACAATAGGTAGTGTAAGCATACACCTACGAGATAAAAATGTTTAAGGAAAACGACACATGGGAATTCTATGTGCTTTCTGCTCAATTTTGCTGGGAAACTAAAACTGCTCTAAAAATACAGTCTACAGAAAAAAAAAGTAGCGAAGAAATGATAAACACAGGATGGTTGTTTCCTGTGGTAGAAGCAGAGGTTGAGATGGGGACACTAGCACAGGAATAGGCAAAATAATTGCTGACATTCTGGTTCTTGGGTTGGGTGGTGGGTCCATGATATACATTGTATTATTAAACTAACATATATGCTACATAATGTCTTTTGCATGTGTCAAAATATAATATTAAAAACATAATAAAAGAAAAAATGTGCAGTCTCTGAGCCAGTAATTTTGCTTCTTAAGAACATATTCTAACGGAAATAATTGGAAATGCAAACGTTTCAGTCATAAAGATGGTCATCACAGTGCTTTTTCCTTTTAAATCACGGCAATAGTTTGGACACAATCTTAATGTTCAATCCTAGGGGGTTAGTTCAGTAAATTACTGAGCAGCCATAAAATAGAATATTATGTATCTATCAAAAATCATGTTTTCAAATAATTTTGAATGACCCAGTAAAATTTCTTAATACCCTCAAGTGAAAAAAGCAGAATAGAGAATGGAAATAAAATAGGATCTCAATTTTTCTGACTCCAACAAGAAATTTACATTTATAGTATAAAAATGACGTAATGTTGAAATATATCACATTGAATATAGTGTTCCCCAAATGTCAACATTAGTGGTGTTAAGTTTTTGTTCTTCTAAAATGTCTGTATATATTTCCCCATTTTTTTTCTTTCTGTTTTGTCTTGTTTTTACATTTTCCCCCTTTTTTCTTTCCCCCATCACCATTTACCCATCCCCTCTATGCCCTCTTCCACCTCCACCCCCCTCCCCACCCGCAATCACCACTCCGTTGTCCATGTCCATGAGTTCTCTCTCTCTTCTTTTTTTTTTTCTTTTGGCTCAATCCCTCCCCCCCTCCCCAACACTCCCCTGTGGAGAAAACACACTAGCAGGTGGCACGTTAGCATAAGAAGACCAGCTTGCCCATTTCCCAGCCCCCTCACAGGCCCCTCTTCTTAAGTAATTAAGTAAACTCCCCTGAGGCTGGAGTTTAGTGTCTGATACGTACCCATCAGTCTCACTCCACCAGGGGACAAGAAAGGGAGGGAAGGAAGCATTAGACGGCCCCTCAGCACACCCCTTCCTTCCCAGCCTTCAGTCTCTGGACTGAAGCCCCCCTCAGGGTGCTCCCCTCGCCCCCTCCCTCGGCCTGACTCCACACAGCCCATCCGTGCAGGGTCACCTACTGAAAATGGAGGAAGGGACCAGGCTTTACCTGGCTCTGCCCAGCCACCAGCCCCTCCACACAACTAGGGCCCCTACCTGGGGCATGGAGGTACAGCACCTTGGACAGCTCCACCCCAGGCCCAGGGGCTTGAGGCCTGCCAGGGATTCCTCCTTCCTGAGGCTCCCACTTTCCCATCACTTCCCCTCTCCAGAGATAGAAATCAGCCCCCAAAGTCCCTCCACCACATCTGCATCATCCCCCACTATGAGGCCACCTGCCTATCAGATTGATGAGGGATGGTCTATTCATGCTATTGCCGCATGTTACAAATGGGGAGACTGAGGCTCATAGAGGTAAGACCACATATCTGAAGGCACACACTTAAAGGCGGCCAAGCCAGGGTGTGTAGCTCCCTAAGTCAGTAGGTCCTGCTGTCCACGCTCCAGACCTGCTGCCCCCATCAGCAAGTGCTATGCCTCTTTGAGTCAAAAATAAACTCAGGCTCAGTTCTGCTCAGCCATCTGCCACACACCAACTCAGAGGCAGGAATGTTGACTTGGTGCAGAAGAGAATATGCCTGCAGCCGGGAATTGAGCAGTAAGAGGCCTAAACCTTCCCAGGCTTCCTTGGCTGGGCCGGTCAATTTTATGGGTATGGAGGACAGAGGGGCTGGGGTGGGCAAAGTTCTTGGCAGATGTGGGGGAAGGCTGTGGGTGGTGAGTCTGTAGGCCAAAGCTGACTGCCACTGAGGCTGGGTGGCCTTAGGCAAGTCCTCTTTCCTCTCCAGGCCTCAGTTTCCCCACTACAAGAGGTTGGGACATACTATTCTTTCCAAACCTAACAAGGTCATATTCTATGGCTGCAAGTCTCTGGGGGTTGCCTTCACATTCCTGCCTTTGTGGTTGAGAACAGCTGACAGGAGAAGGAGAGAGTATTCATAGAACTGGCTGGCCCAAGGTCACATCATTTCTAACAACAATATCAACAACAGTGATAATAATGTACCCTACTACCCATAAGATGTAGGCAGTGTACACCTCCCAAATTTCTCCCAGGCCCACCATTTCATTCACAGTCCCTACTTTATAGATGATGAAATAGGATCAGAGAGGGAGAGAGAGTAGCCGAAGGCCACACAGCTGGCCCATGGCAGGGAGGTCACATCCTTGTTCTTATGCACTTGTTTCATGAAACTTCCAAATTATTGTTCCCCAGGAAGCTGCAGGCATGGACTTTCCCGATATCTGTCCAGAGAAGGTACAGACCTTTGTAAGCAGAATCATCTTGTGCCAAAGGTGGGAGGGAACACACGCACAGGGAATTTCTTCTGTTTAGGCATTTGCAGAATATGCATCCTGTGCTACAAAAATAACTTCTGGAGGGCTTGCCTAATGCCCCTCACATGTGTGACACCCACTTCAAAGGAAGTTGGGAGGAGCACTGGATGAGGAGCCCGGCCATGTGCCCTCAGCTGATCCCTCTCTGTAAAGTGAGGGGGGTGGACAAGGCAGCTCCCATGGTCCTCGCCACTCTGAGCACTGCCCTAGTCGTTAATAGAGGTTCGTCTGTCATTTCTCATCCATCTTCTGCCAGCCAGAGTGGTCATGAATGCTGGATGGCCAGGACACTGCTGGCTATGCTCACTGATGTACCTCAGTCAGCCCCTGGCATCAGTGGGACCACAGCGCTGCTTGTAGATTGGTGATAGGTTCGAAGGAGCAAATCCCAAGGGCATCTGTTTTGAATCACACAGAGGAAAAAGGCCTCTCGGGGCTGCCACTCATTGAATGTTTAATATGTGCCAGAGTTTGTACTCCCCGTGGGTTAAGGAACCCACTTAATCCTCATGGTGATGCTAAGAGTTCAGAGATGCTGCCATTGACCTGCCCATAATCCCACAGATCTAACTAATAACTGTACTGTGATTTCCCCCGCAGAATCTGCACCTCTTTGTCTGAAGCCCTTCTCCGCCGGGCAAGTTTTAGAGAACTGACACCACTCCTCCCACTCCAGCAGCCCTCAGCCAATGACTGGTGGGGAGTTGGGAGTTGGTGTATCACTGCCCCAGCCCCTTGGCTCCTCGGGTGGGAATGCTGTGAGCTGTGGGCTCTACACCAGTTCCCAGAGTCTCTAGTGTGGTTGAGCCCCAGTTGCCCACGGTGGTAATTAATTTCCTTGAAAACAACTCTTTCTCTTTCCTGTCTCACTTCCCCACTCCTTTACCAGCATTCTGTGCCTCCCACATACATTACTTGCACTTGAATTACTGTCTTGTGGTCTGCTTCTGGGAGAATGCAGCCTGAGAAAGGAAGGCACTAATATTATTCCCATCAAAATGGGAATGAAGATGATGCTCAGAGAGAAGTGACTTTCCCAGGGTGACATGGAAAGTCCAGCTCTGAACCCAGGTCCAATTAAGCTTAGGCTTTCTGTTTTAATCATCACATGTTACAGGAAAAAAAACTAAGAGTAAGACTGAGAGTCAATGAGAGAATGGCCATGGAGGAACATGAGCTCCATTCATTCATTCATTCATTCATTCATTCATTCATTCATTCAGAAACTCTTTATTGAAATCAACTACTTGTCAAGCCTTGAACTGGGTGCTGTGAACACACTGTTTAAATGCACTGACTCTGGAATCTTAGGGACTTGGGCTCAAATCCAGGCTCCAACAATGTACCAGCTGTGTCATGTGGGTGAGTGATTCAACCTGTCCTTACCTCTGCTCTATCATCTGTCAAATGGAGGACCATGGTAGTGCCTACCTCACAGGCTGTTGGGAGGGTAAACAGACATATATATATTGTACAAATAAGTGGTCAATATGTGTTAACTATAAAATGATGGTGACGTCAGTGTTGAAAACTGGGAAGTAATATGTGGCAGCAATATTATCATTTTTAGCATGTCTTATCACTTAGGCCAGTCCACAGTTATAATAAATAACTGTGAGTTGCATTGGAGTTTAAAGTTTGTATTTCCCCCTACTTTTCCTTCCTCCCTCCATCTTTTCTTTCCTTCCTTCTTGCCACCCACCCAACCCCCTTGTCCTCCTTTCCTTACCAGACCCTGTGCTGGGCACTGGGACACAGATATGATAAGACTCTGCCCCCAGGGAACTCTTGGGGCCTGTGGAAAATGGGGAGATAGACAAGGGAACTGTTTAGCTCAGTGTGGTGAACAAAAGCCAACACAAGTCTAAGGAGCATGAGGATGGGCAACTGACCTTGCCTGGTAATGTTAGAATTGAGGGGAGGAACCATATGGCTCAGAGAGGTTAAGTCACCTGACTAAGGTCACATAGCAAGTAAATGATTCGTCTGACTCCAAGTCCCATATGATTTCTAATATCTTGCTATGTGGTCACATTCTGTTAAGAGCCCCAAGGAGTCCACAATAACAGTGACTTCTATTGCAAGACAGGTCTGGGGACTCAGCCCAAGTGAGTGTTTTGTGGCTGGCTACCCACAAAGAACAGAGCTTCTGAAGTCTCATTAGAATGAGCAACTGAAGAATTGCAAACAATATAAAAGCAATAAATGTTTATTTCAAAGGGAAGCTGATAAGACATACTAACTTTTTTCCTGAGACTTAGAACCTAAGCAAATAGCAGAGATGGGACAAGACACTTAACTAAAGAATGAGGACCATGTTGGGACTTAGAGCATTTTACCTTGCTGCAGGCTACTGCTTCTCTTTTCACTCACCTCAAGATTAACGTAACTATATAACAATATCTTTATTTTTTCCTTTCCAGATCCTCAGTCTATAGATCAGATTTTTTGTTTGTTTTCAGAAAGCACACTTTTCCCTATGTGGTTTTTTTATTTTATTAAAAAGGTCTAGTGTAATCCGAGGTATAGATCTCTTATCCCCTCTAGAAGGGGACATTCTCAATGAAATGCTCCAGTGAAAGTCAACTAGAATACAGGTTCTGATATACAAAAATTCACTTTACAGGAAGCCTGTCAAGACTTAATGTGTCTGTTCCAGGAACCCAGGCTGCCTGGGTACCAGCATCATACACTCTTCTGATTATGGTGAGGATCAATGTCACCCCAAAGTCTACCGAATTAGGTGTAGAAGAGTTTTAAATAGTAGGAAATCCATGCTGGGTGAGGTCATGGTGCAGACCAAGGGGAAACATTCACAGTGGCTCTGGGAGAGAAGGAAGCTGTTATGCACAGTGGCCAAGGCCTGACGCAGAGCATAAATCCCAACCAGGCTGGGCTGCTGGCAGGATGCAGCTCAGCCTGATGGTTGTTTGGCTGAAAGGTGCAGTCTGGCTTTTCACGACTTGGGTCAAGCAAGTTTAAGGCTTAGATGGACTGAGGTGGGGGGGGGGAATGCATGTTAAGGCTTAGATGGACTGAGGTGGTGGTGGGGAAATGCATGTTAAGGCTTAGATGGACTGAGGTGGGGGGGATGCATGTGGACCCTTTCTGCCCCCTTCCACTATCATTTATGGCTATTTCTCTCTGGCCTGGGCAAGACGGCAGAAGTGTTTCATTAAGAGGACTCCAGCTGAAGGCAGCCAACGAGCAAAATCCCCTGAATGACTATGCAAATATTTCTACTCCTCCTCTCCCCCAACATACAGCCTCCTGGAGCTCAGCTCTGATTCTTAATTAGCTCATAGGACAGAAATAGATTTTTATCAGAAATCAGAGTTCAAACTTCTACCCTAGCAACAGGACATAAATGCTAACAATTATGTTTCATCTGAAAAAGAATAAAATGTATCATATTTACCTGTTTTGTTCTGTCTCTGGTTCCAAAAGCTAACTAGGATGGCCAGTGGGGGGAGTTTGAGGGCTGGTGCAGACAGCCAGGCTGGGAGTATCCTAGTCCTGTGGCCTCAGGTGCTTCTTAGTTTCCCCCACCTGTCAAACATGGACACTAGCCTCTGTCTGGGCTGCTGCAAGCAGAGCACGGGGTCTGGGCTGGGCCAGCTCTCTAGGGACCTCGCCAAATGGAAGTTAAGAACATTAACATTGCTTTTGAACAATGTCAAAAGTTGCATAAGAAGGGTAGCTGTGCTTATCATGGGGCCTGGTTTTGGCTTTCTGGAGCAATCCTGCAGCAGCATTTCTGCAGCCGGAGAGGGAACACCCTTCCCACCGCCGCCACCTCGGTGCTGGGTGGTGACTCATAGCACTAGCGAGGGGCGTGGGTGGGAAACCACTTAGGCATCACCATGGAACCTGACAGATTTGCCCCTGTGGAGCTGCTCTGTAAAGAAAAGGGGAAGGGGGGCCTCTCCTCCTCCCTAAGGTGAGTGGGGCACAGAGGGAACAGCTTTCATCAGCTGAACCCCCTCACTGCCAACGCCGCTGGAAGCAGAGAGCCTAAAGTGTGTGCTGGCACTGGCTCCTGGGGTGGGGAGCAAATCCCACCTCTTGAGTGCTCCCTTCCCTCCCGCAGGTTCGAAGACTCCTCAATCACTGAGCAACAGAAAAGCCATACAGATCCATCCACTTTGAGTATCATCTCTGTGCTGGGCCCTCTACCAAGCGCTTTATGTGCTTTGCTTTGTTCCATCCTCAGAACTATCTGTTCTTATGCCCATTTTACAGACGAAGAAACTGAAGTTGGAAGCAGGTCACACAGCTCCTGGAAGCAGAACTAGGATTCCAACAAGATCTGTTTCCAGTGCTCTGAAATCTGTCAGGAGACCCCCAAACTGGTGTCTACAGGCATGTGAAAAGCAAGTAAATGTTCCAGAAATGCAACTGCTGGGCCATGACAGCTCAGGGCAGAGGCATTCACTTTTAGCAGCCGCTTTTTTTTAAAAGGACTTTCTACATGTCTCATTTACTTTGCACAACAGTTCTATGAAACAGGTGATAATATTTCTATTGCACAGGTGAGGAGGTGGAGGTTTAGTTACTTCTCTGCCGCTTGCTGTCTTAGCCCACCACCCTCTATGACCTCTGGCCTCCAGCTCCTCATCTGAGCAATGGGAATATATGAAAATCATTGATGTCAGGGTTAAATGAGGTAACAGAAGAGAAATGTTTTAGAAACTGCAAAATGTCGCTTGAATACTAAGGAGTATTATTATTTACTGAAATAGCTTAGTGGGGAGAGTGCAAGTGAGGCTGAGAATTACAAGGTTCTGGATTCAATCCTAGATTTCTGCAGAGTGCTTAAGTGGCATTCTTCCCTGGCCTGGAAGCTCCTGAGAGCAGGCATCATGCCTAGTTTTCCTCAGTTTCCCCAGCTCCCAGCATGGCACAGAAAGAATCCTTGAAAAATCTTGGCTGAACTATTCAGGATTAGTTCAGTTCAAGGGAAGAGACGGGAGGGGAGGAAAAATAGAATCAAGGGCTGGAAATGACCTTAGGGTTAGCAGAAAATTGATCTTCCAATTTGGAGACACTTTTGAGAATGAAAAGAATATTTTTAATAGTCAGGATAAACTGGGACTGTTCCAAGCTAACCAGGACATATGGTCAACCTATTTGTTGATCATGTAGTCTCCCCACATTTCGGGTGAAACTGAGTCCCAGGAGAGGTACAGAGCTGGGATGGAACTAGGGCTCCCTGCTCCCTCCCAGGCTTGCTCTTAGAAGAGCCAGAACAGCAGCTACCAGTGGGTGGACCTTGCTTTTGAGGGCCTGTGGTTCTCTGGAAGGAACTGGGCGTTATCCATATAACCCAAAGTTTATGTTGGGTAAATATCAACACTTCTGGGCTGGTTACTAAGGGCCTGAGTGGTTGCTAAGCGGCAGCATGACCTCATGAGGGGCTATTGTTCAGTGCTCAATAGGCATCCTTGAATGACATTCCCCAATTTCTAAATCCCAGGGGCCCCTGGGGTTCTGTGAAAAGAAGACAGATTATAAGGAGCAGGAGCAGTTGACAGACCCACGTTTGTTTTCTCAGGGCAGGGCGTGGTCGGGGGAGGGCTGCAGCCTTTCGGAGCAAAGCATAAGAAGCCTTGAGTATGCAGTAAGAGCCATTAGCTGATGCTACTAGCCACGGAAATACCCCAGGACAAAAGAATGAGGTCCTCCCCTCTGTAATCCACCTGAACACGCATTGTCTCAGTTTGTTTACGAAGCAGACATATGGGGTGGGGGTCATAATGATCACCCCCACTTCTAAACATAGAAGCTGAGGTCCAAGGAGAAGAAACAGTTTGTCCAAAGCCTCCCCCAAATGTCTTGTTTTCCAGGTGGAACGATGGCCACCCAAAGACACCCATGTTCTAATCCCTGGAGCCTGTGGCTATGTTAGGTCACAAAGGGGAATGAAGGTTGCAGGTGGAATTAAGGTTGCTCGTGAGGTGACCTTGAGATGGGCGATGATACGGGACAATCTGGGTGGGCCCAATGTAATCACAAGGGTCCTGAAAAGTGGAAGAGGGAGGCAGCAGTCAGTACGTAATGTGAGAAAACCAATGCCCGCATGAAGACGAAGAGGGGCCTGTGAGGAACGTGGCCACCTCCAGAAGTGGGAAAAGCAAGGAATCATCCTCCATGAGCGCCTCCAGAAGGAACACAGCCCTGCTGTGAGGCTAGCCCAGAAGACCTGCACCAGACTTCTGACCTAGAGAAATGTTAGCTGGTAAATTTTAAGCAACTCAGTTTGTGGTAACTTGTCATAGCAGCGATACGCAACACTAGGGTGAGAAATCTGCCTGGTCTGACCCAGAAGTGGGGCCTTGGAGACATTTAGCTCCTTGGAGTTGAGAAAATAGGAGGCTCATAGAAATAAAGTGATTTGCTTAGGGTCACAAAGCAAGTGATGCAGACAGCTACAGGGACCTCTGGGTATGGTCAGATCTCCTGCAGGACACCAAGACTGTCTGCAGAGGTGTTGATATCTTATAGGTAATTTTTCTGCTGATTCTCACCAACCGACCTGATCAGGACCCTGGGCCCCAAACCCTGTCCCCTCTGTCTCTGTAGGCCAGAGGCAGGCAGGAGGCACTCTCTTCCTACACCCCACCACCGAACACAGGTGGTCTGGAGCCAGAATTCTCAGTCCATGACCTTTGAGCCTCAGTTTCCCCATCTGAAAGTGGGCACAGCACCTTTCAGGTCAAATGATGACAATACAATGTAAGAGGACAAAGGGAAGCCTGTGGCACCAGGCCTGGCACACAGGAGGTGCTCAATGCCTGCTCTTCTCTTTCTCTCAGGCCCAGGCCCTGCCTGAGTCCTTACAAAGCTGCTGGCTCTAACACCTTAGCTTCCTTTGGAATTCGAAGGCCTCCTTCCCAGAAGGGCGTTATCTCTGCCTGGCACACAGAGGCGCTAAATGAATGCTTGTGGAACGGACCACAGGATGAACACCTGAGTGCTCCTCCACCTCCTCTTTCCCTAGAAGGCTCCTATGTATCCATCAATGTCCAGCTCAAATGCCCCTGCCCTCAGACAGCCTTCCCTGACCCCAAGGCCATGCTCTTCTCTTTGTGCTGGGCTTCTGGCTTCCCTGTGGTACCCTGATTTTTGTGTTTAGGGTCCAAGTCATGGTGGCAGACACACATGAGCTCTAATCCTGGCCATGCCTGCATGATTCTGGGCCAGCTCCACTTCTCTGAGCTTCATCTCCTCTGTTCAGTGGGAGCAGTGACAGGACCTCCATCGTGGGGTTGTGGGAGGAGATGCTGCATGGGGGGGAGGGTTTAGCGCAGTGATGGCGCAGAGTGGGCATGCAGCAGATGGTTATCATCTTAGATGCTGCCTAATGCAAAGCCAAGGTCCCCAGGGTGGGAACATGTCTGACTCGTCTCTCTGACAATTTTTAGTTATGCCTATTTATTATTTCTTATTCATAGGAAACTCATATTCATTGAGCCTCTTCATGTATTGTGTCATTGAATGCTCACAGCCACCCTCTGGGGTGGGCACAATTGTCCCCTTTTTGCAGATGAGCAAAACTAAGGCTCAGAGAGGTGAAGGGCTTTGCCCAGGGTCACACAGTGGTTAGGTGGCTAATGTCAGGATTTGAATGTCAGGACTGTGTGATATTTCAGTTCTTGCTTTTCCTCCCAGACACCAGGCTGGGGTGGTATTCCCACCCGATTCCCACTCTCCCACCATTAGTCACCCCCAGCTGCAGGGGGACTTCTTTTCTTCCCTCCCTGGCTGGGTATTTATAACCCATATCTGTGGCTTCCTCGCCTGGGTCTCTATTCTGAGACACTGAGGTGAGCATGCTGTGTAGGCCCTGGGTGGCCCCTGTGGGCTCTGGAAGGCAGTTCCAGTCCCAGGGGCCCAGGGATGCTGCCTGCTGAAGAGGTAAACGAAGATGCTGGAGGGCAGATCCCTGAGAAGTGCGAGCCTTTAAGGACTTACAAAAAGTATGTCAGATCATCTCAAGACTCTCATCGCCTTTGCAGCATCTGGGCTGCCTGGACGAGGCTGGATTCCCAGGGCTGTTGTGCCTCAGTGGTGAAAGGAAGGAGGCAGGAGAACCTTCCAATAGGAGAGCAATGGAAGCAGGCGACAGAGTGATCTCGGCAGGGCTCCCAGAGAGCCCAGGCTGCATGGGATGCAGGGACCAGGTGGAGGGGACAGGGTTCCCAGAGGACAGGGCACCGGAGCTGCCCTCCTGGGGAAGGAGAAACGGACAGCAGGCACAGTCACTGAAGGCTGTGTTCAGGGTGGGAGAGCGGTCAGCAGTGGATAGAATGGGTAACATTCTATGCTGTTATTCTCCCCGCCCATCATTTATCTCGGTAAGTGGCAGAGGAGGGATTTGAACTCAGATCTGTGTGAGTCTGAGGCCCATGCTATTTCTCCGTCATCCTTCTGGGAACCAAGGCGGTTGGGGGGAGGGGGGTCCAGAAGGTCTAGTGATGGGCCAGATATGCCCCAAAGCTGACAGTGGGGCAGGGGTGTATCCTGGCTGAAGATGGTACTATGAAAGCACTGTGGCCAGGAAGTAATACGGGGACATTTCCCCCCTAGGCAATACCGGGCAATGCTGGGGAAGGACCGACAGAATCCTAATAAGGAGAGGATGCCTGAGGGTGAAGCCAGCACAGGGAGGGGCAGAGCTGAGGGGCAGAGAGAAGAGACAATAAGTTCTGATGATTGCTCCAGGCCCTGGATCCAGCTGCACCTGAAGCCTGTTACCCTCAGGACTTCTCAGTAACTCAAGCCAATAAATTCCTTTTTTGGGCTTACACCAGTTTGAGTCACTTTCAACAGAAAGATTCTTAACTTACATAGCTTATAACTCTCTTGGAACAAAGAGAGGGAATGGCACTCAGAAGAAAACACAGGAGAAAGACAGGCGGAGGAGAGGAGAATTGGTGTCTCACGGGTATAGTCTCAGTTTTGCAAGATGGAGAAGTTCTATAGATCTGCTGCACAGCAATGTGAATATAATTAACATTATCGAACCATTCACTTAAAAATGGTTAAGACGGTAAGTTAAAAAAACCAGTGTGCTAAGAAAAATGGGTGAGGGAAGAAAAGGAGATGGAGGGCAGACAGGAAGGCAGGAGGGGTGAGAGGAGTAGAGGGGAGGAGTGGGAAGAGGAGAGGAGAGCACAGGAGAGGAGAGTAACAGAAGGTGGCCCTGCAGCCTCCAGGAGGGAGGCCAGCTGCTCCTGTCACCTACTCTGCTATTTTTACACCTCATGGCTCTCAAGGTAACTTCACACCTGGTATCCCTGCCCTTCAAACACTAATTTGTTTTCCAACATTTTAGAAATGCCTTTCTTCCCTGAGAAACACAGCCTGCTTCTCAAAGCTCCCTAGTTTTTGAAATACGAGTATCGCTGGGAGGGTAAGAACCTGAACAATAGTAACCACTGATGGGTGTGATGTTTCTGTTTACAAAGCACGTTCACACTTTGCATCTCATTGAGGCCTCTCAAACCTAGTGAGGTAGACGGGGAAGTTACCAGCCCATTTTATAGATGAGCAGACCCAGGGCACAGACAGACATGCTCAAGGTTGCCCACCCAGCCTGTGATACTGGGGTTTGCATCCAGGTGGCCTGATTTTTAATCCTGCTGAGAAGATCTAGGGGTGGGTGTGGGGGGTGGGCCAGGTGAGAGCTTGGAGAGAATTTGCAGAGCTCATTGGCTTTTCAAGATTTATTCTGGGCTTGATTTGAAAGAAACTTCAAGGAGGCACAAGGCCCACAAATGACATCACAGCACATTTCTCCTCATGGGGAGCTCAGGACGAGGCCTACGTATCCCATTTCCAAAGCAAAACGATTGAAAGATGTAGCAGGCAGTTTGAAGGCTGGGGATTGCTGAACACTCCTGCTTTCAAGAGTCCATGCTGAGCCATTTGCTTTCCATTTTGGGAGGAGTGAAGTTGCTCTGATTTTAAGGAGCTGCTGACATGGATGCTGCCGGCCTTTTGCAGCCTTTGATCATGGCGCATTTAACTCTGGCTTCCCAAACCTGAACAGCTGGTCCAGGCCCTTTCAAATCTAGCAGGCAATTAAATTTTCACAAAAAGAAGTAGAAACTCCAGGGATAATAAGATGGGAACAACTCGAAGGCAGCAGCGGGGCTTCTGAACAATCAGGGAAAACCACTGTGTGGTGGACTCCCTTTATAACGAGGTGTCCTGGGTGGGCCAGGATGGGGAAACTTGGGAGTGGGAACTCTGCCATGGGAATGCTCCAGGCTCTGACGATGGCCATGGGTAGCCAAGACGTGCCCTCCTAGGAGGGATGCAGCTCAGCAGGTGTTCAGGAGAGGGGCTGACAGCCTGTGGTGTCTCACTGAGGCTCTCATGTGTTTGAAAAACCAAAGGAGCCTCCCCATAGCCAGCCCCTCTTATGAGCACCAGGTCTTTACAGCTTAAAAGCACCTCAAATGTCTCATGGCCCCAACTGAGCCCCATCCTTCTCTCCAGCCTGTTCCTCCTGCAGTCTTCCCATCTCAGGATATGGCTCCCACAGTCAGTCAACCAGCTGCCTGCCACCCATCACTCACTCACGACCAGCCTACCATCCAATCTGGTAGATTCCACACCCAGTACCTCTTACACCCTGTTCCCTACACTGTCACTGTCATCAGCCTCATCAGGCCAACATCACGGCTCGCCCAAACAAATGCAGAACCTCCACCTGGGCTCCAAGCTCCCACTCTTGCCCTGATAATCCCCTTTCCAACAGAGAGGTCTTCAGGAAGCTGACTCCTATCATATGAAGCTTCAATCCTTTGATGGCTCTCCTGCAATCGGGATGAAGTCCAAACTCCACACACATCCTGCAAGCCCTTACCCACCCTTCTTCCAGCACCATCTCCTGCTCTCTAGTCTCCAGTCACACTGGACTTCCTTCAGTGACCCCAGTGCACAAGATTCCTTCCCGCCTCAGGGCCTCTACCTGGATTACTCATACATGGCTTTCTTCCTGGCAAATCCTTTCTATCAGCCAGGTCACTGCTGCAGAGTGGTCTTCTCTGACCCTCTAATCAGAAGCCATTTTTGTTAGGCTCACATAGCTTTATGCACATGTCTCTCATAGCAATTACCTGGGATGGAAACTGTGTAGTTATCTGCATGATGATTTGTTTAATACGTGTCGCTCCCACCAGGCTCAGAACTCCCAAGAGCAGAGAGCACTTGTACTGTGTACAGTTGTACTCTGAGCCTAACACTACCCAGTGCACAGCCAGTGCTCAATTGATACGCTGAATGAGTGACAGGGAAGTCAGCTGACCTACGGATGCCTGGCCAGAGAGGGGTGTGGCAGCAGCCGCCTTTCCTGGCACAGGTGCTAAGTACTGTATTTCACCATAGTGGTGAACTTCCCAGGAGACCTCTGCATTTAAATAAACAAATATCTGCAATGTATGGCAAGTAGATCAGAACATGTCAGCTATTATTATTATTATCCCCATTTTACAGATAGGAAAGCTGAGACTCAGAGAGGTGAAGTGACTTGCCCAAGGTCACACAACTAGCAAGAGGCAAAGCCACAATTTGAACCCTTTCTGACTCTAAAGTTGCTGCATTTAACTACTAGGCTATCCTGTATCTTCAAGTCATATCATACAAAAGCTGCATCCCTTGTCCATTTCTAGAACATGCTTTCACGAGGGGCTCAACAAGGCAACATCAGAGCCTGGGGTTGGGTGAGGTTCACCAATACATAAACGTTGTGGCACTGCATTGTAGGAGGGACTATGATACTCTTGAGTGCTGTGGGGTGGGGACAAAAACCTTTATGAAAGAGAGATGATTTGAGCTGCATCTTGAGAGGCTTACCAGGGGCCAGAAACAATGAGAGGGAGCTCCAGGCTGGAGGGGTGGCAGGAGCACAGGCATGGTGGTACCATGGGGAATGGCGAGTGGTGTGGCACGGCTGAAGAGCGAGGCATAGTCCGTGTGAGCTGCTATTCTCAGTCTCATACCTGGTATGAGCTCATGATGAGCTGCCCTCGCTGTGGTGGGAATCCAGCCTCATTTTCCCTTCCCAGACCCTAGGATCTCTTCTGCTGGGCACTGGGGAAGTAGGGAAGACTCAGCAGGCAACAATGGCTGGATGTCAGATTCCCTGAATCACTTCTTGCCTTGCCCTCTCCCCCGGCCCATTCTTCTTAATCTCTAGTCCCTAATCTCTTCTCAGGACCCCTAGCCCATCCAATCTCTGTCTTTTCTCTTCAGGAAGACTCTGGAAAGTCACTGAATTGATAGAAGTGTTAGGTAGATATTCAAGAATCAGTCAAACACGTGGATATTAGCATATTCATTGTAACACTGTTTATGATAGAGAAAAATTGGAAACAACCTAAATACCCATCAATGGGGATTAATTAAACAAATTATGGAATACCCACCCATGTATTCTATAATGAAAATGATTGTTTTTAACATTAGGCATCATTGCGATTATATATGTATGCATAATAAATTTGATTTCCCTCTTTGCTTTGGCTTCTAGGAAACTCAAAACCAAAAACAAAGCACACATGCTGTGAACCAACCTTCCCATGGTTCCATCTTATTTTCCTACCATTGTTTTCTGACTCCCTAGTTCACTTCTCTTCAATCTTATTGCACTGTATAAACAGGCTGACACAAATCCTTTTTTAAAAAAATCCTTAAAGTAGTGATAATATAAGCACCTTATATTGAGTGTTGGCTATGGCTCAACAACTGAGCCAAGAACTTTGCCTATATCATTTCATCCAATTCTCACATCAACCTATGAGGAAGATACTCTCATCACCACTTAACAGATGGAGACACTGAAGTCAGAAAGGTTAAGTAATTTTTAAAAGATCAACTGCTCAGCAGTGGCTGGATCATGACTAAGGTCAGTTTTGCCTGACCCCAGGACTTGAAGTCCTAGCCCCTATTCCATACTACCTCCTGACAACTCAATAATCCAGTTAAGCCACCATGGAACCACTCTGACCCTCACCGTCTGGGTGGCCAAGATCTTATGTGGCTTTTCCCTTCCTAATGTCACAGGTGAGATGGCCAGGTACTACTGGTTTGGGGTTAAACTTGTAAAGTCTGAGAATCAGAACATCCTTGAACATGGGTGGCTCCCAGATTACCCCTGAAAAGGTACAGGAAATAAATACTCCAATTACTGCTTTTCAGGCTGGGAGCACCTGAGAGGGCATCTAGGGCAACTCCTCCCTGTCTGCAGGAGATTTCTGGACCCTGGCAAGCGACTGACAGTCTTTTCTACTTGCACAACTTTTGTAAAAGGGACCTCACCATATTGGTTGTCTCAGGCTGTTGAAAATCACTTCTCTACACTGAAATTTGCCTCATTGTAACCAGATATCATTAATAACAACAATGAACAAGAAAAACCCAGGCCATTGCGTCAGCCACCTTGCTATGACTATTTCATTTAATCCCTGTAAACAATTCTCCTTATTTTTTGTAAGAGGAAACTGAAGCTCAGACAGGATAAGCAACTTGTTCAAGGATATACAGCTCCTAAGCAGTGGAGCCAAGTTGAGAACCAAGTCTGCTTATACTTTCACGTCCACCTGTGGAGCCCAGTTCCACCTACAGAGACACAGCAAACAAGCCCACACTTCTGACCAATGCAGCCCTTCAGATATTTGGAGGCTGATCTCTTGTATCCTGGACTTGGGGGATATGGTGAGGCAGGGCAGGCAGAAGGGCAGGAATGGGTAGACAGGGAAGAGCAGTAGCTACGGGAAGTGATACCAGGCGGTGTCCACACACATACAAGCCTCTTGTGGAGCGTGTTTCCATAGGATGGCCACTGCAGAAACTTTTCCCTAAGAATTGTCAAGGATACAGCCAGATCTCCATTCTGGGTCTAGCCTTGGTGCCTATGCTTCGCATCTTGACCTGGGCAGCTAAGGCCATGCAGATCTGTCCAATGGGAACAGACTCACGCTAACCAAACCCTTGGGGACTGATAAACAATACCCACAGGGTGGCAGCAACTTTCTGCTGTTGCTAAACCCTGGTTTGCCTCCCTGTCCCTTATGGAGCTTCTGTTCTTCTATTACCACGCAACCAATTCCCTGCATTAAATTCCCTCTGTCTGAAGTACCCGGAGTGGTTTCTGTTGTCCCAATTGGCGTCTCACACCTCCATGTTTACATCTGAGCTAAACTGGCTCCACAGGTGGGCTGTTAGGTGGGCCTCTTCTCCCCCTCCCCAGTGGGGGGCATGTGCCTTGCCAAAACCCCGCTGCCTTCCTCTCAATCCCGGCTCCAGGCTGACCTTGTCTCCTTCGTCTCCTAGTACATTCTCTCACTCAACCCCCAACACCCAGATTCTGGCATGAAAGACTTTCCTTTTTGAAACTAGATGCGTCTGATCTCTTTGGCTACATCCTGATTTTGTGGCCAGGCCTCACAGTTCTGGGAGCACCTTTCTGCTCCTTTATGTGCCCCTTGCGCCTACTATTTTCCAGGCTTCCACCTCATGCCAGTCCTGTGCCAGATGCTCTCATTTTGTCCTGGTGATAACCCTGTACCCCAACAATTCTAAGGTGTGATAGATTTTCTGTTGTCCTCCCAGAGTCTTCTCCCAGGGGAAGTGAGATCTGGCTGGGTACATGGCTGCTCAGATATTCTACACTTCTTAGCCTCCCTTGCAGCTACGTGTAGCCATGTGGGCAAATCCTCATCGAGTGGCATGCGAGTGGAACAAATGTGTGTCATTTCTAGACTTTGACTTAAAACATCTTGGGGTGTTTCTCCACCTGGCCCCCCTCCCTGTGAGCTGGAATGTGATATCCTTGGGACCATCTTCTGCTGTGCTGATGAAAACAACATCCTAAGTGGTGGCAGATCAATAAACTGAAGGGAACCTGAGTCAATGAATGACCTTGTGGAGCAGAGCACCTGTGTCAGGCTAGAGGAGCCAACTGTTATCCTAGGAAAACACTTCTTCCTTGGGTAAGCCACAGTACTTGGGGGTCTCTTTGGTATAGCAGGCTAGCCTTTATTGCCCTAACAACACATTCAATGCAGGAGGCAAGGTACAGGAAGGGGAAGTGACTATGTTCAAGGTCACAGAGACCTCTGTGATTTCTGCTATTCCTTATCTCCCACATGGGTTTAGTCACTAAGTTCTGACAACTCAAACTCTAGAAGCCTCTTGAACCCATTCTTGCTTCCCTGCCCTCTCAGCTGTATCTCTGGCTCAACTCCTCGTTGACTGTTGCTGCAACAGCTTCCTGATGGGTCGACTCCCCTAAAAATTGCCACGACATTGCTGGGTGACTTGTCTTTCTAAATTCAGAAATGACTATGTGATAGCCAGGCTTAAACAAGCCCTTCGCCAGCTCCCTGGTTGCCTGAGGAGGAGGTCCAGGCTCCTGTGTCATTCACAATTGACCTGCAATATTCTTCAGTCTTTAGCCAGTAGAGTGGTAATGAGTCAAACAAATCCAATCCAGGTTCAAAGTTTGGCTTCACCAATTCCTGACTGGTGACTTGGGCAACTTATTTCATCAAATGTAATGTAGTAATCAAAAGAATGGGCAATAGAGTCCGATTGCCTGGGTTCCAAATCTACTGACTAGCTGTGTAACCTTGGGCAAGCGAATAAGCCTCTCTGTGCCTCTCCTTCCACCTTTCCTCATTTCATCCATCCATTCTTCTACCTAACCACCCACTCATCTGTCCCTCTACTCACCCACCTTCCCATCTGTCCATCCACCCATCCATCTGTGTCTGCCCACCTATTGTATCTGTCCACCCATCAGTCTGTCTGTACACCCATCCACCCATCGATTCACTCGTTTGTCCAGCTACCTTTGTACCCATCCACCCCTCTGCCCATTCATCTGTCTCTTTACCTACCACGTCCATTCATCTGCTCGCTTCTCTGTGCACCCACCTGCCCATACATCTGTCCATTCACCCATCTGTCTGTCCATCCAAATGACCATCAGCCTTTTTCTGTCAGCACCTGCTGTTTACCCACTGGTCCAGTGGAGGAATATATTTCAGAGGCCGGGGGAGGAGCTAATGCTCTGAGGTCCCAGCAATTAGGGGCAGGGCAGCATCCACAACCCCATTTCTGTCCACTATGCTAGTGGTTCTTGGTTGGCTCTGTCTAACCCAACACTCCTTTTATTATTCTGAAAGCAAATCCACAGATAATATAACCTACCAATACACCTAATTTAAAAAGGCGTATAATGCCCCAACTGTAACATAGAGGAGAAATAAAAGGAAAGTCATCGGTAACAACACAATGCACATCTCCACGTCTCAGTGCCTGGGCGTGACAACACTAGAAGACATAATGAGGCAGCCAGGTGATGGCTCCTACTTGGGGTGAACTGGTTTGGATGAAAGCAGAGACAATATTCAACGGAGTATTATCAACTTTTTTTTTTTACATTTGACATTTTGAAGTGAAGGCTAAATAAATATATTCAAAGATATACATTGAATCACTAGAAATGTGACAGCCACTAAAACAGACAAGGCTGTTATTTGCATCTCAAATACCACAGATGCTGCTGCTAGTCCTGAGTTTTAAAATGTGAGCAGTTCTTGGTGAAGGTCTGAACAAAATGAGTAGAGTTTGCCTTCAATTTACTTGGTAGTTTTACTCCTGGAAATTCCAGGATATATTAATGTGTTAACATGTAACACAGAGTTAGGTTCTGAGCATAGATACAAACAGAATTTTCACTGACGTCGACATTCAATGAAATATTCAACACTGTGCCCGAGTCAGGACAGGCCCTGGACGTGCATCGCAGGACCTAGAACACCTCTGCTCCTTGCTTACAAATGACAGCAGTCTACAGCGGTGATTTTCTACCTTTTTCATCTCACGGCACACATAAACTAATTACTAAAATTGTGCTGCACACCAATAAATATATTTTTTGCCGATCTGACAAAAAATAGGTTTAATTTTAATTCATTCACATTGGATGGCTATTGTTGTGTTGGCTGTTGTCACTTTTTTTATTTGACAACCTAAGGGAAAAGAGGTCAGTGCCCCTGACTAAATAGTCAGGTATTGAATGTTTTACAAATTCTTGCAGCACGCCGGTTAAAATTGCAGGTCTACAGCCGTTGTGACAATCCAGAATGCTCTCACTCCCCACCACTGACAGTCAGACCAGGCCCCCTCCTTCCAGCCAGAGTGACACAGGGGGAGGTGTCCAAGGTATATTTTGTAAACCCACAAGACTTCATCTTAGCCCTAGCTAATCAAAGCCTTTTGAGGGACAAAACACCCATTTGGAATTTAGGGGTCACGCATTGCAGCAAAAGTAGATTTGTAACTGGAAGTCCCCGAACCAAAGTCTCAGCTGGGTGACTTCAGAAAAGTTTATTGGCCTCTCAGTTGGAATATCTCCTCTATTAGGGGGAGGCCAAATCAAAGCTGAATGGGCTAATGCCGATTCTGTTTATGCTGACAGGAGAGGCATAGCAGGGAGAAGGCCCAGAAACCCACCAGCCTGGTTTTGCAACCTGAGGGCCCCACGTGTCAGCTGTGTGGTCCTGGGAAAGATGCATGACTTCTCTAAGTCTCAGTTTCCTCATCTGTAAAATGGATACCAGGGGCTGCTTCACAAGATACTTGTGAGATCTTCATGAGAAAATTCATGCAAAATGCTTCACAGAGTTGCTTCAGCCAGAGCATGAACATTAGCTAGATTATTGTGATTGTTTCTATTTATTGTTACAAACATAAAGAATATGTGCTGGGCTTGGGGAATGGGACAGAAAACAATGACTAGACTTGGAACACCATGCCAGCCAGGACTGTGTTTAATCCATAGCACCTAGTAGGTACTCTAGGAATGAATGAACGGTTATCGGGTTCATGGGGAGGATCAACGAATTGTCCTATGGTACCCAGAGGTCACTGAAGATGGAGCGAGTTGTATGAAGGAAGAAACATTGCTAGTCTTCTGAGAAGGACTAAGATAGCATCTCCTGTTTGGCCAACTCCAAAAATGACCCCTGCTCCCCAGGTGAATGGAAGGCAAGATGCAGAGGCCCTTGGTTGCTGGGGTCAGGCTCTGTCCGTTACTGGAGTCAAGGAGAACCAGGGAGGGTATGCCTGGTCCTTCCAAGGCTCAAGTTGTGCCAGCATCAGGTGCAGCGCTGCTGCTGAATGAAAGGTGTCCTTCTGCCTCTGCTCAGACCACAAAGGGGACACTGGGGAGGGGGGGGCTGCCTGGACCATGATGGTGGAGCTAAGCCAGCCTACTCCCTCTCTTCCACCACCCACACTGCAAAGGTATGTGAGTCCAGGAGGCGATATTCAAAGCCGGCTGGGCTTTTAGGCCCCCAGTAGGATCAGGAATTAGGGGTGACTTGTGGTGTGAAAATCCACATACCTGACATTCAAAGAAAAACACACACCCTCCTGAACATAAGGCCCAGAGGAAGCCTAAATTTTCTGAGATCTAAAGAGACATAGTTCAGGTGGCTGGAGCTCAGGGAATGTTTGCCTCCCACACCTCCATTCTGACTGCTGACCATCAGTTTCCTACCAGCTATTTTTGGCTCCCATTGCTTCAGAAACGTCCTTTTGGAAGAGGGGCCTTTGGGAGCCATCAGCCTCCTGTTGGGTTTGAGAATCACAGGTGACTTCCCCGATAAGATCAGGCAACATCCCTTACTAGCTGCGCGGATGATTCTGGTAACATGTTCCCAGCCTCGGCCATTCGTTCCAACCCCAACATGATCTCTCTCCATTTATGCGGTTCCGCTATTTAGAATGCAGACACGTAGCCTCGGTTTTCCATTTTCCTTGCCTCATTTTTGTTTGAACAACAGACAGGCAAACTAAAAGCCTGCAGACTGACCAGTGTCCATGGAAAAAAGAGAAAGGATCGAGCTTCGCCATCAACAGGAAAAACAATCAGGCCAAATATAACCACAGTCACTATTTGCAGAGCCTTTTCCATCTTGGCTGAGCCTCCGATTAGTTCTGTGACGTGAGCTGCTGTCCTCTTTTTCCAGATGAGGAAAGTCAGGCTCAGAGAGGTAACATGAATTACCAGAGCTTACACTTCAGGAAGCATCAGAGCCAGGTGTCAAATCCACCCTCCATGCTCCACCCAAGAGTAATAGTGACAAAGGTGACAATCTTGAAAACAATAGCTACTCTTTATTGATCCCCTACTATGTGCAAGGCACTGCCCTGGTTATACAGGTGATATATTTTAATTGGCTCCACTCCTCTTGGAAGAATTCAGCCTATTTTTCCGGCAAGGAGACTGAAGCTTGGAGAGGTGAGGTGACTTGCCCTGAGCCCATGTGAGGAAGTGGTAGAAACAGGACTGACTTGATTACTTTTCTCTCCTAAAGAGTGGTGCAGATGCTTTTAGATGGTACCCTGACAAACAGTTTTTTTTTATTTTAGTAGTTATGGGTTACTTTTATGAACCGGAAAAAAAATATATGACTAGAATGTAAACCCTGACCTCCTGGATATTATTCCTTATGACAAAGCTAAGGATGATATTTAAATGGTTAAAGTAAGTGACTTCAAGGAAAAATATTAAGCTGAGCCATTCAGAACCTTAGGGAGTGTCTGGGCTAGAAGGGGCTCAGGGTCAGCTCTCTGGGGTGACAGTGGAGGAGAGGAGGCCTGAGAATGAAAGGTCCTACCAATGGCCAGCAATGCCAGGCTGGTAGGGTTCACAGAGCAGACTGCTCTTTACATCCCCTGGGGCTGCCTCTACCTACTGACTCCATTTGACAAACACAGACTGGAACACATGGTTGGCCAAAGGACTTTGGAGAATTTCCAGGAGTGGAAAGAGAGGAAATGAAATTGGGAAGCTAAACTGGTGTTCTATTGGGGGCCATTTTATGGCTTATTTGGACCATAGGAAGAATGTTTAAAATCCAGCCTGGCCCATCACATTGTCCCTGGGACACTTGTCATTTACTTTGGCCGCCTGGTGTCTGAACCCGTTCTTCAACATGAGGAGCTGCCAATCTTGAGTCAGAGCCTACTTTCCCACTCAACAAGCGGAAAATGCCTGTGACTGGCTTCCCCACCTTCTTTGCTGCTCAGGGTCAGGGTCCACGCTCCAGAAGAAGCTATTGCAGACTTGGTATTGGGAGCTAGTGAGGGCAGAGGCAGTGATCTTGGGTGTGGGGTCTTCTGCAGCTGGTTCCTCTGCAGAGCTTGGGGCCTTGATCCTGGTCACAAAGCCCTGAGCCCAGTTCCTGGTCTTTGCTGAGGGTTCCTCTAAGTTCCCATGTGGTTTCAGTAAATACCTTTCCTGCACAAATCATCCAGAATCAATCTATTGTTCGCAGTCTAAAATCCATGCAGATCCAGCACTCCATGGCCTACTTGCCCAGGGGCATTTACAATGATGATAAGAGGTCAGTGTTTAAGTTCCACCAGGAAGAAGTTCATTATCGGGGCAAGAACAGAAGCACAGGAATCGAAGGAGCCCGAGTTCTACTGCCACCTCTGTGTGGGCTGTACCACTTTGGGTAAGTTGCTTGTATTTGTTTTCATTGCTGTCATAAATTACCACAAGCTTGGTGGCTTCAAACAACACAGATGTATCACCTCACAGTTCTGCAAGTCAGAATTCCAGCATGAGTCTCACTAGACTAAAATCAAGGTGTGGGCAGGACTGCATTCGTCTCTGGAGGCTCTAGGGGAGAATCTACTTCCTTGCCTTTTCCAGCTTCTAGAGGGGGTCTGCACTCCTTGGCTCATGCCCCTTTCTCCATCTTCAAAGCCAGCAAACATCACATGTCTCTGACGCTCCTTCAATCGTCACAGCTCTCTCTGACTGCAGCTGGGAAAGCTTCTCTACTTTTAAGAACTGTGTGATTAGAAGGGGACCCACCTAGATAATCCAGGATAATTTTCCCTACCTCAGGCTCCTTAACCTTAATCACATCTGCAAAGCCTCTTTAGCCTTGTAAGGTCCCTTATTGACAGATTCCTAGAATAAAAGCACTAATATCTTTAAGGAGCTATTATTCTGCATGTCACATTACCTATCTCTCTGAGCCTCAGTTTTTCTCATCCATAAAATGGGGATAATAACATCTCTTCCAGGATTGTCATGAGGAATAAGGGAGCTTGTTAGAAATGCAGAATTTCAGGCCACACACCATAACTACTGACCCAGAATATGGTTGTTTCACAAAATCCCTAGGAGATTTTAAGTTTGAGGCACACCAGTGTCAGGAATTTAGCATCAGACTGGGAATTTTATCCCTTGAACTCTAACCCCAGCTCTGCCTTGAGTTTCACTCTAAAATGGGGGGCCTGCTCAGGTATTCTCTGAGACTACTTTGAGCCAGGATTTTGAACTAGACAGGTTTCCAGGCTAATTACAACCTGATGTTTTAGGATTTGATGCTAATGGTGGAATTGCAGGCAGCAGCAATTTGGTTAGTGGGGGCAATTTTCAGCAGGGGAGTTTGCTGGCAACCTTCAAGTCACATTGCTAAGGTGACCACCCACTTTGCTTAGTGACCATGTGGCCAACTTGGTCCATTGTTTGTGCTTTTAAGAAATCAATGTCTTCCCAGCAGGCTGGGCTAGAGCTGTAATGGGTCCTGGTTGTTGTACTTGAAACAAGGAAATAGTTGTCAACTATTCCAACTGATTTTCTCCCATAATTAAAGCAAGGGCAAGAAGGTAGATTCCTTACTTTCTCTGGCCAAAATTATGTGAACACAAAGGCCTTCTTGGTGAAGAGCTACACACAGAAGCCCCCTGGCGTGTGGAGTAATAACTGGCACAGGGCGACCCCTGCTGGAGCCCATCCCAGTGCTCCACTGGCCTAGCGAAGGACTTCGTGCCTCTTCCAAGGACAGACAGCTTTTCCCAGGACTTCTTAGCCCCATCAACATCCTGCAATCTTGACCCGGGCCTGAAAGGCCCCCGTCTCTGTCTGCCATGCCCAGAGAGACCCAGTTTGCCCACCTGAGACCACCTTGTACTCTGGTCCTTAATGAAGATAAATTCTCACTGTCATTACTAAAGCACATATGGAAAGCCAGATTTAAATTTAAAATTCTGGGTCAGTGAGCTGGCCTACTTCATTCTTTTCATCTACCCAGGGCCCTGAATAAAAAGAGAGAAATTTCTCCATGTTGCAGGTGCTCCAACAGCAATTCTGAAACTCCAGGGGTTGAGGAAAGGGTGGTGTTCTGGGCGTTCCTCATGCTGTGGTTACCCCAAGTAAAGAGGAGGAGAACATTCCCCAAATGGATGTGGTGCCCACAGGGTCAATGCCATCACCCTGGCTTCTCTAGCTCACTTGAGATGGGCAGGAGTTGGGGAAGGTCTTTGCCTGATGGAGGAAGAACTACCCAGTGGTGCCAGAAACAGAGCCTTTGGCAGAGGTGCAAAGGGATAGGGCAGGTGGCCTGTGGCCTTGGGCCCCATGGGTTATGAAAGCCAGCTGTATCACACAAGGCTGGGGAGCCCGTGCTCTGCCTAGAGTCTCTAGTGGCAAACAGCCTGGAGGAGGGAGCCCTGACCTGGCTTCCATGAATAAGTCCACGTGAGCAAAGGCACAAACATGGGTGTGTAGTAAACAATCTGGCAAATGCTGGGGGCCTGATGGGGTCGGGGAGCCAGATAAGCTTGGCTGGGCTGTTCAAGCTCCACTCCCAGAAGCACTGAATGTCAAGCTACCAGCTTTGATGAAGTTGTAAACTCTGGAAGAAAGTTGAAATCACTATAATGGGAGGGGGGGTACCCTTAATTAAGTGCATCTTGGATGGATCTTTTCCTAAAGGAAATGAGCTGGGCTCCTCCTCTGCACCCAGCAGTATCCTGCATGACTTCCCCTGGCATCCTGGCTACTCCTTTAAATGATCCTGTGAGGTAGGAATTACTAATCTTTACAATGGAGCTGTGGAAGATCATATACAACACTGGCCCCCATTCTTGAGCTTGCCCTGGATTCATGCCTTTTGCTAAGTAACTTTGCAGTTGCTCCCATTCAAGGAGTACAATTTCCCTTCTGTTGGCTTTGTGTTTGGCTGTGTGACTTGGTTTGGCCAATTGAACGAGGCACGCCAATTGGAATCTAGGCCTTAAGAGGTGTTGTGGGTTTCCATCTGCTCCCTCATGCCTCTGCCATCACCATAAGAAGAGCATTCCTCTCAATGAGTTTGCTGGCTGCAGGCAGAAGCTCAGAGACAAACAAAGCCAGCCTGGATCAGCCCACCCCTGGCCCGCCTGCAGACTCCTGAGCTAAATAAGTGCTTAGATTGTGTCTGGCTGGGGTATTGTGGATGTTTATTGAGTAACATTACAAGGGCCGTGGTTAGCTGATACACAGGCATAATAACAGACCCTGTCTCACAGAGTTGTAGTGAGCAGCCAATGAAAATAATCCACATAAAACTCTTAGACAACAGTTTCAGTTTGGGAAGGTAAAACCGTTTCAGTTCTGGAGCTGGAGGGTGGTGATATTTGTACAACAATGTGAATATACTTAATGCCACTAAACTATATACTTAAACATGGTTAAAATGCTAAATTTGATGTTATGTATATTTTACCACAGATTAAAAAAACACTTAGTGCCTGGCACATAGGGAGCACTTGATAAATGTTAGCAATTATTAGAAGGCAGGAGGAGGCGTGTGGTGATACTACTCCCTCCAACTACTCTACAAAAGGTGGTCAATTAAGCTGTCCAGGTGAATGGCTATGGAGTGACTGAGCTTGACCTCTCTGGTCAATTCCTAAAGGAAGGGACATAAACTCATTCCTACTAATGGGCTGAGAAGCATTTGCAGTGGTAACATGAGAATAATATTAGAGCTGGAAGACTATTTAGCAGCGTCTAATCCCCTCACTGGGAGAAACTGAGGCTCAGAGGGGCAACCAATGGCAGATCTAAAATTGGAAGCTGGGTCTCCAGACTCCTACTCCAGTGCTCTTTCTATTCTTCCACAGACAGGGCCAATCAGGCTTCTTCTAATCACTAATGGTGGAATCTCAGGCACTTGCAGACAGGATTTGGGAATGCTTGGTGCATCTCAAACCATGTGAGCATGACATCAACCAACGCCCAAAGCAAATCCTGCCAGACAGTTCCCTTGAAGAGTAATAATGAGATAAAATTTTTTCTTCTTTCCTCCTTTTTTAAAAAATTAAGCTGAATACATTTTTGCATGGGATCTTTACTCCAGTTTTGGACAGGGTTAATTAAAAGAAAAAAATACATATTAAAAGGCCAATTTGATTACTGCTACACATCAGTAATGCTATGAATAATTGATTGAATGTCTATGTTAATTGCTTCCTGAATCAGTGATTTTGTTACTGAATACCGAAGAGCTGTTGCTATTTTGAAATTAGTAATAATTTCATTGCACCAGGATGGCAGAGCACACCACATGAGTGTCCTCTTGGGTTTAAACCTACCTGTATTTCCTGTCGGCTCTTTTCATCCTAACTTGTCTAGTTCTTCCCTGGACTCCTGTCTCACCCACTCCTGGGACCATTGGCTCCCAAACTTTGGTCTTTATCTGACTCCCAGGGGAGCTTGTGGAGATGCATATTTTTGCCCCCCAGGTTTTGATCTGGCAAGCCTGGGAATCTGTGTTGTTGACAAGCACCTCAGAGCTGGGTTGGGGGTTTCCCTTTGAAAAGAGCTGGCTGAAGTAGACGCCCTATGAGATACTAGGCTTCAAACTCTGAGAACGACGGCTTCCTCTCACAGGGTGGGTCTTTGCTGGTGGATCGCCTTCCAGCTCAACTCATCTAAAATGAATCCATTCTTGGCTTCCCACAACCTGCTTTTCCTCCGTGAGCTGCCAGCGCAACAAATAAGGGCTCTGCCCAGCCCTACTTGCTCAAACCCAGAAGCCTCTTCTACGCTCTCACCAGCCCTTCCCCAAAATCCATTCGGCAGTCAGATACCGCCTGTTCTCCGCCTCCTCCCCCATTGCAAATACTGTTGGAATATTTATTTGAGACTTTAAGATGTTGGTTTCCAAGAGTTCTTTTTGTTCTCCCAGAGGTTCCTTTATAGCCTCTCTGTTTCACGAATGCGTATCTTCTCTCTCTGAGATGTTAATTATAGTGCTTTTGGGAAGTTATCTTCTGCTTTCTGCAGCATCTCTATTTTCCCCCAGTTTCTTTTTTCTCTGTTTTGGTCCCTGCTTCCTTCAGATGCTTGCTGAGCCCGGATGTCTATTTCCATTTAGGGGAGAAGCACTAAACAGCTGACTGGGAGCTCTGTGGGGTTGGGGTGATCAGTGAAGGTTGGGCTTCATTGGAGGTGGCTGAGATGGGCTGTGCATTAGGAGACCTCAACATGGGTGTTTCTTTTGGGGCAGGCGAGTTTCCCTAGAGCAGAACTGTCCACCCCTCTGCCTGGGGGATCTGCCTGGCTGCGGGCATTCTCAGAGCAAGCTAGGCAAGGTGCTCTCCTTGTATCGACTTTTTCTTCTGTTGATTTTTACTCCATACCCCTTTTAAACATGGCCCCTAACACTGCCCCCATCCTCAGCTGCGCCTTCAACACACTTTCACCCCGTGCATCAGACCACCCCCTGAGACTGCTGGGTTCCAGCCACGTTGGCACTGGCTCTTCCTCCCCTCGAGGCCCTGCTGAATGCCCCCTAAAGGCCCAGCTTGCATGTCCCATGTCTGGGCAGTCCTCCGCCCTCCCTATTCCCCCAGCACTGCTTCTCCTTCCTCTGAGCCTCAAGCATCCAGTGAGGTGGCCATGGGCTTGGGCTTTGGAGCCAGACTGCCCGAATTTAGGATCTATGGGGCCTGGCAAGTGCTGGCCCCTCTGAACCTAGTCTCTGCCCTGTGAAAGGGGCATGATAGCAGCACTACCCCCCTGAGACGATGAAAGGAGAGAATGTGTGGAACACTTAGCACAGCGCCTGACACAGGGCACACACTTGGTAAACTCTAGCTCTTCTTGCTGTTATTACATTTCTGAATTGAGCATGCTCCTGATTCAAACTGGGCCTTACGTGGAAAGGAGGTTGCACGGTGCGGGAGGGTGGTGGACACAGCCCAGGCAGGGACAGGTGGTCAAGGGGTCCTGCTGTTTTCATCTTTAGGGATGAAGGAGGGGGAAAACCATGAAGTCACCAAAATCATGGGAGCCTCAGAAAGAGCCTCAGAAGCACTGAGCAGGGGCCAGACCCCTTTCTTTCCTCGTAATGAAATTTTTTCCTGTTTAGTGCATAAACACATCTCATAATTCACAAATATATGTAACACAGGTGAAAGCGCTCTGTCTCCTCATCCTATTCTCTCTTCTATTTTCTTAGTAATACAGAACTTGAAGGAAAATAACTCTAAATACTTTATTTACGTCAACCCACTGTTAAAAACTTCACCAAATTTCAGAGCTGGAAGTCCCTTCTAGGATCACTGAGAAGGTGGGGAAACTGAGGACCAGAGAGGCAAATGGGCTAGTCCAAGGACACAAAGTGAGGGGTGCAGAGGTGAGAAGACAGCAGGGGATCCTCAATCCCCACTCTGGCCTCCTCCTGCCCACCCTGTGACACTGGTTGTCTTCCTGTCTTAGGGGACCAGAAGTTGCATAGGAATTCTCTGTGTCTTGGGCTCTTCAGGCTTTTATAACTGGCCCCCTCCCAGCCCTTCAAGTCTTCTCCAGTCAGAGCTAGGGACGGAGAAGGTTAAGGGACGAGCTACTCTTAGACATATCTTGATAGATGCTGAAGGACATGTGGGGTTTGTTTTCTTTAAAAGCTCTAAAGGAGTTTTTGGGTTTTGTTTGCTTTCCCTTAAAAGTGTCATATTAAGAAAAATGACACTATAATTAATCAAGAATATTAGCTAATAGAGAGCAGGTTATTTCTTTGTGGCTTTTTCCCCCTGCCTGAGCCTTAGTTTTCCTCATCTGCCAAATGGGACTTGTGAGAATTAAAGGAGACAAGTGTAAATGTATCTGGCTTAATACTAGGTACACCACTGGTGATCAATAAATGTTCTCTTCCTCAACATAGGTGTATAGAGTCCTCAGGTGTGCCCTTGATGGGGAGGACTTGGCCATTCTGCTGGATCCTGGAAGTAGCCATGTGAAGCAGATGTGAGGTCATAATCCAGCTCATTGTACTGTTATTTATAAAAAAATTATAAGCTTCCTCATTGGCCAGTAACACAGGAATGGTTCAGTAAATTGTGGTACACTGACTCAATGTTCTAGGGCATGGCTATTTAAAATTGTGATTATAATGTCTACAGCAATATTGTGTTTATTTTGATTGAGCACTTAATAGGTGCTGGGCCCTGTGCTTTGCATGCAGGGTATTGTCTTTTCCTCACTCCAACCTCAGGGGGTAGGCAGCATTATCACCCATTTGACAGATAAGAACATTGAAAAATGAATCAATTAAAAAATACAATATGAAATTGATTGTACTTCATAATTACATCTGTGAAATAATAGAATGCAAAAAATAAAATTAAAAAAAAAGGCCAGAAGGGAATACAAAACATGATACTGGCCATATTTTTCCTTTTATTAAAAAAAAGCCTTTCTATAATGTTGATTGATTTTTTTTTTTTTAATCCTCACCTGAGAATACTTTTTCCATTGCTTTTCAGAGAGTGGAAGGGAGAGAGAGAGAGAGATTGAGAGAGAGAGAGGAAGAGGGAGAGAGAGAGAGATTGAGAGAGAGGGAGAGGGAGAGGATTGAGAATCAGGGGCAGGGATCGAGCCTGCAACTGAGGTACGTGCCCTTGGCTGGAATCGAACCCAGGACCCTTCAGTCCATGGGCTGATGCTCTAACCACTGAGCAAAACAGGCTAGGGCTGATTACTTTTTTAAAAAGCAGTTTGAAATTGAGGCAATGTGGAATCATAGAAAATAATCAGACAGACCTGATCCACACCCCAGCTCTGGCATTGCCAACTGGGTAATATTAGATTAATCATTTTGTATGTCTGTGCCTCAGTTTCCTGTTTGAGAAATGAGTGTGATATTTTGGGTGATGACTGTATTTTTTTACTTTTCCTTACCTCTATTTTCTAACCGTTCTTTTGGTTTCACTATACCTATATTACTTGCATAAAATGGAGAAAAGATATTTTAAAATAATAACTTCTTTGCCTGTTTTTAAGATTAAATTAGGTCATGAGTATAAGAAACTTGGCAAAGCTTAAAATATTAATTTTAAAGATTAAACAGGCCTCAGCAGGGTGGAGAAGGGGAGGGCAGATCCTTCAGGGGTGGGAGACTTGAGAGGCTGGGGGAGGATATGTAGGGATGGGAGACCTAGGGGGGCAGATATGAGGGTGGGAGACTTGGCTTGTCTGTCCCTTGTAGGGGCATTGCAGTGGGAACAGCTCCCATTGCCAACTCACTTTCCTCTTGGGCCTGCCTCTCAGGGCCTGCAGGTCTGGGACACACCCAGGCCCCTTATGTCCATAGGCCCCTGACTAAACAACAGCATTTCCAAATCCTTAGTAAAGCCACCCTTTCCTGACTGCTCAGTCCCTAGGGGAGCTAGGTGGGAGAGAGACTCTGGATTTCTGACCAGACCATGTGTGCTTGTTTTGCCCAAATCTATAGCCTTCTAGGATAACCTAGGGAAGGGCTGACTGCTTGAGGAAGAACCCAGCTTCTGAAAACAGTACAATGTCTGAGCCTTACAGACTGCATGTGTTTGGTTCCAAACAAGGTAGAAAAATTTAAAATCATCCCTTATTCACAAGGCACACATTCCAACTTAACAAGCTTTTTGTATGAATTGTCTGATTTTCTCTGCACAATGGATGGCTCCATGAGTGCTGTAACATGCTCATTTCACAGATGAGGAAGCTGAGGTTCTGCCCAGGCACTACAGCTAGTTGCTGGCACAGTGAAGTCTCAAAGCTGGGTCTCCTGACTGCATCCAGCCTTGAGAGGTGCCCAAGACCCTGTGCTGACTTCCTTGAGTGAACGAACCTGGGGAAAGGCAGGGTCTGAGGGGGTCTTGCTGCATGCTCGGCAGAATGTCCTCCACATGGGCATGGGTGGTCCTGACTGAATTTCATCTTATTACTCGGGCTGAGTTCAACCAAAATGATTACTTAAATGGCCAGAGTCAATCTGAAGAACTGGCCAAGCAGATGAACTTGGTGTAACCTGGGAGCCCATCTTTATGCCAATAGTTCATGTGTCCATTTCATTGCGTATTTGGCAAAAAATATGCCTGGTACTTCAAACCAGTGGTTCATCTATGTTACTGGTTAGGATAAATCTAAGTTTTAAAAAATGTGATTTCAAGATTGAATTGGAGAGAGGGGTGCCTAGGCTCTGGCTACCCTAAGTGTGGTCCTTAGAATAGCAGCATCAACATGACCTGGGAGCTTGATAGAAATCCAGGATTTCAGACCCCAGCCCAGACCCACTGAGTCAGAATCTGCATTTAACAAGATCCCCAGGAGAATCGTATGCATATTAGAACTTGGGAAGCACTGGGCTGGGTGGTCCACAGTTGTGGCAAAACTACCAGGTTGCCACAGGGAATCTTGAGAGAGGCCTCCAAGCCCCAGCTCCCTCGACTTCTTAGCCAGTGCCTCCATTTTATGCACAGTGACAGGAGCTCAGAGAGGGAAGGTGACTTTCCTGATGTCACCCAGCAAGACAGTAGCAGAGCTGGTCTAGGATCTTGGGCTCTTGGTGTCCCAAGCCTCAGCCTTAATTTCCAAGGCACGCCCAAGGGGAATACAGGCCTCTAGAAACTTGAGGCTGTGCCAGAGCCAACCAGGAATGTCTGTGTCCGGCAGCCCCAGTAGTCCCATTAATCTTCCAACCTTAGAACTGGTTGTTTTCCTGAGAGGAACAATCACTGCCTTTGGGGATAGCAGAGCCCCTGAGATGGGGACTCTGAGAGGGCCCTGGGCTACAGAATGCAGACTGTGTCCTGTCAGCTTGCAAAAGAACAGTCTTTCCTGGCAAGCCCATGGGGACGCGTTCCTGGCAGAGTGGCCTGGGAGAGCAGGGTTACCAGGGACCCAGGCTCTCCCTGGGGATGTTGGAGGGGATTCAAGGCACTGTGCCATAGAAGGAGGATCACTGGCCTGGCTTGTCACTGCCACTGACAAACGTTCTAGTTTTCAACCATCTGTTTCATGTTCAGAAAACATTTAGAAACACCTCTTCTGAGCTCCGAGCCTTGAATTCTGGCTACGAAACAGTCCCAGAGTTCAGAATCTCACAGAACCT
The DNA here is from genome assembly GCF_054644295.1 of Miniopterus natalensis. Lineage (NCBI taxonomy): Eukaryota > Metazoa > Chordata > Mammalia > Chiroptera > Miniopteridae > Miniopterus > Miniopterus natalensis. Next base: position 32,329,911 of record NC_142095.1, on the reverse strand, counting down.
GAATCTCTGCTCTGACATCAGTAATTGTGTAGTCTGGGGAAAATGGCCCAGCATCTCTGAGCCTCAGTTTGTGCTTCCATGAAATGGGTATGATTATACCCTAACTATCGTGGCTAAAGTGAAAATAACTGATTGTATCAAGAGTTGATGAGGATGTGAAATAACAGGAACCTCACACATTGCTGGTGGGAGTAGGAAATGAAATGGCCATTTTATAAAAAGATTTGGCAGTTTCTAGGGTAGCTAAGCCTACACCTACTGTATGGCCCAACAATCCCACTCTGAATAAGAGATATGAAAATATATGTCCAAGGACTTAACATGAACATTCATAGAGACTTAAACTTAGAAACACCCCAAATACACACTCACAAAACAGATGGACAACTTGTGCTGGAGCCATACAAAGGAATACCATGCAGCTATGAAACAGAATGGACCATGGTTGCCCCTGACGACAGTGATGAATCTTACAGACATACCAAGCGAAAGAAGCCAGACTCAGGAAAGAGTCTACCATGTGATTCTGCTGACAGAGGTTCAAGAGTAGGAAGAACAAGTCTGTGGTGATAAAGTTAAGGCAGTGGTTGCTTCTGGGTAGTGGAAGGGGGGATCCATGGGAAAGCGGCAGGGGGCAGCCCCCCAGGGAGCTGGGAATGTGCTATAACTGAATCTGGGTGGTGGTCACATAGGTATAAGCAGAGGTAAAACTCCCTCCAGCTGTACATGTGAGATTTCTTCATCTTACTGTGCAATCTTACGCAGAGGGAGAAACAGAGTGAGCACATGTGAGTGAGATGGGAAGAATCTTTCTTCTCTCACAGGGGTGCTCTAAGAATAACATTACAGAAGAGAAAGTGCCCAGCACCTAGTGGACTTTCAGTGATAGCTACAGTTAAATCACAGCCTAGTTGGGGAGTACCTCTCATTCTCTCAGGCCTTGGTTTCCTGCTCTATAAAATGGGAATAAGGAGGGGCTCCTCTTGAAAATGCTCAGAATGGGGCCTGCCAACCATGTGAATGTCTGTGCAGTTTCCCTTCACTCTGGGATGCTCCCAGAGGGAGACCCAGAAAGTCTGCCCCAAAGTGCCACCCCTCCCCATCTCCTTCCTTAATCATAGCACAAGTCACTCCATTTAGCTTGATTATGTTGCTAACACTCCCTGGCAGGTGGGAGTTCTGGGTGCTTATCTCACTGCAGCAACAGTGACTTTGGGATGCATTGAAACCAAAGGATGGTTATGTGACCCCAGGGAAGTCATTTGGCCTCTCTTGGCCTCAGTTCCTCCAAGGGAACCTAAGTCCTTATGAGGCAGGGTTTCTGTGTGTCTTGCTCTCCTTGTGGCCTCAGCACACAGCACAGTGCATGGCACATAGTAGGAACTTAGAAAGTACTCGTTACACAAGGGAATTGGTGACTCTGTGAGTGAGTATGGCATTCAAGGTCAGCCTGACCTGGCCTGAACTGACATTCTCCAGACCACCCTCTAATAATACCCCTGCACACATGTTCTGCATCCTCTGCTTCCTGATCTTTGGGTCTTATCCCAATTCTCAGTACACCTGCTCCCTGCCTCCCCATGCCCCGTCTGCCTGCTCCCATGCCTTGCTCTTCGCTGTCATGCCTGGGATGGGAGTGGGAGCTTTCTCTTTTCTGATTTTCTACAGCACTGCAGAGATAATAATAATAAAGGCTGCACTATCGACCAGTGTCAGCAAACCTGGCTTCCATCTGTGTTTGTAAATAAAGTTTTATTTGAACACAGTCACACTCATTTATGTACTGTCTATGGCTGTTTACACACTACAACAGAATTGAAAAGTTGTTATAGAAATTGTCCAATCTGCAAAGACTAAGCTATCTATTATCTGCCCCTTTACAGAAAAAATTGGCTGATCTCTGCCATAGATTATAAACAGAGGTAAAAATCCATCCAGCTGTACATGTGAGATTTATTGCAGACTATGAGATTTTACATTAGTATTTTTCACATCTTCACAACAATCCTCTAGGAGCTTGGGAACTACTGTTATGCCCATTTTATGGATGTGAAAATTGAGGCTCAGAGATAAAGGGACTTACCCAAGGTCATGAAAGTAAGCAGAAGAGCTAGGATTTGAATCCACCAATGTCCCATATTCCAGGAACAGACTCTAATTGCAAACACAAGACAAACACAACAGGACTAGCTTGCATATTGCAAGTAGATTCTAGAAGCACAAGAGAAGTTCTATAGATGAGGGTAAATGGGGCCAGCAGAGCCCAGAAGGCTATTGGAAGAGGCAGAAACCAAGCTGAGTCATTCAGAGAGAGGAGATTTAGCTAGATGGGGGGAGGTCAGAGATCTGAAAGAGCACATAAAGGAAATCTGGAAGCGTGGGCCAGGTAACTGGGACAAAGCAGGGGCGCGATCCAGCTGGGGAAGGCTGGCCCAAAGCCGTGGTGATGGGGAACCACAAAAGGACACTTAAAATAACACATATAGGTGATTTGTCTGCAGGGCTCCAAAAGGCTGCCAAGTCCACAGGCAGGAGAAGGAGGGAATGCTGCAGGAAATTCCTTACCTAGGCATTGCAAGGAATTCCTAATTTCCTAAAAAGGACACAAATGAAAGTCGGATGGCTTTTGGCAGGTCGATTATAAGGAAGGTTTTCCCTGTGGCCAAAATGTTGGCAAGAACTCCCCAGCAGCACACTGTATGAATCTGGGCAAGCAATTTAACCCAGTGCCTTGATTTCCTCAATTGTAAAATGGGGAATGCCATGGGCTTGCGTGAAGATTAAAGGCATTGATATTTGCAAAGCACATCGAACAGTGCCTTGCACAGAGTTACTGCTATAGAAGGGCGTGTTAGGTAAATAGAGAACACAAATAAGATCCAACTTTAGCAAATATCAGCTCCCAACTTTTTTGACCCAAATGATTCACACGCTGTTTGGAATTCGCTTGGTGCACAATGTAGTTAATTTAAACACTGCCGCAGAGTGGTGAACCTGAATGGCATTTCAATGAACACAAACTTTATTTTTAACAAGACACACTTTGGCACTTGCAAGAACATTTAAAAATACCTTCCCCATTCCAAAGCAGCGTTGTGGCAACCAGGTCCAGGGAGAAATCCTTAGTTTTGGGGCCATTGTTTCCTTTGGGACCTGAGCTCTGGGGAGGGAGGGGTATCAGCCAGAGTTGCTATGGTGTCCATGGCTGAAAGTTGGAAAGAGACTTTGCAGGTTTTGATTAACTCCCCAAGTTGACAACCATCAATCTGTTTTCTCCACTTTGGGGTTCTTCAGAGAGAGATTCTGCATCTTTTTTTTTTTCTTTTCATTCAGCAAACACACAGGGACACCCACTGCATTGTATCATCTCATCTGAGTCTCCATCACCCCACTGGGGCAGGTGTTAATGTGGCCATTTTGCAGATGAGAAAGCTGAGGCTCAAAGAGGTTAAGCAACCTGCCCAAAGTTACATTGCTGGCGAGTGTTGAGACTTGAACTCTACACTGCCTCCCTGGGAAGAGGACCTGTGAGAGAGAACCTTTTCCCCACCCTTGAAAGTTCATACCTTAAATACCCGTGCATCCTTCCTGTCCTTCTGAGGAAGGCACTGCTTAGAAACACACCATCAGCCTCTTCTCAGAGGTGTCAGAGGGAGCATCTTGATGGATTACATTTCCAAAATAAGAATTCCTGCCATTTCTCAAAGCTTGACAGAGAGAGACCTTCCAGAGAAGGGTGGTGCACGTCTCACTTTAAGCACACTCAACATCCACATCTGGTCCATTTTTCATGTCATGTCCTGCTCGCCGGCGTCATTCAGGTCCCTACTCAAAAGTCACCTCCTCAGAGAGGTCTTCTCTGATCGGCTCTTCATCACACTCTTCCCCTAACTCTGCTTCAGTTTTCCTCACAGCACTTGTCACCACTAGCTATTCTGTTGTATTATAAATACCATATATTTATTTGTTTAGTTCTTTATTGTCTCTTTCTGCCAGAACATAAGCTCTAAGAGGTTAACTTTATCTACTCCCCCCCCCCCCGTTGTGTTCTCAGTGCCTAGAACCATCCCTGGTATGTAGTGGGGGAATCAATAAATATTGGTTAAATAAGTGAATGAATTTAATTACTATATATAGTCAGCACACATTTTATGCCTTATTCTGTCTTTTTTTCCCTTTAATAAAGTTTTAATATACAGGCTCATGAGGCATTGCCAGCAAGGGACAACTCAGGGAATCCATATTGACTTGAAATATAGAAGGGGAGGTGATTTCCAATTGGGTCTACATCTAGTCCTTTTATTCTTAGCAGTAATTGCCATTTTTGATTTGTCATGACTAAGGAGGAGCCACTGACATCCAGTGGGTAGAGGCTAATGTACATGGCAACCTCCACAGAAGAATTATGCAGCCCAAAATGTCCACAGTGCCATGGCTGGGAATCCTACCATAGCCCAAGAGTTCATAAGAGCTCAGTGCTTAGCACAGCTCCTGGAATGCAATGAACACGCAACACGTCACTTGTGAACAAGTGAGCTTGTGAAAAGATACATCTGTCTATAGATAAGTAAAATCTGGCAGAGAATGAGCAATGTAGCAGTGGTTTGGTTGGATTACTGAAGATCCTTATTTTCCTCTCTGCTTATCTATATTTAAAAAAAATCTCCCACTATGAATTTGTATTGCTTATATAATTTTTAACCCAGGTCTGCCTGATCCCAAATGTGGTTCCTTTTCCAGACACTCATTCTTGGTCCAGCTGTGGTAACCACAATCTATTTCTAAGAAATGCAACTGGAGTCAGAGGTGGCTGAAATGTGCTGGGATTGCCCCTGATGGTCAGGACCCTGGAGAGTTCCAAGGATCTTCAGCTGATTGGCTGCAGAATGCTGACCTCGGTGCGCTCAAAGGCTCTCATGGGCCGCCCTGGACAGGTCCCTCCCACTCTAGCGGGGAAGCCACCTTCTGCTATACGTAGGCCTTTAGTTACAGGGCACCATCAGGTGTCTGAGGGTCTTTGGGGGAAGGAGGAATGGTGGAGGTCCTCAGGGTATGAGGTGGAGTGTTAGATACTCTTCTTAGATATCTCCCCTCTATCCTCATCCCCATTTGAGGTCAATCAAGACCTTTTTTTAAAGACTCTAGTGAGCATCTCCTCCCCTAGGTGCAATCTAAGGTCCTAATTAGTAAGGGGTGACTTAGAGGAGAGTTCTCATGGAAGAGTACATGTTTCCAGTGACATACCACCTGGCAGTTTATAAATATTACCCTACTGTGCAGATAAAGAAACAGAGGCTCAGAAATAGTAGATGATCTGCCCAAGGTCACACAGCTAGGAAATCTCAGAGCTGTAACCTGAACCCTGTGATCACTACACCAAGTTGCCATGACTCATTTAGAGAGACCCTGCGTACCTTAATCAAAAGTATGTTTACCTGATACTTGAAAATTTTGTTTTGAGAGCAAAACAATACAAATGACCATTATCTATCACCTTTCATGGAGTCAAACATCATTTGTTAATTAACAAAAATGTAGTCTACTTAATAGAATAAAATCCAAGCTCTTTGTGTGGCCTACAAGGCTCTACATAAATTGGTCTCTGCGTAGCTCTTTGACCTTGTCTCCCACTGATGTCTTCTTCCTTGCTGCTCCTTGAACTCATCAAGCTCATTCCCAATTTGATGCTTTTGCACTGACGGTGCCATCTGCCCAAGATGCTCTCCCCTTGGATATTTGCAAAGCTGCTTGCTTGTAACTGCACTCTCAGCTCCAAGGCCCCCTCTTCAGAGAGGACCTCCCTGTGCTAAGCAGCCTCTTGTCACTCTATCACATCACCTTGTGCTATGTGCTCCGTGGCACTCACCACTATCTGAAATGATCTACTTGATTTATTAGTGCATTGTCTTTCTTTCCCTGTATAGAACCCAAGTTCCATGAGGGCAGGGATTATGTGGGTATGAACATCACTGCAAGTCCAGCATCATGCACAGTTTAGACACTCAAGAAATGTCTGCTGAGTAAATAAACTTTGTTGTTTATATCATGCACATTTAGATTTTGCAGGTCTCCAAGGTGTCTCTCATTACCTCGAGAGAGATGCCAAGGCTTTGAAAACAAGTTCTTATTTTTTTTTTTTTAAATGAGCATGACCACAGTTGTAGAGTGAGAGGCTGTCACTTTAGAATAGTTAAGAGTCATCCCAGTAGTTAAAAGAGCCCATATTTCTTCAAAGAGGAAAACACAGCCCCAGGCAGGATTATGAATTCATTCCTTGGCTGTCGTTCCTCCATGGCTTAGTTTCAAAAGAAAACCAGAGCTTCCTAAAGACTTAAATTATTTTGAAAGGTCACTTCTTTCTGTCCCTAAGATGAAAACTTTACAGTCAGCTGCCAGCAGCAGTCCAGGGATGGGAGAAACACAGAGTCAAGAAAGCCTTCCTCCCGAAATGAGGGAGTTGTGGGGAGTCAGAGAGAGCTCTTACGTGCTAGGATTCCCCCCGGAACACTCTACAAGGAATCTCAGCAAACTGGCACATGACAAACAAAGGACACACACACATGAGCACATCCTCTCGGGACTAACAGCACTTACAACCCACCCTTCTGAAGCATGTAGCCTGTGGGATTCCGTCGTGGCCAGGGCAGTTTGAAACCCTGGGTTGAGAAGGAAAGAAAGAGGCAGCCACCAATGGGGCTAAGGAAGGAGTTGGTAATGAGCAATGGAGTCATGCCTGAATATCTGCCATGTGCTTCTGTCCCTCTACCCACAAGCCAGCTGCGAGGCAGCTGAGCGAAATGGCTCAGAGTGTGGATTCTGGAGCCAGACTTCCTGGGCTTTAATCTTGGTTCCACCTCTCACTAGCTGTGACCTTGGATGAATTGCTCTAGAGCTCAGTGCCTCCGTTTCCCCATCTGCTAAATGGGAACAACAACAACAGTATCTACTACCTATAAGCAAGTCCTGATTATACTTTGGCCACTGCAATTTTTATTATTGCCACTGTCCTCAAGTCTTTGAGCCTTGGTCACTTCCTCTGTCAAATGGCCCTCAAGCAATCAACTCTTAAAAGGCCGTGGCAAATATTAAGTGGGAAAACGACTTACGGTGAAGGTCACATAATTAGGAGGGGAAGGATTAGACTCCAGGTAGGACTACTGGGAAACGCAGACATCAGGGGAAGATCAGTGATAAGCCCACCAGACTCCTCAGTATGCACAGGCCTCCCGGGGATTCAGGAAAGGTATAAGGTCCTCTGAGATGTGTGTTCTAGAAAGGCCTCAAAAAAAGGTGAATTGAGCATAATTCGGGGTTAACTAAGCTAGCTTCAGAGGCATGTGGAGGGTAGAATACTGCTGTGGTGGATAAAAACAGGGTTTGTGAGTGCAGAGTGTCTAAGTTCAAAACCTAGTTACTCTGCTTCCAAACCGTGTGACCTTGAGCAAGTGACTGATCTCTGCACCTCAGCTTACTCAGCTATGAAATGGAGGTAATTACAGCTCTTACTTCCATGGATTGTTATCAAGATTAAAAGATAACCTATGTTAAGCATGTAGCCTAATGACACAAACTTTGTTCTTAAATGATTAAAAATGCGGGGTGAACACAAGGAAATGTGGTTTCTACACCTCCCAACTGTTCAACGTGAGGAAGGGAACTCCACCCCAAGCCTACAGGGATTTAAAATAAAAGATCCTTAGCCTCCTCTTCAACTTATTCCAAACGCTTTACCTCTGAGCCTTTGCCCATGCAGGTCCCCCCACCCTCATCCTCTAGGAGGGTCTGTGGTTGAACAGAACACAGCAAAAAAGTAAGCAGGAAACAGACAAACAAAACCCAGCCTGCCCTAAACAGCCGTGTGCTGACTGACTGCGCAGCACGCATTTAAACAAGAGGATAGTATTTCTGAGGTGGCTTCTCGCTCCTAGAACAAACTAAGCAGGGGTGATGACCTGCAGTCTCAGGTCTAGAGCACATACCCAGGGAACACTGACGTGGTACCTGGCCTCGTGGCCTCTGATCTGGCGAGACATTCATCCCTTTCGGCGGGAAGCATATCTTATGACAGGTAAGTAAGTGATCCCCCTGCCCCTGCATTCCCACCAGACCCCCTGCACTAACAATTGTGCTCAGAGAGGGGCCCCTGTGCCCAGGATTGTATTCCCTTTCCCCAGTGGGAGCAAAGGCAGGCCCTGAATCCTCTGGGGCCTCAGTCCACACTCCAAACTCCTGTTGGAGGAATCTTCCTAAAACCACTCTGCTGGCACACTGCTTTTGCTGAATAACTTTCAATGGCTTCCCACTGCCTTCAGGACAAAGTCTGGAGCTGGGGTGTGGCATTTGAAGGCCCTTAGAGACGGATCTTCATTTATCCTCCAATTCGAGGCCTCACCATTTCTCACCACTGGCTCCCAGAACTGGCCTCAGCCTCTCGGACACTTCACCTCTAACTGTGGGCTCTTCTCTCCCAGGAGGACTCTTGCTCATCCCCCTTAATCGTTGCCTCCTGCAGGAGTCTACCCTTCCCGTGCTAGACTTCCTCCAGCCTTCCATTACAGTCTTATCCCACTGAACTGTGACTTTGTGTCTGTCTTCCCCTGGACTTACAGCCCCTTGAGGGTGGGCATTTGCTGGCTTCATCTCTGTATCTTCAGCAATGCCCTGCACAGGGCAGGACAGGGATTCAGGGAAAAACTGCCGATTAGATGATCCCCAGAATCAGGGTGTTCACGATGGACTTCTACACTATTGAAATTATGTCACATTTTTAGGTGGGGTCTTTGCCCTCAGCACGTGATCTGTGCCAGAGGCTGAGTGACTAAAGTAGGCCAAGTCCCTGTCCTCACGGAGCTTATGTTCTACAGGGGAGAGACAGCCAGTACACAAGAATTCACATAAACAAACAAGATAGTTTTAGCATGATGGGTAACACGGAGTATGGGGTGGTAAGGGTTAAGCCAGATTTTGGAGGGCTTCTCGGGGGAGGAGACATTTGAACCTCAATGACATGGATCAAGGTGGAGGTACTATCGGTAGGTAACTGGGCTGTTTTCCCTCAGATCTCTCGATTCAGAGTTTTGTCTGTGCTTTCTTGCTGAACAGTGGACTGTTTCTGAGCAAGAAACCAGCATGTGGCAGGCAGAGAAGATGATATCAGAGAGCAGAGGGGCTGGGGCCAGCAGGGGTGGAATGGCTGTCACCCCAGCACTGCCCTCTGTCAGCTTCTCCCTGAGCCCCTGCTGAGCCTGTGCAAAATAAAAAAAATATCTTCCTTCTGTCCTTGGGTTTAATTTCCCAAGTGTATCCCTGAAGGTACCGTTAACTGGACACCCAAGGTTGGCATCCTGCAGGGTGAATTCCTCTGCAATGAACATTAACCAGTTGCTGACCAGCACGCAACTACCTGCCCAGGGCTCTCCACCCAGCTCCAGCAAACCATTCTAGCCTGGGTGGGGGCCCCTCGCCTCTTCTTTGTCGTTCCCCTTGCGCTCCCGGGGCAGAGGGCTCTGGCAGCTTGCTCAACCTCAGCCGCTGAGTATTTAATTAAAATGGAATCACTGCTCACCCAGGAACCAGGGGGTAAAACAAAAGGCCTTTTCATGGTGGGAACTGGCTTGATGGCATTAGTGGCGTCGGCCAGGGCTTTACTCACAAGCCTCTGGTTTCAAACTCCAGACGGGTTGGTGCTTTGGTTCTCCATCAGCATGATCTATAGCCCTCTCTCTGCCCTTGGCCCAACCAGTGCCAACTCTGGCTCTGACCTGGGCGGGGGCTCTGAGGGCTCCTGTCCTGGGAGCACCTGGGGACCACCAGTTACCTCACTCAGCAGAAAGCCATTTTTATTCCTCCCTGCAAAGTTGGGGAGGACCTGGGAAGATGAGCTGGAATGAGCAGGGTGACCATGGAAAACAGATGGAGGTCAGACAGAAGACTAGATAAAGTGTTTGGGGCAGGGCAAAACTGAGAAGTCTCCAAGAGAGAGGCTGGGTCTGCAGTCGTGACTCATCACCCAGCAGTTAAGGACCCCATCCTGCAGTCAAGCAAGAGACTCAAACTCCAAGACCTAGACACTTTGAGCCTGTGCAAGCCAGCTGCTCTGAAAGAAGAGACTCCAGTGCACACAGGGAGGGCACCAGGGGGGTGGGGGGAGGGGCAGCCCTCGTGCTGGAGCCTGCTTGGCCTTGCCTGCTTGCCCAGGTGAGATTTTGTGTGTCAAGCTTGGCAAAGGGTAGGGAAAGTGGCTATGATCTCCAGGCAGAAAAGGGGAAGGTGTCCATACAGGCCAAGACTGGAGGTAAGTGTGAGCAAAGACGCTCCTGGAACACTTAGCATCAGCACAGATGAGTCTAGTTGGGTTGAACCCCGAGTCCAAGATCCATATAATGGGACACCCACCTGACAGGTTGCTGGGGCATTTCTGAAGCCACAGCATATTAAGCATCAGCCCCCCTGAGGGGAGGAGTAATGCAGGTAGGAGGCCTGGGCCAGGAGTCAGGAAGTCAAGGTCTCGCTCTGCTCTGCCCCAGACAGGCTGTTAGATCTTTCCCTCTCTGGGCCTTGGTTTCCTCATTTGTAAAATGGAGGTCATAATCTGAACCCCTGGTTGTGGAGTAACAATACACTATAAAGTCTCTAAGATTCTTTTAACCCAGAATTCTCGTTCTGCTCTTGGTTGTTCAGAGTAAATCTCTCCCTCCCATCCCCTGTCCCCTCTCCTCATTAAGGCCAGTAGCTGAGCAAAGCCAAGTAGGGGAGGCCCCTCGGAGGCGAAGAGGGGAAGATCCACTCATATACATAGTATACAAGCTCACAGCAGGGAAGGCCACGGAGGGAGCCCACAATTCCAGAACTGGGGCACAGCCCAAAGGTGCCTGACTGGAGCTCAGGGTTGATGAGGGATTTAGCACAACTCTGACCCCATTAGGAGCAACCCCGGTTCCCCTCCAGCCTCCCAAGGAGGGAGAGGAGCTTGCTTAGTTTTCTCCATTTCCCCCCACTAAGCCTGCTCCTGGGCACATAAATTCATTAATATGGGATTATAGGGATTACAGGCTGCCCCACCCTGAAGGTGACCCAGGGCAAACTTAAGGGGCTTCAAGATGTCCTCACCACTAGTCACAGGAAGAAACTGAGGCTCAAGTGGCTTTCCAGGAAGGCAGAGGAACTGCTGGGTTAAAGCCCCTCGGATCTGTCCTCCCCACCCTCACCAAGAGGCAGGAAACATGAAAGCATACTCACCTCCTGGTCACAGAAAGGGGGGCTGTCCTAGAATCCTACCTACTCCCTCCCCTCTTTCGTGCCCCCCCTGTGGGCTTCTTAAGCTCAGGTATCCCTAGGCTCTGTCAGTACCGGCAGGGTTATAACAACATCTGGCAACGCTTTCTGCAGAGCATGATATCCGCCGACCCTGGAGACTGCTGGGGAGGGAATTTCAGGAGGCACTAAATGATGCTGCCCCATGATGTGGAAACGGGGTTCCAGTTCCCTTTCTTCTTGCTGGCCCTTTCCAGGAAAAAATGACTCAGCTCAAAGCCAATGTGTCTTCAATACCCACTGGCTGGCACTTGCTGACCCCTCTCCCTTCTAACAGAGACAGGGATGAGAGTGGTGGGGGTGGGGAGCAGACCTCAGGCCACAACAGCTGGGTAGAATTTAACATTACAATATTTTTTTATTTCTTTTTATTTGTTTTGATGGTTAGCTTCTATGTATGACAAGTGATTTCTATTCCATTTAAGTTGCACAACAAAGTTTATTTTTAAAATAATGTAATCAAGTAAAATGGTGAATGGGTAAAAGCAAGAATAAGTGGACAATAGTGCAGGTGGTTTTCAGATATGGGAAAATTGTGAAGCAGAACACGAATGACTACAGGTGGGGAAAACTGATATGGAGGACACACTGCACTCTTTGCAGATGAGGAGAGTGAGGCCCAGAGACAGTAAGGACTTGTCTGAGGGAGCCTCTGGCAAAGCTGGGGTTGGACCAGGCCGCACTTGGTACTACGCTCCAGAGCCTCCCTCTTTCTCCATTTTGGGGGCTGTTTTACGTTTCTTTCCTCTGAACTAATGGGTGGATGGACAAGTCCTTTTCCTGACTTCTCAGCTCCCTCTCCCACCTTTTCCCTTGCTCTCCAAACCCTATGAAGCTCCATTTCAGACCACTGTTGCACTGGTCAAGTGACAGAAACTTGAATTAGTGAGAAATCACTGTGCAGTGTATTTAGAAAGAACTCAGAGCTGGTAGCCAACCCGGCCAGCGTGGCCTGGCCCTTGCAAGCTGAGCACATCTGCACTCGCAGCTCCTTCTCTGGGCCTGGCCTCATTTCCTCTGTAAAAACTGATACCACTGCCACCCCTCTGGGAAGCACTGTGAGCCTTAAGTGAGTGGATGCCACTAAAATGCCTAGCACAGCGCCTGGTGTATTTGGCACATGCTCAATAAATGTTAGTTCTCTAATACAGTGATTTTCAATCTTTTTCATCTCGTGGCACATATAAACTAATTACTAAAATTCTGCGGCACACCAAAAAATATACTTTTGCCGATCTGACAAAAAATAGGTATTATTTTGATTCATTCACACCAGACGGCTATTGCTGTGTTGGCTGCTGTCATTTTGTTATCTGACAATCTAACGAAAAAGAGGTCAGTGCCCCTGACTAAATAGGTATTGCATGTGTGTGTGTGTGTGTGTGTGTGTGTGTGTGTGTGTGTATATATATATATATATATATATATATATATATATATATATTCCTCACCTGAGGATATGCTTAAAAAGAGGAAGGGGGAGAGAGAGAGACATTGATGTGAGGGAGAAACATCAATAGGTTGCCCTCCATAAACCCCTGACCAGGGATCAAACCTGCAACCCAGGCATGTGCTCTGACTGAGAATCGAACTGGCAACCTTTGGGGGCATGGATGACACTCAACCAACTGAGCCACTGCAGCCAGCAGGTATTGCATGTTTTAAAAATTCTTGCCCTAGCTGGTTAGCTCAGTAGTTAGAGCGTCGGCCTGCAGACTGAAGAGTCTTGGGTTAGATTCCTGTCAAGGGCATGCACCTGGGTTGCAGGTTCAATCCCTGGCCCAGTGTGTGCCGGAGGCAACCAACTGATGTGTCTCACTCACATTGATGTTTCTCTCATTCCCTCTCTCTCCCTCTCTCTGACCCTTCCACTCTCTCTGAAAAGCAATGGAAAAAATATCCTCAGGACGCCCGGCCGGGAGTGGCTCAGTGGTTGATCATCGACCTAGGATTTAGGAGATCGCGGTTCGATTCCCAGTCAGGGCACATGCCCGGGTTGTGGGCTAGGCAGCTGATCAATGACTCTCTCATCATTGATGTTTCTATCTCTCTCTCTCCCCCTTTCTTTCCTCTCTCTGAAATCAATAAAGGTATGTTTAAAAAAAAAATATCCTCAGGTGAGGATTAACAAAAATAAAATAAAAATTCTTGTGGTACACTGGTTGAAAATCACTGCTCTAACAGAATAGTTGTTTTGTTTTTTTTCCCCAAAGGAGCACAGGTGCTGTGTATATCCTTGTATGCTCAGTGATACTCTTGACAGCAGATGAGAAGTCTTAAAACCACTTTAAAAATAGATAAGAAGTCATTTATAATTTGTACACTCATTGTTGGAATGCAAATGATGCTGCTAAAAGCCCGCTCTCCTAAGTGGGCTTGTTAAACCATCAATCTGCTCAGCAAATCCTTTTCTTCTCTCAAGTGCAAGTAAAATCCCATGGCAAGAGTTCAGGATAGCCGAGCTCAGAGACTGATTCTTGGGAATGAGGTATTATTATGCGGTAACTATGGGGCCTGGGTAACCCATGTGTTCTCTGCTCCCCAACCAGCTGCCCACATCATGGAGCGCAGGTGGGGAGAATCTATCAGAGATGATGTGTTCACAGATACTTGTTCTGACATTAAGGATCAATCTACCTTCTCATCGTCAGCCTTTCTAGGAACAAAACACAAACCAAAACCCAAGAAATAAACTTCTCAACTCGCAGACTACAGAGCACAAAGGTCTTAGGGGTCCCTAGAAAGAGAGTGAGACCTGCATGTTTGGCAGTGACACATCTTTCCTTGGGTGCCCAAGGGCATCTCAACTTAACACAGCCCAAAACAGACTCATCACCCCTCCTCTTATCACCCCTGTGTACTTCCTGTCCCCAATTCCTCACCTTGGTGAGAAGCACCACTGAGTCACTCAGTAGGTCAGGGAGCTGGTGGGGCACCCTGGTTTCCCCTCTCCTGCACTCTCCAAGTTCACCTCTGCATGGATTTGACTTCTATCCTTTCACCCATAGTCTTGACCAGCATGACCTTCTGCCTGGAGTCCTGTTAAGCATCCTGACCCACCTCTCTGCCTGTCACCTGCCCCTCTCCAAGCCAGTTTCCATGTGGCAGGTGGGGTGATGGCCATAAGACAAACAACTTCCCATCACTTCACTCCTCTGCTAAACCTCAGAGTCTCCCCTGACCTTCCAGATAAAGTCCAAATTCCCTGACTCATCTGCAGCACAAGTGTTGGTTAGGCACTGCCTAGTGCCAGGTCCTGGCCCCAACTGTCAGACAAAACCTGCTGACCTTAGTAGAGTCTGGAATCCATAGCTACACTTCCTCTGGTGCTGCCACCCACCACCACTCCACTGGTAGGGTCTACAGGAGAGGCTGCAGCCACCAGGTATATTTTGTTTGGCTTCCCCAGTGTTGGCCCCATGTTTCAAAGTTATGAGATTTCACATAAAAACCTAGGTTTCTGGCATCTCTTGAAAACCTGGAAGACCTGACAATACCAGGCTAGCTTTCCTTCACAGTGACAATAGCCTGAAGCTGAGTCCTATTTCCCCCAGAGCCAGCAAACACTTTCCAGTTGGCCATGGTCCCCACCCTTCCATGTTGCCTTACACTCAGACTGCTCCTCTCACTTAGCTCATGTGCCTGGATCCTGTGAATATTAGAACCTGCTCTTCCTGTTCCACATCCAGTTTCTCCAGTGCATCTGACTATTCTTACCCTGACCTTTTGCCTCTGATGGTTCCTCTTCCTGGAATCCCCTTTCTCGCTCTGTCTGATGAGAGAACACCCCCCTGCTACATTGAAGTACCCTTGTGTATTCATACTTCCATCTCCCCATTATAATGTGAGCTTGCCTCATCTCTCTACAGCATAATACACTGACTCCCTCAGCAGACAGGCCCACAGGAAATCACTGGTGGG